>NC_067285.1:13880000-15266213 GCF_020740795.1 Apus apus | reverse complement strand
TTTGAAGATTGTGCCATTTTGGGAGGTAAAAGTTATCAGTTCCTGTGTTCTCTGAAATGCACCAAAGGGTTGTCAAGGCAAGCCTTATAGACTGATAGGTTAGGGTAGGACCTTTTCCTATAAGTCTTCTTTTCCTCACAGGGAATGAAAATGCCACAGAAAAAGACAGCTGTATTCTTTAGATATCATTGAAAATGTATTGCTGTGAATGGAGACTGAACTGACTACATGGACCTGAATTAGCTCCCTCCATAACATAGTTCAGCATGTCAGTCATGTAATGGCATTTAAATGCCTATAATTGTACAGATGGTTCCCCTAGAAGAGACTAATGCAGCATTACATGACACTTGTTCACCTTATCATGGCACTCATCCAAAGCAGGTGCTTGATAAAACAAAACTGGAAGTGGACTGAAATGAACTGGCTTCTAAGGAAACCGGGACATAGAAGAGGAGGAGACAGACCAGACAGTGAAGAGGAGAGAGACCCTTCTTCTGTATTTTTCAATTATATATCAGTGTATGCAATGCTAGCTTTCTCCACACTGGCAAATCTCACAAGTTTGTTATTGTTTCTGAGATGCAACGGATGTTGTTTGTAGCAACATCATTAACATCAGCACGAGGGCCAAGAGCACACAAGCTGAGAACGTCAATATGTAATTCAGGTTTGAAATCCATTTTATACTCTCACGTTAATTTTTGTCTAACCTTGCCAGTTTGTTCTGCTTCCAAAGTACCCAAGCCTCAGCCAGAGCCAGTGCTGTGAGAGCTGCTATTCTGGATCCATTCCTGACCTGTGTTTAAAGCAGAAAAATGTCATTCCTCTCCTTCCTGAGAAAGCCTATGAAGACAGGCTGAGAAAGTGGGGTTGTTCAGCCTGGAGAAGAGAAGGCTCTGGGGAGACCTCGTAACGGCCTTCCAGTACCTGAAGGGTACCTACAGGGAAGATGGGGAGGGACTTTTTACAGGAGCTTATAGTGAGAGGACAAGGGGTAATGGATTAAAATTGTAAGAAGGGAGATTTAGGTTAGACATTAGGAAGAAATTCTCTAGTGGGTGGGTGGTGAGACACTGACACAGGTTGCCTTTTCACTGTCTAGGCTACAAAAGCTACCTGCTATGGCAAGGGAAGCAACAGTGCTGTGGATGTTTGTGCATTAATGCAGATTAATCTGGATTAAATTTAAATTCAGAACAGAGTTTGAAAATAAATCAGGGTTATGGTTTGTGTGCATGTGTGACGGTGCTAAACCCTTCTGGGTTTTTTTCTTCTGAAGCTTTGGCTGTGTTTGATCTAGAATGGGAAAACAGGTCTATTCAGTCTGGAAAGAAACCCAGAACTCAAATTATATGAGTAAACTCACATCAAGAGAGTGAAACGCCCCAAACGCCCCTCCTTCTTACTGAGGATGGGAAGTTTGACAGTCAGATGGGATTGGAACGAAAGATGTCTCCAGATGGAAACTGACAAAAAGCTGAATTTGGCAATAATATTAAAGTGGACCCTGGTTTTAATTATTCAGTTATAATGCATTACAGACTTGGAAGTCATGTCCAGCTTACCTACTTTAAACACTGTCAAGTACCCACTTCTCTAAAGTGAGCAGTATCCACTTCAGTCTTCATCTCTCAGGCTGAGATAGCTCGTTCTTGCAACAACCTGTTTAATCAGCCCAGAAGACTCCCATAGTTCTACTTCCCACCATTTCAACATATCCTGTCTCTAGGGGAAACACTTCCAGAAGATGCGATCTGGCTTTTAAAATTAATTTGATCCTTGTGTTAACTGTTAGCAGTGTGTCAATGAATTACTGGGGAACATCTATTTAGGATTCTTAAATATTTATAGGAAAACCATGGTACTGCCACTGCTCTGCCTGCTTGGAAATACTGAGATAATACAATATTGAAACATTATAGTCCACAGGAGAAAGCTTCCACAAAAGGATATAAAAGTCAGGCTTAGAACATAAGGCATTGTGGCCTTGATGTTACTTTGCAGATTGGCAGAATATGTTAACAACTTAGATAGAAATAACAGTCTGGGTTTGAGAAGCTTAAACTTCAGTGTGAAAAACGTAAGTCCTGAACAGTCCACCTGGCAGTGCTGTTTTGCCTGATTTTAATTACCTGTCACTACAGATACGACCTAGTTACCATAGTACAAATGTCAGCTTGTAACACCTCTTCCCTAGAGAATTCCTTAACTAGCATTTGCCATTTATATTCACTTTTTCAGTAATGAAGAGCAGTTAATTGGCTCCATCTACTGCTGCATGGAGTGAATTGTACCAGCAGTGCCAGCTCCCCAGTAGCCTCTTCAGATTGCACTGGTAGAGGTGCTTTAGGCCCTCTGCTGCACCACACCACTGGCAAAAGCTGCCAGCAGAAAGCAGAAGGTTTGCATCTTTCTGTTTCCTTTGTCATTGGCTTTCCTGTTACATATGTTTGCTTTAATGTCTAATCTGTTTGATAATTTCTTTCTGAACTGCAGATGTGGGGCATCATTTTTTAAAATACATTTTCCCATGCCAAAATACATAACAGCTCTCTTAAAATAATTAGCACAAACAATGAAGAGTCCTGCAAGGAAAGGTACAGAGCTATTTAGGTTACTGCTCCGTGGATAATAAAGAAGGCCACTGTGCTGAAAATCAGTACCCAGAATAACACATGGGTGCCCTTATATTGTGCTTGCTGTATGTGTTGACTGGAGTATTCAGATGGAGTATTCAGTTGCTTATGTCTTAAAATAGATGTTCTGACATTAATTTAAAATGTTCTTAGTTTATGAAAGAGCTAATGAACGTCTGTTCTAAAATGTTACCTTTTTCAGTACTCCCTTTTTGATTGAAATGTTTCAAATACTCTCAAAACATCCCAACTATCATACCAGTAAGCAGGCTGCATGAGATACTTGCCTACAACATAGCTGAATCAAAGAAATACACTGGATAATTGCCAAAGTGGAAAGGTAGCAAGGATTAGTGCCTTCAAACATCTAAAATGTCAAAAAACTCACATTATATTTAAAGAAATATCTCAGCAAGGGATTTTATTTTCATAATAGATTTACTTTTCCATTAAGAATGAAAATATTACCAAAGAGCTTACCGAAGTCAGAATGTTTTTCTAGTCTGCATAATGCTTATATGCCAGTGAGATGGCTGCTAAACCAAGAGACCAGGCTTGTAGATATTCCACTGAAAAAGGAAATGTGTTCCTTGGGCTGGCTGCTGCCTTCGTATACATCAAAAATAGCGCAGCTCCTGCTAACAGCAGAGTAAATTACATGAAGGTGCATCCTCAGACCGTGCTGCTCCCCTCTCCCTCAGCTTCATGCCCATTGCTGTATATGTGCCTCAAGAGGCCTCAAAGTACAACAGGACATTCCTGAATTGTGAGACTGAGAAGGCCCCTTATTAGAAAACATTAAAATCAAAGTAAGCAAAAGACATCTGTCAACCACAAAATTATTGCAGAAAGTCCAAGGTCTTTCCCTGTTCCTTTTCACCAGGTGTGCAAACAAAGCCATTCCCATTACGGAGGCCAGCTCTGAGTGCCTCAGCTTTGGCTCCTGATCTTAGCTCCAAAAGAGACCACTCCATCTCTCATTTACCTCTGAGTTGTAGCCTTCGATGCATTGTTTGAAAATGCCACTTACTTAGAAGAGCCTTTCCAGCTAACTCCAAGGAATCTGATAGTTTCCAGGGACGGTTCTGTGTTTGAATGGGATAATTTAAATGCTGTTCATTCTTCATACACTGCCCTGAAAATCTGTTCCTCTGTCCCCTGAAGGGAACATCTTTTACTTACACAAATTCATGTCAAACCAAGTTTAGCTTTTCAGGTTAGTAATTAATGCAGAATTATGAAAAGCAGAATAAGAAATTATCTGGCTGTGCAGTCTATTCTTTCATGAAAATATGAGGGACTTCTGTGTCTAACAATTAGCACATTAGTGGGGAAACGGACCCTATTATCACTCAATATACTGTAAATAAAGATGTCTAGACCTTCAACAGCTTTCTAAAAGAACATTTAGGGAGAATTACCTCCAAATTAATCAGAAGCTACAAAACTCTAAATGCTTACTTTATGCTTGTAGCAAATATAAATCCCAAATTTAGTGTTAACACAACAGGTAACTTGCAACCTGAGGATAACTATTTGAAGATAATCAGGATTCATGTAAACTTCAAATATAAGAAACTAAATACAGAGCTTGACCATATGGCTTCTGTGAATTTTATGAGAGTTAAGAATTGGAAAGAGATCTGAGAGTCCAGTTCCACACTTCAATTCCAAGAAAAAAATCTCATTGAATCTCTTCCTTAATAAAGTATTTAAGCTTTATAATAAGCTTTGCAATAAGCACTTCTAAACTTCCAGACTGCAATATAAAGTCTGCAACTGCAGAATGTTAAATTAAAAAAAAAAAAAAGTGGGTGTTGTATTGGGTTTTTTTTATAAAGTCTGCAGCTGCAGAATGTTAAATATAAAATGGGGGGGTTTTGGCTCATCCTTAATACAGGCAATCTTGGTTTGATTTCTTGAATGCATTTTTGTATCAATGTCAGAAGAGCCACAAGGTACCAAAAGTAATTGGACTGTTCTTGAACTCATATTGTCTCAATAAGCCTTGCTAAAGGCATTGGTGATGACAGTAGAGAAGCTTTCACTGCTCAACCTCTTTAGAAAATAAAAATACTGAAAGGATTTTATTGACCTAATACTTTTTTGCCAGTGTGCAATGATTTTTATGGATTCAGCTGGAGGGGGAGGCAAATTTAACCCACACTGGTTTTTTGCACTTTTCTTCTCATGTAATGATGTTCTTTACAGGCAGCACTCTGGCAGAAAGGTGCATGTGCAGTGGGTCAGAACATCATAAATGTCAAACTACACAGTCTATAAAAGCACATATACACATTTATACATTTATATGCAATCCACACATATATTATGGTCAGAAAGGTATAATAATTACTTCTAAACTCTAGATTGCAGTATAAGAAACAGGCTGCTATATCAATGTCTTTTGTAGTATCTGCCAGTGAAGTAATCACTCGGAAAGACTGTTATGGTTTTCATCAAGTGTAACAATCTCTCATGTGAGTCATAACTTCATCTGTGTAAAACCTTCCCTTTTTTCTTTAAGAGTTATTGCATATCCAGGGTATTTCTTTACAATTCAAGTAGTAAACTTTTCCATCTTTACATGAAATTTTTAATGGCAAGTGACTCAAAAAGAATTTGCTAGGCTGAAAATTAGGCATATATATTCTGCTCTGCACTTATTAGAAAACCCATTGATGTCTATAAGAGTCTCTATCCAAAGATGTAGGGAAGAGTCTCAATACATATTACTGACCTTGCAAAGATTACTGTATTGTTTGATTTGTGCTGGTAGCCCATGCCTTCAAAGCTGTTTCTTGCTATGAAGCAAAAACACTTTGATCTGCAATTATACATTTTCTTATATAATCTGGAAAATTTATGCAATATTGGCAAAGCTAGAAGGAACTGAATCCTGAAAGCATAGCAGGAAAAGAACACTTCATTGTTTTTCTTTTTAAATATACTCAGTGCAGTTCATAAAGAACTGTACATAACTCTTACTTTACAAAGCTGATCATTAAAATATTACAAAGGGACTTACTGGCCTTTGATAAATAGTTTAATATGGGACATGCACGCAAACAGGAAAGTCAGTTTTGGGTGACAGTCATTTAACAGTGGAAAAGTGAGTTAACAAGAAACTTAGAATTGCTTCAAAAAATGGCATGCCCTTTCATATCCCTTTATCCAAATGCAACTTCATCATTCTGCAACTTCCCTTCTCATTTCCACTTTCTAAACTTTAACCAACTTTACACATGAAAATACTTAGAAATACAAATAATATACCCAATAAAGTACATTAATTATGATGAATGATAACGGAAAAGAAAATCTGGCATAGTTGTCTATGTGGTAAGGATTTTTAACACGGAAGCAATCAGAGATACAGAAAAGTCTTCTCATTATTGACATTGGTGAACTACACCCACTGTGTTTACTTCTCTCCCTTTTTCCCTCAGTGAGGGTTTTGCTGCTCTGGTTTGAATCAGCCTTGTTCGTATTGTCAGGGGCACTGCAACTATTAGCAACTGCTGCCAGGACTCCATTCCTCTCTTCTTCAGCCTCTTCGTCTTCATCCTGACAGGAAACAAAACAGCAGGTACTTGAGTGCACGTTTCATTACCTCTTTACTTTAGAGTTGCAGTAAATAATAAGATTTTTCTTATGCCTCCTCCTGTAGCTTGCTCTTTTGATTTCAAGAGTCAGCACCTACACACACCAGGCAGCTCCTTTCAGCTTTCAAAGCCTTCATTTACAGAAAAAACACTGTCTTAACATCTTACCAGAAAAGCATTCATAGGACTGTTGAGCAAAGCTCAATTTGTTCAAATACAGCCCATTAAGCTTTACTGAAGACAGCAGCAAATCAGAGAAATGCACAACAATAGGATGTCTTCTGTTCAGGGAAAACACTCGCAAAGGTCAGTGTCTAGTAAGCCCCAGGACCGAGATGGAGAAGGGGGGGAGTCGCTAGATCAGCTACTCAAGCTGATTGCACCCCAAATCAAGCACCCTAGAATATAAGACACTTCCCTTCTGTGCAGTTGGCTGCTTTATTCCATCACTTTGTAACGAAAATCAAAAGGAAAAAAAGAAAAAAAAAAGTACAAACAGCACAAAAAAGAGGATCATAAAGAGGAAAAAACCCCACAACTAATTCAATACTAAATAGCGCATACTACTTTGTTTCAAGTCCTGAATCCATACTTTAAGTTCAAAGTTTTACTAAGGTCAAGCACACTTTTATGCGCTTCACTGCATCGAGACAGTTCTTTGGAGAATGTTGCATAAGCCTTTTTGGTGGCTTTTGTTTCTTTGATTAGAAATGGCTCAGAGCCATGAAGTTCATGTATGAAATCTTCACCCTTTGAAGCCAGCAGATTTTCTGTTATTGACTCAGACGACACAGGAATAGACATCAGCTGCACCTTCAGCTCTGAACACAAACTTTCTTGAAAGTGCTGGGGTATTTAGCTTGGTTTGGGCTATTGCAGAAACATCAGCAGATCCAAACTAGAAATATTGGCTCCAACTTCACATCTAAACTAAACCCAAATTTGTATAGTTGAAGGAGGGTTTGTTTTCAGTCAAGCAAGTGTACATACATTTTTAATTTTCTCCTGATCATTTTATTACCTTCCCAATCAGTGAGTGGCACACAAACAAGAAAAGGCTAAAAACTTATTTGTGAAATGAAGAAGGCAGATTCTCTTTCCTCTGACCTATTTGCTCTTTGCATTTGCAGCATGAGAAAAAAATAGATAAGACAAGGACAAACTTTAGAAAAGTTACGATGTTCAGCCCTACATGGGGCCACACAAAAAAAACACATTTAGAAATATCCCAGCTATTAAAGTCAAAGAAAGCTCATTAAGCCACATAAGTGATCTCCATGCTAGTGCAGAATTCCTCTTCTGCCCAGGGTACTTGTTGATGGCACAGTTCTTGAGCCTTTCTTCATCTAAAATTAGTAATGTCCTTGAAAATGGCAGCAGAGTCTGGACTCAGACTGCTGTCAATCTGTGAAGCAGAATAGATGAAGCTAGAAAAAGAGGATCAATCCATAAAATTTGAGTCTGAACCTTAAACAACCCCAGGGTAGTACTAAAATTCAAACCTGGAGTTTTACTTGGGGCCTAACACTGTTATAAATATCCAGCTCTTCTGCTTTAAAAAGTTCATGCAGGCGAGGGAAGTGCCAGGGGTGGCAGAGGACTCTTTGTAGCACCGTCTGGCACTTGAAACAAGGCACCAGAGCAACCGCCAAGCGAACGCACTCAGTGCTTCAAAAGCTAATAAAGAAATCTGCCAGATGAGCCCTGACTTTTTTTTCCATGGCTCTCAATTTTTAGGGAGGGAAAAAAGAGCAAAACAACATCTATACTTCAAAACTGGCAGGATCTGGGGCATTTTTCAGTGTAAGAGTCTATATTTCTCTCAGGTAGGGCTGGCTAAAAGTTGTATAGAATCAGTTTTACTGCAGAGCATGAAAGGACACCATGTACTTCCATTATTCTTTTCACACAACCGCATGTGAAAAATTTGCAGGAGGCTGATGCCTCATTAGGCTGGTTTTAACTCCCTCCTATTCCCCAAGAGGCAGTTATTACTTAAGCAGAAAATACCACACACAGTGTGTATGTACTTGAGTACGTTTGCTCTCACAGAACAGAGACAAGTTCACAGCACAAGTACTGTATCACACTGCTTCAAAAAAAAGAAAGCTAATCTACAGGAGAACCACAACAGCAATTTTATAAGAAAACCTAGTCTTATAAACTGGGATTATCAAGGGACTTTTCCAACTTGCTATGGAGAACAGAATGCAATGAAGGATTAAGCTGGTTGATATTATAGGGGGTAAAACTGTGTTGCAAGTGTTCAACTGGCCCTAATAAATGTCAGACTAAGTTTTTTCTGGGTTTCAGCTGTCAATGAAAAAATGGCAGCAGGCATTAAGAAGGGCTCTGTTTGGCTACCACAGAAAGATACCGTACATCACCTGGAAAGCACCGTATATGGCACGTGTTACTGAGGCTGCTGTTTACATTAACCAAAGTGTTTGCTGACATCTAACAGCCAACAGAATTGAGAAAAACTGCCACTTCCATGGAATAACAAAGACGTGCAAGATTTAAAAGACTTCAGCCTAGAGTGTGGTACTGATAGAGCTTCTTCAGCATTAAGAAAGACTGCAGGATGCTTCCACAGAAATGTCACCTAGGCTGAACATGGTCCTCGTAACCTTACTATCAGTTTTCAAACTTCTATCCTTTATAAATGAAAGGCAGAGGTTTAGGTGAAAGACAGATGAAGGCCAAGGAGTATTTATCTGTTTTGTTATATGGTTGAGGTGAATGGCACATTCTGTCTGATCTTCCTTGCAGCAGGTGGTTTTCCACCTGCTTTGAAGCTGTCTTTGTGGATCTTGGTTGACATGATTTGAGAGACTTCAAGAGTGTGGCTATGATGAGCTGTTTCACCAGTTTATATTCTAAACTGGCAACCCCAAAAGCTTCAAAAGAACATGATATGACAGTGCCCAACTGCTTTAAAGAGCTAACCGGGAAGCACATCAGTACAATTAACTCCTACACAAGGCAGAGGGTTACATTTTCAATGCACCTCCTACATTTATTTACACATTTCTGAGTGCAAATTTTGTGTCAGCTCACACATGGGAATAACAAATTGGGAAGTGAGATTTCTAATTAACCTCTGTCCACAAGAGAATATGATAATGAGGAGAACTCATTTACAGTGACGATACTCACAGAAATTTGTAAAGTACCTGCTAGACAGTGACAGTTCAGCTGCTGCTTCTGTTCTTGTGATGTTTTGTTTTTCACAGTGAGAAATGAAAAATACAAGTCAGATGTGCTCTCCATGGCACCCTACTCAGTAGCAGTCCTTGACTACAGTTGGAAAAGGACATGACAGGTATTTTCATATTCAGTAGTCTTGAGCTGATCTAGGATCAACTGCCCCTTCCTTTATATGCTTGTGTTTGTGTGGGCAAGAAGTGAGCTGGACTGGCTTGCTCACTCCTGATGTGCAGCAGAAGGCAGGAAACATGCCTGAAGTGCTAGACTGTTTCTTTAAATCATTAAGTCCCCCACAAAATTGTACCTTAAATCTTCCTTCCTTCCTCATTTTAGCACTGTAGCTTCACATACTGCCATGCACATCTTTCAAGCCCATGAGTTCTCATGTCTGCCCCATCTGCAAGCACTAGGACACGTGTCCTAGATGAAAGGGAATCTGACACAGGTAGGTGAAGGCAAGGGCAGTCACAAGTGTCCTTTACAGATCCAAAGATGCTTTATCATCCAAGCACTGAAACATTTTACTTTCCTACCCAAACCTCCAATAAGCCTTTTTTTTTTCTGCTCTATGAACAAAATGACAACCACTTACTTCACAAGATAGATATGCTCAGAGGGAATTGCCACTGATGCTACCTTGCCAGGAAAAATTACTTTCAGGCTTTCCACTCAAATTCTCATTCAAAATGAGTGTTTTCCCAAGGGCAGGCATTCCCATTAGATGTTGTGTTTTAAAACCCATTGGGTGGCTCAACTTTGTATATGTTTTTCAGTCCTTCTCCACACATCTAGATCAAATGACAGCTTTGAACATATTCCTGTGCATTTACAGAACCTCTCTCTCATCCTAACAGCCAAAACCCCATATGAATTGCTGACATAAAAAAAACAAAGCCACATCTTACTGATCTGCATTGTTTTTAAGCTACTCCACTTGAACTCAATATCCTGTTTCTCAAGTTTACTGAGGAGCTTCGCTAAGGCATTTGTGATGCTCTGTTCTAGTTTGGCTTAAACAGTTAACAATCTTTCTTTTTCTTCTTCTGGCTGTTTATCCCTACAGCACTCAACCAAACTTTTTCCTGCTTTTTATTGTTATTCTTACTTTCCATGTTTTAATTTTTTTCTACTAGTCCAGAAAATTCGTAAGCTGCTTAAAAATTTCTTTTTTACCATGCACATTAGCTTCAGTTCCATAATTAAAAGCTACAAGACAATCAGCTTCCAACTTCCTTGTGATTTCTTTTTCACTGCTTATGAAAGCAGTCCTAACACTGGAGATGGAAGATGTGACAAAACTGCTTCATGAACCTGTCCTGATTATTTCAGCAAGGTGACAATCACCAGGTTCAAAAATGCCTGTGTCGATCCAATCCCTTTCTATTTTCAGTGTATTTCATCGTATTTCAGAGTTGTGAGAAGCTCAGTAGAGCAGCAAAAAGTCCTGGCATAATAATGGTACAGAACAGAAAGTGAATCCCAGTCTGACTTTCAGCTGCAGCTGTTGAAAGTGAAGGAGTAAGTGGAAGGCTATAGGCATCTGGTACACCTAATATGTGAAGCTGTCTGCTCGTAAACTGACTCATGTACATTGCATGTACAGAAGGTTTCATAAATGGAGTGTGATAAAATCTTTTCTTTTTTGCTATATTGCAATAAGGTCAAGTCACCAAGTTCAGTCTGATTTTTGAACAGTAAGTGAGCACATGCCATTACTGGGGAGACAAGAAGTGCCTGTGATTGCACATTGTTTGATAAATGGCCATAAATTGCACACCAAAAGAGAGACTGATTATGGCAGCGTGTTTCAGTTTGGTTGATCTCTTCCAAAAAATTACAGGTGTACAAACAAGTATTTTTCTTCTCAAGGTTATCACCACCTATTCTAAAATAGAAACTTCCTTAAATACATATCCCATTAGTGCTAAGATAATTCATCTCTTTAGCAGGTATAATTGAAGCCTGGTGTTTAGGAAAACAATCAAAGAATTTAAATACCTTAGGCAGTTCCTTGGAACTGAGTCGATGCAATGTGCAGAAATGAGCCACTGCATACTCTAGCAGTGCTCCAAAGATGAAACTGAAGCAGATACCAAGGTACACATCAATTGCCTTAATAGAGCAGTTGGCATTTGGGAGTGAAGTTCTGGCTCCCATCATCAGTGTTGTCATAGTAAGGACTGTGGTAACACCTGTGGAATGCAAAAACAGAAGATCTGATAAAACACAGGTAGCACTGAAGGTCTCTATAGCAAAGGCCCTGCTACAAGACAGTTCACCCAGGCTCTGTGAACTCCCAGTATGCCACAGCATACATGGTGTCATGTTTTGGAAATTAAGCTTTTGAATGAACTTGTGATCCTGCAGTTAAATGCTTAAAAACACTCATGAAAACTATTTGTAAAGCTGAGAAGACTGGAAATGAAAATGGAGAGAGAGATTTTGGTGTCATAGACTGTATTTTTATGATTAACACATTATAATTGCAGTACAACGCAAACACCCCATTCAAAACATTCTGGTAACATTTTGTTGAGTGCAGTTGCCCCCTGGACTCCTTTCATGAGGAATCTTTCTTCCCTGTTAAGTAGGAGGGTTTTTCCCACCCCACCTGTGGTCTGATCAGAACTTACTTACATTTTTTCCCTTTCAGAAAATCCTTTATTTGTAATTAATTATATTTCATTTCTTATAATTCTCTTATTATTCATGTACTAATTAGCATGTAACATTAGATCTCACAAAAGCCTCACAATTCTCTCCGTGCATTCTGTCTGTATTTGAATAAGTTGGAATAATTTACAAAATGACTGAGTTTCCCTTTGTTTTTGGCAGCTTCTGCTGCCAGCAAGTCTCCTGTAGCTCCCAAAGACATTTTTTTAGTTAGAGAATAGCAATACTTGAAGGGTAATCTGCATGACGTACTGCATATTGCAAGACAGAAAAGTAATTCCATAAACTCAGAAGTGCTCGCAACTTCTGGAAATGGACGTGCCATAAAGAAAGCTTCTTAATGATCCAACTCCTGGTTTGTCTTGTTTTATCAGTTTCTCACCTATGCAGATTCTGGCTGGAACTGATGACTGGCTTATCCAAAATGATACCCAGGAGAGAGCAACCAGCAGGCTTGATGGCACATACGTCTCTAGTATGAAATACAAGATATTTCTCTTGAGTTCAAAGTGAAACACTAGTTTTGGATAATGTCCTGTGGAAAGAGCAGAGGAAAAAACTGTGAAGCAGTGCAATTCATTAGAAGTTCTTTTAATTATCAACCTGTATTACTTTTATGCATTACAGTGCAGTGAAAGCTTGAAAACAAGCTTGAAAAAATACTAAAGACGGTGCTGAAAAATTGTGTCATGAAGACTTTAAATTGAATTGAAGGGAAAAAAAAATCAAAATATATAACACCTAGTCACCACATCCAGAGTTTCATTAAAGACACCTTGAATTGGAAATTCACAGAGGATAAGTGAAGAAAAAAATAAATCCATCAATATCTGGAAAGGATGTTTTGTTATACAATACAATGCAAGGGAATTTGAAATCATATATGTATTTAGCTGTGGCTAATCATAAGAAATACCACAATTATTTATATACAAACTAGCACAAGAACAATTTTAAGTTTATGAAGCATGGGTCCTTATCTTTAACTGCTCCAGATACCTGATTTATTCTGCTTTTCTTGTAGTTTACTGTTGCTCAAGATATGAATGAAAGGTACCTTCTCTGACACTGCTGACCTGCCTCTTATATTCCCCTTAAAAAACAGTGTCTTTGCATCTTCACCATCAATTTTTTTCTTTACATTAGTGCATTACAGTGTTTGTGCTGTTGTGAGTAGTGTCACTGTTGTGAGTTGCTTCTAAATGAGGGATTTCAAGATGAAATTTTGGGCCCACAGCCAAAGACAGAATTTTATTTCATTAGGGAACAACAGCACACTGGTAAACACAGCCTGAACTTGATACCCAGCTCAGTAACTGACCAAAATTTGGCTATGTTTAGGAAACAGAAGTGCAGGATCTGAAATTGTTACCAGTCAAACAGATCAAAATAGGGCAAAAGCTTGCTTTTTACTAACTTAAATTGACAGAACAGACTTTTTATTCTGACAGTCAAAATTAAGTGTTAAAGTTTTTTACATCGTTATTTTAACAAAATTCTGGAACCAGAATATCAGTGAGAGTGTAATGCTTGAATATACTGTGGTCAGATAGCTTTGGCTTCATCTATTTTAATCCAACAAATTACGATCTCCAAACCTATGTTTGTTTCCAATGCTGAGTGGTGTGAGTTAGGACCAAACTGAATAAGGGTAAATGCACTTTAGAAACAACAATATATGCATAGACGTGCTATTTGTGCATCCCTCAGGTGCATGGTGAGACACAGAGTCAGTGAAGAGTACTTCTAAAAGCTTGAACTAAAAGTAATGGATGTCAAAAAATGCCTTCTTGCTCCCAGGTTAGAAAATGCACGGTTAAATTTCCATTTTTTAAAGTATTATATAAATTGCATCCAGAGAACAATAACGTTTCATAGAACTTTTAAAAACAGAAAGAATCACTAGTTTATGTAGTCTGACCCTAATCACAAGCCACTACATTTCCTCAGTTATGCCTTGCTTTGAACTCAATCACTTTGATTGGGTCAGAGTTCACCTTTCATACAAACATCCAGACTTAAGCTGAGGGTATCAAGACACGCAGCATCCACAGAAGGCAGAAGATACAAAGATGATTTATATTGTTCTCATCATTTTTATGTGAAAAGAGAAAGTTTATATCAGTGTACCTCTATCAATACTGTAATTTTTACTAATAGAGATGCTTCAGTAAAAGTTACTTTCGTCACCCAAAAGTGATTTTATGTGTAAGCAGATGAAAGCATGAAAGCAAAGCTCTCAAAAGTTAGGAAGTGGAAAAACCTAGTAGACTGCACAACATTACTTCTGCTTATATCTGCACTCATCCTTGCAATAAATCAAGCACGAGTGCTATGGAAAAATCACTGAGTTTGTACAATAAAAGACTATAGCATAAAGCATATTTAGGGAAAGAGAATTAGGATTGTACAGGCAATTGTAAAACTGTGGCTTCTTAGTGTGAGAGAGCAAGCGTTTAAAACCTTAATGAAAACTGTTAAGGATTTTATTAATTTTGGTTGCAATCTTCTACACTGCTATTTAACTTTTAAATAGAAAGACAAGATTTTCTCTGCAGTGTTTGTACAGCAAACTGTCATTACTGTAGCATGGTTGCAGTTAGCACACAAAGCACAATTGCAAAGCCACCATGAGTGAGGGAAGGGTGTCAACCCACAGTGCAGAGGGTGCAAACCATCAGCAGGAAACTGAGTTCTCCACAAAAGCTGCCTTATGGTTCTGTGATGACCATAGGGAAGGATGTGGTGCCATGTACCCAGCTAAGGGAAGTAAAGAGACAGGACTAAGCTTCCACAAAGCACCACAGGCACTTGGGGGTTCCTGGACTTCAGCCTTACAGCTTGTCTGTAAGGAAGACTCTGCAATAGCCCATGCACAGCAGCCACACAGCAACATCCTCTCCTCCTTAGCACCCTGCAACTGCATCTTTGTACACTTTAGTATAAAAGTCAAGTGTGTACATGGGAACTTAGTTCAAAACATCAAACTTGAAAGTCACACTTTGCCATTTCACTACAATTTTGAAGTGTAGACAAGTTCCTGTGTTCTTTGGTGTTACCTTTCCTGATGCCAGAAATTTCTGAAACAATGTGAGCAACAAAGAGAAATAGAGATGTAACAGCTTATAGCTGAGTGGCTTTTCGGGGAAAAAAGAAAAGGCATTTCTCTAACCTCAAGGCTTTCTATCTTGCCAGAATCCAAAGACACATCATGGACATGATAATAAAAGTGTCAGCATTTCTCTAAAGAGTTCAGAAAAGTTTTTATAATGGAAATTTTGAAGCAACCTATGTATAGAATTCATATGAGCTCCTCCTGTAATAAACTGAAAGTACTCAGGAAAAAGTAAAGAAATAAGCAATGGGGAAAAAATTAAGACAGGGGAATGTTACAGTCCTTTTTTCATCTACATTCCACATGTACTAAAAGTTATCTTTAAAAAGAAACAGATTTGCTTCTCCTATTACGTTAATTGCATATGAGGCAGTAACGCTGAACCTCATTGTCTTTGGCTTGCACATCTGAGACTATGGCATCATCAGTCAGATCAAAAGTGAAACAGGTTAATGTAATCCTAGTCCTGGCTTTACTAGAAGTAACTCAAGCACAGCTCAAGTTAACTCCTCCAAATTGTCAAGTTTATCCCTTGCTTGAGTCTTACTGACAACAAAATGTTTGCATTAAAAAAAGAAGATGCTTCCTCATTCAAGTTTCTGGCTCATGATGGATGACACCTCAGTGTGTGACTGCTGTGACTTGAGAATGGGATGAAAACAATCTCTGTGCAGATAGCTAACTCCACAGCAAAGGCAAAGTGTTAGTGCTTACCAAAGTATCAAATTACTCTGTTAACAGTTACTCAGATGAATCTGAACCTAAATTATTGTCAGTATACACACTCAAAACCCACCAGAAGGTCATCCCACACTGAAAGAAAATTAAGCTGAATTACCTGGGCTTTACAGAATTTACTAGAGGGAAGAAGTAGAAAACCAGACAGCAACTCTACCTTGTAGATGAAGATCAAACTTGGGTAGCATGTTATAGTCTCCACACCAACTCTAACTGTATCTACTGATTTAAAAAATAATTTTAAAAAGAGGTATTCTAGGAAGTACAAAGAGTGAAAAAAATCAAGTTACTGTTGGTTCCAGCTGGCTACTTTTGTTTTGCATCATAAAAATTATATCAGCAGAGACTCTTTCCCAGTAACTAAGCTGCTCTAGGTCTAAGGCAGACCTTTCTGAAAGCAAGAAAAGCTGGTTTGTACCGCTTTATAATTTTCCTTTGAAGTTTGGCTTTTGACTCCTAAAAGCAATATTCTAATTTATTAGAATATTATTATTCTAATAGCCCTGCCTATCTGCCATGTCGTATAGATCTTGCCGTAACAGTGATGATTTTATCAACACTAACAATTGTTGTACTGCCTGAGAAAGAGATATAAACCTAAACAAACAGGCTTCCTTATCACCAACATCATCCATTTTTTATTATCCCATTTTTCTATGGAATTTGTTCCCAGCTGATGGCAGAATGCTGCATCTCTGGTCTTTCCTGCTGCCCTCTGCCCAGTGGACAGTCACAGCAGAAGCACCTGAAGGAAGGACTGATGATCTACAAATGCTGTCGGCAGCTCCTAACTTCCATTCTAGGGTGATGAGATGGGAGCATCCTCCCCACAGTTCCTTTCTGTGCACTTTTTGATGAACTCCAGTAAAAGACTGCTCTACATCACTCTGTATGTAAGAAGCACTTTGGTACCCTGCACAGGGCTGTGCAGTCAGGCACAAAGAGCACATTCTTCTCTATCATGAAATATGTATGCTAACCTCTTGGGTGCCTGCTAAAATGTGTGATGCCCATCTCACACAAGCACACCAGTATAACTCTAGCAATGCATCATTTTCTTCTCTTCTTGCACCTTAAAAGAGCACTGCAGAGGAAAGCTTTAAATAGAATTTTACTGCCTTAACTATGTCCTGAAAGTGTAGGTTTCAGTATGCTTTTTTCTTATTGCTTGTTCACAATGAACACATGCACTAAGGTATGGGTAGCATCCTCACTTTTACCCAAAAAATAAGTTGTGCAACTGGAATGTAGTTCTCTGCCTGATGTAGGATGCTAAAGATGCCAGTATATATTGTTAATATGTTATTACAGCTCCTTTGTCTCTCTCTGAAGCAAACACCATAGTCTTCTGTTCTTTAAAGCCAAGATCTTATAGAATATCTGTTTTCCTACTTGTTCTTCAGAGGTGAACTTAAGGAAATTACAGATCAGGGCAGGATTCTCAACATGTGTTTCATCTTCATAAAAAATGGTTTACAAAACATGAGTTTGAAATTAAAATTTCCAAAGAATTTAACAAACCATTTCTTGTAGCAATTGTGTGCAGAGATATTTACCCAGTCACTTTACCTGCAAAAATAAAAACTTACAAAACAAAGAGGCCACAGAAAGTTTTTCCAGGGTTTGTGTCTATTTCTATCTATATGACAAAGAACTTCCCAAAGTTAAAGAAAATGCCTCTTAATATCCTTGATATTCATTCCTTTAATTGGATTTGTGTGTTTGTTACTGTAACTTTTCCAATGCACTTTCCAAAACTGTTGTTTTCTTTCTAACTGTTCTGAATTGCAGGAGCAACACAAAAGCAACTCAAAATAGAAAACCTTTCAAGATTATCTCAAGGGGAAAACCTTGCTTACAAAGAGTGATGATATGAGCTCAGATAGGTAAGTTGAACATAACGTGGTAACAGACACGTGTATATGTAACTGCTTGAATCTTAGGTGAGGCTGACCAAAGACTCTCCAGATAAGATTATACTGAATAAAGTTGTTGTTTGTAAGCCCTGCATGGCAAAGATGATGTTCTCAGGAATAACAACTGGAGAGCAATTTCAGGATATAAAAGAACTGATAAAGGGAATGAGAGAAGTTTCTCAATGTAACGTACCTCAAAAAAGAAAAATTGAAAATGCTAGAAAATTTTGACTGTTAACTGAGAAATCTCCTAAGCCTTGGGAAACTGCAGATGGGCCTATAGGACAAAGCAAGGTAATGTCTCTATTTCAAGAGAAAGACTGACTAACATACACTCTGTGTAGAAATCTGTTACATTTATACACACTCATACACCCTGCATGGTTTATATACAGTTTATATACTTTTCGATTTTCAGATCACTAACTATAAATAACAGCAACTCATTACTGGATTGTTCTTCACCTCCCACCTGAGAAGCCAGTAGCATGGAGTGGCCAGGGCTCAGCAGAGTTTCAACACTGCATAGACAAACAAGGTCCAACAAGGCCTCTAGCCCAAGGAGGCTAAAGCAGGGTTTGTGATCACACATCAAAACCTTGGCAGTGACTGCAGACGAGGAACAGCACCCAGTTCCCTTTGCAGTCTGTTTCAAGAGGGCAAATGTCTGGTCTTTGTACATCAAGGAGAGGAGACTGTCCTTATACTCCTGTCTCTTCTTTCCCTCTATTCTGCCGAACTAATACCATGTGAATATATTATTTTGCTGACTTCATGGTTTTCTAGGCAGGGAAGTGCACTGAGAGCCTTGACTGCCTAACATAACTTTCCCTGCCAACTGAGCTCAGGCTGGAGACCTGAGCAAGCTGAGCCTCTTCATTCCTGCTGCTGCTGAAGACTTGGCAGGAGGATTTCAGTAGGCAGAGGAAGACTAAGGAAAGTTGCTGGCCAGAGAAAAAGCTATCAACAGCCAATTAGCCTCAAGTATTCAATGACATTTTTTCTTCTTTCTCTAATAAAAAAATGTTAATTGAGATGAATTGGCTATTGCTTACTGTGAAAATAGAATAATTTATCAAGTGGGAACACATGAGGTCTGTCCTGTGCCCAGTACTGCTCACTAGCAAACATGATGACATATCAAGTGTCTTTTAAGAGAGGAGTGTCAGCACAGAGAAGAACATTATTAGTGTTGAAAATCATCTCAAAAGCCTGAGTAAAACAAGATGCAATTTAACAAAAGGATGTACAAAGTCCTGCACTCAGATGGGAATTACTGGCTCCTTAAACAGAGCACAGGGAATATGTGGCAACAGGGCAATAAAAGAGGTGGAGTACTAGAACAAATTGCAAGCTGAATCAGGTCCAAAATGCACAGAAATTTTCTGCAAGAAAAGCAAATATCAACCTGGATTGGTTAAAGAGGAATAGAGTTCATTAAATTCATTAAGTAAACCCTTCCCTCTACGGAGAATATCTGATGGGAACAGGAGACCCAGTTTTGGGTGTTGCACATCAGCAAAGATAGGAGAAATTTGATGGGAGAATAGCAAAGACAGGAGACCTAGAAAACTTTATATGAATTTTAAAGAAGTGTTGGTCTTAGAAAAGATGTATCTGTCCCGAAATAGTGAAAGGGCTGCTGAAAAATAACAGGAAATTTTTCTTCTATATCCACATAATGGGTTGGAAATGCAGCAAGGGAGCTTTAGATTAGACATGAGGAAAATATGTGGATAACAATAGCTAGAAAAAAAATCATCTAGGGATGATGAAGCAGACACTTTGGAGGCTTGTCTAACTTACTCCTAGAAACATCTGTCAGGAAGTAGGCTGTAGATATAGATGACCCTGCCTTGCAACATGAGAATAGATTAAATGAATTCTTAAAGTGTATTTCAGCCTTATTTCTATGATTATTTACACAAAAAGCTAGACTGTGACAGTCTTTCATTGCTTTTATGTTTTTCCAATAAGAAAGGCAAGGTTTTTATATCACTGTTTATTACTCTGAGAATGCAGGTGGTATTGGCTAGACAGCAAAAATAAAAACCCAGCAGCCACTGATGCACAGACATCATTTGGGGGTCCAAGACTGCATCAGTGTATGCAGAATAAGGACTACAGTAAAAGACATGTAAGGAAGCAGTCCTTGCAATTACTTTACCCATGTCCAAAATGAAATTGGTCTGTATCAACATCAAATCAAACCACACCCTAACCAGCACCCTAGCTAACATTATTCAATGTGACTTACTACTATGTGATTACAATAATGTGATTAGTATGATGTGATACACGCTGTTCTATAAACAGATTAATCCACAATGTCCTTCTCTTAAATGTATTCAAGCTACTTATGCAGGAATTTTGCTGACTACATTTTAAAGTTGGCTCTGTCAGTGGCTGTATGTGAACTTGGGCTCACAATATGCATTGTTGTAACATATTTCATTCGAACAGACAGTACAGGGGCTGTGAAAGTTCACAGAGGATCAAATCCTGATTGTTTTTTTTTGCTGTGCTAGGAAATATTACACACAGCTCTTCTTACATATCTTTAGCTCTAGGCTTTTGCATTATAACTGTTGTAAATAACTATTATTTACAATGTAACTGTTATTTATAAAAAAACTCTCAGATATCTATTAATGGTGTTAAGGAAATGCAAAGCAACATTTTTCATTTCAAAACTGATTATATAGTTTTATAATCTGGTCGCTTTTTTCTCTTAATATGGGCTAAGGCAGGCACTGCTTTCCTTAAAAAAAGGTGTAGAAAATAGCACCTAATTCATTACAACTCAATAGAAAATTAAGAGGATTACAAGATTTCATTTAAAAGTAATGCATAACCCTTGATAATGTGGCTTTCCTGAACAGGGGAATTGAAACAAGCAGGTGTGGGAAATTTTAATCTAATGAAGTTGCATGTGTTACAATGTATAATTAAAAAGTGGATTTTGACATTATATATAGGATTCCTGCCAACATAAAGGAAGGAAGACAGCATCATTTACTAAAAAGAAAAGCACAGTTCACCTGATCATGACTCTTCAGTTATAATTGGAAATTGGTTCTATTTTATTTGGTAAAAAATAACATAACCTTTTTTTAAAATCTATAGAGTCTGGACTCTATAATAGAAAGTAGTAAGAATTAAGCAAGTTTCCTGTGTCTCCTTCCTGGTTCTAGTACCCTTCTGGGCAGAAAAACAGTAAAGGATTATTCTCCTTTGATTGAACCTGATGTTGCTTACCCAGAAGCTGTAAAGAGAAGGAAGGCAAGCAGATGTCACTTATCTAAGTAGGAAGATACTTTGTGATCCTGGAGCCTGCTAGTATGTGTTTCATTTCTAATTCATATTCATTTAGAAAACTTTGACTTTTAGCCCGAATTAATACCTGAAATTATATCATAAAGTTTCTCTCTGTTGAATTATTAAAGGAGAAGTATCCAACAATGAAACAGAGAAACTACATATTTGTGATTCCAAACTAGTAACATATCCTCTGGTGAAACTACAGCTTGGAAGGATCTGTGTGTCTTCAATTAAAGATCATCCCTCTGGCTGGCATGTTGGCTTGAGCAGAAGAGAAACTGAGTATGCAGTGAAGAACAGCAATGAAGGACCTAAGGTTAACTTGAAGAGCAGAAAGCAGGTTTGACAGATCCTGAACTCTCTGAAAGCCCTTTCAAAATTTTTGAAAAATAAACAGGAGTAGACTCTTTCATGAGGTTAAGTCCTGCAGTTAGAGGAAGCTTTCTACAGCAATTTCCTAAGACTACCAGAAGAGCACATCTGTGGAAATGCTTCTGACCCTTCCCCGGGCAGATGATCCTCAAACTGGGCAATCTGTGCTCTGCTGACCACCAGGCTAGATAGATGCTGCTACAGATAAAGGGCAACTCTGACAAGCACTGGCCATGAAACCCAACTTCTTGCACTTGTAAAAGCACCCAGCATATTAATGGAAATTTCCATGGCTGAATAGAGGGTTTTGACTTGCCTAATAGAGACACTGACTATTTCCAGGAAAGCTGAGAGCTGCTCTGAGCTGGCACCCAGGTGCCTGGCCTCTTTCTGGTTTAAATGCCCATTTTACAGGCTCTTTCCTTCACAAGAGCTCTCCCTGATCTTACTTGGAATTATATCTCCTGGATATAATTCTTTAATTTAGGTACAGAAATGCTCAGAAACTTTCAACCTTTACATTAGCTGGCTCTCTGCTGGTAACATCTGGAAAAGTATGTATGGTTTCAAGAATGCAATCTAGTAGAAAATGCCAATTGTCATGCTAAGAGAAAGCAATGTGCTCAGTTCCTTAATGCTGCTCTGTTTCAGAGCCATATTCCAAACTCTACACAGAAAGCATTAGGATGGTGTTTTTACCTGTCTCATATACTGCTTCAGAGACAGAGGTGAAGTGGTCTTCTATAGTATACTGTGCCAGCCGGAGTGTGTCCAAACCTCGAACTGAATCATTTCCTCTGGTCCAGTAAAAAATGACATCATTGATGTTATAACCCCCTGTAGTGATACACAAGCCAACAAAAGCATTTATTTTACACAATAATTAATTTGTGTTGAACACACTTATGGTTCAGCTGTTTCTTATTTGTGTGCCTGAAAGTACAATCAGACATAAACAATGACCAGTTTTGGCAGAATGTAATGCCTGTCTGCATCAAAACTCCCAGTAACATGCAAAGTCTTACCATTTAAAAGCTGACTTTTTTGGTGGTGGCCTTTTATTCTAGTATAGATGACAAGCTAATAAAAGAGATTAGTACCACATGGTATTTGAAAGGCAAAAGTTATTAAGCTTTAAAGAAATACAGTTTAAATAGATTATGGCATCACCAGCATTTGGACTAAACATTAAGCGTGTCCTTTGTTGCATCCCAGGTGGCTGTCTCCTGATGCAGTGCATTTGTTCCCTGTTCCCACAGAAAGGAGGGGTGAGGAGAGCAGTAGGGCTGTGGAGCTGGCACCGTGCTCAGGCCATTACTTGGGACAACATTTTGGCTTAGGAGTTAGGGTGCTTCCCAAGGACACCAGCTTAGACGCTGATACCTCTGCAGGTTCAACAGCATGGCATGCTTCAAGGGCTCCAGCAGATTTCCTCTTAACCTTCAAATAATCATTAGGAGCTGAGATGGGACATGAATCATCTATCAGAATGCAACTGTATTTTGCAGGCACTCGTCAATATGCAGCACAATCATAGCTAAAATACCTCTATAGCTTCTTCCCATTATATTAAAAGGCAGGCAATTTTCAGTCTAGTGAATGTGATTAATTCAAGATTATGTTAATGTAATTTACATGTTAACAGGGAGCATTTGAACATTTTTTCCTTTAGCTTACTTACATCAATCATTCTTGCATTTGACAGAGTTATATCGTGTAAGTTAATAGCTAAGCTTAAGGGACAGAAACATACGCTGATGATTATTTTTAGACTCCAGTCAATTGTAAGTAAATTGCAATGTGAAACAATAATGCAATACATTGCCCAAGGGTATATCCTGCAAAAAGAACAAAGCTCTACAATCACAGAAAAAGAGGTGCAATAAACCAAAAAAAGAGCATCTTTATATTTTTAAGTTAGTGGCTTTGGTTCTTACAATGACAAAAGATAAATTATTTCCTACAACCATTTAATGCAGGGAAAAACAGGAGTTCAGAAACTTAATTTCAAGGAAACACTGCACAGGCTGCCTGTTAAAATTACAATTTCACCAAGAAATTCTTTCCCTGACCATTCTTTAAGTTGTTTCACTATCACTGACAGTCTTCTGAAAAGGTACCATGACCAAGGATCTCTGCCCACATTGTCCCATTTATAGCAATTAAAACCGAAATTCTGTTGTGTCAAAAGACTAAGCCAAAAGCAAAAAAGCTAAGTTCTTGATTCTCTAAAACCATGTGCTGGGAAATTTCCCAAACTTGGGAGATGAAAGACTAAAGTAATATTTCCTACAAACAAATTATTGTATTGTCCTCAGTCAAAATAATGAAGTTTATAGAAGCAGTTTCTGTGCAAGATCATGTGCATGGATTAATTTTACTTTCCTTCAGTATAAATGAACCATAGATATTTAAATAAATTCCAGAGTACCACAGCTAATTATTATTTATTTTTTCAAGACACTGAGTCTTCCAAGTTGTGTGAGATGGGAGGAATTTTTTGTGCCTGGATGGGTAATAACAAGCCTATCTTCAAATGGAAGTTGTTTTGTTTTAATGGAACGATTTCTATTCCAAAGTGGTGTCATTAGCTGAATGACTGGTAGGCTTTGGTGATCCTTCCTATGAAAGTTCCTTGAAAATACTAATTTCAAAACTCTATTTGTGAAGAACTTCTATGGGGAGAGTCTTCCTAATAGTCAGTAAAGTTAATTACATAGCACACTACTCCCTCTGCATAAAATTATTTTTTATTCAGGGGATGAACATTTTAATAATTACAAAATGCTTCCAAAATTTATATAGACAAAATCCTTAAGACCTGTTATTTGGCTTTTACAAGTAATCTCTATTATTTTTACATGATACTGAGTTTTCATTCTAATTCCTCAAGCCCAAAATATCTCATTCCTGTATTTCGTTGATATAGTGTGAGTAGCTAATGTCAACAGGGTTAACTGCAAGAATAGTAAATTTGGGCTTAAACATTCATAATGCCAAATACAAATGAGTTTCTTTACCTTTCTGTTACTAATTTTAATTTCCCCTGATTGTCAAGCACAAGTTAAGTGCCTTCACATGGTTCTTCACTGAATAATTTAAAGGACAAGTTCAAAAAGGAAATAGAATTTCAGAGGTGGGCCCAAAACATGAATATGTATTTGGACTGGAGGCTGGGGGGGGGCAAGAAGGCAAAGGGTTTGGGAGAAGGAAGACAAAAAGCCTTCAGCCCAGTGTGAAGGAATGGTGGTGTTCCCTGCCACATGGCAGGGAGCAGGAACCCCTCAACAGCACCAATTGAGTCAGAAGCCTTCCAAGTTCCCAGATGTCACATCTGTCATATCAGAGACTCAGAGCGGCATCTGTCTCCTGACATATGCCTGTGCAACCTTCTGGAGCATTGCAATAACAGGGGAAAGAAGCATTAGACATTTTGGGTGAAGCGTATTTTGCTGTGTAGAAAGTTTAAGTCAACAAATGTGATTAACTACTAATGGCAGAATAACACATCGTTAAGGTCACTAGGAATGCTTCATTGTGTAAAGCCATTACTTAATAATATGTCATGTTTGTCTTTACATTAGCAATCACTCAATGAAAGCCTTAATACTTTGTTTCTGCTCAAATATCTGCTATATATTTTACATTTTATTTATAAATGACAAATTCTCTGACAGTGTCTCCATGTTTGCATTCACAATTCATAATTCCAGTTAGTGGTATTTGCAAGCAGTATTCTGGGATGATGTCTTTATTCCTGTACAAATTGACATAGCTTATCTCATGAAGGAACAAGAACAATTTCCAGCAGACCCACAAGTCTGAAGAAAAAAGACCCAGACTGAAGAAAAAGGGCCACAACTAAAAGCAAACTTTTTCTTTTGGCATTTATTGCTTCTAGCTGTTTTCTTTAAAACTAAACACCAGTGTCATGGGAGCACTTGTGATGACATTACTGTGTTTTCCCCGTGGACAGGAGACACTCGTGTGTTGTTGAAAAGGCAGATGGAATAACTAAAAAAATGCTTATTTTTAATTATATAGGGAATTTTCCCTTTTTTAACCCTGTCAAATTAATTTAAGTACTCATGGGACATATATTTATCTGGAACTGGAGAAAATAATAAATTACTCATTAGGCAATGCTGCTGATGTAAAACCATAGGCACTGACTTACTAATATGCACTTCAAAAGGAAAATAAATTAGAGACAAATACTAATTCTAATTGAAATCACTATTTGTTAAACAGATCCTATTAAGATGTTGATTCTAGATGGACTGCTCTGTAAGAAAGGTTTTGGGGTTTATTTCTTTTGTGGCTCTGCCTCAAGTGAAGCTGTGCAGTAATCTTCTAATTGGTCATTACCAACAAGAGAAAGAACCCATACACAGGTCTGAAATGGTAAAGAATAAAACCTGACAATTACTGAAAAACCTTCCAAAATATTTTTAGTATATATTGAAATATATTTGAACATATATTTTCATCTTACATGATTGTGTATCCTTTCACATTATCCCATGCAAAAATATTTTAGAGAGTCTTAGCAGGAATAAAAGCAAGTTAACTATAAACATGCATGTTTGGGTATTTGCAAAGTAACCATGTCTACAAAGTATTAGAAAGCATAACTAATGAAAATTATTAGAACATTGAATACTAAGATAAGAACCTATAAAGGTATATTTAGTGTTGATTCAACAATTGATGAAGTTTTTTCCCAGGGCACTGGCACAGAGACAAATAAATCACAGAAAGATCTGTAGATATCCACCTTGGAACAAAACTGTCTATGCAATTACTTTCTTCAGTATGAAGACAGTAAATTGATTAAATATTCGCTCTGTGCCTTACAAATAAGCTTTATTTTAATTTCTTTCTTTCCTAAAGGAATTGTGCCTTGGAGGGAAAGGGAGTGGGAGGAGGAGATACATACTCTGAAAAACAAGTAAAAATGTTTTCTTGGCTGTGCTTGCAAGTATCTGCTCATAGAACTCCCCCTGAAGACCAACAGAATAACTGCAGGATGTGCTGCAAACCAGGTTTATGATAATCTACTGAGATTTTGTTTAAACATCAATAGCATGGCATCATTTCAGTACTGCCATGCTAATTTCAATGATGCCTCGTGCATTTATCTTTGTATACAGATACTACATTTATACAGATACTATACATATACATACACACACACACTATTGTATTCAACAGGGACTGGTCACATACTGCCCCTCTTTGAAAATAACATCTAGCAGTTCTTGAAAAAGATCACAGATCAATTTCTAATTGTATAAAAACCATAAGTAGTAAGCATCTTACAGCTTTCCAGTTGCAAAGTACATGTCTGTTTATCCATTGGATATTTCGTGAGATCCATGCTGCATGCAACAGTTGTGGTGATCCTTGGGGGTAAAAAAAAAAGTATTGATTATTCTAGACAGGACAAAATTGTTTATCAGTAAAAATAAGCCATGTATCCTTCTAGAACTAATATTGCAGGCAAATAGCTATTGTGAGGAGAAAATTCCAGCATTTGCTGTTAGAGGTAGAGTAATAGCATCACAAACATGAAACCACTCCAGAACAGCTGAATTCAGTGGCAGTATAAAAAGGTCACCCCTTGCTCCTTTCTCACTTGCAATGTGCATTTTACTGTGTTGATATTTTGCAATTGTGTTATATTTATCAAAATCTATTCTAAAGGATAATCCATAGTAAATAATGCAAATCGACCATCACATCTTGTTTTCCTCTGTGATGACTTCACTGCAAAAAACTGGAATGGCAAATGGTATTTGATCTACAGGAAAACAAAAGGGTCTATTCAGCAAAGAGAAGGAGACCTGCTATTACATTTAAGATTTTAACCATATTGGTAAAAAATACTACATATTTGTACAACTACAAGACCATGCACATTATACTGTTAAAAATAGATCAGTTTCTTAAGCGTAAAATTATGTTAAGCTGGAAAGTTTAAAATATAAGCCAAATACAGGCTGGCATGCAGTATATACATACCGTATGGCATACAAGACTGTTCCATTAGGGTATATTCTTATGAGACGATTCTCAACAGTGATATCATGAAGAAAAGACTTTTTTGAATCAACTATGAAGGTATCTGGTACCCAAAGCATTTCCACAAGTCGACCATCTAAGCTTAAACTCTTATTACCATCAAAACAAAGTCTCTCATCCGTCCATCGCTGCCTTAAAAATATGGTGGCTGTGTAGTCCTGAAAGAGGAAAAAAAAAACAACTATAATATAGAGCAAGCCTGTATTACATTCTGTTTTACAAAAGCATATGGACACAGCTGTTGGGCACAAATAGCCTCTGGCTCTCCGTGTCCCATTCTTAAATGCTGGCACTCTGAGAGCAGCTGTACTGGCTCTTGTACTGCCAAATTTTCCAGCACTTGATGTGAGGTTGACATCATTAAGAAATATTATCTGGAGCAGATTTTGTTCTTACGGTCACTGGAATTTTACAGGAAAAGCTGATGGCCAAAGTGTGGGGCTATAAATTAGCTGAAGTCATCAGAGTTTTACAGAGCCAGATTATCTGCTTACAAATCTTTACATTTTAGAATTATTTATATAAGTGGTCACAAACATCATTTTTGTTCACATAAACTACTAAATAATTCAATTATAAATAAAACTTTGGAAAAGGTTGTATAAATTCAGGTAGACAGAAGGACAAAAGAAGTGAGCGAAACAGAAAGGGAATCAACCTCTTTTAGCAGAAATTAACCTTTCAGTATCACAAGGGAAAAATATTGTCAAATTTATCAAGACCTCAAATATGCTTTGTAGTCTTACACCGAAATCACACTATTTCTTAGCACCTTGTTTAACAACTTTTGATTTTATGGTGTGTTTTTATCAGTGTAAGTTCATCTTAAATTCTAACCTTACTTCCTCCTTTCTAAGTACTTAGTGAATACAGAGGGATTCCAATATTCAGCCTCTGTAGAAGCCTGAGTAATGAAATCCTGAGGTACAAATATTTTCTTATATTGAATATCTGATTAATTAATTTGGTCTTTTATTGCTACGTACCAATGGATGATCTTTAATTAGAAAAGCACAGACTATTTCATGGTTTGTTCAAAAAGAAATTATAGAACTGTAATGAAAAACAGCTGGAATAAATGAACTTGTGACAGTAACAGAAAAAAGAAAAATAGTATGAAATCATTGTGTCTAATCACCAGGAAAGGGAGTGGCTTCAAAGTCAGTATGTCCCAAAGTGAATATATCTTTAATATAAACATTCAGACATTTCATCTGGAAAACAAATACTGCTCTACATGCCTTTCATTAAGATTAATGCTCAGTACTAAATTTCTGTTTGTATCTGAGAGATGTGTGATTTACATCTGCATTTCTATACTTACTATGATGCTAGAACTACAGACTGTAGTGAAAAATAAAATTCCATCTCCTAACACACTGACTGCGTAAGGAGAAAAGTCTCCAAGTCACATTGTCAGCAGCTGTGAACACAAGACATTAGCTTATCAACAAGCAAAACAAAAAAGACTAAAAGCTACAATACCATATTTATTTCTGATATTGTATCAATACTTGCAACATCCAGGCTCATTCCAATTGACACAGGACCATCTGCAAAAAAAAAAGAAAATTGGAGTCTAGGACACTATTCTTTAATACTCGGTGTTAGACAATACGATCTGTTGTGGTTTTTTTCTAAATGTTTAGTGGCTTTTTTAAAAGGAATATTCCTCAAATTTAGATTATGAAAGAATTTTAACAATTTCATAACCAAAATATAATACTTCTATACTAACAGTATCTCGATTCTAATCAACATGCTTTATTCCCTAAATATTTCATGGTTTATATGATTGTTTTTTTTCCAGAAACAAAGCACTGGGGGAATTGTTGCCCAAAAAAGTCCAGAAGTTCAATCCCACAGTACAGCACACCCTTCTGCTCCAAGGGGCAGAGCAGTGGAAAGCATTCTTCCAGTTGCAACATCTGGGCCATCAGATGTTAGTAAATAAAGGAGTCGCACCTGGCAATGTCATACGGTTAATATCCAGACAGGATAGCTGAGTGACTTTATTTCCTGCCTATTAAAGAATATATTGTCTACATTGTGTCACTGCATTTTGATGTCTCACTTTGACCATCAACTGTTAATTTGTTACTTATTTACTTGCATATATAAAGCAAAACTATTTATTCTCCTTTTAATATTACTATCAGCTGAAGGTTTATTCAGTGTGATTAAATGTCTTACCTAAGTAGCTGTCATTGTAATGTTAGTATGCTCAGATTCCCATTTTCTTGTCAATGTGCATTTTACAGTGTCAGATCACCAGCTGCACATTCTAAAATGCAGAATTTGTGCAGGGCTTTCATAGAAACACAACATTATTCCTGGTTGAATACGTGCAGAATGATTAACAGAGTACATGTACATAGAAATTCCCATAAAATAAGTGCATTGTTCCAAGTGATTAAGATGCAGAGAATGTAGTACTGAGAAATGCAGAAATACTTTTGCTAAGATATACAGAGCTGATGGTGCCAGTGCAGTGCAGGGATACTGCTGAAAGCCCCGCTTGGCCCCTTGCAATGTCTTAGGTACATGGCTCTTATATGCCCCCAAATTGCATCTAGAGGAGGATGGGGTCCAACTCCACCCCACAGAGTAACAGTAAAATAAAAATAAATAATGTGTCATTCTAAGAGGTATCAGTGTATTAATTTTGTGAGGGTTTTTTCATTAATTTCCATTTGTAATGCAAGTGTTGAAGTTGTTAAACATCAGGCATTCCTGATAGTATCTTTAAATGCTTTGTTCTGGACTCAGTTTAAAGTTCAAATGTAAAGCTCAAACTTAAAAGAGGACTGTAGATTTGCAGCATCCCCTGATGGCAATCTATGTCTTTGTTGTATGCTGTAAATTGTACATAGGAAATTGAAAACTTTGTTAATCTATTTCAATAAGTCTTTGGGGGTTAACTTTGGAACAAAATTATTTTACTGAAAAGGTCTCAGACCACTAACAGCTTTTTCTTCATTTTGGTTCTGTTTCTTATCATTCTTTTCAGGTTTTGGCATTCCAAGAGTACATTTATGTTTTGTCCCTACAGGATTAAAAATCTGACCTTCCAGAAAACTCAACCCAACTTTCTAGGATGCAACAGCAGCAATTGATACTTGGGCTTACCATTGTACTACATCATTATTACAGGTATAATGTTGCCAGACTCAAAAGATGTGTCCAATCCTCAAAATTCATTCAATTTCCAAAAAAAAAAAAAAACAAACATATTGTCACAGACCGTTCACCACACGTTTTATAATCCATTTTTTAATTATCTTCTTGAAGTCTTCCTACAGATTCCCACATCTGACTGTAACAGAGCATATTATTGCCAACTGTCACATAAGAATTTGGAGAGAACTTCCCCATGCAAGGCAGATGCTTAATGATGGACTATCCTAAGCAGACAATGCAGCATTCCACTGGCTACATAGAAATTGTGGCTGGGAAAAATCAGACGCTTTCCTATCATATTTTACTGGTAGAAATGACACTTGATCCTTGCTTAGTTAAGGTGATACAGATTAGGAAAAATGTTCACTAGCAGCATTTTGGTATCATCAGTGCTATTGTTACATAACTGAGAGGAAAAATTGACTTTCCAGAAAGACTGATGAAATTAACTTAGGTTTAATTTTTCACAGAAACAGAACTATCCTGGTTTGAGCCAGGGTGAAGTCACTTTGTACATCTTTTCCTTCTTTCTTCCCTGTTGTATTTTTTCCCAAGTAATACTGAGTAATGCAATTGTAGTGCTGGGTGACTCCCAACCACCAAAATATTAGATCCACCTTAGTTTAAGTGACACTACAAGCTCAAACTGATTGTCCTAGCACAGACCTGTCTTGCAGTTCAAGTGCTAAGGAACAGCTGCAAAGTCAGGCCTAAACCATCTCACTCTGCTTGCCCTGATGGTCTCTGTGGCCCTGCCCAAGTGCTCATGCTGTGCAGCCAGTTGGAGCCAAGCACTTAGGAAACTCAACAGAAAATTATAGCCCTCCAGACAGAGCAACATGCTGGGGAGGAGTTGTTGAAGGAGGAGTTGAAAAAAAAGTCCTTATGGAAGGGGTCTTTATCAACACAATGCAAGCTGCTAAGAATAACTTTGTTTTAACAGTTAATTAAATCAGAACAATATTAATAGTTAAATGCTAATTTCTTTTTTGTGTGTGAGGCTAAATAAAATTTATGGTGCCTTACTAAATAAGCAAAGTATCAATAACAGAATGAGTCTTTCCATAATTATCCACCAGGGTTTCCCCTGAACTTCCTCTGAAAGGTCTCCTGCTGACAGTGTCAAAAACAGGGCAGGAGGCCAGATGAGGCAGTCAGTTCCTGCATTTCCATATGTTTGGCAGGAATTTTATGTATAATGACAACTTCAGAAGAGATCTACAGTTCTTCATAAGAAACCTGAAGTCACAGTCTGTTCTGTATTAGTGAAGGGAATTTTCAAAACATGATAAAGAAACCCCAAAGGGTGTTCCGAGTTACAGACATGGGTGCACAAGCTTATTAAGACACATTTTAGCTTTTACTGAAATTTATTTACAAAGGCTGTTACTTTATGCACTTTACAGCTTTTCACAGTAACTCCATATGGGAAAGTAGCCTGAAGAGTCACAGGAAGCATACTTAAAAATTAAATTTGGATCACAGCCATGACCACAGTCTGTTAAACTTTGTACCAACAAAGTAAACCACCACTATGTCATGCATGTATCTGTACGTCTGAAGACCTGTTACTGAAATCAATCTGCACCACCATGAACTGCCAGTGCTGGGCTGGCAATACTAGCTTTTTGTTTAGTTTAAGAGAACAATTCTGACATTCAGAAATAGCTCTAAAGGGATGGCTTTTTTAAATCCTTGCAGCAATAATGGATAAAATTCTATGCAACTCTAAGAGAATTAGAAGAAAAAGTATTATTATAACCAGCTTTGCTTTGTTTAGAGTTTTATGGGACTTTTAGATAATGTGATACATTACACTCGGATTTTTTTTCAGTGCATTTAACTTCTCACCACAAGACATCTTTCTGACAAACACACATTACATGAAGAGACTAGGCAAATTAAGATTGGCCTTCTGACAGATCTCAACTCTAATTGTTGATATGAAGACATCAGAAGACTGACCCATTTCTAGCAGGAATCAGCCTCAATCCTGATTGTTCACATCAATGATCTTTAGACAGTGATGTAGCTTTGCTAGTAGTTTGTGGACAAGATAAAAATTGGTGGGGATTGTAATAATAACAAGCTTGTTAAATAATTTGTCAAAAAACACATTAATATAGCCAAATGCAAGCAATTAATGTGGGAACAAATAATGCAGGCAGTAAGTAGAGGATAGGAAACTATCTTGGCAAGCAGTGCCTTTGAGAAGGATTTATAGTTTGTCACAGATAATAATTTCAACATGATCTTTCCATATAACGCTTTGGTAGAAGCACTATGGCAATGGGAAGCACTACACAGAATTAAGTTATCTTGCAATGTAGGCTGTATTGGCAAGACTTATGAGATTACTGTGACAAGATTTGTTTTCCACTTTTGCAAAGAAATGTGCAAACAAAGAGGGTTCAACTAAGAGAGAAATTTTCCAGAAGACAAAAAATTCTAGAAGCTTAATATCAAAGCTTGTGACATGAAAATTAAGGATCCACATTTACTCAAGCTCCTCAAAGAGAAGACTGAGAGGCAACTTGCCCAATGCCAGTAAATGCACAGAAAAGGTATTCAGCAGTAAGTTGTACACATTCTGTAACGAAACAAAGCAAGATTCTAGTATATGGAAGGTAGAGACAACATGAGACTTCAAATAAAAAGATTTTTTTCTAACTGAACCTAATCACTGTTCATCATCTAGGGTCTCCAGAACTCAGTCCTTAGAGGAAGTGGGGAAAAAAACAAAACCAAAACAACTAAACTGTCTTGCATGCAGGAAAGTGGGTTTGGTGGCAATGACGGTATAATTTTGTCTCTTATTTCCACAAGAAAGGAAGGAAAATCTATGTTACTATCTGTATGCTGAAGTTTACAGTTTTGCACCAAGTCATTGATTTATTAAATCAAAATTTTAAGGATTCAATACGGATTCGAAACATTTTTCCAATATACAACTGGTTATACATACTCTAAGCTTTTTGTCTTTCTCTGAAGAATTAAGACATTGGTTGATACATAAAATTGTCTTTGGCTTAGTATTTGGCATTTCCTCCTCATATACAGTCCTAGCTGATCTCTCTAAATCAAAAGGTCTTAGACACAACTAACATTCTGATACCTCCCAGTCTCTTGTGGCAGCAAAATGTAAACTTCTGAAGACTAAAATTTAATTAAACTCATAGAACTTAATATAAACAACATTTGAGAAAAAAAAATAAAAAATACGGTGACTGGTCTTGCACAGAAGCAAATTGAAGATTAAATTCACTTTCTTGAACTTAAAACTTAAGAACATAAATATATTACTCATTTCAAAGCTAAGTAATATTTTTAATGGGGTTTCGCCTAACTGATGACAGTTTTCTATACCACTTGAAAGCATCTTCCATATTCAAATATACTTAGCTGTGACCTTTTCCTAGACTCTCTCTTAATTAGAACACTCAAGTTATCACATTCAATCACAGAACAAAAATCTATTTGTATAAAATTATTTACACGATTTTATGCATCCCTTAATAACTCTATGAACCTGATCCAAGGCTCACTGAAGTCAGCAGGAATTGCTCATTAATTCAGAGAGGTTTGGCATAGCACCTAAAGTTGTAAATTTGGTCTACACAGTTTCAGCAGAAAACTTGATGTCGAAATCAGTTTCTATTACTGAGATAAAGTGTCAGGATTATGTAGCACATTTAAAGGAAATAAGTATGCATTTTTAAATCACTTAAGTCAGCTTTTCTATAGAATACTTTCACATCTATCTAAAAGTCTAGGATGGATATTATTACCTTAAGGGTTACTATTTACTAACAATTTTTTTAATTGGCTAATGTAACGTCCCAAGTCTGTTCAGTTTAAGACTTGCTTGATGAGGCAGCTCAAAGAGAGACATTCATAGAATCATAGAATCATAGAATCTTAGGGGTTGGAAGGGACCTCGAAAGATCATCTAGTCCAACCCCCCCTGCTAGAGCAGGGTCACCTAGAGCACATCACACAAGAACGCATCCAGGTGGGTTTTGAATGTCTCCAGTGAAGGAGACTCCACAACCCCCCTGGGCAGCCTGTTCCAGTGCTCTGTCACTCTCACAGTAAAAAAATTTTTTCGTATATTCACCTTGAACCTCCTATGCTCCAATTTCCACCCATTACCCCTTGTCCTATCACTGGTCATCACTGAGAAAAGCCTAACTCCATCTCCCTGACACTCACCCCTTACGTATTTGTAAACATTGATGAGGTCACCCCTCAGTCTCCTTTTCTCCAAGCTAAAGAGACCCAGCTCCCTCAGCCTCTCCTCATAAGGGAGATGTTCTACTCCCTTAATCATCTTTGTAGCTCTGCGCTGGACTCTCTCAAGCAGATCCCTGTCCTTCTTGAACTGAGGGGCCCAGAACTGGACACAATACTCCAGATGCGGCCTCACCAATGCAGAATAAAGAGGTAGGAGAACCTCTCTTGACCTACTAACCACACCCTTTCTAATGCACCCCAGGATGCCATTGGCCTTCTTGGCCACAAGGGCACATTGCTGGTTCATGGTCATCCTCCTGTCTACCAGGATTCCCAGGTCCCTTTCTCCTACACTGCTCTCCAGCAGGTCAGCCCCCAACCTGTACTGGTGCATGGTGTTTTTCTTCCCCAAATGCAGAACTCTACACTTGCCCTTGTTGAACTTCATCATGTTTCTCCCCGCCCAACTCTCCAGCCTGTCTAAGTCCCTCTGAATGGCAGCACAGCCTTCTGGTGTGTCAGCCACTCCTCCCAGCTTAGTGTCATCAGCAAACTTGCTGAGGGTACATTCTATACCCTCATCCAGGTCGTTGATGAAGATGTTGAACAACACCGGTCCCAGTACCGACCCTTGAGGGACTCCACTGGTCACACACCTCCAACCAGATTCTGCCCCATTGACTACAACTCTCTGACTCCTTCCTTTCAACCAGTTCTTGATCCATCTCACTGCCTGATCATCAAACCCATACCTGATCAACTTATCTACAAGGATGCTGTGGGAGACGGTGTCAAATGCTTTACTGAAATCAAGATAGACCACATCTACCGCTCTACCATCATCTATCCACCTAGTAATTTCCTCATAGAAGGCTATGAGGCTAGTCAAACATGATTTACCCTTGATAAAACCATGTTGACTGCTCCTGATGACCCCCATATCCTTGATATGCCTGGAGATAGTGACAAGAACAAGTTGTTCCATCACCTTTCCAGGGATGGAGGTGAGGTTGACCGGTCTATAGTTACCCGGGTCCTCCTTCTTGCCCTTCTTGTAGACTGGTGTGACATTTGCTATCCTCCAGTCCTCAAGCACCTCTCCTGTTACATTAAAACGTTATTGTATGAAGGAAAGAGAACATCCTTAATAGTAGCATTCAGATGAGGGCAAAGCCAAGAAACCCATTCAGCTGGGATTCCTCTGTAATAAACACTATGTAGAAGTACCCCCATAACTTGGCAACTGCTATGTGCAACACACCAGGGACAAACATAAAACGGTCCGTCAGTTTTATTTGTCTGCAAACCTTTGGCATACTAAGCCTGACTTCAACTAATCTAACTTCAGGCACCTAATTTAGGTGCCTAGAGATGGAAATGACAGTCAGGATTGGGCACAAATGGCAGCATTTGAGTCAGAAGGGTCTGGAGGGGTGACCTGTGGTGGAAATAACTCAAGTGAGATTAATCCAGTTTTAAAATCTAGAAATATATTAGTTCCAGTCCATGCAGGTTGTTATGCACAGTCACTGGATTCAAATGAAAAATATCTTCATAATCCCCTTGTTAATGATACTAGTTAAGTTGTATCCCCTTAGGTAATTCACAGTCATCTGGCAGCTCCAGCACAAGGACCAAACACAAAGAAATAGGCAAATGAAGGGCTTATTAAACAAATAACTTAAGAGCTGCCATAAAATTTCCTTGACTAGTAAATATTTCTGTTTCTCCTGGCTTCAGGGAAAAAAAGGTCTTTCATTCTATAATAATTTGTTTATATCTAATGCTTTCTTTTCAGGACTAAAAAAACATTTTGCCTAATATTAAGGAATTTAGTGTCACTGATTTTGTAAAAGTATGATTTAATATTGACAACAAATATGACTTCAAAAATCCCCATTTCCTGCCTGAAGTTTCAAGGATTAATAATTTTGAAATTACTTTGAATTACGTTATTCTAAAACTCAAACTAATCTCTGGCCCTCTCACACCGGCTAAAAATAAAGTTTCAGTGACTAGGTCACATTAAATTCAAAGCACTTAGATGTCAACAAAAAATACCGTCTAGTTCTATGACAAATTTCTTCATGCATATTTATATTTATGCATTTCTCAATGACCACACAAATAAGTAGAAGTATGCACATTTTCCAAAGCAAATGAATCTTGGCCATAAAAAAGGGGGTGGCAAGTGTCTTAAAGAGGCTGACTTTAGGACTTTGTTTCCGTACATCAACACACACATGCTAGGTTTCCATTTTATACAAATCCTTTCATGCATTTCAGACAGCAAACATAGAAGTTAGGGTTGATATGCATGTACATCCTTTTCTGTTCACATTTCTAGAAATGCAAGTTTCCTTCTCAGAGTAAATCACCACTTCTAGGCTGACACAAGTAGAATTGTGCAGACTTTTATAATAGATGATAATCTCCAGCAGTACCAGAATATCCCAGTTTATGGTTTTATCATACATTTATATTCATTAGCCTACTCAAGTCTAACCAGCACTTTGATCTTACAATCTATTTTTAACTATGCGGTCTCTTTCTATTAACATGCAAATAACATATCAAAGAAATTAAGGATCGGGGGGATAAGGAAGGTAAAAACAGTCACAAATGTATAAATGACTAAGTTGATACTCTGGCTTCATCAGCTGTTTTGCAGGTGTGCTGTAGCCATTGCTTCCGAGTATTAATAATTCTGAGTAAAGCCAGTTATAAAGAAATCTTTCTCACAAAGAACAAAGTACATCAGCTGCAGGCAGATAATATCCATAGAAATAAGGAAAATATTACATGGAGCAAAGCTAGGATAGATGTGGTCACGTACATCAGTATAATCCACTGATTTGTTAAGCTGAGGATTTGGGTGGTTTGCTAGCTCTGTTTCTGAGAAGATCAATAGCTTCTCCTCCACTTGAACCTCATCCAAACTGCAGCCCACCTTGCCAAGAAACAGAGAGTTCCCAGTCAGGGCTGGGCAGATACCATTCATCACTTCACCTCGAGCATACATGCCTCTATCACATGGAAACAACCCTAGATGATCTTGCAAAAAGCTATAGGTCCAAAAACCAGGATGAACACTTGCTGGGTCATCCTAATCTAAATTATTCCTACAAAAAATAATTTTGCATAAAACCAGCAACCCTGCAATTTAGAAATGGCATCATTAAAATGTATTTTGCAGAGTCTCATCTCCTAGGGCTAATACAGATCCATCAAAGATTGCAGAGACGGGGCGTTTGCCTGCCTGAGCTGCAGCGAGCACACAAAGCGATGCTGGCATCTCCTGGTCGAGCTAGACTGGCTCTGCACATGACACAGATTTGATCTGTGCTTGAGCTCCTCAGGGATTTCCAGGCAAACACAGAAATCCTCAGTGTCCCTCTGATAAAAATCCCAAGAAGGAAAAGAACTATAGACTTGCTGCCTTAAAACAGCTGAGAAAAAGAACTGGCTTATGTTAGGAAGGGAGATTCATAACTCAGAAGTGCTTTATCATTGGTCTTAACTACTGTCATAGGATTTTGCAATGAAATTCTGTTTGCTGTCTACCAGAGCACATCTATCATGGCAGTGTCAATGTATCTCTAGCACTAGCATGAAGTAAAGAAGGAAATATATTAATGACCACTGAACATATAGTTATTTTCCATTATGCCTCACCTCCAATGAGAAGGAGTTAATTTATTAATTAACACTCCTATTAGCTAAAAATACTCTTAAACCATGTAAATACTTTAGAGCAGTTCTATCAGCAGCTGAGGCAATCAAATAGATTAAATAGCTTTCCTTCTCTCCTAAACCTAAAATTTCACCAGATATTTGTATGGCAAGAGACAACAGTATGGTCTGAGAAACTCCTCAATTAATCATTTTTAAATGGGTTATGAAAGGGAGAGGCAAAACAAAGATAAAAAGTCTCCATTTGAAACCTCTAACGTTTCTGAATATTTCACTCTACAACTACCTGAAAGGAGGTTGTAGAGAGGTGGAGGTTGGTCTTTTCTCCCAAGTAGCAAGCAATAGAACCAGAAGAAATGGCCTCAAGTTGTGCCAGGGGTGGTTTAGATTGGATAGTAGGAAAGAAAAATTACTGAAATGGTTGTCAGGCACTGAAAAGGCTACCTAGGGAAGTCGTTGAGTCACCATTCCTGGAGATATTTTAAAAGACCTGTACATGTGGTGCTTAGGGACATGATTTAGTGGTAGACTTGGCAGTGTGATAGATTAATGGTTGAACTTCATTATCTTAAAGATCTTTTCCAACTCAAACATTTTTCTGAATTATTAATTATATTGACATCAATGCATATAATACTTGGTAGAGTAATAAGATTTGCCAGTGCTTTTATGAACAGCTTGAGATATAAAGCTTTTTTATATTTAATCTTTTTTTAAAATAATTTTTATTTAGGAAATCAGGGAAAATTATGCTTTTAAATAGGTAAGATGTCACAGCTTATTTCATTGAGGATTCATGACCATCGATAACCAGGTTTCTAACAGAGTCTGGAAGTTTTGCTTGTGAATGCCTAGAATATATAAGTTTCACCTTGGGCTACAAAAGCTGTTGCTCTATCTTATTACATCAGAGTACATCATGTATAATCAGATCAGTCACTGTCAAACATCAGAAAAAAAAAAGTACAGCAAAAAAAGCATTTGCTCTCACTGCTAAGTTTCAGGCACTGCATTATGTTAAAGCTCAATCTTACTAAGCTTTTCTACTTACTATCAAAAAATGGACGTAGATACTTGTTGTACCCTTTCATTATTTTTTGTATAGTTGGAGGCAGAATTTCATCTTTTCCTTCAGCTTCAGGAATTTGCATTGACCTAAAGTAATGGAAAAAGTGAGGATGCTTTAAAAAAACATCACCAATTAGAACAGAGATGATATTCCAAGAAAATGCTGTATTAGTTTCAAAGTTACTGGTGATTACTGCCCATCAGATAATTTACAATGAAACATTTGTATGTTTACATTTCACAGCACTGTAGAAAAATAGTGGAAAATATCTGGAAAATATCAGATTTTATGATCTTTCTTAGTCTCTTATTGGAAAAATACACTACTTTAATACCTTAAAGCCTATTGTTTCTTTAAAGTCAGTAATTTCTTAGCACCTCACCTGAGAAAATAATTTAGTTTTCTCTAATACCTTCTCTGTAAATAGAGCACTGTTGTTGCAATCTATGAATGTAAGAGTATGTTGACTGATTATTTCAGCATTTAAAATTAAGCTTCTTTTTACATAATAAAATATACGCAATTTAGCTCCTGGAGAGACAGAAACCAGCCTCAGAGATTAGTGCATAAAAGCACTTTTAAAATCCAGCTTTTACAACACAATTTTAAACAGGTTACAGAAATAATCCTGTTGGGCAAAATCAGTGAGGCATAACAAGAATACAAACTACTCCATTATTCAGAAACTCCTACAGATAAGATCCACAGAAACCGAATAGAAATAAGTAATTACTAACCCCACTTTTGCCCTGAAGCCCCTACAATAGCCTCATGAGGAGGTTCATAAGAAGGATAAGCAAAGAAACTGGGGAAGCCACATACCTGAATTGCATTTCCTTACTCAGTCCATCTCAGAATTAATTTTTATATATTCACCCCCTCACCTTTTATGGATCTTGATGGTTAACAGCTGTCGGAAGGAGAGCTGGGGCTAGGGAGGGCAGTTACAGTGAAAGCAACTGATGTATAACAAAAGGTATCATAGCCTTGCTCTTAATTTCTGACCAACGCTTATGGTGAACACCCCAAAAGTGTGAGCAGGGTGTGCTTACCCATCACAGGTTCAGGCTGTGCACTTCATAAATTGGAACACAAGTGGTACTGACTTCTCACTGCCAGTTATTTGGAAGTATGACTTAGTTCTCTAATTATGAAGGTAAGATGCAAACAACCAATTTACTCAAGGAAGCCCAGCTGACTACAGGCATTGTCTCTGCTAACAGAGAGCAGCCACCTGTATATTCAGCAGGAGAGTGCCACTGTGCCTCTTCCTTTCTAAGCTCTTTCCTAGTTCTAACCAATCCTTATTGAATTTCTTCTTCCCACCTCCTCCTGGATCTGTTCCTGAAAACCCTACTTTTTATTCCTAATGGTATTTTTGGATTCTCTATAGACTTCCAAAGCTTCTTCCTTTTATTTGAATTTTATCATTTCTGAGAGTGTTTGAGATGTTCTCTTAGGAAACTGTGGTTTCATCCACTAGGAATAATCCAGTACTTTAGGTTGGCAAAAATTAAATGCTGAGATGACCTCATTGAATATGTGTGACCAAACCACACTGCTTTTAGGTGTGGAGTCTACTGTCTTTAAGTGCTCCCTTTGCTGCATAATTTCTCTGTTCACAAGACCCTATTCCCACTTAAGTGGCTGTTTTTCATTAACAGTTTTACAACCTGTGTAACTTAGGTACTTGAATGATCCTATTTCCCTTATTTTGTCCCTAGCTTTTATGGGTTTATTATTACAGAACTATGTTAATACTTAACGTAATGTTAAGTGTGATCTTCAGTAATACCAGCACTGAAATAAAGAATGTTTCTCTGGTAAGTTGTGTCCTAAAGAAACAAGCACAGTCATATGGAGCTGAAATGTGAATATAAATTTAAAAAGCAGCTTTATGTTGCACAAAAGTGTTGGAATTAGAAATGTACTTGAACTTAATTAATTTCTTAAATGCTCTACTTAACACAGATTTTTCTGCTTTTTCTAATTTACATGTAATTTTAGTTAAGTGCTCAATGAGCTGCATTAGTTTAATTTCACAGTTTTACTGGATTGTCCTTGAATAACTTTTATGTATTATGAAACAATAATAAAAAAAACTTGTCCCTCTTCCACTGCAAGGCTACAATCAGCACTCACTTCAAGAGCTGTGTTACCATTAATGGCTATTTTCTCAAATATATCTGAAGTATTCAGCATTATTGTATGTAAGGCCTTCCCTTAAAACACCTGTGGCACACTAAGATAATTCTTTATTTCTGTCATTAATACATGATGTGTAGCCTCATATTACTGGTCTTTGATTTTTATGGTTAAGTAAGAACCAGTTGGCATGGGAAAGCTGTCGCGCAGTAATTGAGGTTGCTAATTAATGGGACACTGTTCCTTGTATGCTATTTGGCCATACAATCTCTGAGCAGTCCTATTATGACAAGCCAACATCTGAGAGGAACCTGATGCCTCCTAATTGTGAGTGTTTGGTGTTACCATCCTGGTAACTTTGGAGATACTCAGAAGCAGATTGTCAGTGTTGGAAGGCATGGAACCTACAGATGTTACTTGCCTTAAGTGGTTTTGCTTATCTACACTGTAAGGCAGGATGTCCTGTTTGCTTTGAAGTGCTCTTCAATTAAAGTAACCCTTTCAGGTCTAAGCAAGAGTGAGTTTGACACCCTGGAGTATCTATTGGTTCTAGGCTGTCAATGCAGAATACATGTTTCAGTCTCTTCAGGCTCAATGACCCATGCTTGCTTTGCTAAATGCTGAATTATAATTATTTAATTTCCTTATTTATTCTTATGGCTCAGAAGCTTAGTATTTTTACAGACTAGGCTAAACTTGAAAGGTACAACTGCTTGTTATTTGAGATACTTTCAAGTTAGTGTCTAAACAGAATTCGTTAACTGGAAGGGGAAAAGGGAACATCTGCCCTAGACAGCATCATATGTCACTGCTTAGAAGTACAGTCCAGACACACCTAGAGGAATATTCTGACTATTTTTTGTCAAGTGTTATGTACCATTGAAAGAGGCAGAAACTCCTTAAGACTGAGAGACAGGAGAAACAAAACCCCAAACATTGTCTGAGCAACTTTTTTAAACATCCCCCCTCAGAAAAGCTAGTGGAAAAAAAGCTTTTTTTGCAGATGAAGGGTTGACAGATGCAAAGGTGTTGCTTCTTGTCTGGTACCTGATGTGCTCCAGGATACAGGCTTCTGTATGGCACATAATGCCATGGACACTATACAGGAATTAACTGTCTGTGCTTCTGGGTACTCTTAGCCATGTGGAGGATTCAGAAAGTCTGCCTCATAGTAACAAAGGCAATTATATACTGCAGGCTCAACATATTGGGGAATTTTGCCTCCTTGTTACTTAGGTGCTTCTGAAATTTTTCTGATGTCTTAGCAGTGTTTTATTACTGCAAAGCCATGAATTATCCAGTGATAACAAAGTGTGGCAAGTCACAGCTGATGAGGAAGAAAGGAACAATTACTGTGTGTTTTGGACAATGATCTCATTATAGAACTAGAGAAGGTAGGGGAGATGGATGCTTTAAACTCCCTTCCATGGGACTGTTCCACTTGCCCTCACAGACAAGTGAAAGTTTTATCTAAACATGTGTTTGCACACCTACTTGAACTAAAGCTCAGGTGGAATTTTATCTTGAGGAATTTACTGGGACACCAAATAGGTTAGGCAATGCTACTTAGAGAACTGGCTAACAGGCTGTAAATATTTCAGCTAGAGATGGTAGTGACAATATTTAACTTGTCTGTTCTCACATTTTCTTATTAGAATTACTTGCAAAGAATAATTTTTCCCCATTTTTGTAGAAGAAATGTATTTTAAGTGCTCCATTTCTATCTTACGGGCTTGTTTTGTCATAGCAACTGTGTTGTTAGCAGGATTACTGGTACACAGAAGGGATCATTTTCACCATCCAGCTTTCCTAAAGATTTCACTACTTGATAAACAGAGTAAGAAGACAGTGCTTTAACCAGGTAATTTTTAAGACATCCTCTTTTAGTAACAGATGCACAAAGATGAACTTTACTACCTCAAGCCTGTAGTACATCCAAGTGGATCTCGTATTTCTGTCCTCAGGCAAGTTACCCTGTGCCAGGCAAGGACTATGAGTCTGATATGATATTTACACTTGCTACATGGCAATCCATTGAAGGATCATTTGCTTAAGTTAAATTCCTTCATTTTCTTCCCATCACTCGTCTTAGAGAAAAAAAAAATCTAACTTCAATCAAGGCAGCTGAGATGATTCATGGAGTTTAATCTTTGTAAGAGACAAAAGTCAACTGTCAATTAGATTTCACTTTGTTACCTGGTCAGATATATTTCTAATTACAAGTAATTTGATTATAAACAAACTGATATTATTATATGTTGAAGAAATAATATTTTTAGCACATATTTCTTACCTACACAGCATCAATAGAAAAAGGGCTCTGAAACTGCAGCACTGAAGATTGCACATTGTCAGGTGTCGTTTCAAAAGTTCCTGTAGCTTCTAAAAAAAAAAATGCAGAGGGAATTATTTACAACACATTTGCATTCCAAATATACAAATTTCACAAGGTTTTCAGCACTGAAAATACTGTATGTTGAATACCTGCTGCTATCAATGTATATACATATATATGTAAAATATATCTTATAATATATATGTATTATATTATATAAACATATTTACCTATATGTTCATATAAGTGTAGATACATGTAGTACCTATATAAGTGTATTAGTAAATATATAAAATAAAAAACTCTAAAATTTAAAAAATACTTAGCATCAGCAATAATTTAATTTGCCAATAGAAGCTGCATTACAGTATATTAAAACTCTTTCATTTTTGCATCTATCCTTTAAATATTTTATAAAGTAACTGTTTAGAAAAAATAACTGCAAACATGTTCAGCAGAATCACAAACACTTGGAGCTTTGTCTCTGCTATTCAGGCTTGTACATGAGTGCCTCATGTGCTCCTGTGCACTGCTAGGAATAGAAAATACATAACTTCACCTTAGAACACAGCTGTTTAAAAGCAGTGTCTCTGGTACACAGGCAGTAACAAAACCTCTGATACATATATATTTGGTAAGCTTTTCATTAATAAGGAAAATTGAAATTACATGTGTCTACCTCTAGCTGTTCAAAAAACATCCTTTACCTGTATATAAACAAACATACAACTATCCACATTCATCAAAATCTATGGCTGAGGCAAGATGTTTTCCTCTCAATGGAGTTTATTTGCTTTTGTCAGTCTGATTCACATCCATAATGGTTATTTTAAGTAATCTGCCACTTCAGTAATCCACTTCTGGATCAAAAAGAGTATCAATCAATACTTTAATGCAGTCATGCAACAGATCTGAAACTCTTGGGCTGTGCAAACTCTGCTTCATCAAAGCACTGATATGTTACCTACCCAGAATCTGCAGGAAAACTGTTAAATGTTAAGTTCAAATGAAATATCTGTCTTAGGTTTTATGAAGAGAGAATAAAACAATACTGTTTAAATGTTCAGAATAAATTTTTCAGGAGTCTCTTACACTGCAATTTCACAGTAAATTACTAATAGTTAAGAATTTGATGCTTCAAAACTTAAAGCTTTGTTTTACTATCCTTCAGTGACCAACACAAAATGCTAGTGAACATTTTTACTCCAAAGAAACTTCTTTCAGTCTATAATCCTAGTATAAGCGAGACTAGTGGTATTTGCTCTAATGCAGTGTGAGTGGTACCTGACTTGTATGAAACAGTGCTGTAGTAACAAAGTAAGTTTAATGTCTCCAAGGAAAAATGAAAGCCATTTCCATTACTTTTTAAACAAGTAAAAATTCTTGGATACTTTAAGCATGCACCAGCCTGGGAAGTATTAATGTCAATATAAATCATACACTCCTACTGACTTCCACAGAAAATCATGCAAGAGACATTACAAGAGCCTGTAATAGGAAGATAGAGCACAGATGAGCAGATGGTGTTGTCGGAGTATTGCTCTCTAAATGCTGATTCTGTAGCACTCCTGGTGCAGACCGTGGGATCTCTCTTGCATATCTCATTTTGGGTATGGATAGATATTGTCTACATTCACTATATTTATCTCACAGGAAAATATGCTAAAAATAAGTATTCTCTTTCTGGTTTCCCAGAAAAGCTCTTACTGACTTAATAAGTACGTAATAAAGCATTTTATGTTTAGCTTTTGAGTTGCTGCTTTGAGCTCCTAGTGTGTTTGAAGTTCCTTTACAAACAGATTTAAGGAAACAATTTCTGTACTACTTTGGTTTTAATTTTTACAGTACTGAAGATCAAAATGAATGGATTTGTTATCAATCTCTTTCTAAAGCAATGGGTTTACATCCAGATCTTCACCAACTTCCAACTTAGCAATTTTCTGTGGGATAGGGGGAGAATTTATTCTCTAAAACACAAAAGGTCAAATCCATTCTATGGTATGTACCTTGATTTTTGTATGCTTGGGGCAAGAGAAAGGAAATAACAGGAAGGAGAAGATCTCTTATTTCTGTATAAGAAATACTAATCAAGAGATCTAATTACCATATCACCAAGCAGTCCATCACTCCAAAGGGATATTGCATGCCAGGCAAGGAATAGAATTGGGCAGCTAATTAAGTCTTTGGCAGTCTCACAAATATACCTAAGTGGGACACATAAATCACTGCTTCATGTACATATCTGCTGCATGTGCACACATTTTTCTCCATTGTCCTTTTTTTGAGGTTTACCAAGCTGGCTTCTTCCACTGAAAATCCTGCCTCTTGGCATGTTTGCACATTTGGACCTTTCCTCTGTCATGCATTTTTTATCAAATGCTATACACTCACAGCAGGATTCCTTCCTGCATATGTAGGCCTTATTGATTATTGATATTTAAAACTAATTCAACAAGACACATCTTTTCCTTTTCCCAGAGCCTAGAAAAATATACATAACCTGTTCTCTGCATGGAATATTGAGCTTTTTGGTTTTACCAGACAGAAAACATGCTGTCCAGATTATTGTGCATATGTTGGCACATCTGCATGTTCTAAACATACCATGAAGCAACTGAGGCAAAAGGTAACAAGCATCTGCCCCACTTTCCCATATGATGAGACAACAACACTTTCAACTTTGCATCAGATCAGATTAGGACTGCAAAATAGTATCTAATGTTGTGGCATACCTCCTGGGAATTCAGTATTTATTATCTTCAGCATGAGAGGAAAAGTGAATTATGCAAGTTTCACAGACCTCAAGACTGAAATGGGATGAAGCAAAGAACTGACAGAGAGGGAGTAGCAGGATCTTTATATTTCACTGGAGGTGAATTTTGGGTGAATGATTCAAAGATTAAAAGCCTGCTATACTGAAGTATCTTATCCACCAGTGGAAGCATAGAAAAGACTAAAAATTATGAGTTGAAGACTTTGCCACGTAGCAGTGGCCATATGCCTGGAATCCCATGGCTGCTGTTCTAGGCATCTAAAGCTACATGTAGAATTACCTACAAAAAACATGAATAGGGTTTTATAGATAGTATACGCTGAATTAGCACTGTAGTTGCATTTGACCTCTGAATCTAAACTGTTGAATAACAGTGCCTTTAAGTGCTTGACTGAAGAGCTGCTAGAAATTCAGGAGAGATTCAGCCAGAGCGCCCAAGTGTAACAACCTCTTCTGCTCTGCATTGTCCTACCTGCACTGTTCACCATAACTGCAGTGTAACCAGTCTGTACATATATATACTTTATTAGATCCTCCAGTAGTTAGATTGATATGAACTAAGTGCAGGGAAAAATAGAAAAATTGAAAATACTAAAAACTCAGTGGGAGGAACAGAGTGAATCTATGAAAGACAGTCACAAGACAAGATTCAGAAGTAGAGGGGCAGAGAGATAAGAAGGAAAAACTCCTTCAGGATATGGCCCCAGAATGCCACTTGCTTCCAGATTCTTTATTTTCCCTTTGCTCCTGCCCTTGCTTTTAGAAAATTACCACCTGGTGCCATACTGCCATTTTGTCTTCTCCAATCCTTCTGGGCAGTTTTCCTTACTCTTCTTATTTCCAAACTGCATAGGAAATATTTTTTTTTACCTCCCTTCAGCTGTGCCCAAGCAACAAGTAAAAATAAAGGACAGTGAGTAACTCTTGCTCATCACTAGGAAAAGCCAACTGCAGGCAACTGATTGACAGTAGTTACTGACAGATAGCATTTTCTGGAATAAAATGATGTGCTGTCTTTGTATTCATCTGGATGCCCATCTGTAATAACTGTAGTTTTATAATACTTGCAAGTCTCCCTAAAATACATAGATTATGAAAGAGAAGAAAACGCAAAAGGTTCACACACTAAGATTCTTTTTCATGTTAAGATGGATCAATACTGCAGAGAGCATGGCTTGAGTGAAAAGTAGCAAGAGATTTTTTTATGAGTTAAATTAGAAGTAATAAAATCTAGAAGCAGCAAAATTCTGGGTTTAACTGAGGAACTGACTGATGAAAGGGACCAATGCAAGTGTCTGTATCATGGGCACCCTTTTATTTGGCTGACAATCTGGCTCTTGGCGCACCAGCTAGCTCATTCCTAAGCCCTAAGCACATCTGGTCCTGCCTGGCGTGGACACTAAAACCATGCAAAGTCTCCTCGGGCAAGTAAACAAAGTTAAATTCACTTGGTCCACAGAAAGTAGCTGTCTTATCCTGTTTTGTTTGCGGAGATAGGCAGTATGGGGGACATCTGTGGTGACAGTGCTGTGTTAGCAACTGGATGCATGTGAAGTTTCTACTGTTGATATATCCAGCAGTACTTCAAAGTGAAGTGCTGAATTCTGGTTATGCTCTGATGTTCCAACAAATACAGTTGTCACATGTGACAGGTAATAAAAATAATAGCTGAAAATGTCATTTTCTCACTGAAACACCAGGAAGTTGTTCCAACACGTACAACATCTTCCCCAAGTTTTGCATTCAGAGATGTTTTCTGTCAAAGACACTGTTTAACAGCAGAAAGTGATATTGTTTAAAAAAAAAAGCAGAATTAATTTAAGATTCTCCAGAAATGAAAATGTGTAGCAAGATGAATTGTAAGTGAAACTTCACCATGAAAACATTGCTTATACATGTATAGGGCACTGTATGAGAGTATTTTAAATTACTCTGAATAAATCTATGTAACAGAGTTTAATTTATTTTCTTTTTAATGATACTGGCATGGCAGATTTCAGCCTGTATCAGCAACAACTCAGTGATATATTTCAATATCCTGAATAATATACAAGTTAACATGTAAAATCACTGTCTTCAAAATACACTAAAAGGTCATCAGCTTGGTCAAAGATATCCTTTGTTGCAGCCATTTAAAATTGTTTTTATTATTAGTACTTCTAATCACAGAAGGAGTAAGCACCAGCAGTATCCTTCTAATATTTACCACATTATGAATATGAATACTAATTGTTGGAGGCATTTGCTGCTCTAGATCGAGGTCTGCATTTCTCACCAAGTTCTCTGCATTATCAATTTCATAAACATCTAAGCCTTAGAGTAACTTACGTAACCTGTAATAGGATTATTTCACATGTTTATCTCCAGTTATTTTCATTTTGTGCATTTTAAATAGATTTGTATGTATCTTGGGTTAGCTGGAAAGTAAGTTACTGGGCAGAGATGTTGTTCATGTTTTACAGTTTTCCTGGAAAATTAATTTCAGATTTATAGCAATTGGGTATTTAGGACAGCAATACAATTCCAGAAGCTATCTCCACGCCATAAGTGTCAGATGTCCTACTTTCAACTAGAATAACACTGAACTGAAAGGTTTCAACAAGGTACAAAAATCAGTGTAGTAATAAACATTCACAGGTTTTCATAAATGAATGTGCTCATGTGACTGCTTAAATATAGTACTCATTACAAGATCTGCTCACATCTATTGAAAAATCTATAGAAAGTATGCCACATGTGCTATTTTCTAGTTAAAAAAGAAAAAAAAGCAATTGATTAAAAAACTTACCTCCACCTTGTCACTAAACATGCTTTTAGATAGCTGCCACTCAAAAGTCCAGCAGAGCAGTGGCATTTGAGTCGTTGTTGATTAGTGACATTTGTCATCATCCAAACTAATCTGAAGTTTCTGGAGTTGTTAATGGTTGTTTATATGTGTATATAGACTTTTTTACTTGAATCATTTGCTCTGTACATCCCAGTGCTGTCATCTGTGCATCCGGACCACTACATGTATCTGCAAATGCCTGGCTCCTCTTGTATGAAACCTCAAGTTTCAAATCTGAGAACTTCACTGGCTTCAACACTGCAAGGTCCTCCCACACCCACAGACAGTCAGGATCACCTTCTGCCACATCAGTCTGTGTTTGACTGTCACAAGTCACAGCCCACCCATATGGCTATGTTAGAGCAGCAAAGAGCAGAGAGGTGCTCTGTTCTCATGCACTTTAAACAATGTGAGTCAAGTCAGAGCAGCAGGCGACCTTCAGAGGTTGCAAATGATGAATGAAACCTGAAATGCACCTCAATAAAGTTTTTGACTTTGCAGGAAGGTACAAACAGCTTTTCTGTGGCTAACACTGGTTTGAATGCTCTCCCATCTCCTAGCTGAGACCTGACTGCTGAGTGAGCACTGCAGGTCTCCAGGCTTCCAAAATGTACCCACCAGCGTGGGTTGAAGCTACTGCTGCACCCATACCATACTTCACTAGCTATACAGACCAGGCTAACTTGTTTCTATAGCCTGTAGCAAGATGGAGCCACAGTCCTGTTTGGGCACTATCAAATCAAATATTATTAGTATCAACAGTTGGAAATCCAGGAAGTTGGACAGAATATGCTGTCCCAAATTAAGAAAGTAAGAATTCTATTTGAAAGGACAAGTGAAATCATGTCTTTCTGATGCCAGCGTAAATTACTGCTCCTTATGAAAGTTAACAGAGCTAGAATCTTCTTAACCTGGAAGAGGGTCTCCCCACCAACTCTGATTTTTGTGAGCTTCACTCAAGCATCATCATGTTGTAGCAGCTATGCAGGAGCCAACCAGCGTGCCTGCTGCTTCAGTTCATGCAGCCTCCGGCACTAAAGAATAGAGGGACATCTTGCTATATGTCACTGAACGTATGCTCAAGACTGAGGGAAAAATAAAAGCCCTGCAATAGCAGGTTAGGCTTAATCATAACGATCTTCTCTCCTCCTTGACTATTTTGCAATGCATCTCTGAGATTTGCAGCAGAGAATCAGGCCCCCTGGTTTGCAGTTAATTTTGTTTGCAGTTGCAAAGACTTCTTTGGGAAGAAAAGGAAAAGAAGGGAGATGAGATACCCCAGTGATGCTTTGCTTTCCATGCAAATTATGAATTTGTACCATAGATTATTCCTGGCTTGACTATTCTTATGCATGCCTGTAAATCTGCAGGGAAGTATGATTTTTCTTGGGACACGTAGTCACCAACCAACTTGTCAGTGTGAGTCTAAGGCCTGTAGTTCCTCACTCAATTAGTAAGTGTCCTGTAACCAGGAGATTCACAAACTAACAACTTTCAGCACTGCAACAGGATGAAAGACTGGAAAGCAGAAAATCAGTTTTCAAAGCTTTGTTACAATCTAGGAAGTTTTTGCATTTGAAATCAACTGGTGCAAATTAATGTCATTAAAATTACTCAATAGAAACATGTATTAGCAACAGATAATCACAGGAAGAAATTATTTTAATTGCACAGGCACATGAAAAAGTGAATGTTCTCAAAGTCCACTGTCCTGGGCTTAGCTGCACACTGCTGTACCTGCCAAGGCTGAAGTCAGAATAGCTATTCTGGCTGAGATGAGGAACTGAGTTCAAAGTCAGCAGGGCTTTAGTCTAAGATGAAATCACAAGGGCTTTGAAAGCACATGGCATTTTTCAATAAAACATGTATTTCAGATTCTTCCTACTAATACAGATTTAACTAATCTTCCTATGTGGTATGTGGCTGCTTTAGGACCTTCCTTTTCTTTAAGTACGCACTGCTTTAGCTTCATTCTATGACAGTAATTAGAATTACCTGGAGTTGTGTCATGATGAAGAGCAACCTTTAAGAACCCTATTTATAAAGTCTGAATAGACATTAAAGTTATGTATATCGGAAGGTTATTTTTTTAATAATAATTAAAGCCTGCCAGAGAAATAAAATACTTCAAGTATTTCCTTTCATCATTACTCAATGCCTAACAACAGATGTAATTAACATTGCCTATTTTCTTTTAAATATTGTACACCTTTTTAAGTACAGGCACGTTGTTCACCTACATATTAATTTGAAGTTAGATTTGCAGATTTGATAGAGTTGGGGGAAAAAAAACAGAAGACAACTCCTAAATCATCTTCCTGGGAGAAGTTTCTCCATACACCATTTGTTGTTTTTTAGAAAAAAGTTTTTGCTGCCTTTGGAGGGAAACTCACTTCTCAGGGGTAGCTTACTTCATTAATGGCAATTTGAGTTATTCAGTGATATTTTAAACCAGCAGAACGCATCTTAGTAATACCTCCGAGAGGGAAGACAAACACTCTTTTACAGTAATTGAGGGGAGAGGGAGGAACGAGAAGGGAAGGCAAAGGGACTCCCAGGAAAGGAGCGGTGCTGGGGCCAGGCTCCCAGCGGGGAGGGTGCCGCGTCCCCCGCGGGCCAGCGCGCCTTACCTGCAGCGGGGCCGTGTCCGCGGCCCCTCCGCGGCGGCGGAGGGCGGGGAAGGAGCCGCGGCCGCCTCCGAGCAGCCGCGCAGCCGGGCGAGCACTGCGGGCGCCGCGGGTTCAAGCCCGGCGCCGCGGGTTCAAGCCCGCCCCCGGCCAGGGGCGGCAGCAGGGGGAGAAAGCTCCCCCGCTGCCCGTATCTTAAGCCTCCGCAGCTGCCTCTAATCAGCACTGTGCTTTCCCTGCCGTGCCTTCTTGGTTTACGCTCATTTACACCCCTTCTCAGTTTCTGGTGTGCTGGGGGAAACGATGCTGTAGACAGAAGCGGTGGGGAATTCTGGCCAGACAAAAATCAGGGGCAGTACTTCTCACCAGCAGGGCTTGTAAACCTTCCTGCTTATCTCCTCGTTTTTCTTCTTGCAGTTGTCACATCACTGCTACCCTGAGTAGAAATGTCCACCCTTGTCCTCTGTTTGATGTAGAAATGTTCTAGGAGTCTTCAGATTTGAGTCTTTCTAGGAGTGACCGGAACAAAAATGTTAGTTTTGCAGGTTGCTTTTCCATCTGAATTTCACTTCAGCAGCTGCTCTGCAGCTTGCAGATAGATGAGAGTACCACTTTCTCTGGGGAAACACCATTCCACACAATACCAGATTAAGGAATCTACTTAGGGAATGTGATTCTTGACCCAGGCTGTGTTAAGGGAAGCAACTTCTGACAGACTCTGAGGTCTTCTGTCAGAATCATTGCCTGTAGCTAGGGTATGAGGAAAGGGGGAGCAGGGAGAGAAAAAAAAACAAACACCTTCCTGACAGAATTACTATCACCAGTACTAAAATATGGTATTTCTGGTCAAAGCTGAGAAGGAGGAGACAGATGGTTTTGATTACTTCAGTTTCAACTATTAGTGCTGGTTTTGGGGGTGAAAGAGTTGACAGCCGTTGAGGAAGGTGAAGGCTGAGAGGTCTCATCCCTGCAACTTCTTGCAATAAGGACCCTGAGATTTTTCTTAACACATGCTAACCTCAGCTCATGTCAGAAGTGTGTGCTCTTTGATTTTTCAGAGAGTCATGAGAACATTTCAGTTGGAAGACACCTTTAAAGGTCAACTAGTCCAACCCCCCTGGAATAAGCATGGCCATATTCAACTAGATCAGGTTGCTCAGAGCCCTATCCAGCCTGACCTTGAATATTTCCAGGCATGGGGCATCTACCACCTCTCTGGGTAATGTGGGCCAGTGTTTCACCATCCTCATTATAAAAAAAAAAACCAACTTATATCTAGTCTGAACCTACTCTCTCTTAGTTTAAAAACATTATCCCTTGTTCTTCACTTTATCCTTAAATTAGTTATTGACATGTTGTTATAAAAGGCTGTTTTGACACCATGTGCTTGCTGTAACTGAACTAGAAGCTCCCCTCAAGCTACAGGACATGGGAGGGTCTGAGGCCCAAAATAGGAGAGAGAAAACACATTTCTTCATGAGAAAAAAATGAAGCACATTTCCCTACCGTTGTGTGCCTTCTGCTACTGTTATTGCCTGAAGCTCTTATTTATTACTGCGTCTGTGAGCAGGAGAAATTAGAGAAATGTAAAATCCCATGTTCCCAACAACTGCTGAATATTAATCCAATTATAAACCAAGAACATGTGCTAAGTGTGCCTGCTATTGGGGTACTTCCCCCCGTATCTTGTCTGAACAGTCTCTCTAACCGTGTAACATGTGTAATATTTATCTTTCATCAGTCAAGCAGAAAGAAGCCTGAAACCCAGTGGAAAAAGAAAAAACCCTGATTGTTTTTACTGCAAAACAGCTGCAGCTGGGAGAATCAGCAAATTTGGTCTCATGTGGCATTTCATAGCATTGCAACTGAGAAAACAGCTTTAAAGACAATTCTATTACCAACTGTCATAGAAACAATGCTGATGTTTATCATTCCCAATAGTACTCCAAGCACAGGTTATATCTAGTGGACAGTATGAGAAGTCCTTAAATTTCTAGGGATCTCTTTCTACCTACTCTTTAAAACATATTTCAAGTTCTCACTAACTGCAAATCATCATTTTAATAGAATGAAAATATTCTGTCTGAAAATTCAAAGCATCAACATGCTGTTGCCTGTTTCAGTTCACAGGGCTTAAATGAAGAACTCTGAAAAATAATATCTTAAGGAAGTGGGAATTCAGCACCTGTCTCAATTTCATGGCTTTAAGACAGCTGAGATGCATTTGAAAACCCTGGGTAGCACGCGTCCTTCTCTTCATACAAGAGCCTTGAGCAGTAGCAGTCACTGAGACTCCAGATCACCTGAAACAGCACCTGGGCCATGGGCAGTGCCTGTTGGATACAAGCAAGTAAATGATAGTGCTAAACATTAATTACCATCACCTGAAATACTAAGGCTGCTGGTAAAACCTGTTCATATAAAACTAAAGCTTAGGCTGGTTTCTTCTTCTAAAGCTTATACTGGTCCCCAGAATGCCAAGGGTTCCAATTGTATTTGCTTTCTGTTGAGGTTATTGCATCCTTAGTAAAGGCTGTAGTAGTTCAGAAGCAGACCTGTCCCCCTGAGAGCCAGCTCCTGCCAAGCCCTTGTCCCCTTTGCATTCCTTGCAGCAGTGGGACCTCTGAGGCACCAAACCTGCCACCACCCAGAAGAGGACAGCTCAGTTATTAACCCAAAGCTTCAGTCTTTGAATAGAGCCATTCATGGACTAGGAAAATCAGCTGACTACATCCAAAGGCTGGTAAAGAGTAATGAAGTTGTTTCAGAGAACAAATTGCAGAAAAGACTCCTTGAACAAAAAAATCTGGATGCCTGCAGCAAGATATTATTTCACTCCTGTGTGCATTTGGCCTGCTGCATCTGTATTGGAGCCCATGTTGGGTAAGTTGTTTTTTTAATAGATTTACCTTACAGTTTGTAACCTCAGAGGGCTGTAACATCCACAGCACTGATTAAACACCAATGTAATCTGTAATGACTTTCAATACTTGTAATGCCAAGAATAATAGAAAACACAGTGAACTTCTGGTATCCCAGAGATTCTTGGGGAAATGTTAAATTCTGTTCAGCAGGCTGGCTGTGCCTAAACTGCTTGTCCAATAATAAAAACCTTATAAGTATTAGCATTATCCCTTAAGTATCATATTTAGACATCAAACACTTGGTAATGTGGTGTATCATAAATAAAAATGTCCCCAGTTTTTATTTTGTTACACTGACATTACATTACAATGATCATTATTTTGGACATATTCATGTAAGTGCATACTGACATAAAGAGTTTTGAATAAATGCAGTATTAAGTGAGGACCTGAAAACGAGACCAAATAATGTAATTTTGTAGCTAAGCTAAATGCAAAGAAAAAAAGTTTTAAAATGTCCATGTATCAATAGATTTTATTTAAGTCTTCTCACTTCAATGAGCTAACAGGTAATACCAATGTTGAGGACTTTCAAAACCTGCAAATTGGAGAGTATTGATTTGAAATTACTATAAACAATTCTATTTAATTGTTCAATGTTCCAGTGTGTGTAATGGAAAGGATGACAATAACACCATAAAATGTGCTACATCTTTAGAACTCTTTAGGAAAAAAAAAGCTTTCTGATCACTATAATTTATGTGGGAAGTCAATTAATGTTCTAATATCTTAGAAGGTTTACTCTCAAACAGAAATGCTTGTACACAAAAGTCTACATTCTTGTACGTACTACAAAATGCATGAATAGTTGCATTTTTAATTATTATTATAGTACTCAGTGACCTGACAGCTACATACTCCACAACCATTCCAGATTGTCTGAGTGGAAAACAATGAAAATATAAAATGGCTCAAATTTAATAGTTCATACTTTCCCTTTTTTATCTAGTTGCCAATAAGACAACAGATTCTTTGAACATTGCCTCTAGCAAAAGTTACACTTACATAAAAACCAATCATTTTTTAAATTAAATATTTGAAGCTTTAATTTTTAGATCCACCTTGGGTTGAAATTTTTCTTCTCTTAATGAGCCTCTGCTTATCGAGTGAACTTCTTACTTCACTACTTGCTGCTTTTTTTTCACTGAAGTCAATGAGGCTCAATGGATTATTTTAATGTTCATCTGACCTCTTGTGAGATTACTCATATGCTGAAATCAAAGCATAAGCATGTTCTTACTGAAATTGGGGCCTTCTGCCCTACCTCTCAGTCTGGAGCACCATGGCTCTGTTACCTTGAGAGATGCTGGTATAGCAGCCAGGATGCACCCTGCCCCTTGAACATCTTCAGCTTGGATCACAGCTATGGGGCTCTTCCCATAGAGTGATAAAGCACCCCAGGCTGAAATCCTTTCAGGAGCAAAGCACCTTCACCTGAAACCACTGTTTCTTTGAAAGGCTGTTTTGAGAAGCACATATTTCTGGCTGTATCCTTTGTCAGTTGATTCACAACAGCAAGGCTGCATTTGTCATAGCTTTGTTAGCTCTTGCTACACTACAGAATATGTCCAGGTGCTGGCTTTAATGAAGTACTTGTGTTTCCATTATGCCTGGAATAAGGTCAACACTCAAGAATTAGATTAAATGAATGAGAAAGCTGAGATGAACACGGTGGATTTTATTATCTTGGGTAATTGATTTTCTTTGTATGATGCTGTCAATTCTTGAAAGGCCAGGTGGATTAACTGAGTCTGTCAAGAACAGGCAGGCTTGTGCTAGTCTCACATCATGTACAATTTTCCAGTTTATTATCAGGATAGTGGAAATTCATAAGTCTTTGGCTGGGATATGTCCTGCTGTTTGGAAAGACTTAGTTTGGTAGGTTTTCTTACTGACTCTGAAATGCTCACTTTTCATCATGAGCAGAATGTACGTGTTCACCTAGCAATAATAAAAAGGTTTCAAGAAATGTACTAGTGAGACATCAAGAAACAGTTTTTGCATTCCCTATTGCCCCAGGGAGCTGTACAGGCATTAGTGATGTGTATTGTGAGTTCTCTGGCCTAGGTATTACATGGGGTAAGATAAATACACTGGAAAACAGCCAGGATCAGGAGGACCTGTGAAGGCACCAGACTCACTCTGTGTAGCCAGACAAATTTGCTGAGTTGCTGTTGTGTAGTCCTAAAAGGAGAAGCCAAAATTCTGGGGTGAAGGGTCACTTGTCTTCCCTAAAGAGTAGCTGAAGTGGTTACTGAACCTTTTCTATGCTTCCTCATGAAAGAAGTGGCAGTTAGAAAAGTGCCACTTTCTGTATTTTTTCCTGCCCATGCTCAGTCCACCTAAAGTTGCCACCAGTGTCCATGAATGTAATAATCATCTTTTTATCAACTCTGCATGAGGCATATGAAAATCTGTCAGAATACATCAAAGGTTGATTTTTTTTTTTAAGCCATACCTGCAAGGCTTGATGACGTAATATTGAAACTCTGCTTTCACAGAAAATACTTTTCCCAGCCCAAAAGGGATTGCACTGTGCTGTGAACATGCCCCACATGGTTACAGTTTAGTTTATTCCACTGTATTCTGTCGCAATTATATCAAAGAGGCAAAGTTTAGGGAGACTTTCATAGAATCATCATAGAATGGTTTGGGTTAGAAGGGATGTTAGAGATCATCTAGTTCCAACCTTGTTTAAACAAACTAGTAACCTACTATTAATTTACTTCCAACTGTTCTAAAAGCATACTGAAGAAACTATTAAAACAAATGCTGTTTCCATTGTTGGCTGTGCACTACCTCATAATCTAATTCCTACTTGTGTCGTTAACTGTAGACTTTAATGTGCTATTTATTATTAAGGCTTAGTAGCTATGTATAAACACAACAAGGATACAAAAATATTTATTTTCAAAATTATTTATGAATACAGAGAAAGTGTTTCTAATAGGCATTTGTCAGGTTTTCACTTACTGTAGAATTATGCAAGGAGAATAATAAGGCATAATAGCCTATTAAATGTCATTTGGATTATGATCTCTTAAACTTATAAAATTAAAATGTAATGTTCACTTAAGTTTGTTGTATTAATGTACTGTGTATGAATGTCCATTATGTAAAATATTAACCCATAAGGAGTATTAATAACTGGTGAAATGAAACTTTCCACAAGCTCATTTTAAGTAGGTGATGGCAACACTGTTTTTGGATGGGAATACTTCTGCTAGGCTGCTGAATTTAGAGCAAAATTTCTAGGAAAAAAACCCCGCAACTTTAAATAACTGTGCACTCAAAATTAACTACCTGGCTTTTCCTAGGAGCTTTGCTAGGGGAAAATTTCAAGTGTCCAGCCAAGGTGGTGACAGGCATTTTGCACCAGCTGCCTCAGTGGTCCTTTGGAGGACACAAGCAATCCATGCAGCATTAAATGGCTGCTGCAGTTTGCAGTAAGCAGAGTGATCCAGTTCAGGCAGAGTTAGAGGAACACAATGGTGGAAATATCTCAGATGAGACCTGTCTTCACAAGACAAAACACCGTAAGACTCTCTTCATTTTTACCAATGGCTCACATTTAAATCCCTGTGTTCCTGGAGGGAGCGAGGTAGTTTCAGATTCCTATAAAGAAATGGGTATCCTGATGTTCTGGTCTTCCTCTGGCCAACTCTCTTATGTAATGTGTGGAGGTCATAGGCCTCAAGGCCTATGCCTTTGAAATTGCAGATTATGGAGCTAGTTGGCAAGAGAATAGAATAAATACGGAATATTGGACTAGTTTCCAGTCCTAAGCCTAAATATCCATATTCTAAAAACTTCATGAGAGGCTGACAGATTGCTATCGTAGCTTAATGTGTCTGAAATTTGGGTTGTGAAAGAGGATTTCCTCATGTTCCTGCTGAAGTCAGGAGTAAAACTTTAATCTGGGTAACAATGGACCTTATTTTCACAGAAAAAAAAATGTTATCTACATTATTCTCAGGGCTAAAGAGTTTTAAATTGCAAAGACCATGTGAGAAGTGTGCAATTATGCTCTTAATCTTTCATTTTCCTCAGAAGTGCATGACAAGTTCTTTTACTTCAAAAGACATACTATCTGTCTGATCTATTAACCGAGAGGAAAAAATAATTCCATGAACAGAAAATGCCAAAGGCAGTTTAAAAAGCTGTAGATATACATGACCTACAGAAATCTCTTAGTGAAAGTTAATGTGAGTCAACTTCTACAGTGGTGTTAAATGCCATGTTGATTCAAAGTCACACAGTAATTGATGAAATGGAAATTAATTCTCTTCAGTGTCACTTTTAATGAATTCAAGAAAGAATTCTGTTCAAGCCTACTAAGTGAACAGTCCTTTTTACAGCAAAAATTTAAATTAGGGTAACTTTTTAACAGTTTTATTTAATTAGTTCTATAATATGTGTTCTTCCATAGTTTAGTCTATATCATACTGAAATGTGTAACAACTAAAAATATTTTTCAGTAGCTACAAACCTAGGATTTGAAAATTTTGCCTCCTGGAGGTGAAACAGAATATGGTCTGCTTTTTGTCAATAAATATTACTCAAATAAGTTCATCTACCACCATCATGTAAAATTCTAAAAGTTATGGAAACACCACTTACAGTACTGTAATACTTTTAAGTTTACATTATAATAGAATCATGACATTTGAGGGGTTTGGCCCAAGCTATAAATCTAGTTTACCAGTTCTGCCCATTTTCCTGTGGGCTGTATATTTTTTTCTGATCCGTTTGTGAATCAGAAGTAAAAGAAAATAAAAATGTGAGTTCAGACCAAAAAAAAATGTATTATATCACACCCTTACTCATCGATTACAGCTCTTTGACAATGCTGCTTATCTGACTGTGTTGTACTGAAGGGTCCCTCATTTTCCTTACAAAGCAAAGCAGACATAAGTATGTACAGGAAACAGGTTCTGCACAGGCACTATTTTGTGCCCTGAAATTTAATAATGACTTAGAGAACTATATAGACTGCAGAGAGGAAAAATTATCTAAGCTTGAAATAAGTGAAAGCTAAAACTTTCTACTTCTGAAAATGCAGGATTTATACTTCTTTATAGCTGTTGACGCATACCTCAATCAATGAGAAATCACAGTTGATTCTAGGTTGAATGCTTCAGTTCAAACGTGTACTCTGCTGAACTAATTCAAGAGTTATCTAAAAAGTAAGTTTATATATAGTGTTTAAAGTACAGAGAAAAAAATATTTCTGAAGTGTATCTTATGTCAGCAAAACATCTGTCGTAATATTTTAAAACCAAATATAAACTATACTACATTGGTTTTCCTGGGTGTGTTTCTGTATGTCTATATAATGGGGGGGATGATAAATCAGGCAGTTTTTACTTATTTTCAGTCACTGTGTATCTATGAAAAAGACATATCAAACTAGTAATTAAGATGGAATGCTTACCATTGTCGTTGTTCATCAGTACCTATTGTCTTCCCATACTCAAGAGGAGTATATTTTAGTGGTGCAGCTACTTCATCTTTTACTTTCCAAAAGTGCCATGCTACTTAGGTAGTGACAAACACAGTGGAAGGGAGACAGATTTATTACCTACTTAAAGAAAAATCAGGATCTTTTGTTTCTTTTTTCAGAGGAAAGTGTTTGTATGAAAGATGTTTTTGCTGTTGCTGCTGAGGGTGGCAGTGTGGGACCATCTTCAAACCCTCCTCTGCTTCAGCAGCCTTCCTCGGTCTGTACCGCAAAGGAGCGCTCATCCCACCATCTCCCAGCCTAGGACGTGGGCTCACACTGATTTGACATTAATTCAGCAAGACCTGATTCAGGTCAGGTACATACAGCAGTATCTGTAAACAACAGTTTTGAAAACTAAGTTATGAGAGAGACTGGCCAAGGCACAGTGTGTGGGGATTATTGCCAGGGATGGCAATTTCAACCCCAAGAAAACTCCCAACTGTTTCAGCTTTTACGGAAAATACCCTTCCTAAAGAACTGGTGGATATAAGGGTTGTGCTGCCTTGGTAGGCGTAAAGAGCCCAAGGTCAGTGTGCTGGCACATGCAACCAGCTCGTGCAATTGATACAGTTGATATAAAACACTGCCACACCTTTAAAATGGTTGCTGTACCTGCAGGAGCAGAACAGGTGATGAGCTACAGACAGAAAGTTGTTTAATAGCTGTGGACTGATGTTAAAAGTATGTGGATTGATGCAAAATTTGAATCTTTCTCTACAGTGCTGACTGCTGATGAGTTCAGTCTATAGTCAATGTTACTTGTAGGTGCAATGGCTTATTTCAGTCAGGAACTTTCTATAAGTATTTCCTTGTAGATGTGTTTACATGTTCTTTATCTCATCACCTTTCTGTATTATGTGAATAATTCTGCTTGTGTGAATGCTGGTGGTTGTTCAGGTAGTTCAGAGTGGTATTTGTGTCTTTGTAGGCGCTATAGGAAACTCTGGCTTAGTTATGCAGTACAAGCAGTTAACATGTTAAAACTTTATTTAACTTACATTAATTACCGTTTTTTCAGTTTTTTTCTCCTTGTTTTAATGAAAAGATTGCCTAAGCTGTGGGGAAAACTATTTCCATAATTTAGATTTTAGTGGATATCACTTGAAATGATACTACTCATTACAGAAACTTCACCACAAAACTCATTTTATTAGAGTGTAATTTCTTTCCATGGTAGCATCATTGTGATGTAATAAAACTGGATTCTTTTCTAATATATTCTTGAGAGTTCACATCAAATGAAACAGTGTGTTTGTACGTCTTTATTTTTAAGAGAACTTGAGTCAGTGACTAGTGTTAGCAATTGAGAAATTAGTGTAAAAAGATTGAATGGGCAAAATACAACAGGGCAGCCTGAAGCCTGGGAGGCTTGGAGCGTGGAGCTGCCCAAGGACATGGACCAAACTGCTCCCAGGATGCTTTATGCTGTGCCAAGTCTGAGACTACACTCACATTGCAGAAAATGAACTGCAGCTCTCTGTTTACCTCTGGGTGCTCAGTGACCAAAGATGAGGTCTGGCTAGAGGTATCTGTTAGGGATAGGGTGCTTGCAGGGGATGAGCTGTGCAATGCTTGCCCTTATCACCACAGCCCATATGGGCACACTGCAGAGTTGTGCTTGCAGCTCTTTAGTGCAGATACTTGCACAGCCTTGGACAAGCCCTTGTCTCTGAGTTTCTCTGAGAAGTGATTTATATTCTGAAGGGATGCTTGTTTGTTTCCAAGAAACAGCAACAATGCTGCTCTGATAAAAACAAAGAATATTTTAGTGATGGTGAGGCTTTAAACAGCTGTCAACAACGGTGGGAGATTCAGGCAGTCCTGGGAAGTGCATTGCTTTGGAGATGCTTCTCAAATACCATCCAGCCTCAGTCTGTAAAAAAACACAGGCCTGTTAGAGGCATGTGGCCATGTCGCAAGAAATCACAATATTACACTGCACCATCTGGGCTTTTTGTTGTATTTATCTTTTCTACGGAGGAAATAAGAAGGGCTATAGACACACTGAGTTAGGAGACTAAAGAAACAGGCAATCAAAGAGCAACATAATTCTGTCATTTTTCTGCTTTTGTTAAGAATTTTGAAGACTATAGAAGAATATTTGTTTATTTTTCACAAACTACCTCTTAATGGATCTCACAGCTTTTAAATGTTTGTTTCAGCAGTAATTTGGGTTCAGCTGCTGAGTCCCCAGTGGCCCCGCAGCACCACAGTTACTGCAGTCTGTGTCCTACGTGGTGGCACTCAGGGAGGTGACTTGGCTGCAATTTGTTTCCAGTTTCCAGCTCCAGCCTGAATGACCAGTATTATTTTACTCTTGCGCTGGATTTTGGCCCAAGTCCCAAATTGCTCTTGAACTCAGATTTTTTTTTTAATTGCAGTAGAGGGAGTGAGATCAGGACACAGTGAGAAGCGCTCACAGGACGGCGTTTGGCTGGTCAGCAATAGGATTTTGTGTTGCAAGATTTCTTTTGTTGCTTGTCTAATCCTTGCTTCTTTCTTTTTTATAGTCATGTATACAGTTCTTTAGAGGGTAAAGTACATTTATAGATTTCCTAATTTAAAAGGGTAATTGAGGGAAGGACTTAAGGAAGATTTTTATTTGAGAGCTGCTTGGCTGATGGATTCACAAGGATGCTAGAAGTACAGAAGACTACCTGGAAAGGGATGCTGAAATGAGAGCAAGAAGGTAAAAAAGGGGTTGTGAGCAGAACTGGGTGAGTCTGAAGAGGTGATACTTATTACCAACAAGGGGATCTGTCCTTCCCTCCTGTAAATTTATGGTAGGGTCAAGTTGTCTTTATTAAATCAAACTTAAGGGATGGATCATAAACATCCAACTTCCACTAGAAAGAGGTGATGAAAATTACCTGGAAGAATTTAATAAAATTCTCATTTACTGGGAGACTTGTACAGATAAATAACTTCAAGTACCTTATTCCTGTATTTTGCAATTCCTGTGCCCCACAGAGTCTGCTGGAAGTAGGGTGAATCTACAGAACTTTCAGATTCACGCTTTGGGATGAAAAAAGGATGAGGAAAAAATGGAAGAAAAAAAAAAATCATCAGCTGCAATGGTCTCCTTTAAATAAGAATTAATTACTAGACAGGACAAGAACAATATTCTGTAGTTCAAATGACTGCAGGTATTAGAACACTAGCATATACTCTAAATAAATACATCCAGTAAATGCTAGCTTTCTGCAGCTGATCAATAAATCATTTAATCCAAGTAGCTTTTAAATTATTTTTTAAATTATAAATCTTGCTTTATAAGATACACAGCCAAACAACACTTTTCAAAAATGAATGCATTATTGGAGTAGATCTTCAGCTTGTCACAAATGTCCATTGCTGCTATCATTATTATGTTTCAAAAGATAAGTAGACTTAATATGTGCATAACGTTTGCAAGGTCTCAGTTACCAGCAGTCATTTAGAGCAGTGATGATGGACTACTACATAAATTACACAATACTCTGGTATACTGTAAATGATGTCATATTTAACTTAGTCTTATAGACTACATCTGGAAACAATTTAAAGCAATGTTATTGCTGTTTTTTCTAAAGTAAAACAAGTCCCCATGCTTTAAACTTAGTTTAGCACCATTTCATTCAGAATTTCTTGGACATAAAAGCACACCAATTGTAAAAAGTATTTTCTAAAGCCTGATGTAAAATATGAAAAGAGAAATTATACTTAAGAGAAAAGGACTACTGGGAAGTGAGAGAAGGGAGCAGTTAGAAGGGAAAGGGCAACCAATAAATGGGGGAAGGGAAAAAAGGAAAGTGAAACATTAAAAAATGAAACAAAAATTAATTCTGAGGCAGGAGCTGAAAGGTGGCAATGGGAGCTGTGTAGGAAAAGACTAACAGCTTGAGGCTGGCCGTGTTTGTACATGCTAATGTAGCTCCCTGTCAGTTATTCCAGAAGCTCTCTAAGTTTGAGAGAGGTTCCTTTGGGAAAATCCATTTTCCTGTTTCATACCAGTAGGCAGGCCTGTGTCACAGTGGTAGGTAATGCTCCTCCCTGAATTCCAGACTGTTCTTTGAAACAGCATATAAAAAATAATCATGAAAAGCACTTGGAGCAACATAGAAGCAGAATAGACTGGGGCTAATCTGCCAGCTCCCAGAGGAAAAAACATTTTTCCCCTGCCACAAAGAACCCTTTTGTTCCTGCTAAGTATGTAATTTTGCCTGCATTTAAACCAGGCTGTATTAATGTCTGTTTTCTTACACTGGTGAGGCATGTGCCAATTACTGCAGCAGTGTAGAGTAGCACAACTCCAGGGAGGAGCCAACCTCTTGCTTTTCCACAGTTATTCCATTTTTCTCAGCCTGATTATGTTGTTTTGGTGGGGGAAGAGTGTGACCTGCCCTTTGCCATTGGGAAATCTCACCACCTGTTCAGCCCATAGAAGTTAATGTCACATGGGAAACAAGCAGATAAGAAAGCCAAGCATTTTGGGAAATGTATATTAATGACTGGCACCTGCATATGTACTTCTAGTGAATCTTATTAATGAATGTTCCATGTATTTGTTTTTAATAGGCTTTGTCACTAAGTACTCAGACTCAATTTCATTTGCTCTGAGCTAGGAAACTTTTGTGTGCATGGATTTCTTTTCATAGATAAGAAAAATTTGGCAAGTATCACTATGCAGTGCATTTGCCTGGTAGGGCATCAAGTCAGGGACATCTCCACCAATACTAGAAGAATTTCTTCTTTGTGCAGCTGCTATTAATATATGAAAGCTGTTACTAACAGATAACTACTTTTACAGTACTTTCAATTATTTCCTTCTATGGTCACATGATTACACATGAGAAGAAACCAAGACAGGAGCATGGGGGGGACTCTCGGTACACAAATAACATTTAACAAGACCAGATAATGAGGACTTTTGATGCCATAGCTCTCTTGCTGAGGCTACTTCTTCCTGTGACTGCTGCCTGAGGACTTTAAGCTAAGAGGAGTGTACAAACATGGGACCCCAGAGAAATTACTGTTGTCTTCAAGTTCAGGCTGTCACTTGGAACTTCAGCTCTCAATACTGAAATTAAATTTAAACAGTGGATGGCTGTCTTGAAAGCAAGTGGAAAACTCAATTTTTGTTAAGCCAAGCTCAGTTTGTAAAGATTATCAGTAAAGGTGGTATGCTTGACATTCCTGTACATTTTTGCAGTTCTGTGTAATTTCTTTGGTCATATGGAGTATAAATCAGGAGAAAAAAATATATATATTGCAGGGCAACATAGTTTCATAGTTCTGTAGTTTAGTCCATAAGAGGATGAAACATCTGAAATCTCCAAAGTGTACTGACCTGTTATATTTTTACACTGTGTGGTATTGTTGCCTGGAGAAGTTTCTTTGATGCTAAAAATAATCAGTTCTACACGGTTTTCCATCTCCAAGGTTACTAAATCTTTCTAACCTAGGCATAATTAAGATTATACCTACAGGATATATTTTTAGCATGTTAGATTTTTTGTGATGTAATGTTGCTCCAGTAGACTCAGCTGAATTCAGAGGAAGTCTGCTGCATGTGAGAGGGAATAGTAGAAGTTAAATTAGTCACTTCTACAGACAGTTGTTTCCTTTTGCAGCTTTTAACATTGGTCCAACAATTTTTCTTATTGACACACAGGTCTTTAAAGACCAGCTATCGATCCATGTAAACCTTAAATATGAAGTCTGTAATCTGAATTAAGAAGTTGGAAATTTGATGTTCAAAATTAGAATTATTCCTTGAATTCAGTTTTTAGACTATTTTCTTACTTGTAAGTCTTCTAAGTAACAGACTTAAAATCATTAAATGGAAGGAAAAAAACTGTTCAGATGGTTTCACAGAAGGCTAAAACCAAAATTTTTTGCATGGTTTATTTTAATGTTTAAGTATTTCATTTCATAAGGGCTAGGCCACAGGAAGGCCTGACGAAAGCCTCTGATCCAGATAACAGAACTGTGATCTTGAAAGTATGACAGTAAGATTGTAGCAGATGCCAAAATCTGCAGAATTTTTAAATTACTACCTGCTCACAAATAACTCTGTTTGTCTGTCTTTAGTTATCCATCCCTGGTGGGGCCCTGCTGGGTGCAGTGTTGGTGGGGAGCATGCTTGGGCAACACCAGCACTGCACCAATAGGGTATTGTTTGCATAAGAGAACTGATTTCAGAGCCTGCCGATTTATAGTCATGCTAGTTGAGGTACTGAATTTGTGAGTGCCAGAAAGTGGATTGTGCAAGAGCATTGGAAATGTGATAGCTTCCTTGGAAAAGAAACTCTCATGCAGGAATTCCTTAGACAGTCAAGTATATTTGTGTAGTTCTTCATAAATCTTTTCAGTTGGGAATATTTTTCAGACCTAAATCTTTCCCTCTCTGTACCTATCCATAGATTTTTCACCTCCCTTGTAACTTTCTTTTTCCAAAGGATGCCCAGGAGAAATACTGAAATAATTATTTCATATATACTGATATAATACTGAAAAACACTGAAATAACTGAAAAACTGAACTATTGTAGAAAATAGTTTATTAAATAACAAATTCTATTAAATCAATTAGCTATTGGTGCACTCATAGTCAGACAGGTTGAAGGTCTGAAGAATTAATGATTTATGACAGAATGAGAGATACTGAGTTAACTTCAGAAAAAAATACTTTCCATTTGAAAAGGCTCAGCCATTTGAGATGCAGAAAAGCTATTCTTAGAACCAAGACTGTTGGATAAGAATATACTTACACATTTAAGCAGGTGAAAACACTGTTGAGATTATATGGAAAAACACTGACAGTACAAATAGCAGTTAAAACTGGATGCTGAGTTGGAGATGTGTTCATGGAAAAAGTGGATGGTTGCTAATTCCTCCATGCTGGATGATTAAAGCATATGTTTCACTATATAGAACAGATCAAGAAGAAAAAGGTAAATGTTATTTGAAATTATATAGGCGTATTTAGTAAGGGGGCAGATCTGTACCTTCATTACAGATACAGACTGGATAAGGAATGCAGTGTTGAAGTTAATCACTTGGAGCTGGTGGTGGAAAAGGAAAGTCTACTCAGAGAAACAAGCATTGGAAAGACATGTTTATGATGCACTTGATATACATGAATCTATAGACTCCAAACTGATTGTCCTTTGTTAATATATGCACAAATTCTGTATTTCATAAAATTACAAGTTAGTTTCTCAATTTAGGATTGAATGTGACACTTGATGCAGTTGGAAATAATAAGCCTTAACCCCTTCCCCAAACTTATAACTAAATGCAAGCACAAAAAAACCCCTGTTTTTCTTTAAACATAGTTATTTAATTCTTCCTGCTAATTCAAAAAGAATTGCAATGAGATTAAGAAGACATAAAGCAAAAATATTAGAATCTCTTGAAGTATGGATGTCAATCACCAGTAAATTAAGATATAGCACTTTCTAAAATTCAGGATGATTTTTAGCGTCTGTCCTTTCTCCCCAGTTTTGTCAGTCTATTGAAGTGCAAAACTTAAAAAAAAAGAGCCTGAAACCTCTCAGAGAAAAAATAAAGATGACCACTGAAATACTTGTATCTGAAGGCATGCAAGGTATAAATTCACATGGAGAAAAATCTTGTAGTAAGAATCTGAAAGCAAGTCTGAAAATATCTGAGAACTCACATCTTTATAAATAGTTCTCCGTGGTGCTGATGGACATACACAAAGTCAGCACAGGCACATACTGAAATGAGATGCAGTGTAGAGTGCAGTAGGTTTTTACAGCTGCAAAGATTTAGTGGCTTCCCTTTCAGTCAAGGTAGTAAATAATCCAACAAAAGTGGTGCTTAATTATTTCCCAAAGCAAAGCCTACTTTCTGTAGTGCTGTTGGAACATGTTATGCTTCTAGAACATAGCAAAGCAGGTGGGCTGAATTATCATGGATATATTTCTGGCTATGCTTCACAAACACATGCAAATTAGAGATGCTTGGGATTTTAAAGATACCTCCCTTTTCACTATTGTCTTCAAACAGTCCCTCTGGGTGGATGCAGCCAGCTTGTCTTCTGCTGTTGACTGAGTGACATCTGATGGACAAAGTGTCTATGTGCTGCCACTGGTTTTCCTCTGGGAATGCTCACTTATTAAAGAACAACTAACAGAGGGTGAGTGGGTAGTGGGTAGTCAGGCTGAATTCAGACATTGAAAAAGAAGTTATTTTAAAGTTATTCTTTTTCATTTGATGCATATTTTCCACGTTTTGTCAACTTTTATAATTTTGAAGAATTACTAAAATTTAGTGACCTAATCTGATCTAAATTTGTACAGCTCTTTTTTAAAAGTAACTGCTCTGAGGTGATTTGTATGCTTATTTTTGTCTTAGCTACCACTGTGTTGCATGATAAATCAAGATTTAACAGGACAATAATTAATTTTGATCATAAAACCATACAGATGAGCTAGTAATAAAACTGTCTGCTTTCTTCAGTCTTAAGATAGCAATTATTCAGGGTCTATATACATGTTGCTAATTTATTTTTCTTCTTTCTGTAATTTACTAAATTTGGGAGGTATTTTGAAGATCTGCTTGTTAGAGCAATAGGTACTCACTATTTTCCCTTATCAAATCATGGTTTACTTATTGCTGATTTTTATCTGCTTTCTTTTGTGTTTTTTCTTTTTTTGTTATATCCTCTTAGAGATTTGAGGATATTTTTCTGTGGTTTTTTTTTTTTTCTTCCTTTTAATGAAATCCATTTTTATAAGCCTTATCTATGCCACTTTACAGTGTTCCTTTTTTTTCTTAGTACTGGAGGCCCTGTAACATGAAAAGTGAGATTTAGGAGAGAAAGGTGGCTGTCAGCTGCTCCTGAGAGCTCTGTCCTGTCTAGACAGGGAGGGCTCCTTGTTTTTTGGGAACATCAGAAAGTTGAGAAATTTTGCTTTGGTAAGCCATTACTAGGAATTATCTGTCACTCCTGTTGGATTAAACAATAGGAAGGTACTAAAAGATGCAGACTCTAAGAATAAAAGATCAAAGGAATAAGAAATACTACCAAAATTGATGTATTTGCTAAAAAACAATAACAATAGTTTTGCCTAGATCTATTCCCAGTTGTTTAGACTGAAAAACAAGAGCTCTGTTGCCAGTAGGGGAGTACCAATGTGCTGTATAAATATGACGAGTAATGATCTGAAAAGAAGACTTAAAGGGCAGGGTGTTGCCTCTGTTTGAGACTGTGGTGGTGTTATTAAAATTCCCAACCAAACTGAAGAGCCCTTGGAATTTTTTTTAATATTTTGGAAATTTGGAATTTGGTTTTGAATTTTTACAGCTGGCAAAGGTAGAATACCAGGTGCATGAAATAACCTGATCAGGAGCAACTGGTCTTTTCTGAACTGGTTACGTGGATAAAGAACAGTAATAATGAGTAATGCGAAATTTTCAGGATATACTTTATTTTTGTGCCAAGTTGTAGAGCTCATTAAGATTATTTGGTTTTGCCTTCGTGTATTAATGTATCTCTGTAAAATTAAATTAAGGCAGTGATAGACTTTTAATTATATTCTCTCATAATATCAGTCATTGACATATGTTAAACCTAAAGAATAAGGTATTGCAATTCTGTTATTACCTAATAGCTAATTTTCTAATGATTATGTAAACTCGATGGGCATTTTTAAGGTGTTGGAGAATGGGCTTTTGGTACTGCTCCTTTCAATGGGACATTTCAGTGCCCACCATTCACATTGCTTTTTTAATTCTGAGGCTGAGTGTGGGAAATTGTTTGCATGTTTTGCTGAAGTTTTGTGGATTTTTAACAATAAGGATGTTGACTTGTTTTATTTTCTAAAAATACAATTTGTCTTCAACAGTCATGACTGTTTAGAGGAACAAACCTAACAAATTAACTAGAAAACTGATCTACCTCTATGGAAACAAACAAGAACTCTTTTTTTGGCAGTTTCAATGCACATCATTACCTCTCTGTTACCAGTTTTGTGACAATCACACAAAACCAGTAAATAACTACTTAACAAACCGATTTGCAGATGTGTCATCCGAGCACTATGACTCCTGTATCACAAAAATAATATATAGAGATGGGCAAAGGCTATGAAACTTTAACTTGAAAGCAGCCAGCAGAGATGATGACAGAGCAGTGGTTGAATAACAGCTTGGTGGTTTGCACTTCAAAATAAAATAGCATCAGGATCTCTGAGGAAATTATATTAACATGAAAGAGGAACCAGCAATACAGATATGGTGTGATGCAAAAAGCAGCAAAGAAATGAAAGGGACTGATACTGGGGCTGAACAATACAGGAGAGATTAATTAGTAGTTTACTGATTATTAGAAAAAGGTGGAGAAGAAAGGCAGTTTTAGAGATGATACCCAGATTTTGGATTACAGGATCGGCATATCAGTCTAGAGACAGCCTAGTGGCATCCTCTGAAAACAGAGTTACAAATATTTAAACAAAGGAACTAAGATGAAGGAAAGGAACTTAAGTAATTTTTATAGATAATGCATTTCATAAGGTTAAGGTGCAATACTTGTTTGCAGCAAGATGAAGATGAAGGTCATCTCACCTCTTTACCTAAATACAAAAAATATTTTTTCCTATTTCAGGGAATTTTGTTCTTGAAAAATAATGTTCAGTGCACACAGACAAATACTGTAAAGCTTGTTGCTTGCTTGTTTGTTTCTTCAGGAGTCATCCAAGAGGTTTGCTTTTCTTAAAGGAAGTGTTTTAGATATGTAAATCAATCCTGAGTCAAACTGTGACAATTAAGCATTTGAACTTTCAAATACATAGCCAACAAAGCTAATACCAGAGGCAATATAGGCCCACTGCTGAATGAGGTGGGTGCCCTGGTGACAGAGGATATGAAGAAGGCAGAGGTGCTGAATGCCTTCTTTGCCTCTGTCTTTACTCCTGCAGGCTTTTCCCATGAGCCCCAGATTCATATAACCCCAGAAGTAGTCAAGATAGGTGAGGACATAGTAGATGAGGATTGGGTTAGGGATCAGTTGCATAATCTGGACATCCATAAATCGATGGGTCCGGATGAAATGCATCCAAGGGTGCTGAGGGAGCTGGCGGAGGTCATTGCTAGTCCACTCTCCATCATCTTCAGTAAGTCATGGGTAACTGGAGAGGTGCCTGAGGACTGGAGGATAGCAAACGTCACTCCAGTCTACAAGAAGGGCAAGAAGGAGGACCTGGGTAACTATAGACTGGTCAGCCTCACCTCCATCCCTGGAAAGGTAATGGAACAACTTGTCCTTGGCACTATCTCTAGACATATCAAGGAGATGGGGGTCATCAAGAGCAGTCAACATGGTTTTACCAAGGGTAAGTCATGTTTGACTAACCTCATAGCCTTCTATGAGGAAATTACTAGGTGGATAGATGATGGTAGAGCGGTGGATGTGGTCTATCTTGATTTCAGTAAAGCATTTGACACCGTCTCCCACAGCATCCTTGTAGATAAGTTGATCAAGTATGGGTTTGATGATCAGGCAGTGAGGTGGATCAAGAACTGGTTGAAAGGAAGAAGTCAGAGAGTTGTAGTCAATGGGGCAGAATCTAGTTGGAGGCCTGTGACTAGTGGAGTCCCTCAGGGGTCGGTACTGGGACCGGTGTTGTTCAATATCTTCATCAACGACCTGGATGAGGGCACAGAATGTACCCTCAGCAAGTTTGCTGATGACACCAAGCTGGGAGGAGTGGCTGACACACCAGAAGGCTGTGCTGCCATTCAGAGAGACTTAGACAGGCTGGAGACTTGGGCGGGGAAAAACCTGATGAAGTTTAACAAGAGCAAGTGTAGAGTTTTGCATTTGGGGAAGAAAAACACCATGCACCAGTACAGGTTGGGGGCTGACCTGCTGGAGAGCAGTGTAGGTGAAAGGGACCTGGGGGTCATGGTAGACAGGAGGATGACCATGAGCCAGCAATGTGCCCTTGTGGCTAAGAAGGCCAATGGCATCCTGGGGTGTATTAGAAAGGGTGTGGTTAGTAGGTCAAGAGAGGTTCTCCTCCCCCTCTATTCTGCATTGGTGAGGCCACATCTGGAATATTGTGTCCAGTTCTGGGTCCCTCAGTTCAAGAAGGACAGGGAAGTGCTTGAAAGAGTCCAGCGCAGAGCCACAAGGATGATTAAGGGAGTGGAACATCTCCCTTATGAGGAAAGGCTGAGGGAGCTGGGTCTCTTTAGTTTGGAGAAAAGGAGACTGAGGGGGGACCTCATCAATGTTTACAAATATGTAAAGGGTGAGTGTCAAGACGATGGAGTTAAGCTTTTTTCAGTGAAGACCAGTGATAGGACAAGGAGTAATGGATACAAGTTGGAGCATAGGAGGTTTAAGAGGAATATCAGGAAAAATTTTTTTACTGTAAGAGTGACAGAGCACTGGAACAGGCTGCCCAGAGAGGTTGTGGAGTCTCCTTCGCTGGAGACATTCAAAACCCGCCTGGATGCCTTCCTGTGTGATGTACTCTAGGTGACCCTGCTCTGGCAGGGGGGTTGGACTAGATGATCTTTCGAGGTCCCTTCCAACCCCTAGGATTCTATGATTCTATGATTCTATGATTCTATGATTCTATGAACTTTAGCTATTCCAGAGGAACCTGGAGATGTGGGAGGAGTTGGCCTATTCTGTTGGAAAACCTGTCAGGTCTGAGGTGACTGAAATGTGAGAAAAGTGGGTCAAGGAGCTGAAACCTGTAAAGCAAAGCAAAAAAAAAAAATAATCTTGGAACCATTAGCACTTTTGGTTATTTGTCTTTTTTCTAATGTTTTCCCCCTCTTCTCTGCCTTTCCTTCCAGAAGAAAGCTGTCCTAGTCACTTGGGTCAATATCTCTTTGTAGAGAAATTTGCTGTCTCTGGTCCCAGCAATTTAATATGTTCACTGTCTTTGTGGAGACCTTCACTGTTTATTATTCTGTCATGAAGATGCTGGGACTGGAGAGCTGGGTACCTGCTGCCCCCCTTTTCAGGGCTGCTGGTGGGTTGGTGGTGACATGAACCAGTTGCACTGCAACTAAATGTCCATGAAAGCCTGAGGAATATTCAGCCTATCTCTGCTACTGCCAATGTTTACTCACAAAGTTTCCTGCTGCTACTCCACTCTTATTTAAACTCTACAGAACTTGATATATTGCCCTCTAAATACCTACCCCCAGGCTATGCCTCTAAGCAACTCAGACATGCATGACTTTGATATTATTCTTAACATTGGTGATGGGATTTCTGTTGTAAATATTTCAGGTGTTTTCATACCAGTTCTTTCCGTGACAACAAGTTACTTAATGTTTCTACTGTCTGGAGGTTTGTTCCCAGGCTCCCTGACTCTGTCTTCTATGGTTGTTTCCTTCCCTCATCCCAAAGCCAAGAGGTTCTGGCCCTGGATTCCAGTGTTACTGCCTTGGTTCCTTCTGTCTCCCGTTTGTTAGAAATGGAGCCCACTCTTGCTGTTAGCTTCTGAGTCCTAAAGGCAGCACACCTTGTCTGCAAAACAGCAAATTCTAGATGTCTGTGAAGTTTCATGGTTTTAGACACACACAAACACAGAACTTGTTTAAAATTTGAGGAGCAAGATGATTGAGACTAAGCTCTTACTATGGCTTGGAAGAAGATGGATATTTAAGATATATTTTGTTCCTCTGAAGTTGCAGAGGATGCTTGTCTTGGTCCTAGGAGCAGCAGAGTGGCATTCCTCTGTTTTGTTATTCTTACTCCCCGCTCAAGATATGTGCAATCTACATCCTGAGCTCTCTGGTTCCCTTTTTTTTTATTTCTGTTTTCAAGCTTCCTCCTCGCACTGTCTGGAGCCTTATCTGAGTACAAATGCCTGCCCTCGTGGCAACTTTTTTTCCTGATTTTGTTTTCTTATGGAAATGACTATGACACAGAAAGCACTGTTGTCTTTTGTGTTCGTGGGCTGCAGCCAAAGGTTTGCCCTAAGGCAGGAGGATCAGCAGGCAGAACCAAACTGCTCTGGCAAATCTGGATCTGACCCTCTGTGGAAGAGGAATTCTGCATCTCATGTCACATGAGCCTGCAAAGTCCACCTTTTCCTTACTCTGTCACAGCCAAAGAGGGAAAGCTTGTTTCATCACTGTCTCTTACACCTAAACTGAATGACTGCAAAACGGCATGCAAGGTCAGTCTGCAAAAGTACTACACTCATGTTTATCAGTCCATCACTTAAAGTACATCCTCTTCAACTCGGCAATCTGTTTCCCACAGCTCTATGAAAGACCTGGATGTTTATATGTGTAGAAAACCATAACAGTCTGTCACAGTTCACAGCAACCTTTCCCCATGGGGCCCTTACTCTCCAGGTGACTAATGACGGTCCATCGTTCCCCACAGAGGTTTCATCTGTCTCAGTTTGAAGATGAACTTCCTCAGACAAAAAAAACCCCACTCACTGGCAGACTTGTATAAAACAGCTTATTGTCGTTTGTCTGGTACACAGACACTTTTAAAGGATATGAAATATGTCAGTATGAGTATCCAGAAGAGGTGTTAGAAACAGCTTGGAGTCACGTAGATCATTCCCTTAGGGGGGGGGACCTGTAGATATCTTCCACTAGTTAAATTTGGGCTCCTCAGCCCTTGGGTGAGAGCTCTTTGATAAGCCCAGGTGACTGCGTTTCCTGAGTTTCTAGTTGTAGAGACCGTGGCTCTAAACACAGCCATCTGAAAATCAACCCAACTATGTCTTTTTAAAACTACCTTTCAATGGGGTTTATTTCATTTAATGTTTGGCATTTTTTATATAACTGTTTTATGACCTGTGATGACACTCTGCCACCAGGTATTCTTTGCTTAAGTCAGTATGTGACTGGTACATAAGTGCTAGCACTTTTATCAGGTTTTATTTTTTTTTAAGTAAATAGTATTTTTTACTGATAGATCTGTGTGGTTTCTATTAATTACACTGAACATTTTTAAAGTTGTATTTATTCAGTGAGCATTGCACCAACGGCACTCCTATTTTTACAGTAACTCATGTCGAGGTCACCAACAAGCACAATTACTTCTATCGTTGCTAAACTCTTAAAATGTTGGCCTATTATCTATCTCTTTAGGCAAGGTTAGTTCTCCCTTACTTGGGCTACCCAGGCCAGTTTTTCTGAATGATGACAAATGTTTACAGTTCCACTTTCAGTTTTGCCTGCTAAAGCACTTCTCCCTGAGCTTTTGAAACAAAGCTGGAAATAATTTAGAGAGAATTTAACTCACTAAAACCTTAATTATGTAGATTGTTTTTATTTTGTAGATCCCTGTTTTCCTGTTCCCAGAAAGATTATAAACAGGACTGTTTGTCTTACCAGGTTTCAGTAATATATGCTAGATCAATGTTTGCTTGTGAAGGAGAACTGCTCTGTGTGATGGGGCTGCGATAATGGAAGGGATTTGAAACTCCATGTCCAGATGTGGCTCTTCAGCATCAGGATGCTGCTGGGTCCTCTGGAAGCTGGTGGTGGGCATAGAACTAGATGGTGTCCAGCTGCAGAGCAGCATGTCGACTTGCCTGACTGCAAAGAGAAGCCCCAAGAGCAGGAGGGTGAGCTTGTAAAAACCGTGCATCTGAGAGCAGACCAGGCTCTGGCACAGGCAGGGCAAGGCAGGTGGCTGCAAGTGATGGCAGCCTGTAATCCAGTGACTTCACTCTCTGGGTGACCAGCAAGGAATGTATGTGGAGAGGGGGAAGAGCCCCAGGGACTCGTAAGCTTGTGGCCACCACTCTGAGAAGGAAGTGAAAGAACCAGGGTGGTTGGCAACTTCCTTTGGAGTGAGAGGCAGACAGATCCATATGCAGTAGGGTGGGGGGACACGTGGTTCCTGGAAATGGCCTGAATGTCAGAAGCCATACAGAAAACTTGCTGAGGCTCCTCCCCAGCTATCCTGTGTTTTTTATTTGCATGGAGTCAACTGGGGAGATGTGCAGGGGCTCAGCAAGGATAAAAGATGGGATGTGTGGTGGGATGTTCCCTTCAAGGCCTTCCTGGGAAGTTGTCAAAAGTTTCCTCTTTTCTACAGTTCCCCACGAGATGCAGCTAGAGTGCAAGCTCATCCTATGGAGCAGATAGATGCATGAGGTGACTTGTCAGCAGTTGCTGCAAATTTCTCTCCCTTTGTGTTTTATTTTTTCTTTGAGCTAGATCTAATATTTGGAAAGGAAGGAAGTCATCTGTTCTCAGGACAGTTCTTCTCTGTGTACCTCACTGGTGTGAACAGTTATCTCTTCCATCTTATGTAACTTTAACAACAACAACAGAAAAAAAAAAAAATCCACCCTAACAAAATACTTTCTCTCTGCAGCCAAAATGACATCTTCCTGCTGGAGCCAGCGATGCCACCCTGCCTCACATCGCGGCCCCAGCGGAGCCAGCGGCTGCCGTTCCCTCGGGTAGCCCCGGCCCGCTGCGCTCCCCCCGGCCTGGTTGGACACCCTGGACAGCAGGACCAGCCCCTGGCGCTGGTAACGCAGCAATTCCGAGGTAATCTGTGCTTTAAGGAAAGCAGGAGGTCAGCCTGCAAGTTAGATGAATTGAGTCATGGAGAGTTAAACTAACCCCTCCCACAGCCATGGACCACTGTAGCGCCCATTTTCATGAGCACCTCTCGCTGAGGCAGCTCAGAGCCGGCAGAGGCTGAAAGAGGAAGAAGGGGGGAAGAGGGAGGAGGGAGCGAGCACCGGCACTGATGGACGAGCCAAAGGGTAAGCAGAGAAACGAACCACTGATCTCTAAACGCGGCCCCAAGCCCCGGCGCGGGGGGGACACAGGGGCGCCCCCGGCCTGGCGGCATCCGGAGCTCGGGCGATGCTGTGCATATTCCCGAGGAGCTCCCGCAGCGTTGCCTGTCAGGAGGGAGCTGCGGCATCCCCGGGCGGCGCGTCCCCCGCTCCGCGCCCGCCGAGCGCAGCCGGCGGTGGGCGAAGGCTCCGCGGCGGGGGCTGCCTGGGTGGGAGCCGCCTTGCCGCAGTGTCCCCCCGGCTGACACTCGGCTTCGTGGCTTTGGATTTCTGCCCGTTTCTCAAGGGGCAATGTTCAACTTGTGACTGCGGTGGGCAGGAGAGGCTGCTCGGGGGATGCTGGGGGTGGCCGCGGGCTGGTGGGTCCGCGAGGGGTGCAGCGGGGCGGAGGGGGAGAGCGGAGGCTCCGCGTCTGGCAGAAGTTTGGCCGCGTCAGTGCGAGGGATTCCCTTCCTCGCCGGGCAGGGAAGGAGCCGGCGGTGACTCCCCGGCTGCAGCTCGCGAAGCAGGGGCCGAGCCCCCGCTCGCCGAGAACCACTCTCCAAGGACGAAGGAAGGCACCGAAAAAGAAAAGAAACTCGTTGGAAGTCTTGGTTATTAGGAAACCGCGGTGGAAAGCGATAGCTTTGAGGTTGGAAGAATTGCTGTACTGGGTACGAGGGGCTCTCGGTGCATGGGCCTGCGGCCAGAACCGGCTCAGGAGAGCGCCAGGGAGAGGGGGATTCCCCACTTGGAACCCTGGCAAGCCCTCTCGCCTTAACTGTGGTCCCAGGGATCGCGGGAGGGACTCGGCGTTAGCTGGAGATGCGTATTACACAGTAATTTTTATGAGATTTGCCTGGTACCAGGGTTTGCCTTTTATACTCAACCGGCACGGTGCACGCAGCAGCGCTAGTCACACTCAACGCTTGGCAGAAGCATTTCCTAGTTTAGTATCAGCTTTTGTGTATCTGTGTGTCTTACCCTCTGTTTACAGCAACTTCTGCAGACCAGTCATCTCTCTATACTGCTGGCAGTACTGGGCTCTACGTGGGGCTTTTAAACGCAAAGCAGGAACTCAAGACAAATAGGCAAGAAGCAGAAAACCGTGAAAGACCTGGGCAGAAACTTAGCTTTTAATTGAGTGAGAAGCTTAGGGAGAATAGTTTTCACAATTTTTATAATTTCTTGTTCAGTACCACGTGCAAGTCTCTAATTTATCATTGTTATGACAACAGGGAATCTAAATGTGATTTTTTTTTTTCTTAGCATAAATGAAATAGTAAACTAGACCTCACCAAGTTTTTAACTTCACAGTTAAATGCCACAAATGGCATTTGAGTGGAAGAAGCATTTTCTCAGTCTGACGTACATCAAGATTTAAAGCACAGCCTGGCAGAAGAAGAAGGTTATCTCATTAGTTCATGCAGTCGTGTGTGAAGCCGGAAATTTAGAAATAATTTGCCTCTGCTGAGGGTGGAGATAAGAATAGCTTGGAAATCAGTCCTTAAAAAGTTTCATTCCAAAAATGAAATGTAATGCATGAACAGGGATGCCTTTTCTAGTGAAGTGAGGAATCACAGGGAAGAAACGTAGCTGATGAGAAAGGATTTAGCAAAGAGGACCAAATAAGCCTTATTTTAGAAAGTGGGATTTTAAAGAGACAGAAAGAAGGAAACTGACAATCAGAGCTCAAGCTGATTGCACAAGAGGTGCTGATGGTGTCAGAATGGGCTGACCTGCAGAAATTGCAAGTCGTCTTGCAAGTGTCAAGTGAAAATTGGTGAAGTGAATAGTAAGAAACCATGGGGTTTTTGTGTGGGAGAAGAAAACCTGAGCCAATGTTCTTGAAAATGCCTCTTGCATTATGTCTTCCAGAGGCAGCAATCAATAGGTTCAATGCTGATATCAGAGTCCAGGACAAGCAGTATCTATCAGCTAGCAGGAAAGTTTCCACCCTGAAATGAGGCATGAATGCACACCGAGAGCATATCCTTTCATCAGAAAGGAATTATTAGGGAGTGTTTCAGTGAGAGTCCTGTTTCCTGGGAGTCTTGGCCACAGGGACTGCAACAAACAGGTTTGAAATGCTACTCTGGTTCTAGGAAGCCTGTGTTTTAAGTACTGATACCGTCAGCTCTGCCTTGAAATTTGAATCACTATGCTAACATAGTCAAGGAAGAAATTCTTCTTGGGGTGCTACAAAGCAACACTTTGTATCAGCGATTAGTATGACTGCCTTCTTGGGGAGAAAGCATGGCATAGTCTGAAAAATATACGTGGAGAGCTGCAGTCTGAGGAAAGCATGATGCTGAGCTCCTGTGGAAGCAGTAAAAAGCAGTAAACATTATAAAATACAGATGTTACCATAAGAGGTTCTGAACTGAACAAGAGGTATTAACTCTGATTTGGAACTTCGTATGTTGTAGAAATGGAAAGCACTGTCAAAATAGGTAACTGGAAGAGTGCATCAAAAAGACAATTGCTCATCCCAGCTGGAAGCAAACCTGTGAGCTAATGTGGTTCCCTCAAGCAAGCATATGAATCTGTATCCTAGAACAGAGATAGTCGCCCGTGTAAGAGTTTGCAGGGAGAATGTCAAGGAATATGTTCCTTTTGATTTTGGAACTCAGCTAGAGAATACTAGAGAGGGGCAAATGGAGTGTTTAAAGTACTTCTAGGCCTTCTCATTTGTCCTTGCTGTGTTGAAGGCTCTTTTTGTTTACAAAGGTAGACAGCTGACTTAACAAAATAGATACCAAACAAGCCTGCCATGATTCTCATTTGGAAAAAACAGGCTGCATTTTGTCTTATGCATGTTACCAGTACTAACATCATCTTCTTGGTTTGCCTCTTCAAATGAGGCTGGAGGCACACTGAAGTTCTAGGGGAAAAAAAAAAAATCTTCAAAATTGAGTGAGTATTGAATAAATCTGGGCTGTAAGTAAAAGGACTTGTAAAGCCTGACTTTCTTGATAGTTAGGGACCACCTTGCAAAAGGGGAACTGGAAGAACTGATCTCCCTGGTTGATATTTGATAGCCACTGGATGGATTATGAGTATGGAACTCATAAGGAAAAGGCAACTGGTCCTTTATCTGATCTGTTTTCCAACTAATTATTTGCGCTTGTTTTATTTTTCAGAGATGGCAAATGTGGTTTAAAAGAGTCAATATTAATATCTCCCATGTTTAAACTTCTCCATAGCAATAGATGCATTTCTGATGTTGTTCTCCTCTTATAAAAGTCTCCCTATGACTCTCCAGCAAAAAATGAACTAATGAATTAAGACCTGGATAACAACATAACTCAAAAAATAGTTTTTGAAGGAAATAATGATTGAACAGCTGTGTTTTCAGAGGTATTCTGCAAGAAGCCTGATGGCATTAGACATTTTCAATAATGATCTAACAATTATAAAATCATTGCTGATTTACAGATGGAGTTTGTCAGTGCTAGGAGGACCAGTACAAATACCAATTAAGTCAGAGGAAAAAGTCTAAGGAAGCCAAGAGTGGTTGGAAACATAAAGAGCAAATAATAGGCTTCGAGCCAAGCTTGTAAAAGCACAGCTAATACAACTTTGTGAGGAAAATTGGACATTGAAATCCTGAATAGACTAGAAAGATTTCCAGACAAGGCTGTCAGGAAAAAATATGCAGAGGTGTGTGTATGCATGTGTGTGACAGCCTAACTTATAGTTTATTTGCTTTATAAAGCAATTTTTATGTTTGTTTCAGGAAAAGGTGTCCTCTAGTCAACCATATTGTGACAACTGCAAGCTGTGTTTGCCTCTTGACTTGTAATTACCAGAAATATGTAGAAAAACCCTCAAGGAATTTATTGAGGAGAAAGAATAAATTTGAGAAAGAATAATTCCCTGAAAAGGGAAGGGTTACAAAAGCTGTAATAATTGAGAAGTCATTTAATTGGCTGATTATGGTGCAAAAATATAAATCTTAGTCACATTCCTTCTTTTCATAAGACATCTTTGCACCTTTAGCACCTGTAGGATTGGGAGCAACTAGCAAACCTGACTTTGGGGTTAACACCCAGTGGTTCAGTATTTTATACCTTTTCAGTAGCCCAAAATTCAATGACCATGTTCCATGGAGCTGAATCTGGTTTGTCCAGGTTTTCATCATGGAAATTACCTGTTAAAGGTGACTAGGATGTGGTTAAGGACAGAAGTGTTCAGGCTGACCTTTGGGATAAAGTGAATGATAATGAGAGGACTTTGAGGAGGCAACTCATAAGGGATTAGTATTGCTTGAGACTGATCAAGCTTAAATTGTAAAATTCCTTTGCATTTTCACGAGAAGCATCCCTGTTGGTTTTCTGAAAGATGAGTTAGATGGGACTATTTCTTAAACTGTATTTTCTTATGGCTTTGTTAGCTAGGTGTGAGACCTGGCTTCACTGCTCAGCTCAGTGGGAACTTCCCTAGCCTGAGTAGAGCTGAAGTTTTATCACTGGAGCTCCCATCACTGTTTCCTACCCACTGAGCTGTTGCTAGTGTGCTTGCATGGGGAGCAGCAGAGCATAAGGGTGCACTTCTACAGCCAACATAATTTCATGTAAATTTGTTGAAAGAGAAGTGAGAAGGTGTCTGTCCTTGTCCCTAGCCTTGTTCTTTTCTTCAGCAATAACTTTCAGCTTGTCTGGCTTGAAAGCCAACATCAGCCCAAGTGAGTGAACAGGAGGCAAGGGTGAAAGTCACTAGGATTAAAGTTAATGGGAGGAGCTTCACTGTTAGACAGGGAAAGACACAAAACCAGCCCTGTGCTCTGAAACAGTGCTGCATTAGCAGTACAAGCTAAGAAATGAGTTAAGGGAAAAAGTGTGAAAGACCAGATGGAAGGGAACAGAGTCGGCTAAGTGCACACTGAACAAATTCATCTGCTTACGTCCTCTCATGCATTTGCTCCCTCCAAATGTGGCTGGAAAGATCAATTTCCCAGCCTGTTCTTTGCTCCTTGTTCCTCTGTCCCTTGTGCTGCACTGGCTGTTCTTATTCAAGGGTGATACAGGCTGTTTAATGGTCACTGCTATCACTACTGTCAGTGCTCAGCCAATGCCAGAGATGCTACAGCTCTGCCTGTTACAGTTCTTGTCTGAACCCTTTTGGGCTCTTACTGGTCTCTTCCAGCTTGGGAAGAGCTTTCTATGAGGATCTGCAAAGGCGCTTCACTGTCTGCCTTAACACTGCCTTTCAAATTCCCCTTTTAATGTCAACATTCTTTGAAGGCATTGAATTAGCTTCTGGGATGAGGAGACACGTGCCCATGAGTCTGACCCCTGCTGTCCCATGCTCCCTTGTGACCTTCATCCAGCTGTACACCACAGCTCTTCTGACAAAAAGTAAGCCTTATGGGGTGGCTGGATGGTTTACAGGCTTGGACTCTCCCACCTTCAAGCAAGCATTTCTATATTGTGTAAATAGAAGTTAAAGGCTCTTAGTTACATTTGTATTCTTGCCTTTCCTTCTGATCCTCCTGAGAATCTTTGCCCTGATCACAGAGGGTGGTGAGTGCCACATCATTCCTTGGGAAGAGAATTTTTACAAACAAATGAGAATTTGCTTGTTTTTCTCTAACTGCAATCTCTCAGCCAAAGCTCAAAGTATTACTGGCCTTTGAGCTCTGTGAGCTGCCCGGAGAAGGTGAATCAGCAGCTCACGGTGTAGAAACCACTTCAACCCCCCAGTCAGTTCACAGAGCTTTCACACTAGTCTCAGAGGGCTCCTGAGACAGCGGAGCAGCAGGAACTGCTGGTAAAGCTGCTGTGGTTTCTAATGCTCAGTAATGGTGACACTGCAGCTGGGAGCAGGGGAGACAGCAGCCTCTGCACCCTCCTCTCTGGGCTGTAGCAAGTAAAGGGGACATTGTCGGAAGTGAGGGATGGAGGAAGTTTGGAGACCCTGCAGCACATCCATGCTGCATGGCAAAGTCCAGGGAGCAGGCATGCAGCAGGAGGGAAGGTGGAGCTCCTTTATGAGCAAGGTGAGCTTGGTGGTGGGGACAGGTAACAGAGTAGGATTTGTTCCCCTGCTGAAAACTATCCCTCCCTCCTACCTGCTCTTTGCTAGAATGGCAGAGGGCAGCTTTTGCCAGGGAGAACATCTGACCTTGGCTGAGATCAGCCCTTAGCTTCTGGCTCCAGCTCCCTTGTGGGAAACACACTGGAAATCTGCAATTTTTCCTTAAATTGAATGTGTCAAACACGTTGATCCACAGCTTCTATATACTTAGTCTTGCTTTCCTGAAATAGTATAGGAACCTTACTGTGTGTTGCTTTGCCTGAAACTGCAGTAAACACAAAACCAGCTGAAGCCAAAAAGAACTGTATTCTGGTAAAGCTAGTGGTCAGGTTCTTCTAAACAAGACTTAGAAATACTGTTGTGACAAAAATCATTAAAACCATAAAGAAAAGAAAAAAAATAGTGTTCCCACAGTGTTGATCAGGATTTATTATGTCATTAGCCAGAGAGAATTAAGATCCTGTTTTGAAATGAATCAGTTGCAGGTTTAAAGATTAGTTTAGCAAGTGGTTTTAAGACATGAGGTTGAGTTGAGCTGTCTACCCTGCCTGATGAAAAGGACAGTCAGATTGCTGCTCCATTCCCACACTGTGCTTGTGACTATCAGCCTGACCAGAGAACTTAACCCACCTGAACAGTAGCCTGGTTAAAAGAAAAAAAATAAAATAAAATATATATAGATATAAATTAGAAAAGGAATCTGCACTTTTGCAAGTGCAAAGTAGAACTGTGGCAAAAGACAGACTAGTTCCTTTTTGTAGGAGAGCAAACAGAGGAATTAAGTGAATTCTGAAGCTGAGCCTTTGCACTTCATCTTAAAAACCATGTTTTACAAGAGAACCTCACTCCATGCTATGCACTCCTTGTTCAAGGCAGTAATTTTACAGTTGCTTTTTAAGTTACAGAGTGTGTCTCAGCTCCAGAGACTAGTAATTTCTTTACCATTTTAAGGACCTTCTCATGTTGTGGCCACTTGGTGTCTATGAGAATGCTAACTGGATACCATAAGCCTTGCTGGGAATAGATGAACTTCTGTAAATAGGGATCTTGGAGAGTCTCTTCTGCCCATTTACTTCTCAAGACACTGTAACCATAAATTTAAGTTGCCATATAGTGAAAACCACATCTCGGGAACTTCTGGTGTGGTTAGTCTTTAGGTTTACTAGCATTTCATAATTATATATAACACAGCTGAACTGCTGTTAGGTAGTCCCTAACGCCTTTATAAAGTACTAAACAACTCCTTTAACTTTACTGCTTGGTTTCTTCTGCCTCCACCCCTGAAGTCAAACTGCAGGAGGGAAACATAGGGAATGTCTGCTATGGGATTCTGCTGTCTGAGTTTCTCTTTTCAGCATGTTTCTCCTAACCTAAAAGACATTATTTTCCAATTTATTTTTTTTTCATGTTTCTAAAGTTGTAGCAGAATACATAGATTACGTATTATGAGTTGTGTGTGTACTTTATTAGACCAATAATCTCCAAGTTGCTATTAGTCTGGCAGAACAGGAGAGAATATATCAAAATGACAGAAGATGCACTTAAGAGTAGGTGTAGCTGAAGTGTGCTGCTCCTTTCCCTGGACCCTGGGAACTCTGCCGCTCTGTGGGAGGGAGTGTGCTGCAAGCCCTGGTTCACAAGAGCTTCCCAGACAAGTGGATGAGTTGTTCCAGGGGGCAGAGTGTCAGGCTGGGTTTTTGCTGCTCTCTTGTGCTTTTTCATCATCTGGGCAGATGGGGCTAATCATACTGACTTCTGTAAACTGCTTGGCAGTGTATGGATGGAAAGCACTGAGACAAAGTTAAGTGTTATGATTTGTCACTAGGCAAAGGCTGCAGTTGAACAGACAGAAGAGTGTGATGATTGGCTCCAGCATTACCTGTTTGGTATCAGCTCCCCATTAGTTCTGGGTAGACAGCACTGCTGAGAGCTGGAGTCAGCTGTGAAAGTGCAAGAGTCAAGGGGAGCCTGGGAATAGTGGGAAAGAAGTGAACCGGGCCTTGCTTGGTGTCTATGTGCTGGGAGAAGGGTGGACTCATAAGGCTGTGACGTGAGCATGAGAAAATCTGCGTGAACAAAAGCCTCCTTGTGAATCTTGTGGCTCTGTTGTGGGATAATTGCAGCTATCCTATCTCACCAGGAGCTTTATGGGGGAAGATGAGGTTAACAGAAGCCTTGCCCTGCGAGCCTGGGTATAGAAACACCACCAGGTCTGCACCACACTAGTAACAATGGTCTTGCCCCATACTGTGACAGGGAGCTGCTCAGCACGTGACAGGCTGAAAGCAGCTCCAGCTCTAACATTGTCAGTGAAATCTTGGGTATAAACTGTTTCAAATCCCTCGTGGTGAGTCTGGTAGTAACACCCAGGGACAGGCTGCATTGTTCCTCTCTTGGATTTCAACATCCTCTAATTTCTAACAGACTGTCCCTGGTGCTGGCTTGTGCGTGCTGTGCTGTGAGCTCTGTACAGGAGACCTGGCTGTATCCAAGCAGAACAGCCTAAAAATATGCTTCTTTTGCTGTTATTATGGTCCCATACAACCTAACCAAACCAAGGATACCTTTTCACAGTCACAGTGACAGTCTGTGAAACAAAGGTTCTGACACACCATGCATAAGCCAGGTGTGCAGCTGAAGAAGTAGAAATACTACAGCTGGACTGAAGGAAACACAACTGAAAGTGTGTGTGAGAGAGGACTAAAAGAAGCAACAGAGCAAGGGTTAAAAGAATGGTCTGTATTGATAACCAAGGATGCAACCAACTGCAGTAAAACTGGGTAAACACTGAGAAGTGTGGTGTTTGTGACAAGCCCACATGGCTTGTGATAAGCTTCACATGGATGGCCCATCAGCAGAATGATAAAGCCCCCATACAGATGACTCCTCAGGAAAAGCTGTGCTCCAATAATAAAAGGATGACAGTAAGGTTGCAGCACATACCTTCTCCTCTCTCAGAACAAGGCAGACTGTGGGAGAAAAGGTATGCAAAATGAAGGGGAAAAAAAGGCACTGAGCAGCCACTCGTCCTGGAGCTCTCAGGGAATAAGGTAAGTGAGATTTTGGGGCAAAAGACTCACACTGTAGTAGCCACTAGCTCCTCAAGATGGCAAAAGACCTGCTCAAAAATTTGTAGCTTGCCACTGAAGAGGAACTTAAGAGGGAACCTAAGAGATGTGGTGAGGACTTGGTATCTTGCTCCCTTGATCCCACACAGGATCCTGTCAGAGAGCATGGGCATGGGTGAGAAAATGAGTGTGACTAAAACTGTTCTTTGAAACATGTATGATCTTCCTGTTACAGAAGGTATTGCACTGTTGCTACATTAATTTCAGGTACAATAAGCTCAGCAGAGTTTAAGAATTTTTTTGTTTTAGCACAATCTGTAGCACAAAAATGTGATCAGGTATAAACCGAGCAGTGAGAGGATCCGGGGGCTGAAAATTATTGGGCAAAAATATCCAACAAAACAGGAGAGCAAGGAAAGTTTTCAGGTGCTTTCAGTGATGGAAAGTACAAAGCTGAAATTGCTCACCAGCCTTTTACTTTCACCCTTCCCACCCAAAGTAAGTTGCCTTCCTGTGTGTCTATGTAAAGGGTCAGCAGGTTGTGGCCCAGGAGGAAACCCACCACCAAGAGTCCACTGAAGAAAAGTGGTGTAGGAGTCTGGCCAGTTTACAAATGGATTTTAAAGCTAGGACATCCACTTCTGCTCTGAGGAGCAGCCCCACAGATTTCTCTTTGCAGAGTTACCATACAGCTCCTATTTCTCCTTCAGCCTGCGAGCCCTCGTTTCCATACTTCACATCTCTCAGTGAGCCCCCATCTCTTTGAGATCAAATCCTGCTTTCAATTAGTGTTATTATCCTTATGAGTATCTGAGGTTTGAGTTATTTTTCTCATGTTTGTCTTTTTCCCAAGTTTTATTGTTTCCTGTGTAGGATCGTGGTTTCCATAGATACCTTGGACATTATTTATCTGTACTCCCTACACTCCCTCTTAATGAATTATAGTGCAAGTTTGCCACTTCTGCTCAAGGCCTTTCCTTCTGCATCCATATCAGTGCTATACTGAGCATTTTAATGCTGTTGCTCTAGCACGTCTTGTCTTTTTGGTCTGTTCCCTAGTGCTCTTACACAGCTTCCAATCCACAATAGAACTCCTATTCCAGCCAGTTTTAAATTAAATAGCATGTCTATATTAGGATTTTTGTACTGATAACTGTTGGAAACTTTAGCTCAGCTTTTCTCTGCCATGGGTAACTGTTAAACAGAACAGTGTTTTGTTATTTTTGTTCTCCTTCCTCTCCTTGAGAAATGTTATCAAAGCAAAAAGTCTGGCAAAGTATTCAGGGTTAGTATGGTCCTATCTGAGCACTGACTCAGCTACCGCTGACTGGTATTGTTTGAGACAGCTCTTGCATGAGTTTTCTTTTTATCCTGTTTCTACCTTGTCCCAGAGGAAGGCTTATGTCCTGATTGCAGAGGTAGATGCTAATGTGAGTCACTGCTTGGTATTTAGTGGTGAGAAAGCTGACCACTATCAGGCTTCCTAAATCCTAGCAGAAGCCAAGAAAAACCTGGACAGCATAAGTTAGGCTTTCTCACTCAAGGCTGTTCTGCCCTTATTGGGCTATTTACTGCACAAGTGGGGCCATTCTGCTGATTCAGCATTACAAGGAGTGATGCCAGGGCAGCTCCAGGCCACATTTAGGGAATTACAAAGGCGACAATTACAGTCACAAGTTTTCTCTTTAGCTGATTTATAAATGGATTTGTTTTCTTTCTTGCTCCTTTGTCCCAGAGCTGTTAATAAATAACCTTTTCAATGCCCCTGCTCCTGCAGGAGACATAAGAAGGAAGCTCGTGTGAACTTGCTACAAGTTCTGCAGCTGGGCTGGGGATCCTGTGCTGGAACATGGACTGTGGCTTGAGCTGGGAGCTCCTGTAGCTGGAGGGAGAACAGCGTTCAGAGAAGCCGGGAAACGCAGCCGTGGCAGAGTAGCAATACACATGTAGCTTTTTTTTTTGCATGGGTCCAGGTTTGTTGGCCATTCCTGCAGCTTGAGGGGCTGTGCTCATCTTAATGGCGCCAGCCAGGGGCTCTTTTTCATGCTAAAAATCTGTTCCTTTTGCTGGAGTGACCAGGTCACAAACTTGTCACTTCTTCAGCTGACGTAACCTCCATTTTGTTGGCTTTTGACAGCGGAGAGTGTTGATTTCTCTCTCCCACTGAGCACCTTTGGACACACAAGGTAGAGCCTTGAGCAGAAAGCTTGGACACAGGTGTTACAAAAGAGCTTGGAAATTCACTGCTTGCTTATCCCTGCTGGGAACTGAGAGCAACTCCTGTTCTTACTCCTCTGGTGGAGATGCAGCAAGAAGTGCATTTGCTGTGATGTCCATTTGCTGGGCCCAGTCGTGGGTGCAGTCCCTGCAGATGCCCGGGGGCTGGTGGCTGAACCCCTTTATAGCAGCACCTTGCATGTGACATGGGCAGGTAGGGCAGTGCAGGCACTTGTCAGAAGGATGGGTGGCTGTGACTGCCCCCTGTTCTTCTTATCACTCTGTGCCCATGCTGCCACATCCAAAATATTTTTTGTTTGTATTTTGAACTATTTGAGGCAAGGACTTGTGTGGGGAGGGGTGCAGGGGCAGTAATGAAGACATACAAATTGAAGGCCAAACTATGGTTTGATTATAAATGGGTTTCCTTTCCCGAGCCTTATCGTCCCTGGGATTCGCTGCATGTCCTGGTAATAAGTAATGTGTACTTTAGAGATTAATAACATCCTGTGCCAGCCCATTCATCCAGCAAAACTCCTTTGCTGTTTTGTTCCATGTCTGCATGAGGCTCTAGCCCTTGCAAGGTGCTCTTCTGACCATGAAAATTTATATTCGTATATAACTTATTACTTTTGTAACCTCCAAGAAGTATTTGTTCTCTTACACGCAGGAACTTTGTCAAGGCTTGTGCCTTGCAAGAGGCTTTGGTCCCATGTTCTTTCCCATTCCCATTGGTTGTTCCAAAAAATACCACAGGGTAATTTGTTTCCTGTTATTTGAAATGGAAATTATAGCAGCATGGGGAACAGTGTGTTATTCATGCCAAATATCATGAGCTGAATTCTCCCCGTGGTTTGTGGGAATCCTAGTTATTAAAGCTGACCTCTGGGAAGTCAGTATATTTTTCTGCAAAGCCTAGACAGTGGATGCACTTCTCAGCAGGAGACAGAAACTATCCCAGCTGTTCTCTGTCCTGTGTTCTGCAATGAGGAACAGTGATACCAGTGCTGACAGCTGGAGGCATGGAGGCAAATCTGGAAGCGATGAACTAGAGCACCATCTTTTCTATGCATGAAGCCTTAACCTTGGCTTACTGAAAGGAGGCAGCGGGGCTGCTGCCCTGCCTGAATAGCAACAGGCCATTCACTTCATCTGCTACCATTAGTTGCAAAGGTAAAGTGCCTACAGTTTTCTCTGCTGCAAGTGAGTGCAATGCATGTTAAGGGAGGGAAAAACTCAATGGGTATTTTGCCAGGCCTGAGATACACTCCTCTAAAAGAGCAAACACCTGTGCTGGAAATCACACTTGGAAGGGGCTGCAAAATCCAGATGTAGGCCAAATCTTGGGCACAGATGAACACTGACTGCAGTGGTCACAAGCATATGCACTCACACGTGGGCCTGCCAGGGAATGGGCATCATCTGTCCCTCTGCATGTGTAGCCCCATCATTCTGGGGCTTTGCCAGTGGCTCTGCTGCTGCTACACCAGCTTGGAACAGTGTTTCTGCGGTCTGTCTCCAATGGTTTTTGGTCCTGAGTGGGAAGTGAAACTTCGGGAGCAAAGCTGGTTGCTTGGCTGTGCAGATAGTACTTGGGGAAGCTGGGGCTCCCTCCAGCTGCAGCAGCATGGGTAGCTGCTGTGTTTGTCACATGTGGCTTTTCAGGAGCTGCCTTGTTGTTTGGAAGCTGGGGAAGTGAGCCCCTGAAAGCAGTAGTGTTGCTCAATGTATGACACCATCCCAAGAATCTGCAATTCAGAGAAAAATGTCCTTGAGATGTGGCAAGATGCTTGGTGGCCTTCCCTTAGAGGCAGGAGAGGTTGTCAGTGGAGAGGGCATACAGGGAAACTGGTGACTACTGGGAGGGCGTATTTTGACAGCACTGTAAAAACCGGGTGCAGAGCACCCTGTGGGTGGTGAAGGGTTTGGGTGTGTGTTCTCTGTGGTCATTCCCCTGCCAGAACTCCTGCTGGGGGTAGCAGTATTTATAGTGCTCAGGACTTTGTGTTTTCCAGGAAGTTTCTGAGCTTCCTGACCCAATATGGGCATTGAAGGGGGGAATGGTTGTTCTGGAGGCTATTTCCTCTCCTTTTGCCATGACAAATTCTACATCCACCTGGTGCAGGTGGTTGATGGAGCACACGGAAGGGTGGCTGTACTAGGCTGGTGATGGTGTCAGTGCTTGATGCTTCTTTTTTCCCTAAAAGAAAAACAAATGTCTTCACATCATGTGATAGCCAAGTATATTTGAACAATAACTCAGGTGGTAAGCAAGAGAGGGAAACTGGTTTGAACTCACTGGATATTTTTTGATGAAACTTCAAGCTTTGTGGGTAATGACAATAAATCTTCTCCAGTTAAAATACAGCTTCGAAGGGCTGGTAGCATATTAAGACCAGAAGTTGCCTGGTAGGAGATTGATAGAACTTTTAACAGTTGTTTCTTCTGCTTTGAAAACCTTTTTGATGTGTGAATCCTAAAAAAATATGTACACACAGAGTACAGGATTATAAGCCCAATAAACATCATATAATTAGCTGCTTAAAGGTCATTGTGTCAGTGGTATCCTGCCACTTTTTGGTTGTATTTGAGAGTATCAAGTATCTCAGTCTGATTGCTGGGATGTAAGCCAGAAGAATATCTTCCTGCAGGGAAACTATTTAATGAACAGGCATTAAGAAAGCTTTGGTGGGGACAGTGGATACTAACAGGGAGATGGGCTATGATGTGGGGATGGGAGGTGGTGTGATTGCCTTGCAGAGCAGGTGGGGAGGCTGAGCAGTGCACCCAGCACTGCTGAGCACTGCAGGAAGGTCTCTGACAGGGGAATCCACTTTGTGCACAGGGTGAATGGGATTTTGTTGGTGGGGCAGCCCAAATCACAGGGGCTCCTGCCCAGAACCCCCTGGACATCACCCTGCCGGCAGTGAACCCAGATTGCAGAGTCAGTGTAAGCAGGGCTATGGGACTGCCCTGAGCACAAAGCCCCTCTGTGCCACTGCCAGCTGTGGAAGGGAGAGAAGGAGCCTATGTCCTCTTTCATGTGCATCTCTTGCTGCTGCTGCTTGGCTTTTTCAGCCTCTAACACCCACCAGCTCTCCAGGACTGCCTGTGTTTTCCTTTTTTCCAGGAAAAGAGGACTTTTCCATTGTTTCTTGTGCAATTTTTCATGGTTACATCCCAGTCACAACTGCAAAAGCAGCAAAGGATAAGGTGCTCCCACCCCAAGCAATATATATATGGACAGCACGTAGCAGAGTGGTTGAATTATGTCTGAGTGCAACCTGGAGCTCTGGTGAGGGAAGGAGGGGACAGATACAGTGAAATGCATCTGTATTGCATGAGGAGGGCATACACATCGCATGGTTCTTTGCTAACAGCGTGGCTTATGCATGCATTGCCCTCTTGTTGCTAACTCCCTGCCTTCCGAACTGAGGAGACAGAGCTGGGAGAAAGTCTGGGAGCCAACCCTGCCCTGGGAGAGAATCAGCTACAACAATGCTGGCAGATAGAGTTTTCATTTGTCTGAAGACAGCTAATGTGTCTCCCTTGCTCTTCTCTTTCTAAACTAAACAACCCAATTCTTTCAATCTTTTCTCATACGTCAAGTTTTTAGACTTGTCTTTTCCTCTTGTTCTTTTCTGGAGTTTCTCCAAGTGGTCTACATCTTTCCTGAAAGGCAGTGTCCAAAATTGGGCATAGAACTTCACAGGAGGCTTTACCAGCATTAGATGGAGGGAGAGATTACTATAGCTGCAAGAATGTTTTCTCTGGAAGTGCTAATTAACTGATTGCTCACCACACTGTCTTTGAGCGATGGGTATTTTCTAAGTGTCATATTTGACCTTGTCCTTTCTCAAGTGCGTTGGATGCTTTCCCCAGGCTCTCCCTACTTGCTGAATTTTTTTTTAATCCCGGTGCTATGTGACAGTGTGCTTTTGCTCCCGAGCTGCAGGTGCACTCGTTACTCCATCTTTCCCACTTCCAAACACACATATGTGTACACATGGCATGGAGTAGTTCAAGCACTCTGCTTATAGCCTAGATGTGCAGAAGTCTGCTGGGGTTTCAGACATGTAGGACTGTGTGATTTCCAAGTAGCAAATGTCTCTGAAGGACAGCATTTAAAAAATCATATTACATTGTCTGGATTATCAATTTCACTGATGTTCCAGTGTTTAGACATTCAGCACTTACAAGTATTTAACTGGAAAAACACAATCCAATAAATGTGTGCTTATAATTGTGTGTTGCACCACAAAGAGGGCCAGAGATCACAGCAGTATTTAGGCAACAATCTTTGCCATGTGAATAATCACAACTTGGAGCAGAGCCTTCCACACTGTTACATGTAACAGCTGTAAAAGTCATGTAAAATCTTGATCTGGAGCATGAATTCTAATTTCAAGATGTTCAGTGTCTTGCCCTGATATTTTGAAATAAAACCCCTTAAACCAAAGCAATTCACTTACTGTATATGCCCTTGTGCGTATATTGTAAGACAAACCTGAGCCTCTCACCAGCCTAACAACTTTTCAAATACATAGGCCTCAAAGAGCTGGTTTACATTTCAGTGCAGCAAAATCTTCCTAGGTAACTTGAACAACAGCACATTTGAATGAAAAAGGCAGATGAAGAATGAGTAAGAAGTCAGATGGGGACAGAGAAGAGTTCAGAAATGGACTGATAAATGAAGCATTGTGGCTCTTCTGAGTGTTTATGGACTCAGATGTTTGGTTGTGGTGAGCCTGAAGGCAGGAGTGGCTTCTAGGTAGTGTGCCTCAAAGCCTGATGCAAGTTCAGCAACCTCCCTGAGTGGGAAGTTCAGCCTGATAAACTTAATGACTACAGAAATTCTTTTCCCTCAGCAGCAGGGTAATGTGTCCCCTCTATCTACCCTGGAGAACAGCTGCACTGACTGCTCCCATACTCTTTCCTTGCCATCACTACTGGTAGAACTTCATAGACATGAATTCCTGTGGTTTGTAAATGTGCACAGACTGCATTGCCAGACCCCCTGTCTACTGGGCTCTCTGCTGACCAAGATGATGTCCATCTGGAAACACCTACCCTGATGGATTCTCCTTCTGCCCAAGATGGCCACCCCGTGTCACAGAGCTTGTAACAGGTGCTGGATGCATTTGGACCAGTGAGAGATTCAGACACCCTTCAGCCGTAGGCTCCTGTGCTCGTTCAGCTGGCAGGCACACAGGCAAGTTGTTGCTCCTTGCTTTAAAAATATGGTGGTATCTGACTCATTTAAATCCACACTGCTCCCAGTTTCTCAGTCTTCAAGTACCTGTCAAGTACCTGTCTCTGATATTTTTAAGTTCTGGAGCTCTGCAGACTATGTTCCCATTTGCTGGGCTACGTGATTGCCTGAGCATCCAGCAGTTCTCCCCAAAGACTGGGTGTGTGCTTAGGAAATGAGTTATTGGAGACTCCCCAGAGACTGCAGCAGCAATGCGGGTGATCAGCAGCAGAGGCAGCTGCCAGCTGATGGGCAGGATTTCTACAACTATTGTCTCTCCAAGCCTCTTGAGCAGCAGGCAGCATGTCTTGGAACTCCTTTTGCTCACAGCATGTTGCAGGGCTAATTGAATGAAATGTGATCAAATATGAGTTTGCTGGGTTTGCATAGGAGTGGTGCTGGGTTGACTTAGCACTGGTTCTGGTGGTAGATCATCATGTGTCTGAGGTAGTACAGGTCCCCACCTCACTCCCATTTAGGCTGGGACTGTATCATCTGGTGTAACAGGTACATAACTGTGCAGCGGTAGTCTCATTGCAGCTGTGGTCAGAATGCTTGAGAAAAATAAAAGCTGATTATTCTGTATGCAGAGAAGGGCTGCTGGACTGCTTAGGTAGATGAAAAAGTCTGGAAAGACAAAAATCCAGAAAGGGTAATTGATTAAGAGAATAAATTCCAGGAGGATTGAAAGTTGCGGAAGTTTTGAGATGGGTGAAACAAAGAGTGAATAAACTGGCAATAAATACATAAAAGCTGAAAATGAGAATGTTTCTGACCATACAGAGGTGGACTGAAAGCAGAAAGGTAACAGTGGGAACTGTTTCTCTCAGCGTGGCATTTGGGAAGCAGAAGAGTGATGGCCTTGCAGTACAGCCTCTTGTCATACCTTCTGTAACAGCCTGAGCGTGAGCATCCAAAGGAGAGAGCAAACACCATCTTTAGCTGTTGTGCTAAGCCAGAGCTTACAGGAGTATTTGTATGTATTAGAGATGATGGGTCACAGTGAGGTTATCTGAACTGAGCATGGCTTTGGACTGTGCACAGTATCTCTCTGCTTGACAATCCTAATTTCAGTCCTTATACCAGTGTTAGCCTCTCCTTACTGCACCTCTAAAAGCAGCTGGTTGCCTGATTCCTTTTAACATTTGTCAGTAAGTCTAGTTTGGTGAGAAGAGAGTTGCGAGGGTATCGGCTGCAGCTGTGAGTGACATCTCCTGGCGTGCAGAGCTGCCAGTGACTTTGCGTGATGTGGGCTGGAGGAGCGGTTTCCTATTTGTCTTGCGGCTGTGGAAGACACTGGGGATGATCCTGCTTCCTTTTCCTTCACAGAGAGCAGCCTCCCACACTGGTGTGGTCCTTCCTGGCTAATTCACCAAGAGCAACAGGGTTTCTGCAGCAAAACTGCTGTTAGCTGGAGTGGCTGCTAACATCATTCTCAGTTGATAACTAACTCAGAGACAGAAAGGATATATGTTCTGTTTATATTCTGGGACCTGCACCAATCACTGGATGGAACCAGTGGTAGCACCTACAGAAAAACAAATAGACCAAAATTAGAAACAGAGGGAGATGCCTGAGCAGCCAGGCTGTGTTCCAACATCTGGAGAGTGCTTAATGCCTGCACAGCTGGGCATTGCTCCAGCACCAGGCAGCTCAGCTTTGGGGTGGGGAAGAAGAAAAGCAGTGTCAATTCTATGCCTACTTATAGCCTTATGTGATGTGTGATGTTTTTAATCACCACTTACAGTGGTCAGTATGGGAGAAAGAGTAGAGATCTGGCTCTGTTTGGGTTCTGGCTGGGCAGAGATAGATCATGCCTGCTGAATGTTTAGCTGAGGAAAACTGCTAATGGAAGAAAAGTCCTGGGACCTAGCAACCAGAAGTGCTAGAGGATTGAGTACTGTCCCACTTGGTGGAGACTGAGGAGTGTTTGTGCGACATCAAGCAACATGAACATGGGGTGCAGAGGAGCTGAGAATAAAGACAGAAGAAATTTAATCCTTAGCCACTGCAGAATCTGCAGTTATACCTAGAGCTGATGCAGGTAACCAGGTGTGCAGAAAAGGGAAGTTGTTGAAATACCTCACTGTCCTGAGCAAATAGCAGGTGAGTTTTCTTTTAATTATATTTGATTCTTTACTTGGATTTTCAAGGTTGTGGTTTGGTTTTGGGTTTTTTTCAATAATCAAGTATTCAAGTCTGTACAGTTTGAGTGCTCTTAGGAAGGTTATTGCTTTGTTAGGCTACCTTCTGGATTATGCTTATCATTTTAAGCCTTCACTTGTATGAACATTTCAACAAAATGCTGCTTGGTAGCATTAGAGTTCACTCCGATGGATGCTCTGGTATGGGATACAGCACTGAAATCACATATCCACAGCTCCCAGAGTCCTGAAAATTGCTCAGGAGACTGAGCAAAAGTCATGTTCAGGGTTAAGGAAATAATAGGCTTTGGAAAAAAATTACTAATCTCAGGTTGCAGGTAGGATGCTGACAATTATAATTATTTTTCTGCCTGCAGACAAGGGATTTCTACAGCTGGTTTTTGAGGGTGGTCCATTACAGTGAGAAAATTGTTCCTGCTTTGCTGCTAATGCTATTTGAAAGCGTGGCTGCTGAAAAGGCACAGCAGAGAGACAATACCCATCACAACAGGAAGTTTGAAAATCTTAGAAATGAGACAGAGTTGCCCATCCTTTTTTCCTATGACAGGAAATACTCAATAAAGCCGTTAGTGTCTGCCTTTAAGGCAAGATCTCAGAGTAAGGGTGACAATAATGACATGGATGTGCTGTGCAGCTGTTGGCAGCAGTTTCAGTTTTCAGGCATGCTAGCTACATGTCTATACTGTGCAGCTAACTGTACAGAATACCATCTGGTTTTATTCATTTTTCTAGTGTTAAAATATTTTTTCTTGAACAGACATACTCAGTGCTTCTATAGCCTGGGTCAACTACTCTGTCAAATAAGAAGAAAAGTCTCCCAGCTGTCATGCTCTGCTGTTCCTAATCACTTCAAGCCATAAGTTCTGGGGTCTTTTTTGAATAAAGCTGAATAAAATTCATTCTTACCTCCTACTGTCTGGTATGTGCACTAGGGTATTTTTTTAAGCTGCATTCTTGGAGATACTGGCAAGCATGCTGTGCCTCTAACAGGCACTCATAAAGTGCAAGCATAACAATTTTCCAGATTTCACAGTTAGCCTCAGCAGGTTTACACATGAGCATGATGAGAGAGGGAGCACAAGGCTCCAGGTCAGTCTTTGGTTTCCAATGGACCTGCCTGTGGAAAGATCTTCAAAACAAGGTCTCTTGGTAGTTTTAGAATCTGTTTTCTCTACGTAGGAAGACATTTTTCTACAGTTAGAGATTTCCAGAAGTGCATTGTGTATTTTCATTTGGGCTAACTGTTGAAAAGAACTCTAGGGGTAATTTGGGGTAATCTGTAAGGTTGGGTAACACTTTGTATAGTTCTGGCACCTGTGACCACCTTTCATGAGAAACCAGAGTGGTTAGAAGACGATCCTCTTTAGAACTTGAATGCTTTTTATGTTTGCAAATGTGACATGGGGTGACCTTTGAAACTTCAGTTCTTGCATGCAGATGCAGAGGAAATTCAGTCACCTTACCTTCTTGAAGCTTGGAGATAGTTGATGTGGTTGCTTGCACAGAGGTATTGTCACCCTGGATGACCTGTAATGTATTGCTAAACAGCTCCTAGAATATTTGTGTATAAGGAGAAGAGAAATTAGTATCCACATGAGCAAGCTGACAATCAGTGCTTTTGAGTTCAGAGCATCAATGAGGGTAGAAAGGGATTTCATGTCCTAGTCTGAGCAGGTATGTCCCCTAAAGTACCAAAGCTATTTGGCTCTAAGTGCTGAAATTGCAGCTAGATTATAAATCTGGAAAATGCTTTTGCTGATACCCTTTTTAGAGCATCATGTTGTAACATGGGATTTTATTAAACAATATCAAAACTGGCTGAGCCTTTATTGAGAAGTGAGATTTCCACCACGGGATATATAAAAGATAATCCAGAGCAGGAAAATCTAAATGACAGAATCACGCTGGCCACTAACAAATGTCAGTATATGTGTATTGGTTCTGAAAGCTCAAATGCTGTATTGGTTGTAAATTATTTCCATTAGCCATAAGTGGGGGGGTTTACAGAATTCTACTCCTAAGCATGTATTTTAACCCATTAAAATCTTAATTTGTTAGATAGGTCATACCAAATATATCAGTAACAGTTAAGGAATCAGACTGTTTGCAAGTTTGCAAAGCACAGGATTTTTGCCCATGTTATGCCAGTTCTGCAGATACAGGCTATTCTTAATTTACTGGTCTTGTGAGAAGTGTCATCAAAGTTCTCCATAGACTTCTGAAATACCCTGTGGAGTGCAGATCATATCTTCTACATAATGTTGCCAAGGTGCTTGAACTGACTGTCACATACTGAAATGTTAGTGTTAGGCTTCCTGAATGCATTACCAGTGATGGGGTTGTTGTAAATTGCTATAAACATTGTAGAAAATTGAAGCACAAAGTGTAATATGGCAAAACATCACAGGGATTAAAGCTTTGGGTTCCATGGGGTTATGATATTTACATATATTAGCAGTCTGTTGTTTCAGCTTCTTAGGGATGATTAAGCCAAATATAGAGCTATAGAAGTTGGCGTTTGCCCTATATAGTTGCTCAGTCATCTGTGGGTACCTCAAGGATAGGCTAACCATAAGCTGCATCTTGAAGTTCTCCTTCATCAGCACCTGGCACAGGGCAGCCCATGGAGATGTGGCACAGCCCATGGAGCAAATCTGCAGGATACTGAGGCTGAGCTCCACCTCTAAAAAATCCCACACAAGAACATGGAGCTGGATCTGGGGGCAGAGATGGGCAAAGGCAGGTGCTTCATAGTGGAAGGGGACTGTAGGGGCATGCCTGATGACCTTTGGGGGGTAAGGTGGGCTAATGGAATACTAACATCCTTTTTCTGCTCTAGTCACAGGTACCAAACCAAAGATGTCCTGGACAAGAAAGATTCTACTCATCCTGGGGTTCCTTTCTGCTTTGGCTGTAATTGCTTTAATTACTGTAGTAGTGACCCAAAACAAGCCACTTCCGAAGAATATTAAGGTATTAAGAACTGGGACTTTTACAGGAAAACAAGCCAAGCTGGGGGGGTAGGTGTACATAGTGCTCCAGGACATACTACTGCCCTTGCTGAGTCTGGCTAACTCCTTTTTCTCCAAGCATCTTAACATCTCATTTTACATCTTCATGGTAAAAACAGATATGGCTTCACAGGGAATCATGTCTTAAGTAATCTTGGTCCCAGTTTTACTGCTTCTCTGCTCTGGTATCCTGTGATGGAAACTTTTCACTGAAGTACTACTGAGAAAAGTAATCACAAGGCATGTGCCTACAGCTGCCAGACAGGCTGTTTGTTTCTGGTCTGCCTGTGTGTGGAGACCAGCACACACTGTGCCTGGTTTGGTGCCTCTGGTGCAATGACCGTTCTGTTTCCCCACAGTATGGGATTGTGCTGGATGCGGGGTCGTCCCACACCAATCTGTATGTGTACGAGTGGCCAGCAGAGAAGGAAAACAACACGGGGGTAGTGCAGCAGGTGGAGGTGTGTAAAGTCAAAGGTAAGAGGAGAAAAGGGAGCCGTGGAAGGGGCACGGGATAAAGAGAATGCAGCCAAAGGGTGGGGGAGGACAAACCTGGAGGAAAAGACCATTGGTGAAAACAGTGTTACATCTGTGAGCTAATGGATACCCCAGTCTTCCCTCAAGGAGCTATGTGTGCCTGACTTTCCCAGAGGAAAGCTGGATCCACTTTTACTTCCAATCATCCTGAAAGCAAAGGAAAGTGACTTTTGGAAAGAACTACACCAAAGAATGTACTTATGTCTGCATACAGCCTTGCTGAACATCAGGCAGTGAGGGGAGGGCACGGTTTGCTCTTTTTAAAGGCTTCTGTGCAAGCTAGGTGCTGATCTTGTGGGACAAGCACTGGAACAGGTTGCCCAGAGAGATGGTGGAGGCCCCATCCCTGGAAATATTCAAGGCCAGGCTTGACGAGGCTCTGAGCAACCTAATCTAGTAAAAAAAGTCCCTGTGCAGTACAAGGAGTGTGGACTTTAAAGGTCCCTTCCAACCCCACACATTCTATGATTCTATGACAAGGTTGCTCAACTTATTGTTTATTCTATTTAATTGCTGTGTAGATATTGTATCCACATGGCATAAATAAATCCCAAGGATGCTGATGACAAGGAACAGAGTAGACCATCACGGATTGCTGTACTCTGGAGGTAGGATAGGTGTTGTCAGAGCCTGCCTGGGGTCTTTCAGGCCTGTCTGCAGCACAGGGGAGAGCCACACTATTACAGAGCTGCTGGATCGGGCAACGTGCCGTGCCATGAGCAGTTCACTGAGCATATGGAAACCTGCAGCCCTCATCGCTAGTTCATAGCCTACTTCATGGAGACCAAGTGGCAGATGCTGGGTACTGTGGCCATCCCTGTGTGCATCATGCTTATCTGGTGCTGTGGGATTTCTAAAGCTTGTTAGAAATGGGGTGGTTGAATCTGATGTTGCTGCCTATGATATTGATATGGTTCAACATGACTTATTCATGACAGCACTTGGGTTATGCTTGGTCACTGAGCAATGATATGTACTTATTTCTTGCAGGCCCTGGGATCTCAGGTTACTCCCATTCCCCAGAGAAGGCAGGTCCTTCTTTGGAACAGTGCCTACAACAAGCAGACGAGGTGATTCCCTCAAAGCAGCACCAAGAGACACCCGTCTACCTCGGAGCAACTGCTGGCATGCGGCTTCTCAGGTACTGCAGGGCTCGTCTCCTTCTCCTGCAGGACCATGCCTGGGACTGCCATGGATGCTTAGGGTGCCTCTTGGTCAAAGTCCTTGGAAATGCTGCCAGCTCACACTTTGCCCAGATACCCTCTTCTGCCACTGCCTTCTCCGAGCTCTGAGTCTCTCTGGGTGCTTCCCCTGCTTGCCCAGCAGGTCCACTTCCACTCAATCCAATCTTATGTCATCTTCAGCACCCACATGCAGTGCAGAGATACCAGGAGGGTAGCAACATCCAAGCTGATACTTGGGGGATGCTCAGACACTCACCACATCAAGGAGATGCTTAGACATCCCCCCCAGTCTGGTATTAGACTTGGTTCAGAATTTTTGAGTCCAACTGTGTTGCAAATGCCCACATAACTTGACTCAGCCCAGGACCATCAGAGCTGAGGTAACTTTATAATTATATCCTCTTGTTAATTCCAATTTGTGATTTTCATGGGTGTGCCTCAGATCTCTTGCCTGGCTGGCACAGGGAGCTAATCTTATACATTTGTTGCCTGAGAAATATCCCTGGGGATACCAGGAGACATGGATTTCTTCTCTAATGGTAATGGCAAAAAAGAGGAATCTCCACATGGCACATGCATCAGAAGGAGAGAGCTCCACTCTCAGCTGTGGGGTCTGTAAGTGTCAGAGCTGGTGGTAGCTGTGCTGTCAAGTTCTGACAGAGGGGGACATGGCCAATTAGAGCCAGATTACACATACAAATGAGTGCTCTGTTACAATTAACATCTACACAGAATAAAGCCCATGGGCTGCAGAGAGCTGTCAGCCAGAATCACTCCATCCTTTCTTCCATTCATCCAGCTTGGAGAATAAAACTGCAGCTGACAAAGTCTTGTCCTCAGTAGAGAAGACGCTACGCTCAGCTCCCTTCAACTTCCAGGGTGCCAGAATCATCAGTGGTAAGGAAGAAGGAGCCTATGGATGGATCACCATTAACTATCTGCTGGGCAATTTCAAGCAGGTACTGTATCAAGGGCAAGTCCATATTTGAAACATCAGCTTGCAGCACTTTAAATCATGATTTGCAGGAGGGTGTCACAGGCGCTACCTTCCCTTGTAAGCCATTTATTTACCAGAGATCAGGAAGCTGCACATTGTGCCTCAGCAACTCCTGGTACTTCTGGTATCAGGATGTACCACTGTAGTCAGGCTTAAAGCATTGAAAGAAAACACATTTTCAATAATTTCACTTGGGTACAGCATTATCCTTGCTTTCTAATTAAAAATATTTCTGTGCCTGCAAAGTTTGACAAAGATTCTTTACCATTAAGCTTATAAATTATCTGGCAGCTGAAACACTAAGTTGGCTGTTTTTTCTTATAACAATTGTATTAGGTTTCATATTCTTAGTCCTTCTGCAAACACTCAGACACAATCCATCTGCTTTTGTGAGCCTGCACCTTCCATGTGTCTTGTTCCAGGTCTCATCTTGTGCCCCATTCCAGGTCTTCCTGCCTTTCATGTGCTTCTACTTCTCTCCTCATAGGTCTTTGTCATGGTTTGTTGTTTTTTCTTTTGCTTCCAAATAAATCTCTTCCATGCCTGATGTATCTGGTTTACTCTTTTTTTTAAGTCTGGCTGGACAAAACTTCTACATTCCCTGAAATCCGTAAGTGAGACATCAGGAGCACTAGACCTCGGAGGAGCCTCAACACAGATTACCTTTGTACCAGATGAACTCTCTTCTGAGCCCCCAGAGAACCTGCTCCACTTCCGTCTCTATGGCAAGGATTACCTAGTGTACACACACAGCTTTCTCTGCTATGGGAAGGACCAGGCTCTGCAACAGAAACTGGCTGAGGATGTGCAGGCAAGTACATCTGTACATCTGTAATTGAAAGGTGGAGATCCTGGACCCTCCTAGCTTTGACATACTGGTGCTGCAAAAGTTGCTCTGTCCCAGCTAAAAGTCTCATCCTTTAGTCTGAGTCTGGCAAATGTCATTATCCTCTGTAAAGACTTAGGCAGATGCCCAAATAGATGACAGACAAGTTCTGAAAGAGTCCTACCAATCTGAGGTATCTTGATTCTTGGGCATGGAATAGCAGGAGTACTGTGCTTAACTGAAGTACTCAGGGAAGGTGATGTTTCACCATTCCTGAGAATCCCAAATCAACAGCAGCTTCACCAAATGTGGCTGAAAGTAATTTGCCCAGGGTCCTGCAGGGAGGCTGTGTCAGTACCTTCATCTCCCAAAACACAGCCAATGCCTTAAACCATCCTCACCGCTTTGACCTGATGTGTGTATCTTGGTGTGGTGTCCTGTGACAAGTGCCTCGTGGCACCTGTCCTTGTGGCTCTTTCCCAGGGTGTTACTCTAGAGTGAAGTGTAACTACTTGAGCTGATTTTACTTTCAGACCGTGGAGAACAGCAGCCTCCTTGATCCATGCTTTCACCAGGGGTATCAGAGGACTATAAATATAAGTGACCTCTTCAGAAACCCTTGTACAGCAGCCAAGAAAAAGCAACTCCCTTTCAGCCAGCTGTACATACAGGGAGAGGGGAATTATCAAAAGTGCCGAGGAAACATCCAGAAACTCTTTGACAAATCCTATTGTCCTTACTCCAGTTGCTCTTTCAATGGGATATACCTACCTCCATTACGAGGGGATTTTGGGGTAAGTCTTCATATTCTTCAACTCTCTATAACCCAGAATAACAGACAAGCAGAAACCCAGAGTAATGCTAGAGTTTATTCACCATGGTTGGGGCAGGAAATAATTTGCAAGATGGCTTTTTGTAAATGTAACTACAAAATTAGTGCTGTACTTGCTGTGAGTACAGCGTATGTAGGAGCTACCCCAGTAAACACTGGCCTACCGGTTCTGCACTGTTCCCTTTCTAACCCATCTCCTTAGAGTGCTCCATTTATGGATACATTTTTCAAGCAGTCCTTCCTGATGGTCAGGACCAGAGGCAGGAGAGCCTGCTTCAGGCCATGCATGATACACTGCTCCTGCAAACCTTGTCTCCTGACTTCAGTGGTGGTACCAGATCTGAAATTCCTCCAGAATTGTGTGAGTGCTACTGCAACCAATCAGTCAGCTCACCTGTCTGCTTGCCAGACATAATGAGGAGACAGTGCACGCTCTGAGCACGTCACATGTGACACTACACTGAACATCAGTCCTGGAGCTGCAAGCCTTCAGTGGCCATAAGGCTTTCTGGGGAAAATGGTTAATACTGCCTTGCCCTGTTCATAAACTGTCCCTACCTATCAGTTATTGGCCATGGTCAGAGATGGATTTTCTGGACTTTGAATTGTATGCTGAGGCTGTATACAGTCCTTTCAGACCCTCACTGTTTGTGGCAATATGGGCTGCATGCTCATCATTCAGTTGCTGAAATAGGACCATGGTTGTGATGGCAAGCAGCTTTCACTGTGTGCATCCATGCATAGAAGAAAGGGATTTACTAAAGTTCCTCAGGATACTGTGGTCAGAGAGTTCCTCCTCCACCTTCCTTTTGGGCTCCTTACATCTCATAATCTACTTTTGTGTCTGATGTTCCTTCTTAAATTTCTCTCTCTGTAAATAAAATTTTCTTTTGTGGGATTTCCACTGTCCTGCTTGTGCTGATGCCCACTGAGGGTAAAATATTCTTTCTCCTTCAGGCTTTTTCTGCCTTCTATTTTGTGATGAACTTTTTGAACCTGACCAGTGAACAAAGCCCCATTGCCCTGGATAAAGTGACTAGCACCATTGAGAGCTTCTGTGCCCGGCCATGGCATGAGGTGAGCAGTTTTTGTGGCAGTGGGCTGGGGCTGCTGGCCAGTAAGAGCTGTTATTCTTCTGTAGGATAAGTAGCTGGCAGCAGCTTCCAAGCCAAGAGGAGGAAGATACCCACAGCACCTGCAGTGGATGCTCAGGTGCAAGATGGAGCAGCAGGAAGCTGTGTTTAACAGCCTGGTGATTTCTTCCCTCCCTAGGTGAAGACAGCATATCACCAAATAAAAGAGAAGTACCTGAGCGAATACTGCTTCTCTGGGGCCTACATCCTTTCTCTTCTGGAAAATGGCTATGAGTTTACTAAAGAGAACTGGCAAAGGATCCAGTTTCTTGGAAAGGTGTGTTTCATGGAGGGAAGGGCTCTACCCTAACAGCTAACTGCAACTTCTGCTGTGCAGCCCGACCCTGTTTCCCCAGGGGTGCCACTGCCCAAGCAATGCCACAGGCAGCCCCTGCACCTCCCAATGCTGATTCTGCTCCTCTCCTGTTTCAGATCGGCAGCAGTGATGCAGGTTGGACCCTGGGCTACATGCTGAACCTGACCAACATGATCCCTGCAGAGGAGCCCGCTGTGCCCCCCCTTTCCCACAGCAGCTATGTGGGGTTGATGGTGCTGTGCTCCCTCGTGCTCGTGTCCGTGCTCCTGTTTGCCTGGCTTCTCTTCCACAAGCCCAAGTGCCTGCAGAAGGGGATTGTTTAGGAAAGATCCCTGGGTGGGAGAGGGGCCATGTCACCCTAGTCGCTCAGGGCTAGGAGACCCCAGCAGAGCAGGCTGTACTGCAGAGCCCCTCTCACCGAAGCTACTGACTGTGTACAACAAGGGCATTTATTTCTTCTGACGCACACTTGCACTGACAGACATTGGGACATCAGACTCACCACCCCTCTCTGCCAAGGACAGACAAGCGGGTGTCCCCTCCGTGAATGGGTCGTACTTTCATTCAAGGAAACTTTTGCTGCTTGTTGGTTTTAACTTGTGCATAGCATTACAAAGAGAAAAGCAGTAGCAATCTTTGGGAGCTGGTGCTCCTGCAAGGGTAATCTCAGGGCTGTACATCCCACTGAGCTCTTGGGAGCAATCACACACAGAGAGATCCTGCTCCTCCTCTGCTGAAGTTCCCGAGAGCCTTTCCTGTACCAGCACACCTCTGCTTGCCTCCCCATGCCCTGAACCCTCGCAGCCCTCAGCTGGGTACAGCCACCTGCACCTGGCTGGCCCCTGAAGGCTGGCCGGGCTCCCAAATATGCCACTTTGGGAAAAGAAGGGACAAGAATGAAGAAACTGAGTGTGCTGGTGGTCACCAGCCCTTAGCTGGCCTCTGGTAGCTGTCTGCTCCTTTCACAGGTGGCAAGAAGCCTCTATCCCATGTCTTCCTGATGTTATTGCTGGACCAAAGCTGGCTCACTGTTACACTGAGCCATTCCCATTTCCCTAGGGTGCATCAAGACATGAGTTCCCTGCCAGGCTTTGCTGATTTTTGTAGAAACAGCTCATACTGGCTGAGGATCCTTGAACACTAGTGAGTGCTTATGTCTACAGGAACTTTGGTGTAATCAGGGTGCCTACAGGTATACACCCACTAAAGCAATCCAGTGTCACTGTGCTGATCATATAGCAGCCTCCAATCTAGGGAAAAAGTTTATTAGGTCATGTTCCTTTATAAATAGACAGCTGTCAGCAGTTAACCAGCATGGGCATGCACAGATGGAACAATTCTTTGCACCAGCAAAATCAGTGAAAATTTGCCTTTACTCCCCTCCTGGCTTAGGCTTGTCCCAGGAGCATAAGACCCAGGGCTCGTGAGTGCTCATACTGCAGCCCATATCTTAGCATATAACTAGGGTGATGCCACTGATCAGGTTTATGAATCACTTTCTTCCAGTTTCTGTTTCTTGGTCCAAAAAAAAAAAAGAGAGATAAGTTAAAAATCCATTTTTATAAAACCACTTGGAAACCACTGGTGCCTGTCTATCTCCCACAAAATCTCAGAAATTTCTTCTCCCAATGACCTCTAAGTGCTGGAGGCCAAAACAAGACAGATATTGTGGAGAGAGAGGCCTGGCAAACACACACCTCCATCTGCTTCCCCAAGCAAAACTGTAGAAGGCATGGAGGGGATCAAGATGGGCGAGACCACTACCGCTTTCTCCTTCAGGCAAGTACAGACACACAGCTTGGGTTTTTCTTGTTCTCTTAGCCTGTGCGTCTGCACAGTGCAGGCTGGAAATGTCCCCCAGTTATTTCATGCCTAGTAAGCAGGAGCCATAACATATTGAAGGACCCTTCCCCTAAAGGTAAGGGAAAAATCTACTGTCCTGTGGTAAAATCTTTTGCCAGTTAATCGATCTTCCAAAAATCTGTGGTTTATTTTTGCTCTGAATTAGCTGGCTTCAGCTTCTGTTGGATCATCTTCTGCCCATTTCCAAAAGACCAAGTAGCTCTCTGCTATCAAAATCCCTTTTTCCTTGTTGGTGCTTGCAAGTTGTCATTGTATCGTATTAAATAGATTGATCCTCAATCTTTAAAGTGCTCTGTCCTGACTTCATGTGTAGCTCTTGACTCCACTTCTTTGAAAATGTTTACATCTTTCTGATATTTGGACACCAAAGTTTTAAGCAGTGAGTGGGAGTAGAGTCACTAGTAATGTATATAAAAGTAACACCCTCTGGTTTTGATCTATTCTCTGTGTTCACCATTCATGTATCTCAGGACCAGGTCTGATCACATAAGAGAAGTTTTTGGGCTGTTTTGTCCAGCTGGGCTATTGCAACTTGGCCTTTTTTCCAGTCATTGCATTCCAGGTTGGCCACTGTCTCACACCATGCATCAATGTCTCTAAACATGAGGCACTTTGTCTTCCACATGGCGCCACTAAAACACGTACTATGCCCTCAACCAAGAGGAAGTAAAGAATATTCCCCCAACTAAGTGATCCAGATCCACTCTCAAATGACACTTCCCCATTTTTTTTATCTGCAAATACATGGAGATGTTGGAATTCATCTTGAAATGGAGCCTTGCTTCTGTTGCTTTCAGCAAGGACAGGTAGATGAGAGATTAACAGTAGGTTTTGGTCACGGCTGGATGGCATGCGGGAGGAGCTGCTTCAGCTTCTCAGTCAGCTTCACTTGCAACACACCCCACCCTGTGCAGCTTTTGCATATGGAGTCTTTGTAGCAGACCAGATGTCCTGGAGAAAGTCCATGTGTGAGCTCGTGTACCCTTCCTCCGCATGAGCAGTGTGGAAACTTGCAGAACAGTCATTCATAGAGGGGGGAATTTCCAAATATGCCAGTAATAATACAGTACCAGTTCTCTTTTTAATTTAGCTAATCTGCCTCACTGATAATAATCTGTGCCTTATTTTTAATTTGATAAATTCTGAATTTAATTTCCAGCCAGAGGTTTCTGTACAGTTTTGTTCTTCTGGGTTAAAGCATATTTTAACATGACATGTTCTTGTCTTGCAAATGTTTATTCACTAATCAGCTCTGCTGGGCTGCCAAGACTCCAGACCTTGGTCTCTCCTGTTTTGCCACAGGAAGCCCTGAGATACACTGCAACAAGGTGGGATGAGTGTCTCAGGTTTGGGATCACATGTTGAGTAGTCCATTTTTGGGAAGGTTCCTTGCAGGGAGATTTGCAGTGGTAGCTTTGCAGGGAGCAGGAGTGGTCTGGTCTCTGGGACTGATGACTTCCACAAGCTCTCTTACGTTCACCCAAGTGTCAGGTCTGAGGCAAAACTGTTTTCACTGAGGTTGAAATTTTCAGGGGTTCTGAAAGAAAGCCTGGGGGCCTGCAGCATGCTCACCTCTTGCAGAAAACAGCCAGTCCCCACCCTTTCCTCTCGCCCCAACACAGCTAGCTCTCCTCTGTGCAGGCGTACAGCTGACTTCTCTGGCCCTACAGCAAAGCACAGTGGAGGCTCCACCTGGAAGAAAGCTCTCAAAGTGAGGCCATCACTTCTGCAGTGAGAGGCTGATTTCCAATGTTGGTGCTCACCAGGGCTCCACAACTTCTCCTCAGCAGGATGCATGCCCCCTCCTCATCCATGTGAATTCTTCCCTGCATGAGGGACCTGCAGGTTTTGAGGGGCTGCTCGTGGGGTTCAACAGCCTGTTCAGAAAGGGCTAGGAGGAGCACACTGGGGACATGCCAGCTGGGCCATGCACTTTCTTTTTGCAGCTCAGCCCTGATGAAATGGATCGTTGTTTTGATGTACACACAAATCTTTGTATCCTTATCACAATAAAGACTTCTGAACTGATGCCAGAAAAGTTTTCTCACTGTTTTCCAGAAGATGGGAGCTCATCAGCAGTGGAATGGAGCTTCTGGCACTAAATACAGAAAAATCCCATGATGGGATTTCCTCTCTGGCCAGTTCCCTGTTTGTTCCTGGTGGATAGGCAGATTCCCCGCATGGCAGGGAAAAGCTATGTGGTCCTTCCCAAGCTCTGGGCACCTCATACATGTGGCCTTGGCCCCAGGAAGGCTGCTAGCACCCAAAACCTATCTTTCATTTCTCTAGCTTCACCCTGATCTCTCCAAAGCAGCCTGCTTTCCTTTGCCATGTAGTCAACAGCTGCAGTCCTCTCCCCGTTTTCCCTCTCCCTGCCCCAGGCAGCACCGCTGGCATCATGTTGGCACTGTAACCCCCCCAAAACAGTGAAGGATGGGGGGGCTGTGCCCCTTGTCTGCGGGGTGGCGTGGCTGCGTTCCTCTGCGTGCAGCCATTCCTGTAGCTCTGCCAAGGCAAACATACTTGTCACGGCTCATCATTTTTCTTTCAGCACACAGTCTCCCTAGTTTGCTCATTCTTAAGGCTCTAAGCTTGAACTTTCCTCAAATTTTCCAATCTTCCTCTGATAACAAAAGGCCAGAATTAAAACAAATGCCCCAGGTGGAGTTTTCCACAGCCAGCTCTGGAGGGATCAGCTTTTTGTTGCCTGTGACCCTCAGCCGCGGATTGATGGGGTGGGATGAGGCTCACATTCCCATTCTTCTCATTCTCACCACTGTGGCATGGTGTGCTCCTCCTCACCCTCACTGCCTCGAGGTGTCTCCATCTTTGAACATCTGGGGAGAGGAGGGGTGAATGATCCATCCCAGATGTATTAGCTGCATTTTCCAAGCTAAGTCTTTGTTTACTTCCTGCACTATTTCTAAGAGCTAATGTCATATATTGTTTGTTTCTGCTTTCACCAGTGTTTTTTAACATGTCCAAACTTATTATTGGCTTAAAGCTTCATTAGCATGTTGTTCTCCTAGAACGTACTAAGAGCCACGCTAGGTCAAATCAGCTAGGCAGCACATTGGTTCTTGTCTCCAGCTGCACAGTGGGCAAGGATTTAGGTGGACAGTTAGGGAAAGGGCATGATCCTTCTCTTCTAGCTATCAGAGGAGTAGGAATTTTGTGATAAAGCAGTTGCTTCTGGATCTGCATAATTAACAGCTGTGGGTGTCCAGTTCTCCTTTGCACTCATTTAACTTTCAGCTTTTATGAGGTAATTTTATTGTGCCTTGTGTGCAAAACTCTTTCCTTTTGTTTGGTTTAAACCTGGTGCCTGATAACGGGCTCCCTCCATCCCTGTGCTATGGATAACGTTGACCAATTCTCCAGACTTAGCAGTGCATGAGATACGTTCTCCACCCACTTCAGATTTTGCTCATGGCTCCTTTTTAGGTCTGGCATTTATTTTTTTTTTCTGTTGTTTCTCAAATTAGTGTTGCTTGTCTCCATAGGAAAGTGAGTGCTTTTTTCATGGGTCCCTTGGCAGCACTGCAGCTCCAACTCTCCCACTGGAAACAGCCTGGGAAGATAAAGGGGAGGCGGGGAGACAGACCAAACATGGGGTTTGTGCTATTTTACTGTCATCCTACCCAGTGTTTTCTGGCTGCCAAGTAGCACCATCTAGCACTGGAAACCTGCCCACCTCCTTCGCATCACTTTGGTTGCTGAAAGCTGGGGAGAGAGCAGCTCCACAGGAACCCAGCAGCCCTGGGAGCTGCAATGTGAAGGAGGTGAGGGCATTTCCCACCACCCTGTGAGATGCCAGCTCCAGAAATACCAGACATGGCTTGTTGTGGATAGACAAGCTGCCCTGCCATACCCATGCTCATTATTCCCATGCTCACCAAGTCCTGCCACCACCTCAGCTACTTTTCCTTGGTTTGCTACAAGTACTGGGAGTAGCTGGCACCTCCAACTCCATTTCTTGTTACCTGATTAAAGATGGGTGCAATACCATTCCCACTCCTGAATGTGAGTTGCTTTGAGACTCACTGACAAGCAGGGTTGTGGTGGCTTGGAGCTTAACTGGGAGAAGGTATTAATGTGGTTACTGCTGTCCTTGTATATGTATAATTTTTCTTTTCTGGATAAAGATATTTTATCAAAACCAGGATTTTTACAACCCTTTTTTCTGTGTTTTTTTTTTAAAGGAGCCATAATTGGGAGGAGGATGCTGTGCAGATGAGGCAGGAGACCAAGAAGACACAGGGACAAGGACAGAAAGGACCTGTATGGTGGAGCTGGACAGAAGGATGTTGGAAGTGGAAACATCTGAGTAAGCCTGGTCAGGAGGAGATAGCCTGTGTGCTTTGCCCACCAGCCTGCACTGTTTGCATTTACAGGCTATTAGCAAGGGTTTTTTGGTTTTACCACTGCTCTTCCTGGGAAACAGAAGCAGAAAAGCAGTCAGTGACTGAAGGAAATGTAGAGGAAGGGTAGGAAAGCAGTGCTGCTTGGCAGCAACTGTAGAGGATGTTTTGTTGCAGAACGAGGCAGCTAGAGCAACCATTGACACAGGGGTTAGAGCAATGCAATGTGGTTCCACCTCAAGGCTGAAGGAACAGCAGATGTTTAGCACAGCTCAGAGTATCGTGAGAAACGCATCGTGGGTGGCAGGAGGCACGCTTTTCCTGGGAGGCCTGGACAGAGCAAAGGGAGCCCTTCTCCTGACATGTCCAGGCATGATGGCTAATCTTTCAGCTGTTTGTATTCACTTTTGGGCTCTGTCAGGGTTGTCCGAATAAAGATCTCTGTCAGAGCCACTAAGCTGGTGGAGCTTCAGCCCCACAGGGTAAGGCTGCAGTGCAAGGCTGCCTGCTACAGCTGTGCTCGACCTTGGGCAGAGCACAGAGGCACTGAGGTGGCTGCTTCCCTCTGGGGCAGGGTGTATGTGGCTGAGGGATGGAGGAACCAGCTTCCCCCAAATCCAAAAACAGTCTGCAACTCTGGGCATTTTCGTCTGCCTTTAAGCTGTTGAGCTCTCTTCTGCTGCCAGGTGCCCGGTGCTTGTCAAGAGATCCTGATCATGCCCACTTCAAGTGCACAGCAGGGCAATACCAGACCTCTGAGCAGAGGTCTCCTTGCTGGTACCTGCTTAGTAGACAACTTCTACAGCAGATCTCACGATGCCCTGGTCCTCCTCCTGCGACTTTCTAGCCGGACTGCTTGGGTAGGCAGCTGCAGGGAGGGCGATGCCGTCCGTCTCTCCGCTTATCCCGGGAGCAGCGGGTTGTGCCGAGTGAGCAGGGGCCGGGGCGCAGGGGCGGCAGACCCGCAGAGCTTGCGGCGATTTCTGCTTCCCCAGGAGATGGGGCAGGAGAGCAGGCACGGCTCCGAGCTGGCGGCCGGGTCCCGGGGGGAAAGGCGGGAGCTGCCAGCTCCGGGCAGGCTGGGGCTGGGCAGGGCTGGGGCAGCCGTGCGGACACCGCGGTCGCCCTGCCGCCATGCCCACCCCGCTCGGCTCTCGCCCCACAGAAGCGCTCGGAGACGGGCATCCCCTCGGCCCGCCGCCCCCTTCTCCTCTCCCCCGCCCCGCCGCTTGCCGTGCGCTTGGCAGCCCCGACGACCTCCGCAGCCAGTTTTCCAGCACTGCGCTTCTTCTGCAGTGACAGCCTGTGGCTGCGGGGGCCTGTTTATTGTCCGGTTAATAAGTGAGCCAGCGCGGGGGGGAAACGTCTTCGACGGCGGAGAGACGGCGGGCGGGTGGGGGAAGCATTCCTGCGCCGCGGGGGCCCGACGCGCCCCGCTCCCGCAGCCCCCCGCCGCCCCCCGCCCGCAGGTGCAGGGGGCTGGCACTCGGAAACTGGAAAGAGCTGGTTGGAGTTTGCACTTTAAGCTCCCGGCAGGGAGGGAGCCGGGGGCTCGGAGCTGGTCTGGGCGCTCAGCGCCGCGGGAGGATGGCTCGGTGGCTGCATCCCCTCCTGGGAACTCTGCTCCTGCTCGAGGGGACGGCTGCCCTCAGCTTTCTCCACCATCGCTACGAGGAGATGGTGCAGGCCCTGTTCCACGTCCAGAGCCAGTGCCCCTACGTCACCCGCATCTACAGCATCGGCCGCAGCGTCGAGGGCCGACACCTCTATGTGCTGGAGTTCAGCGACTACCCAGGCATCCACGAGCCCCGTAAGTACGGGGGGGACGAGGACGGCGGTTCCGAGGGGATGGGCTTCATTGCCATGCTCCCTGCTGCGAGGTGTCGTCAGGGCACGGGGTGGGGGGGGTGTCCCCTATCAGGCAGGGCTCAGAGGTGCCGGGGTGTCAGGCGATGCCAGCTCTAGCAGGGACCCCTCAGGGATGCACGCACAACCCGCAGCACACGCCATGCTTGCGTGAGCCGCAGCGCGGCCCAGGTGCGTACTTTGGACAGAGCTCTTATTTTTCAGTGCAGACTAACCCAAGGACCCGGGTGAGTCCATCCCAGCACCCCGTCTGCCTTGCCACCCTCTCTCTCCCAAAACAGTGTTGTGCAGGCAGGGAAACGGAACACCCTTTGCTGCTGGATAGTGGCAGGAGGGAAGAGTTCAGCCCTTCCTCCTCCTGACTCCAAAGCAAAGGGAGCAGTGAGAGAAGGACCCTGGCAGAGCGGGCGATGGAGTCCCTCAGCCCCGCCGGCTCTGTGGGCAGTGAAGCCCCTGAGACAGGCAGGTCTGGGGGATCCCTGCCTGCTGCCACGTGGCCCTGTGGAGCCTTGGCAGCAGCAGCCCCGGAGCTGCTGCCTGTGCAGCACGGAGACGCTGCCGAGCCAGACCTTGCTGGCAGCCAGGTGCCCTTGGGGGACGGAGGGGACCAGGCGGCTCTCCAGGCTGGGGGCGTGCACACAGGGCTCCCTCGTTTCCCCATCTTGTGCCCCTGGGCCACAGACGCAGTCAGGACTCTGCCTACTTTTTCCAGGATCTTTGGCCTTTTAAAATCGTGGCTGGTGTTGTTAAACGCAGGGGCTGACAAGTCCAGGCAGCCTAGTATTGTGGAAAACTGCTGGGAGTGCTGCAGGGGTGAGAAGAACTCATACCAACCGCCCCCCCCTCCAGCAGATCAGCACCCCCAAATCCCATAGAACCCACACCTGGTGGGGTCTCTCCTAAGGACACACTGCACTGGGGGCAGAGCGCTGTGCGCATTCTGCTGCCCTCCTGCAGCCCAGAGAATCACATTCAAGGGCATCAGGAAGTGGGATGAGAGGCTTCCCACCCTGATCGCTTCCATGCTAGCCCTGTTCAGTACAGGGAAAACCTGCATGACACTGAGGACAATTCTGGCACCTCCACAGCACATCGAGAGATGATTCAAAGCCAGGAGTGAGCAAAGGGCACTGGCAAGGCGTCATGGGATTTTAGCATTGCAGAACCAGCAGAGAGCGTCAGGAAGGGCCATAGGAGGTGACTTGAGATCTCCCCTGGCCCAGGTGAGCCTTGTGGTAGCCCGGGCCACCCTCAGGCTGGCACTTTCAACATGTAGCATGAGGACTTTGGGAATCTGGACTCCCTTGAAGGCCGCAGAAGCTGAGTCTGAAAAGCAGGCCTGGAGTCAGTAGGCTTACATGCAGTAATTAGGGCTCTGTGTCCACGTGGATAATGTCTAGGGGTCTGAATATTGAAAAAGGCTAACAGGTCCTGCTGCAGGCACAAGCAAAGCAGAGGTGAATCCCTACTGAGACCTTACTGTTTTTTAAATAAAGGCTGCACACATCTCCAGGACATTTGTATATTTTTTTATAACTGGATTACCTAATTAACTGAGTTCTCATGTCTCTTGAAATCTAAACAGCTCAAAACATGTTACCCACCCATGCTGTCCTGCGCTGAGGTACAGCGATCTAAAGATACAGAAAAGCAAAATATTTTGCTGAAATGAGAAATATTTTGTTTAGAATCTGTTTTCAGCAGTGTCTCCTCTCTGCATGGCAAAGATGTGGGGGATTTTGGAAGCAGCATATGTCTTATGCATGGAGCTGCAGCGTCTTTTGCCCCAAGGATCCTTGTGATGCTGTATATGGCAGCAAGGTTGTGTGCTGCCACTGCAAGTCTGATTGCTGCTGGTGGCTAGAAAACAAAAGGTGGAATGGGAGCTCTGGTAACCTGACATTTGTAATGACACTCCTTGTTTTGTCCTGACCGTTTCATGTGAAAGTCAGGCTCCACTTTTAACTGGATTCTGCTGATGTCTCTCATCCTACCAGTGCTGACTCAAGCCTGCAATGGACATTTATTCTCTCACAAGTAACTGCTTTGAAAGTCCCTCTGGGAAAGCATAATCCATCCCTCATGAGTGTTGCTTCTCCTTCAGCAAAGTAGTGAGTCCTCCTCCCAGCACTCTCTGCCTGCAGTCTCTACATCTGTATTTTGAGACCTCACTTTAGAAAAGTCAGTGGCAAGAGACCTTTCTGCTCATACAGGAGCTGCTTGAGGGACAGTTTGATCCGTATTCAGCTCCATCGCAGAGGGTTTCTCCAGGCTGACAAGGAGCAGCCAGAAGCAACTATGCCTTTCCAATGAGAGAGCATGGCTCACCCAAAGACAGGGATTGATTTTGTCCTACAGAGTAATGAAAAGCTCCTTAAAGTGTGCAGAGCCAGAATTGTGCCATGCTGGTGTGTGACACTGAGAGCAAATTTGAAAGGGCAGAGGTGGAAGAAATGGCCTGTCCCCTCCACTGCCACCCACCACAGAGCTGAGAGCCCCTGTCAGCCCGGGGCTTGGGGCAGCAGCACTCCTGACAGTGCCACCCAGTCCTTCTCTGCTGCCGCTCCCCAGCCTGAGACCAAACCACCTGCAAACAGATCATCAGGTGCACTCTGAAGATGAGCAGCAACCCAGTGGAGAGCCTGGGCTGCTCCTAGGGGTACTGTAGCAAGATGGAGGAAAGTCCACATGAGAACCTTGACACTCTCTCACTGAGGTTTGCATTTTCCAAGAAAAAGGGCCATTTCACACCATTCATTGGGGGTCCCTTGGCCTTGTCCAGTCTTCCTGCAGATGGAATTCATTCTTCCCTTTGCTGCCCTAGCCCCAGCTGATGGTGTCCCTCTCTTACTCTCTGCAGTGGAGCCTGAGTTCAAGTATGTGGGGAACATGCACGGGAACGAGGTGCTGGGCCGTGAGCTGCTGCTGCAGCTCTCTGAGTTCCTGTGCGAGGAGTACCGCCGGGGCAACGAGCGGATCACCCGCCTCATCCATGACACACGCATCCACATCATGCCCTCCATGAACCCTGACGGGTACGAAGTGGCTGCCAAGCAGGTACCAGGCAGCGATTGCCTCCTCCAGCTGGGTAGGGGCAGAAAGCCCTTTGAATCCCTGTGAGATCCCCTTCGCCCCACCTATGGGAAGAGGGCATCTTTCCCCTCTCTGTGCCCTGCCAAATTTGTCCCGCTCAATCAGTGTTGCTGCTTCTCAGCTCCCATGCCAAGGGCTTACACTATGTATTCTGCCCTAGATGGCCCTGGCAGGTGATGGAGGAGGCTTCCTACACCTGCCTTGCCCTCTCCAGAAGTTATCTGTCACAGGAAGGTCACTGCAAATTTTCTGCCCCAGGCTGGGGAAGTGGAAGTTGAATGCCACTGTCATGAGCAGACAGGGATTTGAGGGATGGGGCAGTGGGGGAGCCCTGTAGTCCCCCCACAAAACCTCACCCATTCCTTTGTACTACTAGACCTCACATAGGTAATTTATTCATGGCTCATTCAGTTGAGACAAATTGTTTATTTGGCTTGTGTCTTTCTCTGTGACCCTAAAAATGCAGATATTGTTATTGACTTTCCCTATCAGTACCAGTACTCTTTATTCTCCTGCCAGCAATAACACACATGCTGTGACTCAAAAGCCCTGAAGCACTGTTAGGATGGTGAGTCCCTGCACCTCTGACACCAGTCTGCCTGCACCAACCCTGCACTCACCCTCATGTTACACTTTTGCCCTGCAGGGCCCGGACAGCAATGGGTACTTGACAGGGAGGAACAATGCCAATGGAGTGGACTTAAACCGCAATTTCCCTGACCTCAACACGTTCATGTACTACAATGGAGAAATCAGTGGGCCAAATCACCACATCCCACTGCCCGACAACTGGAAAAGCCAGGTATGGGTCTGGGATGCTGCAAGGGTTACAGCATCCTCTTAGAGTGGCTCCACAGACAGTAAATATACTGCTCTTTGGCTTGCACAGTACTTGTCTCCTTCCCTGTGCCTACTGCAAGCAGAGGAATGATGTAATCCTGCCCCATATCACAGCTTGCACCTCTGCCAGAAGAAGGCCAGCAGCACAGCCAGCTTGGACATGAGATTGCAATGCACAGGGCTGAGGAGGTGGCACATGCTGACTAACGTGTGTGCCTCAGGTGTTGGGGCTGCGGTGGGAGAGCTGTAGCAGGGTATGCACCAGAGGCAACAGCTCTACACAGCAGGGTGGGTGGTGGAAGAGGAGGAAGCTACAAGGGCTGAAGCAGCCAAATCGTGGGGCACGGTCTGATGTGACCAATCACACCACAGCCAGGCATGGAGCAGCAGCTGGCCCAGAGGTGACTGAGCTCTTCTCCCTGTTCCTGGTCCTTTTCTTCTCACAGGTGGAGCCAGAGACATTGGCTGTGATCCAGTGGATCAGCAGCTACAACTTTGTGCTCTCAGCCAATCTGCATGGTGGAGCAGTGGTGGCAAATTACCCCTATGACAAGTCTCAGGACCAGCGGTTCAGGAGCCACCGGCGCACAGTCAACACACCTACCCCTGATGACAAGTTGTTTCAGAAGGTGAGCACAACCCCAGCAGGGGAGGGCATTCCCACAGCCCTGGCAGGGTGCAGGGTGCAAGAGGTGGCTGGGAGTCTCTGGGTCACTGTCTCGTGCAGCAGCAGAGCCAAGAAATGTGTTGGGAAATAACCCTTAGCAGACTATGGCATTTCTGCCAGCCACCAGCTCATGAGCCAGGTCAGGGCAGTCCTACTGTGAGCCAGTCTCACCACATGGGCAGGCAAGCCTTAACCCCCTGGGAGCCAGTTGTTCATCCAGGCTGTGCCTGGGCTCCCCATAATCCCAGCATCCCCAGTGTCTTCAGTACCATACTGCTTTTCCGGAGCTGCAGCCTGCCCCAGCTTTGCTTCACCGTTGTAGCACATACATGTTTTTTTTTTTCCTAAAGAGATGGGGTCTGGGTGAGGGTCGGCTGAGAGCAGGTTAAGGGAGGTGGGTGCCCAGCAGCGGTTTGCGGATGGTGAAGAATAAGGAATACAGTGAAAAGAGCACCAGGAGCATAGACAGACATCAGGGAGTATATCTGAAGATGCTGCTGATCCTGCTAGCACTAGCTGAAGTCTGTGGTTTTTCTCCATTGTTAAAATGTTCCAGAAAACAGTGCCTTCAGTCACTGCTTCCATGAGGAAATACTCAGCACAAGAAAAAGCAAGTTCTGCATTGGAACAGTTAATGAGAAAAATAAGTCTGAGCTGGAGTTCAGCCTTCTCTGGAAGCAGAGGCTGTGCAGGGGCTGGCCAGGACCTGCTGGGATCAAGGCTGTGCTTAGATCCAGCTTTAGAGAGGCTGCAGTCTGGGGCGTAGGCTAATGATACCCATATAGCCTCAGAAGTCAGAAATGTAGTGAAGTAACTGTTTTCCTGCCGAGAGAACAAGACTGCACCAACATAGAGTTTGCATTAGAAAATGTAAACAATGATCTCTCTTAAACTGTCTTATACACACAACAGGCTTTGTATGCAGTGTTCCAGTTTCAGCCCTGCCTTCATGTCTAAAAATAAGCAGTTAATAAGGGCAAGAAACAAGAGGTTGCCAGAACCAGAAGTTGCCCCATCTCTTTCCTAATACAATTTCCCCTGATACCTATGGTATTTGTATCAGAAGTGATACTGGTTAGTTTTCCTTGCATAGCTGCTCCCCCTGTTAATGCCATTTGCTGTGTGGGGACCAGCACTGGTGGGGCTGGGTGCCCACTGCCCTCCTCCTCCAGTCTCGGCAGGAGCAGGGAGGAGCCACCTGTGCCATCAGCAAGCCTACACCTTGCCAGATACTCTGCAAAAATGTTTTCCTCCTCCATCTTCATCTGCCTACATTTCATAGATGTCCTGGCTACCTCCTGTTGTATTTTATGGCAGTAAAATGCAGTCTCTTGCCTGACTTCCTTCCCACACTCCCCAGTGAAGCCTGTGCAGGAGGGGGAATGTTTCAGCTAGAGCCACCCACTGCTGCAGCGGTGACCTGTGGCTGCTCTCTCTTCAGTTGGCCAAGACCTACTCATATGCCCATGGCTGGATGCACCGTGGCTGGAACTGTGGGGACTACTTTGCTGACGGCATCACGAATGGGGCATCCTGGTACTCGCTCAGCAAAGGTAAGGGCTGGGTGAGTGAGCAACACCCGCAGCGAGATGTTGAGCTGAAGAGAGGTGAAGGGATAGACAAGAAACCTCAGGACAGGATGGGCTGGGGAAGGGCTGTGGTAATAGCACTGTGCCTATTACCAGACACCATTCTGATGTCTGTATATCACACCGGGAAGTGGCTTGGGAAGACTGGAAGTGGCTTGGGAAAGAGCCACAGAAGTAGCTGAGGTCTGCAGAGACCTGCTGTGTGCTGCTGGGTGAAGGGAGCTTTAATCTGTTAGTGTATTTGAAAATGCTATGGAATAACTCTATCAAGACCCAAAGCTATGACCAAAGGGAAGACATTTCTCATAGCTGGTCACTTCTGAAAAAATCTGATTAAAAAAGGCATAATGAAGAAACTGAAAAGTAGCAAATTGGCTAGAGAAGAGTTTGGAGAGCTACTGGAAAGGGACATACAGCCCCTGTGAAAGCAGAGTGGTAAATGATCTGGCTAAAGGAGGGAGTCAGGCAGACACAAAGAGAGGGGGCTGCATGAGGGGAGAAGCTCTAGTCACACTGTCGTGGAGGGAGGAGGCTGCACCTGCAGATCAAAGAGGGAGAGCAGGACTCTTCTGGTAGAAGATAGACATAGGCCAGGATGCCTGGGAAACAGGATTGGGGAGGGAAGGGGGCCTTGCATTCCCCTGGACATGGGCTCTTCTTCTCTTCCAGGCATGCAGGACTTCAATTACCTCTACACCAACTGCTTTGAAATCACCCTGGAGCTGAGCTGCAATAAGTTCCCTCCCGAGGAGGACCTGGAGCGGCAGTGGATGGCCAACCGGGAGGCCCTTGTTGCTTTCATTGAAGAGGTAAGGGGGCAGTCCTGGGACCTAAACTCTTGTCCTGCAGGCCCCCATGGGCCCCAGCCCTGATGGTAGTGGACCATACAATTGGACCTGGGAGCACAGGGGTGGAAAGGAGGCAGTCAAGGAGCTCACTGGATGCTCTAGATGGTAGGCTTTGGAAAGGCTGTTGTGTCTTAGACTGGCTTTGCTGAGGAGAACCAGAAGATCCAAGGGTATGAGAGAAGGTGGGATTGTCCCTTCCTCCAGTGCTTTGCAATACCCTCTTGAGCAAAGAAGGTTCCTTGGCCCAGCAGTCTGTCTCCCCCTCTGCAGGTTCACCAGGGCATCAAAGGGATGGTGTCAGACGAGAACAACAACGGCATTGCAGGAGCTGTGATTTCTGTCCAGGGAATCAGCCATGACATCACCTCTGGTGGGTTGTTGGTCCCCTTGCATGCTGTCCCCTTTGGATACAGCGTCTCACAGGCTACCTGGGTATGTGGGAGGGGGCAACTAGGTGAGGCTGTAATATGTATGGCCTGCATAGTTTGCTTCTGAAAAACACTAGCTATGAGTATTGACCAGTGCACAGTGTCTGAGCACTTCTGGACCAGGGAGGGCTTAAGAAAGCTTAGAAAAGAAAGATGTGAGAATTAAAATACTAGAATGCAAACCTTATTGTGAAGGACTGATTTTATCTGAGAGAAAGGAGAAAATTTGTGTATAAACAAAGAGAAGACTGAGGGAATAATCTGCTAACGTGTCTAAGTATCTACATACAGTTGAAAAAGCTGATAGCAAAGGACACGGTGGCAGAACAACATGAAAGGCTGCAAGTCCAAGCCAGACAAATTTAGACTCAGAATGAAATACCACTTTAGTTTATCCACCTTGTGGTGCTTTCTTCTTTGCTGGCCAATTTTAACCTTTTCATAAACATCCTTCTCCAAGCAGACCAGACATTACAGACTGGCTGCAGAAAATAGCTGGTATTCAAGCTCTCCAGAGGGTGGGCTATGAAATCATAAAAATTTTTTCTGGCTGTAGGTCTGTGACTCAGTGACACTCTAATATTTGGCTTTTATTATGCCAACTTCCATAGGAAAGGAGTGTGTGTGAGAGATGAGAGTTGTGGAGCTCCTGGCTGCAAGAGCTCTCTGGTATCTCCTGTCCAATGCTCTTCTTAGAGCAGGATTGTCCCCAGTGTTGCCTCTGATCAGCCAGTGCTCCCTCCAGACAATTCTCACTGACCCCAAAGATGGAGATTACACAGCCTCTCTGCTATCCTGTGCCAGGGATGCACCACCTTTACAGTGAAGCGATGCTTCCTGATCCATCCCAAGCTGCCATCTTGAGGGACACTGCCCCTTGTTGCACCACCTTTGTAGCTGCCCTTCAAGTAGCTGCTGGTTGTGAGCAGATCCCCCTCTGCCTCCTCCCAGCCAGGCTGAACCCACCTGGCTCCCCCAGCTCTCCCTGTGGGTCAGGAGCTCTGGTTCTTCCATATTTCTCTTGACCTGGGGGCACCAAAACTGGACACAATATCCAAGTGCAGCCTCTCTAGGAATGAACAGAGGGATAAAATAATCCCCTTTGACCTGCCAGCCACCCTCCTGTTTTTGCTTGGAAGCCCCTGACTTATTTGTGTGTCAGTCATACCAGTTAGCCTCACTGAAGCCGAAGTGAGAGAGGCTGCCTGTAATGATTGCTTGAATTTGCAATACCCATCCAGTTCCGTAGATAGGAATGTACTATATATAGTCTAAATAATCCATAATGTGCTGCTGCTTCGTTGTTGGCCATCCCCTGTCCCTGATCACACCAGTACACAGTCCATCAGAGCACTCCTGGGGCTTCCTTATGCTGGAAGAATCAGGCAGGGAAGCAGTTGAGATGATGAGCCATTAAAACCAACTGATAAGACAAATGTGGGAAAATTGTATATAACAGGAATTAGAGATTGTATTTTGCATAAGGAGTCAGACTGGAGCTGTGATTGCCCTCAGGTCTTGCTGTCATCTGACTGGGGAGCACGCAGATTTGCAGCCTCCCTGCACAGGCACAGCCAGAGCTGCTCTACTGTCCCCTTTTGTTTGATATTTACTTGCAGACTGACATCTTCTCAGTGGCACTAATGAGACATGTCTTGCAGTCTACCAATGTGAATCCAGCCTCACAGTAGACAGCAGATGTGGAAGAAAGGCAAAAAATTGCCTGGAATTTGAAGGCAATCCTTGAGGAAGCAGACTCTGCAAGAGCTACTGGAATAGCTTTTATTCTGCTCCCTGTGCATCCTGAGTGCTTTCTCTTCTCATCTTGTGTTCCAGGTGATACGGGAGATTATTTCCGGCTGCTGCTGCCTGGCACTTACACTGTCACAGCCTCTGCAGCGGGGTACCAGCCCCAGACAGTGACAACAACAGTGGGCCCAGCTGCAGCTTCATTGGTGAGTCAAGCTGCATAGTCCCCAGTGTGTGCCTCTAAATGTCTTCACCCCAGGGAGAAATAAAGGCAGCGAGGGATATCTAGTGAACAGTAGAAGAAGAGGATGGGACATAGAGCATTGCCAGTGGCTGCGCTTAACTGCATGTACACTGGTCAGGCTCTGCCGTAAATACACTGGGGTGGTTCTACCACCCTGTGTCTCTTCATCCCAGCCTGCCCAGGCTCTGAAGTTCTTCCAGAGCTGCCCTTTTCTCAGAATTAGAAACCTTCTAATTTTCATCCTAAATTTATTTATGGTCAGTTTGTCCCTATTTGTTCTTATGCCAACACTGTGCTTTAAATAGCCCCTCTTCTTCCCTGGTATTTATTCCCTGATGTATTTATAGAGAGCTGTCAAGCCCAGTCCTAGCTTTTGTTTTCTTAGGTTAAACACCCAACTCTTTGGCTTTCCTTTTTAAAATAAATTTTCCTTTTACTGTGTTACTGTAGAAGACTGATTTGTTCCCTGATGGTCTGATTTTTTGCACCTCTCCCCTCACAGCTGCCCTCTTGTCCCCATTTCCCTCGGCCCCTGCAGTACCTCCTCTACCCACCGTTGTCCCCATCTCTCCCCCAGGAAGCCCACACAGTCCTATTCCAGTTTCACCTTTCTGTGTGTCCTCTCCATTCCCCGTTTATCTGATGCTGTGTCCTGCACATTCCTTGTCCCCTTCTCCCTCTTGTACCTGCTTGCATGGCTGGAGTGATGGAGGTTTCGTTTCTGGAATTTTTTTCCTGGATCTACTGGAAGCACTGTCTGCTGAAAGACTGATTAAGCAGGATTCAGCTGATGAGATGCATTTGACAAAGAACTCGCTACCCTAAAATATTCTGTATATTAAATATTCTCAGAGATGCAAAGCAATGCTATTTCTCTACTCTCTGGTGAGAAAAGATGAAGAAAGATCATAGCTCAGTCTCTTGTCTTTCACAGCTCATCTTCCAAACCATCCTAGGACATCGCATTGCCACAGGAGCAATGTTCTGCATAAGAAATGTAGCTGATTGTTGGTACATTTTCCACAGGGGAGAAAAAAAGTTTCCAGCTGACTGAAGCATTGAGTTCGCATTGTATGTAACACTGGCTGAGACCACTTACTGCTTGTCTTGGCCCAAGATTCAATTTTGAAGGCTAGCAGCAGGGGCAGGTCCTGCAGACCCTTGAGCCAGCAGAGCACACACATGGTGTTAGAGGATTACTTTTCTTCTTTCTCCAGGTGCATTTCCAGCTCAAACAAGATGTGGTGAGGAAGGCCCTGGAGCGTAAAGCCTCAGGCACACGCACAAACAACAAAGCCCTCCAGAAGAAGGTGGTGCCAAGAGCCACCCGCCGGGGGACACAAAGATGAGGACAGCTCACTTGGCTGAGAGCTGGGGGAAGCCGTTTATATGAGTCCTGGCTGATTACTCCAGCCAGTGAACTTTCCAACAGTTCAGCATAAAACTAGCCCAAAATATTAGGTTATTAAACGAGGAAGTATTTAATCCCTGAGCAAATTGTGAAGTCATTCACGATGAAATGTGCCTGGGCTGCATTTCCCCAGGCAGTGTGTCGGTAGCTGCTGAGCTTTTCCCCTGCACTTGCTCCATCTGGGAGAGCTTTGCTCCCTTTACTCCTGGGCTCAGTTGCTACCCATATGGGATAGCCAGACATTAGTACGTATCAGGGGAAATGAATCCAGGCCCTGGTCTTTGACTTCTGCACTCACAAGCTGAGCATGTGAATCCTGGCACTAGTCCTCTGTGTGAGAATGTCCTGCTTCTCCCTCAGCTAAGGACAGTTGCTACCTGTAGACCCGGAAGTTAGAGGGAGGTAATTTTTAAAGTAGTCAGTGATGTGACAAACTCTGAAGTTTGTCCCACGTGTAGCACTGGTACCACCGGTTGGCAACACCACCAGCAGGAATGCAGCACTAGGAGGTGGTGGTCCAAGGTCATCTCCTGGCATATGTCACATATATCTTGATGTGCAGATGGGAGTTTCTGGTAGCTGGTTTGGATTACTTGTAGTCAGACAGGCTGAAATTATACTCACTGGCAAAAGCCAAGGATTATCCTGTCTCCTTATGTCTTCAGACCCAAACCAGATGGCTCACTGAAGTGTCTGCTCTAGCCAACACAAACTGTTAGCACAGGAGCATCCAGGTGAGGTCTGAAAACCAGTGATGAGTAGGAGTGCAAGACAGGTTATTTGGTAGTCCTTTGAGACAAATTCCCTGAACCTTTGTCCTTTCAATGTGCAACAGGGAAATGTGGTTGCTTGATGCCAGCAGTGTGCTGTGTGGGTACAACACAAGTCATGTAAGTTGTATTTGGATTAGGGAATAAAAGATCCATAGTTCAGTGAGGCGGGGTACTATAGGGTGGGCCTTAAAATGTTGCTTAGGCTGTCTGGGCAGGTTGGGAGTGTAAGCAAAAGTAGAAACAAAGCTTGTTATTTCCATAGTAAAAATATTGTAAGCAGGCAAAACCTTTCTGGCTTTCTTCATGCCAGCAGTGTCACAGGTCGTCTTGCTGAGCCTTGCTGGCTGCACGGTGCTCTCATGTTGCCCTCTTGTGGTCCTAGACAGCGTAGGACCATCTCAATTCCCCTTACTTTCCAGGGCAGAGTTAGAGGAGGGGGATTTCTTCTCTGGAACAGACCAGCCAGACGAGGAGGTCATGCCACTCACGCTCACCGGCTGCTGTGGGGTTGGCAGTGCAGCAGCAAAATTAGAGTCTCAGTCACTACAAGAGGGTTCCTACAAGATCCAGCTTTCTGGAAGACACTCTTTCTGGGCTGGGATTTGTCCAGCTCATTCTCCTTCCAGCTCTGAATATTTTTGTGTTGAACACTTGGCCATGGCCGAGCTCTCCACATGAAAACATGGTTACAAAATGTTTCCAAGGCAGAACACTCAAGCACGCCTCTCAAAAGCTTGCCATGAACTTAGCCCCCAGTGTTGCAAGAAGCGTAGGCTAAACACAGCACTAAACCTTTGCACATAACATCAGCAGTGCAGTGATTTAGCGTTCTTTTGAGGCTCCAGTTGAGGCAGAAGCAGTTGACAGCTCTGTGTCAAAAGACACAGTGAGCCTCCCCACCCTCCCTGGGCCACTCATGATTTTGTAGACCTCTTCTTCCACCCAGTGTGCTTCCAAGCTGAGGAATCCCAGCCTACATGGTTGTTCCCTGTACATACAGTCTGTTCCCATTAGCTCTGAGCATGCTTTGATTCTCATTTATGCTTTCTGAAATGAGGGGACCAGAACTGTAAGCAGACACTGGAAAAAAATACAAAGAAGCCAAGCCTGGAAGAATGAGCCAAAACACTTACAAGCAAGACTGTGAGGATCTTGGGATGAGCAGGAAACCCAGCGGGAAGGGCAGATGGGACTCTGCTTGTGATGCACATGCTGGTTTCTGTGGCTGGCATAAAGCAGGCAGAAAAATGGAAAATACAAACTTTTCTGGGGATGTCAACAGAGGTGGGTTGGTCATGGTGGTGACCTGAAATGTTGCAGGAGGGATCGGAATGACCAAAAAAAGCTCAAAACCCGTCTCAGCAGGCAAGAACAGCAGAACTCTTGGGCTCAGAGGACAACATCTAAAACTCTGTGGCAGGGGCTGGCATCCATTCTTCAGCACCAGCAAAGTGTTTACAAGCAACCTGCAGGGAAGAGAGCACCCAGCTCCATGTGCAGCTTTGGGCCCTCTGCCAACAGCATCAGCATTGGGACCTCATCTCAGGAGAGCAGTCAGTGCCCAGCCTGAGCACGTACTAACACCACTGACAGCGGTGTGTGCAACATGCTCTGCACACCCTGCTCCTGGCTGGTGGCAAGCCAAGCTGTGATCTGGGTGGTTGCTATGGAGAAGTGTAGCTAAATGCACAAACAAGTGCCAAACAGCAACAACGGGGCTGAGAGTCAACGGGCTTTACTGCGTGTTGCTGAGAGATGGTATCCCTTGGGGCACAGAGGCTTTCTTTGGCCTGTCGAGAAAACCAGCGAGGGACCTAGTGTACTTGGTTTGCCTCACCCCTGTGTAATGCTCAGACTGGCCCTCCCTGTCACATGGCAGGGGGGGTCAATTTATTTTTCTCCATCCTGGTGCTCTGGCGTGATCATATGGTGTATCTAAGCAGCCAAAGCCAGCTCCGAACAAAAAACTCGCAAAACTGCGACTGCACCAGATGGACAGTGTAGACCCACTTGTCAGCTGCTGCCAAAGCTGCAGCCCACACGGCAGCGAGAGATTCCCGGGAGAAGGCAACGGCGGGGAAGGGGAGCCCGGGAGCTGCTCACGTCCACGCGGCAGCAGCGCCGCTGGGAAGAAGCGGCTTTGCACAGGCAGCTGCCTGCCCGGCTCCGCGCCGGCCCCGGGTGCGGTCAGTGTCCCCGCGTGGGCGCAGCTGCTGTGCCCCAGCCCGGCGGCAACGCGGGGGCTGCATCCCCAGGCCCGTCACCCCGCGCAGGGCATCGCGTCCCATGCCGGGGTGTCCCCGTGTGCTGCCAAGGGGGTTGTCTCGGAAGCTGAGGCCGAGTGCTGCTACCAAAGGGGATGTTCCCTTGTCACCCACGGGTCCCGAGGTCGCCAGGCTGCGGGCCAGTCCCCGCGGAACAGCTCCGGCCCGGCCCGCCGGTCCTGGCCGCGGCCTCCTAGCGGCACCAGGCCGGGCCCGACAGGCCGGGCCAAGCGGAGGCTGCCGGGTGGCGGGGCGGGCCGGGGAGCCGGGCGGGGCCCTGCGAGGCCGGGAGGGCGCTGGGGGCCGGGCCGGGCGGGGCTGGGCCTCCGCGGGGTGTGGAGGCGGGAGCGGGACCCGCAGGGCCGGAGCGGCCGCGGCGCCCGGAGCGGGCCGGGAGAAGGTAGGGACCTGCTGGAGCGGCCGGGGGGAGCCGGGCGTTCCCTGCCCGCCGCCGCCTGGCCGAGCCGCTGCCCGCCGGCCGCCCCGTCCTTGCGCGCACCCGCGGCCGACCGGCCTGCGCCTGCACCGGGCCCCCGGCGCGGCCCGGCCTCCGCCTCTGGCGCGGCCCCCGCCTCAGCCCGCTGCCCGCCCCCTCCCGCCTGCCCTCGCATCCTGTGCCGGCACCCTCTCTCCCGCGGAGCCCCGCCGGACACGGCGCCCTGTCTGCCCCGGGGCCTGCCCCGAGCCAGCGTGGCCGGCGCGGGGTGCTGGGTGCCCCTGGCTGGGGTGCTGCTAGCTCGGGTGGCTGCTCCCCGCTCGCACCAGCAGCCGGGCTGCGGCAGCGTGTGGCACTGCAGCCCGGCGCGCCCGGCTGGTGCTTCACTGCGTCCCACCGGCTCCAGCCCACAGCGCCCCGGGAGCACTGGGGGCACCTCGGCGGTGTGGAGCAGCTGTGGGGTACTGCGGGAGCCGCGCGTCTAGTCCCCACGTGGCATCTGTTGGGATTTTTGGTCTCCTAAGCCGTGTCTGTGCGGCCAGTGGTAACCCGGGGTGGTCACACACCAGGCAGGCTTGCAGCTGGTGGGGGCTGGCATTGCCTGGATAGCTTGTTTCGGAGGAACACCTGACCCTGTAGAAACAGGGCCTGGAGTGGTGTGGTGCTGAGAGCCTGGAGTGGTGGCACTGGTGAAGGGTGGCACAGGTGGCTGCACATAGAGCAGAAGCTCCAGGCTGCATAACTGCCTTCTCCAGCTGCTCCTCTGAGGACATCCACTCTGCTTGTGCCAGCCTGGGAAGAGAAACTCGCAAGAGTTTCCTCCTGTTCTCACTCTGCCAAGTGCAAATCCCTCTGTGTCACTGCCAGCCTGATAATGTCACCTTGTACTTTAACAGAGATGAACGGGAGGTGCCTCCTCCAGTGGCTTTGCCAGGGCATGGAGGCTTTGCTTACCCTCAACACCTTCTAAGAGGCTGCTGCTGCTCCTGTGTGACCCCTTTGCTGACCCTGAGTGGTGCCTCAGCTGATCCCATCCTTGACAGAGTTTGGCCTCTGAGTTCAAACATCTCTACTGCCGTCCCTGGTGTTTAAAGTACTCCCCCAACGTCTGTCCTTTCACACCTTGTTCTCCTTGCTGTAGTACCTTAGGAAGCTTCTAGCCGTGTCATAAACATTGCAAGCAACATCTGTTTTGAAGATTTTTGTGTTTCTATGAGTTTCTTCTGAAAAGGCTCTCTCTCGCCTTGCCTCTGCCATTCTTTCCTTCGCTTTTATTGCAATTCTGTCTTTTCCTCCGCAAAAGGCCTGAGTTTGTAGATACAGAATTTGCAAATTTGCAGATGCTTTGCCAAATACAGCCTCTGTACCGTGCTACAAGACGTCACCATCATCCCCCTCATCTTGACTCACTCCTCTGGCTGCAAGTCGTGCTGGGCATGGTGTCTAAATGTTTCCTGCTTGTTTGCGAGGTCCTCAATAGTGCTGATAATGCCCACATCTCTGAGCTGGCTTCTTCTGCTATTCTGTTCCTGAAATTCTTTGCTTTGCCAAGGCCAAAGGTTTCAATTCTCTCTCCAGCTGCTCTGCTTATGATTAGCAGTGACGTTAAAAATTAGTGCAAATTATTTTAGAGAAATGTTAACTCACTTAACTTGGGAGGAGAGGAAAGGAGTGAAACTTGGAGCCTTGCAAAACACTGGGTCTGCTAGCCATCATGGGAAGTGTGGCTGTGTGACATCTCAGGGTTCTGTGTGAAGTTGAGATGTCCCTGCAGTGGGTGACTGTTCAGACAGTCTTTGTGACAATAGTTGTGAGCTTGGGCAGGACAGACTGACTTGTGCTTACCTTAGCACTTCACTTCCTTAACTGATAAGTTCCCCTTGACCTCCAGCAAAAGTATTTTTCTAATCATGTTCTAAGGATTGCTCAAGCCCACTTCCGAATGACTCGGCTTTTACTGTGTCTTGTTTTTAGAACTTTTCTGTTAGGAAATAAAATCCATTCCTTCCTTCTCAGTAGCACCTAGGGGCTCTGAAAGGAAGAGGTCCACATGATACCAGGTACCAAGGGAGTCCCTGCTGGGGATTTAGGTTCTTTGGAGATAGCAAGCAGCTCAGAACAGGAGCAAAGGCAGGCAAAGAGCAGAGCTTCCAAATCAAACTTGAGTAATTTCCAGATTTCTGGACTTCCTGCCCAGCAACCCAAGAATTGTAATGGGCTTCTGTCCAAAAGCTGTCTTGAAAAATGTTGTTCAAGATGCAAAGTCAAGTGCTCCAGTGTCGAGGAATGTCCTTGTAGCCCCAGTTCAACCTGTTTTGGATATATACTCAAGGAGTAATGACTAGTTTTGTGATTGAATACTACCTACCCCCAGGAGCCCAGCCATGGGTACCACGCAGCACAAGTGGTGCTCCTCTCAGGGTTTCGTCTGTTCCTTATTCAAAGTTGTATCATTTTAGCCTGTTGCAAAAGTGGCAAGAGAGACAACTCTGTGTGTTGGGGTAGGAGAAGACAGGACTCAGTGGTGGCGTCTGCAAGGTGCATCCAGCCACTCTGTACAGAATTTGGGAAGCTCATGCCTGCTGAGTTTGTATTCTGGCCTTTCTGTGCTTGGGTCCATAATGCCAGAGACTACACAGTCTTCTTGCTCAGATGTTGTGGCACAGTGTTCTGCTTTCCATTAAAAATTGATGCTGTGCTCTAGTTTCCAGATGACCTTCCCATGCTCGCCATCTGGCCCAGTGCAAGCTCCTCTTCCTGCCTCCTCAAGCTACACTTACTCTGTGCAAATGCCACCAGGCTGCTCTCAGCTGTGCCCTGCGACAGAGCAGGTGAGAAGACTGTGACAGCCAGGGCCCAGCTGGAGGGAAAAAGTAGTGTTTGAATGACTTGCACAGTACATTGTTGGAGCTCCTGGGACAAACACCCAAAGTATCACACGTGTGGTGGGAGGCCAGAGGTTGCTCAAGCAGCCCTTTTTCTTGATGGTCCTGGTTCTGGATGGCTTGATGATCCAACTTAATGTTGCATTCATTTTAATTTATTTTTTTTTTATGTCAGGTCACAGACAAGGGAAAAGAAGCTATGTCTTTTTAAAGTGAGATGCCTTTCCTCCTGGAAGCCATACGGAGTTAGGAGATGGAGTGCAGGAGGGGAGATCTCAAGTTTCCCACCATGTGAAGTTCAGAGTGGGATTCATTGGAATCTGATAAAGCAAGCAGCACTTCCCAATAAGAGGCTGCAGCGTTTCACGCTTCCCTGGTGGGAGAAAGCTCGTCTCCTTTGCACCATTAGTTAGGTTTTTGCCCTGCTTGCTGTATTGTCCGTTCTGTTGGGATTCATAGCATCAGCTCTGCAGTTTGCTGGAGCCACAGCCCCTGCATTGGCACTATCTCCAGTGGGGCCCAGACAGCCTGGCTCAACGGGGTATTGTTTATCCCACCCAGGAATGTGCAGGCAAGCAAGGACCTCTGGGAGCTTACAGAGCAACATGTTCTGCTCTGAGCAGGGGGAGGGACTGTGGGCAGCAGCAGCTTTGAAGGCTGGCGGGTGTGCAGGCAATGTCCTACTCTTGAAGCATGGATGAGGACTGTGCCAGCTGTGCAGATGCCGTGGGGTAAGGAGGTGGGAAGGAGGTGTGTTCAGATTTGGAGTCCACAGGGAGGAACAGAGGAAAAGAGTAGGAAAGATGCCTCAGCATGTAGTTAGTAAGCTTGACACAATCACGTGAGAATCACATTAGGCAGCATTCTTTACATTTCCTCCTGCTGCATATTAGGTACCAGTCCTGCAGCCTAGAGTACAGAGAGAGCTGCAGCAAATCTCCTATCAAAGCCAGACCCAGCAGCTGGAGAATGCTCTGAATGGGGCCGAGGGGAATCTCCATCTCTGGGAGTGGATTGTGTTTCCAGTGAACAGGCATTAAGCTACAATGTGTGAAAAGAGGTATGAAAAGGCATAGGTGAAATGCATGGCATTCTTCAGTTTGAAAAGAAAAAAAAAAAAAAGATAAGTGGCAGTATTTGCTTAATATTTTTGTTAACTTATTTATTCATTCTGCAACCAACTTGGCTTTTGTTCATTTCTGAGAATCTGACTTCTTCATGGTCTACTGTTAGGCAGGCTCTAAGGTTTTAAAGAGACTGAGACATCTACTGCACAAGAATCTGCTTGTCCTTCTTGTGTCTGGGGAAGCCTGCACTGCATTTTTGGTCTGTTTGGGGGTGCGTTACATTCTCAGATACTGCTGCATTGCTGACTAGCTGGTTTTAACAGTGCTGCCCCTTGCATGAGATGCTAAAAAATTTTATTTAGAGGGAAACAAGTGGTGATGCTGCCTGTGAAGTTTGGTTTTCTTTCTGCTAACTTTGTGGCATCCATCCTCAGCTGCTCTTTATCTCATGATCTTATCAGCACTTTGGGTATACCACTGGATTAGCTGTCTGTAGACCCTTTGGGTCTCTCCTTTTACTGGGGCTATTAATACTTTCTGTGAATAGCCTAAAAGGGTCTCTTTGTTCTGCTGCCTTGGCTCTTAAGTGCTTGAAATTCTTGCTTCTGTGTCTTTCAGCAAAAACAGAGAAGAGGAAACTCCTGTTCTTAAGGTACATAAATTAATCAGTGACTCATTTGCTCACACTTATGATCAAAAATATGTAAAAATGGCATTTATATCACAATCTTCAGTAAGTCTCCTTTCATCTATGTGATAGAACTTTGAGAAAATACCTCACAATAATTTGGTGCCTCTGAGTCCATTGTTTGAGACTCCTTACCCTGCCTGGTATCAGCTGCAAAAAAGAGAGGAGGAATAGAAGAAGTTGTTTGAGTCAGTGTGTAAATGCCTTCTCTTGGCCTCCGTGGCGTGATCAAGTCTATGCTGAACGTCTCAAAACAGTATTGTAACAGAGTTAATAGCCGTGGTTTCATTCTGGCCCTCATTTCGTCAGCCCACGCTAGAACAGACATGCTCCAGAGCTAAAGCAAAGTGGGATAGGCAGTCTTCCATGGAGGTAATGTTAATGTGTGCTGAGCTTGCATGCAGGCTGGTTGGGGGGAGTGATTAACGCTCTGGGAATCCACTCTCTGCCGTGCTGCACAATGTTGTTGTGTCAGGCCCGGAGCTTGGCATCGCGCAGGCTGCAGTCGGGTGCCAGGAACATGTTACCTAGTTTGTGCAGGATCAGGCAGTGAGACAGAGACAGCGTGTTCTCACTTGGGCGTGAGTTCGTGCTGCACTTCAGCTTCATACTTCCACAGCAAGGCACTCTTTGGCTGCTGGTCTGGTGCTGGGCGGGGACAGGAGTCCTGCAACTCTCAGCCCTAACCTTCCTCCAGTGTGAAGTCCCAGTGCTTGTTCAGTTGTGGAGGAGCCTTCCCTCCCTTTGACAGGCAGGGATCACCCATCCTTGAGGTGAGAGGGGATAGAGCTTGGCTATCAGGAGCGATGACTCACTGGGGATCACAGGCGGAGCCCCGCTCTCCCTGCAGTCAGCTCTTCCTGCTGGAGCCTCCGCATGAGCTGTTGCTAGATACTTGTTTTCACCAGACCTAGGGTGGATCTAGGAGAAGCCTGTGTCCACCATTAAGCCTGAGGAGTTGGACTCTGTAATCCAGGCTCCAGTCTGGACGATGTTGGGAGGCTTCCATTTCTAGGTAGAGGTTTGTAGAAAACATTGGCAGGCAATACTCTGTGGAGTAAGACAGGGCCGAGATCCTGGAAAACATAATATTTTGTGTTCAAGTCATGTTATGGAACAAGCAAACGCCACAAGATTGCTTTTGAATACAGAGACATACTGTCTAGACTGAAGCAGAGTCAAGGTGTGATTTTGCTCTTCGCCGTGCTGCTGAGGGAACCTCAGCTTGTTTGGTTTCTTTTTTTGGCAGTTTTGATTTCTTACCTCATGAGCTGGCTCTCAAGGAATGCTTTTCACATGGATATGTTAGTGCCCACGTTTTATTAAAACTGCCCCTCTCAGTCTTCTGTGTCATTGGAAAATCCTGTTCATTGTAATGAATGAGGCCCCAGAGCTGCAGGTGAGCCTAGGAAGAAGCACTGCTGTTCTTTTGGGCAAGATCAGAGCCTCAGGCAGTGGCAGGGCTGTGTCTTCAGCCCCGGTGGCTGCTGCAAAGCCAGGGTTTGGGCCTGCCACACACATGCTGTCCTTGCACTCCTCAGCCCACTCTTACATTACAACTTTGACAGAAGTGCAAGAAATCTCACTGTACGCTCACGTGCTCCTGGGTAAACTACCCTGAGGCATCAATTACACCTGTGGTATTTGTTTCCCCTTTGTCTGACACAGCTGTGAATTCTCCATGTTCAGAGTATGGTAGAGATGTCTGGGACCCTGAGCTCAATGGTGCCCTGTGCCATGGGAGTCACCAGCCTGTCTGGGGTGGAGGGTAGTCCCAGGTGCCTGCAAGGGGCTGCTGCTGCGGTGCGTGTTGCTGCTGCTCGCCTGTTCCCTTCAGGGCATGCAGCAGCATGTCCTGGCCACCCCACCTTGAACAGCGTGAGACTCCTTCCTTGTCTTTAGTATTGCCAAGCTTAATTGATGTCTCTTCCATCTTTTTCCCTGCTCCACACGGTCATGTTTTTAATACTGTCACTCCTTCTGTTTCAGTTGGTTCCTGCTACCCTGAACTGCAGCTCTTTGTCCTTCTGATTCACTCTAGTCCATTCATCTCTTTGGTAGCAAAGTACTGTCAGCTGCTGTATATTAGGCTCTTTGTTTGTACAGCCAGCACAATGCTGGTGACAAAGGGACAGCTTGTGCCCCAAGGAACCCACATGCTACTGGGGAAGGCAGTGGAGAGCAAAAGGAGTGACAGACAGGATGGCAGAGGTGAGGGGGGCTGGGGCTGGGGTGCAGTGTGCTGGCTGCAGTGGGAGCATGGCTGGGGGTGGGGAGGGACCTGCTGAGGAAGCTGTTCCTGCTGAGTACAAACCCGCTTTGTTCCCAGGAGGTGAGTCGGACTGGATAAACAGAGCAGTCCCGTCAGCAGAGAGCCTTTCCCTGGCTGGATCCCCTGCTGGCACTCTCACTGGAAGTTGGCTGCAACTCGTCAATGGGGATGTTTTTCTCCAGCCTGTGTTAGCATTCCCTCTTCCTGACTTTCCAGGGCTCAGGTGGGCAGGGTGCAGCCGTATGGAGAAGTGGGGTGCCTGGGGGCCACATGTGTTCGTTGTGGATGATGGTGTGTGTCATCAGCCTGTTCTTTCTGCTGTCAGCTAGGCAGGACTGTTTTGACAAGACATGTTGAGTGCAGGCCAGGTATTGTTGGCTGGGCAGGGCTTGGAGGGTGATTGTTCAGTGCGCCACATAGAGACACTTTGGGAGAGCAGGAGGTTCGGCCCCATTGCAGGGAAGTTGTGTCTGACCGGATGGAGCAGGGACTGTCCTTGTGATGTGGGAGGACAGCAGCCCGTGTCAGGGAGGGCTTGTGGGGAGGATGCTGATGTTCTGGCACCACAGACAGCAGTGCTCTGAAAGCACCTCACAGAGGTGTTGGCAGTGCCTATCTGGACCTCCAAAACGCATCTGACACGGTTCCCCATAGAACTCTCATAAAAAACCTGGCTCCTTATGGCCTGGATGAGCATACGATCTGTTGGATCAAGCACTGGCTGGACAGTCGGGCCCAAAGAGTGGTGGTCAATGGAGTCAAATCCAGCTGGGGCCAGTCACAAGTGGTGCTCCTCAGGGCTCAGTGTTGGGAATGTTTCTGTTTAACATCTTTATTGATGACCGTGATAAGGACATAGAATGTATTATCGGTAAGTTTCCAGATGACACCAAGCTAGATAGGAATGTTGGGATAGGGATAGTGTGAGGATAGGGAGGCTCTACAGAGAGACTCGGATAGATTAGATCATTGGGCTAATGTTAATGGTCCGGGCTTCAACAAGGCTGAGTGCTGGGTCCTGCACTTGGGCCATAACAACCCCATGCAATGCTACAGGCCGGAAAGCTGTCTGGCAGAAAAGGACCTGGGGGTTCTAATTGACAAGATGCTGAATATGAGCCAGCAGTGTGCCCAGGTGGCCAAGAAAGCCAATGGCATCCTGGCTTGTATTAGAAATAGTGTGACCAGCAGAAGGAGAGAGGTGATTGTCGCCCTGTACTTAGCACTGGTGAGGCCACACCTGGAGTATTGCGTCCAGTTTTGGGCACCTCACTTCAAGAGAGATATTGAGGTGCTGGAGCGAGTACAGAGGAGGGCAACGAAGCTGGTGAAGGGCCTAGAGAATAAATGTTATGATGTCCGTGCCAATCCCACTGAAGCATGCATGGTAGGACTAAGTGAGTGGAGCTATCTGCCCACCCAGCTCTGGTGGACTCAGGGCCCTGCTCTGCATGTCAGGAAAGCACTGAGCTTCCTCCCCTCCTTTTGCTTCCTTCCTGACAGGAATTCTCTTCCAATCTTCTTGTTGCTTCTGCCCTGTTGCAGCACAATTACATGTCCCCACAGACACATCCAGAAAGAAAGGACAAGGCAGGCTGGACCATGGGGGCTGCATTGCTGGAGACCCCTGGCTCCTGCCTCAGCAAGGTCTAAAGTTGAGAGACCTCAGGACAGGACCTCTTCACACTGTTCCTGCTTCTTGTGCTTGGGGAGGTTTTTTTTATTTCTGAGGGTTTATGTGATCATTTTGGGGATTTCTGGCTGCTAATGGCCTTCTCACTGTGTCTCAGCCTTAGGTACTGATCTGCCTTCAGACCCCACACAATGGAGGCTGGCTCTGTGGTCCGAGCAGTCTTTGATTTCTGTCCCAGTGTCTCTGAGGAGCTGCCCCTCTTTGTGGGAGATGTCATCGAGGTATTGGATGTGGTGGATGAGTTCTGGCTCCTTGGCAAGAAGGAAGGTGTCACAGGTAAGAGCTGAAAACGCCTGCACCTGGATCCATAGATGTGCCAGCTAAACATCCACCCTGTGAGCACACTTTCCCTTGGCCAGTGCCAAGGACAAGATTTGTTTTACTAAATCTGTCACGGGACTTTGCTTGGGACTGAGTACATGGGTTCCCCACCACTGCTCTCCTGACAGCTTTGTGTCAATTATTCAGGTAGCTTGTTTGTTGTTTTTTGAGAGAGATTAGCGGAGAATCGGTTATTGAGGAGATAGAGCTTCAGAATACTAGTTCTACCACTAGTCCTCAGCGGTAGTTCAGCCCATTTCCTGGCTAGTTTATACACTGACCCCCTGTGGCAGTGGAAGAGGAGAGAGGAAACAGATGCACCGAGAGTGGAAATGCGTCCACATTCAAGTGACCTCATCAGGTCAAGTCAGTGGGAGACGCAGCAACAGAGTCTGTGTGTCCTCCTGAGCCCTCTGACCCCAACACAGCTTCCTCCTTTCTGCTTTGAAGCATTTCCTCCAAAAGCTGCCATCGATATTTGTGTTTCTGAAGTAGTGTCCAAGTCTGTCACACTTTTGGAGGGGTGTGAGAAACTTCTGAAGCAGCAAAATGCTCTTAGTGAAACTCTTAGAGTCTCACAGTCCCTTTTTAAGCAGCTCTTTCTCATCTTAAGACTGATGTTGAGAGGATGCGTGAGCTCTCAGGGAGATAAAAACCAGCCCCTTCAAAGCAGAAGCCTGACTCTGTCCTCAGCATGAGGATGGGACCAGAGTTTTATCCCTGGCCATGGAGATGGAGCTGCTATTGCAGCAGCAGTCTGGGCTGTGCTAACAGCTGCGGGCTGTCTCCTGGCTAAAACAAAGATGGGCCGTAGCAAAGGTGGAGAGGAGGACTTCTGTGCTCCACGTAGCTGATAAATGGCATTGAATGAGTGACTGCCTGATCCTGCTAGTTCTGAAGCCATTGGGCACAGATTACTTCCGCAGAAATCACCACTATTTACTTCACCACAGTTTTTTCTCCCAGCTTAACTGATCTGCCTGTTGAAGCTTGATGAAGCTATTAAGGAATAATAAACAGATGTGTGTTGTAGCTCAAAGATAAAGAAACACACTGAAGTAAAATCCAGTGGTTTTTAATGACCTTTAACTCAAAACCCACTTGCATTCCTGCTTTCCCTTGGAACAGCTGTTGTAGTTTTTTGCCCAGTTTTCTAAACTAAAGTTGTAGGAAATTGAAAAAGCACTTTTTAATAGAAGCTCTGGAGGTGCTGCAGCCTACCAATAGTAGTGCTCTGTGGGGAATAGTTAATGTAGCTCCGTGACTTCTTTTTTAACAGCATTAGGTTCTTTCTATGTACAGAGTGAGAAATTAAGACATGGAAGAAGAGGTGGAGTTGCTTAAAACTGTGAAGGAAGCCACTGAGACTACTGGCCTGTGGGCTGCTGTTTGCACCTCAGGTTAATGACAGCAGATGCCAAACTACCTAAACCCAGAGCAAAGTTCTGGTGTCTGAGATATGTTGTCTCCAAGTTTTATTGGAGAACATGGGTTGGGTCATCAAGAGTAAATGCTGGAAGTGCTTTTAACCCATATTCCATCACTTCTCCTTGCCACAAATTATAAAGATGGGAATGACATTTGTAGTGGCCTTTGCAGTGAGCTCTGCCATGTCCAGTACTCCCAGGACTGAAATTAGTAGCTGAGTGATAACTTGCAATGGCCAACAAGTGTGTGCTGCCCTGGCCTGCACAGAATAGCTGGGCATCCAGCAGTGGGTGCCATGGTGAAATAGGAGCACAGAGGTGAGAAACTGGGGAAGGTCCCTGGAGCCTCAGCAGCACCAAAGCTGTAACGGTGTGTGACTCTCAGACTTGGCCATCTCAAGTATGGAGGTCTGACATCTGAGGCTGTGCAGGGGCAAAACCTTACAGAGTGAGGAGCACTAGACGGGTGTGCCCAGTCAGAAGACACTGATCTCATGGTCCAGCACTGCTGGATCTCTCAGTCCTCATCATGGCTCTGAGTTAGGAAGCAAGCAGAGAAAGTCTAGTGTGTCTGTTCCCAGAAACTCCATGCTGATAGCACAGTCCAAGAAATGAACACAGGCTGTTGTTTGCTGGGAGTGAGCTGAAGGCACAAAGCTTTTTGTTCTCTGTTAGCTCTTATACATTTAAAACCTCAGGAGTTCCTGACTCCCAAACTCATTCCTCTTCCACCATGATGTTGAGACACCCAGGACAGCTGGGTATTTTCCTTTAGCAAAAGATCCCAGTATCTGGAAGGAGGGTGGAGATTGTGGTGGTGGTACAGGAAAGACTCATTGTTGACATCTGTTTGTCATTTTAGGGCAGTTTCCTAGCAGCTTTGTGGAACCTGTAGATATTCCCCCTTTGAAGCAGGGAGAAAAACTGTTTGTTTGCACCAGTGACTTCACATCTCAAGAGCCAGGGAGCTTGTCACTGCAGAGAGGTAATCTTCATTCCCTTCCTTTCCTTGCATCTCATAGCCCTCACCTATCCTTCTAAAAGTATGAACCTAGTCACAGCATCCTGCCTAGAGCAGCAGGAGACACGATGTAATTCCTAATACCTCATAACATGGGTCATGTCAAATCCACCATGGACCTTTGGGCTTCTGCCACCCTGATACTAGTTTCTTGTGATCTACAGTTACTCTTGAACCTCCAAATACTGGAGTAATGTGATCATAGTAGACTTACAGCTGTCTTTTAACTTCCCTCCAGTCCCCAAATCTTAGCCTTGGATTTGGGAGAGAAATCAAAGCTTTGGCACAGCTTTATGGCTTAGCAGTTAGAAAGTCATATGGCCAAACTGTGTATCTTCATAGAATCATAGAATGGTTTGGGTTGGAAGGACCTTAAAGATCATTTATTTACAACACCCCTGCCATGGGCAGGAACACCTACTAGACCAGGTTGCTCAAAGATATCTTAAGACGTGTGTAAGAGGCTGCTGATGCTTCATGTCTTACCTCCACTCTGTGCTCCTGTGTATCCCCAGCAGACACTGCACTCAGTACAGAGTACCAGACTCTACCCACAGCCAGATGGACACGGGGAGGCAGGAATAAGAGGTGAGAAGCAATCATGAGGGCAGTTTTGAACTGGTGTATGTCTTATTCCCTGCAGGAGACCTCGTGATCCTGGGGGGGTCCCTGGCCTCCAGCTGGCTCCAGGGCCGAAGCAGCTGGGGTTCCAAGGGCTTTTTCCCTTCATCATGTGTGCGGGAGCTGTTCCTTTCAGTTCAGAGCCGTCAGCTGTCCCAGAGTACTCTCCTGGAGGTGCCTGCCTACTCACTGGGCCAAGCCCGGGCCCTGATGGACCTGTCTGCTCAGCTGGAGGAGGAACTGGACTTCAGGGAAGGGGATGTGATAAACATTGTTGGTGTCCCAGAGCCTGGCTGGTTTGAAGGTGAGCTCAGAGGCTGCAGAGGCATCTTCCCAGAGGGTTTTGTGGAATTGCTTACTCCTCTGCGAGCACCAGGAACTACAGTGGATCCAGAGCCCATAGGGACATGTGACACCAATGGGACAGTAGAGATATCCCCTAAGGAGGAGGAGGAGCCAGGGAGCACTTATGGTGTTGCCCTTTATCAGTTCCAAGCCCTGGAGTCCAAGGAACTGGATTTTGATGTGGGTGACAGGATTCGGATCATAAGCGTTCTGGAAGATGGTTGGCTGGAGGGGGAGCTGAGGGGAAACCGCGGCATCTTTCCACACAGATTTGTGAGGTTGGAAACATCTGAGCCTTGCAAGGGAAAGGCAAGTGCTGGGGATCCCCAAGGTGGAGGGAGCTGTGGAGTCACCATCCATCAAGACCTGGAAAGCACCTGCTCTGAAGCTCTTCCTTTGCCAGGGAAAGATGGCAGAAAAAAGGAGGATGCACACCCTGAGCCTGACACCATTTCATCTCACACGATGGGGAGTACAGAGGGTCATCTTGGCACGGATTTGAAACAGCATCAGGCCTTTCCTGGCGCTGGACATCAAGGGCCACATCCCAAAGGCACATCAAACTCCCTCCCTATTGACTGCACCAAGACAGTCAATGGTCTTCTCCCTGATGCTCAACTGCCTTCCCAGGAGGGCAACAGGCCCGGCCAAGCAGGTGAGCTGGAGCCTGGGGGAACCATTTCAGCCTCCTGGGGAAACTCAGAAACTCAAACCCTGCCTGAGCCTGATGGAGAGAGTCCCAGTGTGCCCCCTGAGGCTCCCCACTCCCTCCCAGGTCCTTGCAGGAGCCACGCAGTTTCTTCTCCTAACAACTGGGCAGCCTCTGAGCCCCAGGAGAGCCATAGCAGCTTCCAGGACCTGGACAACTGGATGGATGGTCAACAGGAGAAATCCAAACCTTGTTCCTCTGGTTTGGGAGGTGCCCAGGTGGGCTTGGACACATGGGCTGGGAGCTTGGGGGACTGCTGCCAGCTTGCAGTGCAGGGGGACAGCTGCATGGACCTTGACTCCAAACTGACAGAGCAGCTGGCACAGTTTGAGAAGAGTCTGACCACGACCGGCGCTGAGCAGGACAAGGTTTCCCGACATTTTTCTATCTTGGACTACAGCTCTGAGAAGGACATTGTCCGTGGGTCTCCTGAATGTGCCTCCCACACCAGGCAGCCAGAGAGGAGGAAAGCCCTGAGGCCACCCCCTCCTCGGCCCAGCAGCCTTGCAACAACTCCTGTGCACACTCTGGGTGGCCAGGTGCCCAAAGGCAGGACTTTGTCCTTCTCAGTGAAGCCCTCCCGGCCTGCGCCCCGACCTCCAACAAGCAACCAGCGGAGGAGTGTGGCCCCCCCACAGCTTCAGCCCAGCAGCCAGGAGCAGCGGGCACAGGAGGGACATGAGGACTTGACACAGGCAGGAACAGCTTCTTCCCACTCCATTCTGCTGACAAGGATCAGAGAGGTGGAGCAAGACCTGGAGGCTTATGGCAAGACCCGTGCTGAGCTAAGCCTGATGCTGGAGGAGCAGCAGGATGAGCTGGTGAGAACAGAGACCCTGGAAAACCTTGATTTCTGTGACTCCAACATCGAGAGCCTCAGCATGGAGCTGCAGGAGCTGAGAGGTGAGTCTGCAGCAGCATGTGGTGGGGGTGGTTTGGGGGGACAGCTGGCCCCTTCTGCATACAGGCACTGCTGGAGCCAGTCTTTAATTCTTTAATTCCTGTTTTAGTCATTTTGTAAGCATTGTTGCAGTACAGATCATCATGATTTTGCCTCAGAGAACCATAGTTTCATTCTCTAAGCATCCCTTAGTGCTAGCCTTGCCCTTTTCCTTCCAGCTCTCACATCTCTTCTTCAGCCCTCATCTGATCCATTCCAAGTGCATCCTTGCTCTCAAGCAAAAACACCGATGCTGTGGGTTCAACCTCCCTGCCTCATCCCCTCTTAGCTGTAAGGAGTGAGCAGCAGCTTCAGAGTGGCTTTTCTGGTGGTCTGGCAGTTGAGATCTCGGTTATCTCTGTGGCATGACTGCCCTCAGCCTGTCAGGGTACTGGGTTTCCTGCTGTTTCTGCTCTGGGAGTGTTACAGACCTTTGGGGACTTGTCACTCAGATCAGAGGGAATGCAAAGAAGAGTGCTGAACCTGACCTGGGAGTGGGGATAGTCAGTGAGCAAAAGTAAAGCCTGCCCTTGTGCTCCTCTCGTTCATGGAGTCCAGAATTTCAGGACAGGAAAGTGATGCTGCACTGTCAGCGACAGCAACAAAGAGCTTTAAATTGCCCCATGTCTGTTGCCAAAAAGATGGCTTTTGTCCTTGCAGCCCAGAAAAAAAACTCAGGAGAAATTTGCCCTGTTTATATCAGCACATTTGGGCACTGAAACCCAAAGATGCCATATAAAGATCAGTACTGTTAATTATGTTATCCTTGATATTACAGTAGACAAAGTGGAAAGACAGGACCATGTACATCTCCCACAGTCCCTTCCCCAGCTTCTCCTAGGAGCTCTGACACTGCAGTTCTGTTACCAAAACCCACGACATGCTGGAAACGTGGGCACTGCACACAGGAGGTGGAGTGAAATGCCAGCTCCTGCCTGGGGATTACTCACTCTGATTTAATTGTCTCCATCCTCCCACTGTTTCATCAGATCTGGGGAGCCCAGGCACTTTGCTGCAGGAACACGCCTGATGCAGAGCACATGGAAATAAGGGATGGGTGCACCAGGGAAACAGTGTGACAAACAGCCTCCGCGTCAGTGGTGTGCAAGGGCTACTTAAAATAAGGCTTAGAAGATTTAAGGCTAGATGAAATAACTTGAAGTTAGGAAAAGGAAAATCAAGGCTGAATCAAGGGATATTTTCTGGTGGGGTAGGTCTTGTTGGGAAAGGTCTCCAGGCTGTCTCAGTGCCTGCTGACAGTGGACAAGTCCTGCTGAACCTGTGCTGTGGTGGTTTCAGGCAGGAACTAACACTATCCTTGAGACATCCTACCTGTCAAGTTATCCTCTTAGTAGTCCTGGGGGATTTTTCACCACTTCAAGAGACCTGAGGATTTATAACTAGCCTCTCTGTTCCTATGATAAAGCTGTGTCCTACCCAAGCTCTGCTGCATCCCTCCTGCTGCATCTCAGCATGGTGAGAGAGCATGTCTCATGCTGGCTAGCCCAGTTCTAAGTGCTGTGGGCCAAATCAGTAATGTGGTGTTGCATCAGTTCAGCAAAACATGTTCGCACCATGCCTCAGGGATGGCCTCTGCCTTGTAACTGTTAGGGGCACATAGTGGCATGCTGGAGGGAGAAAAGCTTTCCCTAAGCATTGATCAGCAAACAAAGTAGGGCTGGCATCATCCTGGGGGAGCCAGTCCCTTGGTGTGTCCTTTGGGGAGCCAAAGGAAGAGCAGAAAGAATGTGGTCTTCTAAAACATGTTTAAAATCTGCAGGTTGCTGCTTTGGCATGTCTTGAGTGTTCACTGATCGCCAGGCCTGGGCAGGAGTAGTGCTTGCCCTCCTGCAGTTGGAGAAGGAAGGTCCATTTGTTTGATTTTTGATCCGTACCAGCTAGGTATTCACTATGCATACCTAAAAAATGTTGTAAGAACCTGAGATGTAGGTGGACATCCATGGATTCTCCTGCTTTCTCTCTAGTGTGTGCTGTGGTCATCTCTTGGTTTCTTATGGGAATGGGAAACTGGGAATATGTTGTGCCCTGCAGCAAGAGGAGTCTCTGGAGTGCATGTTTCTATAGCCTTCTGGAAACGTATGCTTTGTGTTGGCACCATAACCTACATAGTCCCTTGAAGCCTGTTCCTGTCAGCACAGGGACCAGCCCCGAGGCAGGGAGCTGGGCAGCTGTGGCTGCATTGGCACTGTGTAGGCACCACTCTGTGATGCTGTGTCACACAGGGAGCTGCTTCTCTCCTGCTCTTCCCAGGACCTGTGGGTGAGGGCTGGAAAAAGAGTGGGCTCGACATCAGTTTTGAGCCAGGGGCAACTTGAATGTCTTGGTTTTCCTTTGTGAGGTGTGGAGGAATACCCAGCCTCTGCCAGACCACGTTGTTTAGCCTCTATGCCAGTGGGAGCATGAAGGCTGTGGAAGGGGATCTGATATCCCTTCTCTGGTCTGTGGCTTCCTAAGTCTCACACACCGTCTGTTTCCCTTCCCTGAGGATGTTGGTCTTGGGGCAGGGCCTCTGCACGCTCCAGTGCTCTCCTTTTCCCTGCCTCTGAGCTGTCTGCAGAGAGGCTTTGGCAAAGCTGCGGAGCCGGTTTGGGCGGTGAGAGCCTGCCCAGCCCTGGCCTCCCTCCTCGGGCTGGTTACTGATTACTTGGGGCAGCAGGTGGAGGAGGCCAGGACTGGCAGCGATTGGGCCCGCACCCCGTACACTTTCAGGCTAGTTTCAGGAAGCAGTGTCCATGTTTCACTTGGGACAGGAGCACTGGAGCAGAGCAGAGGAGCAGCCTCAGCTAGGGCTTGGGCTCAGGGAGCAAAGGAAGTCAGCGCCTGTGCTGCACCCCAGCAGGACTATGTGTGCTCATCCCGGAACAAAGCACGGTGTGGAGGATCCAAAGCAGAAGCCAAGGCTTCTCGGTTGGGAATACGAGGACTGTTGTGCCGTGGGAAGAGAGGACGTGGCCGCAGTGTCCATGCTGCGTGGTGAGGCTCACTGCAATGACAGACCGAGAGCGAGGAGGCAGTACCCAGGCTGGCAGGCAGCAAACAGCAGCTGGGACAGTTACAGGGGAGGACAGGGCATCTCTGTGGATCAACAGAGCATGAATGGAGGCTGTGGAGATTTTTGGAAGGGAGATAGCCAGTATGCAGACTGCGGGAGAGCAGGTGGGGCTTGGGAAGGCAAAAGCCAGGACACAGAGGTTAGAAACTATAGGGTATATGAGAGGGAGGACATTCAACATAGAGACTGCAGATCTGAGGTAAGAGAGAGGCAGTACAGGGAGGACAGAGTACCTGGACCATACAGAGAGAGGGGAAGGCAGTACAGAGAGAACAGAGTACCTCAAGACTCTAGGGAGGGGGGAAAGTGGTATCAGGAGGACAGAGATACTAGGAACTACCATGAGGATAGAAAACATGGGGAAAAGGAAAAGTGGTATAGGCAGGAGAGGGATTCTGGGGAGTATAGGGAGAGGAGAAGGCAGTATAGACAGAATGGAGACAATCAAGTATATAGGGAAGGGGAACAGTCATATAGAGAGGATGGATGCTCTGGGGCATATAGACAGCAGGAAAGGCAGTATATAGGTGTTAGGGACCAAGTACACCAAGAAGACATTGAGCAGCACAGGCAGCCTAAAGGCCATGTCATGAATCACAGCAGTCTGGACAGAGGTTGTGAAGCTCCTGCATTTGCAGTCAGATCCTCAGGAGACAGTAATGTGAGCCTGAGGTCAGGCACTGGCTACACACAGTCCAAGACAAGAGGCGTGGACTATGATGGCTGTGGAGAGCTGGAAGGAGCAGTCCCAGGGCCTGAGATGCCAGTTAGGAGCAGTGGCAGAGCAGAGGGCTCAAGAGTACGCACAGGCCGTCCAGACTGGAGCCAGATCTGGGAGCAGGAGGCTGAGGAAGCAAACAAGGTGGGCTCCATGCTGCAAAGAAACAGCTTCTACAGACGGACGGCTCCCAGCGCCCTGCGGCATTCCGAGTTTGTGCAGACAAGGAAGGAGAAGCAAGGTACGTGGAGAAATGCTGGGCAGTTGCCCTGCCCTGGTACCGGGGTAGCACTGGGACTCTGGCACAGGAAGGTGGCCGATCTAGCTGGGCTTCTGTGGGAAACCCTGGGGCTTGCCAAAGGAGGCATCATCATTATAACCCCTCTGTTCAGTCACCTACATGTCATACCAGGGTTCTTGTCCCCTTTTTGCAGAGGCCCAGATGGGAGAGAAGCCCAGTCAGCACAGACCCACGGCTCACTGCTGTCCTTCCAGTCCCTCCTCCTTTAGTACCCTATTTGGGGTACACCCTAAAATCTGTGGCCCTGACTTGTCTGCTCTCTCAGAGCCTTGAGGAGGTTCCTCATGGGAAAGGGTGAAGTGCTGGGGTTAATTTTACTGCCTGTTTTACTTTCATAACCCATCATTAATTGATTCTGGATGTAGGAACCAATTTCTGACCCTTTGAGGGGCGAGTATAGCCGCTGTTTGCAGGCAGCACGAAGCAGGAAATGGGGGAAGTTGTTGTTGTAGCACTTGAGCATACGCAGAGGGCAGGTACTTGTAGTTGCATGATTACACATGGGCAGGATACCGAGGCACTTAGTGTGTGTTGGGGCCAAGGCGCAGCAAGGTGGTAGGGTCTGAGCAGAGGGAGTGAAAGCACTTCTTGGTGCACTGGCCTCTCCAGTGGGCAGGCATGTGCCTGAAAACATACTTGTTTCTGCACCTTTCTGCCACTGTCTGTCTTGGGTGTATGTATGAACTCTTCATGAAGGGAGGTTGAAATGCAGAGGAAAATAGCAGTGCAGTGGCCAAAAAGGTGGCACAGCTGAAGGCTGGGCTGCCAGTCAGCTTCAACATCCTGAAATCTGTCCTCTGGAGATAATGGATTAAGCAGACTCCACTGGCTGCATTTCTGCACTCTCAGACACCCTGGTAGGGTGGGACTTTGCTCAGCTGTGTCCCTGGGGCGAGGGAAGGGAGAGGCTTTGCAGCGCCAGTGTGTCCAAAGGGCAGCAGGGAAGCTTCTGGCTAAGGAGCCAGGAGCAGAGATGGGAGGAAAACAGCCCACAAGGCCTTGGGAGGCTGGAGCAGTGCTGGCCTGGCCAGGTTTTGGGAGAGCTGAGGGGACAGACTGCAATGCCAGCACCAGGCAAGAGCCTTCACTCCTCTGATGGTAAATGAGATGCTGTGTTCACCCACGCTTGCACGCAGAGGGGGTGTGGGATTTTTATTCTGCTGTGGCAGGCTCAGGGGCAGAGGAGTGGCTGCAGGAGGTGTGGGGAAGGATGCCCTCACCATCAGAGCCAGTGTCCCACAGCAAGAAGCGGGGAAGGCTCCAGGCATTTTCTAACACTGTCTGTCCTTTGGCCATGTCCTTTGCCTGCAGTTCCCTCTTCAGTTCCTCGCCCTGCCGTACTGGGGCACAGTGCTGTACCAGCACCAGCCCTCCTTAGCAAATACATTTTGCTGCTGTGGCTGCCTCAATGTAAGACCTTTCCAGCACCAGCACCCCTTTACTGCCTCATGGTGAGACTTCACCAGCACCTGGGAGCCTTCCCAAAAGCCCTCCCATGATGCTTGGTGGCAGACATGCTCCTGTCCAGCCAACAGAAAAAAAAGTCTGCTGTTTTTCTCACTGTGTGTGGTGCTGCAGGCACCTTTTCTAATGCTGTCTGCTTTTCTCCCAGGTTCCTCCTCCTCTCCACAGAATGACAGAACTTAGGACTTGAAAACCCCATTAGAAATGGCATGGCCTGAGGTTTCCCATAGGTGGGGTCATTACAATTCTTAGAGATTTTTCTGTGATGCAGCCTGCTGACAGCTACTTGGTTAGAGCATCTCTTCTGAGATGAAACTCAGATGTGTCTGCCTACCACATCACCAGAAGGGCAACCCTCCTGTCATAGCTTTGCTGTTTAGTCACCATCATTCTTACATGTTTTGCATGCTAATGTGTTGCATTTCAGCTCCAAACTCCAACCTTTTTCTACTAAAATAGAGCTTTTAGTTGATGGTATCTTCGTTTCAGGCAGGTACTGTAATTAAGTAATTTTTCAGTCTTCAGTTCTTTGTAGTGAAGACAGTCTTAAAATACTCCTGGCAAAAACTCACAGGGAGACCTTCCAGTGTTTGTTTTTCCTGATCCTCACTCATTTTTCAGTTAATATTCTTTTAAAACAGTGGACTTCAGAGCTGCATGAAGCATTCTGGGTGGGCGTCAGTTTGCACTGAAGTATTACACCTTGCTGTGCTCTTCTGCCCTTGTCTGAGAGCCCCAATCTGCCTCTGCATCATTTGGGGAGCTCCTGCTGGGTTTTGGCTGACCCAAGGGAAAGCATCACTCCTCAGAATACAGTCCTGCATTCTTGTCCCCATTAATGCATTTATCTGCATTAAACCTGCTTTGTTTGAATAATTCCATCTTATTCAGAATACCATGGGTCACGCAATGTTGAATCAGTGTTCAGTTCTCTACATGACAGCAGTGATTTTCTTTTAAAAATTACTTATTATTTAAATTACGATGTAGGATCAACTTTAAGAACAGTCCATGGAGAATCAGAAATGCTCTTTGTTCTGGATATTATCCACTGGCAATGGGTTTTTGAGGTGTCAGTTAATAAGGTCTTATTTCTACTATTTAGATGGAAGGAAACAGCATATTTATTATATAATTCTGCCTTTTTGCCAGACCTATCAGGAATTTTACTATCTCTGCTTACTTGTGGGATTGTGTCATTGAAAGGATTTATTTTGTTCCGGGTAGAAGTAAAAGTATGTTAGAAAGTAGCATTTCATTTCCTCATTTTAAAAATGAAAGCAAAATTATGATTCTACCATCTGTGAATTTTTCTTGATATCTCATTTTTCTGTACTTCATAGTTCCTGATGTATCTCTGGTGATGTATCTGTTTTTCTATATTCATTAATTCATTTTTATTTTCTGCCTTTATTGAAGCACAGACCCAGGACAAATTTTTCATCGATATCGTTCTTTCTTGCTCACATAACTGTGGGTTTTGGATTATCTATTGAAAACATCCTTTTGAAGAACTTGCAGTTTTCATTCTTTATTCCATCCATGTTTTTGCTCACAGAGACTTTTGTTGATGTTCTGCTCAGCTTCGGAAGGTTACCTCTTTGCAGTCAATCATATTACTTCACTTTTTTCTCCATCTCGGATTGGAACCATCCCCTGTTCACACTAAATGCGGTGGGGCTGTGTTGGAATGATGATTGTCATCTTACCTGGCATAGAGACATCCCAGTAAGCAGGCTCTGCATGAGACATCTTTGAGTCATCAAGCCATTCCAGAGGCTCTGGAGAAGAGTCGTTTGTATTTTATCATTCAGCTAATTTTTATGGTTTGTCTGGATTTATCTCCTGCTTCTTTGTCTCAGGACTCTGCCAAGGCTGAATTCCCTTCCGTGGGCTGAAGTCCCCTTTTACCATGGCTCCCCTGTGCTGCCACCCTGGCTTTCTCCTAAAGAGCAGTGAGACACTGCAGTGGGGATATTCTGATACAGGCTTATTACTGAAGTCCAAAGTGAGAGCTTTCACCCCAGCCAGATCCTGCTCCTGGCAGCAAATTTAGCCTTTGCTCAGATTAATTATTCCCTGCCCTAGTTTCATCCCCTCTCTTCTCATAGCAGGCAGTGGCTCCTCCCCTCCTGGCGTCCACATACTTCAAATATTTGCAGCTGGTTTGTTTTGTCCTGAGTCACTGCTTGACTCTGCTGAGCTGTGAGCCTGGAGCTAGGCTGGCCTCTCCCAGTCGGAGATTCGTCCTTACAGAGCTGGTGCGAGGGATTGTCCTCAGCACTGATGGGCAGCACGTCCCTCTTCAGACTGCACTAGCAGCCTGGGCGCCCTGCAAGGCTGCGCCGTGCTGCAGGGGATACTGGCAGGTGAGCCTCCGTGAGGGGGAGTTGGGGGGTGATGCAGACCTTTTGGGCGAGCCCCCCAGCTCCTGTGCAATGGACATGCATCCCCATGGATCTGGTCTTCATGGGTTAATTCTCCTTCCAGAGCGGGGCAGGGAGAAACCCCTCTAATTGCGTGTGTGCTCCTGCACCGGGTTGGGGAATAAGGATTAGGAGTTTTCATTGACTGAAAGAAAGTCAATGAAAGTGGCTTCTCTGAGATGAGCAGAATGAGCTATGTGATTGAAATCAGGGCCGCCACAGGAAGGACAGGGGTGGGAGTGTGCTCCATCTTGACACCTCATTGTAAGGGGCTTGGTTTCGAGTCAGTGTTCAATCTCCTAGCAAAGCTCACAAGCAGGCATTCTTGGAGGCTGTCAGAGACTATTAAACCAATCCAGAGAGCCAAGGATTTGTCAGAAATATGTCAAAGGGGATAGAGAAAATGATGCTGTTAGAAGTTTTAATTCAGAGCAGCAGATTGCAGAGCTCATGCAACCTATGAGCAAACAAAATCTGAGTCTCTGAAAGTTGTGATTGAGAATATTGTTTATGGAAATGTATTTCTGAACGCCCATTTGGCATCTGTGTCATGGGTAAACATGAATTTGTCACTGGACTGGAATTTGGTGGCTTCATTAAAAATACCAGTTGCATTCCTGCAGGCTAACGGAGCCCATTCCAGCTGTGGTGTAACATCTTAGTGCCTCCAAAGCTGATGGGCATGATGACTTATATTGAAAGGTAACATTTAAATAGAAAATCTGTGAAGTAGAATGGAGATCTGTTTAAAAAGCCTTTATTAGATGACCAAAAAACACAGCTGTGAAAGAGGGTGGGTTTAGTTAAATGCTTAATAAGCCTCATTTAGGGAAAGCTACAATTAGACATACAAGAATGTGTAACAAGCAGTAAAAAATAAATTGATGGCAATTGAGAATGGTATGAAATACAAAAATGATACTTCTAAATTGCATCAGAAACAAATAGTAAGCATTATACACATCAGTCATGTGGAAGAGCCAAATATTAAAAACAAATTCTGTATCTGAACTTTCTGAACTGCAAATTTTTGGAAAGAAGCTAGATGACTGTTGAGTTCATTGCTGAGGGAGGACGCTGGACTAACGATAAACAGCAAGAGTCCTAAGAGACTTGGCTGCAGCATAGACTTGTTTTTAAACAAATCTTGAAATACTCAGAAAGAGCAAGAAGGCCAGAGATGAAATAATCTGTGTGTAGGTTTTCAAAGTAAGGCAAACACAGATGCAGTGGGAGTAGAACTGGTGGCCAACATCATGCCAGGTCAGGGAAGATGAGCTGATGACTTTTGTGGACTTAAAACTTGTGCAGGGAAGGTTTTAATTTTCCTTCCACAGCGGGGATTTGAGACTTGCAGAGGAAGAGTGTCATGGACCTGGCAATCTCACGAGTGTCAGTCAAATCCTCACTGCAGGCACTCCATGAAAGGGCCTGACCTAGATTTACTTGCCTGGGGAGTGCTTGGTGCAGCATGGGGAGCTGCTGCATTCGTTGGCAGTGCTGGACATCCCCGGCTCCACTTCGATGAGTTGGAGCCAGGCACACTGTGCGGCTGCAGTTTAGCTATGGCTAAGCAAGGAGCAGAGCAGGATCGATCATGTGGCAGTATGGTAAGCTCCCTAGGTGTCTTGTACAAAGCTTCATCTGGTGGCATTTTGCCTGGTGATAAATGCAAAATCCAATCATTTGACCAAGGCAAATGTAGTTCTTCCATTTGTCTTCCTGAATGCTGCTGCATGGGTCATTTCTGACTGTTGTTCTGGTGGGTCTTCATTTTCAAGATTCCTGCAAGGCTCCCCCAAGCTGCAGTATCACCTCACCTGCCCACCTCATCTGGGTTTCACACATGCATGATGTACATTTTACAGAACACCTTCCTGCATCTTCCAGGTTGCTATCTCACTTGAACTTGCTCCTCAGCAAAACAAATGCCAGTCCTTAAAAAAAAAACCCTTCTTCAAAATAACTAATTTGTTGTTATTTTCTTTACTCTCTGAGCTGCAGAGACACACCTTGGCTTTTCTGTGCCTCTCCTGTACATTTTTCTGCCTCATGTCCTGTTCAGGCTTCAAGTCCTGTGTCTTGGGCAAGATGTCCCTGTTGTGTGTTTGTCAAGACCTTGCACTGCAGGGCCTGGTCTGCTACTGAGGCTTTGCAGATGCTGTGGAAATGCAAACAGCAAATGCTAAACCCATCAGCTGCCTCCAGGCCCTCCTCTTCAACTCTTGCTGCGCTTCAGTTGATAAAGTTAATAATCAGAGACTTTTCTGGTGGATGTCAAGCCAGCCACTGACTTACCCGAAACTACAAAACTAGCCTTTTCCCTTACGCATGGTGGCTCTGGTGGGGTTACGTTTAAGGATGCTTGCCTGCAGAAATCAGGGAGTCTGCGCTTCATAATACAACATAATTGCTCACTAAATGTAGTGCTGATTGTGCCACTAAATCCTCTTCTGGTGGAGGTAGCCCTCTTGGCTCTTCCCAGGCTCAATTTCAAGGCAGGGCAGCAGAGGCACCTTTTAGAGAGCTGATGGATATCTTCCCTCCTGCATTGAGTGCATCATTGGAGCAGGGTTTCAGTTGGGTTTCCCATTTGCTGTGATTGGGGGCTGTCTGGGACTGATTTTGAAGTTGCTCTTTCTGCAAGAGGCAGGTGCTTTGTCTTCAGCCCAAGTAGCTGTGAGAAGTTGCTGTTTGGTGTTGATGCTGCTGGTTTCTGATTGTCACTCCTGCACTGCAATAGGAAGGGCTGCCATGGTTTCAGCTAGTTACGGGCTGAGTTGGTGTCTCATCTCGGCTGCATTTCTTTTCTTTCCTGGGTCGTTTCAGTGCAAAAAAAACCTGGCAGAGCAGCAGGCAAGGACGCTTATGCTGGGGGCATCAGCCTGCAGGGCAAAGCTGGGAGCTGCCTGCAGGCGGGCAGGGCACGCCCAGGGAGCGTGGTCTCTTGGGGCTGTGCACGGTGGGTGCCAGGGTACCAGGATAAGTCCTGAGCCCTGCTGGGTGCCCCTGGGAATCCTCCAGACTCAGCCGCTGTTGCCTGAGTCTGTAACCGGAGAGGCCAGGGAGGTAGAGGTCTGGAAGTGCCTGTCGTGCAAAAATATTTTTACAAATGTCTGAGCTGGGCATGTCCACAGCTTTAATAAAATCCCATTGAGAGAGAGCAGCTGGGGATCCGTGGGAGACGTCCCGGGGCGGGGGGAGGCAGGCTGGGGTGCTGCGAGGGGGTCTCTGCTCTGCAGAGCAGCCGTACAGGTGGGAAGATCGGAGTGTTCCTGGGCTCGACGGTGCCTCTGCGGAGTGTCCCAGGGAGGTGCTGGAGAGGGGCTCTCCCCAGTTTGGGAAGGGAAGGTACTGTTGCTGTGGTTTTGGCCAGAGGGCACATGCTTTTAAAAGCAAGCAGGTGGGGTAGAAAGTGGCTGGGGCCCAGGAATCTGCTGGGGGATAAAATGTCTCAATGAAACTGGAGGGGGCTGGGCCGGCCCTGGGTGCCGCAGGTGGGACAGAAAACCAGGAGGAAAGCCGGCTGCTGGGGCCCGGGGCAGGAGAGAGGAGTTTGCCCGGCACCCCCGGCACCCTGCAGGCAGGGCGGCCGCTGCCCCGCGCCCCGGCGCCCTGCGCGGGCAGGGCCGGGAGGCTGCTGCGAGGGGGACGTGCCGGGGGCCGGCGTTGTGCCGGGCGCCCGGGCGTCTCCCAGCGCCGGGGCCGCCCGCCGTGGCCGTGGCAGGGTGACCCCCCCGTGGGGTGCGTCCAGCCGCTCCGGGCCCGCGCTCCGCCGGCGCTGGGTGCCCGCCGCAGCCCCCGGACAGAGGCCGCTGCCGCCCCCGCCTTCCCGGCCGCGCCGCTCGCAGCGCTCCGGCTCCAGGCTTTGCCACCGGCAGCCCCATTGTGGGATCCCGAGGCCTTTTCGGCCATTCACATGGAAATGCCCCGGGGCTGGAGAATGGAGACCCTGTTCCCAGCCTGAGGGGAGGGGGCGGCCGCCATTGCAGGCTCCGCTCTCCGTCTGCTCAGCCCCACGGAGTTTCCTGGAGCAGCAGAGCTGGAGAGCAGGGGTAGGAGAGGGACCTGGACCCAGCCGGCATTGAGGGATGAGTCCGGACCAGGTTTGTGTTGCTTAATGCCCGATGCCAGGGAGTTGCAGCATTCATGGTGCTGCGGGGGCAGGCGGTGGGAGCTCCCGGGCCTGTGAGTGCCCGGACAGCCTCTCCAGGTGGCCCTTCATGGACAGTTCTGTTCTCTCACCGTCATGTTTGTCAGTCTTACAGGTTGCTTGTGGTACAGTTCAGATGCTATTTGTCTGCTGTACTTGTGTCCTTGCTGGAGGCTGATAATCCTGCTTCTCTGTCTTTCAGAGATGACTCTCCTGTCCTCCCAGACACCAGCCCTGGAGACATCCTCTGCTGCCACTGAGAGCCCAGAGCAAAGGATGCTGGAGAAGAGATCCAAGGTTATTGAGGAGCTGCTCCAGACAGAGCGGGACTATGTCAGAGACCTGGAGATGTGTGTGGAGAGGATCATGGTGCCCCTGCAGCAGGCACAGGTAGGAGTGTGGGGGCAGCTACAATGCAGCACTGGTGGGATGGGGTGAGGATGCCGAGGCCACTTTGTTCTTAGAGATGGCTAAGCAGCAGCACATGAACCCACAGAGGGAAATCAGCTATGCTGAGGGGAGCAAGAAGGTTCTTTCTGCTCCCTGCACTCATAGCAGTAGCCCATCTGTTTTGGGATCCTGCTGAGCCCTCACCATTGCTGAGAGCAAGAGACATGACAGATTCATTTCCTGGAAAATATGGGGTCTTGGTGTGGGGATAGAGTTGGTGGGAGGAGAGGGAGAATAACAGGTAAACAGAGGCAGGGATGAAATTGGCTGGGAAGAAGGAGGGCACTGTGGTAGGACAGATAAGGAGTGACAGTTCCAGTGTACTGGGGATGAAGGAGTGAGTACAGAAGTCACTGTGATGGGAGGAGATCACACTATATGGCTGCTGTGAAGCTGAGGACTGATGGGTTGCAGGAGGACAAGGGGGAGCTGTTGGGTCTGACTGGGACATGTTCCCCCATCGAGAACATGTGTCTTCCCGTTTCACAGATGCAGAACATAGACTTTGAGGGTCTTTTTGGAAATATCCACATGGTAATTAGCTTCTCCAAGCAGCTGCTGTCTACCTTGGAGGCTTCAGATGCCATCGGTATGAATTCTCCTGTTACCTTTTCTTAGCAGGCTGGGATGTGGTTTGCTAGTGGTGGGGCAGAACAGAGTAGCTTAAATGGCAGGACAGTGTCTTTGGGATTGTGCTTTGTTCCTGCTGGACCCCACCCCTGTTCATCAGTTCAGCAGTGAAGCTGAGGAGATCTGTCTTGCTGAGAAACATGGTGCCTATGGCCTCTGGCCCTGACTAGAGCCCCACTCCTCACTTCTGCACTGCCAGCTTTTGCTGCTCAGAACCTGAGCAACCTGTGCCTTTGCTCTTTGTGTGCTCCAGTGACCAGTGTCCCACTTCCCACCCCTGGGAGAGCTGGGTCTAACTGAGCTCTCTGTACTAGTGGGTAATCCTGGTTGCTCCAGTAACATTGTCTTCTTGAGCTGTGTGTGTGTAAGGGGGATGTGGGTTATCTTACCATCAAACACACCAGCACTGTTGGAGGCAGCTGGAGACACTGAAGTCCTGCTTTGCTGTTGTCGGCAGGGCCAGTGTTTCTGGCACAGCGTGCAGAGCTGGAGAACATCTACAAGGTGTATTGCCAGAACCACAATGAGGCCATTGCACTGCTGGAAACCTATGAGAAGGATGAGAAGATGCAGAAACTACTCCTGGACCTTCTGGATAGCCTCAGGTTGGAGTTTCTGGCTGTGGCAACCACCAGGCTGGGGCAGGGGAGTCAGTCTCCAACATCCCTGTCCCTTTGCAAGCAGTGCTTGGACAGGTCAGGTGGTGACTGGAGAGGGGCTGGCTGCGTCAGTGCATAGTTGAACAGGCTCCGGGCTCAAATGGCCCCCTGCCCCAATGCATAGGTGCTGGGACACTTGTAGCCCTCCCAAACTTTGGGCAGAAGCCACCAAAGTACAGAGAAGGTGGCATGTCTGAAATTGAGAGCTCCTATTCCTCAAGCCCTGTCCTACTGTGGCTGGTGAGGAAAGGAACTACTTTGCCTGTCTCAAAAACTGCCAGGGCTCCAGATTGTGGAGATTAATGCCCTGGGAGCTGACAGCACTGGCTGCTGCTCTGGGGAGACAGGGCTGCCCTCTGCCTTGGCAGCATCACTGCAGGCCGGGGCAAAGGCCCTGGCTGTGGGATTGCACACCTGCTGCCCCATTAACCAGTTGCTTTTCTTTGCTTTTTGGCACTCTGTGGGCCGGCAGGAGCCTGTACAGTGAGTGGTAAGTGAATCCTTCCTGTTGGTCCCTGCTTGTCTGTCTTGGCCTGGCTGCTCTCCTGTAACTAAACTTCTGCCACCAGCTGGGAGAATATTGGGGGGCCCTAATAGTACCTTGTGGGAGCACATCTGGGAGGAGCGGGGTGTCTGTGGTGTGGTCACAGCAGAGGCATTGGGTGGGGTACACAGGCAGGCAGCGCAGGGGATGAGGTGAGGGGAGGTCTTGGGAAGGAAACAGATTTTGGGAGCTGTCAGCTCCAAAGAGACCAGAGAGCCCTGTGCAGGCTGTGGTCCTGAGCACTGACAGTCTGTTCTGCACCAGTCACAGATCTGGGCATTTGGGTGGTGGGACAGTCTGGAGCAAGTGGTTCTCTGGTAAGCATGAGGCTGTGCCTGTGTGGGATTTTGCAATGGATCTAGTGATGGAGAGGATACTGGCTGGGAAAGGTCACCTGGTGCTGTGAGGTCTGGAAATCTGGGCTTGATTTGAGATTACCAGGGGTTCAGGAGTGCAGTGAGTTTGGAGATGAGGGTGGATTGACGTAGGGAATATGGTAGATTCAGAGATGTTGGTGTTCTGGGTCTGGTTTGGGTTGGTTTGAGGGGACACAATTTGTTTGCCTGAGCTGGACTGAAGCCTGGTGCATCTCCTTTGTCCCAACTTCCCAGGGGCTGCACAAACTACATTAACCTGGGCTCCTTCCTCATCAAGCCAGTGCAAAGGGTGATGCGGTACCCACTGCTGCTGATGGAGCTGCTGAGTGCAACCCCTGAAGCTCACCCTGACAAGGCACCACTCACAGCTGCTGTCCTGGCAGTTAAAGAAATCAATGTCAACATCAACGAATACAAGCGCCGGAAGGACCTGGGTGAGTAGTTGGGTAGCACTGGGTTGTCAGGGATAGGAGTGGGTGTATTGAGGTTGTCATCAAAGGCACTGTAAGACACAGGCATTGTGCTGACAAGGGTTCCAATTTCTACATCAATCTCTTTAGTGCTAAAGTACCGGAAAGGGGATGAGGATAGCCTCATGGAGAAGATCTCCAAGCTCAACATCCACTCTATCATCAAGAAATCAAACCGTGTGAGCAGCCACCTCAAGCACCTCACAGGCTTTGCACCCCAGGTAACGTGCATCAACTGCTACGTGCACTTATGCTCTGTGGTGCTTGAAGAGGAGGTGGTATCTGCTGTCCCCCTACACCCCTTCTCCAATGAGTAGCTCTGATCCAGGCCAGCAAGGCAGTGTGAGCTTAGGATCTAAACCACCTGTCTGCTGTCCAGCTTGTGGGCAGGAGGCCTCATGTCTTGTACTTGGGGTGGTGCTGAAGTCCTGCTTTGCCTTCCTTGAGACATTTTATCTCACAGCTTAAGGATGAAGCATTTGAGGAGACAGAGAAAAATTTCCGGATGCAAGAGCGGCTGATCAAGTCCTTCATCCGGGACCTTTCCCTCTATCTGCAACATGTTCGGGTGAGTCAGTCTGGATGTGATGCCTAACCCATGGGGCTCGCCATGCACTGCCCTTGCTGCCTGCGTGGTGTGTACCTGAAGTGCCTCTGGCCCGTGCTCCTGCCCTCAGCCCTGCCAAGGGGTGGTTTCTGGGAATTTGGGCTACCCTTGGAGGCCTCTTCTCCTGGGCAGCAAGCATGGTAGTGCTGACTTTGTGCCTCTGGTGCAGGAGTCAGCCTGCATGAAGGCACTGGCAGCAACGAGCATGTGGGACCTGTGCACGGAGAAGGGCAGTGCGGACTTGGACCAGTTCCAGAAAGTGAATCGACTCATCAGCGACCAGCTCTTCTCCAACTTCGTGAGTGAGGCTGCACTCTCGTGTGGTAGGAGGACCCCTCTGGGGCCCTGGGAGGCTGCAGGGAGGGTAGCACAGCCTGGAAGAGTGGTGAGCACTCCTGTTTGCCTCTTCTTCCCTGAGAACTTTGGTGCCTGTGCATTAATGATGTGAATTGAGTGTGCCTGTTAGATACATATTTTTTCAGCTCTACCTGAAGTGTTACAGTTCTTTATGCAAGTGGTTCAGGTACTTCCTATAGCATTGCCCATGCTGGCATGTTTATGTAAGATTATATGATGATTCCTGTTGGAAGGGACTTCTGGAGCTCTGGTGGGTGTCATCAGGAAGACAGAGCCTATGCTGTGCTGGGGAGGTTGTGTGCTGGAGGGTGAGCTGCTGGTGGTCGCTGCGTGGTGGGAGCAGGCAACTCATCTCACCTGCTCTCTGTCTCTGCCCACCAGAAAGAGCGGACAGAGCGGCTGGTGAGCTCACCCCTGAACCAGCTGCTGAGCATGTTTGCGGGGCCCCACAAGCTGGTGCAGAAGCGCTTCGACAAGCTCCTCGACTTCCACAACTGCACGGAGAGAGCAGAGAAGCTGAAGGACAAGCGAACTCTGGAGGAGCTGCAGTCAGCCCGCAACAACTACGAGGCTCTCAACGCCCAGCTGCTGGATGAGCTGCCCCAGTTCCTGCGCTTTGCCAAGGAGCTGTTTGCCAGCTGCTTGCGGGGCTACGCTGAGGCGCACTGCGACTTTGTGCGCCTGGCCCTGGAGGAGCTGAGGCCTCTCTTGTCGGTGGGTTCCCAGAGCACAGCCCAACACTCTGGGCTCATTGCAGTGCTGATCTCTGCACAGGGCTTGTCGCCGAACCTCTCTGGGATGCATCCCATTGCAGAGGAAGCTGCTGCTACAGCGTCAGCGTACTGTGGGATGGTGTCAGGGCAGAGATTGTGGGGTCATGATGCAATTGTGCGTACAGATGGTGAAGCCTCTGGCTGCTCCTGAAGCAGTGGCAGGAGGGCATTGGCCTGCAGGGACCTCGGGCAGTTTGGGGATCACCTAGTGCTGTGTACAGACAGGACTGAAAATCTGGACCTAATGCAAGGCAGGGCTCAGAGCCTCACCTGGCCCAGCAGCTGGCATGGTCTCTGCTGTAGCTCTTGGCCACTTTTCCCAACAGCTGTCACCTAACCATGACCCCCAACCCTGCTCTGTTTCCAGTTGCTGAAGGTGTTCGGCAGGGAGGGGAATCTCATTGCCATCTTCCAGGATGAGCACAGTCGAGTCCTCCAGCAGCTCCAAGCCTTCACCTTCTTCCCAGAGTCCCAGGCAGCTCCCAAGAAAACTTTTGAAAGGAAGAGCGTGGAGCGGCAGTCTGCCCGGCGGCAGCCCCTTGTTGGCTTGGTGAGTCCCCTCTGCCCCATGTCAGGGCTTGCAGAGCCTGGGAGAACCACTCACACCTGTCTTGTTCCTCTGCAGCCTAGCTACTTCCTGCAGTCAGATGACACCCGAGCTACCCTCCTGGCCCGCTATCCCCCAGACAGTCTGTTCCAGGCAGATCGCAATTTCAATGCTGCCCAAGACCTGGATGTCTCACTGCTGGAAGGAGATGTTGTGGGTGTCATCAAGAAGAAGGACCCCATGGGCAGCCAGAATCGCTGGCTCATAGACAATGGGGGTAGGTGGCTGCTCCCTGCCCTCAGCTCCTCTTGAAGCTCTGCTCCTCTGGTTCCCCTGCACCTTAATTTGAGCTCTCTTCCTCTCCCACCCTGCAGTGACCAAGGGCTTTGTGTACAGCTCCTTTCTGAAGCCCTACAACCCACGCCGCAGCCAGTCGGATGTCTCTGTGGGCAGCCACTCTTCCAACGAGTCAGAGCACAGCAGCTCCTCTCCCCACAGCAACACCACACTGACCTTCAGCCCTAGTGGGGCAGCTGTCACCTTCACTCAGAAATCCCTGCAGGACTCAGCCTCCCTGACAGACCCATACCACTCCCCACAGCCCTCCTCAGAGATGGACTCCCCCTGTCTGCCCCAGCTTGGCTCTGGTGACAGGACAGCCCCACTGGAGGCTGGTATGGTGACATCTCAGCGCCACTACAGCCGTCCTGAGCTGGGCTGCAGCCCCAGCTCTCGCAATGGGCATCCCACCAAAGCACACCTCCGGCCAGTGCCTTCAGTAGAGGACAGAGACTCTGGGCTGGAGAGCAGCGAGTCAGAAGGCAACCAGGTGAGCAGTCAGTCACCCAGGGGATGGGGATGCTGAGGGCTGACCCCATCACTTGAGGCAGTAGCCAGGGAGAGGTGGGAGGTGGAGGCTGCTCTGTCCCAAAGAGCTGACATGGAGGGTGAGACCTGCTCTCCCAGCAGCTGAGATGGAAATGCAGAGAACTAGATTGCAGGTGAGGGCAGCTCTGGCAGAGGCCTGGATGGGGCTGTCAGAAGCCCAGGGCTGTACCTTCGTATTCTGTGAAGCACTGTGCACATGTCCTGTGCAACATGACAGCAAGGGTGTGTGGTGTGACCATCCAAATGATGCTCTCCCTCTTGCTCTCTGCCTGGCAGGTCTACTATGCTCTCTACACCTTCAAAGGCCGAAACACCAACGAGCTGAGTGTGTCCGCTAACCAAAGACTCAGGATCCTGCAGTTTGAGGACATCACAGGCAATCGGGAGTGGTGGCTGGCTGAGGCACATGGGAAGCAAGGCTACGTGCCCTCCAGTTACATCCGGAAGACAGAGTATACATGAGGTGGTGGGAAGGAGCCTGAACCCTGTGCCTTGTTCCTGTGGGGACTGCCGGGGGCCTGGGGGAGGCTGGTCTGCACTGCAGCCCCCACTGATTGCCCTGAGGCTACGTTCCTTGCAGCACTCCTGGGCCCCACCACCATTGGCTGCCTTTGGGAGGAGGATGGGTGGGCTGGCAGATCAGGCAGAGACAGGCAGCTTGTGTGAGGGCAGAGGTGAGTTCACCTGTGCTACTTGAGCCTTCTAGTCCAGCCAGGAGCAGGGGAGCAAAGCTTGGAGCCATGGCCCAGGCTCAACCAAGACTGAGGGATAAACTGTGAAAGGCTGATGCTGAGTTTCTGGAGTCCATCTTTAGCCAAGTAGTGTTGGCTAAAAACAATCTGGGCCCTGTGAACATGTTCCCTGTGCCTTCTCAGCAGCAGCAGGAGCCTAGTTTTTCCTGTCTGTGCAGGATCTCAGGGTGGGACATCTACACACTGCCTGGGGCAGCAGCACTGAAGGTCACTGGGAGTAACAGAGCTCCAGGGCTGGAATGAGCCCAGCCTTTGAAAGCCCCCACAGCAGGGCCTCCATACAGCAGGTGCTTCATCCCCATGCTTGGTCTCCCACAGGCTCCGGCCTCTCCAAGCTCTGCTGCTAGCAGCAGCCATCAGGTTCTCATCTTCCAGGTGAGCCAGAGGCCCAGAACACTATCTTCCCTTGTCAGTCCAGTATCTCCAGTGCCTAAGACCCTTCTTTGTGCTGACATGCCCAATTGGCTGCTCTAGGCTGGGGCAGAGCAGAAGGCAAAGCATAGGCTCTCCTCTAGCCTGATTTTTTGGGGACTTTGACCAGGATTGCCTCACCTGTGCTTCCCTGCAGGGCACTGGAAACAGTGCTGGCATTCTGGGAGGGCGAGGGCCTCCATGAGAGGGATGTGGGGTGCCCTTTGCTGGGGTGGTGTGTCTTGCCCACTGCTGCTGTGCCCTGAAGGAGGGACACTCCCTTCTTTTTGGGCGATGTTTGTAGCCCCTGTACTGCTGCTCTGTAAATAAAGATTTGCTCTTGTGTATAGGAGGTGCCTGTGCAGGTGTTGGGAGACCTGGGAGGAGTGCCTGGCCAGTGCTGGCCTGGTGGCAGGTATGGTGATGAGGGGCAAAACCCAAGCTTCATGCAGATCCCACAGACCAGGAATAACCTTATGGTCGGGGTCCAGCATTATTTCTGCCTTGGTGTTTGTGCCATCTGCAGCTCAGGCACTAGGAAACCTTCACAGGAATGTTCTTCGTTAAGATGAAGTGATTGCGCTGTCCTCTTGCCTCACCCAGATGTCTGTTACGTGACCTGGCTGGGGCTGTGGGTGGCTTCTGTCCCCCCCTGCCTCTGTGCACTTGGGCAGGCCTGCAGCCAATGTCAGCACAACAGCTCCTGGCTTTCATGCCCAAGAACAAAGGAAGGTCAAGAGTCTGTCACCAGTAACCACCCTGTTTTGTGTGAGTTACATGTGAGCACATCAGTGTAGCACACGCATGTGGCTTCCCCTCTCCAGCTTATCTCCACCACAGTCAGATTTGTAGTCTAGAGTCACAGCCCAAAATCTGCCCTATTAGTGGTTATGATAGCCCCAGGGACTGCCTCGTTTATTTGCACTACGATCAAAGGGAGCTGTAGCCACAGAAAGGCAGGCAGGCCCTGGTTTCTCCACCTCCACTGCCAGAGTAGCGTTCATACTTGAGTATAGCTGTTCCACTCAATTTGGACACCCTGCCCATCTGTGTCTTTATTACCTGTGTCACCAACTTCCCCCAAACATTCGCCAGGTTTAAAGGTAAACCAAGGCTCATTTAGTATGCCTTAAAGTCAAACTTTAGTTGGAAGGCTAGAAACAGTTACAAAAAAAAAAAAAATTATAAAATTCGGTTTTGTATTAAACTGAATTTCATTCCATAGTGCTACAGCATTGTTCAGGTTTCCCTGGCAAGTACAAAAACTAAGATTCCCCCCTGCCATGGGACCATGTTGTCCCTGCCTGACAGATACATTTTCCCATCTGTACTGGAATAAATTAATGCAGCTCCAGACCCTTGTGTGCACAGCAGGCAGGGTGTGGTAGCAAGATTAACAGCTCCTTCAAGTCCAGATCCTCTCTCCCTGGCAGGCAGAGAAACCACCCTCTCCACTTCCCAGCTGCAGACAGACAAATTCTTGGGCAGCCTTGGAGACACCAGAGCCTGCGTGGTGAGTGCCAGCTGGAGGGAGATGCCCATGCACACACCTGTATGCTGCTCTGCTCCCCTACAGCACGGTGGTCTCTGTATTCGTGATGCCAGCATCCTTTGCCATTGCGGAGAAGATACCCTGCTTCTTCAGCAGCTCCTCTGGACTGTCATACTCCACAATCCTCCCGGCCTGCAGGACCATCACCCTGGCAGCAGGGAAGGAGAAGGCCTGAGTTTGCTTCCAAGCCGATACCACTGCTGGCACCAGCACTACAGCCCCGTGGACCCTCACTCCTAGAGCCACACTATGCAGTTCACCTCTCAGCACACAGGTGAGGGCAGAGCTCTCCCCCATATACTGGTGGGGTGGCACACAAAGTTTGAACAATTCATCTATGGCCGGTTGCTGTAAGCAAGGATCCCAAAAAATGTTTCTTCCCACTACCACATGGTCATCCTTCCCACCCCTCTATTCTACTCTCCTGAAAACTCCCAGGCACTGCACCTGCCCCTCTGGGTGCATCCTTGCCTCTGCTGCTGGCCACCTCTCGCCCCATCCTAGCAGCCTAGAGCCCCACTCCCCTTGCCCCACGGTACCTGTTGCTGTCCATGATGGTGTGGAGGCGGTGGGCGATGGTAAGGACAGTGCAGTCCGCAAACTCGCTCCGAATTGTTGTCTGGATTAAGTGATCAGTCTCCAGATCTACAGCTGCTGTTGCTTCGTCGAGGATGAGGATCTTGGCTTTGCGGAGAAGGGCCCGGGCCAGGCACACGAGCTGCCGCTGCCCAACACTGGGATGAGGTGGAGAACAGCAGTTACTATGCAGACAGCAGCATGTCTTCTGCAAGCCTACTACCACACACTGCACTGAGCCCAGCACTATGCCCACCCAGCCCTTCCTGGCCTTGCCCCAGCTGATCATCTGACACCCGGAGCACCACACCCCTCAGCATCTTGCTCTCTCAGTCATCATGGAAGGGTTCATTCACACTGCCTCCCTTACAGCCATGACTCCTGGACCTCTTTCTCCCACCTCCACTCCCAGAAGCTTCTGTGCCCTGAGCAGCCACTCTGCTAGAGGCTGCTGTTCCAGGCTGTTCCCTGGGACCAGGGGAAGGGAGGGTAGCTCGGTCTGCCTCCACTCACTCACCTCAGGTTCTCCCCTCCCTCGCTCACAAGATGCAGCAGCCCCTCGGGAAGGGCTTGCACGTATGTCTTCAGGTGGGCCAGCTCGAGAGCCTTCCATATCTCCTCGTCTGTGTAATGGTCAAAGGGGTCCAGGTTCATCCGCAGGGTTCCAGTGAAGAGCACAGGGTCCTGTGAGGGACAGCACAGTACTCAGCCACACCATGGCTGTTCAGCAGATGTGATGGCTCCAGGCCCCCAAGTTTGGCTACATCCTGCCTACCCGCTGGTGGCAGCTGGGCAGGTGAGGTGCCAATGGCATGGTCACAGGCCCTTGGGCTCCCTGCAGCACCCATGGGTGCTCTAAGGGTGATGTGTAGCCCAGGGAAAAGAGCCTGCAGAGCCCAGGCAGCAGTGGGACATGAAAAGGTGGGGATCAGCTCACCTGGGGGATGATAGTGAGGCTCTTGCGCAGGTCATGGAGGCCGATTGTCGCTATATCCACCTCATCAATGAGGATCCTCCCTCCAGCAGCCTCCAGCACCCGGAAGAGGCAGTTGGTGAGGGAGGATTTTCCAGCCCCAGTCCGGCCCACAACCCCAACCTGTGGAAGCAGCTATTTAGACCAGCCAACAGGGTTGAAGAAAACAGGGCAAATGCTCTCCATCTTGGTCTGGTGGGCCTTCCTGCCCTGCATCTGTAATCACCATTTCCCAGACTGTCTCCCTTGGTCACTACCCCACAGCTCAAGTCCCCAGGAGCCACATCCCATCACCATTCCCCCCCAGCCCCTAGACCAAAGCTAAGAGGACAGAAACAACTTTTAACACTGTATCCCTACAGAAAGGGTGTAGTATGATCTGAGGCAGAGAGGTCCTCACCTTCTCAGTGCTCCAAATATTGCAGGTGATCCCCTGAAGTACCAACTCCAGTTCAGGTCGGTAACGAACTTTGTAGTCCACAAATTTGATCTCACCTTTGCTGGGCCAGCCATGGGGTGGACGCTTTTCTGTCACCCATGGAGCCTGGGGGCACAGGAGCATTAGGGGGTTGCACCTTGTGATGCTGGCTAGCACCAAGCTGTCCAGCAGGTGTTTGCCTGGACCCTGGTCTGCTCACCTCATTCTTCACCTTCGTGTACTCATGTACCCGCTCCAGTGCCACAATGTTCGTCTCCAGCTCTGAAGACGTCCGCACCAGCCAGTTCAGTGTCTGGGTTACCTGTGTGGCAGAGCCCAGAGGATGCAGAGCTCAGTGGCACCCAGGAATTACCACCTCCCACCTCAGCTCAGGGACGCATGGGCATGAGCACCCCTGGCCTAGCCTTTAAGTCTCTACTCTCATGCTCCTCCCCACTGCAGCACTTATTCCCCTCACACTAGGATGTATGCTGCCCTGGCTCCACAGCAGCTCCCCAGGTGACGGGACACCCCAGCTAATCCCCTCTTCATGGATCAGAGCTGGAGGCAGGGCAGCATCCTGCAGTCAGCCCAGAGCTCCAGGAACAGCCCTGCCCTGGAATAAGAAAGAGCTTTCATTAACTCACGTTGAGGGCAGAGGAGACAGAAAGACCAACGATGCCGCCCTCCAAAGTGCCCTTTGAAATCACAGCTAGAAGCGCAGAGAAGAAGATGATGAGGCTCCCAACAAACTCCAAACGGATGGCCAGCCACCTGCACCAGAAGAGGACAGCTGAGGGGCAGTGGGAGAGGCAACCGCCTGCGCCCGACACAGGGTCCACCAGTGAGGCCAGCACCCCACCAGCATCCCTGCACACCTAGTCCTGTGCCCAGCTCTGTACACATGGTACCTGCACAGCACGTGACTTGTAGCCAATTCTGAGAGCAGGTTCATTTTACCTGTCTCACACCCTGTGTCTCACACAACCCCCTGTGCTGTTAATGCCATGTATCTGAGGCACCCCAACTATACAAGCCTCGCACACCCTGAGTATCTACCCCGTAACACGTCAACACCAGATACTGTCCCCATCACACTCCCACCTGGCCTGGAGCATCAGCCACTTCCCAGAAACCACCAAGAGGATCTCAGCCCTTGGCAGCACAGTTCACCCTGCCTAGGCTCTGGGCACTTCTAAGGGGCCAAACACTGGCTTTCAAAATCACCCTAAAATGTCTCCTTCCCACAGATAGTGTCCCTTTCCCAAGCTCCCCCAGTTCCTACACAGATCCCCAGTCCCAAGATCAAGAGGTAGTATTGACGTATCTCAGGGCCTTTCCTCAGGACCCAGAAGCCCCTGGGTAGAAGTGCTACTGGCTGTGCTGTGGCATAAGGAATAAAACTCACCTATTTGAGACTATCCAGGAGTAAACACTTTTCTGATTGATGTCCATAGTGCTCTCATTTTGCTGCAGGAACCGTTCTTGGTGTCCATAGGCCCGGATCACGGAAAGACCTGACACTGTCTCACCAAAGTGAGAGTAGATGGGAGACCTAGTTACTGAGTCCAGACGCCGTAGCTGGCGTGATGTGGAGATATAGAAGCGCTGAAATGAGGGACACAGCTTGGTTACCAACACAAAGCCCGGCAGTGACAAAGGTACTGCTCTAAGCAGGGCAGAAGCTTCTCTTAAGCCCCAGTCACTCACCAGCACAAAATAGTAGAAGATGCTCAAGGGAATGATAACAAGAACGAAGAATGGAGTGGCCAGGGAGATCATGAGCAATGTGCTAATGAGGGCCATGAAACAGTTGAGCCAGCTGCGGAAGGACATGGGAATGGTCTCATCTATCGTGAAGATATCCTGGAGCATACAAAGAAGTGGGGAGAGGCAGTCAGTGACCCCAGGGAAAGGGAGAATCCCAAAGGCTCCACTCATACAGGGTTCCTACACATTTGTGTGTTAACAAAGTGCCAGACACTTGCAAAAATATTGGATCACACTGAATCAGTGTCAGGGTCACAATACCATTTAAGGCCACAGCTCTTAGCTTGGGAACAACTGATTTAACAGAGAAGCATTCTGTAATATTCTCCTGTAGCACAGACCAGCTTTGGGAGCTGCATCTTCAACTGGACCTAGGATGCAGGGGCAGGAATTGAGGCAGAAAGAGGGACAAGTCTAACTCCAGGTCCGTGCAGGTGCACCCAGGTTTCCAGCTGGTCATCATCCCTCTCCTAGCTGTGCACCACATAGTCCTTCATCTCAGAATAAACTCAATAGCCCCACAGGCTTGATTTCAAGAGAGATTTTTATTCGCAAAAATAAAGAGATGTCACCAAAGGAAGAACTGAAGTTGCTGCACACTTGAAACTGCCTGTATTCTCCTTCCTTTCTTGTTTCCTCTTTGTTTTACAAGTCTCATTTACACAGCAAAGACTGTATCTTTTACTGATGGTCCATAACCACAAGTCCTTACTGAACATGCGTTCTAGACTCCTGCCTATCTTGGTAAACTCCTCTGGACCCCTTTCAGTTTCTCCACATCCCTCTTGACAGGTATGGCCTCCCTAGCACTGGGCTGAGAAGATAATAATTTGCTGTGACCTGCTGGCCACTCTCCTCCTAGAATAGCCCAGGGTTTGGTTTGCCTTACAGTCAGCCTTACATCCACCATGCCCTTCTAGTCCCTTCCAAGCCCTGATCAGGCCTTATCTGTGCAGTGCTGAACAGCAACAGGGTTATGCCACCACCCAATGCCCTCCAGTCCCGCTGGAACAAACGCCTTCGTGTTGGTACTGTTCTCTTACCTTGGCAAACCTATTCACAATGCGGCCAGTTGGGGTCGTGTCAAAAAAGCTCATGGGCGCACGCAGGATGTTGCTGAGCAGTTGCTGATGCGTAACCCGAGAAGCCCGCATGGCACCACGAGCAGACAGGAGGATTGCAAAGAGCAGGAAGAGAGCTGCAAGGAGAGCACAAGGTGGTCATCACCAGCTCATGTGTGACACTGACCCCAGGCACCCTTTTGCTCAAGGGATGTATCAAACATCTCCAAGCCAGCAGCTCTGCAGCGAACCAGTGTGATAGATCCTGCATCCCACCTTCTTGGGAAGCCCCAGAAACTGCGTTCCACCACAGGGGAAGAATGTTAACCCTTTTGGAAAGCCTTAGGCCCTAGCACTATCTCCAGCTGATTAAGGACAGTGATCTTTGACCTAAGGAGGCAACACAGACCTCTCGGGACAATTTGTGCTGGCTTCAGGCTGATATCGGTGCCCAATTCAGCAAGAAACAGAGGGAAGGCAGCAGCAGGCCAACGAACACAATGCTGGGTCCCCTGCTCCTTGCTGCACTGCTGGCTGCATGCTTTGCAAGCCACATTCCTTCTGGATCACTCAGCCGAGGTGAGCAAGATCCCCCATGCTCCCACACTCACCTTGTGATATCCCCAGTGCTCCAAAGACACCAATCCGCAGGTCTCGCAGCTCCACAGGGTAGGTCTGGTTCAGGTAGTGCTGAGCATCATCCGTCCAGGCGCTGAGCCACAGGTTGGTCCCCACGACAGCAGCGTACTGTCCAACATAGCCCATGGCAATCCAGAAAGAGTAGCACAAGCCAACAGCACGCAGGTACCGCAGGTACATGGAGAACTTCACCTGTGGACCAATTCAGCCCATCACTGCTGCCCAGCAAACTGTGTCCAGTGACACCCAGCACAACCATGGGACTCCCGCCATGCTGCCCACAGTGCTCCTCTCCACCACCTTGCCCACCAGCCCCAGGCAGCTCTGTCTCCTTCGACGCTTCTTGACTGCAATGGTGCCACGGAACACAACACCAGCTTCTCTGAGCCACAGTCAAGGTCCCACTCCATCCATCCTCCTCACCTTGCCTGTTTCCACAGCTTCTTTCTCAATTAGTTTCTGGCCCTTCAGCTTCTTGGGGGGCTCATCCTGGGCCTTTTTCCAGGACTTGGTGCTTCTTTTACTAAGGCTGCAGGGAGGTAAGGGGCACTGTTAGTCACAGGGTGCTGGATGGGACCTTGTCTCCAGGGGTCCATCCCCATGCTGCATTGGCACTCCAGTGCTGGAGCCCTCTGAGAAATGTCTTAACTGGAGCAGCTTTGAATAAGTCCTGTGGAAGCTCTAGGCATTTGCAGCCATGAAATCATAGCCCTTGTCCCCAAAAGCAGAACTAGCCCATGGGAGAAGTTTCAGGGCAGACCACTGAGTAAGGCTGTGACACACTAATGTGAGTGAAGGCAAGGTCAGATGTTCCTGATCCAGCGCAGCTGCTGGTAGAAACAGGTAGGGAGGCTCCCAGCCCCTTTCAGCAGGGGCTCCCTCAGTGTACCCCCAGACCCCCAACTCCAAGGAAGCAGTCCAGGAGTCAGGGGAGAGAGCAGAGAGCTCAAGTCAAGTTCCCACCTGCGACTGAACTCCCTCTGGCGGACGCTGGCCTCTCGCTTCAGGGTCATGGTCACCACATCATCAGGGCCCTCCTCCACACAAGGCTCAACATCTTCATCACCCTGCTCTTCATCCCCAGCTAAAGCAACAGCTACAAGCACAGGGATGAGAGAAGGTAGGGTCAGGCACTGAGGAGGGAGCAGATCCCATGTACCACACCTCTGCACCCAGGCTGTGTCCTACCACCATACATCACACCTTCTCCAGCCCTGCTGCAAGCCCAGTACAGCAGTGGGAGGAAGAAATCCATTGTGCTGGAGGGAGAACTGACAGGGGATGCAGGGCTAGAGCCCTGCATGGAGGCAGTTCTTGCTGCTGACTTATCCCAGTACCACTGATGGGACCTCAAGCAGAGATTTGTGCTAGTTTAGTAGATGCAAGATCTGGTAGGTCATGTCACTCCAGTTCAGGATCATCCCTTTGAGCAGATAGAGATGGGTCCCATGGGGACAGACTGGGAATAGCCAGGTTCCAGCTGGACAAGTGGCCTGAGCCCAGGGAAGGTGAACATCCACCTGACCTGACACCACTCCCTCACAGAGCACTGAGGGACGTGATAAAGATGAAATGTTACCCAACAGCATGTTTGGAATAAACCAAAGGATCTTTCTAACCCCAGCATCACTAAGGAATGGAGCCTGTTGCCACATAGTATTATGGGACCCATAAACATACAGGAACTAAAAAAGGAAAGAGAAAAAGTAGTCAGGTCCTTCAGTTCAACACCATGCCTGGGTGCAAATCATAGGCAAAAAGTCCTTGTGCTGCTGATTGCTAGAAGTTGGGAAGGATTCACAGCAGCCATCACTGGGGCCTGGGCTGGATAGAGCCAGGTCAGACTGACAGCTCAGGTCTTGGGTATTTCAAAAGCACAAGACAGGCACAACCTCTATAACTGCTACAGCCCCATTGTGTTTCCAGTACCTGTGGTATTTTTCTCTGAAGCATCCTCCTCCTGTCTGCCATACAAGTTCAGGAACTGGGCAAAGGCCCCCTTGTTTGCAAGCAGTTTGCTGTAGGAGCCCTGCTCAGATACTTCTCCTGCCACCAGCACCACGATGTTATCCACCCGGGGCAGGAAACTGATACTGTGCGTCACCAAGATCCGCGTCTGCAACAAAGTGGTTGCAGGGTAGTGAGCATCAGAGCAACCCACACCCATCAGCCATGGTCCCACAGGATCTCCATTCCCTAGTTGGGGACATCTCTGCTTCTCAATGGCTTTCTACAAGGACACAGGGCACCTCTCTGGGGACCCACAAGGCCACTCCTGCCTGCTGCAGCCCCATGTGAAAGCCACAGAACCCTCTCTGTCCCAAGCAAGCAGCCTCAGCCTTCCCTAGATGGTCAACACTCTGTCAGTGCCACTCCTGCCTGGCTGGGTGGTGGGGAGGAGGGCACAGGTGCTCACCTTCTTTTGCAGCAGCCCTTCTGGCCCCAGCACATTCTCAAAGAGGTACTTGCCAACGTGAGCATCCACAGCAGACAATGGATCATCCAGGACATAGATGTCTGCATTGCTGTACACTGCCCGGGCCAGGCTGACTCGCTGCTTCTGGCCTCCACTCAGGTTAATGCCCTGGAAGGGAAGGCATCTCTGTGAGCCCTGGGCTGGCACAGGGCAACAGCTCTGTCCTCTGCTGCAGGTGCCATAGGAAACCCACAGTGCCCAGGGATGGTACCTTCTCTCCAATCTCTGTCTGGTCACCTGCAGGCAGCAGTTCCAGGTCTGGAAGTAGGGCACAGGCCTTAATGACCTTCTGATACCTGGCTTCATCCAGTTCTGACCCAAAAAGGATGTTGTCTTTCAGTGTGGCATTCTGGATCCAGGCCTGCTGAGGGACGTAGGCCAGTGAGCCCTGGAAAGAGAGACACAAGAACACTGTCATCACCTGCAGCTTGTTCCTTGCCCTGAACCACCACTCCAGGACCAGTCCTGCCCTGCTGACTCCCTGCTGAGCTCACATGCAGCCCCACAGCCCACCCCCACACCAGCCAGCTCCTCTCACGTGGATGTTGATGTGTCCCTTGATATTCTCCATCTCCCCGAGCATGGCTGACACCAGCGAAGATTTGCCTGAGCCCACAGCCCCCACCACAGCCACCAGGCTTCCGGGTGCGACGTCCAGGGTGACACTGCAAAGACACAAGCGCTGAGGAAGCAGCACTGCCAGGTCACCCACTGGCTCCTGCACAGGACCAGCATGGAGCTGTGTCTCTGGGGCACTCACATCTGCAAGCACTGTAAGGGGCAGCATCCATCCCCAGCCAACAGCACAGGGTTCCTCTCCCCACCCATCTGCCCCCAACATGGTGCACACACTCACTCTCTTATCGCAGCGTTGCCGTTCTGCTCCCAGGAGAATGTGGCCTCCGAGAAACTCACAGCACTGCCTGTCAGCAGAGAGACATCCCTCAGGGCTGGGCAAGCCCAGGGCTGGGCAAGCTGGGACCCACAGGGACTAACCTCAATTTTGCCCTACCTTCAACAGGGTTGTGGTGGATAGCTGAGGTGTCCAGGTCTTCTCCAGCCAGGTAGCGCTCCAGCCTCACAGTTGACACTTTGGTCTGCCATGGCAGAAAAAGGATGGCATGTAGGCATGGGGTGCAGCTGGGTGGGCTGGCAAGAGTCCCATAAGCAGAACACCCCATACACACATCTCCCCCTCCAAGCACCAGCCCCAGTCTCTGAGCCCAAACCCTGAGTCACATACGTGAGTCCTGTCCCACCCCACTGCCAGCAGAGTCCTGTGCACAGACGCCTGTGTGACCAAGACCCAGGTCCATCACACACCTAAGCCCCACGTGCTGGTTTGGGCAGAGGTATCATGGGATCCCCCTACACCCCCTGCCCAATGTGAGGGCTGACCTGCACCAGGGAGGAGAGGACCAAGGGTAGCATGGCCATGGGGAAGCGCAGCACATTGAAAAGGGAGATGGCAGTAAAGGCCTTCTGTGCATCCAGGATGTTGTTCTCATCCACCAGCACGAAGACAGCAAAGCTGGCCAAGGAGACCTAAGACAGAGAGCAGGGAAAACCATCATTAGAGTGGTTGTGTGCCCCTCATGCTCCCCTAAGGCCTCAGCAGTGACTTTCTGCTGGGGACCTTTTCCCCTCCTGCTTCCCTTCTCTTTGGGCCCTGTTTCACCACTCTGATGGGACCCCTTTCCAGCCACGGCTCTGCTGCCAGCAGCCAGGACTATACTTCACACATCCCCCTGGACAAAGCCCAACCCCAGCTCTGAGGAAGGTGCATCCCTCCCCAGACTGGTGCTCACCAGGACAGGGGAACACGTGAACACGAAGATGGAGATTGACTGCAAGTAACTGAAGTTCACCAAGTCCTTGAGCTCACGTTCCCGGATCTCACTGACTCGCTTCTCAAACGAAGGCTCCCAGGCAAAAAGTTTCAGGATCTGAGGGATGAGCAGGGTGAGTGGGCCTCATGGGAATGCCCGTCTTCACACTTAGCTTGCTGGAGGCCAGCACCTCTATCACCAGCTCCTGACTTTCTCAAAAACCTGCTTGTCCACCACATCTACCTGCCCCTGTCCTGCCTCATGGCTCAGAACACTTCACCACAGCATGCCCACTCCCTCGCCCTTGGCTTAGAGGTCACTGCCAGTTCATCTACCATGATGGTAGGCTGGTCACCTCCACTGCCATCCAGAAAACCCACAGAAAACCCACTCTTGGCTCCCAAGTCTTGATCCAAGTACCCAGAGCTCCTCCCCAGCCAACCTTTCAAAAGGTGAGGGAGCTAAAGGAATTGCAGAGACTGAGGCTTGGCTAGCCCAGACACAGAGGCCCCAAGCTAGACTATAACACTGGTGCTGTAGGGTGACACAGGTGTACTGCCTCCAGGTATAGTGCACCAAGAAGAGCAGTGCAGCAGTTGCCCAGGGGGTCTCCACTCCACTGTTCACCTTGATTCCATTGAGGATTTCACCCATTATCTTCAAGCGTTCATCCTTGTTCTTCATGTTCCTCACCTACAAACAGAAGAGCCAGAGGTCACCTAAACCAAACAGCACCTCATGTTTGGAAATGTATCTGGGAAGGGAAGGGTGGTCTCCAGATCCCAGAGAAGCCATCCTACAAAGCCAAACATTGGGTCCCTGGGGCTCTGGACAACCTGGGAAAAAAGAATACTCTATTGTCAGGTAGAAGCTAGAGCTTTGTTTTATGGTGGGCAATATCTCACTTTCAGTCCTCAAGACTGCACCCAGCCCTGATCAAGTTCAGCTGTGACAGTAGAACAGGTCTCACTTGCCTCCTGCTCATCTCAGCTGATCAACCCCCAGCTCAGTCTAGAGACTCCCCCAGCCAAAGCCTGATGAACTTCCAAGGCTGGGGAAGATCTCCAGCATAACAGGGACGGGTAGGAGAGTGTGGAAAATTAGTGAGGCCTCAGGAGTGCAAGGCCAGAGAGGATTTTGCATCCAGCACTGACCTGGATGTTTTTGGCCTTGGCAACCAGGAGTGCATTTAAGGGGATGAGCAGCACCATGACTGCTATGCCAGCCAGGACAGAGGGGCCCAGCTCTGCCCAGAGGAAAACAATGGACAGGATAATTTGCAGGGGGGATGACCACAGCTGGTGAATGAAGTTGGTCACATCCATGAACCTCTGGGCATCAGCTGACATCAGATTCACAGTCTCTCCCACTGTGGACTCCTTGCGGGTGGCACTGGACATGGTGAGTGCCTGGAGAGAGAAAGCACAGTCACTGCAAGCCAGCCTGCCAACAGCATGATGCAGAGCAGAGAATTAGCAGGCCAGGTTTAAACTGCTCCTGCTGCCCCTCTGTTGGCTCTGTCATCACTGTCTGCACACCAGGAGCCATGGAAGCCCATGCCTGTGCAAGAATCCCAGGGGCAGCTGCCCTAGGTGTTGCACTGCTCTGCAGAGAAACCTCTCTCATCCCTGGTAGCTGTCAAACACATAGCTGCAGCACCCAGGTCCCAGGCAGAACTAGCACCCAGTGTCCCCAGTGCCAGGTGGGTATTCCACAAGCCAAGCTCTCCCTGTGCCTTCCTAGGAAGTAAAGGGCATACACCGCAGGCACTACAAGTTGATGGGGCAGGCAATGGATGCTGGTATCCCCAGCCCAGCTTGGACGAAGCCAACAGGGGTGATGACAGGGCCATACCAACCTTCTTGTAGATGGCAGCAACGAGACAGGCACGCACGTTTATGCCAAGTAGGAAGCACAAGTTGAAGTACTGCTGCAGGCAGAGGGACTGGAGCAGCGCCGTCAGGAAGAGCAGGACAGTGTATAGGTAGCCTTGCCAGGCAAAGGACTCCTCATCTGACACAAAGGCAATCAGCAGCCTGGAGGGCAGAGTGGCCCATGAGACCCCCACTCTACTGAGACAGACTCAGGCAGGATGCTTCAAACCAAGTCAGGGAGAGCATCCTCATGAGAGCAGCAACGGAGACCCTGCCCAGACAGCTGGGTTGACACTCAGCAAGCTGGGGATCCCCACCCCTGGGACACTGTATTTCTTGTGCAGCAGCAGGTCATTTGTGTTAGATCATCCACAGAGACTGTGCAGCTCTGCAAGACAAACTGAGCAGGTCTTCCTGGGCTGAGCTGGACTGACTCACGAAGGGCCTCAAAGAAGAACCAGGACTATCTACAGGGTGGAAACTGGGTTGCATAACAAAGGATGTAGGGAGTAGGGAGCAAGATATCACCTGTAAGAGCTGGCAGCCAGCTCAGATTAATTCTTCATTAAACTGTAACCCAACACATTCTCACACCTTTGGTGAGGGCACAAAAAGACCCCACCATGTGGGGCTGGGAGAGGTCACATATGGAGATAGTGAGGTTTGATGCAGTGCACATAGGGAGGTGGTGGGGCTGGGTGCAAAGCCAGGATAGGGCAGGGACAGGAACAGAGAGAAAGGACTCACTTCAGCAGCTGGGGGCTGACAAACACAAGTGCATCCTGCACCACTTTGAAAGCCATCGCAAGCAGGAGGTTCTGCCAGAAGGTCTTGCATAGGGTTTTCACCAGCCAACCCCTGGGGAAATCCTTGGAAGGGCTGGATTCTTCTTTGTCCCCCTTCTTCTTCCTCTTTTCCCCCTTCTCCTCCTAGAGGGAAGCCCACACAGGAGCCGGTCATAAAGGCTCCTCACACCTGGATGGATGCTTCTAGGGCAGTGCCACAGCCCCCAGATCAGGTATCATGAATGAAGCCTCCTTTCATTTTCATGTTCCCTCTTACTTTTTCATACACCCCCAATATTAACTTCTCTCTTGTGCAGGTTTGCCAAAAATAGCTGTTGCAAACCCCAGATCAGTCTCAATCCTAGGAAGCCTGAACCTCAGAAGAATGAGAGTCCAGAGACAATCATAGAGTGATGCTCACTCTGACCTCGTTGCTAGGTGGTATCTGGGGTAGGGAAAGACAGAGCCAAAAGAGCTGCTTGTACTGAGGACAAGGGTTGTTACTGTCCTCTGTAGGGCAGAAGGATAGAGACTTTCTTGGTCTCTCAAAACAAGGAGATCTGCCGAGGACAGGGAAGACCTTGTCATAGAATCATAGAAACACAGATTCATTGAATGGTTTGGGCTGGAAGGGAACTTAAAGATCATCTAGTTCCAACTCCCCTACATGGATTGCTCCATTCTTGCCCATGGCCCTGAAGAATCAAAGAGAGCATAACCCCACAGTGGGGCTGCAGGGAGGTGAGGTGAACCTACTCCCCAGGGCTGGACCTGGATCTCTCAGTCCCATGGAAGGCCAGGACTGGGAAGGGATTTACCAGAACCAGGATGTCTTGGCTCCGGGCCTTGCTCAGATTGTTTCCATGGTCTGGGTCACCTTCCCAGCGTCTCTTCTTGCGTTTCCGTTTCTCCAGTTCTACTTGGGCCTTCTTCACTGCAGTCTTCATGTTCTTCTCAAAATCAGTGGAAATCGCCTGTGTCTTGTCTTTACTTTTCAGTTCCCAGATATCCTCTATCTCCAAGGGTTTGCGGTAGCCCTTGAAAACTATGCTGTGGGGCAGAGAAATTTCCTGCACTACACATTTTGGACAGTTCTCATTGCAAATGCAGAGCCTTCAAACCCATCCTGGCCCTGAGCTCAGGCTGCACAGACTGCACCAAATGTGGTGCCTCTCACAGCTACCTCCAAGCAGCCTGTGCTGCAGGCTCCCCCAGACAGGGCTGGCCTAGGCACCCCTGCATTTCTCCAGCCCAGCCTCCCCCAGAGCCCTGCTCACCTGGTGTACCATTCAAAGGTGATGGTGCTCAGGAAGGAGGCTGTCACCTCTGGGTTCTAGGGTACAAAGCAAAGTGGGTACCAAGAGATCATGGGTGCTGAGGGATGGTGTTGACAAGAGTTGACTCAGTGCTCACTGGCATTATTTAAGAAACCCCAGTTTCAAACTGTGCCAGCCCCAGAAACCCCATTTGTCAGCCAGAAGCAGCCTCCCTTGGATACACGTGCAGATGCCCCAGGCTGCAGGTTCCAGCTCTCACTGTGCCCCTTGCGGAAGCCCCCAGGTCTCCCCTCCCACGTGGGCCAGGTGTCCCTGCATGGAGCCCACCCTGCCCTGCACAACACCAGCTGGGATGTGGTACCCCAAGTCCACTCCTGCATGGATCTCACACCTTCTCTGTGATTTCCTTTGTTTCTGGGGCGATGTCTGAGAAGCCTGAGACAAGGAAGAGCAGCAGCTGGAGCCCATAGGAGATGAAGAAAAGGACAAACCGTGGCACGTCGGAGATTGGTGCCTGCAGGAATTGAGAGCCCAGGGTAACTGTTGGGTCTTGTCTCAAGGCCACGTGGCCCTCAGAGACCAGATCCATCAGCAGGACAATGAAGAAGGCTGGGCTCAACAAGGCAATGCAAAACCCTCTCTGGGTCCTGGCCCAGCTTCCCGTCTCTACCCCTCCCTGACCTCCTCTCATAAGTCCATAAAGGGAGAAATTGGTCCTGGAGAGCTTATGCCACTCCAAGAGACAGGATCCATTCAAAGAGCAATTCCTTGGTTTCCCAAGGTCCCTAGTGCAGCTGGGAGCTCAGTGATACCACTGAGAGCTTGTCAGAAGACGAAGTCTGAAGGGACTTTCTTTGGGGACAGAACAAGACCATGGGGAAGCGCAGAGCTTCCTGCAAATCCAACCTGTAGGGCTCTCCGGAGGAGTGACTGGAAAGGCAATACCCCACAGAGCAGGGACAGGATCAAGAAGCAGAAAAGTATCCCCGAGTCTCTGCGCAAGCAGAAGCGTCGTGTGTAATGGATCAACAGGACCAGGAGCTGCAGAAAGGAAAATCAGTCAGACATTCAGGCAGGGCTGCAGGACTAGGTCTAAGCCCTAAACGTGCCTTTGGAGTTTCCTGGGATGCCAGCACAAATTGTCTGCTGCAATTCCTTGCCTTGAAGACAGAGCTTCCAGTGCCTGAGCTCACTGCCAACCCTGCACAAGCTTCCAAGTTCATTGCGCAGGGCAAGGGTTTATTTCAGGAAAACACACAATCAGGCTCCTCACAGGAAAGCCAAGTATGAAGGCATGCTGACATTACAGTGGGGCACCACTTCTCCTTCAGCTGTTCTCACCCTTAATCCTCAGACATGCCCAGCTGTGGGGGGTCACAGCCTGTCTCCTGCGTATTGACTCCAGACCTGGAACTAAAGTCAGATCAGTCCCAGCAGCGCAGCCGCTCTGGGCAGTTACCTTGCCTTGTAATCTCACATGTACTCTACACGTGAAACTAAATGACATGAGAAAACACAAAGTATAGCAAACAAGGGTGGTTACTTTTGCTTTTACCTCTAGTTCCTGTGCCCTTTGGCTTTTTTAAGGCTGTTAAAATATCCCATGTCTCACACAAGATATCTGCAACTTCCACACACATATTCCACCAAGCTAATAGCCTCCATGTCCTCAGCTTTCTCATATGGCACTTCTCAACTCTTTGCACAGAACTGAGCAGCAACCCATGGGAAGCTGTGAGACATCCAAGCAGGAAGCCATGGTGTGATGTTCACACTGTGCAACCCAAACCACTGCTACTAAGGTTTCTGCCAGAAAGCTCAGCTATGCTCACAGGAATCGTAACTATCCCACTTTTAAGGATAAAATAAGAGAACACTGTACAAACACACACCTGCCCTCAACATATCACCCTTGCGCACCACCCACACATATTCAGGCCTAGTCCCTACCGATCTTCCAGGCTACGCTTCCCTCCTGGACACAGCTTCCAGCCTGTGTCTGAGCTATGGGAAGTTTTCTGCTGCTTGGACCCACAGTCTCACCCCGTCTCCATGGGAACACACAGCACATTCACCAGCTGATCCCTTACCCAGGTGGCAATGTACAGGCTGGGGTTTGTGTACTGGACAGCTGGCAGGGGGTCTTGCTCTGTGTCCTCAACAAATGCCAGGGCCAACTCCGCCACTGCTGTCAGCATCAGCAAGGTAGCCAGCACCTGCAGGGAGAAGGGAGCAGTGGGGAGGGCAGACCCAGCCCATCCTGGGCACTGGGAAGCACTGGGAGACATAGGTGAGCATAAAAGCACTGAATCCCATACACTGTTAAAACCTTTACAACCCAAACCTGGCCCTGGGGAGCTTTTTAGGATCCTGTGAAGGTGCAGCACCTACAACGGCAAGCAAGATGAGAAGCCCCAGTACACTCCTCAGCCCTCTCTCTCAGTGCATCCCAGCCCTGTTATCCCTCTGTCCCAGATACATCTCATCCTGGACTCACCTTTACATTTCTGTCCCAGATGGTGCCCCAGGCCATTGTTCCTTTTCTCCTACACATCTCATCTCTTCATCCCACACCTGACTCCAGCCCAGAGGCTTTCCACCACCCCTCCATCTCAGGCTGCTCCAGTCTGCCCTCTCTGTGCCATCTCAGCCCCACTCTACCTGTTTGATGATGTAGAGTTTGGTCACAGATGATTTCTTGGCTCTGGATTTGCACATAGGCAGGAGCTGCCATGGAGCCAAAATCCAGAAAAAGCCAAGAGGGACCCAGACCAGCACAGTCTGCTGGAAGCACACGGGCAGGTCGGCATCCGGACGAGCAAGGTAGGAGTCATTCTGGGGGCAACAAGGACAGACAGCCACGTCACTTGGGATGGCTCAACCTCACCTGGCTCCCACCAGAAGAGCCAGCAGTCCTAAAGCTCCTGCTCACCCAGCGTCACCCCATCACACTTCCCTCCTCAACACCAACCTTCCTGGCTGAGCCTTGCAGCGCTCACCCAAGGTCCCAGATTACATCCTCCTGGTACCCATCAAGCTGCCTGAACCTGACCTCCCCCGTAACAACCCTTTCTGGAGCCAAGCCAGCTGCAGCAGCTGGACTTTTTCTCCAAGAGGTGTCCTGTGTTCCCAACTGGACAGAACAGGGCTCGCTCAGGGAACTATTGTTTGCATTGTTGTCCCATGGATACCTCCCAGGCAGTGCATGGCGCTCAGTGCCATGGCAGCCCTGGATAAATAGGAGAACCTCAGCTGAGTGCTGGCAGCTGCATCCCGCTGGCTGAACACCCCGTGAGCCTTGTGCTCTACTGCTCTCCCCTGCCCCTGGGCATCCCACTTACCCAAAAGACAGAGCCACAGAACTCCTCCAGGGCTGCCGACATGGCTCAGGTGAGAGGAGACAGAGGCTCCGTCCCCTCACTGTGCCTGGCTGTGAGAGTCCTGGGTGGACACTTGGGACAAAAGTCCCCACACACGCTCAAGTGGTGTTGGGACAAAATCCCTAATGACACATAGTTAATTTTTAACTTAATGCTGTTGCATAACACCACAGACCAAGCAGTGACCAAAAGAGCTTTGGAAATGGCATGTGCTCTGCGGAAGGGAGAAGAGGAAAGACCAAAAGATGAAAGGGGACATGCAGGGAAGCTGGTGCCACAGTCACTGCAGGATGTCACAGCTACCGCTCAGAAACCACAGCCTTCACCAGCACAGAGACAAGCTTGCATGGACCCATCAAAGCCAATCTACTATGGTGCACCAGACCATCCCTGCCAGAACAAGCTGAATGCTGCCAAAAAGTCCAGCAGGTGCTAGTCTCAGGAGCCAGATGACAGTACCCTTTTTCTAATGTACCACCCAACAAGGAGGCCCAGGACACCAGCAGTGCTCCAGACCTGGAAACTTGCAGCATCTGGCAGCTGAGCCAACTACATGCTGCAGTCATCTTTCTGAGTCCCTGGGATCCAAGTTCCTTTTACCAACTTCTTCTGGCCTGCACAACCTGGAAATTTTCTCAGCTCTTCCTTTTACTTCTTCCTTTTCCATATCTCTGTGTTCTCTGCATGTTACAGCAGCCAGCTGACCATAAAAACTAAGAGATGCTGAATCTTCATTCTAAGGCAACCCTCACATCTGAGACAGCCAGAGGACCATTCCCAAGAAGAATGAATGCCACTAAATCATCACTCTGCTGCTTAGAAAGGTGGAGGTGGGCAGGTAGGGATGGTACTAGTCTAAGGCTGGAATTGAATTTACTTTACCACACGTGTTCTTGGGGAGGAGAAGTAAAAGGGGAGGTAGGGTGACTGCAAGGATTCTGCTACCTTGCTGTTCATTGAGTTAGCAAATAGCTCAGAAGTCAAGGGTAAGACAATGAGTAATTGCTCAGGAACCCTCAATAGCAGAGGAAGGTTCAATGTTCAACTCATTAGTTAATTATTATTGGCTTATCTGATTACATCCACTTGTCTTTGTAAATAAAGCCATCCCTAGTGCTGGGTCCTCCAGGCCAGAACCAACACACTGCTGAGAGTAGCAATCTGGTGCAATGGATAAGAAGTAAGTGAATGGAGCAGTCACACCCTCAGCTCTTCTCCATCCAGTGCTGACGTGACTCATCTTTCTGCTCACTGGCACTGATGTCCTCTGGCCTTGCTGATGAGTTCAAAAAGTTCAAAAGCTTTTTTTTTTTTTTTTTAAACTATACAGAAGGAAAGAACCAACCTTTGTGTTTATGATGCTGGGGGGGAATTGTCAGCAGAATATTCATGTTAATGAGTTAGTGTTTTTTTAATTATCACCATGACTCATGATATCTCACAAAATAAGCCATGGACTCCTAAATCACATGTTCTGAACTATGCTGACTACAACCACAGACTAAATAATTTATTCTTCAGAGTTTGGATCCTTCCTCCTGCCTGCACACACCTGTCAGTGCTGAAGCAGGCTCTGACACCAGCACTCCGCAGCCATTCCCTTCCCAGCTGCTACATTTGAGAACTACTTCACACATTCCTGAGGTGTGCTTTGGGAGACACAGATACCTCTGATGGATCCATGTGAAAAGGTGGATGTGCCCTTCCAGCTGAAGATACGTCGTCAGTCTAGGTTATAGAATTTCAATTACCTGATTCTGTTTAAAGCGACAAAAGGTGTTGACACTTTGTCAAATACTAGATTCTCCTGCACATCCTCAGGCAAATCTGAATCCTGTTTTTTCTTCCTAAGAAGGTCCACTATCTCTACTGTCAGGGGATACTATCTATCCCCTATCTCTTCATCTTTGTGAATCTTTTAGGGAAGAGCAGGCAGCAAGAATAAAGGTGCTCTGTCTCTGGGTCTCTACTCTTTTGATGGACCACTGTGGTGGATCATTCAGATCTTTTGTTGGGTATTTTGCAGGGCAGCTGAAATGAGTCTTGGGCTTCAATTCTGACTAGACAGCAATAACCCAACAGGTATAAAGCTCTAAGCACCGTTTGGAGAACATGCAGATGGTCTGTGCTTCATGTTAGGAAAGGGACCTGGAAAGCCTCTGAGAAAAAGCACCTTGTTCTCCCCAGGACTCTCACCCTATGCCTATCCCACCTCAAGCACTCACAGGATGCCCTGCAGCCAGCTCACTAATCAGCCGGGCAGTTAGAAGCTCATTCCCATTAGAACTTCAAGTGTTCATCACCTCTATAAATCAGTGTGCTTCTCTCTACCTAGCAGCTGCTGCATTGCTAATCCCCAGCTATCCTGCTGGCTGACCATAGCACACCTTGTTTTCTAGATGTGACTACAAAGTTTCCCTCCCTAGCACTCTGGATATTAAGAGTTTCCTTCACTGGTGCAGGAGGGGCCCTGGCTTTTCAGACCACTCCTGACACCAGGGCTCAAGTCATGTATTTAGCCCAATTCTCATTTGCTATTGCTTTGCTCCCAGGAGTGTTTCTGCCTCCCCTGCAAACTGCCTCATGTCACACAGATGAGCTCATCTGGAAGTCTCTGTACTGAGCTATGCCACATCGACTACAGTCTTACCTGTAAAAGGAAAATACATTTTAAAAAGCAGAGCAAGGGGGTGGGGGGGCAGCTGCAGTGTTTATTTGTCCATCACATGCAGTGCTACACAATTCAATCCTCCTACTTGCTCAGCTCCCTTTCTCCCAAATACTGCCAAACAGCTTGCTGCTGCAACATCTGGGAATGAGTCCTTTTATTTAAAATGGCCAACGTAAGTTTCCAGGCCAGGGACTGGTCACTCAGGGGAAGCCAAGGGAAGAGATGTCAGCCTTCTTCACCCAGTTCACACCCTCTGCAGCCTGAGGGAAGCAGTACCCATCTGTCCATGGGGCAGGGAGAACCCCGCGGCCTCAGCGCTCCTGTCCCAGCACGGTGCCTTCCGCTACAGAATGTTCTTTGCGATGGCATTCAGGGTCCTCACTTTGGCCACATCTGCCACCTTTATGGAGTACTCCGGGGCAGAGAAGGATGCTCCCATGGCAACATTTGGGTTTCTGTCAGGAAAATAATTGGTTACTACATTCAGGTGATACAGATGAGAAAGACACACTATGGAGAACCCACCACTGCCTCCCCTAGTCTCAGCAGTGACCAAAGAACCTGCTGGTGCCACCCAAACCAAAGATGAGACAATAACAGAAAGAAGAATAATCTAAAGGCAAGAAATAACAGTGTCAACAGAAACCTAGTGCAGACCTGTGGACAAACATAAGCCATTCCTGACTCATTCCTCAGAAGCACATCCCATCAGCTTCCCAAATCCCACACACTCCAGTGTCAAAGGTCTGAGACAACTGCACCAGAACCTGCCTTCCCAAGTGCCACACAGGTGCAGTCACAAGCTGCAGAGCAGCAGTAGCAGAAGAAATGCCCCAGGGGTCCACTTACACATGGAGCTTGTGTCCAGATGATGAGCACTGCTGGACGCTTACACTGCAGAACACAGAGCCAGGCATCGTGGTCCCAGCCACGAGAGCACAATTAGCACCCAGAAAGCAGTATGAAATTTCTGCCTGTTCTACAAAATCACATGCACATTAATCCAGCTTTTCCCTTGTACAGTTCTGCTAAATAAAAATAAACAGTTACCTGAACTTCATTCCTGAGTCCCGGGCTGAGCGAGCAGAGCAGTGAAACTCCGAAGCTGTGGAGCCTTCCAGAATCCTCTGCAGGTTGCGCTCTGTGATGCCACCCCCTGGTGAGAAGAATCACCATGTCACACACAGCACAGACAGCACCGTCCCAGACCTGATATCCCCCCAGGACCTACCCCCTAAGGGATAAGTACCATCTACAGAAGCCCTTGGGACAATGGAGATAGAGCCACATGAAAAGAGACAGGAGAAGCCCTGGCTTGTGTTCTCCCACAGATCTAGGGCTGTCCCCAGATCCTCCAGTGAGCAGCAGCTGCCAGAGTTTGCCATCCCCAGCTGGCTGCCTGGCCTTCACTGGTACCAGGGAGCTGCTCCTCCTAGGGAGCTGGCTCAATAAGCCAGATCAGACAGGGCATCCCAGGGCAAGGTGAGGAAGCAGGGGCTAGGGACCACCAGACCTGGTACAGGTGATGAAAGAAACATTACCTGGCATCACCACAATTCTGCCCTTTGCCTGAAAGAAGAATAACATGTTAGTGGCATTGCTCAGCACTGCATCCACATGCGCATTTGTGGGGCAGCAAAAACCTTTACATGCAGCACCTTCAGGAAGCTCACAGATGCCTCCATGGCTTACAATTCACGTACTCTCACATATCTTTTTTTTACTAATTATGTTTTGTAAGGAAAAGTGGAAAAGACCCTGCAGTTACACCTATGATGACTTATCACCATTTCCTGTTACCTCTCTCTCCCACCTGGCTGTCTCTTGGGTACATCTAACAGGTTGTCTCCTGGGTTCCTAACAGGAACCGTGAGATTCCAGATTCCAGAGATTCCATTGTCCAAGCATTTTGCTGTGTACCTGGGCTAATCACATCAGCTGCTGGAACAAACTCTTACTGCCCTCCTCCCAGGCTGTGAGCAAGAACAACCCAACCAGTCTTTGCTGTGGGAGAATCTGGGGTTCAGCCCATGTGGACTTGCAAAAGCAGATTAAGGCCAAATCAGACAGGGGCAAGTGCTCCTGGACAGAAATTCCCTTAGGGAAACGAGGGCTACCACAACAGAGCTGCCTCCAGGCAATGCCCGGGAACAGCCACAGTAACCCAGGTGAGCACAGGGAACAATTACCTGCTCCACAAGCCTCTTAATCAAGGACAACCCTTCCAGCGCCGAGCTGTCGCAGCCGCTCGTTAACACTCGCTCAAAGCCCAGAGAAATCAGGGTCTCCAATGCCACCAGAGGGTCGTGCACCATGTCAAAGGCTGAGAGGTCGATAGATCAGCTCAGAAATCACTCAGCTCATCATGCTCAAGCCCTGTCCCCCAGCCAGCTCTGCAGTCAAGGAGACAACGATAAAGACCCTTCTCCCAGCTGGCCACCCCTGCTGGGAGCCACAGCTCTTCCAGTACTCCATGAAGTACTTCTGGCAGCAGTGGCAGGGCCACCATCCTCAGCTCCTCAGACACCTTCTCCCCACACAGGGCAGTGGCACAGCCCCACTGCCTGGACCCCCTGGGGGAACAGCACAGCTGCAGCCTGCTCTTGCACAGCATGCAGAGCCTTCCCCCCTCCAAAGAACAACCACAGCACATGAAGCTCAGCTCCCTCTCTGCCCCACCCGGCCGGTCCCTGCCAGGGCCACTCACCTCGATGAAATGTGACAGGCAGGGGCCGGCACACTGCTGCAACAAGAAGACACGTGGTCAGACAGAGAATTCCTTGTGCTAGAACCAGAAAAACTCGGGAGATGAAGGAGGGCAAAGGCTTCTCAGGCCATTCCTGGGGAGCTCAGAAGAATCCCATGACTTGCTGGGACCAACACAGCTGCTGCTGCTCTTTGGCCAGGCTCTTTAGTGGGAAAGAGTTCTGCTGTTTGATGAAGCAACAAACCTTTGTTTTTGTGAGTAACAGCAAAATCCCTCATCTCATCTGGATCATGCAGAACCCCCATTCCCACCACAGTTCTCTGTAGGAAGGAAGCAGGGAAGTTGTCTCATTTACCTGGAATAGGGGCAGGACTGGTGCTCTCTGAAAGCAGGAGAGCTGATTTTTGTGATTTCTTTTCCCACCTACAATTTCTGCTCTCAGACCACAACAAAATTCACCAGTGGTGCACCATTCACTGGGCAAAGCTTATTTATTCTTATTAAAAGAAAACCTACTCTCTTCTGCTCTGGAAACACTCTTTCCAGCAGAACACCTCATTGGTCTAGTGGAGACAAACCCTGACAAAGATCTGTCTCTTTTGCTGCATTCCCTGCAACCCATTCGCATTCACCTCAGCACCACATCACCAGGGAAAGGCTCAGCCTTTTTTAGCTTTGGCTGTATCTCACAGAAAGAATGTGGAAGAAAATAGTTTCTCTCTACATGTTAGGGGCCTAGACTAACAACTCCCCACTGCAGCTTCAGTAGCCTTTTTATGTTCCCACCTCTCTCTCATCACCTTTGTCTCATTGGATGTGTTATAGGAAAAAATAAAGATGAGTTGTCAGCTAAGGAAAAGGCCAAAGTCCAGGTGAGACATAACCTAGACACCTGTAGCAGGGACATAAGGAAAAGAACAAAGGGGAAAGAAAACGAAGAAAGGAGATAATCCAACAGTTTAATCCTCTGGGGCCCCAAAGCAGCAGCTCTTAGACCCTGCCATTACATCCCAGGTGGCCTGAAACTCTGTGAACTGTGTGGGACAGAGGCCCTTGGGACAGAGACCCTCTGTCCTCCCTGGGACAGAGGACAGCTGCCTACCTATCTCGTATGTCAGAGCTGGAGAAAGACGGCAAGGCCACCGACAACACGCGCACAGCAAAGCACCCTGCAGCTCCTGCTACAACACGGGGCAGAGCATCACCGAACTCCCCGCACAGCACGAGCATCACAGAGCCCAGCCCAGCGCCCCCGGCCAGAGGCACCCACCCAGCAGCGCTGTGCAGAGCTCGGTATCAACGCGCCCGTCCTCCGTGAGGGCCCCGAACACCAGCCCGTCAGCCCCGTGCAGCTTGGCCAGGCGGATGTCGGCCTTCATCACCTCCACCTCCCGGTCCGAGTAGAGGAAATCGCCGCCGCGGGGCCGGATCATGACGAAGACGGGGACGCGGACACACTGCTTCACCACCTGCAGGAGCCCTGCGGGCCGGAGAGGGCGGCTCAGCAGCCCGGCGGGGCGGGAGAGACGAGACAGGAACGCGGGAACTGCCCGGGCAGGCAGGCGCCGTGCGGAGGGGCCAGAGGGACCCGCACCCCCCGCGGGGGCGGGAGCAGCCGCCCGGGGAGCGCGGAGGCTGCGCGGGCACGGAGCGCGGGGGCCGGGGCGGGGAGGGCGCGGGCCGCGCCGCCCGGGGCTCACCCATGCTCGGGGTGGTCCCTCCTTCCAGCAGGGCCGCGCACAGCTCGATCCGGCCGGCACCTGCGGAGAGGAGCGTCAGAGCCGCCCCGCCGGGACCCGCCGGGACCCGCCGCCCCCCGGCCGCCCCGCCTCACCTCCGCGCTCGGCGTTGACAGCGGACTCCACCGAGTCCACGCACACCTCCATCAGGAACCCGCCGTCCATGCCTGGGGGGAGCGGCGCCGTCAGCCCGGCCCGCCCCGCGGGCCCCGCCCCGGCCCCGCCCCCGGCCCCTCGCGGCCCGGGCTCGCGCTGCCGGAGGGCGCGAGGGCGGGCGGGGGCGGGCGCGGGTGGCGGGTGGGTCGCCCCCGCGCGCTCCTCGCTCACGCGCCGCGGCGGAGGCCCCGCCCCCCGCCGCCCGGCCCCGCCCCCGCCCGGCACGCGCCCTCACCTGCGCTGGCGGCGCGCGGGGCTCGCTGCTGGCTCCGGGTCACGTGCCCGGGATTGTCATGGTGACGCCCGGGTGTGTCCGGAAGGGCTCGCCCTGCTTCCGGCGGCGCGCGCCGCTTCCCGGGGTCATCCGCGATGCTGCGTGCGGCGCGTGGCGGTGCCGGGCTCCTGCGGCGGGGACCGGGAGCGGGGCCGGGAGCGGGTCTGCGCCTCGCGCCGGGCCCCGGCCCCGCCTGGCGCCCCCCGGGGCGGCTCCTGCAGCACGCGCTCCCGCCCGCCGCCCCGCCCGCCGTGGGGCGGTGGCTCCTGGTCTGCAGCGGCGCCGTGGCCGGGGCCGTGGTGCTGGGCGGCGTCACCAGGTGAGCGCCCTGCCGCCCCGGGAGCGGCTCAGAGCGGAGGCCGTGCGGGGCAGCGGCCGCCCCGGCCCCCCCCCGGGGCCCGCCCCGGCTGCCCGAGCCCCCCCTGCACCGAGACCCCCCTCAGGCCGCAGGGGGACGTGGGGCTGGGAGTACCAGAGAGACGCGCTCCGCGGTGCCTCGGTGCCAGCTGCCAGTGACTGCCTGTCATCCATTTTGAGTAATTCAGGTCTGTGGATCACTCACAGGCTCCCCGGTCCCCGTCAGGTTTCTAACTGTGACTTGAAGGGTTGTCTGGTGCAGGCAGGAGCTGTCAGGGAGCGAGTTGTGCCTCCTGATGTCTCTTGTCTGCTCCAGGCTGACGGAATCGGGTTTGTCTATGGTTGACTGGCACCTGGTAAAAGAAATGAAACCCCCGAGGACGCAGCAAGAGTGGGAAGCTGAGTTCCAGAAGTACCAGCAGTTCCCAGAGTTTAAAATGTGAGTGTGCAAAAGTGGAAGGAGGGTGGGCTGGGAAGGTCTCTCTCACAATTGTGCCGCTCAGGGTGCCCTTGTAGAAAGGGAAATGCTTTCTGATACTGCTGGGGGTGCACGTGAAGTGTGTCTCGTGGTGGCTCCTTCACTGTCTATTCCTTTCTCTGAGGAAGGTGGTCCTTGTCCTGGGAACTAGGACTGCCCCGTCACACGCCGTGGTTCTGTGTTTTACTGTCTCTTACAGCCTCAATCACGACATGACGCTGACAGAGTTCAAGTTCATTTGGTACATGGAGTATTCGCACCGCATGTGGGGCCGCGCGGTGGGCCTGGCCTACATCCTGCCCGCCGCCTACTTCTGGAGAAGGGGCTGGCTCAGCCGCCCCATGAAGGGCTGCGTCCTCACGCTCTGCGGGCTGGTCTGCTTCCAGGTGAGCCAGCTCTGCAGCCGCGGGGCTGAGCAGCAGCATCCCCTAGGGGTGTCCGAGTGTGGTTCAGAGAGGGAGATTTGTGACAGCTCATGGGGGTGGTTGAAGGTGCAGGGAACAAGGTGCTTTGCCCCTAATGCTTGTCTGGTCTTAGCAGCCACTGCTTCCCTGTCTGGCTGTAACCCCTCTCCTGTTTTGTTAGGGACTGCTGGGATGGTACATGGTGAAGAGTGGGCTGGAAGAGAAGCCAGACTCTTTCGACATTCCTCGGGTCAGTCAGTACCGCCTGGCAGCACACCTCGGCTCCGCCCTCCTTCTCTACTCTGCTAGCCTGTGGACAGGGCTGTCTCTGCTGCTCCCGCGACACCAGGTGTGGAGCTGTCACAAGCACAGGGTCGTGTCAGATCAGAGTCTTGGGGGGGTGATGTGAAGGGTGAGGAAAGGGTGTGGAGGGTGATGGTGCTTCTGTTTAGTCTCCTTTCTGACTCTGTTCTATTCCTGTGTTACAAAATACCCTTTCCGTAAACTTCTTGGTGATGGGAAACTTCCTTTGACTCATGCTGTTCCGCTCAGAATGATTCTTCTCAGAGTTCATGCAGGCTCAGTCAGGGGTGTTCCTGGCCAGGCTAAATGGTTTGTGCCAGTAACTGTCCAGTGGCACTTCAGCTTCCACCCAGGGTTGCACCTAATAATTAGTGTTTCTGAGGAACCACTGAACTGTCTCTGTGCTCCATGTTGGTCTCTAGATTCCTCTGGTAAAACACAGGCCAGCCCCTTGGCCCATATCTGCAATGAAGGCTTTTCTTACCTGCTGCAAACAGCACTGGAAGTGCTTTACCTTTATTATTTTCTCTTTTTACATTGTTTCACAGTTACCTGAGACCCATCAGCTGCTCCGCCTGAGACAGTTTGCTCATGGCACTACAGCTCTCATTTTTCTTACCGCTCTTTCAGGTAAGAGTGTTTCCTGCTGCTGTCCCACCTGTGGCTCGTTCCTCTGCCTTGTTTTAATTCTGGTCTAGCGGGGGCTATGAGCAACCTGTCATGTTTTGTGGGAAAACTTAATTGCTGTCAGGAACCTCCTTCACTGGTCTTTCCTGAGCAGGTGGAGATGTACCTTCCAGCCTGACTGTTGCTGTGTGATCTCTGTGTACGTTTCTGAAAGAAACTCAGGATCAAGCTGAGTTCTTGAGTCAGAGCTGTGCAGCCTGGAACGCCAGCCCTGCCTGCTCTGGTAGTCTGATCCTCTGCTCTGGAATTGCAGGTGCTTTTGTGGCAGGGCTGGATGCTGGCCTTGTGTACAATTCCTTCCCCAAAATGGGGGAGCGCTGGATCCCAGATGATCTTCTTGCCTTCTCCCCCATGCTGAGAAATATCTTTGAGAATCCTACAACTGTACAGTTCAATCACAGGATCTTGGTAAGTGCGGTCTTCCTGCTGTGTCTCTGCTGCTCCTCGGTTGCCTCCTGCAGCCCAGCTGTCCTCCTTGGGCTGCACGTCTGTCAGTTTGAGGGATGTCCAGGGTGTCTGAAGGTCCTGAGAGCGTGTTACCAGTTTGTTTCTGCAGAAAGAGGAAGTTTAAGATGCTTAATTATTTTCAGTGCAGTCTCCTTCCTTAAGGACGCCTTCCTCCTACGCAAGTTACAGGCTTTGTTTCCTCGTGCCTCCCTTTCCATAACGTGAGCTGAAGACCAGGGCAGCCCTCTCCACTGAGATGTTGTGTGAAAGAAAAGTTGGAAATCCCCATATCGAGTGCTTCCTTTGACATTGCTGAACTGGCTTTACACCAGTAGCACCCTGTGAAAACAGCTATTTAGAGCAATCTAGATACTAAAAACCACTGCCAGCACTGCTGGGGACTGAGCCATTGCTGAGACTAAAAAGAAAGATAAAGTGACTGAGGAGTCACCTGCACAGCAAAGGGAGCTATGGCTGAGTGGTGAAAATGAGACCAGTTCTGCAGATAACACCTTCCACCTTGAGTTGTCAAGGTGACAGAGGGGGAGAGGGCAGAAGTAATCCCTAATGAGTTGAAGAAATGAGGAAAAGCATTGATTTGGAAAAAAAAGGAACTCTGTAACTTAAATTTCAGGGAGCTCTGGGATTTGGCCATTGACACATTTCTACAGTTAAATATCACTCACAGAATTTCTTTTGCTGCGCAGAAGGTGCAGCCGAAGGCCATTGCACCCATTTTCTTGGGACTTTCCTCCAAGGGTGGTTGTTTCCTTTCCCCTCTGCAGGGCATTGCCTCAGTGACAGCTGTCACTGCACTGTACCTCTTCTCCCGGAAGGTCCCGCTCCCTCGCAGGACCAGGATGGCAGTGACTTCCTTACTGGCTGTGGCTTACATGCAGGTACTGTCTTTGTTGTTTTTTTTTCTTCTCCTATGTTTTTCTTCTCCCTCTAGCCCTTTGTAGCATATTGACAAGACAGAGCCATCCGTAGCTTGGGCGTGTGCTAGCCCCAAGAGCCTGGAGCTTTGTGATGGAGCTACCTGGACTTGGAGCCTCACTGTTCTGCACCAACAGTCAGAATTTGAGGGTGGAAAAATCCGGCTGTGGCTGTGGGCCTTTCCACATCATACTCAGTGCTGGCAATGTGTCTCAGAGGGGCACCCGCAGCTGCTCTTAACCCCTTCTCCCTTCTTGGCAGGTGAGCCTGGGTATCAGCACCCTGCTCCTCTACGTCCCCACGCCGCTGGCTGCCACGCACCAGTCGGGCTCCCTGGCGCTGCTCAGCATGGCGCTGTGGCTGATGAACGAGCTCCGCCGTGTCCCCAAGTAACCCACCCGCGGTGGGAGAGACCTCCTGGGGGTCCTGCCCTCCCGGGGGACCTGCACTACCAGACCCACAGGCTCAGAGAGCCCCTCACCCCATGTGCACGGGGGCTGCCGGGCTGCTCGCAGGGAGTTCGGACTGTGTAACATAAAGGCGTTTTTGCGGCGCGGCTGCTGTGTCTGGCTCGGTGCCTCCTTGCGGGGCGAGGTGAGGAGGGGGGCGGGGCGGGGCGGGGCGGCGGGCGGGGGTCCCGCTGCGCCCCCTGGCGGCGGGCGGGCGGGCGCCCGGGCTCGCGTCTCCACCAATGGGAGGCGGCGGTGGCGGCAGCGCGCGGCGCTCCGGCCGCGGATTGGCCGCCCGGCGCGGCAGTGGGCGGGGCGGGGCGGCACGCGGGGCGGGTGCGGGTGCGGAGGTGCGGGGCGGCCATGACTGCGCACAGCTTCGCGCTGCCGCTCGTCCTCTTCTCCATCTTCTGGGGCCTTGTGGGCATCGCAGCCCCCTTGTTCGTGCCCAAGGGGCCGAACCGCGGGTGAGTGGGGGCCGAACCGCGGGGCTGCCGGGGGCGGGAGGTCCGGCGCCGGGCCTCACCGCCCTAATGCCGAGTGTCTCCGCAGGGTGATCATCACGATGCTGGTCACCACCGCCGTGTGCTGCTACCTCTTGTGAGTACCGCGGACCCTGGTGACCCCCACACACCTCCCCCATCCTCTGTTCGGCTCGCCGGGCCCCGTGGATGCTGCCGTGGATGAACGGGGCAGCCTCCGGGCTGCGGCCTGCCTGCCTCGCTCGCGGGCACCGCACCTCCCGGGGCAGCAGCGTCCCGGGATCCTGGGCCCTGCTCCCGCTCTGTCGGGGCTGACGTCAGTTCGGGTCTCCTTGCAGCTGGCTCATCGCCATCCTGGCCCAGGCCAACCCCCTGTTCGGGCCGCAGCTGAAGAACGAGACCGTCTGGTACGTGCGCTTCCTCTGGGAGTGAGCAGTCCCTGGGAGCTGGCACCTGAATAGAGACCCCCCGAAATCGTCACTGTGAGTGGGCAGAAGGCTGGGGTGGCAGAGATGTCCATGCTTGGCTGCCTGTGTCTGGCTGGGGAGGGAGATGCTTTGGCTTCTGTGTATTGTGACTGTGATGAGCTTGTCTTGCTGTGGGGCTGCTGGCTCTCTGCTGGGACTGAGCAAACTTGAGTGCTTCCCCCTGGGCCCATTGTTCTCAAGGTTTGTGGGGGCTCCATCGTGGGTGCAGTTTGGTGCTAATTTTTCTCCTTTCTCCCTCAGCTCCCGCTGCTGTTCCAGCCTCTATCCTCCTGTACCAGGCAGTTCCCAGAGGTGCTGGGATGGAGGCTGGACCCGCTGCCCCAGCGCACCCTGAGCACTGCAGACAGGACCAATGATGACTGAGCCCCTGAGCATGGCAGGCAGCACCCCTGCCCAGGGCAAGGGCCTGGTCATCCCAGCCCTGGGAGCAGCCAGGCTGCTGGGGAGGGATCCCCTCAGCTGGTCATGTGCTGCAGTCACTGACACTGAGCAACATCCTGAGAGAGATCTATGTGTATTGCCAGCGGATCCTGTTCCCTGCAGTGCTTGCCATGCTCCCTCAGTGTGCTCCCTAATTGAAACCCCTGCCCCTAGCCCAAGCTGCCCCAACTAGTTGCCATATTCCTGGTCATTTCAGTCACCAGCTACCCCTCTGCCCCTCTTTGTGTGAAGATAGGAGCCCACTGCATCCTCAGTGTATGGTCAGTTCCCCTGTGATGACGGTGGTCCTTGCTAAGACAGATTGTGGCTGTGAGAAGGGAGGGCTGACCCTGACCCCCATGGGTATGATGAGGGAGGTGCTGAGGTACAGGGCAGGGGCTTCATGTGGTACAGTGAGGGTGCTGCAGTAGTGTCTAGGTACCACCGCCACCCCAGCCTCTGTCCGGGTTCTGAGAACTGAGTAGGGTGTTGTTTTTTAGGTTTCCCCTTATTTATCAGATAATTTGTGTATTTATTTATTTATCTGTGTTTAAATTTGTGTTGTGGAAATAAATCCTTTTTCTAGTAAGTGATGCTGGAGGCAGAGTCATTTGCTGCTTTGAGGCTGAGGAAACAGTCTTGACTTTATTCAGACTTGTTCCCTTCTCCACTAACCCTGCTCTTGCACCATAAAACAAGGCTGGGATCCTCAGCTGTTGAGCAGGAGGTTGGCAGCACACTGATGCATGGAAAGTTTTATCCTTTATGCCACCTGTGCACTCATCCTGTGGGATCAAGGTCACAGGTAGGCAACAGCACATGCTAGAGGGAGAACTGGGTGCCTGCCCAGCCTCCCTGATGGCAGGCAGCCATGCTGGGGCCGTCCCCATGGCTGGGCTGCAGCTGGAGAAGCTTGGTGGCCTCTCTCCCAAGAAGCTCCATAAAACTGGGTAGAGAATAAGGTAAAAAGTAGGGAGCAACATCTTCCGGGGGGTTTTCATCTTAGGAGAGAAGAGGAGCAGCAAAAAGTGCTGTCTCCAAGGATTCCAACATTTCAGTTTTAATCAGAGCTTCCCTTGCTGCTACCAGCTCAGGAGATGAGCTCAGCTGTCCTGCTGGCAAGAAGCAACTCCATTGCTCCATCGTGGCAACACAAAGTAACACTGTGCAGATGTGTAGTGGCCCCTGTCAAGCTGCCAGCCTGAAGCCATCACTGCTGGGGAGGTGTTTGCTAGAAAACAAAACTAGTGCTTGGTGGGTCAAGGGGTTTGTTTATTGCTGCAGGAATGGGAACAGCTGAGTTCAAGTAAAAAGTTATGAACTTCATGGAGTCATCAGGGGCTCCAGCCCCAGGGGAGGAAGGCTGGTGCCTGTGCACACAGCCACAGCCCAGGCTTGCCCTGCAGCAGTGACCTGGGCTGGATCAAGGTGGTTTCCCCATGGGCCGGCCCAGCCTGCGCTCATGGCAGAGAGAACCACTGGTCCTGGTACTAGTGCCCAGTTAATGTGTGGGACACCACAGGGCAGACATGCCCAGGAGGGAATGTATGAAAGGAAGCAGTCCACTTGAGTGGTGCCTGAGGAACCAGCCCCTGAGCCCTCTGTGCTCAGCCTGGGGCATTGGCTAGGACTCTAGGGGGACTATCCTGGGAGGGGAAGATGAGGCAAAGAGCAGGACACCTCTTAACACTCCAAGAGGGGCTGGGCTGGGCGGAGCAGCTCAGTGGTGCTCGTGGTTCACCTGGTTCTTGCAGTAACTTTGCTGGTGATTGCTGCTCTCTAGCACGTGGATTCATAAGGGACTACAGAAAGGCCACCCCTAGGGACAAGCTACAGCACCTTACCAGCTTGCTCTGCAAACCTGCGGCTGAGTCATGAGGTGGCCCAGTGCTTCAGGCCACAGGTTGGCTGCCTCGGTGATAGTGTTCTGCTTATCTTCAGGAACTGCTGAGCTGCAGCCTTGAGCCCGCTGGCAGCAGAGGACTTTGCTCTACAGAACACAGCAGGGGGAAGGCCAGAGGCCAAGGAATGCAAAGGTGGAGAGGAAAGCTCTAGTGGCTGTGGCTGTCTCAGCCCACAGGTTCTGCTGGTTCTGACGTGGAGATGGAGTGCAGTTGAGATGCTGTTCAAGAGAGTCCAAGCCCTCAGAGCCCAGGCTGTCAGCCAGTCCTGGTTCTGCTGGTGCAACTGGATGGTAACACCAGGGTTATGGCCCATTTCCCTGGCCTGGCACCACCACCACCTTGTCCAGCCAGAGCGTGGTGAGCTGGGCCAAGCGCAGCTGCCGGCGGTGGATGCGGCGCAGCCGCAGGAGGTAGAGGACTATTGCCAGCACTACCACCAGGATGCAGGCAAAGAAGAGATAGTGGTTGTAGACAAAAGAGAGGCGCAGCCAGGAGGTGTGTGCTTGCCGGATGCTCTCCTGCCGGAGATCCCTGTGGAGAGGAGCCAGGACTGGCCATGAGATGCCATGGGGTACCACTAGAGTCCTGCACCACTGCTCTCCTTTGCCGAGGTGCAAAGCTCTCACCCAGTGCAGTAAATTCTGTTCCCCCCCGACCACCCTTCCTCAGGCAATGCCATCAGCAAGCCAATGGTACCTGAGTGGCAGAAACCGTGTCTTGTACAGGATGGCTCCCAGTGTCCACTGCACTTCCCGGTCGTACACCAGCTGGACTGTGCGCAGGCTGGGGTAGTCCAGGGGGAACTGGAAGCCCTGGTGAAGGACTTGGTACATCCAGGCCGATTTGAAGCACTGGTACCTGCAGGCACAGTGTGCAGGAGCATCAGCCAGATGCAAAAACCCCCACATGAAGTCTGGCCATAGAACCTTCCCAGCAAAGCTACTTACTTCAGCCGGTGCTGGTCTGCATGAGCTGAGTAGAGGCCACCACGGAAGCGCTGGGTCAGCACCTCCCATCGCTGGCTGCAGTACTCCTGGGGAACAGAGAAGCTGGGGATCAGAGCAAAGGAATGGTCCCTGCTCCCTTGCTCCCTCCCAGTCCCAGGCACGGTGGATCCCCAGTCCCCAGGCTGGGGCAGCACCCACCTGGGCAGCAGAGGTGAAGGTGGGGGCACTGTACTGGCCGCCCAGGCGCAGCACATCCTCAGTGCAGTAGAAGAATTCAGAGAAGCCATAAAACTCGCTGTTGTCAAAGTCAATGGGGGCTTTGTAGGTCCCCAGCAGGGAAGCCTGGCTGCTGTTTGACCCAGCCAGGAGGGGCTGCAGCCGCTCCACACAGGCTGGCCAGTCCCCTCTCCCCCGCATGTAGAGTGTCTGGCTGCCCCTGGCCACCGAGTCCTCCAACCCCACGGGCAGACAGGGGTCCAGGAAGGGCATCTCAGGGCTCAGCCCCATCTGCTGGCTGTGCAGGCTGGAAAACAAGCCAGGAAGGAAAGGCAATTGCACAGGGCATCTTCTACCACCCCCAAAGCTGCGCCACATCCATGTACCCCCTGCAGCAGACCAGGCCGTGTCACTTTGTACCCCCTGGTGCTGGCACCTGCCCTGCCACCTCCTGCCAAAGCCAGGTCTGTCAGGCTGACCTGCGGCCACATGCCCCGAGCACCTGCAGGGTGCAACAAGGCAGGGCCACCACCCCAAATTCATGGGGATCCACACCCCTGCACAGCCCCTGGGGATCTGGAGGCAGAGTTTGCTCCCGGCACAGGAGTACCTGGGCACCAAGCCTCTTCGCCTCTGGCAACATCTTCACGTAGCATTCTGGGAAGGGAAGGAGAAACAGGAGACAGAGAGCTCAAGGTGGGGATGCAATGGAAAGATGTGCTGGAGCAAATTCGTGGTGGAGAAGCAGGGGAAGTCAGAGCAAGAAAAGCCAAAAGCCACTGGAGGGGCCTCCCCGCAGCCTGCCCTGATGGGTGGAGGAGGAAGGCAGGGAGCTATGGCACTGATAACGCCTGCAGGGCTTGGAGAAAGCAGCACCTGTGCAATGTGAGCCAGCCAGGGCCCCTGCTGCTGCCACAAGGCTGATGCCAGCGTGGCTGTGGGAGCTGTTATCACCAGAGGTGGCTCTTGGGGCAAATCCAATGGGGAGAGGGCAGCGTGAAGGAACCAGCACCCCATTTTTGCAATGCCCCAGACAGGGCACCACTAGGTGAGGCAGCAATACCGGTTGTGCACATAGGTCTGGTTCAGCACAAGGTCCTCATAGCGCTGGCGGGCAAAATTGCCCCCAAAGCCCAGGAAGGTGTTGACGTAGACACGGTACATGTGGCCAGTGTGCTGCACGTCGCAGCCCAGGTTGAACTCTGCCAGCAAGCTCTTAGCAGCCTCCTCCTGGGGACGCAGAGGTCTGTGATCAGCAGCAGCCCAGGGAAGGCAGGGGTTGCTCTTGGGGCCAGCTGGCTAGATACGCACCTGCTGTGGGGAGGAGGAGGCTCCAGAGTCAGGCACTTCATAGGCGATCTGCAGAGAGGCCCCCCCCATGTCCAAGATCCCAACTGTTCGTTTCCGAACCAGGGACTCTCCTTGGTCTCCCACTGCTACGGTGATCATTGCGTCGTCCTCTGCAACCCACAGCAGTGTGTCAGCCAGGGGCAGAGCCCAGGGCAGCATGTCCTCCCTTCTATCACTACCCCCTCAGCAGCCTCATGGGGCTCCTCCACCCCTGCAGGCAGCCCCCCAGGATCACTTGCAGGGCAGTGGGCCATGGAACTTGGGGCTGGCCATCCCCCCAGATCTGTAGGTTCCCCCAAAGCATCCACCACTGGAAGCCACTACAGGAACACACAGGGACTTGTTCCTGTAACCAGGGGAGGTGCCCCCTAAGGAGGCCCCCTAAGGTCCTAAGGAGTTTCACACATATAGCTGGGGTCAGGCACTGTCTGGCCAGAGCTTGCTCTTAGCCCCAGTGCTGGGGTGAGCTCCAGCAGGACTCTGCTCAAACCCTCCCAGCTGCTCTACAATCAGCCAGACTCACCCTCCTCATGATCAAACCGGCCCAGGACAAAGTTGATACCAATCCATGCATAGACACCTGCACAAAACAGAAAAGGTAATTTACAGCAATTTACTAAAGGCAATCAAGCAGTGCTTTGCAGTGGCTCCTACCTTCCTGTTTCCCTGAGATCACTTCTGCATGTGATTTGGAGAAGAGGAAATCAAACTCCAGAGGCACGTTTCTCGCTAAGTCCTCCAGGATTGCAGCTTGCTGCCTGCAAGGGTGCAGTAGAAGGACAGATGCTACAGGAAATCCACCAATGGTGCTTCTTGGGGGAACATAAGAGACAGTGGGAGTTCCACTGCAACACACCCCACATGCAGCCCCATGAGTGCTGCTGCTGCACCCATGGCACTTTGGAGACAAGAAACCAGATCTATTCATTTGAGACTTCACTAAAATGTGTCTCCTCTCAGCCTCCTCCCAGTGCGCTCTTACCCTCCTTCCACAGCCCTCCACACTCCCTCCCAGCTGCATGCCCTTTCCTTTCCCAAATTCCCCCCTGGATTCCTAATTCAGGCTTTGGACTAGGTAACCATCTTCCTGCCTCTTGTGGCTGCGGGACCCCAGCACGTCCCTCGTTTCCCCCACGACCTCACCTCTCGGGCAGCAGCCGCATGCCCGCCGTGCACAGGACATAGAGCGGAGTTTCCTTGTGCTTCCGAGCGGGGACGTGGGCTGCCGCGAACTGGAGCAGAGGGCGCAGGTAAGGCGTCGCTTGCTCCGGGGCTGCAGCCGCCACCGAGATGCCTGTCCGGGGACGGGAGCAGTGATCCAGCCGGCCCCGCTGCGGGCAGGCGCTGTCCCCGTCCCGGGCGGCGGGGCCGGGAGCAGAGCGAGGCAGCACCGACCTGGCTTAATTTTCTTGACTACAGGGCGGCTGCTGCGGTCCCTCATCTGCTTGATGTCCAGCAGGTCGTGGGGGTTCCCGTTGTGCGGGGGCCAGAAATAGACGAAGACGCGGGACCCGCTACTCCCGCAGTCGACCACCACCCCATAACTGAGAGCCGGGTCCTCGGTGTCGGTGGCCATCAGCTCCTCCGCTCGCGCCAGGTACCTGGGGCCGGGGGAGGGCGGGGGGGCTCAGCACCGACGGGCACGGGCCAGCCCCGCTCCCCCGGCAGCCGCGGCCCCATCCCCGCTCACCTGTCGTCGCGCCGGGCGGTTCGGGGCGAGGAGGCCCAGCGGCGGGGCGCGGCGGTCGCCAGCAGCAGCAGCAGCCCCACGACCAGGACCAGCCCCAACGCGGCCGAGCGCTGCCACGGTCCCGGGCACGGGCAGGGTCCCGCGCTGCGCCACGACGGGCAGGAAACGCCGATCCTGCGGGCAGAGGCCACCGCTCAGCCCCGGCCCGGGGCGACCCCCGGCGCGACCGCGACCCCAACCCCGACCCCCGCCCCGGCCCCGGCCCCGGCCCCGCTCACCTGGCCATGCGCTCGCGCCGCCGCTCGCCTCTGCATCGCCCCGCCGCCGGCACGCGCCGCCGGCACCGGCCGCCACGTCACCAGCCGCCCCCGCCGCGGCCAATGGGAGCCCCCGCCGCCCGGCCCCGCCCCCCGCCGCCCGGCCCCGCCTCCCGCCGCCTGCTGACCAATCGGGGCGGGGCGCGGCGGCGCCCCCTGGCGGCCGGGAGGCGCGCGGGGCCGCGTCCTTGCTCCTTGTCCGACCTTCCCCGGGAGACGTCACTGCCGCGCGCGCCCCAGGGCGGCCTTCCTGCTTTGGGCGCAGCCAATCCGCGGCGCGCATATACACGGCACGCGCCGGGAGCCGGAGCGGCGGGCGCAGCAGCCAATGGGGGAGCGGGGGGAGGGCCGAAGGTCGCGGTGCTCGCCGCCCAATGAACGGCGCGGCGGGGCGGGGCGCAAAGTTGAGGCAGCCAATGGGCTGCGCGGGGGGGCGGGGCGCGGAGTCCCGGCGGCCAACGGGCAGCGCCGGGCGGCGCAGCCGGCCAGTGGCGGCGCGCGGGTCTCGGCGGCGGCGGCCAATGGGGGCCCGCGCGGGGGCGGCGGGCGCCGGGCCGAGCCAGTGGGCGCGCGGCGGAGGCGGGCGCGGGGCGGCGGCGGCCAATGGGGGCGGGCGGGAGGGGCGGCGCGGCGCGGCGCGGGGCCGGGGCGGCGGCGGCGGCGCCATGGAGCTGGGGGCGGGCGCGGGGGCGGGCGCGGGCCCCGGCGCGCGGGGCAGCGCGGAGTCGGGCCGTGTCCTGCTGCTGCTGATGGGCGGCGGCGGCGGCGCGGGCCGGGCGCGGCGGGCGGGCGCGGAGGTGGAGCCGGGTCCCGCTGCCGGGGCCGCTGCCGGGGCCGGCCCGGGAGGCCCCGAGCCGCGGTCCCCGCCCGCCCCCGACTACGAGGCGCTGCCGCAGGGCGCCGCCGTCTCCACGCACATGCTGGCGGGCGCCGTGGCGGGCGTCATGGAGCACTGCGTGATGTACCCCATCGACTGCGTCAAGGTGCCAGCCCCGGCGGCAGGGACGGGAGGGGGGCGGCGAACCGGGACCCGGCGGGGGGGTGCCCCGTCCCGCGGGGGTGACGGGCCGCCCGCCCGGGCCTTGTCTTGCAGACGCGGATGCAGAGCCTGCGGCCGGAGCCCGCCGCCCGCTACCGGAACGTGCTGGAGGCCCTGTGGCGCATCGTCCGCACCGAGGGCGTCTGGCGGCCCATGCGGGGCCTGAACATCACCGCCACCGGCGCCGGCCCCGCCCACGCCCTCTACTTCGCCTGCTACGAAAAGTTAAAAAAGACGCTGAGCGACGTTATCCACGCGGGGGGCAATAGCCATGTGGCCAACGGTACTGCTCCCCAAGCCCCGGGGGGACCGGGGCCGCCCCCCGCCGCGCCGGGGTGGGCAGCGGGGGGGAGAGGCCAGGCGTGGCCACCGGGAGGTTTGGTCCTGTCCTGCTTGGCCACAGGGTGATGGCAGCTGCGGGGTCGGGGTGCCAAGGATGTCCCAAAGCCCCGTGCTCTCTCCAGCCCCGGTGCTGGGCGGAGGAAGCACCAATCGTGCGCTGGCTGGAGCTGCTCCCGGGTACTGGCTGTGAGCAGGTCAGCGGCCTTGGCTCAGAAGGATGCCAGTGTGTGGGAGCTGCCTGCAGAGGAGCTGAGACCGGCCGCAGCCCTGCGGCCAGTGGTGCTGCTTGCCCCAGGAGCGCTGTGTGTGTAGGAGCCCTTCTTGCCATGGTGCCCATTACTCGACCCAAGGAGCCACCACGGGGCTGAGGGGAGAGCACGGCAGGTCTTGCTCTCAGCCAGTGCGTGGCCGTCCGGATTCTCTTCCTCTGTGGAGTGTACAGATGCTCGCCAGTCATAGGGCTCCTGCTGGCTGGTGGCATCGGCCTGTCCCCCGAGGGCTTGGCCTGAGTGAGTCTGGTCAGCCCACAGGACTGGAGAGCCTGTCGCAATCCTCTCCCTCTTTTTCCTGAGCTATCTCCGGGTGGGAACTGCTGAGGACCAGCCCGCCTCTTGGAGGGGAGATGGAGGCCACTTTCGGATCTCACCCTCTTTCAGGGGCCTTCCCCTGTGCCTTGGTGGGGGACTCAGGGCCGTGGTGGAGCCCAGGGGTCCCTCACCTCCCCCACCCCCTCACATGTAGCAGTTCTTGTTTTGCAGGTGCAGCCGGGTGTGTAGCAACGTTGCTCCATGATGCAGCCATGAACCCTGCCGAAGGTAACGATGGTCCTGGCCTGCTGGGGAGGGGAGGATCAGGGGCTGCCCGTGCTGCTCGGATCTCCTCTGCGGCATGGAGGGTGTTCTCACTGCTGCTCAACTGCAAGGATCGTTTGGGGGACAGTGGCCGCAGCTCCAGTTAGGGAGTCTGGGGGCTGCCCGTTATGGAGTGGGTAGGTAGAAGGGATTAACTCTGGGGAACACAGCAAACCCCAGCTTAGGAGGAGCTGGGAGGGCACAGTCCTTTGGCCCAGGCTGTAGATGGGGGAGACTTACCTGGAGCAGGAGAGAAGGCAAGAGAGATGAGTTCCATGCTGCTGAAGTCACTCTGTGTGCAGAAGTTGGATATTGCTGTGGTGAGATCTCGGGAAGATGTGGTATGGCTCTGGGCCTGTGTTCAAAAATAAGATTAGAAGAATGGGCTACGAAAGGCATGTTAAGAGAAGTCAGCAGAAGGATATCTTATGTTGTGGAATGTTTGAAAGATGCTGTTTTTGTGGAGCCTGGTAGGTATGTAACAGGCAGAAGGGGCTTGTAATTGAAGTCTATGGTGGGAGAAGGAGGAATAACTAGGAATAAATGTGTTTTTTCCTCTTAAAACTGGAAGGCTGCTTAAGTGCAGACTCCCAGCTGATCTGGGCCCAGCAGGGCTCCTGCCTGGCTGGGGCCCTGAGGAACAGGCAGCTGCCTGGCCAGACCATTGGCATTCCTTCCCTGGAGCTTGTCTTCTTATCACGACTGTAGTGGTTTGTAGTTATATAATTTTTAGTTCCTTGTCGTCACGTTGAGATGCATGGAGGCAGGACAGCGGCAGGCTGTGCTCTTGGATGTGCTGAGGGGAGGTTTTGGTGTCTGTTTCTTGCTCCAGAGCAGCTGTGTTTCGGCAGCGGCTGCTAATGATTCCTGCTGGTGGGCTCTGCAATGTGCCGTAGTTATTTTGGGCTGCAGTGGGGGTGGCTGGGGAGGGACAGGCTCGTCCAGATCGAGAGCTGTCTGGAAACTAAAAGATGCAGAGATGTTCTTCTGACTGCACAATAGCTCTGTGGTGGTAGATGGGGAGATGTTGGTTGCTTGGGAGCAAGGGTGGATCCAGAGTACAAGCACCTGGATACTGGGATGTTCTTTGTGGGATTGGTGCTATGGTAATGCCTCGGCAGATCTAAATGGCTGCAGTGCTGCCTGGGGACACTGTTGGTCTACGTTGTCTGTCATTAGCTCCTAAGCCAGTGTGACCAAACTCCAGGCACTTGGAGGAAGCCTGACTTTGTGCTTACACTTTCCCTCTCTTCCCCTCCACGTCTGGGTCCTGGCTACTGCTGCTGGCTGCCGCCGTCTGTCCAAAGTGGTCAAACAGAGGATGCAGATGTACAACTCGCCTTACCAGCGTGTGACGGACTGTGTGCGGGCTGTGTGGCGCAACGAAGGGGCTGGAGCTTTCTACCGCAGCTACACCACCCAGCTCACCATGAATATCCCCTTCCAAGCCATTCACTTCATGACCTACGAGTTCTTGCAAGAGCAGCTCAACCCCCACAGACAGTACAACCCAGGCTCCCACGTGGTCTCCGGAGCCTGCGCGGGGGCTGTCGCTGCCGCTGCCACTACACCTTTGGACGTTTGCAAAACGCTGCTCAACACCCAGGAATCCCTGGCCTTGAGCTCCAACATCAGTGGACACATCACAGGCATGGCCAATGCCTTCAGGACGGTGTACCAAGTGGGCGGTGTGACCGCCTACTTCAGAGGGGTCCAGGCAAGAGTCATTTATCAGATGCCCTCAACGGCGATTGCCTGGTCCGTGTATGAGTTCTTCAAATACATCCTCACCAAACGCCAGGAGGAGCGGCGAGCTGCGAAATGAGCCAGAGCTGAATGCTGTTCCAGACCTGCTTCACCTCCCCTCCTGGTTTGTCTTCTGACCCCTCTCCCTTCTGGTTTGGTTTGTATTAAAGAGAGGAGGCAGTGAAGCCCTTCGGGGTTTAGCGATGACAGTTTTTGCCTGTGGCTGCTGTAGCTCTGCTCAGGCTGCATGGTTTACTCTCTCCCAGGGTCCTCTGAGATGTCCCTGTGGGAGCTGCAGCCCAGGTCACGTCCCCTGGCACGTTGGTGGAGCTGTGCTCCTGTCTTCCTGTAACCAAAACCTCTCATGCAAAGCTCACCATTCCTTTGAGGGGAAGGTGAATGAATGTCCTGTCCTGCCTCTGGCAGGGCCAAGCTGAGCTGGCAGTCGCCAGGGAGGGGGTGGTGGCACTGCCCAGGATGCTGGGGGATTTGGCTGGCTTTTGGCCAAAGCGAAGTTTAAGCCTTGCCGTTGTCTTGTAGCACGCACACGTGATGCTGACTGCCCCAGTGGTGGAGGGGGAGGATGGCACTTGAGGAAGGGAGCCTGTAGGTTTGTTATTGTTCCTGCTCTTGACACCTCCAATAAAAACAGTTCTGCTCTGTCCTCATGTCCCCTTCTTACTCCTGCATGGCTCAGCTCCTGGCACTGCACCTTTCTGCCTGTGCCCAGTGCTGAGCTCTTGATGAGTGCTAGAGAGGAAGGGAAATGGGGTCTGGGGGTGGCAATGGGAGGAGGAGGCCTGTCTGGCCCAGCCACCCTGCCAATGCAGGGAGAAGGGTGGTCCCCATCCCCTCTGGCCTGTGGCCCAGCCCTTTACTTACCACTGGCATGAGCTATGACCTGAATGGAGAAGCTGAGGTTTATGCTCCTCAGCCAGGCAGTCCCACACCCCAGTCTGACCAGGGGCTCCTCAGGATGCCTCCAGACTGCTGAAAGGGAGGTAGTGGCAGGAGGGCCCTAGGCTGTGTGTGTTTGGGGCAGCACAGGAATTTCAGTGCTGGGTGAGGGTGAAGGGCTTTGTGCATCTTTGGGGCTCAGCAGGGCTTCTGCCTCCTCATTTTGAGTAATTAAGCTAGTTTGTGCCTTGCTGGGTATCTTAAAACTACCAACACATTTGCTCAAAATGCTTATATTTTGTCTAATGATAATAGAATTGCTTATTTTTTTACCATTTTGTTAGTTGTCTTGATACCAGCTTATTTTAGAGTCCCACACAACTCTGGAACTGCAGGCCAGCCTCAACTGTCTGGGCACCAAAGTATCACCTCACAATGACCTTCCCAGAGCAGATCTCTGGGTTCCTTGAGCTGAGTCCCCAGGGTGACACCTGGCATCTCATGGGACGCTCCCATAGTGCCGGCAGGAGTTGCATCCATCCCACAATGCCATGCTCAAAATAACTCCGTGAAGGAAACGGATTCATAACCATGGTATGTACTGCTGGAAAGCATCTGGGTTGGCTCTAGGCTTCTCCAGAGGATCCACCAGCCTGGCCTGGCCTGCACAGAGGACTGTTAGGTGAGGAGGGGGGACATGCAGCCCTTGTGGGCATTTGGCTCCAGCACTGCCAAGGGGCTGGAGGGCAGAGACCCCTGCAGGGCTGGATGCTCAACCCCCTGCCCAAGCTCCATCCCAGCCACTGCTTCACCTTTCCCCTAAGCACCTATCTTGCTCCCAGTTCCCGAGGGTGGGTGATTGAGGGCAAGTGACTGCTGGAGGAAATTTTAATGGCTGCCCAGCAGGTCTGCATGCCCCTGGGCACAGAGCAGCCACAGCTCCACAGAATGGGTCTCTCTGGGTTTTGTGTCCATCCTCTGCTTCTTGGTTGTGGGCTGCAGGCTCCTGGTTCCTGCTTTTTCTGCACAAGCAGGAGGATGAGAAACTCCTTAAAGAAACAAAAGCCAACAGAAGGCAGAAGCCTCCAGTTTTCCCACCATTTCCGGAGTTGGGGCTTTAAATAATTGCCTGACTACTGAAAGATTTGGCTCCTCCACCCAAGAGGAAGAAATCTGAGAAGCAAAAAAAATGGCTGGGAGAGACCAGGAGAGGATTAGCTTGGCAGGCAGGGCATTAGGCAGAAGACTGGTACAACTGGGCTCTGCCAGGTTAGGTTTCCCTGCCCAGAAGCCAAAAGCTGTTGGCAGCAGAGCTGCAAGCTTCAGCTTTAGCTCTCACCATGCATTGGGGCAATGACAGACTCTGTGGAGGGAAAGGCATAAGCACAGGCTGAGGCTGGGGGGAGATTCACGCTATTAAATCCATCAGCTGCTGGAAGAAGCTCTATAAATGTCAGCTTGTGAAGGCTTGACTGAAGATGACTCCAGGATGCTTCCAGGAGTAACTGCCCACGAAAAGCTGGGGCAAGGGGGTGAGAACCCTGGGAATGAGGAGATGATAGGTCAGCACAGTACAGAGATGCTGTCATGTGAGCAGCTGGCCTGTGTGCCCCTGGCAGGGCCATGGCCTTTCAGCACTGCCAGCTTCCCCAGCAGCAGCTGGGTGTTGCCCAGCACAGGCAGCAGCAGCTCTGCAGAGTTGCCTGTGTGGGGTCTGGCACCACAGGGACTCCAGAGCTGCCCAGGGGGTTTCCAGGCATCTCTTAGGCCTGGCCATGAAAGACTGGAAAAGTCCCCTGTTCTGCCATCTCCATCCCCTGCGATGAATTTCTGCCACAGACCAAGGGCTGGCATGTGGCTGCTCCCCATCTCTGCTGGGATTGAGATGCCCCCTCACCAGTCTATGTGGTTCCTCTAGCATCACTGACATGATGAGATTCCCAGAGGTAACAGGTTTACTGGCTGGTTCTACTGTTGCTGCTGCCTTTTGAAGGTCTGGTAATGCCTCAGCAAAGCCACACTGCTCTGGGTCTGTCCTATGGCCTCCTAGGTATTTGGCTGTGCTTTGGGTGAGATCCCTCCTACAGCCTCTTCTGAGTAAAGAGACTATTTTTGGCTTTCCAGTAAGAAAGCCACGCTCAGCCCAGCAGAGGTTTTTTTATTATTATTCAGCCTCTTTTCCTTTATCTTCCCTTCCTTCACTGGCCACACAGAGATTTGCTGCCTTGCCTTCCCATGTTCAACTGCCTCCTGAGCCCTGTCCTGCTGCTGGTGCCAAGATGGGAGTCCTGGGTTGGAGTGAGCCCCACAGCCCTGAAGCAGGCAGAGCTGGACAGTGCTGCTGGCCTTGCCCTGCTCCAGGTAATAGATCTGGGGCTGCTGTGGATCTGCCATGGCAGGAGCCCAAGCTATTTCAGGCAGCCTGAGTTTGTCATTCCAGGAGCAGTTCAGGAACCTCTGGCCACCTTCCTGGGGTAACTGGAGATGCCTGCACTCCTGTAGGCTAAGAGTAGAGCTGTGATGAGACAAACTGGGAGGGATTCATCACCCCCAGAATAAGAAAGACCCAGTGTGCTTGCCTGGTACCTTCAGCCAGGGGCTGGTGGGCTCCTGAACTGCTCTTGCCTCAGGGACCCCACAAAGGGCACTGGATTCCTGCCCCCAGGAGCATTTGTCAGCCCAGCTCAGGAGCAGGCAGAGAGGCCAAGGGCACTGCCCTGCCAAACTGCATCCCTGCCCCTCCTCTGTCAGTGCCCTGAGCTTTCCTGCCCCCCAGTCCCTCTAAAGTGGGTGTCTGACAGCCCTGCTCCGTGGGAGGAGGTAGCTGGAACCCACTGGGAGTTCAGAGGTGGGCTTCCAGCCTCCCTCCAGCCCCAACTCACCCTGGCTCTGGGATTCCTCAGAGCTCTGTCAGACCCCAATAAAGTCATACAAGTTCTCATGACCCCACGGCCTTACAGTGGTAGTAAATGCAAGTGCCAAGTCTGCCTGGACACAGAGCAGACATTGCCTCTGGTGGGCCCTGGGAAACCCTTTTCTGACCCAGGTTGCTGCCTGGATAAAACTGCTGAGAGACAACCCCTGGCTGGGTTGGTCCCAGCCTGCCTGGCTCCAGCTGAGCATCACAGCAGTGCAGGAGGCAGGGAATATAGCCTGAAAGTAAAATCCAGGTTGAAAACCTGCTTTCTTGGCTATAAAGAGCCACCAGAGGAAGCAGCCCCCAGGGCTGGGCTGGAACTGCTCTCAGCATGTCTAGTTCGGTGGGGAGATATTGGTAGCACCCATACTTAGGGCAGAGTTACGTGTCAAAGTCCCTCAACAAGGGGCTGCAAAGTGGCCATGAGGAGCTGCTGCCTGGCCAGAGCTGGGGTGTGGGCAGCTGGCATATCATACTGGGGAGGTAGCAGAGGTGGGAGAGGAGCTGCTCCTGAGGCAGCACAGGAGTGGCAGCAGGGGCCACTCTCACAGAAACACACGGGTGAGGACAGTGGGGCAGCTCAAGTGTACTGTGACACTAGTGCCTGTCCTGGGAAAGCAGCCGAAGAAAGAGCTGTTCCAGGAGATAGGGAGGGGGGGTACAACCCTAGGCTCCAGCCCCACACACCTGCAGACACGGCACGGCTGGTGGCGCTAGCTCCGGAGAAACCCTGCAATCAATCCCCCAGGGCACTTACGGCACAGGGGCTGACATAAGAGCCTCCTGGCAGCACACAGACCGAGTCTGGCACGGCTAGATGGGTGCCAGAAGAAATGCAAACCCAAGTAGCCTTCTCCTCTGTCCGCAGCAGCTTTGAGTGCTCGTCAGACCTGGGCAGTATGTCGGCCGGAGCACTGCCAAGGTCTATAAAAAGGGAAAGGAGTACGGAGTTGGGCCAGAATTGGGCCAAGCAGGGACACAGCTCCCTCTGGTGAAGACACAGTTGTAATGGGCACCTCAACCATGAAAAATGTCCTTGGGCAAGGACTTGTCAGGGGTGAGTGCGGTAGCTGGAGGCTGCAGGCAGCGCCAGGATCTGGAGAACAGCCCGACACGGGGCATGGGAAGTTTTGAGGGGAACTCATGGCGTTGGGTGAATTTCACTGCTTTGGGATGGAGAAGATAATCAGAGCTAAAAAATCTTCTGAATCTCTCACAAAGACGTGCTGGGGGCTTGTGCTCAGTTAAAAAATAGACAGAGAGCAAAACATTGCTCACTATTAAGGGACCTTCACGGTGGCTAGAGGCTGGGAGGACACACTGGCCCTGTCCCCAGCTCTTCCCACTGCAGCAGGGGCACGTGTGGGTGTCTTCCTTTCCCTGCACGTACAAGCCCCAACGACGTTGCCTGGTGCAGCAAAGCACCTGCGTGTGTCGGGAGATCCCTGCTCCCGCAGAGCTCAGCCTGCCCAGAGCCAACACAACCAGCCCAGCCTCCCCGACGCCCAGTGTGTCACGCTGCCGTCCCCAGCGCTGGGGACGCGATCCAGCGGGGCAGGCAGCCCTGCCCGCTTGCTCTGCAGCCCCCCAAGCCTTGCAGGGGAACTCGGGCACCCCCAAACCGAGCCAACACCAGACAGGGTCCCTGCGGCACGGGACAGCGGGGACAGCGGGGTCCCTGTCGCTTCCTGTCCCCGGGTGCTTGCCGATAGATGGCGGTGGCGTATCTCGCTTGGGGACAGGCCCCGGGAGAAGTGTCCCAGCTGAAAGCCCAGGGGACCTGGGGTCCCGGGCCAGCACCCCGCCGGCAACCGGGGACCACCCGGCAGCACCCGCCTGCAGTAGCCCTGGGCGCGGCAGAGGGTCGCCCCCGGGAAAGCGACTGTGGATTTTCTTGTCCAGGCAGGGGAGGGCAGCAGGACACAGCTGGCACTGACTCCAGCTCTGGCTTTCAGGAGTGCACTGCTCTTGGAGGGGATGAAGATGCAGTCCCCTTCTCCAGACGGGTCACCTGAATCCCTCCTTGCAGCACTGTGCCCAGTCTTACCAGTGCAAGGAGGAGAGAGGGAATAGCTAAAAATACACTAATCTCTCCACCCCGCTTAGTCAGGTGTAGTCATCTTGTGATGCACGGGACAGGCTGGAGGCCTGGGGATGTCTGTGGCCATCAGTAGTAGAAGGGAGGTAGGTCCATGCTGGCAGGCAAGCAGTGGAATAAACCCTTGCTGGATGCTCCACAACACAAGTACCAATATTTCAATTTAGTTACCTGATCCATGGCTGGCCACAGCTTCCTTGGCACTGGATAATGCTTATGTGACAACCGTGAATTGCCTTTGCCAGGAGAAGCTTCTGGCATCTCTGGCACCAGCTGCCCACCAAGCACTGCCACTCTGCAGAGCAGCCTCGACAGCTCCCAGCGCTGGGCAGCTGCGGTGGGAAGTGCTGCAAAGCAGGAGCAGCCACTCCAATCCAGCTCCATCACAGAGGGGCAAGAGACAGGCACCACTCCATCATACAAGGAGGCAGCAGGAGGTGGCTGTGCCTGAGAGAAGTAGATCAGGACTCAGTGAGGTCTGTGCCCAGGCCCAGAGGAAGCCTGGCAGGCTTCACTGGGAACAGGCATTGAGCTTCTTGCTGCAAAGTGGGTGGTGAAGCAAGAAGGATGAAGGTCACAAGGGGGAGGGATGACTACAGCAGGGGTGGGGGGAGGAATGGAAAAAGATATCAGGAAGGAGAGAAAACCAGAGCACATCTGCAGTGCTGCAGAGGGAGAAGCTCTGCTCCCGTGCAATCCTGGGCATGACAGAGAAGCCTCTGAACGCCAGCTATCACTGGGGTTTGGATAGAGCCTCCCTGGGAACTACTGGTCTGAGGCACATTCTGTTCATGGGCTCCTTCTAGGCCAGGAAACCTGAATTTAAAACAGAATTGGAGCCCATGCACAGAGCAGGCCTGAGGCCTGGCAGTCAGAGCCTGGCCGCCCCCCCAGTCTCTCCTTTGCTTTAAGTTAGTGTGTTGTTTCAGAGAATCTCATCCCTGTCCAAAATCAATCAGCACCTCCCCTCTCTGACTCCCAAACAACAGTAAATCCCCTGTTTGACTGGGAAGAAACAATATGGTCCCTCTGCCCCTTGATCGTGGCCCTTTCCACGCCTCCCTCCCCAGTGTCCCTCTCGCTGTGCCGCTGCCGCAGCAGGACCATGCTGGAAGGGGTTCCACCAGCACCCTGTGCCTCTTGCCTTGCGTCCCACCTGCAGCACCCAGCTTCACCCCAGAGCACAGGGTACGTCACAGGCAGGCGCTACCTCCAGCGCGGCCATGCAGCGACTTCCCTCCATTGTGTCTCCCCTCCCTGGACAGCCCATCCAATCTGTGGTCTTCCACCATCTCCCTCCCACCGGCCCCCACTGGCTGTTCCTCCTCTTTAGAGCGCTTCACTTCCGCCGCCCTGCTCCAAGCCCTCCAGCACTGCCGGCCCCTTGTACTGCTCCATCTTCCCCATCAGCTTGGGGACTTTGGGCAAGAGTCTGCAGATGGGTCCCTCCCACTAACCTTCTGCCCTTCCCCGAGTCTGAGCTGGTGGGACAGCTGGGATCTGTCCCAGGAATAGAGATCACTATGGTGGACATCTAGAAACTTCCACCACCATGCCACACAGGCCTGCAGCCAGGCCCCTTGGCATCCCCCAGATGAACACTGCTCCAGCTGAGTGTGGGGAGAGTGGGGTCAGGGAGCACAAATGGTTGTTCCCAGGCATAAGTGGGGTGAACACAACACTGACCCCACACCTACAGCCATACTGGGTACTGTTGGTATTTGATTATGCTGGTACTGCCCAACATTGCCTCTTGCAACACAGCCATGGGGTCCCTGTGTGCCCCTTCACTCTGCTTAACTGTCCATGCTCCAGAGACTGTGGCTATGGATGTGGGCAGTGTGTCCCACGCCAGGGCTCTGGCCTTGACTCGAGCCTCTGGGTGCTGCTGGGGATGCAGTGGATTTCTAACTGTACTTGAAGGGGATGTTCTAAGATGAGAGCTACCTTCACATACCCTGATTTTGCAGAAGCATGTGTTGTGGTTATGATTCCTCTGGCTTGCACACTGAGGCATGAACTCAAACAGGTCTCCTATTTTTACAGACAACAAACAGTTTGGCAGAACATGGAGGAAAGTGCAACTCTTTTCCTATGGCAGAGACAAATCTCCCCAGCCTGACTGCTTCTGCAACTAGAGAGCATTACCTATCTTTGTTCTTGGCTATCCTGTTTCTACCCACGAGACCACAGGGACTTAACCACTCATCTCCTAAAGCCAAGAGCGGGGCCTGGGCTTCCTCTCCCGCGACACCTTGCAGCCATCCAGCAAACAATCGGCTGGGCGTGCCGCATCCTCTCCCAGCGCTGGCCCCGCGAAGCCTCCCGGCCTCGGGGTGGCTCGCAGGACAGCGGGGTGCCGTGCCGAGCAGCGGCTGGGATCCCCAGCCTGCTGGCTGTCCGTTCTGTCCCCGCAGTGCTGCAGTGGAAAGAATTTCTCTGGTTCCGTTAAAACAGCAAGCCCCAAGGGTGCTTGTTTAGCTCGTGTGGTGGGAATGTGCAGCATAAACCCAGGTTCAGCAGCGTGAACGGTCGTTACTTGCTGCTTCTGCGGTGGCAGGCTGCGAAACACGGTCCCCTGCTCGTGGCGGAGGGACCGTCGCACGACAGGCGAAAGGAGGGCAGGGGTAGGACACGGTGGGGATCGCCCGGCGAGGGGGGAGGCATACCGAGGCCTGCGTCTGTCCCAGCGGCTCCGACAAGGCTCCACTGGATAAACATTCGGGAACTCCAGCGTCGCGGCCGGAGAGACGTGCGGGACGGTGCGGGAGCGCTTTCCGCGCCTCCGGCCTCCCTTGCCGCCCGGGCCGATCCAGACGGGGCTCCGCGGGTGTCCTGCCCTCCCCGGGCGCGGCTCCGGCTCCGGCTCCGGTCTCGGAGGCAGCGCTCGGCGGGACCCGCCCGGCGGAGGTATAGCTGCAGCGGAGGGAACGAGACCTCCCCGAAAGCTCCGCGGCGGCGAGACGGAGCGGCGCGGGACGGGGCGGGTGGGGTGCGACCCCGCGGCCGGTCCCGCGGGGCTCGGGGGCCTCGGCCACCCCCTCCCCCTGCAGCCAAGCGAAATGGCTGAACATGTAGCAATAATGCCCCGGCATTCAGGCTGCCCGGCCCGGCCGGCCCTAATCAGCGGCCCGCGGACCCCCCTCTTCTCCCCCTGCGCTCCCAGAAAGGGGAACAAAACCCAGCACGTTTCTGCAGACCCCGCGCATAAAGCGCCGGGCCTGGGCCTCAGTGGGGGGCAAAGCGGCCCGTCAATCTCGGCGCCGGGGCCCCTTTGTCCCTCGCCTCCCTGCCACACCTTTTGTTCCCGAATCCAATAAGCGCCTATTCCCGCTACCTTCTTCGGCGGCTCCTTTCAGCGCCGGCCCGGCGGCCACAATGGGCCCGGCTCTGAGCTGCGCGGCCCCATTCAGCGCCCTTGGCACGCTCACAAGCGGGCCGGGCCGCCCTGCCCCACGGGCACACCGCTGCGACCGCCCCGCCGCCGGGCACCAGCCCCGCCGGGCACCGGCCGCTGGGCGAAGGAGTAGCGGGCGGCGGATATTGCACCTGGTTTATTGACTGACGCGGCGAGCTGGCGCGGGCAGTAACCGATACAGAGTAGATAGAGGGGCCGCGGCACCCCCGGGCCCCGCCGTCGGCTTTTTACAAGCAAAGCTGCTCCGCTAGCGCGGGGCGATCGGCCCCGGTCCACCCGGCCGTCGCGGCGGCTTCACGGGGCGGCGACGCTTCGCTGCGAGCTTGGGCAGTCCCGTCCTGCCGCTCCGCTCTGCACGCCGTCTTCCCCGCACCGCGGCCTGCGAGAGCGCCGGGGTCCCGCCGCGCCGTCCCGCCGCCGCCGCCGCTTCTCCGGTCCAGAGCGCGCGTTGCGCAGCCGGGCTGCGGTGCGGGTGATCACGGAACCCCGGAGCCGCCGGGCCGTCCTGCCGGTCTGCTCCCGGCCCTCAGTGCGTGCGGGCTACCAGGCCCGGATGCCCTGCAGTGCGCCCTGGCTGCAGGAGGGCCCTGCCGCCGCCTGGTGCAGCGGCTGGCTGCCGCCGCCGAAGCCCCCCAGGCCGCCCACGTTCACGAAGGGGCCGGCGGCCGCCGCCGGACTGCAGGCGGCTTGCATGGAGGCGCCGCCGGTGCCCGCCGGGTAGGTGCAGCCGTAGCCGGGGTTGTAGGAGGCGGCGTTGCCGTAGCCGTAGGCTGGGAAGCCGTTGTAGGAGTAGGGCCCGTTGTACGCCGAGCTGTAGCCCTGCGAACCCCCGAGGCACGGCTTGCCGTCGCGGACCAGCACGGGCACGGCCACCCTGCGCGGCGGCGGCGGCGGGGCTGCGGGGCCGCCCAGCTCCAGCGACTTGTCCTGCCGCTGCCGCTTGCACTTGTAGCGCCGGTTCTGGAACCAGATCTTCACCTGCGTGGAAGTGAGCTTGAGGCTGCTGGCCAGGTGCTCCCGCTCGGGCGCCGACAGGTAACGCTGCTGCTTGAACCGCCGCTCCAGCTCGAAGACTTGCGCCTGGGAGAAGAGGACGCGCGGCTTCCTTCGGCTCCGCTGCTTCGGCCTCTCCACCTCCTCCGCCTTCTCCGTCGCATCCAGCGGCTTCTTCAGGACGCAGCTTTCTGCATAAGAGAGCACAGGTCACGACTGCACCCCGCCAACGCCGGGCGCTCGGTGATTCCAACGGGCCACTGCGGCGGGCAAGGGTCCCGCACCGCCCGGCCGATCCCGCACAGCTGCACGCCCGTCGGGGGACCGCGGGGCGAGCGGGGAGGGTGGGCTGGGACCGGCCGCCTGCGGCATCGCATATGCTTCCAAAGGGCCGGTTCGGCCGCGCTGCCGGGCGCGTTTCCAGGACGGCGGAGGGATTATTGCGGTGGCACCGCGAGGTCGAACCCCGGGCCGCCTCGCACACGGTACCGGGCACCTGCTCCTCCGCCCTGCTCCCGGAGGGCCCCGCCGCAGCAGGCGTGGATAGGGCCTAACCCACCCCATTCCTCCCTCTCTGCTCCCGAAGTTGCGGCGCGCGGGCCTGATCCGGCAGCTCCGGATCGTGGCCCTGCGGAGGTGCTTCCCTGGAAGGCGATGATGGGGGCGCGGAGGAGCGCGGTTGCAACCCCACGACGTGCCAGCCCCGGCTCAATGTGCCCAGGGAACGCGGCGGCAGCGGGGACCGGCTGCAGCGCCGGGACCGGGGCTTCGCTGGGGGATGCCCAGTGAGCTGGGAACGCGCCGCGGGGAGCCAGCGCGGGCTCGTCCCGGCAGGACGGTGCAGGGGAGCGCGGCGGGGACTCACTTGGGTCGCGGGCCGCGGGGTCCAACTCCTCTCCCGGGCCGGGGGCTTCGCAGGAGCCGCGCAGCACGGCGTGCACGTAGGTGTCGGCGGAGATCCGGGCGTCCGCCTGGCTGCTGGGCGCTGCCATGGGGCTCAGGTAGGACAGCTTCTCCTCCTCCTCTTCCTCCTCGCCGTCCGAAAAACGGGCGCCGTCGGCAGCCGCCAGCAGGCAGGCGGCCGGGTGGAAGTGGTGCTCCAGGTGGTGCGGGAGCTGGGCCCCATAGTGCGGGTCCTGCTGCTGCTCCAGGTTGAGGATGTCTTTGACAGAGAAGGGGGTGGAGGTCACAGGGCTTGGTAACATCATCGGGGCAGCGCAAGGGGCCAGGCAGTCCCGCGGGCCCGGCAGCGCTCGGGCGGCGGCTTGGCGGGGAGCGCCGTGCCCGGTGCGGGAGGGAGCCGAGCAGGCAGCGCTGAGAGACGAGGGGCCGCGCCTTCTCCTGTCTAAGTTGCCTCCATTAGCCCTGCGCTGGGGGTCTGCGTTTTGTTACAGCTTCTGCAGGGACAGCCGAGGGCTCGGGAGCCTCCTCTGCCCCGGGCCGGCACGTCACGGCGAGGAGGGGCCGGGGGCCGGGGGCGGCCTCGCCATTGGAGGGAGGGGGAGGCAGAGCCGGCCCCCTGCCCGGCTCCGGCCGCCCGGCCAGAAATAGCAATGTATTAAGGCTGCGCTCGGGGAGGCTGCTTCCCCGCAGAGCGCCCCGCCGGCTGGCACCCGCCCGGCGGGTGCGGGGACTGTGCACCGGGGTCGGGGTACCCGCAAAGAGCCGTGGCCTCCGCTGCCGCCCCTCCCAGTGCTAAGCACGTGTAGGTAGGTAGGGACCCCCGCCCCGGCCAGTCCCGCTGGCCCTTGCCCGCACACGGCTCGGCCCGACACCGGGAGGGGAGAACACGTGCGGCCCCGCCGACCCGGCCTCCCGTCCTGCCAGCATGGCTGCCCGCGCGGCCCCGCAAGTGTCTCCCGCCGCCCAGGACAGGATGCGGAGAGGAGGTTCGTCTTTGCTGCCCCACACTCTTCCCGGAGCCGACGGTGGCCCCACCGTCCCGGGCGGATCGTAGCCGTGCGACGTACACGTAGCCGAGCCGACCCCCTCCGCATCCCCTGGCACTCCCGGTGCCCCCCGTCGGTCCTCCCGCAGATCCCCCCGCCACGGGCCAATCTGCCTCCCGCCCAGGCTCCCCGCAGCCGGTGCGACCCGCGCTCTCCCGGGGGAAGGCGCGCTCCGCCGCCGCCGCAGGATCGGTCCCCGCAGCCCCGCGACCGCCAGGCCCAGCCATGCCGGGCCAGGCCGGGTCAGGAGGACAGCCCGGGGCCTCGGCGGCGCGGGGCTGGGGCGAGGAGTGTTATCCCGATCCATTCGGTGTTTTCTTTCGTTTTCTTTCGTTTTCTTTCGTTTCGTTTCGTTTCTCGCGCTGGTAACGGGCGGAGAGCGGCTCCACGGAGCAGCCACTCTGCCGTGCCGGCGGGTGACACCCCGAGCGAGCCTGCCGAGCCCCCTCCGCACCGCGAGTCCGCGGGGCTGGGCCGTGCACCGGCCGAGCACCCCGCTGCGATGCGGAGGGAGGTGCCGCGACCCCCGGCGGCGCCCCTCGGTCCCTGGGCCCCTCCGCGGGCTCGGAGCCACGGCGGCGCGGGGAGCGGGCACACCGAAGGCGGGACGGAGGGTCCCGAGCAAGACATTTCGTTGTGATTAAAATCCTGCCGCCCCGCAGGGCTCAGATCGACGCCGAGGCGAGGCCAGGGGGAGCCGGGCGCGCACGCCGGGCAGGTGAGTGCCCCGGGACCGGGGCTTCGCGGGGCCTTCCCGGGCGCTTCCTTCGGGTCGTCACTTTCCGCCGCCTCCGCCGATTACCGGCTCTGTCGGTGCCCTCGTTTCCTTGCCTCACGCTGCTCCGCATGCCCCAGAGTAACCCATGTACTGGCGGCACAGGCGGGGACGTGAACCCGAGTCCCGCACATTTCGCCGCGGCTCGGCTGTTACCGTTCCCGTTCGCGCGGCGGGGCCGGTTCCCATTTCTCCAGCGCGGATCGATCCCACCGCGCCTCTTAAAACCCTTCGTCATAAATTGTGGCGGGTCTGTCTCTCCTCGCTCTCCACAGGATCCCGGTGCCGGCCGCCGCCCTCCTGTCCGGTGCGGACGGTGGACGGGAAAAGGCGCTCGCCTGTAACCAGGCCTGAGCGGGGCCTGGCTCTCCGCCGTGCCGCCGGTGCGCGGAGAAGCCCGGCGCTGCCTCTCTGCTTCGGCCACAATAACAATTAGCAACAATTAGTGCCTTATCGGTATCTCACATCTGCCGCCGGCCTGGTCCGGCCCGCACCCGCGGAGCTGCGGGGACGGGGTCCCGGCGGCAGCGCGGCCGGGGCTCTGCCTCGGCGCCGAGCTCCCCGGGAGCCCCGCGGCGGCCGGTCTCGGAGGCGAGGTGAGCGGCGGCAGGGGCCGATGCCTTCGGTTGCGCTGGCAACGAGGGCTGCCGGGCCACAAGCCCGGCGTCCACCTGCCCGGCCGTCGGCGGGAGCAGAAGCCGCCGCGCAGAGGGCCCGGGCCGGCGGGGTCTGGCTCGCCCGGCGCCATGGCTCTCCCGTCCGCAGCGGGGTCTCGGGCGGGCCGAGCGGCAGGGGCTGCCCCGGGCACCGGCAGCCTGGGTGGGGAGGAATCGGCGGCCTGTGGCAGCTGGCCGGTGGTGGGAGCAGTTCTCCCGCCGGGACCCGCTCAATCGTGTCGCCGCCGATCCCGGAGAGTGTTCCGGGAACCCAAGCCTCGCTGCTGGAGCAAGACCCGGCCAGGCCCTGCCACACGTGCCAACACCCCGGCGCTATCTTGGACTTTCCAGCGGCTCCTGCGGCCGTCTCGCACTCGGGTGCTGTAACTGAGCCTGCGCCTTCCCACCCTGCCGGCATCCCCTCGTTTGCTCGGGCCACATCAGGCCCGATTATGCGGGACACGAGCGGCGACTTCCCAGTTGGAGAAGCCGAGGAAGCGGGGAGCTGCCCGGGCCCAGCCGTGCGCCGACGGGCGCGACCGGGCCGGGGCGAGCGGCGCGGGGGTGCAGGAGGGGGGAAAGGCGCAGCCCCGGTACCTGCCGGCGGGTGTCAGCCCCGAGATGCGGCTCCGGGGCTTTCCCAAGCCGCCTGGGCTGGGGTCATCTGGCTATTAATGGTTATTTTATTTATATCATTAGCGGCGTCCCCTGAGCTCTGTTTACAGCGGGGCCTTGTTGTCCCGGCCGCTCCTGCGCTCTGTTTAGACAGGGGATTATTGTAATGGATGGAGCTCGCCGTGCGGATGCTGCACCGCAGCCAAGAGCCCTCCCGGGCCCGCGGAGGGGGGAGCAGCCCTGCCGCGGCCAGCACATCGCGGCCGGCGGGCAGCCCCCCACCTTCCCGGGGCCCCGGAGGCAGGCAGCCCGGTAGCCGGCGGCCGTGGCCAGGGGCCTAGCTCGGGGCGACTCTATCAGCACCAGGGCTGCTAATTGCTCCATTAGTCTCGCGGGTGCGGAGTGCTGGAGCCGGCCCCGCACTAATGGCCGTAAACAAACAAACACGTTAATCCGGCCCTGTCTCCAGCCCCGGTGCTCAGGGAGCCAACGGGGGGGAACGGCGGAGCGGGCCTTGCGCGGCTGCGGGAGGCGCGGGGCCGCGGCACCCACCTGCCCGCCGCCCCGGGCAGCCCGGAGGCGGGCGGGCCGGGGCCGGTGCGGACCCGCGCCGCCGGGAGCTGCCCCCCGCGCCCGGCTCTATTTACACAGAGCCTGCCCTTGTGTAAACGCTGCGCGCCGTGGTTTATCTCAGGGTCCGTCTGTTTCTCGTTCTCTGTCAGCAGCGCCCAGTGAAGGATGGCCCTTTCCCAGCCGGTCTGCCCTGATTTATGTGAGAACCACGGCGCGCCGGGGACGCCCCCGCACGGCGGGGCGGCAGCGGGTCCCGGGGCAGCCACCCGCCGCCGGGGCCGGCGATGGGGACGCGCCGCTGCCCCGTCACGCACGGCTCGGTCCGGTCCGCACCGGCCTCGCTCGCCACGGACACCTGCCGGCACCTCGGCACGGCAGGGCAGGGTACGGCAGCGCCCTGCTCGCTTCCCGCAGGGAGCCACGCCGCCGCCCCGCACGGGGCACAGCGGGCGGGTTCCAGGGGGAGCGGGCACGGAGCGGCCCCGCCAGCAGCTCCCAGCTGTGTGTCTGTCTGGACACGGCCCCGGCCCGCTGCGTCTCCTGGGGTAAAGGACTGCCTTTTATCCCAGCCCTGCCACTTGCCCGGGAATTACTTTTTCACAGTTTTTTGAGGCGAAACGTTATCTTTATTCCCCAGGAGAACAGGGGGCTTCTGCAGGTGGGGGAACCAGGTCCAGGCAGGAGATATTGCTCTCTTGCCCGGCAACGTTCTGTCTTCGTCTCCCACTGCCCTGTCAGCCCTGCCCACACAGTGTTGTTGCCGTCCTGTCCCACTCAAGTCTGCCTCCACCTCTCATGGTCCTGGAAACCCTGTCTTGGCTTTGCCAAGAACCACCCATGTAATACCCATTTTCCTGAGAAACACATCACTGCAAATATTTGCTTTTCTTCAATATTTTCTTGCTGTCATTGGCTGATTTAATTTTGCTTCAGTTGTTCTTCACAGTACATGGATGTACAATTTGGAAATACGTCCTAAAACAAAGCCTCAATGAGAAATGTGTTTTCTGATTATCAGACCCAGATATTTTAGTGTCCTGAGAAACACATGCATTTCCAAGGTGCCAATTTGGAGGTGCCAGTTGCTGTACGCAACATTCAGTGCTCAGCATTTGTGGGTATAGGAGTGGCCCATGCCAGAGTGCTGGTCATTGCATCAAGGGGAGTTCTGTAGGTTTGGACACCAAAGAGAAGGCTGCCCTTCATGTCAGTGCCTGATGGACCTCTGAAACTGAGACTAGCACGTTGAGCTCTGTCAGAGCGAACTTGCAGGTAAAGGTCATCCCACATCTGAAGCAATGCAGGGGAGGAAATATCAGTGCCAAGGACCTCCTCCTGCCTGCTTTTATTTGGCATCTCTTGTGCACAAAGGATATCCAGGCTCCACAAAAGCCACCCTGCTGCACAACACAGCCCTGTGACTGTGGACGTGCAGAGGGTAGCAAAGCACCTCTTCCTCTGGAGGACAACTGTCATAAATCACAGTTTACTGTTCCTGCTGTGAGAAGGTCCCGTGTTGAGGCTTCTGCTGGAGGACACTGTGACAGATGCACGTGCATCACACCACCTTGCCACTCAGAGCAAAATCCACAGGCTTTCTGGGAGCACCTTTGCACCATGCCTCAGAAGTCCTTGCTGCATGTTTGCATCCATGAGGTTAGGAAGTCAGGCTGAAATTCATCCCTCAGCAGAGCCCAGCACGAGGCTCACTCACAGCTTGCATCTGCAGGCCTACGTACCACTTGCATCTCGTAGGGCTTAAGTGGAGTCTAAGTGGACCCTGGGCCTTGCGCTGGCGGCCTGCCCGGTGCTGGATTTCAGCTCTGAGCCCAGGCCTGCAGCTCTGATTCATGCACGTAATCCTGCTGAGGTCAGCGGGTTTCATCCTGCTCCCACCGCAGCCCGTGGGATGGTTCACACGAGAGTGGCAGGGTCAGGCTCTGTGTTTGCATGTGCCATAGAGAATGGAACAATCAAGATTAAACCAATTAAATTTTAACAGGTCTGGAAAGCGTTTTATTACATAATAAACAGGAGGGATGAGCTATGTTGGGCTTTCCTGTGTGTGTGTTGGTGGAGTGGTTCCTTGCTGTCCACAGCACTTGGTGTTCCTCTGGGCTGGGGAGCTCCCCGTGCTGCTGCTGGGGCCAGCCTGCTGACAAACACAGGGCTGGGAGTGCAGCTGCACCCTGGCTCCTCTTCCAGTCCAGCACCTTCCCCTGAAGCATTCTGGGTGCAATGCCTTTCTTAGCCTGCACAAAACCTTTTCTGGAAGAAATTCTGCAAGTTATTCTATGGTTATTTCTACAGCGACCTTCAGGGAGAGGGAAGCCCTCGTGCTTCTGTGCGGGCATGCTGGGGAGGAGCGAGTGGCTGGGCTGGATCTGTGTGAGGTGGTGACACATGTCTCGTCTTGGAAACAGCTGATAAGTTCCTCTTGTTTAGGGCATCTGCCTGGCAGCCAGTCCCCACTTCTCTCGTTGCTTAATCAGGATTCCTCTGGCTGCAAGCAAGGCTTGTTCCCATGCGGATGAGGCCATCGTGGACAAGGCTGCCCCTGGAGCTGGCAAATCTGCACCAATAATGGCACACAGTTGCGCGTTTGCCAGGATGGTTTTGGGGTAATTGGACTGAGAAAGGATGCAGGAACTAGCAGAAACTGTGCTGCAGCCTTGGCTGAGCACGTGTGTGGGGCGATGCACAAGCTGTTGCCTCTTGCTGGTGGTACTTGCTTAGCTCTGCTGGCATTCATCTGTAGGGGCTGCCATGGGCTTTGAGGGGCACCCACAGGTTCTAAGGGGCACCCAGAGCCAGGGGCTGTTGCACAGCTTTATCTTCTCAGCTGTAACTTGCCACTGGCCAGCTCAGCAACCTACAGATGGGAGATAGGGAGGAAGACAGGGGCTGGGGAACCTCATCCTTTCTGTCTCCACTGGGTAAATACAGAACAACAGCCTGGCAAGCACAGGCGAAAGGCATTTTGCATGCTGCTTCCAGAGGCCACTGCAGGCCAACTTCCAATGCTATGGCAGGTTTTTCTCTGGAAGTGGAACAGTTGCTGTGAGTGGGGACTCTGGCATGTTCAGGGGCAGCAAAGGCAAACAGCTCCCTGGATGGCTACTGAGCCTGGAAAGGTTAATGGCGGAGCATGCACTTGATCTGCACACTTCTAGTAAACACCTATTCTGTATTTCCCTTTTCATATTTTGCCATGGCTGCTTGTGTTGCTCCCTCCTGCAACAGCTCCTCACTGATGGCTGCTGTATAAATAGAGCAGCCCCTGGATCCCACACGCAGGCGGGCAGGTGGGAGATTTGAAAGCTTCTGGTAATAGTTTATCTCTGAGTCTGCTTAATGAATTTTCCTTGTAATTACTGCACAAAAATTGTTAGTGTATCCTGATGATTCAGAACTTTCTAACAACAACTCTGGACCAAATTATAAACTGTTTTTCTATCTTGGAGTGGAGACTTGAGAGAGGATTCCTAATTGTTCTCATCCCCTCAGGGCCCAGAGCTGGATTATCCCACACAGGCTTCTCTGCAGACTTGTTTTTAGTCTATCGGTGGGCTCTCTGCCAGACTGGAGGGATGGGGAACTCAGTTTTCCAGATTTAAATCCCCCCCTCCACACTTCCACTCCGCTTACACCTCTAAGGAAGAGCATGGATTAGAAAGGATTTGCCCTCACGGGGCTTTAGTTTGGGTTTGTGAAGATCTGTCCTTAAAAGCTTTGCCTTTTTTTTCTTTTTTTTTTTTTTTATCCCCATGTAAACCTGACTCCTGCGTTTACACTGGGACTGGGCAGGAGTGATGCACTGTGGTGTTAGGAGAAGAGGTATCTCCTGTTTCTTTTGAAATACCTGCTTTTAAATGGCATTTCCTCTTGGAGACAATGGTTTAATGGGAAGGTCAAGCAGGTGGGGATGAGTGAGGGTGGTGTTTTGGGAGCAGGGCACTAGATCCCTCCTCCTGTGGTTACTGTGCTTTGGCCACATTTGCAAAAGGCTGGATGGGCCCAAGGTTCATCCAGAATGCATCCCTGTGCCAGCAGTGACAGGGCAACCTGAATCTTTTGATGGCAGCTCCTAGCTTGTCCCTGTGGCGCTGATGTCGGAGCGCACTGGAGGCCATGGCCTTCCTAGCATGGCTGGGATGCTTCTCCCCAGGACACATCCTGGTGCTTTTCCTCCACTGGGAATGACCTGTGCAGTGGTATCATGTCAGGCTAACAGTCCCATGGTGCTGGGGCCGTGGTGACGGTGACCAGTAGTTAGCATGGGTCCAAGGTGGCTTTCCCCTCCCTTGTCCTCCCCTCTCCCGGGGAGGCAAGAGGCCGTGCTGCCGGCCGTGCCCCATCACACTGGAAGCGCTGACGCCTGTTTGGCTGCTGGGACACCCTGCTGTCCCTGCCTCAGGCACGTCCCCTGTTCCCAGCAGCAGCAAGTGGGCACCGTGCCGCGTCGTGGGGCCGCCCGGGCCCAGGCGCCCTTCTCCAAACATCCCTCCCACCTCGTGCCCGCGGGACCCCCACCGCTGGCCCACGTCCGCCCCGCACACCCGCCCTTGCTGACGGTGGGGAAAGTAGGAGCCGTGTCCTTGCGCTGACCTTCGCCTGACCTTCCAGTAACGCTCAACAAACCCTCGGAAAGGCTTTCTCATTGTGCAGCCCCAGGGTTTCCAGGGAATTAGTCAGCAGGCTGGAATTGTGCTCTGTGTATGTGACCCCCCCGCTGCACTCCCCCCGCTCCTGCCTCTCCCATCTCTGGAGCCGGACCGGTCCAAGAGATATGTTGCCAGGGTGACAGCGAGGTGTGATGGATGGACAGAGAGTGGCTGTGGAGTGGCAGGGCCGCTGGTCAGTAACCCAGGGCTGTGTTTATAAGAAGGAAGAGGCTGTTTCCTGGAGCTAACATAATGCAGCTCTAAAAAAGGCAGGGGAAATACATCATGCGAGGAGAGCGCAGCCCTGGGAGGGGAGGGCCGCTGGGGAGCCCAGCACCAAAGCGAGCCTCCAGGTCAAGGTGCCTTTGACAGGGGCCTTTTTTATAGGCCATTTGCGTGAGAGTTCGCTGCTGTTTCTCTGCAGCCCTGACAGCGGCTCAAGGCCCAGCCGGGGTTTGGGGAGGGTCTAATCTAAACTCACCGCTTTCCAGCCCTTCTCTTGCAGGACCCACTGATTTATTTGGAAAATAAATAATCGTCGCTGACTATTGTTTTGTTGCTGCAGAGTGACGGTCCCCGCCCCCCAGGGTGGGTCTGTGCCCTGTCCCACAGCGGACACTTAGAGGTGCAGGGGGACAGGGAAGGATCCCCTGTGCAGAGGGAACAAGGGGCTGAGTCCCCATCTGCTCCCACCTCACTGGGACCCAGGAAGCAGCAATGCTTGTAGCCCCAGTCCCGGCATGGGGTGAGGACCCGGCGCGTCACTCACAGCACTGGGACAGAGTGACCAGCTGGAAAGGCAAAGGGAAATCTCAACCTCCTTCCCAAACACCATCCAGGGCAGTTTACCTTCCTTTAGCTGCACTGCAGCTGAAGGTGCTCATGTGCCAGGTGCTCATGCCTGGTCCCAGCATCTTCCCCCCTGCTGGGTCAGGGGCTCTACAGCCCTACACACCCACTGCCCTGACAGCTACAGGGTTGTCCCTTTGCCTTGTGTCACTTGCCATGGTCCCCTGAATGCCACCCCCTCCATCGGAGGGTCTGGCTGTGGGAGAAGCAGCAGCTCCCGGTGCTGCAGACGAGGTTTTCCACTCCCCACCTGGCAGAGTGGGAGCTGAGCCCCCTGGGTGGGCTGGGGCATCACTGCTCCTTCATCTGTGCTCAGACTTCTGCCCTGCTCTTGTTTCCTCTGGGTCTTGATCACCCAGGCTAATCGAAGAGCAGTGCCCAAGAAAATAGAGCCCACATTTTTTACTACTACTACTACTACTACTACTACTACTACTACTACTACTACTACTACTACTACTACTACTACTAATAATAATAATAATAATAATAATAATAATAATAATAATAAAAATCTACTTAACGTATTTCAGAAAAGAACTCAAAAAAGAAGGGTTTTTTTTGGCTGTATGTCCTGCCATTTTCTATATGTCATGAATCAATTTTATTACAGTTGAAAAAATATTGAAATTTTGAAAATATTTTCTTCGTTCCTCTTCCTTCTATTCTTACAGCCCTTCAATACCTGAGCAAGTGATATTGCATTTAGGGGATTTTTGTTTTTTTGTTTTATAAGAGACACTTTGAAAAGTGTCAACATAGGAAAGATGAGAAAAGAGGGGAGGAAATCTAGCGCAAATGTCAGGAGCTCTTCAAGCAGCTTCGGGGCAGGAGAGAAAAGAAAAGGAAAACATGAAAATACAGCACTTCCAAATCTTGAAGTTTTCTGGCTTAGGAAACTGAAATAAAAAAATTGTTTTAAGATATCCCGTTGAAAAGTTAAATGAAAATGGTTTCAACAGAATAGTTTTCAAGCTATTTATTGTGGTAAGAAAAATTTTGTTATTTTTTATATTGAATTAGTGTAAGCTTTAGAAATTATTTTTCACATTGTTAATAATATTAACTCTACCTCAATATAATAATACAAATTCTAACGTTCCATCTTTCCATCAAATATCTGGCTTAGGTCTGCCTCACTGGTGCAGGAGTAATATTTTCTTTCAAGTTGAAGCCTAATTTTTAACTCAGGTTTTTGCTTTTCCCGTTTTTCCTTCAGAGGAGTGTTCAGTCTTCAGTATTGTTCATACTTCCCTTGCAAGTACTGCCACATACAAAAATTCCTTAATGAGTTCAATATTAATCAGCAAATAATTTATTTTTCTAGAAGCCACTTTCTAAATAAGTATATGATGTATATTTAATGTTTGCATTGTTCTAAGTGACTTTTAACATTAGTTTCTTTCACCCACTTTTGGTTCAAATTAGCACATTGACACGTACTTGCATTTGAATTTGTGTTCGTCTTGGATTTTATACAGCTGTATTGAATGACTTTCAAAAGAAACAATCCATATTTTGTAGTTACTTGGTTTTGTCTGACATATTCGTCACAGCTGGTGGTGCAGGGGAGGGCAATCCATACTCCTGGAAGTCCCTTTGCCGGCAGCCCAGGGCAGTGCTGCTTGGCTGGGGGGAGCTGGACCGTGCAGCTCCAGCCCCAGCTCTGCTGCACGGGTGTCATGGAGCTGGTGAGCTGCAGCCCTCTGAGATCAGCCACAGGCATGGGCTGGTTGTTTTTTAAAACACTGTTTATTACCGTTTCCACAACCAGTTCTTCTTGGATTTGCGTTGGCAACCCCAGGCACTACCAGACATGCACTGCCCGGGGAGGATGGGGGCTGTCCAGGGGGGTTCATCTTTCCAGCACTGCAGATTAGGGCTGCCTGGCTCCTCTGTGAGCCTCCCCGGGTGGCCATGATAATTCTAAAGGACTCTCCGTGTGCCGCAGTAAGCTCATTAGCTAATTCCCTGATTACCCAGCATCAACTGAAGCATGTGTGTTTGGGCTTCCAGGCAGCCCTCTCGCCTCTCTCCCCAGCTTGCCTGGCCTCCTCATTACTCCCTTCTCTTTTTTTTTTTTTTCTTTAGCTAAGAAGGCAGGTTTTTAAAATTCCCTTGGCCTAGCCATTTTGGGCACAAGCTCATCCCTCCCTTGTCAGTCCCAGTCCAGGGGCACCTCCAGTGAGGAGGGCTGATGCAGGCTGGGACTGCAGCGGGCAGGACCCTGCTTGCCCGGCAGGACGGCCCTTTTGCCTCTGCCAAAGTGGCTTTTCGGGCCCGTTCACATTTCCATGTCAATCTCAGAGTGCTGAGGGCTTGATTCAGACAAAGCAGCGCACGGGGACTTTCCTAGGAAGGAGGCTGCGGCGTGGGGCTGCCGTGGAGGCATGCTGCTCTCTTCAGGGTCACCTCGGGTTTTAAGAGGGTCGATGGGCTTTTCCATCCTGTTTGCAGAGGGACACCGAGCCCCTTGCTCCCAACCCCAAACCCAGCGGACGCTCGCCTGGAGCCAGAGGGTCAGAGCCCACAGGGCCAGGTTTTCACCCCCAAACACGGGGAGCCTGGGGGCCCTCTTCCCAAACTGCCTGTGTCAGGAGAAGCCCGGTCACAACCCCTGCCCGGGGAAGAGGGATGGACCCGTCATCCCACCCTCTTCCTTCTGGGGGGCCACATGCTGCAAAATCCACCTCACGCCGGCGCTTTCCGGCCCTCTGTGAGAATGTACAGTTTGTGGCTCCTTCATTGACTTTGAAGAATGTCCCTTTATTCACAATGTTATTTCCTTTAATCACTGTGAGGTTGCAGGAAATCTTCTTGGAAAATTATTTCAGATTGGCTGGAATCACCATACTGTCGCAGGGATGGAAAACTCACTTGAACTTGTTTTTATTTCACCCTAAAAAGTCACTGTCCCTAGAAGCTTCAGATGAATTTGGATAAACATGTGAGTTCCGAGGATTTAGTTGTTGTTGAGCAGTTCCCCCCTTTTTTTTTTTTCCCAAATTAATCTCTGTGTCTTTCCGAGTTCCTGAGCTTTACTCAAGACCAGTGGTACAGAACTGAGGGAAAAATGGGACATTGCCATAAACAGATTGAAGACAGGCAAATACATCATTAAGGGACACAACATGCAAGTAGAGATAACAAAGCATTAAGTGAGAGCTTTGGCCACCAGCTAAGAGCCAAACAACCTGAAATTTCTTCTATTTGAGGATATCTATGCTGGCCAACATGGGAAAACCAGATATTGTGCTAAATCTTGACTTTTGTGTGACTTTAGTCCCACTTCCATGTGAAAGTCTTGTGAGCAATGAAGAGAAACATGGTCTGAGTAAATGTGTGGTGACACAAGAGGACAGCTGGCTGGAAAACTGTATGTAAAGGGCAGTTGGCAGTGCTCAGTCCTCAGTCAGGGTCTGGTCTGGGGTGAGTCTGTGCTTTCATCAGTAATTTTTACTTGCAGCACCAGTCTAGTAGGGCCTGCAAGAGTTTTTTGTGAGAAACTGGACAAATCTGAAATAAAACAGTAGATAAGAACTGTTAATTAGAAGTTTTTTTTCTGAGTTGGGAAAAACTAACATTACAAGCACTGGTGGGGAATGAGCAAGGTTGTTCTGTGGGAAAGTAGCTGGAGGTGACAGTGGGTCCTACAGGGAGTGTGAGCCAGCAGCATCCTGAGTGAGAAGAGCAGAACCAAGCTGGGACATATAAACAAGGTGTTTATAAGACACCTGATGTGATCCTACTGCATTTAGGCAGTGTTACCCTGAGCGTTGAATCCCACTTGGGGATCAGTGTCTCAAGTTGTGGCTCTTGGAGAAAGCCCAGGGAAGAACGAGATCAGAAATTCATAAAACATGACATACTGGAGAAGGCTGAAGGACGAGGGTGGCTTAGTATCAAGACAAAAAGACTGTGGGGAAATAAGATAAAAGTCATTAAATGCATAAAGCTCTGCTACAAAGCTTGAGATAATGGGCTATTCCTTGTTTTCAGGGTGGATAGAAGAAGGCAGCCTAGGCTTAACCTGCAATGACTGCAGTAAAGGAGGTTAAAACTCGTTTTTCTTGGGAGCCGTCTTCACTACTAGAGGCTTATTTTAGGAAGAGTTTAGACAAAAGCTCCACCAGAAAGGGTTTGCCTCATCTGGGGGCAGGCAGACAGGCTAGGTGACCTTTCAAGGGCCTTCCAGGCTTATTTTTTATAATTCTGTGAATATGGATACTAAAAAGAGAGATCTTTTTGCCTCTAGCCAGTCTATTCAGGACTGGTCCTTGTCAGGTGTGTTTTGCTTCAGCTGCAAATGTCGTCCAGGTTTCTATTATCTCCATCAGCTTTTTTTTGGTTATTCACTCTTAAGCAGGTTTTTTTTTTTTTTCCATCTGACTTTTTGCCCATTACTGTACATCCCTGTGGTCCTACTTTTCCTGGAATGGTCCTACACCTTTGTGGTCCCCCCCAAACCACACACAGAGAGACCTTTTCTTCCCCACCCGATAGACTATGTGCTTATACTTGGTAACCAAGAGCATCCTGGGGCAGACCCCCACCTTGCTGGTGACGGACTCCTGGGGTTGCAAGCTCACATGTTGCTCATGGTTTGACTTCCGCCTCAAGGCCCCTGTGGGTTGTCTGTGGGATGGGTGTTTTTCTCTTTCTAAAACAGGAATAGCAACTGTTGTCCCCCCCATCTGTGGGATCACGGATGTCAACTGTTTAGTGTTTACACTGAGGTCGTGCGATGGGAATTTTTCTATGCGTATTAGTAACATGAAGTATTTTTCCTCACAATGTTTAAGATCAGAGTTAGTCATTAGATCACCTATGCTGATCTCCCCAGCTGCCTTAACTTGTTACCCTTTCTAGATCCAAATAACTTGGGGTTTTGCTAATGCTCAAAAGCATCTAATCTTAAGGATTGAGGGACTTCATGGTTTGGTCTTAATCACTGATGGTTAATCTGTTGGCTAATCAGCCTTGCTCAGAAAATGTATGTTGCATTTCTTATGCAAGTTTGTCTGGCTTTTAATTTCCAGCCATTGATTCTTGTTCTGCCCTTTTTGGCTGGAATAAAAATGCTTTAGCACATGGTATTTTCTTAGTATGAGAGTACTTGTGCATAGCATTCAAATTCCTTAAGCTTTTTTAAGAAGAAAGCAGGTTGAACTTGATTCTGTCACTGTGGGGTGCGTTCTCCTGCCCTTCGTCTTTTCTGTGGCTGTTTTCTGCACTCTCTCTCATTTCACAGAATAATTTTGGCCTCAGGAGCTCTGGCAGTACAGCCCGCTGGTCAGGCCTTGATCCATGAAATTTTGGAAATGTCTGAAGATGCAGATCCCACTGCCTTGCTGGGTCCCTGTGCCAGCACTCAGTTTTTAACCCACATTCCAGCCCCCCACTTCCATTCCACCTCTCCTTAGACTGGCTGCAAAGATGCTATGGGAGATGGTGAAAATGGGGAGCGAGATGGGGGAATCACACAGTCACATCCACGGCTCTCCCTTCATCTGCATCTTTTTAAAATGGAGTACCAGGCTAGTCACAGTATCTCAGGGCTGGCTTTCCATCCCCTGCTGCATCAGACACTGCCTTGTAACTCCTGTTTGCTGTGCTCCCTGCTCTGATGCTCAGGCCTGCGTTCACCCTGTGATCCTTGCATTGAGCTCACATCCAACTGCACAGCCCCAGGACCCCAAACCAACCTTGCTCAGTGCCAGAGCCCTGCCTTAGCCTCTCCCACCCACAAGGGTAGCCCAGTTTCTTTGTTGACACATCCAACTTGGAGTTCAGCTCTGTCAAATCCCACAATCAGGTGACTCTGTCCTCTCTATCACGTGCCAGACTGCAGCCGAGGTTGGCAGCAGGGAGTTGGCGCTGACTCTCAGCTTGCCTGTGCTTAGTACCCGGAGTCCAGTGCTGACCTTTCTTCATACCATTTCAGCAACATCTCCGTGTTGAGAATGACTTCTGGAGAGCTGTCAGGGTATAGATAATGGGTGGACAATCAGCATTAATTAGGACAAATACTTAACTGGGATATTGTTAAGCACCTTCCAGATACCCAAGTGTCTGACACCAGCAACCTCCCTGCTCCCTATTTCAGTGAAGCCATCTCTTTTTGGGCTTTCAGGCATTTGAGTCCTTCCTTGAATCTCACAGGCAAACCTCTTTGTTTTCCATTTTCAAGGAAGATTTCCTCCGAACATCCTATGAAGGCAGCTATGGGCTAATCAGATCTTCACCATATATGGTGCATTTCATCCTTGATCTGTGTGCAGCTGTGAACGTGCCTTGCCCTGCATGCTGCATGCAGCCAACTGTTCGCCAGCCAGTGTGTGTTACCCAGCCAGCATGGCTACACGCCATGGAGACGCAAGACTTGGGTACAAAACCAGGTACGTTTTGGCCAGGCCTCTGCTTTTCCTTCCATGCAACGTCAAAGCTGGACGGGTTTGGCCTGTGCGGTGCAGATGACTGCTAATGCTTACGTGCGCTTTTATAGTTGAGCATTTCAAAGGGCTGGTTGCAAGGAGGTGCATGCACATTTCCTGTAAGTCTGGCCAAAAATCCGATACTTGAGAGTGCCGGGGAACCCTACAGTTTTGCAGAACATGCCATTTTGATGTTCACAAAAGGCGAAGTGTTGCCAAAACCAGGGAACAGCATAGAAGGTGCCAGCATTACTTTCCTGCTCCTGGCTTCCCTCAGTTTTCTTTCTCACTCTGCCCGTCTATGACCATCCAGCTGGCTTGTTCCAGCACTGCGCAGGTCCCAGCCCTGCGAAGGATGGTGGTGGGATGTGCCCCAGATAGGATAAGGGCTCAGGTATAGTCTTCATCTCCGCTAGTGACCCAGAGGTGGCCATGGCATGAGTGACTGCACCAGTTCTGGTATGACATGTGCCAGACTGGAGGATGACTCTGAAGTGCAGGCACGTCCCCAGGTACCAGCTGTGCCATCAGAGGCACCTTTTTGCGCAGGTCAGCCGTCTCAAACCTGCCCAAACATGCTGGGGACTTTCTGATGGCCAGGCAGGAGGACAGACTTGGTGCATCCAGGTCTCCTCTCATGACATCCGCTGAGTCCCTTCCAGCACTAATCTTGTCCTTCTATCCAAAACAGTTATGGAGGGCTTGTTGTTTTTGGCACAGTCCTTTATTTACAAATCCCATCCTGCTTATAGCTCATGGTTTCATTATCCTCTAGATGTTTACAGAGCTCCTTTTCTTAATATTTGTGCCATTATTTTACTAGGGACCCGACTGATACTTTCCAGACTGTAATTGTCTGGCTCATCTTCTCCCCCACTAGCTCCTTCTGCAGAAGTGCACATCTCCCTGCTGTCCCTGCCTGCCTGGGGTGCCCGGTGGAGCAGGGACAGGCAGGACTGTGGGCAGTAGCAGTGGGGTGTCCAGCTCCAAGGATGCAGGGAGAGATGTGCAAAGGGGGCGGTTGCCCCACTGCACCCTGCTGCCCTCACCACGTGTGCACCCCGCAGCCCCTTCTTGCTGCACCAGGGTCATAGATGTCCTCTAATATCCTTGACCTCCTCATGGACATATCCTGTCCCCTTTTTCCCCCTGGATCCCTGCACTCCCTGCTCCCAGGCTCAGGGAATAAATGCATGTCCCTGGCTGGGGGACTAGCCCTTCCTCAGGGTTTTGGCTGGCTTTGGACCATGTCCTGGGAAGGCAGACGGTGGCAAAGCTAGCACTGGGATTTTGGGGTCATTAGCATGGTGCAGACGTGGGTCGGGTTTATGCTGTGCAGTGCTCTGATGCTGGTCCCTGCCCCTGGGCCGTCTGTCACAGGGGCTTGTTTAACCTTCTTTGCCACAATATCTCGCAGTCTTTAATCTGTTTATCCTCGTAACCCCACTATGAGGTGAAGGATAGTTATCCTCATTTCAGAGCTAGGGAACCGAAGGGATCCTTTTCAAATGTAGATCAGTGTTTAATGATGCAGAGATAAAGATTCTAAAAACACACCCAAGACAACAGGCGTAGAGCATGTAACTGAGCTGGGTGTTTCTGCAAATCCCATTAAGTGCCTCTGCCTTTTTCAGCTGGTGCTGTCTCAGGGGGGAGCTGGCACGGGGACCTGCAGGGGTGCCAGGTAGGCTCCAACCTCCTGGCCCACGAGCTGGGCGCAGGCTGGGCAGGGGGAGGCAGAGCTAACCCCTTGCCTGCCGTTCAGTTTCCCTGGGTGTGCCTGGGGGTGTGTGGTGCCACAGCAGCCTCTGCTCAAAGCAGGAACTGAAACCTGAATTGCATGAGTGCGTAAGACCCTCGCCTGCATTTAGGGATTAAACCTACAGCCTGTTTGTGCTGTGCATAAAACTTTAAGGTAGGGAATACGAGAGGGTGTTCGTGCAGCATCCCTCTGGCTGTGCAACTTAGTGCTGAGCTCACCACACCGCTGAATGGGAGCAACCAGTAAGAACAAGGTCTCTGCTTGTCCCTGCCTGGGTAATTATTATCTGCAGTAGATCTGGTGAAAAACCTCGAGCTGTGGTTTCAGTGCAGAGATCTTGGTGAGAGGTGTCACCAGCTGCCGCTCGGGCTCTGGCCAGTGGTGTTTGGTGCAGGTCTCCCTGCTGCCGCTGCTGCTCCTGGGCAATTGTTGTACTTGTGGGAATGCGGCGGCTCGGGCTGCGCGGAGGTCAGTGCCTTTGTCTTGCTGCGGGGAGTTTATCTCTGCGGATCTTGCCTGCTTTCCTGGGTCAGGCTTCACCTCCGCTGTTATCAGCAAATGCAGGAACAGCCCAGTCCAGAGCCGGGCTGCGTAGGAACCTCTCGACCCCCTTGCAGGGGGAGGCAGCGCTCTCACATCTCTCCCACGCTAACTGGCACCCGCCAGGCCTGAGCCCGAGGGCTGGGCTGGGACATGCACGGCCCCGCAGTCGCTGTTCCCGCAGCGCCGTTCCCGTGCACCCCGGCGGGGCGTTTCAGGCAGCGGTACAGGAGGAGGCACCGGAGCCTGTAGTCTCACCTCCCGTTGGGTCCTTCCCCCCCCAGACACAGAGAGGACAGATCCCCAGTGGCACCACCGACAGCGCTGACTCCCCTTTCTCTGCCGGGCTGCCCCATCCCAGCGCACCCTCCTTTTCCCAGCAGCTCCTGCTGGACCCCTCCAGCTGTCTCCACAAGCCCAAACCATTAGCATTTCCTGCTCAAACATTTCCAATAAATAAATGGAGACATCATGCCACAAGCTCGCAAGTGACCCAGAGGCGGGTCCGAGGCCGGGATGGACACGACCACCCAGCGCCCGACCCCCTGGCTGGGCGCCAGCCTTGCCTTTGTTTGAATTCCCGGGTGAGTAAGCGCTCGGCTGACGCCAGCCAAAATGCTGTAAGAAATTATTTTTTATATTAAATAAATTGTTTTCAGTAAATCTGCTCCTACACCAAGGTCCAGAAGCTATCTGCAGCACGAGGCTCTCTGCAAGGGAGCTGGAGTCCTCTTTCCTGGCTTTGTCCCAGCTGTGCTGGGGCACACACCCTGCCTGAAGGGGTCCTGCTGGGACTGGCTGTGCTGCAGATAACTTCGTCCCACCAGCCCCATGGGTGCAGCTGGACCCCTGCAGCTGCCTGGCAGGCTGGGCATGCTGCAGTGGATCATCTCCCTGTGACACATCAGGTGTCTCTGTAGTGAGGAATGAGCCAGACTCTCTGGTGAGGTGGCACAGGCTCGTGTAGGGGGTTCACTGCCTCTGGGGGTGGCAGCTATATCCCAACATCAGACCTCCCAAAACCAGCATCTTTGGCTGTGCAAAAGTGCATGCCTTGACATAGCAGTGCCTGTCCTGCCTTGGGGATGGGAATGCTTGGGGACTGAAGCCCAGTCTTTTCTCCATTGGTCCTCTGTACCTTTGGGAAAGCATCTTTAATGCACCAGGGTACTGGACATCCGTGTCTGGGCAGGTCATGGTCCATGGGCTCGTCTCCTGGCATCTGACAGTGGGTGCCGATGCAACAGGAAAAATGAGGGGAAAGCAGGTCTCTGAAACATGCTTTCCCAGCCCCTGTGGCTCATGCTGTGGTGAGCACTAGGACCAGTCCATCACTTGCCCCTTTCTGGGCCAGCACTCCTCCAGGGTGCCTGGGGGACAAGCATGTACAGAAGAGGTGAGCATGGCCACAGGGCAGGTCCTGAGTGGTCCCTGGACTGGGACTCCAGTGACACTGGGATTAATATGCAAAATAGGTTTAAATAGAGAAATTATGAACCTCTGGCTGTGCCCAGGCAGCACTGATGGCAGGAGAGCTTGAGTCTAATTGGATCGGTGGTTATGCTCCTTCTTACGGTGCACAGATTTTGCTCTCTCTGCTCTGGGTTGCTGCCTGGCTTTCGGCTGGAAGCAAAGAAGATGAATTTGGAGCTAACCAAGCTCTGTCATGGCGCTAATTCAGAAAAATGCCAGGGATATAGCTTCCACTAATTTTTTTTTCCCTTTAATTATCTTTTGCTGAAGCCAAAACTTTTTTCAGCAACATGCTGTTTAAAGGCAAAATTTTGGTGTTGAAATTTACTGGAGAAGTTAAAATGCTTAAAGATTAAAGGAAGTTGAAATGCTCTTTGAAAGATAAGATGTAGATGTTCTGCTCCAGAAGTCTTAATTCAATGGGATGTTATTCTCTGGCATTATAAGACTTCAGAAACTGAAATAGAGTGAAACCACATTTTAAATACTTTGTTTTCTAGAGAAACAAAGTATTTTCTGATTTGAAATTATTTCATTTCTTTAAAGCTTCTGCCTTGCTCAGGGGAAACTTCTGTTGTTCCCAGCTACAGCGGGTAAGAGAGGAGGTGGGAAAAAGTGTCAGGTGGAAGGAGGCCACCATGGACATGGTGCCAGAATGAGCAGCTACTGAGCACCTGTGTGTTTGCCTTCAATTCAGCAGAGTGGGAACTGATTTTTTTTCTGTGCCAATGAATGAAATCCCTGGCGCTGTGTGTGTGGTGGAGCTGGGGGGCTGAGAGGGCAGGAGGTAGGTGCTGCAGAACAGTGTGGCTGGGAGCTCAGCTTCGGGGGCACCCATGGGATTGTGCATGAGCAGTGCCTATCCCCAGCCACTCTGGGGACTGAAGCACTGCTGGTGCCTTGGTGCAGCAGGAAGGCAGCAGCAAGGTCTCCTTCACAGCCCCAGACAGTGCCCCTCAGCAGGACCTGCGACCCTGGCTGCCACCAGGGCTCGGTGCCATCAGCACTTGCAGGCGCTGACAGATGGACCCAGCGAGGGGCTGGTGGGGGCCGGAAACTCCTGATCCCTCTTTATCTGTCCCTCGCCCTGCTCTCTCATCTCCCCGTCATGCTCTCTGTCTCGCCTGGTATCTCACACTCCTATTCCCATGCCTCCCCAGCTGCTGGGGGGGCTGCCCACCCCCTGCAGCACCCCACAACTGGGCACTGACCCCAGGGTCCCTCATCCCAACTGCAGTGCAGGGTTCCAGAACCTCCTGGGTGGGCTCACTGCCTGCAAGGAGCACCAGCCCTGAGCAAGGGGGCCACTTCAGGTGCCCTTTTCTGGTGTTTGCACACAGAACATCAGCCACGGCAGCAGGCACGTGCCTGGGATTGGGCTCTGGGGCAGCAGTGTGTTGTCCCACTGAGCAGTGGGACAAAAGGATCAGGCCCAGTTCAGCATTATCACGTGCACTGAGGAGGTCAAGGAGGCTTGCTGCTGTCTTCCCCAAATGTGCTGGTGGCTCCCGGGCCAGGTTCCTGCTGGGTAGCAACTGAAAACCAAGCATGAACCTTTCACTTGTCTCTCCTGGCATCTTTGGTCCCCACTGATCCATCGCAAACCCACAGCCCCAGCTGGGCAGGGTGATGGCAGGAGGGTCAGGATCCGCAGTTAATGTAGCTGCCCCTAAACCACTGCCAGAGATCATCTAATCTGATAATTACAGCAACAAAAGCCATTTAGACAAACCATGACCTGACCCCGGGAGGTTGGAATGAAAACATTTTACCCTCCTCTGTCTGGATCCTGCACTGAGAAAACATCTGTATTCGGTGGATGGCTGGGAAAACAGCCTCTATGCAGCACCCTCTGGGAATGGCTGCAGCTCTGCTCCCTGCTTGCACACTGCCTGTGCCCAGCCTCGGTCCGGGATGGGCAATGCTTTGGGGCAGGGCAGCCTAAACCCTTGCTGTGATGCTGGGATAGATTGAGGGTGCCCCGATGCTGGGCAGGGCTCTGCTGAGGAAGAGCATGAGACAGAGTCTGGAGGGGTGCAAGAGTAGACCTTGCAAGGAGGAATGAAGGAGACAGTGTGAATGAAGGAGGTGGAGTGAGCAGACCTCATTTGTACTCTCTCAGAAAGGCTTTTTTTTCCAGGCCACGCAGAGCTCAACAGCACAGGGAGGGCAGCATCTGGTCCCCAGCGGCCGCTGCATCTCTGCAGGAGCTGAACTGGCTGCTGAGCCCCCCCTTGCCTCTGGCTCCCAGGAGGGGCTGAGCGCGGGCTCCGTTCCTGCGTGCAGCAGGGTGATGCATGCCCGGGGGGTTCCTTTGCTCCCGGTAAGGTGTGCGAGCCTTCCTGTTGAGTGGCAGGTCATTGCTGGCTGTCAGTCGGAGGCAGGAGATGAAGGGAGGGTTGCCTCAGGGCTGGCTCCCATGTTTCTCCTGCTTTTACATACATTTTGGTGGCACCCTTTGTGTAGGCTGGGGAGATGAAAGCTCAGGGCCAGAGGGATCTTGCTAACACACAGCCACCCGGCTCGGGGGCCCGGCGGTCTGCTGCTTTGTGCCTGTCTGTCTTGTTCCTGTATTGTTTCCCAGCAGAACCCCACTCTGTGCTGCCAAGGGCATGGGACACCAGCCGGGCTGAAGGCAACCAGGTACACTTGCAGGTAACTCCTGCTGGGTCAGCGACCCTGGCCTCACAGGCACGGGCAGTCGCACAGATGATCTCCACTGGACTGGGACCACTGAGCTCATGCTGCCCAGGAGCCTCCAAGTAAGGAGACCAAGACAATGCTGATTTGTGGAAACTGATTATTTTTTTCTTGCAACTGGCACTGCTCAGCCTGCTCCAGTGGTCCCAAGCAGCAGCTTGGTGCAGCCAGCTTGGCAGGCAGCACCCCTGTGCCTTCATGGCTTCCCTGCTCTGCACTGGGAAAGGGCTTGGCTGCGTCCCCAAATATTCTGGTGCTCTTTGGAGAGTGGTAGGATTAGAAACCAGTAAGTGCAGTGAGAGCCTTCCAGTCTGGGGACTCCCCAGCACTTCTGTCTGCTCCAGAAATAGGATGCACTAAGCACACTTGGTCGGCTTTTCATATCACAGCACCCCGCTTGTGCAGCGCTTTACTCCTCATGAGCGCAAGACATGACTCAACCTGTGGTGGGCTCCCCCTGTTTACCTCTGATGGCCTCCACTCATCAACTGCTTCTGTGCTCAGTGCTGCAGTGCTCTCATTTAACAGCATCCACAGACCTCAAGACACACAAGTGCTCTTCTTCTGGCTGGGGCTAGAGTTAAGCTTAGGGCTAGAGTTAAGGGTAAGGTTAGATTTAAGGTTAGGGTTAGAATTCAGAATAGGGTTTGGAGGTGACCTCACAGCACCTCGACAAGGTCAGGCATTTGCAGGGGTTCACCACTTTTGCAGAGAGCAGACCTAAAGCCCTTTCCAGGTTTCCAAGTAGCCTTTTTTCAAGGTCCAACAGGAATTTTGCTGAGTTGGGATAAAATCCTCATCAGGGCCAAGGTTTTTGTCTAGTGCTACTGTCTTGCTCCTCTGCTGAATTTTCCATTACCCTGTTTTCTCTGAAGGCAGAAGTGTTGGCACACTGCTGTGCCGCCGGGCAGCTCTGCCTCTTCCCTGCTCTCATGTTAAGCAAAAAGTGTACTGGGTGGTTCTTCCAGGTGCTGCCCGGAGCTGGGGGAGGCGAGGGCTGTGCCCCCGGGTTCCCTCCCGGGCAGCCGGGCTGTGGAGCCACCTTTGGCATGGGAGGGAGATGAGGCGCCAGACTGGTTTTCAGAGGGATCTTGGCTGGGTTAACAAAGCGAGTGTATGACACGGGTTGTCTGCGAAAGCGTTTGGGGACAGCAGGGCCTTTCCCGTCCCATATCCCCATGTTTTATGTCACGAGGGGGGGGGGAGGTGTGGGTGTGTGTGTCGTGCTGCCGGGGATGTTGTTTAAGACGTCCCTCGGAGCCTTTCCCAGGTGCTGCACGATCGCAGGCGGATTCCCACAAACTTCAAAAGCTGCTGGAGACAGGCGGCGGGTTCCTAACGGGGCCGGCCACGCACCGGGTGGCAGCGAGCCCCCTCCCCGGGGCTGCGCGGGGGGACCCGCGGGTGGGATGCTGGGGCAGCCCTGGGCCACCCCCCTCCCGCCTGTCCCGCCGCGCCGGGCCGGAGCCGGTCGCGCTTTGCGGTGCCGCTGCCAGCAGGGGCTGCGGGAAAGCGGCGGGGCCGCACGGGGCGGTGCTGCCGGCGGCCGTAGCGCCATGCGCGGGCCGGCTCTGCCCTCTGCCGACACCCCCCTGCACCGCCAGCTCTCCGCCGAGCCCGCCACGGCACACGCCCTGCGACCGGGGTCCCCAGGAGTCCCCGCAGGGCTGGAGGTGAGCGAAGTGAGCGGCCCACAAGAGCCACAGAGAGTCGGAGGCAGCGGAGGAGGCGCTGTGCCCGCAGGAGGGATGCAGAGCTGGGCAGCAAGGCAGCGGCAGAAATTCCCTGCCGCTCAGTGCAGCGCCATGTGCTCTGGTGGAAGGGTCTCCAGCTAACAAGGGACCCCAGACTGTCCTACTGGGCCGGAACAGGGCTCGCCTTGGCGGTGGTTGCTAGTGGCCAGAGGCTCTGCTCTGACTGGGAGGGAAGACACCCCCCTCCTCCCCCCGACGTGTCCCGGGGCTGGGGCGGTCTCGGAGAGCACCCCACCGCAGCGGACCTGCAGGCTGCTGGGAATTGGGAAGGAGCCTCAAAAACCCGGGGCAGATGTCCTGGAGGATTCCTATGAACCCACCCTGGAGAGGAGACATCCAGCGCCCTCACCCCGCACCCAATCACTGCTCCCCTGGGACCACCTCGCCCTCGGGCATCTTCCGGCACCCGTCACACCTGGGGACCGCACTCCTGGCGCCTTCCCGCACCCCCGAGCACAGACCTCCCGGGGCTGCCGTGCACCCCGGCTTTGCACTCCAGGGCCGATGCGCACCCACAGTGCTGCACCTCCGGGTTCCTGACGGGGCCCGTGCCGCGCCCCCCGGGCCCTGCACCCCCCGGCACCGCCGCAGAGCAGCGCAGCCCCAGGCACGCCATCCCCAGCAGCAGCTGCACCCCGGGAACCACCCAGCGGACCCCGCACCCCGGACCTGCCGCTGGGCGGGGCTGGCGGCGGCCGCCCCTGGGCCCCGCGCGCGCGCGCGCGCCCCCGCCGCGCTCCCGGCGCCGATTGGCGGCTCGCGCCCCGCCCGCGGGCCCGCCGTTGGCCGGCGGCGGGGGCGGGGCCCCGGCGCTCCCGCGGATTGGCGGCTGCCGGTGAAGGTGAGGGTCTCCTCCAGGCGCCGCGCGCCGCCCGCAGCGGAGCGGAGCGGAGCGGAGCCGAGGGGGCAGCGCCGCCATGGCCGCCTCCGTCTTCACCGCCGTTCCCCGCGCCCCGCCTGTCGCCGTCTTCAAGCTCACCGCGGACTTCCGGGAAGACAGCGACTCGCGGAAGGTCAACCTGGGTGTGGGCGGTGAGTCCGCGGCCTCCCCCGGCCCGGCGGGGCCCCTCTCCGCGGGACAGTGCCCCCTCGGCGGGCCCGGCGTCTGCCGGAGCGCCTGAGCGGCGGCAACGGGACGCAGGCCTGAAAGGTCACCGGGCGGCTGCGAGCGCCCGGCCAGGCCCGGGGCGGGGGGGCGGGCGGCGGGTCACCGGCTCACCGGCGGGCGTCAAGGTCGTGCGGGCGGAGGGCCCAGCGGCCCCCGGTGTGGAAAGGACGGCTCTCCCTCTCCTGGCAGCCTACCGCACGGACGAGGGTCAGCCATGGATCCTGCCGGTGGTGAAGAAGGTGGAGCAGATGATCGCCAACGACAACAGCCTGAACCATGAGTACCTGCCCATCCTGGGCCTGCCCGAGTTCCGAGCCAACGCCTCCCGCATCGCCCTGGGGGACGACAGCCCTGCCATCAAGGAGAACAGGGTAGGTGGTGCGCAAGGGAGCCCGACCCTTTCGTGCTGGCAGAGCTGCTGGGATCCCTGGGCTGTCTGCAGCAGATCGAGCAGAAGGATTTTGAGATTTTCTCTGACATGGTCTTTACTGGTAGTAGGTGACTTGATGAACCTGTGTGCTTGAAGCTGTTGGTGCAAGTAGTTGTCATTGCTGGTCGACTCCGAACGTGGGCTGTAATTTGTTTTTTCCGTCAGCGGTTGCCCCATGGGAACCTGGAGTCAGATAATAGACCACCTTTCCTGAAATAAGCTACTAGCTGGGAATCTGCTCTGTGCCAAAAAGGATCAGGAGTAACTGGAGGCTATTTATAACTGCAGAAGCTGTCAGGATGGGCCTGAACACTGAAGGAGGTTGAAGACCACTGGAAGGGGTGGTGTCCGGGCTGGGGTGACCCCAGGGAGCACATCTGGGATCCTGTCTTCATCTGTTCTCTGTGCACTGAGAGGCTGGTTGACCTGGGTGGACTCTCTCTGTTGCAGATTGGGAGCGTGCAGTCCTTGGGTGGGACAGGTGCTCTGCGGATCGGTGCAGAGTTTCTAAGGCGGTGGTACAATGGAAACAACAACACAGCCACCCCGGTCTACATCTCTGCTCCATCCTGGGGTGAGTGCTGCCGCCTCCTCGCAGGAGCCCTCTAGGTCAGTGGGTGAGGGAGGAACAGCAGGGGCCTGGGCAGTGAGAGAGGGGCTTTCCTCTTGTGGGTAAAGTGAGTGTGTCTCCATTGTCTATTTTGTTGACATTTAGGGAGATACTGGGGCTGGAGAAGGTGGCTTGCTGGAGGTAGGGCCTGCTTTTCTGAAAAGTGATTTCTTTCCTCAGAGAACCACAACTCTGTGTTTGTGGATGCTGGCTTTAAAGATATTAGAACCTACCACTACTGGGATGCTGCCAAGAGGGGTCTGGATCTCAAGGGTCTGCTGGATGACATGGAGGTGAGTAAAACTGGCATGGGACAGGCTGAGCTTGGTGCTGTGCTCTCAGCAGCTGGCTGGCCTCTTGTGTGCTGTGCCTGAAAGTGGATCTCTGTGAAAGAGACTGACGGTGCCCAGAGCAGCACAGGCCCTCTCCCTCTGCTGTGGGTGCCCAGTCTCATCCATATGTGTGACTAAGACTTGCTCTCTCCTTAGAAAGCCCCAGAGTTCTCCATTTTCATTCTCCATGCCTGTGCACACAACCCAACAGGCACCGACCCTACTCCTGACCAGTGGAAGCAGATTGCTGCTGTCATGAAGGTATGGGACATGTTGGAGTAAAGCAGTGCTGAGGGGACAGATAGCTCTCACGTCAGCCAGAGTGCTTGGATCCAAAGTAGGCTGTAGGGAGTGGCATGAGATGTGGCAGAAGCTGGAAAAGTCCTGCAGGGAAGTTATTGAAGGGAGAGTCTGACCAGGATGCTGGTTGTCTCTGTTCAGAAGACAGAAACAGCCCAGTTCTGCTCATGCCTCCCAAGTTCTTGCTCTGTGGCATGGGCTGCAGTGAGGTTTCTCATACTGGAAAGATTATCCACGGGCACCTGCCTTTCACAGGTGCTGAATAGTAAGATGTGAGGTGGTGCATCTCTTGTGCCTGTGTGCTCAATGCAGTTTTTTCCTGCATTTGATCTTTTATTAACCACTTTAGTCTTCCTGTTCTTTTATCCTGGTAGAAAAAAACCACAAACCCAGTCTGGTGTTGCCAAACCATGTTTGTATTCACCTGGAAGCTCAATGGTCATTTTTCCCTCCTGTGGGGACAGTGGGTGGTGAAGTGAAGGTTGTGGGAAGAGGGTTTCCCTCTAACACTGTTCCTCCTTGCAGCGCCGGTTCCTGTTCCCATTCTTCGACTCAGCGTACCAAGGTTTTGCCTCTGGCAGCCTGGACAAGGATGCCTGGGCTGTGCGATACTTTGTCTCCGAGGGCTTTGAGCTCTTCTGTGCACAGTCGTTTTCCAAGAACTTTGGGCTCTACAGTGAGTGTCTGGCAGTAAGCTGGCCCAGTAGCATCATACTCAGACAGATGGGGCTGGCATGCTGGGGGGTGGGTAGAGCTCTGCTTTACCATGCTGTGTGGGACCGATGGCTCACGTCGCTTGGCTTGTCCACAGATGAACGTGTGGGGAACCTGACTGTTGTGGGGAAGGATGCAGACAACGTGCAGCGTGTGCTTTCCCAGATGGAGAAGATTGTGCGTACCACTTGGTCCAACCCTCCCTCCCAGGGAGCACGCATTGTGGCAACTACACTTGCTTCCCCGCAGCTCTTTGCTGAGTGGTATGTGTTGCCAGAACTGGTGGGAGGAGGAAAGAGGGGGAAGCTGCCTTCCTGAGTGCCAGGCTTGGCCAGATGGCCTCAAACCAGACAGGTGCCTGTCCTCATGCTCTGCTTCCTGCCTGCCGCAGGAAGGACAATGTGAAGACGATGGCAGATCGGGTCTTGCTGATGCGCTCAGAGCTCCGGTCTCGCCTGGAGTCCCTTGGGACTCCGGGCACCTGGAACCACATCACAGAGCAGATTGGAATGTTCAGCTTCACAGGGTTGAACCGTAAGTACTGAGTGGCTTGGTGAAGGGAGGACTGGGTGAAGACAGTTTTCTGGGGGTCAACTGGGCTGAAACAGTCCAGGCAAGAATTTCAGGGACAGCACTAGAGTCCTGGCATCTGTGCCTCTGTGGGGAGGCAGGGATGAAGCATCAGGCAGCATTTTAGCAGCCAGTGCTAGAAGTTTTCTGCTTGTCATGAAAGATTCAAGCAGCCCCAACTGGTTCTTTGGGCTTTTCTGAGCTTTTGGGGTCACTGCTCTGACCTGATGTCCAATTGTTTCCCCAGCTAAGCAAGTGGAGTACATGATCAAGGAAAAACACATATACCTGTTGGCTAGTGGGCGCATCAACATGTGTGGCCTGACTACCAAGAACTTGGACTATGTGGCCAAGTCCATCCATGAAGCCGTCACAAAAATCCAATGAAGCACATGAACAACCAAACTTACATGAAGTCACCAAAGCTGTAGTGTGTAGTCCGTGTCTTTCTCTGCTCATGGCTTGCCTTTGTCCCACACCTCTTGGGGTTTAATAAAGATGGGAGCAGTAGCTCAATCAGGGATAATAATCTTTTGACCTTTTTGAAGTACCCCTTGTGATATGGTAAGCCGATGCCCCCAGGAGGGTGGGGGCTGTGTCAGCTGCCTTGGCTCTTGTTTAACTGTCAGCAGGCTGTTCTTCAGGCACTTAGATCTGCATCTTTAGCACATCCAAATCAACTCCATGTAACTGATCAGTTTGATCTAGGTGAAGTTGGGTGCCAGTGCAATATGCTGTGGGATAACAGCCCAGTTGGTTGGGATCTCATACAGCTTGTGAACTAATGTCACTCAGTAGTATTCTGGGGAGGGGCATAGCTTTGGCTGGCTTTCCCCCACCTTGTCCTGAGCCTTATGCGAGCAAACATTCATAACTGTGGTAATTGCTTCTTTGTGTTGCTGACAGAAAATTAAACCTCCATCTCTGAACACTACCCCTGCCTTATGTGGTGTCATGCCTTCAGGCTATGCTAGGCTCTTCTCAGGCTGAGGTTAAAGCCTCAGCATCCTGGTTTGTCCACTGGGTCTTAGTTTGTTTCAGGGTTTTCCCTTTCTCTCTCTCTCTGTGTTGCATCTCTGATAATCGCGGTTGCTACTAATGGGGCAGAGTCCTATGGGTGAGTGTAGCTGAGAGCCCCCTGTGACTCTACATAGAATCATAGAATGGTTAAGGCTGGAAGGGGCCTTAAAGATCATCAGGTTCCAACCTCCCTGCTATGAGTAGGGACACCTCACACTAGACCAGGCTGCACAAGGCCTCATCTAACCTGGCCTTAAACACCTCCAGGGAGGGGGCATCAATAACCTCCTTGGGCAACCTATTCCAGCACCTTACTACCCTCATGGTGAAGAATTTCTTCCTGATGTCTAACCTAAATCTACCCTCTTTTCAGTTTAAAACCATCACCCCTTGTCCTATCACTACCCTCTGTTGAAAAGCCCCTCCCCAGCTTTCCTGTAGGCCCTTCAGGTACTGGAAGGCTGCTATAAGGTCTCCTCAGGACCTTCTCCAGGCCCATCTTGTGTTCCTCTTTCTGCCTCCTGACCTGTGCTGTCCAGCCCACTCTGTCTGTACATGTTTGCTTTCTGGATGGTTTTGTGTTACCCACCCATCTAGCCATCCCTCCTTAGCCCAGAGATCCTGGCCTGCCACTAGTGCATCAAAAAGTGGATCTTCCCCATTCCCCTTTCTCAGCAGGCCCCTGGTAAACCAGCACCTACTCTCCCTGGCTTCACAGGGGCCTGCCAACAACAGACTGTGTTTCTGGCACTTGAAAAGAGCTGGGACCATCTGCTTCTGCTCTCTGCCGTCACTGTTTGCAGATCTATTTGGGAGCTGATACTACCACCTTGATACATCAGCCTCCTGCCAAGATCTTAGTGAAGAAAGGGGAGCAGCCACTTTCCTTGGGTCAGTTAATGATAGTCACTGCTGCCCTGATGCATTTTGGTTGTGGTGCAGCTTAGACACCAAAGGTGAAAATGGTGCCTTGTTCTCTTGCTGTGTTTGCAGAGACTGTGGTGGGGTCTCTTGCTTGTCCTCTCAAGCTTAGGGTTTGTGCCATGTTAGAGAATGACCCAGAGGCAGCCTCAGCTCTATGCAAGTGGGGAGTTTATTCCTGGGTGTCCATCTACAGCTGGATAATGGGGCAGTGGTTAAAGGAGGTGATCTCAGGAGGATCTGAAGGAACCAACTCTGCTTTTATTTCTGACATCTGCCTACACTTCTGTCCTTACACACCTCCAGGTGTGGAGCCTGGCTCAGCCCACACATGATCCGTACCAGTACTTTGCTAGCTTTTCCAGGCTTGTTTTTCCTAATGAGTGACCTAAATTTCTCCCTTTCTGTAGTGTAAGCTCATTAGCCATTATCCATTTACCATGGCAACAGAGAACAGATTATTCCTTGCCTCTTTGCAACAGCTTTTTATGTATTTGAAAACTTCCTCTCTCTCCTTCACATTTTTCACCAGTTAAGATTAAGTGACCCCATTTCCTTCAGCCTTTGGGGCAGACTGTTTTCCAGCCCTTGCTTTCCTCTGGCCTCCTTTCAATTGCTGTGTGTTTTCTTAGAAGGGCAGTACCCAGACAGGGATGCAGTTGTTCCAGCTGAAGTTTTATCAGCATTGGTTGTCAAATTTCTGTTACCTGTCAGGCTGTCTTCCAGCATGTGTATCCCACTATTGTGTTTGCAATGACATGATTTTAACTCGTTTTTCCCGTCCTTGTCTGCACCACTTTGGTGTAACTCTTGACTCTGCTGAGAGCTTTCCTGGCAGCAGGAGTGACAGCCCAAGTTCACAGAGAGAAATGAGGAGGCACTTGGTGACCTGGTCTTCTATCTACTCCCTTCAGCAGTGCCAAGCCTTGTTACTCCAGCCACCTCCAGCCGCAGGTATGAGGGCAGCCAAGCCCAGTGGGAGAGGTTGGCATGTCTTTCCCTCCACCCATTGACTCAGACAGAGCATCGCTCAGGGAGAGATCACTTTTAATGTTAATATCCCTGTTGCGTTCAGCCTCTACAAAAACTACTGACTGGTCTGTACCAAAGGCTGGCAGGAGCCTCCCTCACACAGGCAGCTGTGCGTGGAGAGGAGGATAGTTTGATGCAGCGTTGAGTGGCACCCCCCAGGGTGGGGGTGAGCTGGGCTCCCTGCCCTGTGCCTAGCAGGGGTTTTGGAGTGCCAGGCTGTGTCAATGGTCAGCGTGCACAAGGCTTTACGAGTGTGTGTGTTGTTGGGCACGGCACAAACGTGTGCTGGGGCCCTGAGCTGCATGTGGCACCCCCCAAATAGCATGTTCTCCTCATGGTGGAGACGACGTCTGTGCAGCACCCAGCACTGAGGAGCTCCAGGCCTCTCTGGGATGGGGATGGTAGATGATGGTAAGGGCAGTTCTGGGTTGGGCCGCCCCTCCCTGCTCTGTCTGCAGGGACACTGTGCCAGACACTTCACCTTCCGTTTTTCCACCTCTTCCTCAAGACCAGATGCTACCAGGGAGCAGCTGGGAAAGGGCCCTTGACTCCATCTAGCTGGTCCGGGATGCCTGGATGGTTCACCCCTGTGGGGGGCACATCCTTTCTCACCTGGGGACGGAGCTCTGCACGAGTCCTGCAGGGAGGGGCGGCACGAGTGGGCAGATGGGCAGGCAGTGAGTGAGTGCAGACCTGCTGCTGTTGAACATGAGCCTCGCAGCAGGAGACCCCCATGCTGCAGACCTGGAAGACACAAGCAAAGCCTGGTGCAGGTGGCCAGAGCTTCTTCCTGACCTGCTGCTACTTAAGCCTGCAGCACCTTCCTAGCTAAGCTCGGGGATATTGGTGCAGACACACATTTCTCGCTGTGTAAACATGAGTTAGGGTCTCACTGCAGTTTTAAGCTATTGCAATGGAGCAACCTCCGGTTTGCTGCAGAAAGAATGTTGCACCAAGAGGCAGATTCCTACCTCCAGTCTGCATGGGCCTCCAGCATTGTGCTCCAGCCACGCTGCTGCTCAGGTGATTAATGGGGCAAGATTGGAGCTGTCCTCTGGCATCTTCTCGCTCTCTGGTGATGGCTGCTGCTTGCGTCCACCTGCAGCAGAAAGGGTGCCAAGGGATGGGTGCTGGGTTCCAAGGGTGCTCAGGGCAGAGGTGCATGGGGTTGGGCCAGGACCAGACAGCTGGCTCTGCCTGAGCTAGCCCTATGTGCAGTTTTGCCTGCTGCTGGAGTGCTGCCAGGGAACTGGGCTGCCCCCTGCTCCAAGCTAGCCCCCGTGCAGGGCGTTCCCAGGACAGGGCTTGGGAGGAGCTGATCGGAGTAGCAGGGTGCTGGGGCACAGCTCTCCCTTGGGTGCTTCCTTCCCTGCTCAGTTACTCACTGAGGGATCTCAGCAGCCTCTTGCCCAGTGTCTCCTCGGAGCTGCTTGGTGATGAGCTGGTCCCAGCCTCTCTGCTCGGGGACTCTGCCTCCAGGACGGTGCCGCAGCACTCACTGTCTGCAAAAGCCCAGCCTGGCTGCAGCACCCTGGGGGACTGCAGCCCTCACCACCCCCAGGGTCGTGTCACTGTCCCCCAGCCAGACTCACTCTGCCGCTTGCTGTTCTCCTCGTTATCAGCCAGCTCTTCCTGGATGAAGGGGATACCCTCCATGCGCAGGAACACTGACTCGCTGGGACTACGCGGCCCCTCGGAGCGGCTGCCTGCGGGGACACACGGCAGGCATGGCAGTAGGGCAGGCAGGCACTGTGCCCTGTGGCAGGACACGGGGACGCCTGCTGCAGCAGCAGGACCCTGTGCCAGGGACCCCATGGAGAACAAGAGCCCAGGGAACAGCAATTTACATGCCTGCACACTTGCACCTGAATGCAGAACAGCATCCATGGGTGTGTGTGTGTAAATGCCCACATGCCCCAGGCCACGTGCGGCTGCATCTCTGCCTGTGGCAGGGAAGGAATACTTTTGGGTGACTCACACATTACACTGTTCCTCTCATTCAGGAGGGTGGTGGCATCTTCCTTGGGTGTCTGTGGGGTTCCTCGTGTAGTCAAGGCCTTGGTTGAATCCCTGTCGAAGGCCTCCATGTCAGGGGACTGGGGTGAGCTGTCCATGCGGCTGGCTACCAGTGCGTTGTGGTACTGCTGCCTGGTGACCTGGGCACACAGACACACATGCCTAGTTCAGTGGGCACTGAGCTGCACTGGGACCTCCTGGGTGCTCGATGGCACCAAATTCCTGATCAGAAAGAGTGTGAGACCTCCCCCAGTACCCACCAGGCTCCTGGGGCACAGTGGGGTGAGAGGGTGCCTGGGCAGGGGCGGCCAGGATGGGACAGCCCTTGCCAGCAGCCCAGCCCATACCTTGACAAACTGCACGTCGCAGAGGATGTGCACAGAGTAGTCAGGTGTGTAGATGTTGTTGCTGCTGCTGTGGAGCTGCGTGGTGCTGCCCCCGTAGTCGTTGTGCTCCCGGCTGGGGGACTCGGAGCGGTTGAGCCCGCTGCACCGTGATGGTGACCTGTTCACTGTGGGAGGGGATGGCAGAGAGGCAAACACTCGTGGTGCTGCTTGGGTTCCCAGCCAGCACAGGGCCAGACTGGTCACCTTGAGTGGCTGTGTCCCATGGACAATGGGGCTGGCAGTGGCCCTACAGAGGACCTCCAGTGGGGTCCTCCTTGGTGCATGCTGGTGGTGGAGACTCTGTGCCATGCTGGTCCCCAAACCAAGGGATCAGGCAGGCAGGCATCTGATGCAGCACAGGCAGCAGAGGTTAGGGCTGCTGTCTGCCTGTCACACTGACTGACTGATGGTCTGCTAACACAGGCATTATGCATGGCCTTTGGCACAAGTTCTCCTGGTTGCAGCTGGCAGCCCATGGGGATTTACTTAACCTGCCTCGAGGGCATGCTCCTGTCCACCCCAACTCTGACAGAACAGGAGCAGAGACTGCCACAGCAAGCTGGCCCATCCCTCATGTTGACTGATAGCTTCTGACATGCGGCATGATGGACTTGTCTGGTCAGTGATTTATTAGGGAACAAAGGCAGCTTGTTCCTTGCATAGGTGATATCAACATCATGCAGACTTTGCTCTGCTGCTAAAACAGTTACATTATTACCTGGATTGTCAGAATGCAAGGGAAGCAGGGCAGCATGCACGAAAGGCTGTGAGTCATCAAGCAGCAAGTAGCAAAACAACCAAAGCACTGAGTCCAGGAAGTTACAGAAACTGCATGCTAAAGGTATTCATGGTTCCCCCTTGTCCCTATCCCATTCTTCCTGGGATTTGCATCATACTGGGGAGGCTGCAGCAGGTCTCCCATCCTGGTCTGCCACCTCTGCTCCAACCAGTGAGGGGCTGCCCAGTGTGCGATGCTGTGAGTGCTCCTCTCCTGGCACTGCCTGGCATGCAGGGTGGAGGGGGCTTGGTGCACTGTGCACAGGGAGCTGGAAAGAGCCTGGCACATGCAGAGGTCATTGCTCAAAGTCATGCCCTGTTACCTGGAGAGCCAGCCAGGGACTCTCCTCTGCTGAAGGCAAAGGTACGGGACACTGAGACGGGCACTGCAGAGAGAGAGAGACAAAGGAAGGAGGGGATAGGGGAAGGTGAGAGACAGAGGTAAGGGTGGGGAACAGACCAAGAGGAAGAATGAAAAAAAAGGTTCACATGCCAGCAGCCCCAGGCTGGGCTCCCACAACTGCCTCCAGTATCCCTTCCCACCCCAACACGCTCCTGCTTCTGCTACAGGGAGGTGCTCACCAGCCCTGGGGACAGAGACACCAGCAGGGACAGAGCTTGAATGGTGTAAATCAACAGGCTGCTCTGTGATGAGGTAACAGGAGGTGGGGCTGGGGTGGACCAGTTCTTGCCAGGCCTGTCTGCAGAGCCACACATGTATCCAGAGCCTCAGTGTGGGCAGAAAGCATTTTCCTCACATCAGCTGAGTACTGGCACCCTGCTCCAGCCCTTTGCCAGCCACTACCAAGAGAAGGGATTTTGTGGTCAGCTTGTGCCACCTGGGAGATGGGCAGAAGCCTAACCAAGTCTCATGCCACCACACAGGTGGCAAAGGGGGCATGTGCTTTGCAATAGCCCCTGCCTCCACATAACCCTACAGTTGCAGGCAGGGGCTGGCAGAAGTCCCTTAGCATGATGCAAAGCAAATGCATTTGTCCCAGGCTGCCTGCAGCTCCTGACAAGACCCTGGGTCTCAACAGACTTGGGGTGATGCCAAGAAGAGCCACCCACCAGGATATGCACCATGTGGGAACTGCAAGGAGCCAGGACCCCGCATCCAGGGCTGCCTGACCCATTGCCACAGAGAGGGTGAATCACAGGCCATTCATTCACCTTCCACACTTTATTGCCATGATTACAGTAGCAGTGGGAGGTGTTGACTCTCCCTGTGACTTGCTGCCTGCAAGGAGCTGCCCTCCACAGCCTCCCTGAGGTCCATGGAGGAGCGTGGAGAAAGACCAGTACACAGCATGAGCGATGCACTTGCTAACACCTCCTGATGCCCTATCTTTGCTCTCCTCCCTGGCAGCAGGAGATGTGAGCCTGCTGCGTGTCAGTCCCCTCCTCCAGCCACTACCATGCTTCCCCCAGCTGTCAGCCCTCCTGCCCAAGGTGTGCTGCGCTCTCTCCAGCCACCGTGCCCACAGCATGGCTGCAGCGCTCTAGAAACTGCCTATTGCCTATGTGATTAATATTTTTAAATTGCTTCAGTGGTAAAACCCCCAGGAATTTAACTTGCAGCCCCCTCCTTCCAATCTCCCTGCTCCTTCCCCTGTAACTCCTGTTCCTGGATCCTCGCTGGATCAAAACATTCTGCAAATACAAGTCCAAACAAATGCACCAGCACAAAAGGCTGCCCAGAACAACCTCATCTGGCTGGGAGCAAAGGACAGGTTGATAACCACTGGCACTTGCTCCCTGCTCTTGCCACCCAACCCTCCTGCAGCAGGGCTGGCCATGCTGGGTCTCTGCCACCACACTACTGCCCTGGCTGCCAATGTCAAAGATTGCCTGGTCATTAAAAAGTTGTGTAACTACAGTTAATAACAAACTGTTAAATGTCAAGGGTTAAGGTCTGAATTATCCACTGTGACACGCTACTCTCGCTCATTTCTGCTGCGCTTTGCTTCAAGGAGGCGGGAGATTGAGCCTAACACCCTGCAACCTCTGCTGCCTCCCAGCTGGCCTCTCCGCTGGCCAGGGCTGTGGCATCACACATGTGATACACACGTGTCCTGTGGCTGGCAGGGGTGGCCGGATGGCAGAAAACATCAGGTGACACAGCATCACGCACGAGAATGGGGAGCAACGCAGCCCCGAGCGGCAGCCCCGTGTGCGCCATGGACACGAGCCAGCCTTTTGAATGGAAGCAAAGCAGGCAGAAAGAAACAGGTGAACCCTAGAGCTGCACACACAGTAGGATCCACAGAAGTGACAGTCACCTGCCCCAATGGACTCTCCCTCTTCTCTCCATGATGTCCCACCCTACACCTCCCTAAAGGCTGAACTTAGAAGGTTCTTGTTTTGATTAGGCACCCAGAGCATCCTTGGCTTACCATCTGCAGTGCAGATCCAAGTGCAACATCTGGGGTTTGGGATGAGGGATGCGCCAGACTAGAGGTGGGTAGCACCTCTACCTGCTCCCAAGCCACCAGGCACAAAATATTTGCAGGGGTGATCAGCAAAGAAGGGGAGGGCTCACCACCTCCTCTGATCAGAACTCCCTCTTAACTCACATAAGCAGGGAATCTGCTCAGTAACCCACCAGCTCTGCAAGCAGGGAATTTACTAGGACTGGGCATCTGCTTTTAACTCAGACAATTTCCTTATTAATGCTACTAAAGCTATTAATGTAATTAATACACTACCACATGTGAATGGCTCACAGGTAAACTGACCCATCTCTGCAGCTCCCAAGGAGCTCCCATTCCCCTGGCATGGGACCCACGTTCAGGTCATGCTTCAAGCCTTAGGAACATGAACAGGTGCAAAGATGTTAGGCTGAGACCCAGATGTAGCTGAAGTTGCAGGGTTTAATGCTGCCATCCACATGGGCACCCTCCTGTACATGGACAATGTCCCTTGCAGTGCCAGCCATGTTGGGATCCACCTGCATGGCTGAAACCAAAGGGACCTCAAAGTTCCTTTGTGGGGACTTGGCTGCACCAGCAGCACACTGTTTCTCCACTGAGCTTTTTAATAGGGGGTGACCTTGAGGCAGGGCCCAAGCTGCTCTTTGCAGGTGCAAACCCACCCCTCCTCCAGCCAGCCGGTGCTGTGGAGTAGAGGTTTTAGAGCCCCAGCATGCCCCAAAATACTTACACAGGAAGGAGGATCCAGCCAGGCTGCCCACTTTTCGCATGTCATTATCTGAAATGACAGTTGGAGGTGTAGGAATCACAGAGAAAGGGCTCTTGCCTGCCCAGTGTGCCCCACAGCAGCGTCACCCCATCCCATGGCCAGCCCATTCTCCTGGCCACCAGCTGGCTTATCCCCCACGGAGGCTGCCAAAGTGAAGGCAGTGCCAGAGGGAGCCCACAGGGCCCTTACCTGAGGAGACAACAGCCATGATGGCAGGGACACCATAGTAGGTGAATGCCCCATTTTCAAACCGCAGCCCTTCCTTGCCAACCTCCACCTCCACTTTCCCCTGGAAGGAGAAGTAAAACCCGCTCAGACAGGCACCCTGTGCTCCTGACCACCAACCCACCCAGGGCTGCAGGGACGCTTGCCACTCCATACAAGACGACTGACATCTCTGCTGGCAGCAGCAGCCCAGAGCAGCAAGGAGAAACAGGCCACCCCCTGCCACCCTCTGCAGGCACCTGCAGGATGAGGACAAAGTAGTCGACAGGGCGGTTGCGCTGGTAGAGGTAATGCTCCGCTGCCTTCTTGTTCTTGCGGTCATACTTGAGCTCCTGGATGACACTGGGGTGTTTCAGGAGCCGCAGCAGGATCTTCTCAGAGAGGTAGGGGGACTTGAAAGGCTCTACTTCTAGAGAGAAGGTAACACATGCTTGCTCAGCCGGGCTGGGGCTGCCAGGAACCCCTGATCCTCTGAGCTGCACAGAGCCCCTTCCCACAGCCTTGGCATCCCACTGCATGGAGGGGGGCCAAACACAAACCCATAATGGTGGAGCAGCAGATGCTCTGGGTGAGGGTCCAGGAAGAGGGAAACTGCATGCTGGGGGGAAGCCTGACCCAGGAAAAGCTCAGGGATGCCATGAAGAGCTGGCACTGCTGCAGGGAGACGCAGGACATGCACAAGGGCAAGGGTACCTGTTGCCATGAACCGGTGGGTAGCTAGAAGGAGCTGCGGGGAGATCTTCACCTTCATCTCACTGTCTGAGAGCCTGAAGATGGAGAAGTCCTGGGGCTTGCGTCCCCGGTGGGGCACCCGCTCCTTCTTCCGATTGTCCGCTGTGGGGCAGAGAGCAGAGTAGTTGTCCGACTGCAACAGCCACAAACCCACTGCAGCTGCAGGGCCCCATACCACATGCACACTTACAGAGAGGCATGTCTTGCTGCACCCTAAAGCAGGGCTGCTGTGGAGCAGCAGCTGAAGCAGCAGGGTGCACAAAACATGCTGTGCATCACAGCCTTGGGAGCAGCTCCCTGGGGAGGGAGATGGTAGTGAAGGAACAATCCAGGGTTGCCCTGGCTGGATGCATCACCCAGAGATGGAAAGGAGCTTGGGAACCACCCATGGGCACTTCATACCCAACACACCTGTCCCTGGGTCAGGCCCTGCCCTGCTGGTTCTTCTCTGTCTCAAGCATTCAAGATTCCCTGTCATCTGAGCAGCATTGCTCCATCATTATTGTCTCTCCCACCATGACTGTAAATTGCTCTGGGAAAGGACCACAATTTGCTGTGGCCTATTTCCTACCCACATGTCTGTCTGTCTGGTGGGGTCCCACCCTGGCTCCTGCAACCGCAGTAGCTGCTCTGGGACACTAACTGTACAGGTCCGTCTCATCCAGGATCTCGGACTTGATGATCTCCTCAATGACATCCTCCAGGGTGACAATGCCCATCACCTCGTAGAACGGGTCTCCTTCCCCTTCGTTGTTCACCCGCTGCACAATGGCCAGGTGGGACTTTCCTGTGGGGGGAGAGCAGAGCGGCAGTGAGACCCCCAACCCTGGCAAGATGGGTCCCCAGCATGGTGGGCTGGCAGCAGGACGGGGCTGAGTGGGAGGCACAGATCACAGCCAGACCTCTGAAGCAGCCACTATTGCCCAAGCCCACCCCAACTGCGCTAACCCAAGGGGCAGGGCTGGACAGAGTCCAGACTAACAGGACTGCTACTCCCTGGGCTGATTTCTAGGTGTCATAGGACTCCGTCTCACTCTTTTTTGGGACTACTTGCTTTCTTTACCCAGGCAATCTGCTGTGAGTCACTCCATTTAGCTCTTCAACAGCCTCCTGTGTAGAACTGAAGTGCACATTATACCAGCTGCTTCTTGTTTACTCTCGGCTTCATTGGCACGAGGCAACTCGAACAGAGCAATGAGCCAGTGCTCTCCAGCACAGAAATGTGAGCGTGTCCTTGGGTTCTACTGGCTTCCCTCATTCTCCTGGTGTTTTCTCACTCTGTTGTTAATTATCTTTCCTATCAAATTGCCAGGAACAGCTCCCCACATCTTTCTATCCATCACCGTCTGGACTGATCCTAAAGCTTTTCTTAAAATATGGGCAAAGCCTCCAGCTCCTCAGAACAGCAGCTGGTTTTAATGCAGAAATGCATATGTTTGTTTGCAACTTTCAGCCCAGCTCCTGCAGAACTCTTGGGTGAACCATCTGGATGTGAAGGCTAAACACTTTTCAAGCCATTGCCTTGCACCTGAATGTCTTCTCCAAACCCTGTCCCTGACAGCACCTCCTCCCTGTTACCTTAAACAAGCCAACTGAGTCCAGGACCCTCCTTCAGCTGCAATGACAGTGACTCCTACTCTGAAGTTGCAGTGTTTCCCAATCACAGTCTCAGCTTCCTCACTTGTCCCCAGTAAGCTAGCAGCTCTGCTGACACATTCTCAGGCTACTTACTTTTGGCATACTTGAAATACCACTGTTTTCTCATGTCCAGCTCTCTACAAGCTGTTTTAACTTCTCTGTCTTCTCCCTTCCTTTATTGTCACTCTGATTTATGCTCCTGCTCAGCAGTTTGACCAGAACCCAACTTCGAAGCCACAAACAACTTCTGGGTTTCTAGCTCCAATGTATTCTTGGACCTGTCAATGAACAGCACTGTTTCCTTACTGCCCCCGTGGCTCTTACACTGCTCAGCAGCGCACGCAGGTCTGAACCTCTAGTTTTACTTAAAATGTTTAAAATGTCCTTCACTGGCATCACTGCCAACAACTCCATCTCCCTCGGTTTGCCTGGCAACCTGGAGTCTCCTGTTGCAATGCCTGCACCAGCCCAACTGTACCCTGGGCATTGCAGGGAACTCAGGAAGCTGCAAGCATTATTTTCTCCACAGGCTTGGTGCAGCATTAGTCACCCCAAAGGGGGCATGTCCTTCCACTATGCAGCTGTCTCTGCATCTGCTTCTCCCATAAAGTTTCCCCAACAAACCTGCCTGCTGCTCTGAGTGAAGGGATGTGAAAAGCATTTATGCATAAAGATGGAATAGGGGTGGGCTCCTGCCTGCTGCACAGCTCCCTCCTTGCCCACTGGGGCCTTCTGGCTCATTCCTGCAGTGGGACAGGGACAAGCGCATCCAGGGCATCCCAGCAGTCCCACCAAACATGGCTTGCTGGGGATCATGCGACCTCCAAATAACCCTGCCCCGGATGTGAGATGAACAAATGATATTTCTCAGCTGAAGATCAGCACTATACATTTCTCACAGCAAAGCTTGGGCATTTTCCACAGTATAAATTCCCTCCTCCTCATACCAAGCTTTTATTGCAGGATTTCAGACAGCAGCTCACTGCCTCCCACGCCTACAGAATTAGAAACGAGAACATAACATCACAGCAAGTAGCACCAAGATGCATTTAAAAAAAAAAAACAATTTTTAAAGAGAACCAAAGTGCCTTGGGGCACTGAAAATACAACACGTTTTTTGGATGGGGCTATTTCTTACACAGATTGGTGCATCTTGTCTGCCCATTGGGTAATAAAGCAAAAGGACTTGAGACTTAAAAAGAAAAAAGCAGCAGAGTTGGCCAAAAGACAGAAGCAACAGCTATGTTTCATCTTAGCAAAGTCCAGCTTTTGAAAATGTCTCCTTTGCCAAACTCTGCTCCCAAACACTGGGGCCATCTGGTCTCCTACAAGTCCTTGGGTGAGCAAGGAGAGGGGAGAAGTTATTTCTTTTGGCTGAAAGCTTGTTGTTAATGACATTTACGTGCAACCCAAAACCACCAAGCCCTTACAAAAAGCTTAGGTACTACTTAAAGGCAGTCAGAGAGTAATGGAGGCAATTCTTTTTTTGGCTAAACACCTACATTGACACTGTAATTTACTCTAGAGCAGCCTCAGAGAAATGCGATTCCAGATTCATGTTCACATAGCGGCAAATGAGATTATTTAGAAATAACCCAGCACTGTTATCCTGGAAAGAGACCCACGGTTTCACTGCTCTGGGGGCAGAGCCAGAAGGGCTGTTAGAATGCTCAAGAGTTCTTTATTTTCACAGAAAATAAACACTTATAGTCAGGATATAAACCCCCAGGTTTAGGTTTCCAGGCTAACACCCACATTAGAGATGGAGCAGGTACCCAGCAGTGGAAAATCACAGCAATTCATGTGGCTGCTCCTGGCCCACACCAAGCAAGCTGACCCTAGTCCCTGCCCAGCCAGCTGATACCTGTACTACAAACCTTCAAAATCCACACCCAGCCCTGGCAGAGCTGGAGCAAATAACTGTTCCTCCCAGCTGGCCAGCCTGGGAGAGAGCTCACTTGCCCTGAATTCCCACCTGAGGGATATGAGATCATTTGCAAAGCCCTGCCCCACAACCCAGCTGGATCCTGTGTCTCCTCCCATCACCTTTTTAACAAACCTTATAAATTTGGCAGCAGTTGTAGAGATGCCCTGGGTATATGGTCATGGCTTGTTCCCTCATGGGCTGGGGGTGCTTCCAAGCTTGCCTGTACCCCCTTTTCCAGCTGTGGGAGATGCTACGCTTGCGCAGAGGAAAAGCAGTGGCTTTTGTAGCAGGTATGAGGGCAGAACTTGGGCAATTTTATGAGCTGGAGGCAATGTGCAGACCTGGGGACATCAGAGGGGCCAGATTCTCTTCTCCAGCTGTAACCCTGCAGGTCTGCCTCAAGAGAGAGGGATAAATCACTTACACAAAATCCCAAACTTGATCTAAACCAGCTTTAAGATCTGTAAAACTGATTCCAAAAACTGTGGTATTGTAACCTCTGCTTGATAGCTCAAATGAAATGAATTATAAGGGTGAGCTGCTTCCCCACTAGCAAGCTGTCACACGTGAATTTTACAGGGCTATCGCTGATGCAGGAGAGCACAGTGAAATGCTTGAGAATCAAAGCCTTGGTTCGGCAAATGCTAGAACAAATGGGTAATTAACTTTACTTGTGCAAATAGCTTGACTGGCCTCTGCAGGACTGCTCTCACACAGGAAGTCTATAGGTGATTAAGTGTCTGCTCAGCATGGGATACAACTGTACTAAATTCTTTATGAGCTACACGAAATCTGCTCCTTTCAAACAACAGCTTCAGTAGAAAGTTAATGCCTCAAAATGCTAAATTACAGACCTAATATAAACAGCTGAAAGCTTCCGGATGGAGCAAGCATCTGAATAGATAACTGAAGCTTTTATGCCCATTTTTAGGAGCCTTGTTTTTCATAGGTACCTAAATGACCTTGGGCTCACAGATCCACCTTAAAGTGTTCTCCCCAATGGGAGAACACAGTCTGAACACATGGAAATGCCTTTACTTGTGGGAAAGAAAGTGCTGTTGGCTGAAAATGTAGCTCAGACTATCTACTTATCAATTTTTATGTAGGTGCTCTGCCAGAGGAATGTTAAAGATGCTTCAGCCTTGTTTCTCATTCCATAGGATAAGCATTCTGAGCATGAAATTTATTTTCATAAATTTTATTGTAAGATCTGAAGCTGTTACTAGGAGATCAAAAGTACAGGCACAAGCCATAAAGAATTTACAGCTACAAAATGGAAGGAAAAAAAAAAGTAACTGGTAAGTAAGGTTGATTTGTGAAACAACCATGATGTAACTGAAATCTGTTTTCTGTGTGCTTTTCATCAGAGCTTTTCTATGGGCCAAGGGGCTGCCACCATCTCTGCACTCCCTTGCAGACCTGTATCTGAAGTATGTGGGAACCCTGACCCAAACTTCTCGAACTAGAAACGTGTGTGTGAGTGTTCTTGTTACTCCAACTCTGCACCAACAGTGAAAATACATGCTTGAGGAGTTACACCTAGAGGCAATGCACATCTACACCTAAACCCAGGGGAAATAGCCAGGAGGGCTGTGGGGTACCCAGCTCTATGGGGAACCAGAGCTATGCAAAGGGAAAATTAACTCCTAATCTAATCCAGACCTTCTGCAGAGATTAGAATACATATGCTTACATTTCTCTCTAGGAAAGCATAAAAGATTTTCTCAAACTCTGCTTTGATGCTTTTCCTAATCCTAAGGAATAGTGAGGGAAAGATGGGAGTATCTGCAATAGCTGATGTATTACTGTTGACAAAACAGATTGGGAGAGTAAGGGGGAGATTAGAGGGGCACTGAGTCTCATCTTCCATCTGCTGTACAACAGGGCTCTGATCTCCTGGGTATGACACTGCCTACCTAGAAATGGTGGGTCTCTTTGCATGTGACTTGGAGCCTAAGGAAGCCTACAAGGATGCTGAGGCTTTCTGAAGCTAAAAGCTAGATGTCTCCAAAAAGCCAATACAAAACTGTTTTCATTGCTGGATTCATTCCCACAGCTCAGTCTGAAGGTGCCTTTGACAGGTTCCAGAAGGGAGATGCCCAGCTGGGTGCCCTTTCCCCTGAGGACACAGCTCCCCTCTTGCTTTGTAGAACATCCCCCTGAAGCAGACCTGCTCCTGGGCTTGCTGGGCAGGGTAAAGCAGCCTGGGGTTCACACAGTAGAAAGCACCGTTTTGCAGGGAAAGCAAAGTAACATCTCGGGCAGAGTTGCAGTGTAAGTGAAAACATCTTTTGTGTATTGGCACCTCACCCACTCTCAGCCTGGCAACTGCCCTTGAGGGCACACGTATGGGACAGTCCCCAGATAACAACCGGCTCCTTAACCCATATAAACTGGCACAGAGGTCATTGTTTCAGCCCATCTAGAGGCCCAAAATGGTGGCTATCACACTTGCAGAAATATCTTGAAGGCTAGTTTAAATTTCAAGCCATGCTTTGTGCTTGCAATGCTTGCAGGCTCAGAAGAAGGCCTGTAAGAAAAGCAGATGGAATGGTACTGATCCCAGCTCCTGGCAAGTGTAAACACCTTCTCCAGCTACATTCTATTTGTAGATGTCTAACAAACTGTGGAGTATTTTGAAAAGCAAAGACAGAGACTCTAGGTCAGAACTGTCCTTTACAGGACAGGCTGTTTTCCCTGCTCAGCCAGGAAGTTTGGTTTTGGAAAGTTTACTTTTAGTAACTTTCAAAAGATGCCAGACCACGAAAGTGTAATTTGAGCTGCACCTCAGCCTCTGCCCTGCCACAGGAAAATGAATGTAAAAGCAAATTGCCACCATTTATCTGATAGAGGAAGGTTATTTGCTGAAAATGCTACTGCTATATATGTACCTACTGAATAATTAGTCAACAAATTCCATAAATTATTTGAGCAATGGGACAAGGCTATGAATTCCCAAAGGCACCTACAGAACAAAGTGGTGGACCTCGAAGAAGATCTCCCCAGGAGGAGTGATATCACAGGACTGATGTTGCAGCACACATTGCTTCAGTTAGCTTCTAGGGATGGAGGCGAAACAGACTGTATCACCCACAGCATTTCACACTGAATGGCTGCCTAAACCTTTCCTCCTAGCTCCATATTCCCAAGGTGAAGTTTATTCTCCTGTGACCTCATCTGCCCCTCTACATTACTTTAGCTTTCTAAATATGATGCAGTTATTTCAGGCTTGCCTGAAAAGATGGCAAACTGGGTATCCAGGCTTCATTATTGAGTTCATTTCACTCAGTTTTGATGAGGAAATCAATTGCACAAGCAATTCCTGCCTTCGGCTGGACCTGCCTCACTGCTGTAATGTTGTTTTTCAATCTGGTTTTAGGATCTGCCCTCCTGTTTTGGGCTGAGGGTTGAAGTCCAAGCTATCTGCTTGCATGCCAGCCCCCCTCCGTGTGGCTGTTTGCAGCCTTCTCTGGGTTTTTCCCAGCTCCCATTGGCACTCCAAATGTAACCATATTTCTCCAGGAATTAGTGCCAAGAGACACTGAACGATGCCAGCAGCAGCAGGCTTGTGAAGAGTTCAATCAGTTCAGCTGTGATGGGGCAGGGGCCTGGTTTTGTCAGCCAGGAGATCATAGCTACTTTTGGATGGCATAACCACACTGGGCCACTTGCTCCCTAGGAGCTCCTGAAGCAAATGCTATTATTTTCATACAATTTAGATGTTTTGGCAAGCTGATGCTAAGTAAGTGCCTTTCCCCAAGTCCATGGAGAGTAATCCCATCTGCACAGGGTCCTGCTGAGGGGTGATTTGTGACTCCTCTCCTTGAGATTAAACTCAAGTCAAACATCACTGCATCTTACTGGAACTGAGCTCAAACAAGGTTAGGGGGGAGCGTGCCTAGAAACCAATGAAGGAAAACTTCCCTTCAAACCCTGCTACAAAAGAAGGAAAACAAGCTGATCATCTCCGTAACTAGGATAGAACAATGAGAGAAAAGAAATACATCAAGTAAACAAGCATAACACAGTATGATGCCAGTGAGTAGGAGGAGAGGCATAAAACAGAAAGTGCTGCCGGAGGTGTGAGCAAGAGTCCCAAAGTGCTGTATATAGTCATCCCCTGACATTTTCAGTAAGAATGAACAAATGTTTGTGTACTGTGGCAAGGAGCTCTCGCACTGAAATTGTTACTTATACATTATGCAGAAAAAATGATACTATGGGCACAGTGGATGGGGCAGAACATGAATCATTAGTGAAAATTATCAGAAGTATACACTGCTATCCAGGGAAGAAAGATATAAAATGTGGTATCTTGTATAAATACTGTAATAATGAAAAGAAATAATGGATACAAAAGCTGCTTGTGTTTATCTTAAGGGAAGGAAAAAAAAGCTGGCAAGGTCTCACTGGCGTTTTGTCAGAGACCTAAGGACATGGAGATGGCTTTGAATGATCATCCTTACCAGAGACTTTTAATTTCCCAGAAAGAGCTTGGGCCCTATCAATGGGAGCATTTAGTGTCCTGCAGGTACCTTGCATGTGCAAAGTGATTAATGCCTTCATTAAGCACTCACTGAACCAACAAGCAATCAGCTTGCTCTCTAATTAGTAGAGGTGTCACACAAGACCTAGCCATGGAAAGCAACCTTGATTGGATCAAACAAGATACTTCACCATAATTTAAATGAACAGAGAAAAGGAGACAGTGATGAAGATTCTTAATTACTAATGGGAAATCTTTATTTTAAAAATTAAATAGTCAAGAGAATGGGGATGAAACAGGAGAGGATGGGTTTGAAGGTAGCTGTGAGTGAACGTCTGCGGCAGTGCAGGAGCTGGAATGGGAACCTGTATTTGGAACTGGGAAAAGAGAGTTTAGGAGGGGCTTGGGGCTGGTCTGGGGGGTGGTCATCTACAGAACAGGGTCCAAGGGTGATCAAATGCCTACAAATAGGGGAAAGATAAATCAGAAGAGAACAGCAACACCTGAGGAGAAGAGTATTTGGGCAAAGAGCTGGAACTGCTAAACACCAAGCCGAGTTAGATACTAAGAGAAAAAGCAAGGTTTTTCAGTTATGCAATTTAAAAAACACAAGGAGAAATGAGGTGGGAAAACACATAAGGTTTAGGAAGAGCTCTACACAGAGGCTGTAGCAAAATGGCCCAGAAAGCCATGATGGCAAACACAGGTAAAGGAGGAAGAGCCTGCAGCAAAATGCCAAGAATTTAATGGAGCAAAGCTGAAGAAGGCTGGATAATCCTTATCTGAGATGAGGATGGCCATGTGAAAGTGCAGGGCAGGTAGCAAAGCTTGTTAATGCACCTGTCAGGTTGGGGAGTGACACACAGAAAGCATCTCTGTGTAAGCAGGCAGGAAAGAGCGCAAGCAAAGGGCAGTGAGCTAACCAACCACGAGGCCTTTTCTATAGGTCTGTGGATTCACAGGCTGTAGAACAAATTTGGAGGGGGAAGTAGCTGAATATATAAAAATTTGATAAAGTGCAGGGGAGGCTGATCAAAGGAGCCAAAGCCATCTGACATCTGTGGTAGCACCTGACTCTCTAGACAAGAGAGAGGTAGCAGAGACCTCAGGTGAACTCCAGTAACATTGCAGTATCATGCAGGAAACACAGGTAAGAGGGAACTGCAAAACACATAAGGAATAAGGAAGAGGAAATAAAACTGGCTATGTTAGAAGAGGCATGGTGGAGTGGAACTATACTGCAGCTGATCAAGGTTGAACCCAGAGAGCAATCTTAATGCTTTTGCTAAGTCTTGATATAAAAAACAGGAATTTGCTGATTTGCACCAAGTTGCAACTCTCCAGCTGTGCAGAGAGAGGAGGTGTTGTGTGTCACACAGAACTCCTCTCCCTGTAATCCCAGAAGGTAATGGGGACACAGCTGTGCATCTCAGGAGAGGATGCTAACCTACATATATCTGACAATCCCCTTCCACCCCTCCTCCCAGCTCTAAAAATGAGCACAGAGATGACTCACAGAGAGGCTTTCTCTGTATTTGGGATGGACCAGGTTGGTCTTTCTCACATGATCAGCTCTGCTTGCAGCAGCAGCCCCGGGGAACTGGAGCTGAGTGCCATCCTCAAGCATTACACAATGCAGGATGTCACTGCTGCAGCCATTTCTTACAGACTCGCTCAGCACGGTGTGACGTATTGAGTAACGCGCAGCAAAACCCTGTTCCCAGTGAGGGGAAAAAACACATGCTGTGTGTATTCTCAAGGTATAGTTAATGAAATACAGCTCTCAGCATCTCTAGGGCTGTTGGCAGCTGCTGCGTTATGAATACTGTCACAGCTGCAAAAAGAAGTACAGCTCTTTCTAAGGGTTTTTAGGTTTTTTTCTTTCCTTTAAACCATTTGCACAGAAACACGTTCTAGACCTACTTCTCATGGCTAAGCTGAAAACATGAGAGCTATGTAATGAGATGCAATCTACTGCCACGAACTCCTCTGCACAGAAAAGAGCAGTGAATGCTGCCACGCCTGGGCAGGGTGCGAGGCACGCACCACTCCCATGGTGCCAGAACCCACAGAGACATCAGCCCTGTGGGACAGGCCACCAACCTCTGAAGCCAAAGGTTCTTATAGTCTCCATGACATCACAAGCACAACCAGCACCAGGCCCTTGATCTACCCAGGGCCTGTTCCACCAGGTTCCACCAGGGTCACTGCCACACGAGTGCATGCAGAGCTCAACCCCCCCCCAGCATCCCCGGTACCTGCCGGGCCCTGTCAGGAGGCCATGCGGAGTTGGCCACGAGGGGCTGCTCACCAAGGAACCTTTGGGGGTGTGGAGGGGGCGCAGGGGAAGCTTGGGGGGTGGCGGCCCAGTGGCCTCACCCTTCTTGAATTCCTCAAGCAGCGTGTCGAGGCGCGTGTCATTGAAGACGCAGTGGAGCGGGCGGCGGTAGAAGCGGGTGACAGTCTGCAAGGGGGTGCAGTCATCAGGATCAACGAAGGCCAGGTCCTTGACGAAGAGCAGGTCAACAATGTTGTCCCGCCGGTCACCCTCGTAGACAGGGATGCGAGTGTAGCCGGAGCGGAGGATCTCGGAGACAGTAGCGAAGTCCAGCACAGCATCAGCACGGAGCATGAAGCAGTCGGCCAGCGGCGTCAGCACGTCTTCCACCACCTTGGTGCGCAGCTCCAGCGCGCCCTGCACCATGGCCAGCTCCTCTCGCACCAGGTCGCCGTGGGGTCCAGCAGCGCGCAGCGTCTCCAGCAGCCGCTCCCGCGTGGAGAAGACACTGAGCTCCTGCCTCAGCGCCCAGTCCAGCAGCCGGCTGAGCGGGTAGCAGAGGGGGAAGGCGGCCAGCATCAGCAGCCGGGTGAGGCACAAGGTGCGGGAGGCGATGGCCAGCCCGTGCCGCGAGCAGACGGAGTAGGGCAGCACCTCGCCACCCAGGAATACGGCGGCGGCGCAGAGCAGCACCGGCAGCCAGGGCGCTCCCCGCGGCCCGCCGGCCGCCACCGCCGGCCCGCCGCCGGGCAGCGAGGCGCAGAGCCAGCCGGCCAGCGCCGCGTTGGCCCCCGCCTGCCCCAGCAGCAGCGTGCACAGCAGGTAGGTGCCCCCGCCGCCGCGCACCGCCTGCACCCGCCGCGCCTGCTCCCGCTCGGCGGCCGAGCCGCTATTGCGCAGGACGCGGAGCTCCAGCGGGTCCAGCGAGAGGAGGGAGAGGCGCAGGCCGCTGAACAGCGCCGACAGCCCCAGCAGCAGCAGGGCACCCAGCGCCCGCAGCCAGCCCGCCTCGGGCAGCGGCAGCAGCCAGGCGCCCAGCCCCGGGGCGGCCGGCCGGACCCGCAGCAGGAAGCCGCCCGCCGCCCCGTGGTGCGCCCAGGCCCGCCCGTCCCAGGCGCAGAGCGAGAAGAGCCGCCCGCCCGGCGCCGCCGCCGCCTCGCCCTTCCGCGGCTCCCGCACCCGCACCTCGGCCAGCGCCGAGCCCGCCGCCCCGCCCGAGCGCAGCGGCCCCACCACCTCCACGTCCGAGGCCCAGGCACTGCGCTCCCGGCACCGCTCCGCGGGGCCCCGCGCCGCCTTGCCCCCTCCCGCCGCCGGAGCCGCCTCCTCGATGAAGACTAGTCGCGGCTCCCGCTCCCCCGCCGGCCCGCGGCTGTCGTTGCCTTCGGGCGGTGGCTGGAAGTAGAGGCGCAGGAGGAAGCGGCTTCCCTCCGCCGCCTGCACCGCACCGCCCTCCAGGGACACCCGGCCCGGCGCCGTGTCCTCGGGCCTCAGCCCCAGAAGCCAGGCGGCCCCGGCCGGTGGCCGCGGCGACAGCGAGAAGAAGAGCAGCAGCACGGCGCCCCGGCTCCGGCCCCAGCCGCCGCCGCTGCCGCCGCGCCCCGGGCCCGCCGCCATGCCGCTGCGCCGGCACCGCAGCGCCCGCCCGCCGCACCGGGACTGCAGCGGGGAGCCGGCACGGCACGGCACGGCACGGCGGCACACGTGGGCCGGGGGGGCGGGCAGCCGCCGCGCCACGTGCGACCGGCAGCGGGGCCGCGGCGCCCGGGCGGGAGGGGCCGGCAGAGCTGGGGACCGGGGGGCTGGCCCTCCCGCCCCGCACGGCAGCGTTCTCACGGCGGGCGGCGCCGAGCGCTCACCGCACGTCTGGTGCGGGGCTGCCCTGGAGCGCATCCCCGGGGATGCGGGGCCACCGCCGCCCCCGACAGCTGAAGAGGGTTGCGGGCCCTGAGCAGCCAGCCCGGGCCCAGGCATCCGCACTCGTTCCCGCGTTTGTCCCGGGTGCGGGGCGAGGGCCGGCCGTGCGCTGCGGGTGGGACCTGTACACGCCCGTGCGCTGTGCGGGCAGGGTTCGCCGAAAGGCTTCTGTCCGCAGGCTCGAGGGCTGGGAGTAGCGGTCAGCCTCTCTCTGTTACCTGCTGAGGCCCAATCCTTAGCTTTTCAGTTCAAATTCATCTCCCTTCGTCCCGTGGGAGTTATTTTATTTCGGGGCAGATACTCGTTAGATTTGCGGTCTTGCTACCACGCTGTAACATTTATTAGCATATCTAGAACTGATTGGGAATTTGATGCTCACACGGGGTTTATCAGCTTCAGAACTACATGCTGGAGAAGGCGATTAGGGACTGTTGAAACGTTTGGGTCTTCCCTGGATCAACATCCACGGCAACCTTGAAATGAGACTGGGGAAATGAAGAGAGTCAGTTCCTTTACAACAACTGTAACAGGCTTACTGATAGTGGCAAAACAGGAAGCTAGTCAGAAAATGTCATGGAGGAAAAGGAAGTGCTCCAAAAATTCTGATTATTCGCTCATTAATGTACCCAGAAAAGCTCTTGCTGATCTTTTAATTTCTAACTCTCCTCTAGCTCCAGTGAGGAAATACTGCCTGATGCTCTACCTGGGCGTGATTTGCGGAGGTGCTGACTGGTAGTCTCCTTTTGCAGACCTTACCTCAACTTACACCACTGGAGGAACAAATCTCACAAAATATCCTAAAGGTTACCCGGAGTGACCAAGGGACAAGCTCAGCCTGCTCCAGCCTTCCTGTCTGGAGGTGGTGGAATACATGGCTGCTCCTTCTTTATTAGGACTGTGCGCGAGCTACTGCCTGAGACCATCCCACATTTTTTAAACTGCAGGCTGTCATCAGCGATTAATTTCTCACAGATTTCTGGATGCTAGGGATATTGTAGACACAATCGGTTTCTGTGCATCCCTCCCGTTGCATTTTGGATAGCTGTGTGGAATCTGTGTACCAGTAGTTACTCATCTTTATTAACTTGCAGATTAGATTCCTGAAAGATTTTCTGGGGATAAGTTTCTCAGTGTAGGAACTGAAGACTGTGAATTACAGGCTCACTGTTTCAGTAAGTAAGTACTTGGAAAGTATTCTTGTCCACAGTACCGTTGTCACCAGAAATCCTCGGACAGCAGTTTGGAACCCAGTGGTCTAGGGTAGTACAGTTTTTGAAAAACAAACATGGCACTGCAGGAAGAGGAACCACAAGGTGGCAATCTCTCTCCGTACTTCTACTGGCAAACCTCTGGCAACAAGGTCTCGGACGGTAACCGTGTAAAGCTACAGACGGTTGGTCACATCTTGTATCTGGACTCAGAGCAACATTAATTTTGATCCTGGATTTTCTCTTCTGCACGCTTTTTCCTTTAGGATGAAGCTCTCAGTCATGAAGAGGTGGCATTAGAGGCTGCTCTTTGCTGGCTTTTCCATCCTGTGCCCCCAAATGGGCACCAGATGTTTCTTGTTAGATTTCCAACTAGCAGTGCTGCTTGCGTGCGTGCTGGCAGAGCTACTGTGTGCTTGGAGAGAAGGTTTCCTCCTGTGCTGGAGGCACTGTCTGGTTTGGAGTATTGCTAACCTCGTGTTACATTAACGTACAATCCAACTGTTATGTGAGGGTCCCACTTCATGCACTGAGGCTCCTCTACAGCTGCAAAATAACCTGGATGTTAGGACTAGGCAGTGACCTCTAAGTTGAGCATGACCTATAGACTGGAGGGAACTGCAGGGGCTTAGTGACAATAGCGCTGCTCCCAAAAAGATGTGGCCACAGGTTGTAAAGAGGCAGAAGAGGAATAGTGCTCAGTCTGAGGTGGAGCCACTGTGGTCCTGCAGTATCAAGCACCATCTGTTGCAATGAGCTTCATCTCCATCAGGACATAGTTGTGTTCCTGCCAGATGTTAGCTTACATGTGCTACATGTAAAAGTAAACTGGTGCAAAAGCTGTGGTCTGATGTGCTTTCAGTAGGATTTGCCCTGCATAAGTGATGACGTGCTAGCCAGCCTCTTGCCGAGAGGATGCGCTCCAGAAGTTGCAGGTGTGTGGCTGGAGCATGTTCAACGAGTCAAGATAGGAAATACCTTCCAAAGCTCCAAATAAGACAAAACAAACTGAGCTTTAGCACATGCTCAATTGATTGAGTCTTTGGCAAAGTATGACATGAATTTGCAAGGCTCTCATTGAGGTCTGTTCTGGCTGTGTCCTGCCTGGTGAGTCCTTCAGCAAGCACGCCACGGCTGTCCTTGTTTTCTTCTTATGCTGGAGCCTCCTTCTTTTACCTGTTGTCCCCTTATGAAGTTGCTCTTCAGTTAGGAACAATAACCTGCTTCCCACTCACCAGGACTGCTCAGGTTCTGCTTTACGCCATGGCTGCCACCACTGAACTCCCTCCGCAGCTTGTCCACGTCTCCTGCCACTGGTGACATCTCTGATTGTGGCTGTCCTCTTCCAGCTCTGAGCATGCAGGTTCAGGCAGGACCTGGAGGAGGCAGGAAGCATGGATGTGGTGAGTTTTGTAAAGTCCTTTCACATCACCTTGCCTCTAAGTTCTGAAGCCAGATTCTCAGAGGCTACAGGTTACAATTCACTTCCTTCCTGGCTGATGGGAACCTAGGGGGTCTGCTGTCTGCTGGTACTCTAGAAAAGGGCCAGGGGCCACTGGGGGACTGCTAGTGGGGATATAAATGTTTGCAGTCCAAATCATGATGGGAAACAGAAGGAGTAAAGAAAATCTGGATTTATTTTTTTTTCCTCCAGAAGACGAGAAGAAATCTAACAAGCACAAGGCTGGCTTCTCCTGGAACATGTGTGCAACATGATTGTCACTAATGCTCTGTAGCCAGCTGAGAAAAGATACTTCACCCCAAGTAAGTGGAATAAGCACTGAAATGTGAGATATATGATAACTTCTGAGGCAGAAGGAATAAGACCCCAGGCAAGGGAGATCCAAACACTGCACTATGTCTTTTTTTTTTTTTTTTCCCATCTCTGAGTCTGTGGTGTTCAATTAACCTCTTTTCTCTATCCTGGCCATGGTTGCTGCAGGTTTGCAAAGCCTTACCTAGCCTTTTGGATTATGTCGTGTTCGGTGCTTGGTTTGTGACAACCAGTTTTCTTCTGAAATTATACCAAAATTCTGCTGATTTGATTGAAACTGTTTTCCAAGTATTTTGGTTAACAACAAAAGAAGTCCACTCCAAGAGAATCTAACATGAGGAAGCCGTGAAATTTAATTCATTTCTGCAACTTAAATATATAATCAGTGACATATGGTAATACTAAATACAGGGGGAAATGTCATTGTTTAAGTAAAATTTCTGCATTCAGTCAAAACCCAATAGTTGTAACATCAAACTGTACTTTCCATTGTACAGGAAATAAAGCATAATTTTTTCAGAGAAAATAGACATGCAATTGCATGCCTATTACATTGCTTATATAGCTTTATTTTTAGCTTTCTCTATGTTGCTGTTACTAGAAACAAGGCAACATGCAGATCATGGTAGAAAGGACAAAGGAGATGTCTCTGCTATCAACTTAGGCTTTTTCCGTACAGTTGTTCCTGGGCAATAAGCTTCTGTGCCTGGGCTAGGGACCCTGTGCTTTTCACCTCATTTCTGCAGCCCTGCCAGCACTGAAGCTGTGCTGAAGAAAGGCTGTGTTGCTGTAAGGGCTGTGGAAATACTTCTGTCATAGCTCTTTGTCATCATGCAACGCTTTTCTCCTGCCCTCTTGCTCCCAAGACAGGGGAAAGAACTATTTGCTTGTTCATTGTCAGTAGGAGGAATGGGGTTTATGTTAAATTTGTGTAAAGCTGCAGGCAGGCCGTGTCTTTGCATGCTTAGAGCATCCCAGAGAGATTCTCCAGATTGTGTACTTTCAGCCTTACAAGTGATGCTTGCAGGCTTCTGTCTCTTCACCACCACCTTAAAGAGGAGCAGCTCAGGAATTCACTGTTGCTATTGGAACTTATGCAGAAAGGGGATTGCTTTTTCTCGGTTTATTTGAGAGCTTTCGCTAGACAATGGAAGCAGAGTGTTGTTTTAAGGTCTCTCCAGCATCATTCCATCTGTTCCTCTCTCCATTGGTACAGCTCAGTGGTGTGCTGCTGGTCTTTCTCCCTCATTCAGTGGTGCTCACTTCTGATCCTCCCCGTCTTCTGGGTTCATCCTGGGCATCCACTGCTTCTGCATCACTGGCATTTCACTTAATTTCTCCTCCATCTACTTGTGTGGTTCTCAGGCATGACCCAAGCTTGTCAGTGGTTCCTCCACTTGCTCTCTGGCCATGAGTTTCATAGCTTGCTTGTGATTTCTTTATGCAAACCAATAGTTTGCTGCTTTGATGTAGCTGATTTTCTCTGTCTCTGCCTATAGCAGGGCCATGCTCAGTTGTCTTGATAGAGGTGGTGACAGTGGTGCCAGAATCAAATGGATACCAAGAACAAAGGTTTACCTGAAAGATTTGGGTTGTTTTTTTCTGCCTTCCTCACACCAGCAACATCTCTGACTTGAGAACATTTTGGCTGCTGTTTTGTCCCCTGAGCTCCATCTCCTCATTGGTCTCTGCACACAGCCCCTTCCTCTTCTTCATAATTGACTTGCTTGCTCCTCCAGCCTTGCACTTCATCCATCTTCCTATTTCCCCTCTCTGATCTACTCCTCATGTCCACTTCCTTCATTTTTGCTGCTGGAATGTGAAGCATTCCTCCAGAAAAATAGAAGGTCTCTGTGAACTTTTACCATTCCCCTGTATTCTCTCTTCCTTTACCTCCATCATCTCCCCCCAGGTGGTGGGACAAATACTTGCTCACATTCATTCTCAGGCTTCTAAAACTGGCATATTCACTTACCTTTCTTTTTCACATGATTATGTGAAATGAGGATAATTCTTCATATTTCTGTGTTCCTTCAGGGCTGGGCTCAGTTTGAGGAAAATGCTTCTGAGGCTATTGTGGTCTTTGGAGCACTGCAGAGCTCTGGGTCTCATTATTGTGTTTGTCCTCCATATCTCTTTGACTATGACAAATTGCTGCTGCAGTTGCTTCTACTCAAGATATGAAAAACAGAAGCTAAATCAGACCCAGTCATTGATGAGTACAGGGAAGTTCATGGATTTAAAGATCTTTCTTTGTCCAAGGGTGGTGGACACAGAGGTATTCTCAGACATTATGTGTTTTTTTTCTGCTTGTGGAAGAGGCTTTGAGCAAACAGAATTTCTATCTGCTGGAACATCACCTGGTTTGACCAGCCTCCAGAGGCCTTCTCACAGGTTTATGGAAATAGTGTATCTCAGTTTTTCAGGAACCTCAAAACACCTGTTGGGAGACAAATACTTTGGAAGCTCGCTAGTTCTCTCTGTAGACAAATCTGCAGGACTAGGTTACTCTGGTTTCTCAGAGTATTTTTGAGGTCATACAGCAAATTAGACAGACTAAGGAAAATAATAAATACATTTTATTCTAGCAGAGTACATGGTAGCTAACTGCTCACAGAACTGGGAACTAAGTTACAAAAAGAAAAATAAAAAGGGGAAAAAAAAAAAGGATCACGATCAGAAGCTGACTAAAACACAACCTAATTACTCCAGTTTCTCTTGTGTCTTCTTATGGTGTGCCAGCTAGTAAGGAACCACACTTGCAGCCTTTATGAGACTGGTGCCTTCTTTTTGTCCCTGTCCCTTATTTTTAGATATTTCTTAATTAGGCAGCGAGTGATACAGTTTGTCTCTCTCAGGAAAGCCTGGCAGCACTGCACTCTGTTTTCCTATGGCTAGATTTGGAGATACTAGTTTATGTTCCTTTCATGCTGGCAAAAAATGCAAAGACAGCATTGCTAAGTGTGCTTTTCCTGACCAGGCAGTTGGTTTTGATCGATGCCTTGCTTTTTGCGCATATGGAAGGAGGAAGCTCTCAGTGGGCTTGCTTTCCTCCCGCTGTGGCTGAGGTCCCTAGCCAGCCAGTCCTCCTAGCCCAGACAGATGTATTTGCTTGTTAACAGAACTTCCCAGGTCACCTACATTAAAGAGCAGTGCACGGATACTGTATTACATAAAGTGGTTGTCCTTTGCCTGCTTCTTCAGGTTAGATGTGATACATAAACATGCTAGAAAATGATTTTAGCAGTGGAGTTCAGACGGTGCAACACCCACCTTGAGGCACTGGCAGTTTTAAGAGGTTACATTCCAGACATTAAGGCTCTTGTGGTGAAAATGCTGGACACCACAGTACAGAAAGAGCAAAAACCTCAATAAAAAGAATCTGTCATGCAATTGTCATGACTACAGCTTTGCCACATTCACTGCTCCTCTCACATTCTTGCTCCTCTCAGAAATTGTCATGCCATCGTACAGGGCAGGAATTTAAGAATCTGAAAAGAAAGTATATTTTGGTAAAGTATCTATGGATAGAGCTCTTAATTTTTGCTTGCTGAGTTTTCTCCTTGCTGGCTTCTTTTAGAGCTTCCATAACTCAGGTTTACTTGACAGCACTACAGCAACAGACATGGTTGATATCTTGGGAATCAAAGACATTATGATTTTTTTTTTAAAAAAGGGCTGTCTAGCCTGTTTTATCCTTTCCAGCCTAATGGAGGTTTGTTTGGTACAGCACATCCTCTGATGATAATAACTTTCATCATTTATGAGCAGAAGTTTATTTTCTAGCTAGCTAAAAATGTTCCTCCTAAGGCGTTTTTCCTCGTTTTCTTTTGGGCTGATTTATACAGCCTGAGATCTCAGCTGAAATTTCCCTTGTGCTTTTCTGTGTGTGTGTGTGAGCTCTGCCATCCAGAGAGGTTTCCTCTGCTGAAATCCTTCAACAACTGCTCAGATCATTTACAACAAGCATTTTCACAGGCAGTAGCTCTACGAAAGTGAGGAAAAATCGAAGTTACTACCTATAATAAGTAAGTTAAATGCAGATTTAAGTGTTTGTGAACTGCGACTGACTGAAAGGGTGCCAGACATTTTGCAAATATACACGAAAAGACAGGCCCCTGCTCTAATCGGCTTATAAATTAAAAAGCAAGTACATTGGCAAGAGCAGAAGAGATGATATGGCATGCTTTAAATAGTTTATAGGGAGCTGGAGGATTGTTGTTTATTTGGTGATGTTGGGAAAATATTTAATGTGCTTTGGTTCAACTCTTTATAGAAATGCTTCTCCTCCCCCAGTTCTCTTTCCCAATAACTGTTTTGGAGATTAAAACCAGCAAATTTAGAGTAGATGGAAAATGTAGAAACCTATTTCCAAATCGACAAAGCCGCGGGTAAATCTTTATGGATACTTTTAATGTGAGTCAAGCTTTCTAAAGTAATTACCGTAATATAAGAAAGGACCAGCGCTTCACCGCCCCTGCGGACGGCGAGCCAGGGTCGCAGCTGGTGTAAACTGAGACCTCCCCTATCTGGTATGTATCGCTGTCAGGGAGGTGCGCCGGGGCCCCCCCCTTGCAGGGTCCCGGGCTGCCCCCGACCTGCGCGGGGCGGCAGTGGCTGCTCCCCCCACCCCCGCTGCTGCCCCAGCGCACGCAGGTAACCAGAGCTTTGCAGCGTTTAAAGGGCTTCCATAGCAAACCTACCAGTTATTTAAAAAAAAGAAAAAGAAAGCCAACTCCGTCGCCCCTCAAAAAAAACCAAACAAAAAACCACAACAAAACCCAAAGCGTTTTATTTTTAGATTCGCCTTGCCATTCCTGCAGTGGGGTGCAATTGCTTTAACGAGGCCACTGTATCGGGGCAGGAAAACTGAGACAGGTAAGTGAATATTTCCTTTAGCGGCGTCTTCTCGGAATCTGGAAGCTGACCCTGGCAGCTGGGAGACTTTTTTGCTCCTTTCCCTGATGCTTTATGTTGTTGGTGATATCTCAGCAGATAAGTGACTTTGCTGCATCCGGAGTTTGCGTTCAAAGCAGAGACAAATTGTTGAGGAACGTTTCAGAATAAACACGTCTCTTCCAATGTAGTTTGTTTGTAAGGAAAAAAAATACATAAGGGACATTAAATGGGATAATGTGTTTTATTTCTTGTCCTTTACTGCATAACGCACTGGAGTTTCATTTTAATAGAGCCAGCCTTAGCAAAAGGCACAGTACAAAATTTTGGCCTGCAACCACAACACTCATTTGAGCAACAAATACCCCTGAAGCCTTTCTGACATCATCTGATAATACAGGAAAAAACACCACACAGCAACAAACAACGGGAAAACAAAAAAAATCCAACCAATAAAACAAACAAACCAACAAAAAAACACCACAACAAAAAACCCCAACAAAACACCAAAAAACCCCAAAATGGTTCAGAAACCCGTGTCCTTCTTTCGGATCCAAAAACTGAGCCGTTTCTGAAGGGGTTCTCGGTCAGCCTTAAGCGCTATTGCAAACTGCGGCTGAAGTATTTGCAACCGAACACATTTCCAAGCTTAAATTGCCTTCTTCCTGTCCCGGGATGCCAGGGCTTTGCACGGCTGAAATTGCACAGCCCTTTCCCCCCGGATCCTCTTCTTCCAGCGCTCAAAGCCCCGCTGCTCCGGGCACCCCTTTGCTGCTTTTTATCAGCTTCTTCCCAGGCGCGTTTTAAGCCTCATCCCCTCTACGCCTTTGAGCATTCCTGCTCACCCCTAGCAGAGCCAGAGGTATGTTTCATCCTCCCTCCCCTACCCCCCGGTACCGTACGTTGCACAGTGACTGCGTGTCCCCGCAACCCCTGCCTCGGTAACCCTGGCCGCGGGGCAAGGGGCTCGAAGCGTTTCGTGGGGCAGAGAGACAAGGGGAGAGAGGATTTCCACGGGAGTCGTTGCTGCCCGCGGACTTCCCCAGGCCCCAGGCCCAAGCGTCTCCACTTGGTGCTCGGCTCCGCCGAGCGCACCGAGCCCTTGGGAGCTCCTGGGAGACACCGGGTCCTCTCCCTCCGCATCCTGGGCCCTGGCTGGGACGGACGAGGAAGGCTGGTGGCTCTGCACGGTCACCGGAGAGGCGTCCTGCCGCGGGGAACCCTGCGGGACAAGGCGATGCCCGTGCGATGGAAGCGCCCCTGGCCCTGGCTGCCTGGGGCGGCCGCCCTGCAGCGTGCGCCGCTCGTACCCGACCCCGGCCGGGCTCCCCGAGGGCAGCGAGCCAGTCCCCGCTGTCCGGCCAGCTCTTCCATGCGGGTCCTTGGTGTCCGGCTCCGGGAGCGATTGGTGCCTTTATCCCGGAGTCCCGCCGCTCCCGCAGCCCCGATACCTCTCGGCCCCGGCGAGGGTCTGTCCGCAAGTGGGTGCCGGCTTCCCTGCCACGCCGAGGCCCTCACCAGCAGATGGTGCTACGGGCGCCCCATCCCCAGGACTGCGGGGCTCCGACGGACAGGATCGGGCCCGGCTCAGCCCGGCCGCTGTCAGCCCTCCGTTGCCGGGTCCCGGTACCGGGGCCTTGCGTGTCGCCTGGCCCGGGCTAAGGGGAGACCAGGACGAGCCATGGCGGCGGCGGGCCCAGATGCCAGAGAGGTCGCCAGCTGCTGGCGTGCAGGAGCCCTGGGGTTGTTGGGGAACTGGCTGCTGGCGGGGGAGGATGCCTGGTTTATATGGACACCCCTTGAGGTAGACCATCGCTGCCGAGATGGTCTGCAGCTTCCACCGATCCTGGGTCCCAGTGCCACCAGCCGGCACCCAGCGCCAAGAACCACGGCCGCTCGCAGCTCTGCAGCGCGCCGAGCCCGACCCGTCCTGCCGGCACCGGTCGCAGGCTGGCTCCTCCGCGGGGTAGCTTTCATCGAACCCTGCTGTCCTTCGCACCCCTGATGCGGATGTTTCCACGTCGGGCGCTTCCGCTGCCGCCTCCCTCCGTTCCCCGTCGCGGGTCCGGCAACTCTGGGCCCCGAGGCCGGCGAAGAAGGTGGCCGGTGGCCCGATTCCCCGTGCTCCGGTTCTCCGCGGTTTCTCTCCTACGGATCTGCGTGCGCCGGCCGGGCCAAGCCGATGGCTCCGGCCGAGCCGACGGCTTCGCCGGGGCTCCGGGCTGCCGGCGTCCCCCAGCACCGCTGCGCCCGTCGGGTACCGCGGAGCCGTGAGCGCTTAGCCCCGAAGGCTTCGCCCAGCACCGCGGGTCCCGGCTCGGCTCGGAGCGAGGTGCTCTCGATGAGGGCTTTTTTCGGAGTGATTAACCTCCCTTTCCCCCAGCCCGGGCCGCCCTCGCTGCCTTACCACCTCGGCCGTCCCTGCAGCCGGCGATAAGCTAGGGCCGTGCCGGGCGGCCGCCGCACTCCGGCCCTGGTCCCGAGCTCCTTCTTCGCTGTCTCGGTGTTCTAGCTCCGGCCCGATTTTGCAGGGTCCGTGAGCTCCCGCGGGGGATAGCCACCGCCCGTGGCAGCGCAGCCGGAGCAAAGCGAAAGCTCGGTGCTGGCGGGGCTGTGGCGGGCCCCGAGCCGAGGGGGTTAAACCAGGAGCCTCCCCTTACCTTCAAAAAGTTAAAAATGTCTGGAGCCTGCATCTCTTAAAGGGGCGGTGCTGGCTGCAAGGAGTCTTGGCACCGGCTGCGAGAAAGGCTGGTCAGGGGCGTGAGTTCCCCTCCACCAGCACCAAAACATTGCAAAAAAAGGCAGAGCGCCCCACACTTTAGATAAGGACAATTAGCCACCAGCGAGCCCCTGCAGACAGCGAGTTAATTAGGGGTTTCCTGCTCTCCGGCATGCCCTGTTCCAGCTCCTGCCCCCCCGGGCTCTTAGCCCTGATGGCACCTGGGCTGGCTCTCATGGCCACCTTCTCGTTGCCTTCCCAGGCCGGGGACAGGAGAGCGCTGCCGGTGGAGAAACCTCCAGGTGTGAAGGGAAGAACTCTCATTCTCCTTGATGTCAACACCAAGAGCCCTGTCAGGATAATCAGTGAGAATTTCCTCTCCCTGCAGCTGGACCCCTCCATCATTCATGATGGCTGGCTCGATTTCTTAAGGTAAGGCAGGAGCCCCCCCGGCGCCCTCCCCACGCCGCCCGCGGGGCGCCCCGGCGGCCCCGCCGCCCAGCCCCGCCGGGCTCCGCGCTGCTGGCGGCGCTTGTTGTGACGGAGGGAGCGAGGCCATGGTTTCCATTAAGATGCACATGTTTGCAATGGAGAAAGCATTTCGGAGACTTATCAGTTATGACTGCAAAAATGTCGTGCTCCCCTCGCTCCAACAACCGCTCCTTTGCAAAACGCACAACACGGGGCTGAGGCAACGCAGGGGGGAAAAAAAATCCCCAGCAGAAGGAACGGGGCCGCCTGCCGAGCCGAGCCTTCCCCAGGTCCCGACGGGCGGAGAGCGGGGTGTCGGCCAGGGCTTCAGAGCCCTCCGCTCCCCGGACTTCCAGCCCTGTGCGGGGGACAGAACCGGGCTGCAGCTGCGCTGGGCTCCACCGGCGGTGCGGAGCGGCCGAGGCCTGGAGGCACTTGGAACGGCCAGAAAGCCCTCTCCCTGCTGGGTAAGTCGGGAGGGAGTGAGGGTCTCTCCCGCACGCCCGCTCCGAGGGTCCCCGCAGCTGCTGCCTCCGCCTCCAGGGAAGGAGCGGGGCGAGGAGGCGGGAAGACGCGGGCGAAGCGGAGCCGGGGCCGGCTCCCGCTTTCCTCCCCTCCCCTCCCCGGCGGCTCGGCCCGCGGCGCGGTCCTGCGTGGAGCGGCCGGGCTGCGCGGGGCGCCCAGCCCTCCTGCCTCCGCGACGCCGCTGCACTTGTCCGGGGGGTGCGGGGGATTCGAGGGCCGGGTCCTGCCGACCTCCGGGCTGCTACGGCCGGCTCCCCGGTCCCTGACCGCGCCGCTCGGCCGACGCACAGCCCCGAAACCGGGCGCCGCTGCGGTGGTACCCGCGCCGGGGAGGGCAGCGGCGAGTCCCGGGAGCCCCCGCAGTCGCCAGTAGTTGCCGGTACCAGGGCAGAGAGGGCTCGTCCCGGCCCCGGACGCCCTCAGCCCTCTTTCTCCTCTCCTCTCCTTAGCTCCCGGCGGCTGGTGACCCTGGCGCGGGGCCTGGCCCCCGCCTTCCTGCGCTTCGCGGGCAAGAGGACGGACTTTCTGCAGTTCCACAACGTGAAGAACCCGGCTAAGAGCCGCGGCGGGCCCGGCCCCGACTACTACCTCAAGAACTACGAGGACGGTGAGCCCCGGGGCCGGGGCGGGGGGCAGGCGCGGCAGCGAGGGGCTGCGGGCTCCGGGAGGTCCCGTTCCGCCTGCCCCGCGCTCCCTGCGCCCAGGCGGGGCCGCGCCCGGGCGGTGCTGCCGCCGGGCACCGGGCAGGGAAGCCGCCCCCGTACCCTTTCCTTCCCGAGCAGGGGAGCCGGGAGCTCGGCGGAACCCGCCCGCCCATTGCTGGTGGATCCGGCAGATGCAGGCCCCCGGGAACAAAAGGCCGGCATCGGCGACGGGGGCGTTTCGTATCCCCTGTCCGCTGCGTCCTGCCGCTCCCTTCGCTCTCGGTCACCGAGCAAGCAGCGCCGGCCGTAGAGAGGGATTTTCCCGGCTGCTGGCGGGGACCGGGCATGGCAGCCCCGGGATGCCTGTGCACGCACCGCCCCGCGCTGCTCCCGCCGCTCTCGGGGAGCCCGGCCTTTCCCCAAACCCCCCGGAGTCGTTCGGCGTTTTTCCGCCCGGTGCAGCTCTGGGGCTCCCGCCGAGCTCGGTCGCGGCTGGGCCGCTCGGACTCAGCCGGTGGGTGCGCGGCCGGGGCCGCTCCCGCTCCGGACCCCTCTGCCACCGTAGGTCTTTCCGAAACGCACCGCCTGCCCCCCTCGGTTTTCCGCTGCTTCCCTCTTCTCCGCGGCTCTGCCCTCCTCCCCGGGCTCCTCAGCTACAGAAAAGACTTCCACCTTCTGCGGCCCTTAATTCACACAAAGAAACTTAGTAGAAAAGTCAGGGCCAAGTCTCCATCCTAAGACATTTATTTTAAGAAGCAGAATAGCATGTCCTCACGCAAGAATTTATTGATTTTCCTCTCTTGCTTGTTTGTTGGGGTTTTTTTAAATACTTTTTTCCCCTCTTACTCAATTACTTACAAAATTAGCTGAAGATATTTCCATAAGTAATTTTGAAGGCCAATTAATGCCAGATCCCAGTGGGCAGGTCTGTGGAACAGAGGAAGTTTTGCAGAGACCTAGTCAGCAGCACAGTGCTGAATGGAAAAAGCAGATGCATTTGCCAGTTTTCTGATGGCCCTTGCTCCCACTGTTCCCCCACGTTAACATCTGATCTCACCGAGATGAATGTCCCTCTATTCCCACACGCAGGCAGGTGGGTAAGTCTGCGTGCTTCATCTTTCTCTTAGTCTCCTAGCCGGAGCAATCCTGATGTTATTCCTTGTTGTTCTCCTTGGAACAAATCTCAGGCATAGGGTTTTCTGTAAGCTCTGCCTGCTGAGGTACACTTTAGGAGAAAATGCTGAGCAAACCTGCTGCAGCCACCTTCAATGGAAGAAATTGAATGTAACGCGTAATATTGTGGATGGGACTCATACAAAACATTTGTAGGAACAAATTTTCCCACTTCCAATATTTCAACAGCTTGCAGGAGAGAACTTACACTTATTAAATGTATTCACAACATCTTTCATGTTAGGGAAGAATTGAAAGCTTTACTTTTTTCAGTTTTCCTCATGGCTATAAAGTTGAAATGTAGCAGCCCTTCAAAATGAAGCTTCTCATAGAAGTTGTAACCACAGGTCTTAACTTTTCATCACTTAAATATGGAACAGAACCATTGCGAATGTGGGTGAGAGAAGGAGGGGACACATGTGGTGTGTATCAAGCATTGGTGTAAATCAGAAAGGTGTGGTAAAAGGGGTTTCCTGCCTGGGAGCAAAGCTTTTGTATTTGTTCTGAAGATCTGTGTGCAAACTCCAGGCTCTCATCTTTTTGTGCTGAGGCTGCACTGAGTGCTGCACTAGAGAGATCTGTTTCTCCAAAATGAAATCCTGATGCCACTGCAACTCTCTGCTCTGCTGTACTGGGTTGGAGCAGCCATCTTCTCCTTTTGGAGCACTGGTCCAGTTTTTGTTCCCTCATCTGTGGCTTGTCCAGGACATGCCTGGGATAAGGGCATGCACAAATATGCAAGCAGATGCCCTCATTACAAAAACCCTATAGCCTGAACAGTCAACACAGAAAAAAGATGGCATTCAGTGCCTGAGCATGGGGGAAGCCAGCAAGCATCCCGTTAGGGACCCTTCTCCCATCGCAAGATATATGGGCTGGTTTGGGTTGTCTTCCATGTCTCTGGGCTTTTGTGTGGCCAGCATCTATTTTCCAGAATTTCTTGTCTAAGCTTTAGTGGCATGGGAATGGGGTAGAAGCTGGGGGTCTTGATGAATTAAAATAATCAGAAAAAGATTAAAAGATAAATCTGTGAATTTTTAAGCCTCATGCATCCCCTTAGTGATTTTTAGTGACATGACAAGTGATAGCTCGGTTCTTTTCTGCTTTGAGTGTTTGTCTTTTGTCCATTTGTCCTGTGGGTGCACAGACCATGTCCTCTTTGCAGCTCCTGTGGGTGTTCCCATCCCCTGTGTTCCCATGTGGCCTGTGCACAGATGGGATGGGAACGCCTGTGTTCCTCCCAGCTGCAGCCACTCACCAGGGTGCAGGACTGAGAGGTAGAGGGCAGGTGTACAAGGCTGCTCAGAGACCTGCAGTTACTAGTAACTCTGTGAGTGGCATTCACATCACAGGCAGCTGCACTCCACGTGCTCACAGGCCACCCCAGTGTGGCCACCTCGGATATTTAGACTGGAAGCAGCAACAGGACTGCTTTGTAGCATTGTTCATGGATGCTCTGTGCTGTGACCATGCTTGCTGGAGTTTGAATCACTGTACAGGGATCTTTGTGCTGTAAATCCCTCTTGCCCTCCAGACCCGATATTTCTCACTGCTGCCTTTGATGGTCTTTTGTATCTATGTAGTGCTCCACCTTCCTAGAGATCTGACCTCCTCGGAGGTTTGTCCTATTCTTTCCCCTCCCTTTAAAATTATATTTATTTCCCTCTCAGAATGTTACAGCCATGCATACCTCCACTTTCTGAAACTTGCCTTTACCTAGACCTGCCTTTGTGTTCACCAGAACATCTCCTTTCATCCACTGAGAGCATGGGTGCTCTCTGAGGATTACAGTAGTTGCTTTTGACTTGCATCTAAAATGTACTTAATTTTTCTGAAACAAGGTGTTTCCTTAAGGCTTCTTCAGGGTCATTCTTTTCTTGTGCAAATTCTTCCTGGAAGCACAGACCTGGAAGTATTGTGTAACACCAGGTGTGTACAGAGTCTTTCCTTTGTGACTCTGAACAGCCTCACCCCAGTCCAGACCAGTCATGTTTGGGCAGGTAAAGGTAATGAAGTGGTGAGTGATATGTGGTGGCATCTCATGATGCCCATGAAGGGGCTGCATGTGGCAACTTGTTTCAGCACCACATGTGAAGCTGGCACACAAACTTCATCACCTGGCGGCAGGTTTGTCCATGCCTGACGGAGCAATTACCTGGGATTAATGTTTTAGGTGAGCTGTAGGGTGTGCAGCCCCTGTTGATGGCTGTATGTGCCCCCCGAACTTTTAGAAGGTTGTCTGATCTGTCACATTAAAGCCCCATGTATAATGTACACCAGGTTACTGCCATTCTGTGCAGCTCATGCTTTGCATGGTCAGTCCCAGAGTCCACCCTATTTAGATGTGGCATTGACCAGCTTGAGGTCTGTTAGAAACAGAAACCAGTTTAATTTATGTCAAACTCTGTGATACCAGGAGGTGGGGCTGTGCCAGAGACTTTTTGACGTTTGATGATCAAGAAGTGTAACGTTTTAGCCTGAGAGATTTCTCTCTCCCTTAAATGGTGTTTCTCTGAATGTGCCCTGCTGCTTTAATTTTTCTTCACTAGCTGTGCTGAGTTGTGCTTTGGTATCTGGAGATGTGTTTCTCTCCTGCCATGGGTACAGATCTGCAGGCACCAGGGGCTCTCATGCTCAGTTTGTGTAGTAGACCTGCTCCTCCTTATGCTATTGGATTGTCTACCAAGCAATCCATTTGGCCTGTCCTTTCAACTGCCTCTTATGTTGCCAAGGACCAGTTGGCTCTGAGGAATGGGATGATAAGAAACATTGGTGTCCAGGAAAACAGGCTTTAGCAGCTCCTTTTTGGAGCAAACTCAGAGCTCCCCAAGCTATAGTTGCTGGTACAAAACCTCTTCAGAAGTTGAGTTTGCTAAAACCTGACTTGTGTGCTTCCCTGAAGCTTGGTGTTGGAGTGTTCAGTATGATGTGGAGACCTGGGGTCTTTTCTGTTGGCTCAGCAAGGGGTGCTGCAGGTGCCAACTCAGTGCCTGAACCTAGAGCCTGATCTGGAAGCTTCCTGCTAGTGCTACCACATGAATTTAGTGTCTAATGTGGAACATCCTTGACTGCCTTCTGCCTTGCAGGCACACGGGCCACCTTTGGGTAATCTGTGGTGGCATAAACAGTGCTTAGAGTTTCTCCCTATCAATATGTGTTGTGAAGGAAAACTCGAAGGAAGAAGAGAAGTCACTTGTAACTGGAGTTCTTCGAGATGCATTGGATCCATGCTCATGGCCTCTGCAGCTTCTCCATGCTGTCCCTCAGGCTTTTTGTACCTTACTTGGATTGTGTGGCTGAGAAGAGACATTCACTACACACAGCCAGCGTGGTGCCCTGGGTGGGTTATCGAAGATGGAGGGGCGGGGAGGGCACATATGCACGCTCATGCTGTAGGTAGTGAGGTAGAAGAGTTTCTGAGCTGAAGTGCATGTGGGCAACACATTTCAAAAATACTCTTTTAATTGCTGGTAAGTTACTTCCTTCTATTTTATCTCCTTTTTTTTTTTTTTTTTCTTTTTTTTTTTTTTTCCAGAGAGGATACTGGGCACATGGAAAAGTGGCCAATTACCACAAAAACCTGGAAAAGGACGTATTTCTTATGCCTTCTATACTAGTCAGTAGATTTTTGCTGTATAGCACAGAAAACTGCATTATGCTATGTAATCCTGGCATAGGTTTTCTGGGTGTTCCTTCTGTTTGGGATCCATTCCTTCAGACACCTTCAAATACCTGGCATAACGTCTGAACCTCGAGATTTGTGCAGCAGTGGGAAGATCCTGTCACCCTTGCTCAGTCTGTGTTGCACAGGCAGCTTCCAAGATGGTGTGCTTTTGGAGTGTGTGTAAGGGTCTTCAGTGTTGAGTGGAAAGGAAGATAGTGAACTGCAAAATGACCTGAGGATTCCTTTATATGCATGTGTGGTTGCACAGGGGCTGGAGCTGACCTCGACCAGGGCTGTTGCTTCAAGTCTTCTGCCCCTTTTGGCATGCTCCTGCCCCCTCCTCTGCCTGGAGCCCGAGTTTATGTGGTGAGTCAGTTCAGGGAACTCAGCTGGCCAAAACCTGGTGTTGGAGAGGTGATTGCACTTCAGCTCATTCAGCCACCCAAACCGATTCATGGTGTGTGACCACAGAGTTGTTACAGGATAGTGGTGGGACAGGAAAGCCTGCAGTGAAAGGTGGGACTGCAGCAGCCTCATCCTTGGTCAGATTAAATCTTACAAAACTTTCCTGAAAGTGGTGAAGCTTATTGCTTAGGTCTCTGCCACCAAAAGGGTTGGTCCCCATGCCTTTGTTTTGCTCTGTGCTGTGTCCCTCTGTTCTTTCCCTTGTGTCAGCTCTGGCTCATTTTTCATCCTCTGCTAAACCAGGAAGAAACTAACACAGGGGAAAAAAAAGGCAACGGTTTTTCTGTGAGTTTATTGAGCAGGATCATGAGGGTCATCATGGGGTGTGAGGATACCAGAGCAAGGGAGGGTTATTGCCGGGTGGCTGGGACAGCCCGTTTGGCCCTGCCAGGTCCTAAAACTTCACAGCAGGTGCTTCTGAATGAAGAATCTTTCTGTTGTCCCAGTAAAAATGAACAAATTTTCCTTTATTCAAGGAATCATCTTCAGTTCCTGGTCACCCAGAGTCTCTTTTCTGTCTACTTAGGCATCCCCCAGCACTTTAGGAATCTGTCATTTCAGAGCTTGCAGAGGAAACAGTTGTTTTTTCACCCCCCGAGCGTTTAAAACACAGCTCCTTTGGGAGGGCTGCAGCTTTTCAGACATTGGAAGGACTCAGTCCCTAAGACAAGTAGATCCTCTGATGTCCGTCAGTCTTCTGGAGTTTGCCAGATCTGGGGCTGTTCATAGGAAGGCTCCATGCCTTGGCACAAGCTCTGAGGCAGCATCCTGCTCTCTAGTTCCCGGGGACCATGACTGCAGGGAAGGAGCTGCAACCTGCTCTGCCTGGCAGGGAGATTTGTGTAAGGAGCTGCAGTGCTAAATTGTTTCCTCAGAAATAGTATAGATAAGAAGTCTGTAGAAATCACTTCACACAAGGTAAGGGAGGTCCTGCCTATGCAGGAGACAATTCCAAAGATTGCCTGTTTATCTCCATTTTTCTTTTGAAATTTAAAATTGTTTTGCCAGAATTTTGGCAGGAAAATTTCTGCAGGAAGTGGCACAAATGATTAGGTCCTGATTTATTAGCTATTTTTTGATATATGGGTGAGATGAAAGATTACCATGGTTATATGCTTGTTTATAATAAGCATCCTAAATTCATTTAAAAACATTGTGTTTTACTAGTTACACTTTTCTTTCTATGCTAAATCTTACAAATTAAAAGTGATTAATGCAAAATTCTATGCACAGGGGAAATGCCTGTGACTTTTTGTATACACCTATAGGTTCTAAATTAGCAGTTGCCATGTAGGGGAAATGTTTTTGATTTATTATGGATTGACCTATGGATATATTAGGAAAGTAAAAAGTTACTCCAGTGTTAGGAAATATTAAACAAGAATTGGAGAAAACCCATTGAAAGCATTCTTATGCTGTAAGCAAACTAGATAATGACATACTAATTAATGTAAAGAAAATGTATGTGTAGGATAGGGAGGCAGAAGTGATCAAAGTCACAGCTTTCAGACACAGAAATCAGTTGTGGTTCTTTTTACAGCTTGAAAAAAATGTCTGAGGGTATGATAAATGATATTAACTCAGTGGCACACAGAGAAGAATGTTTGGGAATTACTATTTATTTGTTTTCATTACAAAAGAAATAAGGAGTACCCAGCAGAATTATTACATATAAAGCAAACAAATATAATTAAAAAAAATATATAGTGGGAAATAACTTGTGGAACTTATGGTCAGGAAATTTCTCCCAGCTAAAAGAAAGGAATGATAGCAATGTGTCAGAAATTTGCCTGTTGAAGACAGACATTATGAGGGTGCAGTCCTGGATTGGGAAATCTTCAGGCTTTCTAAATAGAAGTTCTGTTCCAAATTTTACAGTCACTGGGCATTTAATAATAATTTCAGCAGACAAATCTGTTTTTTTTAAGCATTTAAGAATGTGTTGATTTTAAAAATAGGCATTTTACGAGTTTAGCAACCTGCAATTCGTAAGAGTTTTTCCTGGTGATCCATTAAACATCTGTTTAACTTCTGCACTAACACAATTGTCTAATACTCCAATTTTTAGTAAGAATGCTCAGGTTGTGTTGACATAAAATAGTTTGGTTTTTTCCCTTTTGAATTCACTTTCTAAGACTGAAAAGCTGAAGCAAACAGTCCTGTTAGGAGGATGGGCAAGCTCAGCTTGTTCTGATGCTGTGGCAGTGGTGACGGGGGCTTTTTGCTGGAGTGGCTGTGGCTGTGGGCAGCGCTCGTGCCCACACACACGGAAGGCTGAGTGACTCCTCTTCACCCTTTTGTCACACAGCCGCTTTGACCGTAACACATCCCTCTGCCCTGTCCACATAAACCTGGGGCTGTGCCCTTCTCCCATCTTCCAGCTGATCAGCTGCCATAGCCTGTGTCTGCTCTGAGACTCCAGTGCCTCCTGGAATTGTCTATGGGCAGATGGTGGCGTGAGCCATGGGACTGAAGCTGTGTGAGTTCCCACTTGCCATAGCTCACGCTGTGGGTTGGGGAAACTGGGAGCTGTCTCCACGTGCTCTCTACCACCCTGGAGGTGTCACAGCTTGGGAACTCACTGGCCTGGTACTGGTATGGTGGAAAATGGTTCGTGCAGGTGGCTGGCAGGGAGGGACTGCTAGAGCTCCGCCAGCCCTGCCACGGGCGTCCTGCGCTGGGATGGGATTGCTGTGCCTGTGTCGCTCCCGAGGAGACTCTTCTAACTTGGTCTTCGGCATTTCCCTTCCGTAAGCTCTGGATGTGCAGGTCCCGAGGCAGGACGCTCGGAAGCACAAAGCGGCCCTTGCAGAGCAGCACCCTCCGCGCAGCTCGGCCGCCCGGCGAGGGGCGAGCCCCGCAGCAGCCCGGCGCCGCGGCCCGGGTGGGCGCCGAGGCGGCTGCCCCCGCCGCCGGGCTTTCCCCGCCGTTCGCCGGTGTCCCCGGCCAGCCGCAGCTCACCTGGCCGCCACACGGGTGTGCTCCCGCCATACCGCACGGCTGCCGGCCCCGCAGCGCCCGGGCCCGCGCCGCCCGGGCCCGCCCGCAGCGCTCCCGCCGGGGTCTGCGGGTCCTGCCGGGACCGCGGCGGGGGCTGAGCTGGCCAGGGTACTGACCCGGACCCCCGGGCTCTCCGGCCCCTCTCGGGGCAGAGCTCGTCGCCTGCCGTCTTTGGAAACAATGTGGTGTCCTCTGGGGCTCTCACATCTGGAGTTCTTCTTTCGCACTTCTGGCAAGAGCTGCTTGGTTTCGTGTTTTGCTGGGCAGCTTATTTCTATTTTTACTTTATTTTATTTTTTATTTCAAATGAACGTTCAGGAAGGCAGTGTCCTGCAGCTCCCGCTCAGGGGCTGCCCTGTCTGGCACCTCCTGCGGTGCCGCCCTCCTCTTTCCCTTTTCTCTCTCTTCCTTCAAGGTCTGATTGCTGTGGTCTCCTTGCTGGCTGTTTCACCTGAGTTGCCCTTGCTGAACCTCCAGCAGCTGTGGGACTGCCACCCCTTTTCCATCAGTGCTGCTGATTCAGAAGAGTGGCACAGAGGTGCCCTCGCCTTCTCCCCTGCACTGGGTACAGCCTGGTGGCGTGCAGATCACCAGGCACCCAGTCCTTTGAGGAGTTCCGTATCCCAGACATCTGCCCACTGATTAAACTGCAGCTATAATGATTGTGGGATCTACCTCCAATTTTAGGTCTCAGGCAAGTTTCTTGGGTTCTTAATCAATCTGAGAAGTCAGGACCTTGCATGCCTTGCCTCTGCTTCCCGAATCTTTGCAGTGGTGGCTTTCTGAGAACCCCATGAAGATGACTGCCAGAAGAGAGCCCCCACTTTCTCTCCCCTGAAACACCTTCTCCCAGACCTCAACATCTAAGACCAAGGATTTGTCTGAATGTGGCTTGACTTCCTTGCACTAATTCCTGTCACAGCAGCTCCATCACCTAAGGTCTGGACTCCAAATACTGTTCCTTGCCCCTCGTTCCTGGATCTGGTTCTCTGTGCCTGCCCTTTGTCCCCAGACCCAGCTGACAATGCAGAACCATGTGTTTGCTGTGACCTGTGGTTCCCGGAGGAGGAGGTAAGGGTGTCACACAGACCTGCTGCCACATCCCCTTTTGCACTCTCCAAGGTGCTGTCCTGGCCCCTGACCAGGAGGGTAAGGACTCTGCTTCCAGGCCAGTGGTTCCTCCATGTGAGTCCCCGTGCGCCTTGGTTTGGATTTTTGGGAGCCCTCCATCCCTTTTAGGAAACATACTTGTTTTGACCCAGCCTGGACTAGATTATAGCAGTTTGAAGAGACAGTGTATTGACTGTCCAGTTTCAAACCTCTCTGCCTCTCAGGCTTCTCCTTTATGGCCCCCTTGATGTGTTTTGCTCCATTTTGCCTTGGGGGTGGGAGGTGTACCACTGTTGCATTCAGCTCTGCAGGAAAGGAAATCCATCACCTAGGAAGGTTCAGGAGCTCCAGGTGACACCAGTCACTGTAGTAACAGCCTTTCTGGTGTGGGAGAGCGATAAGGTGTTTCTCAACCTTCAGTTCTCCAAATATCTCACACAACAGGGGCTCAGGATTGCATCATACATTAGATGGGCAGAGTTTGGGTAGGTGCAGGCGCAAATCTTACTCAATGTCTACCTAAGAGGTTGTGCAGCCAAAGCACAACCAAAGGTTGGGGAATGTGTGTGTTCATGATCTGCAGAGGAACATTATTTCTTTCTCTTGCTCCATCTCATCTCTGCATTAAAGTCCCTGTGCTGGATGTGGAAATACTGAGCCATACTTCCATGCTAGCTGGATGCTGCACTATCTCCACTCCCAGGCATGCTAGCTGTGGGTAGAGGAAATGACTCGTCTCCCTAACTACAGACCACAGGCACTTTTCTGACCTTACTGTTCTCAGCAGTCTTCTTTAGGCAGGCTTCAGAACAGCTGTGTCAATCCCAAACTGTGCAGAAAAGAAACTGACAGAGCACAACCTGGGCAAGACAAGTGTAGTGACTCTAGGATGAGGCTCAGAGACAGGAAGATAATGTGGCTTCCAGTGCTCCACCCCACCTTTGAAAGGGGTTCCCTGCCTGCCCAAGGCAAACCAGAGCTTTCAGCCTGAGCTCTGACACCTTGAAAGACAGGAGCATAACTACTGGAAACAACTTTGGTGTTCCTTGATACATGTAATGATAATGGAGCTGGAGAGCGTGTGTGGAGCAAGACGTGACTCTGTTCTGACAATGAACTCCTTCAGGAACTTCTAGCTAAATGGGAATTAAACCAAGCAAAGTGCAACTTTGTGATGCAAAGGGTGACCTCACACAGTGTGGTGGAAGAACTCCAACTTCCATCCTTTCTTATCAGTGTTGGCTGCCTAAGGTTTTGGAAGAATTAGGCACAGCATATGGTGCCTGTGGATCTGAGCGTGTTAGAGAGTTTGTTAAAATTAGAAAAGGACCTTGCAATGACTAATTTGCACCCCTCCCTTCCTGTTAAGACTGGACATACTTGACTTGATTCTTTTCTGCCCTGCTACCCCTATCTTTCCATTTCCCTAGCAGGTGAGTAGTTCTAGGAAAGGGAATATCATATTCTTATTTCACAATATGACTTATAAACTGCTCATTTTAAGAGAAAACAATTGTTAAATAACCCTCCTGCCTCCTGAATTGAATGTCAGGAGTTAGAAGGATACAGAGACCTGTTCAAAGAGTCGTAAGCAATGCTGACCTAACTTTAGCTCTGATAGCTGCAGTGAGGATAAACAAGGAAAGAACAAGCCTTGCTTATCACTTCTTTGACAGGCAAGGGTAAATGGAAGCCAGAGGTCACCAGAATGGGATTAGGTTTTTTCTCATCATTTAGAGTAAAGCACAACAGTAACAAGGTCGTAATATGAGTGCTGGGAGATTTCAGCACTTTCCTGCAAGGTGGGGGTCATCATTGTAAGAGATCAGTTGCTAGGCATGTGAAGGATGGATGGGGTGGTAGTTTGCGTTATGATATTGAAGTCACTGACTTGACCTTTCTGTGGAAGAAAAGGAGACTTGAGCCAAGGAGGCTTATTGGATAGGTGGATCCAGGGGGTTTGGACCCTTTTTTTGGGTTGCTTGTGCTGCGTGATGGTTGTGTGGCTGTCATGTTGGCTGGTACTGAGCCAAGCATCTGGTGAAAATGAAAGCTGAGGTTTGGCCATCTCCCTTTTTTCTTTCCCTTTTGCTGTAGACATTGTTCGCAGCGACATTGCCCTGGATAAGCAGAAAGGCTGTAAGATCGCCCAGCATCCTGACATAATGTTGGAGCTACAGAGGGAAAAGGCAGCTCAGATGCACTTGGTTTTGTTAAAGGAGCAGTTTTCAAACACATACAGCAACCTCACATTAACAGGTAAGGCTGCAAGACCAGCTCTGAAGCCATGTGCTGGGGCTAGTTCTTGCTAACTCACAGGTGTGTTACAACCCTCGGGTGCTTCACCTCTGTATGAACCAGCATCTCTCTGGCTGCCTCTGTTTCCTACCAAGATTTCTGGGTGCTGGGAGGGAAAAGACCTGCAGGAACCCGTGGTGGACTCATAAGGCCTCTGTGGCTGGCACCTACGCAGACACTCCAGATTTGGTGCCCCATGGACAAAACATTTTCTGCAGTCTGACCTAAGCAGAATACCATGGCACGTGAAGTGCTGGAGAAATCTCCCTGCTAACTGTTCACGTCGATGGGGCTGCAGCAATTACTAAATTTGGAGTCCTTTAAGCTGCAGCTGATTTTTTTTCTTTCCAGAGCATGCACTTTGTGTGAACCCAGTAAATATTAAAGAGCAAATATAAAGGGATAATGGCCCAGACAGAGATGAGAGGATACTCTTTTTCTGGCAACTGTTTGTATTATCCAGGGAACAGAATCTCAAAGGATGGAGGAGACTGCCACATTTTGGATACACATTTAATGGTGCTTGTAAAGGACTGATGTCTTCAGGCAGTGAGTGGGCAGAAGGATGAGATCCCAGCAGCTAGCAGTGTCCTTTCATAGCTGTTCTCCTTATCACTACAGCTGGATGAGCCACAGACGAAGGGAAGGAGGGAGAGACTAATAAATCAAACCATTCTTTTCTTGCTGAGTCCCTTTCCTGTGAAAGGCAGGGAGGCATCCAATTTGCATGGGAGGGAGGGAAGGCCCCACACTCTGGGGAGGAGATGGTAAGTCCTGTGGTGGCCCTCCCCTGCTGCTGGGCTGGGAGAGGCAAGCGGGTCCTGTGCAATCTCTCCCCCTCTGCTGCCATCCCTAATTCAATGTCCAGCCCCTGCCTTTAAGCCAGCACTTGTCCTCTGTGTCCTCAGCAGGGACAGCAGTGCAGTGGTGAGCTCTGGCTTTCCTGGTGACATGGGCTGTGCTGGATCTTTCAGGGAACCCACAGAGGTGGGATGGTGATTCCAAGACTGGCAGAGGGCTCAGCCCTGGGGGGCTGTGGGCATTGGAGCCATGAGTGTGGCTGAGTCACATCATTCCTGAAAGCCCAGCATGTAAATGGGATCCTCAGGGCCGTTTCTCATTCTCTGTAACGTAATCCACTTGGCTGTTTATTCCCAGTACAACTGCTGGAATCAACATTGTCAGCTTTTCCCCTGACAACTTGCTTACTTTCCACTAAACAAACTTCCCTCGAGAAGAGAAGCTGATCTCCCCTATCCTCCTTCCCTCACTGCTTCAAAAGCTCTCTGGCATTGCTCACATTTTTTACAGAACCTGCTGAGCAGAGGTGCTACCTGGTTATCAGCTCAGCTCTTAGCCTTTCCAAGTGTGTTTACAGGATAGTTCAGAAGGTTTTTGCTCTAACTCTCCAGGAGAGAGAGAGCAATTTCACTGGAATATTACCCAAGGAACTATTTTAATGTCCTTTAACTCCCTTTGAATGTGAGCAGAGCAACTTCATAATTGTTATGAAGTTTAATCTTTTATTTCATAGGCATAGTCTGAGAACATGGACTCCAGACAGCTAAGCATAATATTTAACTGGAACTCTACTAACTTGTGTAAATATTTCCCTTCTCCCTGATGGATCTGGTGTTTCGGGTGGGCAGAGGGGGTTGTACATCTGTTGCAGAAGGGCATTCCTTACCTTCAAAATTTAATCAGCCAGAGTTTGCTTGAGGACTTCTTTTTGTTAAGCACAGTGTTTTTGTGCAGTGCTGTAGGGAGTCCCCAGGTCAGCAGCAAGGTATATGGGGCAAGGTTCAGGAGCAAGGATCCAGACCTAGAGGGGGGGACGTGAAGGACTGAGTTTGCAGGGATGGAGTATATAGGGGATCCCTGAGAAAAGGGTTTCCTTCCTCGAGATCTGTATCCAAGAGTCCCTTGGCCTCATGCAGTGCACGTACTGTGGATGACCTTCCGTACTCCGTGTCCAGCCTAAACTGGAGGAATATTCAACCCCATGCCTCTGAGAGGGGCTCCTACTACTGCTGGTTTGTGCAGCCATTTAATTATACCAAATAAATGCAAACGGTGTATCTTGTCAAAAGTCACGTGAGAATGAAGGTACTTTGCAATGGGATGGCTACTCCAGGAGAGCTTGGGAGTCAGAACACCACCATAAGGCATCTTTACTCCTGTGCTAATACCACTGTAGGGATTTGGATAAAAAGTCCCCTTCTCTTCCTCCTCTTCCCAGATGACATAGTTACATGAACAGCTTGAAAGACTATGGATCAGGCCTCCCACGCTGTCTGCAAGTGTGGGCAAGTGATATGGCCATCAAACTTCCATGCAGTATCCTCCTGGCTTTAAGAATGAAAGCTCTTAGACTGCAGGGAGCGTGATTCTGCAGTCCCTGTAGCATCCATGTAAATCGGGGGCTTTTTCAAATCTATTCACCAGTTGCACAGGGTTCCCAGTGTGCTCCTTATCTCAGCAATCTGGCAGGGTTGTGGTTTTGCACTGGGATTTAAACTGCTCCCAGCAGCAGGTACCTCCAAGGTAAGAGGGTGTCTTAAAATGAAACGTGTTTTTTTGTGCTAAGACACAACTGAGACTGAGTGAAACCAGGCAGTCTTTCTGGCTCTCATTCCTCCAGGAACACATGTTGGACTCTGGCTTAGGCCACTTCGATTTCTCTAGACAGGTATGAACTTTCCTCTGCTCCTGTCTCCAGGCTTTCTCTTGCATCTTGCATTTGCTTTCTGTACGTGATCTTTCTAGGCTTACTGAGCCTGCCTCTCTGAGATGAGTGATAGTCTTTGATCTGTGACAGCACTATTTAAATGCTGTATAACATTTTGAGGCTTATGAATCTTTGCTGCTTCCCCCTTGGTGCTCAGAAATAGGTATCTTGTTTCACAGATCAGCATCTCTGATGCTCTTGGGTGAGCCTGTGGTAGAGCAGGGGGAGAATACAGAGCATCACCTGCTCTCCTCTGGGAACCAGCTGTCTCAACTCTGCCTGTAGTGGGATAGTGGAGGAGGAGAAATTTTTCACTAGAAATACTTCTCTGCTCCTTCCCAGTTGAGTTAGGTAGAGCAAGTGGTGGTTCTTTCATAGCTTGTATCAGCAAGAGTAGCAGTTATAATTATCACAGCAGGTTCCTCTCCTTTGCAGCCCTCAGAAGAAATATCCAGGTAACAGTAAAGTGATTTTGAAGCCCTGGAGCTGAGGGGTTAATGCACAGCACTGGGCTGGCAATGGGCGAGGTGTGAGGAACTGCCCAGGACAGCAGAGATACAACGTGCATGCAGGTTTTAGAGAGGGAGGTTGTGGAGAGTGGGGCAGCAGCTGGCAGAGCTTTGGTAGATGAAACTGAAACCCTCCATCTGTGGTGCCAGTTTGAGCTGGGATCCTGTACTGCATTTGTACTTTAAGAGACTGGGTATCCACAGGTTTCTGCACTGTTGTTAAGCAAAGCCCGTTGAGCCTAATAGAAGAGTGAATTGCTCAGGTCAATAGACATACGTCAAAATCTGTCTTCTCCTGTATTAACATGTTGTTAAATATAACTGAGCTTCCCAAGATACAAGGACAAACCATCAATTTGGTTTCAGGAGTTCCCATTCTGAGGAAACAAAAATAGTGCCCCACTTCTCACTTTGAAGTGGAAAAATGTCTCTTCTTTCTGCTTTACCTTCTGCTTGAAGCTCCATTGCAGATTACTTTGCTGCATGAAGAGGCTGGTGATGAGATCTCCTTAGCCTGTCCTAGCACATCACATCTACACTGGAAAGCCAGTGAGAAGACAGCAGAGTGTGTGGTGGGAGCCCCCCACCCTGCCACATCGTGTGACACAGCCTGTAAAAGCAGCAGTCAAGGGAAGAGGTTCTCCCCACAGGGTGCATAATGCTCCCAGTTGATCCTCTGTGGTCCCACCCTTCTGAGAGTGTTAGCAGAGCCCCTTCCAGCTGCATTGAGAGAGACCTAGGGGATTAAAATCAGGTGGGAGCTGCTAGGAACAGTTGAAAGCTGCTGCAGAGTGCATTTCCCTGTCTGCATCCAACATTGCAATCAGGTGTTTTGCATTGACTTCCTATTACCCCTGTTAAGGTCATTATATAACTTAAACTCTGCCATAACAGCAGCTCTTTGTGAGGTTTTCATTGTGAAAGGCCATTTCTGGAAATGTTAGCAACCATAAAGAGCAGAGCTTTTTCTTCACCCGGGGTAAGTGGTCTGTGTGTGTGCTCTGTGGTGGTGGTGGGCATGTGTCAACTTTTCCTAAGTAGGGATGCACAGTGGTGGCAGAAGTGGAAGCAAGACAGACCGTGTGGGATCAGAAGCATGTGTGTGGCTACTGCAGAGCAATCACCCCTGGGGTGGCATGGACCCAAGGGTAAGAGCAGTGTCTGTGTAAAGAGCTTGCAAGGGAGAAGCTGCCCCACAGAAACATGTTTTAATTCTGTCTCCCAAAGACAGCAAGAGCTGCAGTAGTGTTCATTCCTTGGCAGGGAATCACACGGCTTGGGTTGAGCACCTGTGACATTTGTATTTCCTGCACTTGTGAACCTCCCCTGGTGGTTTTGTGGTTCCTGCTGGCTGCTGTGGGGTTTATGAGTTGGTGGTCCTGGAGCAGGACCTGTCCTGTAGGGGGCTGTGGCTCAGAGGCTGCTCTTGCAAGAGCATCTGTGCAGAGATCAGGATGGGCTGGCTGTTATTTTGATGCTGGTGTGGCTGGGCAGGAAGGCTACTCTGCTTTTTTTTTTGTTGGGGTTTCCTCCAGATACATGTTTTTTATCTCCAGTTATAGCTAACTCCGTGGGGCTGGACAGGGGAGAAGTCTTGTGAGAGGGACCTGGGAGGGCTGTTGGTACAGGTTAGTGTAGCTTCCTTGCCTTTTTGGCACCCTGTTTGGGATCAGCAGCTGAAATGTCCTGTGGTCTGCACAGCAGTGATATGTATCGTAACTGTTTTACTGGGTGCTGCACTGAGTTGTTCCACACTGTGCTTGTTCTCCAGCTTGCCTTCAAGGACAGTGCTCTCTGGGACTTTTGGATCAGGCTGTCTGTCCTTCTGTCCATTGCAGCCTGTTACATTATACGTGTTATCTACAGTGTTGTGTAAAATAGATCTGGAAAGGACCTCAAGAGGGCATCTTCTAGCCTTTTCCATGACAAATCTGCTGTACCTGGACTCTGCTGGGGAAAGGTGCATAAGGAGAGGCAAGATCTTTTGTGTGACTGACTGATACAGTTGGAAAAGCAGGCTAGTTGGGGGGGCTTGAACACTTTGTCAGGGCTGAAGAAGAAAAAGCACTCGGAGTTAAATATACAGTGAAAATAATTTCACTGAATCTGTCTCCTTGATTAGCACAACAGGGGCACTGGTGGAGAAGTTTAATCAGATCCTATGGGAAACAGAGAGGGAGAATTGCTGTGAAACACTGGAGGTTTCTTGGGAGGAAGAGACTAAAAGAATTGTAATATGTTGTTAAAACAGTATCTGTACTGAGCCCATAGTTAATGACCAGCAGAGTTGCCAGGTCCATTTTCAGGATGGTTTGCAGGTGTCTTCTGAGACCTTGAGATCAGGACTGAGGGGACAGTGCTGGGAAAAATAAACCATGAAAAACAATCTCATGTAACTGAGTATTTTTGTGCTACTAGCAGTTGTTTATATAAGCTCATTCTGAAGCAAAGTGGTTATTTGTTTTTACTACACAGCTTTCTGAGGGTGTTTTGATGCCTAGCTGAAATACATTGTGTCCTGTGTGAAGCTAGCAGGTTGTTGGGGTTCAGTGGCTGGGCACTGGCTTCACCCAAGTTGTGGGGGCATCACCCTTAACTGATTCAAATGGTGTGGCTTTATCCTTGTTCTTAAGCCTCCTGTGATGGGAGAGATGTACCTTCCCTCAGCCATTGGCTCTAGGGCATAATTATCTATATAATTATGGAGTTGGTGTTTTTCAAATCTCTTAAGTTTAAACCCATTATGGCATGTCCTCTCCCTGTAGACACGGAGAGCAGCTTACAGCACTCTTTTCCTCTTTGCAGGAATCTTTTACATATTTGAGGCTTGTTATCATGTTTCCCTAAAGACTTTTGTTCTCTATGCTGAACAACTGCCTTTCTTCTGCTCATTCCTCATGGCCATGTTATTTTCAAGTTGAATGACACATGTGTGGTTGATTCTGCCTCTTGAGGTCCCTTTCAGCCCTCTTTAAAATTGTTTGTGGTTCTGTGTTTTGTTGGGGTCCCTTGTGCTTTCTCCACTTGGTCTGGGCTATTTTTGAAGCACATTGTCTTGAAATAAGCCCAGGATTGTAGCAGAGACTTTTCTTGACTGAGAAGAGCAGCAGGGTTTTTTCACATACTTTGTGTGACGCTCCTGTCTGTATACCCCTGCATAAACATGGAGTTTTTGATACAGTATTGTTTGTTCATGCCTGTGCTTTTATGTACCATTTCCCAACCAGCTGTGCATTCTCCATATGGAATTTCATCTACTCTATATTTTCCTAATTTTCTAATTAAAATGTTATATGAAACTGGAGGTAAAGCCTTGTGAAAGCAAAGGTATATAACATCTGTTGCCTCTGTCTCACAAAGAAGACCCTTTTGCTCTGTCAAAGTGAGGGCAGGTTGGCTTCATGTGGCAGCACTATTGCTTCCAGCCCTTCCTTGCAGGTGGATTGTTTGATTTCTCAAAATTTTTCCAGGAATTGAAGTTACATTGACTAGCCTGCAGTTTTCTTTCTGCAGTATTCAACCCACTGAATACAGAAACTATATTTGCCCTTTTTCAGTATTTTGATATGTCATTTGTCTTAGTTGCTGGTGGACCTCAGCATAGCTGACAACATCAAACCTCAGTAATTTTCATTCTGCTCATGTGCTTCTATGCCTCATGCTCCTGTTCTGCTGCTTTTAATCGTGCTGACTTTGTGGTCTTAGGTGTCCTTTTTCATGAAGTCTGACCCAACAAAAGCATTACATGTTTCAGCTTCATCTCTGCAGCTCATGAGTTGTTTGCCATTGTGAAATTGTGTCCCAATGTATACCTCTCTGCTTCCTGAGACAGCTGCGAGCTAAACCCCTGGGATCCTCTGCCTCCTCTTACCCTAATTAGTAGTTTTACAACTCGTTGTGTGCTGACAGCATGTGTGTGTGTGAGAGAGGTCAGGAAGGTGAATCTCTTTTTCAGGTGACACACTCTGGTTTGTTAAGCAACACTTTGGCTTTCTCATTATCTGATTTGGTTATTGCTTTTATAACTGTGGGGAACCTGCCTTTGTAGGAGGTGTTCAGTATTGGTTAAATTCCTTTTACTGTCCAATTAAACTAGCCTCACAAGAGAAGATATTTTATAAATTGTGTATTTTAAAATTAGCAATTATATGTACATTATAACATGTAATGTCATTACCAGAACCAGCCAGTTCTGGGTGCTGTGTAGAGAATAAAGAAAACACAAACCTAACAGAAAACAGATTTCGGTGGGAGGGGGGAGGGCTGACATGCACTAACAGCTTTGGAAGGGCTTGTGGTGTGTTCAGTGGCATAAACCAATCTATTAACCTTTTCTCCCTGCTCAGGAGGTGCTGAACTCTTTGGTCTGTCTCTTCCCACTGATGTAGTCATCAAATGTCTCCTCGTTACTGCTGGCGATCCCTGCTGCGAGCGGTGTCTGTTGAACACTTGGCTCCTTCGCTCTGACCCTCTCTCCTGGTGCTGTTCCTTTGTGCTCATCCACATCAGCCTGATGGAGTTTCCATTTCTCTTTTGTGTGCTGCAAGCCACGGAGGAGTCTGAGATTTACCCTTATCATACCCCTCCACTAGGATAATTTGCATTTTTTCCCCTTATCTTGCTGTGTGTTTACAAAACACCATTTTTCCTGATCTCCCTTTTCATTCTGCATGACATCTCACTTGCCAGCCCTCTGAGTTTGCTCCTTACACTGCACTGATTTTACCCTGCTGCTATTTTCCCTTATATTCCTAATGAGCATGAACAGTAGTTTCTGGCTTCCTTGCCCATGGTGCTTTCCACCTTCATGATTTTCCCATGTTTTCTCTGCTGGTGGCAATGAAACCTTGAGGACCCTCCTTAGTTTTATTCCTGTCTTTCACAATTTTTTTTTCTTGGTGCATTCCAGTAACTTGATGCAAGGCTTTGTCTGATGTCTTCCTTTCCCAGCAAATGTGTGGGCAGTTAAAGGTTCCTAATTACCAGTGGGTTCTGTGTTTCAGATGCTCCCAATAAACCTGTTCTTCTGATCTCCCTGATTTTCTAGCCTAAAGCAGACCCCCAGTGTGCCAGTGTCTGGCCTCCTTCCACTCTTACATTACACAGAGGTTTTTATACCTGCCCTTTGTACTACTGAATTTAACCCCCTGCTTTTATGCTGGGATCCAACATCATCCAGACCTTCTTGTGTGATGTTTCTCATCCTCTGATGTGCTGATGGTAATTTCCTTCGTTGTCCCCATCATGCTTAGCTTTGACTTTCAATCCCTGGAGCTTCCTTCGTCTCTCACCATCAGGCTAGAAACCCTTTCTCCCTGGTGTGAGCAGCAGTCGAATCCTGTGGATTTTCCTCATTCATAAGCTGAATGGATTTGGCTCCTTTGGCTCGCCAAAGTCCTTTCATAGCTCCTCCTTTGTCCTGTGGCTGTGCAGGGCAGATTTTTCTGTCCTGGAGATATGAGCTCTGTTTGTTTTCCTGTACATGTATTATCTTGTGCTTGGCTGAATTGAAGCACGCTTGGTTGGATGGTAGCCATTTAGCCATACACATTGGATTGCAGGGTAAACAAGGGCTATTTTGTTCATTATTTACTAACCTATGTTTGTGCTATCTGCAAGCTGCCTCTGAGGATCCTGTATTTATCTAAATGATTGGTAAAAACACTACATCCTTTGGAATGGGAAGCAAGCAATGGAAATGTTTTTTGTCTCATTAGCCATTTCTGTCCATCTAGTTATGCCAAATTATTTCTATTAATGCAAGCTCTTAAATCAAGCTGTAACATCAGTTAGATAGGACTTGATTTTGTACAACATATGTTGGCTGGTAATTAGTTGAGACATGAATATAATGAATTAATGGTAGATTCTCATATTGGCTGTTAATTAGTTTGTCTAGGTCTGCTGTCAGACTGACTGGCTGTTGCTCCCTAGGTCAGCTAGTCCTGCCTGAGCACCAGCATGGGGTTAGGGCTCTCCTACCCTTCTAGAATTACTTGGCATTCCAAGATTTATTAAAAATTAGCATCAATGGGTCAGAGATCTCCTTAGCACACTTGGAGGTGCAAATTATCCCGGGTGGGTGATTTAACAATGTTTATCTAAAGCAGATGTCATCTAATACATCTCTTAGTCATTAGTAAGCTGTAAAATACATCATCATCTTATGATGACTTCTTCATATCTTTTTCCTAACTACAGAGCTCATATATGTATTTTGTAATAACACTGGTAATTTTACCATGTACACAAAATAATGGATTTATGTCTGTTCATCATTCCCTTCTTTATATTTAAATTCCCAGTATAAACTTGGCAAAGCATTAATTTTTCTGTTGTGTTTTTAAAATACTTTAATAATTTTCTACACTTTATAATTTGCAGTAGTTGCTATTTCTTTAGTTTTACAGTAGTGACTTATATTGTTTCTTGTTCTTGCTGTCTGTACCACTGCCTAAGGATGAGTTTCCAACTGAAATCCACTTCCATTGTGGTGGTGGAACATGCTGATTTTAGCCACCTAAGCCATCTAAAACCAAACTTTAAAAAACCTTTAAATATTCTTCTGGATTCTTTTGTCCAGTATTTTCTTCCCAATATTTTAATTAGAAATTTTTCCTCAGCCTGGAGGCATTGATGCAGGTTATATGTGTATTTCTGACTGGGATTACAGTCCCACTGGTGTTTCTCAAGTGCAGGCTTTGAGAAGGTGGCTGCTGATGCAGACAGAGCAGGGCACTCTGTGTCCGAGTTCTGTTTTTTAAAAATTTCCTAGGAAATTGTGACATAGCAATGGATTTCACTGCAGTTAGAGGGGTATTGCCAGCTTCAGCACTCCAGCCACCATCCCTGTGTATTTGCTCCCCATTAAAAATAACTGGAATGGATATTTACATTAGGAACCTTGCAGCTGGGAATCGGGGGTGTGTGTCTGTGGTGTGCAGGATACATCTCTGACAGACCTGTACTTTGTGGCACCGAAAACAGAGGGGAGAGGCGGGGCTGGCAAGCCTGGCTTGGCGGGGAGCGGTGGGGATAATCCCTGCGGCCGGACCCTGGCTCCTGCCTGCACTGCTGCTCGGTGGGGGCACTGCCTGCTGGTGGGAACACAGTGTGGTTCCCAAAGCTTGTTCTCCAGTTGCTTGCTCTAAGCCCTTTTCCATCTGTCCGTTCATTTATTATTTACTGCTTTCTCTTGCTCTTTTCTTCCTTAGTTGGTTCCCGATGCTCCTGACTCAGGATGAGGTTGTCTTACGGGGAACACCAGGGCAGCAGCCAGCACTGCTGCTCTGCCAGCCTTCCTTGTCGTGGGGACAGGCACGTGTGGCATGCACAGTTAGTTAAATTCTTCAACATTTCTTACAAACTGAGAAATGGGTCAAAATCCTGGAAATAAGAGGTTCACAGTCCCACATGCCACGTACGCTCAGCTTTTCAGAAGCTTACACTGGGGATGGATTGCTGGGTTGGGAGAGTAAAGTGAGAGCCTGTGGAAATACGTGCTTTGTGCAGCTACAAGTGGTGTGGGGATGAGGGAGGTTACAAGATGTTCAAAAGAAATTTTGGTTCTCTCTTTACTTCATTAAGTTTTATATTGGGTTGCTGTGCCAAGAGACACAATCATTGACTTCTTTAAAGAAATTAAAAGCTTCATGAATTTAAATAATCTTCTTTTTTCCCCCTGTTGAAAAGGTGGCAAAAGCAAAGGTCTTGTAGGAGAAACTGAAACCAATTCAAATATAATTCTATTAACTAATTAGGGGAACCCTGGAAATGGGACTGAGACTCTCAGGTCCTTTTTTTCTTCTCTTTATCTGGGGTACTCCAAGAATCGGATCACCTGGGGAAAGCATGTTTAAGAAATACCAGATGGTCTCTGCGATGCTCCAGCTGTGGACAATCACTCCCAGCCAGGCAATCTGCCTTGCTGTCGAAGCCCTCTAAAACTGTGCTGCCCATTTGTCATGCTTCTCCAATTGCAGTGCTCTGGATTGCTTCTTTTTTCCTTGTCTGGCTCTTCCTTTCCAGTTTTTATTACCCACCCCCTCCATGAGCTAATGTAGTAACATCCCTTCATTGGCTATAAATCCATTGAAGAGCCATATATAAAATATTACTTTGCTAGGGAAGATGGGGAAACATCTGTTTTTTACCCGTAAGAGTCAGTCTTGACTTGTCTCCTATGATGATATGACTATTTATATATTTGTAAAGTAAAAAGAAGGGGGGGAGAAAGATGGGAATCCTACAAACAATTTGAGTGGAGCCTCTAAAGGGAGAAAACTGATTGGACTCTGGGATTTGTTTGGAGGCTAATGCTTGGGGGGCACAGGCCAAGAAATTGCTTGGATGTCTGGCAAAGTAACAGTTGTACCAACTACAGAGGGTCCTTCTGGAAAACTTTTGATCTTGTATAACTTCCTAGGTCATCCCTGGTACATACTGACTGAGGAAAGCAGTGGCTCTAAATCATTATATATTATCTATGATACAGAACATGAACCTGGGAATAGTGACAGTTCTTTGATCAGTCAGAGACCATAACCATAGGGGTTACATAGCAGGAAAATATCTACCAATGGGGGCTTTGTCTTTAGGTGGGTATGCCAGAGCCTACTGGTATGAACTGTCTCTCACCCAACCTGCTCAGTGCTAGTGCCTTGCTTTTGCTCACACACAGGGCACTTAACATGTCTCCATCTCTGTGCAGGACAAGGACATTGATTTCTGTGAGCATGTGCATGGGGGAGGGGGCTGGCTCTGTGCACCCCAGGTTAGCAGTGTTGTGAAAGAAGGTTGCTGGAAATGCCTGCCAGGGAGCATGGCATGAGAGCCTGGGGGGATATAGGGCCCCTGGGCTTGGTGTGAGAAACTGTCCCAAAGAGCCAGCCAGCCAGGCTTGGGATGCTTTGCTCCTCCTGCTGGTGTGAGCCTTGGAGCGAGATGCTCTGTCAGGCATGCTGAGGTTGCAAGGAAGGATTCTCTCCATGTGAGGATGCTGCTTGGGGTGAGCTGGGCAGGCAGGGAGGAAGCACCTTCAGAAGGCTGCCTGTGGTACTGGGTACCTCATCTGAGAGGCAGCTACTTTGCCAGTCTCTGAGCCCCTCAGCAGGTGAATGTGGAAGAAGGAAATTCCAGTGCCTGTGTGCAGGTGGTGGCAGGGTTTGCCAGGGTATCCATGTCACAGCTGTTCTCAGTGCCCTGTGAGGCTGGCATGTAGGAACAACAAAGTGCTGAAGCTGCTACTGATGGATGCAATTCCACGAAGCCATCATTTCCTGGCTGGGTTTGGTGCCTTCAGCCTGCCCTGTTGCTGCACAAACATGAGATCCTGCTCTCAGTTCTCTCAGGGTTATGGGTTGCTGTGCTGGTTTGTATCCATCTTGCCCTTCTGAGGTGGGGAATGGCTGGGAGGGGACCTCTTCCCTCCACCAGCCATCCTTGCATGTGTAGCCTCTGTGTTGGATGGCTGCCTGCTCTTCTCATCCTGGCCAAAACTAAACTCACTGTGTGTCTCCCCTGCTGAGCCCACTCATGCCTTTCTGTGGGGCTGTGGTTGACACCTGCATCTTCCCCATGGCCTCGTAAGGCCCTTGTGCTGCTCGCTCTTCTTTTCTCCCCCACTGGCCACTCTGCTGCTGTTCCCTCCTGCTGCATGGGAGCCCAGCCTGTTTTGAAAGTTGCTCTACCCTTGCCCTAGCCTTGTGGCCCTTCTGCTTGGCTTTTGCAGCCTTTCCTGTTCAAAGCTCCCTCTTATTCTCTGTCCTGTGGTCCTATGGCAGCCTCTCTTGCTAATCTGACTTTGCGCCCTCTTTTCCTCCCTTTGTTTGGTCCACTGCCTGGTTGGTGTTGAGTTATACTCCAGCCTACTCAGGCACTGGTGAAATTTCCCAAAGCTCCAAACAACGCCCACCTCCATCTGGTACAGCTCCCCTGAAGGCTAGTGAAAAGTAAAAGGCTATTTTTAAATTGTAAGATATTAAATAGATACTGCTTCTCTAACACCTGCTGTATCTGTGTCAAAGCCTTTAATTATCTTGCATGGCATGTCAGGAGGCAGGTGTAAAATCTGCTGCTTGGCTTTGACATGGTCCTGCAGCAGCAGGCTCTGTGCAGCTCTGGGCTTGCAAAGGGCATCTGATAGCTTCACAGGTGAACACGTGTTCATGTGTTTTAATGCTGAATGTAAATGTGGATTTACCATGACTGAAGAGTACAGGCTAAAATTGTGAAGTGGAAGCAGATAAAGAAAAAGAAGTTGGAGATGTTGAAAATAGCTAGGCGGGCATGAGCCATGGAAGCAGAGCAGCAGATAGAAGGACAGGCACAACCAGAGCCCTGTAAGGGTCAGTAGGAAGCTCTAATGTTGGAAATGGTGTTGGTGAGGCAGCACTGGATACTACATCCTGTTCTCTTGTCCAGTTTAGCAGAGAAAAGATGTTGTGTTGTTGGAAAACATTCAGAAAAGAACAATAAATGTAACTAAATCCTGGAAATACGGAGCTATAGACAAGGTTTTAGTAAGGTTCATCTACTTAGGGAAAATTAAAAAGTAACTTGATCGTAATGCTCAAGTACCAACAAGGGGAAGAAAAAGTTCAGAGCAAATACTTCAAAATGTTAGTGAAGAAAGGCACCAAGAGAAACTATGATTTAAAGCCTAATGTGGGATAGCCTTGGACTAATAATGTGCAGATTTATAATGTTGAGAATGAATGTTGGGATCTTTCTATCTAGGTAGAGGTGGATTAACAGCCACTGTCAGCCTGAAAGCCAGACTCCTGCTGAAACTGCCTCAGACAGAAGTTATAGATTTAGTGTAGTGATTATTAAGTCCTCCAACCTCTATCAAACAGGAAACAAAACTGTTATATTAATGGTCCTTTCCATTCTTACAGTCTGAATAAATTTGTAACATGAACATTGTGCCTCCTAGAGGAGAGATGATTGCAGCAATTAATTGCTTCCTGAAACCAAACTGAAGTGGTTAGCTTCTGCTTGTGACTTGGCCAAATGGACCTTTCACTCTGCTGGGAGCAAAGCTGAACTTGGACTATGGGTCCAGTTCTGTTCCGGTCAACTCAGCTCTTATCTGGCCCAGAACCTCCTTGGTGTGTTGTGCATTGGTACCAGAAGTTTTGGTCAGCGTTTTTGGCTAGATGTGTCTGAATTCAGGCAAGCTGACCTGCTTTTCCTTGCCATAACCACCCCAGCGAGGTACTGATGTGCTGACTGGGGCGGTAGGGCAGGCTTCACTCCCTGCCAACAAATTGTCCCCTGAAATGACATCTGGAGACCAACCAGTGAAAATGCAACAGCTTCCCCAGGAGGGATCTATGTTTGATACAGTAGTCTTTATATCCCTGCTTGTCTTTAAAGCTTGCTCATTCACCAGGAAAAAAAAAAAAAGATTTAGCAGATATTTAATTGAATAAATGTAATAGAGCTACTTCTGAACTTTGGTGTCTGAAAGTTCATTTATGATCTTGCTGTATATAAATTCCCAGATCTAGGGTTTTGACACAGAAATAGTCTCCATTTGATAGACCATTACAAATTCAAGTTTCAGAAATTATCCTCTTGAGCCATCTCTGAGGTGTTTGGCACCATGACAAGTCATTAGTCAATCCTGAAATAGTCATCAAGCAGAGAAACAGCTTATTTTATATACTGTTTCTTAGAGAGTTAAATATTTCCACATATTCAGGCTCTGATTGGAGTCTTGGATCCTTTCCAAATGTTCAACCTGTAAAGATATTTGAGAACCCCAGGACTTAGGCTCTTTCCAAAAAATGATAGATTTCACTTGAATGTTCACAAATGGAAAACCACAACTCCCCATAGCTGCAAAGAAGCAGCTGTCGTACCAGGTATGGAGTATGAGAAAACACTTTCTAAAAGCTTCAGGGACTTCCCCATTATCTGGAAGTTTTTAGTGCTCTTAAAATTTGCGAAGAAAACAGCGGGTTTTTTTCCAGCAGAGCGTTGCCTCAGATAATCGGCTGCACCTGTTTGGAAGCGGCACTTCACGTTGTTCCCTTAGACAGACCCTTGCACGTGTTGCTGTTAATTTTTCCTAGAAACTCAAACGTCAACAAATTGGAGTCCCTGCATTACAACTCTGTGCAACATCCCAGGCTGGTGTGTTTCCAAAAAAGAGGCAATTTTCTAATTCAGAAATTGGGATGGATTTTGGTAATGTGCTTCTTTCGGGAGGGGTTAATCTTTGGTCAAGTTCAGTGCAGACATGCATAATGAGAAATTGGGAAAAGAAGAGTTAAGTCATGATGATGTAAATTGTTGTTCTGCATTTAAAATAATAGCACTTGGATAATTCTGATGTTGGGGCTTCTGCTTTTATTGGCTGAGAGGTTGCCAAAACATGTGTGTGTTGTTCTGAATTGGTAAATGATTCCTATTTATAGGACAGGTGTCTTCTGATGTCCCAAGCTCAGTCTGTTCTGTAGTTCCAGATCCTGTTTCTGATCTAGGTTTAATAATGTGTGACAGAAGAAGATAGGAAACTTGCAGACCAAATCAGGCAAGGAATGTTCTAAATTTAGCTCTGCCCAGTTCTGTCTGCTTCTCTACTCAGGGTGCCTTTTCATAAGGGACTCACCCTTCTAAAATTATTGGACTTTTCTTTCTGAAACACATTGTCATTTACACACAGCCTGGAGGCTGCTGAGTGAGCCAGACTCCTTCCTTTGCACTGACTTGAGGCAAAATGCTTTCTTATGTTTATTTTTTGCATAGCTTTTCTAATGCAGGAGGCACAGGGAGGCAGGGCTACAGGGAAGGAGGTGGTGGCAGGAGCAGAGCTGAGCTATACATAACAGCAGTCATGCAAATAGATCCTTGTTTTTCCAAAAACTTCTAAATTAAACTGCACTTCACAGGTATTTGTTCAGGCTCTGCAGCATCATTGAGTAAAGGGTCAGATTAGTTGCAATTAGTGACATGATTGTCAAAAGGACTCTTCTGTTATCTTGCAAGCTGGTGATGGAGAGTAACCTAGTTACTGTGTTGATGCTTCTGCTCTGGTCATTATACTGCAGTTTGAAAATAATTGCTAAAGTAAGTAGCCCCCTTGCAGCTTGAAATTAATGTGGAGCCAATGGAGGTGCCTGATAAGGGGGAAGCAAAAATATTACCAAAATCCTTTTGTAGAGCAGGCTTTGGAGCTGGGGCTTCAAAAGAGGGGAGGTTATTGGGAGGAGGGAGAGAAACGCAGGCTCATAGGCAGGGGAAGCTCTTGAGATGCCTAATTCAAGGCATGAGGTGCAGCAGCAGTGCAGGGGACTGGGGCAGAGGGAGGAAGGAGTTCGCTGCTGCGTTTGCTGCCCCATCATTCTCTGATCTGGCCACTGCAGAGCCAGACCCTGGCTGTGGTGTGGGATGTAGCATGGGATGGTAGAAGAACTAAGAACTAGCTCTCAGGTGAGCATGGGGTGGCTTGGCAGAGCGCTGAGGATACCATCATGCCAGAAAGGAACTGGGTCTTGGGAGGTGGAGGGAGCCATGAGAACTGGATGGGAGGTTTGGCTCTCTTTCAAGTAGTTTCTGAAGCTGGATTATCCCACTTCACCAGCTGGTGTGACATGTTAGGTTTGTGTTATTTCTGGCAGCCCCGTGGGGGCTGGGAGTAACTCCATGCTTCTTGTTTCGATTGTGAGGACAGGATAGTCCAGAAGCAGTGCAAGCTTTTTGTTCCTGTCCCCAAGAGATGCAAGTGCTGGTCTGCTCTCAGGTAGGTGTGAGGAGAGAGACCTAGGTTCTCATGCTTGTCTTTCATCTCTGATGCCATCAGCTTCCTCCTAGGCTCCTTCCTAGGCTAGTCTGCTCTTCATGTGTCCATCTGTCCAGGTTTCCCTAGACACATCCTCTTGTCTGTCACTGTCCAGCCAGATTTGGAGGACTCAGGTATCTACTGGCCTTGCATGCTGCTGTGTGTGCAGAGACTCAGGCTGGACAGCCTTGTGTCTGGGAAGCCCAGATGTGTCCACAGTTGCAGGAATCCTGCTGGGCTGACAAACGTCTGGAAATGTAGAATATGCCCACAAGCACAGGAGCCTTGAGGGGCTACTTGTCTGGAAATTCCTAATACTTTTATGTGCAAGGGCTTGGACACTCTTGGGGAGTTTTGGATGGGCTGTCGGTACGTGTCTTATACCAATTGTTTTTAGTGCACTTGAAGGAAACAAAAGATCTCAAAGAGCAGTTGGTCTGTGTGTGTGTCCAAGCCTAGGATATCCCTAAAGGTTTAGGATTTAGTTTGTTGCATGTGCACAGACTGCTCTGTACCAGTCTGCATACTTTGGGAATCTCTGCCAGACTGTCCTAGCCCTTTGTTCCCTTCCTAGATGGGGGCACTTTCTGTCAGGTGCCTTCTGTGGCCTTCTGTGTTGTGAATGTGCTTTGAGGCAAGACTTTGTATTAGTCCTGTGCTTAAAATTCCTGTTTCTGCCTTAGCTTTATGCTTTCTTGCTGGTCTTCTCTATCCTTTTTCTGCACAGGTCCCTGCAGGGATCTGTGTCTTCCCCTCCCTCTTTGCAGCAGAGAAGAGCAGAGGATGTGGGATGTGGTGACTCTAACACATCTGACATGCTGCTTCTTTGCATTTGGGACATGGAAGGACTGTGACTTCAATGCAAGCTGCTGTTTGTGCTGTGGCTTTTCTGCACTGGGATCTCAGACTTCTGTGATAGGCTGGAGAAGGGGGAAAGACTAATAGCTTCTCTCCTAGATACAGGCAAAATGCAAACAAATGAGGCTTTCTCCATGGCACTTCTTAACTTCCCATTTCCAGGGCCATGATATTTGGTCCTTGCTCTGAAAGCAAGTGAATCTGCTTTCCCACAGCTGCTGTCACTGCATGTGATGGGTGGTGGATATCTCCTGCCTTCCCTAGAGCTGGTGGATGACATGCCCCATGTGTGGCCAGTGCAGAAGCCACCTCGTTTCTTGAGACCTTGCTCTGGGGTGACCCAACTCCCAAGATTCTCCTTCTGGAAAACAGATTTGTTTTGGCATTTGCCTGTGTCTGCACACTCCCCCTAGTGAATTTCAGGGTTACAAAAATCATGTTGGCTTTCCAGAAGAGCTGCCTTGCTTGTCATTTAATGATTCCACCTCTGAACTGGGACCCTACTGCTTCACTGGCTGCCTTGACAATATCCCATTTGTCTTCTTTTATTTAGCTTTTCCTACATTTTTCGCACATTCTGTAGATTCTCCTGCATTCCAAGTGTCTTTATTTTCATGCCTCCTTTTATCTTTCTATTCATCTATCCCAGTATAGACAACAGAAATGCTAAGTCCACATAATCTGCAGAAAGCATGAACTGAGTTGTTAGACATTTTCCAAACATTACACTTCATGGAAATATTTTTCTGTAAGATGTAGAAATGAAACAGCTGTCTCTTGCTCTCTCCTGGGCTGTTCCTGTGCAGCCTCTTTTACTCTCTGAACTTACAGCACCATCCCTTGGACAAGTGACCAATGGCCAGCTCCAAGCAGTTGTATTTATGATGTGCCAAGCAGTGGTGAAGATGATAGTGTTTATATGCTAGCCAGATGTATGTGGTGGGATCAATGTACAGTGAGAGACCTGGTCCTGATGCTTCCAGCATCAGGAATGTTTTGCTGGCAGAATTGTCACTAGGAAGCTTGGTGCAAGTCGTGGCTGATGGCTCACCACAGACTGCTTGCTTTCTATGAACTTTTGGTGGACTTTAGGACAAGCAGAGATGCTTGTCACGCACATCCTTTCTTCCTGCTTGCCCCTGTCCCTCTGGCTTTGTGCTTAGACAAATGATAAAAGCCCTCCAGCTCCTGCCAGGAGCTGAGTATTGGAGTTAGGAACAAAACGAGTAGGTGACTCGTGTAACCCAACTCGCTAAAAGACAGTGAGCACCTGTCTTTTATCCTCTCTCCCTGCCTTGTTGGGTGGCATCATGTCTCAGCTGGTTTACTGTGATTGGCCCCAGGACAGGATGGCAGCCTGACACCCTGCTGGGATACCTGCTGATGTGGGCACGGTCTGGATAACTCTTCCAAATGTAATTGCTTATTCTGTCTGTGTGTTGTATAACTAGCACACAGCTGAAGATGTATTGATTGCTGGAGAGTAGTTATTTCTTGATTCTTATGGGAATTTATAGGGAGCTTAATGCATCAGTTAAGTTGTCTGAACAGGTAAATCAGGAAAAAAAAAAAACACAACAAAAAAACTAACCCACACAGTAAAAAAAAAAAAAAATGAGCTGAAGCAAGCAATGCTTCGCCTCTCACATGAAGAAGTTAACACCAGGCTTTTTAGGCAGAAGCATGAGTGTTAGTGTGAGCTAGTGAAGAGTGGGACCCTGAGCAGATGATGGAGGAGGAGAGAAATAGTGAAATTTGTATGTTACCATCTCCAGACTGAACAACTGGAAAAAGTGCAGGAGGGACCAGAAATTATTTCAAGATCCACTTCCCCTCAGTATTTTACTGGAACTGAGTGAACAGATATTCACAGGCTGTATTCCAAGCTGAGGTTATTTCTTCAGAGCATGTTCTGGCAAAGGATGTTTGGCTGCAGCCTGTACTCAACCTGAATGACTGGGTGAAACCACAGTGAGAAAATCAGCTAACAGCAAATCAGGGATCTACATTTCAGGCAGTTATTGACTGCATCCATTATGCTACCTTTTCATAACTCTGCAGATTGTAATCAAGTGTTTTTGGATTTTACATTGATAGGATAAAGCAGAGCTACTCTTACCCTTCAACACCACTCCATGAGAAGTCTGGTGCCCATGTGCAGGAAGGGAGGTCCTCTCTATGAGAGGATTGGATTGCTGCAGAGGTGCCTGGGCAGTCTCTCAGCATGTACCACACAAGCATTCTCTTGGGGATCTCATGGTTTTGGAGCTACTCTGGCACATATACTGATCAATTACTCATGCTACTGGAGAATACCAGAGACTTCAAATGGGAGCACATCTGGATATGCATGGAGCACATCTGGAGCATCAGAGTTGCTGCATGTTTGCAGCATCCTTGTATTGTGTGTGCCATGAACTGCTTCCTGCTCTTTCTGTACTCTCTGGGGTAACCTTTATCATATTTACCTAAAATAACATTCAGAAAACACCTTCCCTTCTTTGCCTCCACAGTGAGGCTTCCCAGGTCCATCAGTGTGAGCAGCTGGGTTGTTGCACAGAAGGATGAACTGTGTCAGGACTCAGTGCGAGTGCTTCAAGGTTGACTAACTGGTTGTGTTGCCTGTATGTTGTTTAGCACTTGGGTATCCAGTGGTGTCTCCAAGAAATGTTTGATTATGTGTTTTGCTGGGTAGCCTGGAGGGCCTTTCATATCTTTGCCAAGTGTTGGTCTGTTGTATCATTTTTCTAGGCATGGTGCAGCACTTGGCACAGCGACCCTCCAGGCTTTGCTCTTGTAAAGACTCCAGAGTTATTCCCTGTGATGTGACTGTGCCTGTGGACAATGCCAGGGAAGAAAGTCAGGTTATGTACCAGTACCAAATTCTTCAAAATGTGCTATCCTAATGCACTGTGAGCATCTTCACTCTTTTCTGTTTTGGAGTATCTTGATTTTGTTGGGTGGGAAGAAATGAGGGATGTGGGATACTCTTCAAATTTCTGGCTATATGGGATGATGACTATGGCTCCTTGTACACCTTCTCACCTATCTGGAGCAATTTTTGGGATTTATGCTGTCCTGTGTGCACAGATAGACAGTACTTCTCAAAGCACACTGGGTACATTAACATCTCCAGCCTGGACAAGCAGGCAACTCTTGATCTATCTGTCATGTTGTTGCCAAGCCCAAGCTTCCCTGGTACAGGCAGGAGAGCCCCCTTCCAAGGCCATGGTGGGCAGGAACAGGTAGAGGCTTGGTAAGCACCTGGGGGTGTCTGGGGATGAGCAGCAGGTACCTGGCTAAGCTGGTGCTTAAGTCCTGGGTGCCTGTTAGAGAAACAAGGTGGGGAGCTTTTCCATTTGCATGTTGTCTGATGGAAAGTGATCATGTCTGTATACCAGCACAGTTTGGTTTTGAGTAAGTAAAAGAAAAGAAAATAATTCTCTAAACTTACAAGTAGAGATAGGAAAATGGAGAAGAGACAGCAGAGCTCTGGAAAGTCTCTGGAAGCAAATGTCCTACATGTTCAGCACAGCGTGCATGCACAAGTGCCAGGGCTGGTATGATCTGTGATTGTGGCTCCTGATGAGTCCTTGCAGGGAGGTGACAGGAGATAGACAGATTTTTGCACTGGGATGGGATGTCAGCCACAGATTTGACATTTGTTGTGTTTCTTGCATTTGAAAAATATTTTACTTAGATTTGAACCAAACCACTGCTGACTGCTATTTTAAAAGATTCTCAGAACTTCCCTAGTCTTTTATTAACTTTGTAAATATAGAGAAGAAAATGGAAGGAAAAAGAAATTTGCCTGAGTATTACTGATTTAAAATAAATGTCACAATATTTCAGAGTATTTAGGAACAATTATTTTAACTTTCAGTTGTTTTCTTCCTAGACAACAAAAATGCCTTTCATTCTGTACCTGATTCATGAGTTCCTAGGCAACTTGCTTTATCTCTGTTGGTATCAGAAACATCACGTGGTGCTGCCTTAATGTCTCTTTTTCCCAATTTCCTGGATTGCCTTGCAATGTCTTTGTTGAAGCAAAGTGTATTCAATCACTGTAGAGCTTTGTAAGAGAGCTAAATTAACCTTTTATCTTGAGTAGGTTAAACCAACACACAGTGCTCATGGATGATTCTATGTTATAAGCTCAGACATGCACATAAAATGTGAAGCTACTGAATTAAAATATATAACTGCTGTTCACAGTTTCAGCAGCTTATGGCAATTATTTTTTTCTCTGATTTTTGTGAGCCAGAGATTATCAGAAAATTGAAAATTAGTTAAATATCTGCATTACTATTTGTACAAAGCCCAGAGTTTCAACAGGCAAGCAATAGGAAGTGAGAGCTGAACTTGAGGATACATAACATAAAGCACATTAACTTGCTGGGAACTCGGGCTCAAGAGTTGCTCTTCAATACACACAGCAAACCCCCATTTCCACTGCTTTCAGTGGACACTTGCTTGTGCCCAAATGCCTTGTCTGATAAGACTAACGAATTTAGTCTTGTGGAAATGCTGGCTTTACCAGACACTTCAATACATGACAGCGTTTGTGTATTAAATCTTGATACCAATGCATTACCTGGGATTTTTCAAGTCCTGTGCTGTGCTTGTTTAGGGACTGTCACAAATTCATCCTGTGCCACTGTTAAAGCTTTGCCCGTGGCTGAGGGACTACTCTGTGTGACGTGGTGCTGCAGCTGCGATGCATCCAGGGCGTGTTGGGCAAAACATTCGAGGAGCTGCATATTAGAAAATTAAAAAAAAAAACTTAATTAAATCTTTAATAACATGAAAATACATGCATTTTGCAGTAGAAATGTACAGCAGATTTTTTAAAATCAAGTGTTAGTGCTGAGCAGATTAAGACCACAATCCAGGGTGAGGGCTGTGCAGCACAATAGAAGGAGAATGAAGGGACTTGTGTTAAACTCAAGCTGTGGCAGCCCTTTCATTTTCTAACAGTGACTGCTGCTTCCATGTCCTGCAACGTTAGGGTGAGAGCTGCAGCTGAATTGCTGGGTGGAGTCTGAAATGTTGTATCAAGTGTATCTTGGAATGCTGGGTTAGTGGGTAGAGTGACTGTCCTGTTTGGCAACACGGGCCATCAGGAGCAGAGATCTTGAGGAGATCTCTTGGCTGCTACTGTGCTGGGTCCAGTTCAGGGTTCCTTCAGCAGACTGTGGCAAATCATGTTTCTGCTGAAGATGAACACATGGGAAATGAACTGAGTGTTCTGGGCCCTCATTGTAGCTGGGGTATTTTGAGAAGGGATGGAGACCTGTGGTTCTGTCACCAACTTCAGGGGCCCATGCTGGTGCTGGGCCAAGGGTAGGTGCAGTAAGACACCCTCTTCTTCCTCCTGTGCCTCACCTGGCTCCTTGGCATGTCTGAGGCTGTCTGAAGCTCAAGAGAGTTTAGATTCTTTCCCACTGTTTGTTTCTGTGTGGCTTTTCTCCTGCATTTCAGAAGAAAGTTTCAAAAGAGACAAGGAAGAAGTGCCTCTAGCACAAACACAGTAGGGAAACTAGAATTGCTGCAGCAGTGACTTCGTGGGTTGTGATTTTCAGTCCACATGTCTTGTAAAGTCAGCCAGAACTCTCTTCTTCTCCAGGTCAGACCTCTAGCTCTCCTGAATCTTAACACTGTGGTCTGGAGCTGCAGATCTGTCCTCAGAAGGGGCCTGTGATGGACAGTATTGATGAGAAGCAAAACCTGCTTCCTGTAAGCAGGGTATCAGGCAGAGGGGTTTTGCATTTTGGCTTTGCATGGAGCTCTGCCACTGCAGAAGAGTTCTGTTGGCTGGTTGTGAGGCTGAAAACTGCACAGGTATCGGCACAGATGTGCCAGGGTCTGCTTTACAGCTGGCTCCCTGGTCTTGGCCAAACCAGGCAGTGCATTGTCAGTACCTCTGGATGAGTTGCTCTGGTCTTGAGAAGGGGCCTCCAGGGCTGGTGCAAGACAAATGAGTCCCTCCTTTTCCTTTTCTCCCTCTAGAACTGCATGTATCTGTGTGATTTATGTGACTCCAGATTTTAACTCATGTTTACTCTGCAAAGAGCCTGATGGCTTCTCTGTTTGCCTTGGTGCTTGCCTTAGTGCATTGTTCTTGCTGCTGACAGTTATGCTGGCAGTAGGTTTATTTGGAGAGTAGCTGAGGGAGGGGGAAGGTGGTGAGGAAGACAGCAGTGAGGAAGAGGTGTCATGCTGTGTGGAACCAGTGCTGCCAGCTGGGCTTCCTGACCCCACCTGCACTGTGCTGCTTGATGGGAAACACAGACAGGGAAGTGTGTTAGTGGGTTAGGATCCAAACAGGTTGAAGATGCTTGGAGCACTTCTGCAGCCTGACTTCAACTGCTTACTGACTGGTAGAAATCTGCCTCTTCCATCCCTGGGGGGCATTAGGATGCTACCACCTGTGGGAAGAACCTGATAATTCAAGGTGAAGCAGAGTGAAAGCTGAGGGAGGTGAAAGCAGCTCTTTGGATGATGTGGGATACAATCACTGCTCTGCAAAAGCTTAATTATGTGTAGGTAATGTGCATGGCTCTGCAAATGGGAAGGAAAGAAGCACAGAGGTTTGTCAGAGGCTTGTTCCCATTAGCTTGGTTTTATTCTCTGGCTCTTCAAGGGAGGATGGGGCAGGAAGAAGAGCTGGATCTTATGCAAGCCTGTGCAGCCCTGAAGCTCGGAGGAATTCTCTAACTCCCAGCTGGTGGAAGAGATTTCTGGGTGAGAGGCTTGTGCAGGCTCTGCTGCCCAGGACACATCTTGAAGTAATATGCAGCTCTTGATGACACCTCCTCAACACTTAGTAAATTTGACCTCTTCTTTCATGTGCCATTACCCTGCCTCACATGGCTGCAAGCACATTGAATCCAAATTATACACTTTCAGGTGAGGAACACGTGCTCTTTCAAATTGAACAGTGATGCTACCAATACCTGGCTCTACATCCCATCGCCCGGGAAGTGGGAGGTCAATTGACAGGAAATCACATTCTCTGTCATCCAGGGGAACTGCCATCCTTCACACAAGGGCGGGTTTGGTTTGGGTTAAAGCCCTTGTGCTTGGTGAGCAGCACAGGTGCTCAGCCCCTCCTAGAAGCACTTAGTGTTAAGTACAACATACTTGTCCTCGGTGTTGTTAAATAGCTTTTATAAATGCTGTCTGAAAGTGCTCTGATTCTACGTGACCTTCCCCTCGGCTTAGTGTCATCTCATTAATCTATCAGGTGAATAATTCTGTTTTGGGAACAGAGCAAATATAGAAATTGCACAATGAAACACATCTAATACATTCAAACAACTTTTTCTTAATATAAAAACAATCACTTGCCATTCATTTTTCATGTTGTGTTGAGTATTTGCAGGCTAGCATTGGAAACAGGCTGGTAATTTGGTCCTCCTTAATTTTGGCACCTGCAGTTATTTTAAAACTACAGGCTGCTTTCTGTGGCTTTACTGCTCTGTAATTCAATACCCTTTTAGGACCTTAATGCTGCCATTAGTAGTAAATTGGCCTCTATTCTGAATAAAACTCTTTACTAGGTTTGTTTGTTTAATTTTTATTAGAGAAAGGTTGCCCAACAACCACAGGGAATGAATTTTCTAGGAGGTACGCGGGCAGAGCCTGAAATCCCTTTCCCTTAATTGTGGGTGTGAGCAGGAGATCCTGAGTTACTGTGGGCATCTGCAGGGTGCATATGGCTAGCTCTGGGCTTTAAGTAGCCAGGCTGGCAATGGTGGTAGCATTTTCTCATAAGCTGCTTTCCACACCTCTGAGATATGAGCTTTGTTATCTAATCTGTACATAATGGAGGGCTCAAAGTCCTATATATACTTTCTCCACTGACATGTTTTTCATTTTTTCTTTCACAAGTTGTTGTTTTTCCTGTGAACGTAGTTACTGAAATTTTAATTCCTTCATTTTGTCTCCATGCCCAGTCCTCAGCAACCTTGGCAGAACGAGCTTTGCAGTAGGACCAGGAGAAAACACTCAGCTATTCAGTTTCCATTTCCTTGGAAAAGGTGGGAGGTTGGTAGGAATGGCTCACAGCAGCCATGTCCAAGGGTGCCAGCCAGCATGGCACTGTCCTGCTGTTGTAGGCCAGCAGAATTGTTGTGGCTGTTGCCTGAAGCCCCTCTGCCTAGGGATGAGCTGTGTGCAAGCAAGCCTAGGGAAGTTTTCATTCCCCTCAGCGCACTATTTACTCTTAGGTCTTAGGCCCCTAACACATGAAAATTAGATCTTTTTTGAGCAGATATCCAACTATGAACATGCAACACCCACCTCTGCCAGTGCTGCCAAGCATCTCTAGCACAGCAAAGAGCTCAGACTTGCTAATTTCCAGCACCCCTGGCTGCTTAGAGGGGAAAAAAAGACCTAAACCCTGTATGTGGTGAAGTGCCTGCTACACAATTACTGGTCCAACCTTCTGCTCCCAGCAATTGTTCTTTGCTGAAGAGACTAAGGTCTCCATTGCTCCTTTAAGGTCCTGAGTCCAGGTTCTGCTGCAGATATTCACAACTAGTCCTGTGCATTTGTGTGTTTAATTTCTGTTTCTCGCATTTCTATAATGAAAGGAAATCCTTGACAACGTGTCCAAAACCTTCTCTGTAAAGCTGCAGAAATCAGTCACACACAAGTTAGAAAATACCCAGGCCCATGCGACCTTAATTTCTGTTCCTGTGCACATATGCATTACAAGGGTATGTGATCATGCAATTAAAAACTATTGGCTTGGCAGGACCTTGGCGCACTCCTTGCACAGAATAAGATAGAGGATTGCAAGGGGAGAGAGAATGTTTACTTGGAGTTAAGGCACTGGTGAGGGATGTGGGAGAACTGGATCCTAACCCTGGCGCTGTCACAGGGTTCCTGTGTGATGCTGGGCAGAGCCAGTCCCCCCGCAGCCACAGCGGGTGTTGAACTCCATTATCAGCAGCTTCCCTACTTAGTCTTTCAAATATTCAACTTCCCAGCCTAAAAAAAAAAATATCTGTTAGTGCTGGTTATTTGTTTAAGATACGAATCTGAATAAACAGACGTGGAGACAATTGTAGGGAAAGGATGAAAACATCTTATCAGAGGTTTTATCCCAGATTATTTCCTTCTGTAGCCACTCCAGAGCCCATGAATGGGGCTGCCTGTTTTCATGTTAGAGCTCTCAGGCTTTAAGGGCTCTCTGTGTCCAATTAAACAGTAGCATATCTCTTGAATATTAACACATTAAAAGCAATATACTTCCAGTGAAGAAATCTGATCCTAATTGGCCCTGGAATATTTTATTTTCCAAACTGAGCTGTGAGCCGTTAAGCTTCCTTTTTTAAGACTAAGCAAACACTACATTCTTAAGGGAAAGTCAGTCCAAGGAATGGGGAAAAATAGACTCTCAGACCATACCTGTCAATCTTCCATTTTCCAGTGTTTTGCCCAGAAACAAGCACAGAAACTAATTGACTTCTATCCCCTTCTTTTTTTTTCCCTTAACATAGTGACTGAAATTAAAACAAAGATAAAATTCCAGGGGAAGCTGGCATTAATCAGGGTTTGGATTAAATTAAATTAAGTGCTTTTTATTGAACTCAGCAGTATTAGTTATTAAAACCAGAAGGCCTTTCCCAACTAGTGTAAAAAAGCAAACAATGACTCATACTGTGGCATCGATTTTATTGGGAAATTAAAATGCTCGTTTTCTCTTATTCTTTCCTTTTTCTTTTTTTCCTCCTGACTTCAGACAAACACATGTAAACAGCTGCTGGTGAACTGGTGCTGGCCAACCCGTTAGCATGAAGCCACGCTGCTGTGGCTGGCTCTGCCTGCTGTGGCACCCAGTGGTGGCAGAGGGAAATTGCTAATGCAGAAGTGTTTCTGCCGGTCTCCTGTGCCCTCGATGTCAACATGCAACCAGTAGCTGTTAAAAGGACCAGTCCTGTGTGGTACTGGGCTGGCATTAGGTAGAGCTCAAGATTCTGGGTGTATTTTAATGACAAGCAAGACTTAGCAGAAGGATTTAAAAGGCAGAACAGAGATGACTGGCCTGTCTTCCCAGCATCTTCTCCACCTACAATCAGCCATGCTCTCACCCTCTTTTCTTGCATGGGGTGTGTTCTTCTGGAGCCTAGTTCATCCCTGCTGGGCTCATTATCAGGGATATGAACATTCTATTTATGCCATGCAATGCTGAGTCCTGTTATTAACCCTTGAGAGAGGCATCAGTCTCATATTTTCACATCCATGGAGTGGTGGTTTCCTTGGAACCACCTGCTCTGCTCTCAGGATGGACAGAGGGATGTAGCCAAGCTGATGCTGTGACATGGCAGTGGGCCAGGTGAAGCTGTGCTAATGTGTGGTTCTGAGGATGGGGGACTGTGCTGGACATGAGGTCCTTCCAGAAGTATCTGTGAATGTGGGACATGTGTGGCTGGGGTAAAACAATTGCTTAGGAAAAGATTTTAGATAGTGTGTAGATAATCTAGTCTCTGCACCAGAACAGCCATCTCCAGCCATCCATAAACTATGGGTTGTATCCTGGCAGAAGGGATCACAACAAACATCCTTCTTCTCTAAGACAGGAAAACTTAGTAATTATAAACTGGACATTTTGACTTTAACGAGGAAGATACTAGAGCAAATTATGAACCAATTTAGAAACTCTTCTAGGATAATGACAAGAAACATTGCTCTGACCTAGACCAGTCAAGAAGAAATTTGTTTTCTTTTTTGACATTCATTGATCTGGGAAAGTAATAGTAGTGTTGATATATTTTGACCGTGAGGTGGTATTTGTCTCAAAAGCAAACCAAGGACACTTGGTTTAGATGAAATCATTATAAAAATAGGTGAAAAAAATATATTCAAAGAATAACTACAACTACTTTTCTGTTGACCTGGGAAGAGAAATCATGTAGGAAGCCATAAGGGCCACATCCAGTATTACTCAATAGTTTCATTAATTTATTTCATTCCTTCCTTTCAGATTCAATTTAGAGGGATTTCAAACAAGCACATTTCCGTTGTTGATTCCTGGTGGCATCTAAGTGTTTGTTAATGAAGACAGCTGAGGAGTAGGGAGATGAGTGGATGAGGGTGTGCAGCCCTCCCCACCATCAGGGGCAAGGGCAGTGTGAGATGCTGCAGTTACTGACCTGGACCGGCCTGGGTTTAACTCCTCCTTCCTCCCCCAGCCACAGGTACAACCTACCAAAAGGGTGTGGAGATGAAGAAAGCAGAATAAGCTGAGAACTCCTGATGAGCTGCTTTAATGATAGTATAAAAGACTTGAATTTGAGGACTGGACTGAAGCACTGGAAAATGTGGCTATAGGTTGGTTGAATTAAAAATTAATGCCTTTCCCTTAGGTGCTGGACAGTTTTATGTTGCCAACCCAGTGGCACAACATAAGAAGTTCTGCCATGGCTGCTGGAGCAGCACACCTGAGGGAGTGAGGGCCAGCTATGAGCTTGGCTTTTGTGGGCAATGACTGGTTTTTCGTTGTAATTTTGGGCTACTCATGGCCAGTTTGAATAGGAACTGCTTTTAGCTAAGAAAGGACTAGAGAGAGGAGGCTTGCTGTGCCTTGCTGTAGAGGAGTGAGCCTGGCAAAAAGCCATCTTTGTGTGTCTGCCTGCTCTGAGGTGTGTGTACTTGTGTGTCCTGGCCGTGTACATGAAGAAGGAAAATGTATAAGAATCCACACAGCATAGGAATGTGGGGCACCTTGTGTCTGGATTTTGTTTGAGGGAATTAAGAGCTGATCCTTAGCTGGAATATGAATCAGATCTGATTGTGTCTGTGTTAACTATAAGAGGTTGTGTGGTGTGCATGAGCTGGAGCTCAGTCTAATGTGGAAAAGTTTGATCCAGAGCTCTGTTTAATTTAATACTTGACTATTCTACCTATTTTAGTTCTGACTTGAAGTTCAGTGTTCATTCTTTTCGGCAGCTGTTTGTATTAGCAAAGGGCATGTGTGCAACCAGAGAAGGACCTTCTTGCAACCAAACTTCTGAGTCTGGGAGAGGTTTGTTATTCGGCTGTGTAATATTTTGTCTCCACTGGTAGAGGGACTGGAAGAGCTTTCCCTTCACCCTGCTGCCACATGGGGGGAGAAAATTAATATCCTGCGACATCCCATCAAATCCCCAAATGCATTCATAGCACTGGGTTAGTAATCCAGAGTTTTACAAGGTTTTAAACTGCTAATATACTTCAGATATTTTACGTGCTTCAGTAAGTCCATTGCGTTATATTAAATATATGTTAAGGAAAACTCTCGTGATTAGTTTTAGTACCTTCTGATATCTAAATAAACACAGACTGAATGAGAATATCTATATCAAAGCAAAAATTTTCAGAAAAGTTCAAAGAAATACAATTTAACTCTCTTAATATAATCTCTTTTAATGGGAAACCTCTCGTTACAATCATACTTGGTTTTTAGGGTCAGTAGGCACTAATACAAAAATCTTGTCTGTCTTGCATAATAACACTGAACTAAAAAAAATTCTTATTCAGAAATTCCTACTTAGAACTTGTAACTTTCTGGTTGAACCAGAGCAGATTTTAATAAAATTTTCTATTCTTGCCTTAAAAAGATAACATGTGATGGAGAATCCTCCACAATGCAGATAAATTGTTCCAATGATTAACTGCCTTCACTGTATGTATGTATAAAAAGCAGGCTTATTTCTAGTACATACATTTGTCTTGCTTCATTCTGTCTCTAAAAATTGCCTTGGCTTTGATAAATTGAAGTGTAACTTATAATTAAAAAAAAATAAAATCTTTTTAACGTATTCCGGTGCTTAAGAGGTGATTGACGTGCTATCTGTCAGTAGAATAAATTGAATAGCTTGAAGTTCTTTGGTATCTCGCTGTGGAGTCATTATGCCGGCATTTCTAGGAGCAAAGCCATCTTCCATTCATCTGCAAATTTCCCCGTGTTACAGCCAAATTGAAAGCTCTCATTTCCTGCCCCAAGGAGGTCTAACTGAATAAGAGAAAGTGAGACTTTTTTTAAACTAAATACATGCATATATAATCCATAGGTTATCTTTTTTTTGTGGAACTCTGAAATTTTCCAGGAGGTTGCAGGTGAGAATTAGGCTCATATATATACAGTTTCAACCTCCAGGCATTGGATTTCCTGACTTCATGTCCCGCAGAGCCCCCTTAGGTGCTGCATTCCCATGGGTGTGAGGGGCCTGTGGTGGCTGGTGCAGCACCCTTGTGTGTGAGGCTCTGTGTGCCCATGAAGGCTAAATCCATTTTTGAGGGTTTGAGAAATGCATTGGAACTTGCTTCTGGTTAGTAGCCTGATCCCTTGGAAAGGTTCAGTGGGGGGAAACTGAGGCTGGAAAATGTGCAGGGCAAGCAGGTGGTGAGAGGAAGGGGCTTGTGCAGTGCTCAGAGCAGTCTAGATTGGAAAAAAAGTCCAGTTTATAAAATTACACCTTAATCTAGCCTACACATTCCCACCTCTAAACCTCAAATTTTTCGCCACTCCCATGTTTGCTTTTTTTGCCCATAAAACCAATATTAACCTTAATAAATACAGTCTTGTTACAGACAGCGTTGCACCAGACATCCTGTGAAGCCAAGAAATTGTACCCTGGTCCTAATTTTGTTGTCTGTGGTGCCATGACTGTTCTTTATAGCTGTATGAACGATGATGACAGAATATCCTTGGTACCAAATCACATAAAACTTGTTCTGGAAGCAGCGAGTTACTTGAACAAATGCATTGCCCAGTTCCTGGTGGCTCAGGATTTCTTATGATCAAGGATATCCAGTATGGTTGTAGGCAGAGTCCTAGACCTTTTTAGCACCCACAGCAAAATTCTTCTGAACCCCTCAATGACTGGCCTGTTTCACAGTGCTATCTTTGTCTCTCTGCTGTCATCCTTCAGTTGTAAGCTGCACTATAAGCACTCATTGGTGGGACCTTTTCCCAAATAGTCTTAAAGCAATCATGAGGGTGATAACGAGTCTCTTACGGGTGTTTCTTCAGCCTTTCCTCCTCCTGAGGATTGCTTTTCTGTCCCTTGTAGGGATTTCCTGCATCTCTTGTCTTTAATGGAGCGCCTGGACAGGAGTATTGTGGAACTGCCAGTGCATCACATACAGCTTGGTGCTCTCACTTTTGGTGTATTTCTTCCTGCTTATTCATCTCAGAGCACAGGGAATCCATCCAGCTTTGTGGCATGCTCAGTACCCTGGTAACGAGCTCCTCTGCTTAATTACACGGCACTGGCTGTGTGAGTTGGTATTTCCACCTTGGGATTTCCTGGCTGTTTGTGTTCTTTTTGTGGTGAAGTGCAGTGACCAAAGCTGCCCTGTCCTTCCTGGCTCTGCCAGCCCTTCTTACTGTTGCACCTCTGGTGCTGCAGCTGGAGACATTCCTCTGGCTCATCCCACGTAGAGTAAGGCTCTGCTGTGGGAACCTTCCTAAGCTCCTTCATACACATGCCAAGAATTAATTTAGCTTTTGTGCTGTAGTCTTATCTTTTTGCCTCAGCCATCTACTGGCTCTACAGACTCTCTGGCAGACTTCCTCCTTTTGATGTGTTTGAAAAAAGCTTTTATTAGTTTTTAAGGCTTTAGTAAGTTGTTTCTTAAAATCTTTTTGACTTGCTTTATTATGCTCTTATATTTAATTTGCCCAAGTTTATCCTTTTTCTGAGGTTTTTTTGTGGTTTTTTTTTTTTTTTCAGACTGTGTGGAGTTCGGAGAAAAAACCCTGCTCCTTCCCCTGCCTGCAATAATGTGGTTCTTGGGGGTTTCTTTCCCACATAAATGTCTCAACCTGACTTTCTTTCCCTGATCAAAGAGTCTGTATCCAGAAGGTTTTTTTCTGACAAGTGCTGTGGTGTCCTTTTCCTTTCTATCCTCAGCCCAGGACCTTGAGGGGCCAGTGCAGTGCAGGAAAATGTGCAATTAGAAAAGACCTCAACATCACTGCTCTGGGTGCAGAAATGCACCCTAACTGTAATAACAAGCCCTGCCCTAGCAAGCCTTAGCCTGCTGCTTTCTCTCCACTGAACACTGACCTGGAGGGTGATTTAGTGCAGCACCAGGATGTGGAGGTCGCTCCACAAACAAACCTTCATTAATTTTTTCTTTTGAGCTGGGCAGATCAGCTGTGTGTTTCTCTCATGCTGTTGGAGCCACATTAACCTTCTGGGAAACCTCTTCAGAAAAAAACCCAACATGTATCAGGCAGCAGCTACAATGAACCATGCAAGCAGAAGGTGTTTGGCTGTGGCTGCAGAGGGTTCCCCCCACAGCATCCTGCTGACCCCTGCTGTGGTGTGGGAGCAGATGGGATCCTGGCAGTGTTGCTGGCACCACCCATGTGCACCACTGCCATGGGGCCCCAGCTTCCTGGGATGGCTGTGGCAGAAGATCAGTGGGATCTGGCTTGCCTTTCCCACTCCTGGCCTCTGACCTCCTCTGTGTTCTGATTTATCTCCTCAGCTCAGGACTGTCTAGCTGCAGAGTTCAATCCTCTGCTTGTATCAGCATAGGGAAGCCCCCATCACCAGAGCAGTGATTCCTAATTTAAGTCCTATCCATCTCCCCCAGCCTTCCTGCCCTGTGAGCCAAGGCATCTGGGTTATCTTACCCCTGACAGAAGCCCACCTCTGAGCTAGCTGTGCCCCTCATGCTGAGCACCTTGTTTAATTTACTGGTGTATAGTTACTAATGCATAAGTACATATATCTAATTGCTAATATATAAGTATTATAATCTTTCCTTTCAAAGATAATTATTTTGCCATTTCCTCAGTCCTCTCTGAATTGAACCACTGCTGATTTCTGGATTCATGTGTGATATTTGATTATGTTTTCATAGGCATATCTTACTTAACTGTAAGTGTTGTTAATGGCCATAAAATAACCCATCCCTGAAACAAAGTGCAAATCCCAAAGAGCGGCTGTGTGTCACGTAGCAATGTGTTTCCTTGGGGTAATCATGTTCCCAAACCCGGAGCTAGTTACAGCTGCTGCTTTAAAGAGCTCATGTGTGAGTTACCTCATGCATTTGAACTGCTTGCATTGCCTTTGCAGCAGGAAAATACACGTGCTTTTCTCCTTATTGGATTTGTTAGTAGCCCAAGCAGTAAATAGAAACAACCTGGTAGTTCTTTCAGATAGGTTTTGCTGTTAGTGATTCTCCTGCGGTCCCTCTGTCCTGGCTGAAGAGCACCATGAGCCTGAGCTCCTGCTAAGTGAATTATCCAACTTCAAAGGCAGCTGCTTTCCAGCAGCCAAGCTCATGGATGGTGTTTTCATTAGTGTTCACATCACATTTAAGCTGCTTTAAAATGACAGATTCAAGTTCCAGAAACATGAGGTTAAAGGAGTTTGTGCTTTGCAGAAACACTGACTGGGACCTTGTAGGGCAGATCCATGTTGGTGGCTTTCTGTAGGTTTGGAGCAGAGTCACAGGCTTTGGCACACTGACATGGACACTGCCCTTCTGCCTACTGGTGCAGCTGGAAGGCTCTGGGAATGGGGACCTTTCCATGACATGCATTTCTTGCAGTGTCTTCCCAAGGGAAGAACAGCTCCGACACCGATTCAGTGCCAGCAGCTTCAGTGCCATTTGGTTTTGTGCTGCTTGGATTGTTGGCTCTCAGCACAGGAATAAAGTTCTCAGGTGACTCCCTCCTCAGGCACTGTGTTCCCACTGATGGTGTCTATCAACAGAAAGTTAAATACAGCCCATGTTGTGGCTGGCACATGAATGCCCATGGATTTCTGTCCTTGGGAGGGATTGAACTCAACAGATAAACAGGGCAATGGAAGAGACAAAGACAAAAATAACATCAGGTGTTACTAGTGTGTCCTCATTTGGTGTGCTGCAAGTAAAAACAAATGGAATGTGTGCACCCTGGGGGTTTGGCTGGCACTGTGCTGCTTGCATCACAGCAGATGTGCAGGCTTTGGCTTGTTCAGCATTTGAGTGCCTCAGAGAGTAACTAACCAGAAATGGACTTGAAAGTGCATACACTCAGAAATAAGGTGGGTATCATATGCAAAGGAGCATTCCTCCTGTGGCAGTTCAGGTGTGGCAATATTGAGAATAATGGTGATGGGAAGAGGAGACATGGTGCTGGTGGTTACAGTAAGGGCTAGTTGCTGCTTGAGCACATGGGTGCTGCTGTGATTCTGCTGGGTTATGGTGCACATGTCGGGGGCGTTCATATTCTGGGGAGAAAAAGCAACGTTTTCCTTAAAGTCACTCAATGGGTGACAGGCAGTGCAAGTCTTTGGAAGAATTTAGGGGGTAAAAAGATGAAAGCTAGCGGAGATGTTTGTGCACCAGAAAGCCTGGGAGAAGATGAAGGGTATGGGAGACTACATGCAAACACAAACCTATTCTTAAGGAAAAGCTGTGCTTGCTGAGCTGGAGAAAGTGCCTGTATGAATATCTAGGAGTTAGCTGTGAGCATCACCCACAAGAAGTCCATCCCTCTCAGGATACTGGTGCCTCCTGGTGTCTGAAGAAGTTTTTGTTAAAGCTGTGTAAGTCAGACACCCTAAATGCTTTGGCTGTATGAGGGTCTCATTTTAATCTTATTCCTTCCTTCAATTAAGTCATGCAAGAAATTAAAATTGTTGCTGTGTTCCTGCCAATGCTCATGATTTTAAAATCACATCTTTATGTCCCAGGTGCCTCCCTGTCCTGCTGAGGAGGAGCTGTGTCAGAGTCCCCAGGGACTGCTCCATCCCTGGCTGTTACACCCACTCTGTAGAAAAGCAGCATATAAAACCAGCCTTGTGTCTTTCTATTTTTTTATTGCGTGATGCTTGACCTCTGCTTTGAAATGAGGAAGGTACACAGCTCTGCTGCTCTGTGACTGATTTCACACTTGTTTCTTGGGTGGCTTATTTAGGAGGTCCAGGAGAGCCTGTAAAAGCTTCTGTGTTGGCAACGAGCTCCTCGTGACCCCTGAATCTTAGAGACGCTCTCTCTGCTCTCATGTTGTTTATGAAGCAGCTCAGACAAACCTTTTCCAGCGATGTTTCTTATAACCTGCCAATTCAAGTTATGTGCTTAATGACTAAGCCCTCGCAATTAAGTGGCAGATTGGCCCAAGGTAAGTTGGAAAGTGCCATGAAATAGAAGATGCACAGAAATAACAATTCAGTATCCTTCAGGGGTTTACGCTTGGCAGGGAGAGGACACCCAGTTTCTGTGCAGCATGGACAGAGCAGCATGCTTGCAGCCCATCTAAAGTGACTTCTGGGGCTGCAGGGCTGGTGTGGCTAGTGTTGGAGAGCCTTGGGGTCAAATTTATCACTAAGCAGGGCTTAAGTGACACATTATTTAATTAACCTGCCTGATCCCCTGGATTTGCAATGATAGGGCAAAGGTATGAAATAATAAAATACATTGTCATTTAAAGATCAGGTTTCCCCTGAAGGTCACAGGATCTGAGGGGTGTGAGGCTGGCTTATCAGTCACTGCCACCCTCCCAAGACTGAAGTGCAGCATCTTGGTTTCTCCTGTTTTTCAAACTGCTGCTTGCAGCAGAAATAGGTGACCTGGTCCTTTTCTGACTTTGCCCCATTTGTCCAGCCCTGGTTGCCTTGGCTGGGCACTGGAATATTGCAATCTGTGTCATACCATATTATGACTGTGTGGACATCTGTCCATTTTTGTTTCCCCTTAGCTCTGGTTCCCTCATTAACATTTCTGCTGTACACCATCATAAGACAGGGATAACTGGGTGACTTATAAATCACCGTCTGCTGTGGGAATTGTGAAGTGTGTATTTTAATGTCCAAGAATCACATCTCGCACTTGATGTCTTTGTATGTTGACAGCCCACAATAGTCCGTTTGTTCCAGCTGCCCCATGTCTAAAGCTCCCAAACCATTGCATCATTACTTACACCCTGTCTTAGGAAACATTTAACCCTTCACTAAGTGGGCAGGAGTATACAAGTGGACCCGGTGCACATTTTCCATTTAGGAAAAAAACCCAAAGTGCTCATGATTTTTGCTGTTGAGTAAAATTGTAATTATGGAGTGAAGTGCAGGTGGCTCTAGGAGGTACCTGGCTTTGGCTTTGTTGGAGGGTAGCCTAGATGATACGATGACCTTTTCTGGCCTTCATATGGACTGTATTTTTTTCAAGGACCATTTTCTGTGCATTGATGTGTGACTAGTGTCTGATCAGGAATGGTGCTTTGAGGTGTTGCTGTCACTGGAGATCTTGGCATTTGACAGGACAGAGTTTGGTGCAATCTCCAAGCTTCCCTGACCTTTCCTCACAGCTGAGAGTTGTATTCCTTGTCACCTCTACCTGCCTATGTTTCTCATGCACCTGCTGGGGCATGTATCCACCAAACATGTTCAATTGGCTGTTTTGCCTGGATATGTGCAGCTGGTAGGAGCGCAGGGTGCTCCATAGGGTACCAAGGGGTACTGGCTCGCCGTGTGGAGGGAGTACCCAGCTGCAGGAGCCTTTGCCAATTTGGTCAGCTAGGTGTGTCATAAAGAAGATCAAAATGATACTCGATTTGTATGTTCTCTGGGAAAAACCATATAATCTACTGCAGAGTCTCTTAATCTAATGGTTAGAAGCAGAGCAGGAATCGGGCTGGAAGCCAAAACCAAAGAATTCCAATTAGAAATAGGACACAAATATTTAGCCTTCTGTATAAACTACCTAAGGTTAAAAAAAAAAAAAAGTGGCTTCTTCATCTTGTAATGCTTTATATTCAGTCTGGATGCCTTTACAGAGAATACACTTCAGCCAAATTTGAGATATTTGGCTCAGCACATGGATAAGGGGATGAAATACTATAGTGTGTTATGTACAAGAGGTCAGACAAGGTGATCAGATGGTTCCTCCAGCTCTAGAGCCTCTAAGAAGTTTTAGTATGGCTGGAAGGATGGGGCCAGCTAAGGTGTGAGGCTGTGACTCCATCTGTGCTCTCCTGGGACGAGCAGAGGGTCTGCGTGTGACCCTGCCTCTTGTTCCTCCGATCCTGGGAGAAGATGCTCTGAAGAGAAATTAAAGGTTACGAGTTTTAGAAGTCATATAATAACCTGAAATCCCATGTTCTTTTTTTGTTTTGTTTTTATTTCTCCAACCATGTGCTGGTGTGATCCAGCCCACATATGAGTTTGAAATGTTCCATCATGATTTCATTATTTGTTTAAAAGTGGGAATTGTCAATCTCTTTTGCTTTAATTACCTGACACTACAGGGCTTCAAAGCTTCTTTTTACACTCCAGAATGTGCCCTTGGGATGGGACAAGTCTGAGTTCTGCAGCAGATGCTTTCAGAAGAAAGTTGTTGGCGTGAGTGGCTGAAAATAGAAGCTTGTTTACAAGGCTGGTTTTGCATTATCAGCTGTGGTGCTCGAATAATTAAGGCTGTGAACCTAATTAGCTCAACACTCCATAATTCTCTTCTGTCTCTCCAGGGGCTTGTCTTGCATTCAGCTCTGTACTGGTTCAGCTTGTGCCAGGAACATCTTTATCCCGGGGAGGCTGCATTCACACAAGTACCACCTTAACTGCTGTGAATCCCATGCTCCATTTTCAAGTACACAAATCCTCTCTGTAGGGCTTTCTGGAGAGCCCATCCCTGGATTATTTGGCTGCTTTTATTAAAACCATACAGGCAGAAATACTGATCTCTAGTGAAGCATCAGGAGAGCTGAATGATCCCATTGTTACTACTGATTGAAAGGGTGCTTTTACACTGCCTTCAAGCTTGTGTCTGTTCTTAAGTGGAAAATGTTTCTTAATGCTGAATAATGTAGTAACGTTTCTGGCCAGCATGATCTTTTTGACAGTGAAACATTGCCACACGCTTGAGAATGGACCAGGGCTGCAGCTTTCACCTCTTCCATCTGGGTTAGGAGGCTTCTAAGCAGGACCTGACTCTGGGCAGGAGACAGTGTCCTATCCAGCCCTGACCTGAATGGTGCTGTTGCCCAGGGACCCCACCACAGGATGCCCAAGCACACCCCATGGCCATGGCAGCCCCTACCCTGGGCATCATCTCCCATGTGTTTCCTGATCCTCAGAGCCAACCCACGCACTACTGGGAAATGTTTCTTTTCAAGTGAGTGAGCTTCAGCTGTTCTGACTATCCCTTGTGTGCGTCCTTCCTGTTTGCACAGATACTTGATACGTGCACCTCAGATGGAAAGGGCTGGACATGATTAAAACATGCAGTCCAGCCACAGGCATCCTTTTTTACTCAATGCTCCCCCTTCCTTGCAAGACATCCTGAGGGGTTGAAAGGGTATTTAGGGTTTATTATGCAAAGTGTTGAGTAATTCTTTAACTATTTTAGATGCAGAGGGACAGATGCAAGGTGCTGCTTATTGACGCATTCTGCCTGCCTGTATCATGGCTGAGATTTGCTATGTTCATGCTGAGGTACTTTCTATTTCTGCACGATTATCTTGGCATAAAAAACTCAAGCCTTCCTGATTTATTTGGATTTAAATTGAAGTTAGTATGTAAACTGATTAGCTTTATCAAAATACTTACATTTTTTGAATTCTCTGAACTCCCAGAATAACGGATGTTCCAAGTTACTAACATGTAACATTAACATTTCCCGTTAATTACAGGGCTCTGATGAAAGCCTCTCTCCCAGTGGGTGCATAGCTCTGGAACCAGTGGTGGTTCCTGGCACATGATTAACAGCTCTGAATCAAGGCAGAATGGTTCTCTTGGACATCCTGGCTCTGCCAGGGGCACTGCCATTCCTGTGGTGTATCTGAGCTCACTGCTGCTCACGTACAAGCGCAAAAACATGTTTGTTCTGCTCTTTTAAAAACAGTCCTTGCATGGCTCAAATGCCTTGAAATTCAAGGTAAAAGCAAATATTGGTGTGCTGGTTTTCACAAGCCCCACTGTTAAATGGTTACGTATGACGTGGTTGGCAGAACATCAGCAGCTAAAGCAAGAGCCCTCAGACTTGCTCCTCTCACCCTTGTTCGTCCCGTGCGTGCTGCCTTCTGGCACAAAGCTGGGCAGCCTCATCCCTCTCAGTACGGTGGGGAATGGGACAAGGGATTTATCCTCTGCCTTGTCTTTTGTTCTGATGCCCAAATACTCCAGTGAGTTAATTGCTAGCAGAGGGAGGAGAGGGTAGGGGGGAGCCACATGCAAAGAAGAGAGGGACATTTTGAGATGCATCCAAGACAAAGATACAAACTGTGAAGGGCAGTGATACAGAGAGACAACTTCTAGCCTTGCAATGGGGGATGTGTCTGATGGGATGGTGGAACCATGAGGCTGGCTCACCAGGCAGAGCTGAGAGGGCAGGTCCAGTGCTCTTCTGCTACATAGTGTAAAGGCAAGACTTTCTGAACTTATAATGGATAATTTATGATGTAATCCTCACAGCAATAGAGCCCCTCCATTTTGTGAAACAGAATGTCCTCTAGAAAATATTTGCACTTAGCTAGTACACGCAGATTCAAGGAAATTCTTTCAGGAGGGTTTGAGTCTAATAAAACGGGAATGTGTGACCTGGCCTGCACCATTATTTGCCCGGTTTTATCCTTTTGTTATTATTTCCAAATGTGGAATTCTCATTCTTCTGCAGTTCTTCAGGTGAAGCTAGGCCAAGAAAAAACAATGGTCTCCTGCAATTACGGGGAGCACCTATTAGGGCTGTAATGAGGCTAGCAATGTGGGCCAACATCCAGAATGGCACATTCCTGGGGTGTTGTCAAAATGTCCCTGCCAGCACCCAGAAGCCTGGTTCCTCTGTGGGTGAAGAGGTGCTGGGTGGAGCGGTGGGACCCCCGTGGGGCTGGGGGATGGCCACCCTCAGCCCTTCCCTACGAGCAGCTGGGCTGCCTTGGCCAAAAGAGCACAGTGTTTGGCTCCAATGTTCAGGGACGCAATGGCTTGCAGATCATGCCGTCCCCTCCTCTTCCAGGATGTAAATCCTCTGAGACAGAGGCTGTGCCATCTCTACGTGCTCGTGTTGGCGTGTCGGTCCTTACGTGACGCAGAAGACAGAGCTGTTGTGAGCACACTGCCAGCAAGCTCCGGGTCTTTTCTGCTCCAGTATTTATGGTTTTACCTATCAAAAGAACTACTTTTTAAAAATGTGAACGTTCTTACTTCTGCCTGCCAGATATTACAACTGGGAGAGCTGGATCCTTCAAGTGTCTCCTTGTTCTAGTTATAAAACCAAATTTGGACAGCAATGTATAATATTTGTGAAGGGTTTTACATGGGCTTTGTGGCACAGACGTGGTGGGTCCTGGTGCCAGGTGTTAACCAGGGGTTGGTAGGGCTGTGGACTGCAGCAGACCTGCCACCAGCACAGTGTGGGGATGCTGCGGCTGCTGGGTGAGGAGCAATCAAGGATGAATGCAATGACTATTTTCCAGAATGTAAACAGCCTCGCAGTTTAATGGCTCTATTTACGTTGATGGAGATCAGGAAAAACACTTTGTTATTTTAGTCTGAATAAGCTCATGCAGATGGTAAGCAGAAGCAACGTGTTTGGAGTTTCTGGTGTTCTCTGACAAGCCAGGTTGCACATGAGTGTGTTAACCTTGCCTTAGAAAAGTGCTGGATTTTTATCAGCTTGTTCACCAAACTGTCACAACAAGGCATAAAACCACAGAAGGCTCACATGCTGATATGAGAAATCTGCTTGTTCTTGGTACTGGAAGAGGAATAGGAGCTTTCTGCTCTTTGTTAAATGCTGTAACAAGCCATTTTTTTTCGACAAACCACAGAGTGAGCTGTTGAGCGGGGAGCCGGGGTGAGAGGAAGATGTTCCATGGACAAATTGCTCTCTTCTCCCGCCACCTCCAACCTCCACAGATGCGCAGGGTGGGATTTGTCAACTCATTCAGAAAAAGCCATTTGCATCATATCATTTACCGGCGCCAGCGAGTCCTCTGTTCCCTCCTGGCCAGGGGCTCCCGTGCCGGCAGGCCGGCTCCCCGCGAGCCGGTGTTGCGGCTGGGGGAGCCGAACGAGTTAAGCTGCGCTCGCCGTTCCAAGTGGGAGCGAAGAGCCATTGCAAAATGTTTTTTCCCCCTTTGGCTCTGCATATTGTTTTAAAATTAAATTGGTTCTGGTTAGCAAACAAGAACAGGACAGCAAAATTAAATTTTCTGGGGAATGTTGTGAATCCTGTGTGAAAACTAAACCCCAAAAATATTTTTTCCCTCCCGCGCTCTTTGGCTTGCCTTCATCCCCTCATTGCCTGCCATCCCTCCCTCTCCGTTTCCTCCATGGATGTGTTGGTGGGTGGCAAGGCTGGTGTCCTTATGCTGAGGTGCTGTGACAAGCAGCAGCGGGAGTTAACGGGAGCTGGGGTGTCATGGCTTGGCCAATAAGTTGATTTCTTTGTCCTTTCTACTTATTGTCCCACATCTTCTTGCTCTTTCATTCTTGCTTTCCTCCCAGCCCACACGCTGCCTGAGAGACATTGTTGCTCTCTGTGGCAGGTGAATGCTGTGCCGGTCCAGAGAGTAACTCAGATGCACAGAGGACGTGGTATTAATTTTAGAGGCAGAATTTGAACTATAAAGTATCATTGAGCCCTGCGCAGATAACTACCACAGGCCATCTGCAATGCTTCAGTCCCGCTGGAGTCCAGCACAGGCTCTCTGCATTGGAGGAGCTACACCCACATAGGGCTCTGAGATGGACAATACAGATTTCTCCCTGTCTGCTTCCATCTTATTTATTTATTTATGTGCAGATGGAAAATCTTTGACACAAATTGGCACTCCTTAGATTCTGTTCCTCTGGAAAGCTCCTGCAGTTCTTAAAAGCTCCTCCATTTGGTCAGCCCTGCAGGCATTCGCTGTGCACTTCATAAGTCATTTCTCTAGTCATTGCCTCAGTATTTGTGTCAAGTCTTCTTGGATCTTTATTTATAATTTGGCGTGAGTTTGTTCTGAGGGCTCAGCAGACTCTTGCTGTTTTGTACGAGCTAGGACATCTTGCTCTCAGACCTTTAGATGGGACAGCAGGTTACTCTGAGTTGAGTTTCATCATACTTGTCGTGCATGTGGAGCTATTGTTGTTTACTGGCTTTTGGTATTGCTTGTATTCAGGAAGTAAGACTCCTGATGCCTTGTAATGCTTGGTGCCCTGTGCCACTGATTCCTGGAGGTCAGGAGTATACCCTGGGAGGTGTCACAGCATAGTTGCCCTTCTCACACTCTTCTCCAGGCAACTCCTCTTGGCCATTGCTGGAGATAGGAGGCTCAAACAGTTCTTCAGCATAATGTGGAGCAACCACATGACCTTATGTGACTGGGAAAGAATGACAGGGTCAGACAGCAGGTCTAAGAGAAGAATAAATGTCTCTGGGGAGGCAGCATGGGTCTGCTGAAATCTCACCTCCAGGTGCCACATGACCATGGGCGCCTTGTCTCTCCAAGTACTGTTTTCTGGAGCAGGGCTGTGTGTTGGACCCTGTGGCTGGAACAGGGCTGTGGCTGTCGCGGGCAGCCAGGGAGCACTCCTCCCTTGCCATCAGACCATTAGAATAAATAAAACAGCTCCACTTACACTGGATGAAATCAAGTCTTCTGGATTGTGGCCTAAACACGGTCAACAGCTCCTCTGGGCCCTCAAGCTGCCAATAGCTTGCACCTCCTAGCAAGTCTGTCCTTGGGAAGGAGCCATTAGAGTCTAAGGAAATTTTGCAGATCTCCATCTTTCAAGAAGTGGGAAGTTATCACTGATAGGATTTGCAGCACCTTTTGTGTCAAGGAACAAGATATGCAGGAAACATACTAATTAGAAACCAGGTCTCAGTGCAGTGCCCCAGCAAATGCCCTCTTCATAGAATCATAGAATCATAGAATCATAGGGGTTGGAAGGGACCTCGAAAGATCATCTAGTCCAACCCCCCTGCCAGAGCAGGGTCACCTAGAGTACATCACACAGGAAGGCATCCAGGCGGGTTTTGAATGTCTCCAGTGAAGGAGACTCCACAACCTCTCTGGGCAGCCTGTTCCAGTGCTCTGTCACTCTTACAGTAAAAAAATTTTTCCTGATATTCATCTTAAACCTCCTATGCTCCAACTTGTATCCATTACCCCTTGTCCTATCACTGGTCTTCACTGAAAAAAGCTTAACTCCATCGTCTTGACACTCACCCTTTACATATTTGTAAACATTGATGAGGTCCCCCCTCAGTCTCCTTTTCTCCAAACTAAAGAGACCCAGCTCCCTCAGCCTTTCCTCATAAGGGAGATGTTCCACTCCCTTAATCATCCTTGTGGCTCTGCGCTGGACTCTTTCAAGCACTTCCCTGTCCTTCTTGAACTGAGGGGCCCAGAACTGGACACAATATTCCAGATGTGGCCTCACCAATGCAGAATAGAGGGGGAGGAGAACCTCTCTTGACCTACTAACCACACCCTTTCTAATACACCCCAGGATGCCATTGGCCTTCTTAGCCACAAGGGCACACTGCTGACTCATGGTCATCCTCCTGTCTACCATGACCCCCAGGTCCCTTTCACCTACACTGCTCTCCAGCAGGTCAGCCCCCAACCTGTACTGGTGCATGGTGTTTTTCTTCCCCAAATGCAAAACTCTACACTTGCTCTTGTTAAACTTCATCAGGTTTTTCCCCGCCCAAGTCTCCAGCCTGTCTAAGTCTCTCTGAATGGCAGCACAGCCTTCTGGTGTTGAAGCATGATTATCAACAGCATTGCCAAAACTCTCCAGGGTACTGCAAGGGTTAGATTTCCCTTCTGCTCAGGCCTTGTGGTGGTTAGATTGCACTTGGGTGTAGAGCCATCAGCAAGCTAATGGAGTTTTCCAGGCCCCTCTGATAGTTGCAGGCTTGTGTTGCATTTGTTGTGCTAGGAGTTGTGTGCACGGGGGTGCCAGTAGAATTCATCAGAAGGGAAATAATAATAAACTGGGATCTAAAGCATCAGTTTGATAAACCTCTCCCTGTAGCTGCCACCTTTTCTAACACAAGTGCTGCATATATGACTTCTTGATTGTATGGCCAAAAGTGCTCTAGAAAGATGTAGTCATCTGTTTCTACACACAGACACAAAATATTTCATATTTCTTGCTATATCATTGTAGGTATCTACTTCTTCATTGCCATCTTGGTCTTTGTGACTAAAGCTGTTGTGTTGCACAGCACCACCAGGTCTGATGTGGAGATTGGGACTGCTGGGAAGAGGCTGGAGTTGCCGGGATTTGCTGCTGCTACAGCCTTCATCCTAGGCACCCTACATCTCTCTCTGGTTTCTCTCCAGGAGGTGCTCCTGATGTCTGACTTGTCTTTTTGGTGTCCAGTTGCTCACTCTGTTTGTCCCTTTGCTGCTGATGTAAGTACAAGAGCATTTGGAAACCCAGAGCAGTGGTTGCACACTTGTTTAGTGTATATAATTTTATCCTATAATTTTATTCTATCATATCTCTTTAAATGGGAATTCCTTATGCTAAAGTTTCAAACAGGGCTTGAGGATATTACCTGAAATCTTAGTGAGATCTGTTGAGTAATTTCTGAGTGCTGTGAGCATAAATACATTTCCTGGTTCTGAAAGTCTTAACGTTTATCAGCTGTGCAACCAGCCTTATTTTGTGGAATCAGGCTTCCAATGTCCAAAGACCTCAGCAATAGATGGAAGAAGGTAATTGCTAAGCTGCAAAATAAATGCTTTTGAAGCTTTTCCTTCCAGGACAAGACCTAGTCGTTTTTTCCCAATTGCTAACACACCTTCCTCCTCACTCAGAGCAAGCTCACAACCTTTCTCAGATATGGAAATTTTCCTATTCTCTGCTGTCAAAAGCTTTCTATCCTCCTGTTTTGTCTCCCTTAAGTCTTCCTCAGCATGCCATGGTCTCTCTGCCTTTCACTGGGCTCACCTTTTCTTGCACTTCCCTCTTGTAGTGCTGCCCACATGGTTCCCATTTACTGAAGGTGGGAGCCAGTGGGCATATCTCATGTGTGATCTGAGGGGATGAGATTCTCAGGTGAATTATTTAATTAGAGACTGCCATGCAGTTTGGGGGAAATTTACTTTAATAAGTTGATTTTAATATTTTCCATGCATTTATTTTTTCAGTGGAGATTATGCCATATCCAGAAAGATAACCATTTACTTAACCACTGAGATACATGCAGTTAAATCCTGAGAAATTGTGCTTCTTTAGATCAACCTTTATCCCCCAGAATTGTCTTGGAAGGCTGTCTCCTCTGGCTGGGGGCACAATCCCTTTCAGAGGCTTAACAGTGATTATTTGTTTAGCTGAGTAAGTTTAAAAATCTAATAAATACATTGCAAAAATCTCAGATCCCTCTCCCAGAAGGCAAGCCAATTACACCATTAGCTTAATCCAGCACCTCATATAGTCAATTTTAATATGATTCTTTAGCTCCAGAATATGATGTATTTTCAGTTGAAGGATTTGTGTTCCAGTAGTAAGAGAGGAGAAGGTGGGAGGGCAGTGCTGTAGGTCACTCAGCAAGTTGGGTACACAGATGTATTTTAAAAAAATGCAGAGGGTCTCTCTGGAAAAGAGCTAACATCTAAATCCGTTCATTGATTGGAGTAACTCAGAGCAGAGCCTTTTGCTGTGGATTTAGCTGAGTCCCACATATCATGAACAAGTTGTGTTCTCATCTGCCCCTTCTGCCTTTGTGGCTCCTTGGATTTTTGACAGCATGATACAATTAGTAGGCATGATACAATTAATGGATGATATCTGGAGCTACTGTCCTGGCAGGCTGTGTGAGCACCCCTCTCCATCTCCACAGCGACCGAGGATGTGCTACGTATTGCGGAGGAGTTGTGCTGGCAGCAGTGGCTGCAGAGTAACTGTTGTGAAATTTAACATCCATCCCATCCAAGTCCAGATATCCGCAGTGTTGATCTCCAGGGCTGGGCTGGCTTTAGGTTGTTTTCCAAGAAGATAAAGTGGTATAGAGCTCCTGTGGAGTTCACCTGAGCTGCTTTAGGTGCTTGCTTCACAAGGAGCCATGCCTGTTCTTCTCTGCTCACCTTAAAGGGATAAAGAGGAGTAGCTCAGATGATATCTTCATTGCAGTAAAGCTGGAGAACTATTCCCCTGAAATGCTGGCAAGCAATGAGGGGAAGCCAAGGGCATCAAGGAATGTGTCTGTGTCCAGGGGAGCAAAGCAATACACTCCCAGTGTATCAGGAGTAAAACCATTTCAGTAAAGAGTAGCATAGTTGCAGGAGGATAGGCTGATCATGGCAAGATTCTGGGTGAAAATGCAGAAAAAGTATTTATTGAATACACATGAATCTTCTGTGTTTGACAAAATGATCAGATACAGATTTCATAGTGATAACTGAGCACTTTTGTGGTTTAGGCTTCCTAAGTGGTCTTTCATCTGTTCCTCCCCTCTTCAGGTCTGCTTATTTTTTACACTTAAAATTACTGTAATTAACAGCCATATCACAGTTAATTATTTTTTTCTAAAAAAATTAAAGCAAAGAGCTATCTATATGTCAATACATTGTCTGCTCTTTTGCACTGAGTTATGGATTTATATTTTCCTCTTTTTTCCTCTTATTTGTATGTATTTGCAATATTTTCCTGCTGCTCTTTCTCTGCTCTCTCCCCTGGACCCACAGCACAGCTGTTGCCTCTCCATGTCTCACTGGTTGGGAAATGCTGTCTTAAACTCCCTTCCCCAGAGATCCTCTTGACCTGTGCCCTGAATTTGTTCAAATTTGCTATTTTTTTAAATACATTATCTTTAAGCCGTTGTTCTTGTTCCTTCACTGCCTTAAATATGCTGAATTTTATAGTTTTGTAACCACTTGCACTCAAATTTACTTCCAGTTTTCAACTATTAATCAACTTTCTGTATCAATAATATTCAAGTAATTAACATTCCCTCCTGTACTACTTTCTCTTTTCCAAAGCAACTTTTCCCCACACATTACAGCAGCTTGGTGTGTCTGGGACCTGCCCTACTCTGTCTTTAGCAGATACCAGGATAATTTGCATTACCTGTTCCTACCAACTTCAATTATTTGTCTGCTTCAGTCGGGTCCTCAAAAAGGCCTCATCTGTGTCCTCTTTCTGATTAATAGAGCTCTGTGGGACATCTCCTGTTCTCCTTGTCTTTGTCTCTGGGGGCATGCACAGAGTCTGTTTCTCACCTTTTCTTGAACTCCAAAATATTCTTACTACAAAAAAAAAAACCCTTTCCAATTTCCTTCTTAGTTTCCTAAACAAGTTACATCTTCTCATGTCAGTCTTCCCTTCCAATTATGTCTTTCCATGAAGAGTATGTGAGGCTAGATGCTGTAGGTGTATATGAGGGCTTTAAAGTCATCTTGTTTATTCCCCCTTCTCATGGCATTTATGTCCAGACATATCATAAGATCTGAAGGCTGCCCTGTTATTTTCACTCAGAGTTTCTCTTCAAGCCTTCTTAAATGTTCCTTTCCCTTAGCCACATGCCAAGCCTTCAGCTGCTTTTAGGGCACCCACTAGCTTTTTTGAAGAGTTCCCTTCAGACCTAGTTTCCAGTCACCTCACTAGGTTAGAGAAGTACCAACCATCTTCATCCATATGCTACTGTTTCCAGCCTCCTCTGTCTGCAGAAGAACATCTCACCAGCACAGCAGCAGGCATTGCAGCTGGTGCGGAGGAGCAGGTGCCCAAGCAGACCTGTCCTCAGCACATCAATATTGTTTTGTGAGATCCTAAATGTTGCTCACAGCAGCTCTTTGTTCACATATCTTGCTTGGGCTTATAGGGTAGCCAAGCTACAGAATTGGTTGGAAGAACTTGCATTACCTTGAAGTTACTGAAGACCTGCAACAAATACTGCTTAACAGAAGTGTATTTAGAGGAGGTTTAGTCTTGATCTTGAGCTATCAAGGAGAAACAAAAACGTAGCAGGCAGGGGTATAGGAAGATCCAGGCACAAGAAGGCCATAACAGGTAAGTTTGGACTAGAAACTGGGTGCCTATTTTGACCACAGACATTAAATAACTAAAACATTTTACATGGGGGTAGGATGATCTCTGATCTTGCAGAAGATTTTAAGCCAGCAGTGGATACCTTTACAAAAGATCTGATCTGTCCTGCCGAGGGACTGCATTTGACTCCTGCACTCCATGTGTGCGTCCTGGTCTGTTTGGTGCAGGCCATCAGGCTAATGATGCTGGTCTTTTCCAGCCATTCCTTCGTGTCTCCAAAATCAGGTTCAGACTCCACCCTGTGTGCTTTGGTACAAGATTCCCCTGAAGATTAGCTGGGGAGAGCTCCTGCCAAACCGGGTCCCTCCAGCTGAGCCGTATCTGCGAGCCCAGAGGAGCAGGAAGAGCCAGGGCCAGTTCCTTCAAATACTTTACAGATTAAGACCAGGGTCTGGGATGTGTGGGAAGTCAGAGGAGTTCACAGACTCCAGCGGGTTATGGTCCTTGCTGCAGTGGGACTGATCTGCGCCAGCAGTTGCTGCCTTCCTCACCCGACTGTCTTGGCCGTTCACTGTCACGTTCAAGGGCAATGACTCTGCCATGTGGGCAAGCCCTCTGACATTATTTGAGTGCAGCTGGAGGCATCTACTTTAGCCTTGAAAATGCCTCTTTCTTGGCCGTGTTTTTTGTTTATTATAATGCTGTCTGTAATGTGCAAAAGTACATTTATTTTTTAACTTCCTTCTTTATGTACTAAAGAGTGTGGTTTTAATTAAGGATGTCAGATTGAAACATTTCCGGTTTCATGCGTTGTTTTTTGGTTGGATTTTCTTGGTTTGGTTTTTCTTTTTTCTTTTCTCGTTTTTTTTTTCAGGACAGTTTTCAGTTAAAATGTTTTAGAGTTTTGAAAAATACCAGATGCCCAGTTCACAAAGTGTGTGAAGAGCCCTAGTCGCTCCCCCTTTCTTCCAGGGAAGTCAGCTGCAGCACCGAGCGGGAACAGCCAGGGATGGGCAACGGTGAGAACGGGGTCAGCAGGCAGGGCTGGGATTGGTGGATTCCAGTGGTGCACCATGGCTGCGGCTCCTCACACGATAGGAAACGTTGACTCAGACCCATAAAATGAAGCACCTGATTTCTATGGATTCTAGATTGACCCCACAAAGAGCTAGGGATTGTTAGAGGAGGTGGGCAGAGCCTTCCTTAGCAGCAGAGCATCTCCACTGCAGTGGAGGGGTGTCAGGCGTGCCCCTGCCACCCCTGGCTGTCTGCTGCAGCCCCCACCCACAGCAACGCGAGGCCAACCCAAACAACTTGTAAAACAGAACAGTTGTTTTGCTGCGCATCAACCACCGTTAAAAGAAAAATAAAAACAAGCCAGATTTTAGCTCTCCTGGTAGTAGAAGAGATCCTGAAATGTCCTGTAAAGGCACCCAAAATTTTTGAAAACAGCAGGAGATGAAAATTTTGTTAAAACCAGGTTTCTTGAGCCAGTCCTGTGATTTTGGGGAATTTGACTCATTATTTTTGAATGTTGGGGTTTGGCAATGCTGAAGTCCTCATTTTGAATTTGTTCCCGATGTGGAATGTCAGCTTCCTGGCATGACTGATCCGTGTCACTCTCCTCTGGGGCAGCCAGAGCCCTGGGGGGCAGGCGGCAGAGAGGTCGGGCACAACCACTGCCTGCACTCTGAGGCTGCTGCTGGGTGAGTCTGGCTCACATCCCTGCACAGGGCTCTTCTCAATCAGGCTGTGTGTCTGCCACATGACAGCTGCTCAGGCAGAAAAAAATGGATTATGGGAGCTGCTTGTTGGGCTGAGTGGAATGGGTGAACTTGGGTGCACAGTTTACCTGGGTTAAGCACTTTACTGGGATTAAATGAAAAGGTTAAAGACCTCACACCTGTATGTCTTTGATTCCAGTTCAGCCATGAAGCACATGCACTAGGTGTTGCTCAGCCCATGCTGCCCAGCTCGCTTTTTGCAGGAAAGTACTGGAAACATCCATCCTCTTGCTGCAGTGTTAGCACTGCAGGCACTGTGGAGAAAAACCATTTCTAAAGAAAACCTTAACTGTGGCACCTTGGCAGAATGGTGTTGCCTGAGCAGCAAGGGGACTGGGCCCCAGTGATGGCTGCTGTCATCTGCCCTGCACCCGTCAGGAGGAGGTGAGCGTGGGGACAGGCGTGGTAGCTGCCCTTGTGTCTTCTCACTTTTTGTGTTACAGTGTACAGCTGTACAGCAAGCCAACGAGTTACCTTGTACACAGCTGTGTGGGTTTCAGTTGCATGGGGTTTCCAACACCTGGGAGGTAAGAATCCCTTGTACAGGGAGATGTCCCCCTTCATGACTTCCTCCGCTGGGGTTCAGCATCATTCAGGGACCAAGTCACCTCTCCTCCCTGGCAGCACAGAAGTCATTCTGTCATTCAAACCAGCTTTAAACCATATAAATCACCATTCCTCCCCACCAGTGGGTAATGCTCCACAGCTGCCAGGTACCCCTACCTCAAAGGCCCCCCCATCCCAATGTGATCCAAAGCTGTGTCCTCCTGGCAAGGCAGCCAGGGAGGGCATTCAGTCTTCCAGCTGCCTGCCTATTTGGGAGCCTGCAAATTGCTGAGTGCTTGAAGAGCTGACCACTTCTTGCCTATTTGGGAATGCTTTTAAATTGTTCCAGAAACTGCTGTTTGTTGATAAATCGGGGCGATCGCAGAGAAGTGTTTTAGCTAAACTGTGTAAAAGAAGGAATGAGCTGCAGCGCAGCACTGCCAGCTGTCATTGGATTTAGAAACACACATCATAGATTTTGTTGCTTTTCAGACAGCTGTGCTTATAGCTGCTCTTATAGCCATATAAAACAGTCATTCTGTCAGCAAACGGTCTGGCAGCAGAGCTGGGTTGTATCTGCAGCCGTGTTCCCAAGCTCAGCGCGTTCGCTCTCTCCACGTGCATAGGTGAAGTCTGGAGGAAGGCGGCTTTGTAGCACAAGCTGTAACCTGTCCTCAACCTCATAGCTTTCCACAGGGTGAAAAGCAAAATGCTGGGCTGTGCCCACTACTCAGGAGGGGAATAGTGCTGATAGGTCTTGTCTTCAGCACCCCTGGTCGTTAGGAATGGGCAGTTGCTGCCCTGAAAGGGTGTTTTGGAAAGTTTTACCCCAAATCTGCATGCGCTGTTTGAGTCTGGCAGATTTACAAATTACAGCTAGCAGTACTCACAGAGATCAGGCCCTGTCCTCGTGGTCTATCCCATTCAGACTTTGGAACTAAAGCTGAGGGCCCCAGGGACTACAATTAGATTTTAAAGGATTTCCTCAGGGAAGGAAGGTAGTGCTGATTTATCAAATTTGAAATTTTCAGAGGAACAATAGCTTGTTCAATAATACTGTGTCCAGGAGGAGTTTCCTATATAACACACCAACTTTAAATGCCCACTCAAAATAGTATTTGAATGTTTTATACACATTTGATTTGCATTCCTTTATACAAAGTGGAACTACTTGAAACAAACTAGCCTAGCTGCATCGGGAGACTGCTCCACGAGCAGCCATGTGTGGGAGCAACTTACTGCTGCACATGGTGTTTCACACCAAGCCCTTGTGCAAGTAGTGTCAGTGAGAAGTAGCTGCTCTCTGTGGGATGAGCCACCTCTCATAGTGGCCCCAGGGACACCCAGTGGTGCAGGCACTGAGGACCAGCAAGGATGCTGATGAGCTGTACCCATGTTTTCTCTGGAGCAGTTTCCATGGCTCAAGCCCAGTGATCTGAAGCGTCCAGCAAGGTGCACAAGTGCAGGTGGTTCTCACACTCTTTCTTGCTCTGTTTTGCTGTACTTCTGCTCTGCTCAAACCTGTGGCCCTCTCCCCATCCACCTCCATCTCCTTCTGAAACCTTAGAAGATGCTGGATTCATCATGATCCAAAAGGGAAAATGTCTTAAGTTATGCAGCAGAAGAAAGCAGCTTTCTTGGCTGTAATGTGATCTTGGTTCCTTCCCAGGCACCAGGCTGGAACAGAGGGCTTGGAAATTGCCCCTCTGGCCATTATCTGAGCTTTACAGCATTTAGTGATTGAACCCAGATCCCAGATCTCTTCTGAAGCTCCATGTCAATTTACACTTGTTCCTAGAAACCATTACTGTCCTGTGAGCTCTTTACCTCGTGAGGATTGAAAACAGAGCTATTCTGCTCATTTGAGCTCTTTCTTTTTTTTCACATCAGGGTAGAGCTCAGGGTTTGTTCCTTTTTCTCACCATCTGAGGATTAAGCCCAATCCTGACTGTTACCTGACCTCGATACCATTTACACACTGAACCCAATGCCTATGGCTTTTATGTGAGCCCTTACAGCATTTGGAAGCAGGCCATGCCCCTTGTCTGGTATCAAAAGCATTATATTAATTTGGGATTCATTCCACAAAATGAGGCTGTCAGCCAGACTCCTTAGCAATTGGATATTGAACCCAGACCTCGTGGTTGTCTTCCAAGTTATATGCCAGCTGGGAACTCGGCCCACAATCCATGGCTGCCGGCCAAGCTCCTTATTGGCGAGAGATTGACACCAAGCCCCCAGACTGCTGTTTCTGTATGGTGGTGTTAAGGACTAAACCTAGCTCACGTGGTCAGCATAATCACCTCTGCATTGGCAGTGAAATGAAAAATCTAGTTAGAGACTTGAATGAATATTGAGGGTCGATGTTCAGCTGCTTAAAAACCAGGGATGATGACAACAATTCCCTTGAAACAAGGCCCCCTCGATACTCCAGGGGGAGTAGCCCAAGATCCCCCATCTGTCATCCAGCTGGATATAGGATCCAGGTTCTCATTAACACACAGTGCGTAGCATTTATTTACTGGCTTGGTAGTATTAAAGCCAGTTCCTCCAACTTTCAGGTATTCTTCAGATGGGATTAAACTAGATCCCTTTTCTATAGCACCGTTAGGCTCTGCCAAAGCACTTCTTGTCACTCAGAGCAGACCTCCAATACTGCACCTTCCCTTGGGAAGCACTTCCCGTGTGCAGCACACCCCCAACCTTTGCTCCCCTGTAGAGCAATAAGGAAGCCTGGGAGGCAAATGTGAGTGAGAGATGGCTCTGCACACCTCCATCCTCTTTGGAGGAAATTGGGAGCCTTACCAGGTAGAGGGAGCATTTCAGGTGAAATATGTGTCTGAGGCAAGCAAACTTTTTCCTCCTGCCAGTAATTTTGCCTGGAAATTCTTCAGCATCTTTACATGGTGTGGTTTTACTGCATAGCAAAATGCTTCAGAAGACTGAATTAAAACCAAACAGCTTCCCAGATGGAATGGTCATCATTAGAATGCAATTTCCAGCAACTGTGTGGGTTTCTTGGTAGCCTCAGAATCTTTAAAATTCTGTTTAAGCAGCAACTTTGAAGGAATGGCTTAGCATGCAACTAGAACAGGAAAATCTTCCCATGATCCAGTGGACCAAGCTAGATGTTATAGTGCATATGGACAATGTGAGATATCCTTAGAACTTGCAGTGATGGTGAAGGCTACTCTTTGGTGCTCTTACTGTGCAAATTGTGGATGGAAGGTTCTGGTTTCCCTGTCTGAAACCCTACCGTGACTGGGGATGGAATCCATGGGAATATTTCAAGCCACATTTGCAGGCTTGTCCCATGGGTCTGGAGTTACTCTGGTTGCCTGTTGCACATCTTCTGATTCATATTTATTTGCTAAGAAAACATTAAGTCCTTGCTGCACACATGTGGTTTTATGAGGATTTTCAGTCCAAGACAACCAGTACAAATGGGATTCAGCTGAGTATGGTGGCAATTTGTTTGTAAATAGATTTTCCATGTACCCACTTGTTATTCTATAAGTGAGAATACCTTTCTTTTTCCATTTATTTCTTTCACCAGCCATCTTATTCATCTTTTGTCTGAATACTCTGGACCACCCTTTCTGCCCTCTTCTTGTAACATTTTCTTTGAGCTTCCCTTTGCTCTTTGCCAGGTCTTCCCCAACCTGTTCCCTTTGCTATCTCCTGCGGGGTGCTCGAGGGGCAGGGGATGCTCCTGGCTTAGGGCTGGTACCAGGAGCTGTTTGCAGGGACACTTCAGGAATTGCTCAGAATTTATGTGGAATGTGGAGTTGAGCAATACTCTTGATTAGCTGAGATTGTTATTTCTAGAGCCAGATTTCTTTATCAACAGAAGGGTTCACCTGTTGTGCATTTGCTTGGTCTCTCAGCTAACCTGGGCGTTTGGGCATGCGTTGTGTCCTGCCTGCTCCGTGCGCAGCTCTCGCCCCGTCCTCCTTTGCACTGGCACGTGCTCTGTGTGCAACAGGCAGACGTGGTGGATGGTGGGGATGGAGGGAGAACAGGCTCTTCTTTCCTGTCCTCCTGGTTGACTTCCCAGAGTTACGAAAGCCCCCGGCACGCCATGCCATGCCCCACCATCCCTCAGCCCACTGGCTGATCTCAGCCTTCGTCTCAGTGTGCACATGAATTTCCACTCTTTATGCTAAACCCTGCCAAAAAAAAATTCCTGAAGCAGAATAAAAAACATGGAAGACTTTCAAACCCAGAGATTATTGAACTGTCCCTCTTACTAAATGGCACTCAATACTATGTTCTTTATGAAGTCTCTAGTATAATGTTTAATTCAGTGACTACAATTGGAAAGTCTTTCCAATTATTTTAAACTGCCAGAGCTGTTTTAATGTGCCTCAGATTTTGTGTTGGCATGCCACAGAGATAAGTGCCATCCATCTTTCAGCAAACTTTAAAATTTAGCCTCATATAAAAAGGAGAAAAATGGGAAAGAATCCCAAAGGATGTACTTGTCTCATGAGCCCCACCACCATTTGTAGCCTTCCAGACAACTTCTCCTGCATTTTGAAATTGTTTGTCTCCCTCTGTGCAGAGTGAGAGATCCATGCAAACAGCCAAAATCTTTAATTCCTGTGCAGAGCTTCAGCTGAGGGCAGGACTGTGAGCAGATCTTCACTGGCGGCCACCCAGCCGTGCCTCACCAGGCTGTATTCCCTCTCCAGATGTGTCCAAGCCTCTGTAACACAGGCTGTAAAAGTTTGAGAAGGCCCAAATATCTTCTGATTTACTTTTTGTGCCAGGGACATGAGGTCTCCCTCTCAGCCCACTGGCTTCTGTTAGTCCCAAACCCACCAAGATGCCCATCCCCACCAAACTCTTCCAGCCACCACTGCTGCTGGGTGTGAGGAAAGGGAGCACAGAGTTTTGCTCTCTTGATTAGCCTTGATCCAGCTACGTGAGCATTGGTAACTGGCAGTAGCTGACTCTCAGCATCCTTGTACTTTTTTTTTTTTAATATCTTTTCTTCCTTTTTTTTTTTTTTATTTGCTTTGTTCCTTCTCCCCGAGCTCAGTGGCACATGAGAGCTGAACGTGTGCACCTCTGCACCAGAAGGAGGGGGAGAAGGGCCAGGGAGAATATCTTATAAATCCAGTTCTGCTCTATTAAGATTCATTCTGGTATGACAATGGCTTTTTCTATTGAAATGCTTTGTGAAAGCCTTGCCTAATGATCTGTTAGCTGGGGAAAGGTTAAATTCGTGGAAGTTTTTCTGGGTTTGATGAAGAAAAAACAGTGCAATTATCCAGAATTCTAAGTGAGTTTTAGCCAGCTGTTAATAATACTGTGATTCTTCATGTTCTCATTACTCAAAAGTAATGTGGCCATCCCCAGTCATGGCAGTAAAATATTTATAGCTTTGTGTTTTGGCCCTGTTTGTACTTACAGAGGGCTGGACATCACTCAAGGTCTTCTAAATGTGCTTCTTTTTTGTGCTTTAGGCACCCGTGACAGTTCTCATCTAACCACAGCTGTCTGCAACAGAGATGTCCAGTTTAAGTCAGTCACCTCAGGAGGGATCAGACATGCTCTTTAACCACTAACAGTTGGGTGTCTTGTGCAAACTGGTCATGAAGGCTCTGCTAGAGTCACTGGAGAGAGTGGTACTTCCAGATTTGCACCATCCTTAGAGCTGCCAAGGATAAAGGAGATAAACGGGCTCGATGCCTGATATTCTTGATAGCAAGAGTGCCCATATTAGCAACCTGGTTTGACACAGAGATGGGTTTATTGGTAGTTTTCTGCTCTTTGCAGCCTCATTGCAGTCTGTGAGTTGGTTTGTGTGCTGGGAGCAAGCTCTGTCCTCTGATTGCTGAGATTTCCAGCTTGGAAAGTCATGGCAGAACATGAAATACACGTGGCATCTCTGTGTCTAGGCACACAGAAACAAAATAAGTGTCATGGGGAAAATATAATTTCACAGTGGCAGGCCCTGCACTGAGATAAACAGACAGCTTGTTTCCTCCGGTGGATGCATGGAAAATCAATTCCCAGTCCTCTGCAAACTTCTAAACATGAACCAAATCCCCTCCTGCAGTACTTAAGAACTACAACTGTTTTGCACCAGCAAAAGGGTTTCATTTCTAGCAGGGGAACTGCAGGTAACACCTTTTTGCTATCTTCATGTTGTCATTTATGTATCTGTCTTATGCTCTTTAAAGGAGTCTCATTTCAAGTGCAGTTTTTTGCCTGGAGGTCTGAAGTAAATGAGTATTAAGTAACTGTATCTGTCTCTAATTCACTAAACATCCAGAAAAACAGCTAATGTGCCTGAACCAGTGGGATGAATACATTAGATTAATCTAATTCAGCTACTTTTCACTCCAACAACCAGTAGCATTTAAAAAGAGGTTGTGAAAGGGATTAGGAATTTTTCTACATTTTCCTTTCTTTTCCTTTCCATGGCCTTGCTGTGTTCCATTAAACACTAGCTATTCACTTAGCTTATTTCCTTGACCCTCCTTAAAACATTGCTTTTAAGGTAAGTTCCTTCTTCTTAGAGCTGGCTCTGTATCCACCGAGGCTTGCAGTGCCTAGGAAGGATGACAGCATCAACACAGACATCTAGGCTGTGAGCCGCTTATCCTGACTGGAGCAAACGTCTCCCAGCTGTCACCATCTCTCTTGCACACCATGATCCAGCAGTGAGGGCACAGAGAGTCTCAGAGCATCACCCCTGGACTTAGAGCCATTCCCTGAGCATGCAGTCGCCTTTTCTCCATCCCCTTCAGCTGCCTTGGCTGTGGTGGTGCACGGTATCACGTCAGTGCTATAGCAAGTCTGATGTATGTATCCTCTGCTCCTTTATCCCCTTCTTTGATGGAAATGTGTAAAGAGACCCAGAGCAGGTTGCCTTCACTCTTCCATTTAACAGCAAATGGCTGGTAGCTGCTCTTGGTGTGTGTATTTCTCATTGATGTTCAGTTTAAATCAGGGTTACCTCACTTGCCAGAGAGACCATCATGTACAATCATGTCAAAAGCCTTAGAAACCATCCAGGTATAAGACCTAAAGGGCTGCTTTGCTGCCCACAAGCCCTGCTCTCCTGTCAGTAGGTTGCTTTAGTGTGATTTGTTCTTGACACATTCCTGTGGCTGTTGATCATCTCCTTATATTTTGTAAGTGCTGACAAGCAGCTTGATTATTTGTCCAAGTATTTTTCTAGGACCTGAGGCCAGTCTGCCTACTCTGTAATTCCCCAGCACCTCCTTCCCCTCTTCTGCAAGTGGAGCCCTCAGTCTGCCCTCTTCAGCCCCCTGGAACCTCCCCGTCCCTGGTGGCTCCTCACAGTTAAGTGGTTGCATCTCTGAGGCTGCTTCAGGAAGCTTGCCGAGTGTCCTGGGATGCAGTTCAGCAGGCAGGCATGATTGAAAACACCACAGTTATCTCATCACTCTCTAACCAAATCTCCTCTCACTGTCACATGAGTTCATATTCTGCAAATGCTGGCATTAGCTTCATCAGACATTTGATTGCTTTTGAGTTTTTAGGGAAGACTGAAGCAAAAAAAAAAAAAAAAGCATTAAGTGTTTTGGCTGTCTCGGCAGTGCCCTGTGGTAACGTCACTTCTCCCTGAACAGTGGGTTTAGCTCTTTCTTTTGTCTTTACTTTCGCTGCTGGCTGGTGCCCCACTGCTCATCGAGGCCACAGCACAGCAGGGGAGATGCCAGCTGGGGACCTTTGGTGCCAGTAGGTAGGACACAAATCCTGCAAAGACCCCAGCACCTTCAGGTTGGGCAGCCCGGTAGCAGGGCATGGCCTGGTTGTCCCCAGGTGGGGAGCCCTCCTGTCCCCAAGCTCAAGGGGTGTCACAAAGCCCCTCTCATTGTGTGCAGAACAGAGGTTAGCTGGCTGCATGGTGCATGCCTTGGAGGCTCTGCTGGATTACTGCTGGGGCTTCGTTGCTGCACAGGGGGTGTGAGAGCAGACAGCAGGCTGTGGCAGCATGCAGGAGAGGTGGCTGTGAGGTGGCAGCCCTGGGGCAGAGATTTCCCCCTCTGCTTCCCAGCACTGCAGGGAGCTGCTCTGAAAGAGATGCAAGGCAGGATAAGCACAGGAAAGGCTGAACTTTCCTTGCCAAGAGCAGATGAAAAGAGATGTTATAAAGTCACTTGTCTCTGGTAACATGGCCCCTAGCTCTGACAGAGTGGTGGAGGGCATCCAAGTTTCATGCTGGAAGGGGATGAGCCCACACCTGGAATCCTATCCCAGTTTCAAAGGTCAGATGAATTTCTGTGGTTACAGATGTCGTGGGGATGGCATTTGACCCTGGCTCATCTACACAGAAGGCAAGGTCTGATGGACAGCAGGATCATTTGAACCTCTCTGGAACTAGCTTTCATTTGAATTACAAACTTTTTTTTGTTTCTTCCCAGCCAGGTCTCTAGACAAACTCTATAACTTTGCTGACTGCTCTGGCCTTCACCTGATCTTTGCACTGAATGCTTTGCGCCGAAATCCCAACAACTCCTGGAACAGTTCCAACGCTCTCAGCTTGCTGAAGTACAGTGCCAGCAAGAAGTACAACATCTCCTGGGAGCTGGGCAATGGTGAGTGTGGGAACAGGAGAGCCACAGGAATGGTGCTTAGTGTGGCAGAAGGTACTCCCTTTTGGAAGAGGATATTATAGATCATAGGACATGTCAGATTATAATATAGTTTCAGAGGAATTAAAAGGCTCCTGCTATGAGGCAGCACCATCTCTAAGACAGAACTGGCATCTGCTAGCACCTTAGCTGGATGTTTCCATCAGGTGGTACAAACCACATTAAATGTTTCTGCCCCATCTGCTGAGTACAGCTTGTCCTGGGGTGGGCAGACCAGCAGCTGTATGGGCTGGGATGGTGGCTGCAGTGCCAGGGGAAGTGGAGGACCCTACAAGGACACCAAGGTGCAGGTTCTTCACCCAGCACATAGCAAAAGAGGTGTGGGAGGAGATGCTGGCACAGGAAAGCAGCAGTGACCCTCATCCACTTCTCAGAGGCTCCTTCTGCTGCTCCTCAGAGCAGGCGGGCAGGTCTGTGGAGCTCAAGCTGTGCGACAGCCTGTGAGCTGTGTGTCTCTCTCCGGAAGCACGGATGAAGGAGCAGAGCTGGCAAGCCTTGCTTTTCTATTTTTATTTTCCCAGAGCCCAATAACTATCGGACCCTGATCGGCCGCTCCGTGAACGGCAGCCAGCTGGGGAAGGACTACATCCAGCTGAGAAGCCTGCTGCAGCTTATCCGCACTTATTCCAGAGCAAACCTCTATGGGCCGAACATTGGGAGGCCCAGAAAGAATGTCATTGCTCTCCTGGAAGGGTAAGTGCTGTTGCTTTGATCAAGAAGAGGTGATCAAGAAGCCCATCCTGAGACTGATGCCCTTTGCAGCAGGTAGACTTGCTCTTTGGCTTCCTGATGTCCAACAGCTGCCAGGGCACTGAGACTCTGTGCAGTTCAGCCACCCCAGCACCAGGGGCTTGTGGACGTGGTTATCTGTGCTGCTAAACTTCTGCAGAGGTCCTTGGTGGGATTATGGGCTGGGCTGATTAACACTTTCCCAAATATTCCCAGCATTTCCCAGTAACAGGCAGACTGAGGTGCCCCCCTTGGTGTGATGTAAAGATAACACAGGGGTGCAGATGCAGGCTGCTGAATGCCTCTGGGTCCTGGCACCACTTCCCAGCATAGATTTTGTCCCAGAGTCCTCCTGGACAAATTGCTTTGCTCTTCCCCTGTAGTGGCTTCTTCTCCCTGTGCTTTCTCCATCTGTGCAGAGGAAGAACCTGCAGCAACTTTCTTCATTGGCCAAGCCTTCTGCTCCCTCCTAGGAGAATTGGCATGCCTCTAGTCTGGGGAGGCCAGAGGTGGAGAAGGAATGGTGACAGTGAGGGACGCAGACACCTGGAGGTGACATTGGACAGCTACAGGAATCAGGGAGGTGTGGGAGCCTGCTGGCAGCAGGAATTGGGACTGCGCGGCTCAAAGGCTCTGCAGCAGAGGGGGAATTCCCTGCAGGACTGTAAACAGAAACTCCAGTGCAGAGGGCTGGGCAGGGGGAGGTGTGGAAGGGACTCTGCTGGGAGCAAAGCTGGGTCTAGCATTCATTAACATCTGCATGAATGATCTGGCAGAAACAATAAACAGTACACTGATGCAGTCCCTGACGGGGTAGGGAGGGAGCCAGGGCCAGATTCTCAGCCCTGCTGCAGCAGCACAAAGAGACCATAAAGCTGGTGGGACCAGCTGCGACGCCCGCGTCCCTCCCGCGGACAGAGGCGGGGGATCCGCCCCTGCGCACACACCGCGGGGCGCAGCGCTCGGCCCAGCCCCGGCGTGCGCGGGGGTCACCGAACGCTGTAGTAGCCTTGATCAGCAGGAAACCTATTAGCACCGGGAGGAGCAGGCTGAGTAAAGAAAACAACGGGGATGAGAGCCAAGCAGCTCTTGGAGAAAGGGAAGTCCTCCTGCTGTGTTTGCCCTTTGTGCGCTGCAGCCGGGTCCCAGGGAAGAGGGGTCGGATGAGCTGAGTCGCACAGCCAGGGTGGTCCTGCAGCTCTGCCTCGATGGAGCTGGCTCTGACTGACAGCGACCTGGGAGCCAGGCTGTGGCGTACAGGGGATGGAGGGGGTGCCAGAAACACCATCTCGAATGAAAGGGAAGGAAAGTGAGAGCTAGGGTTTGAGCAGCCCTGGGGACAGGATGGTGGGGATCTCCAGACCACCAACTGGGTCCAAAAGAGCTGTTCCAGGCATGCCTGCTCCCCAAGCTACATGCTGTTTCTCTGCTGCCATCCTTGCCTGGCAGGGTGACTCTAGTCCACAGGTGCCCACGGTGATTTCTCTCTCCCAAGGAGAAGCTTTGTGTCCTGCACTCCAAACCCTGGTGTCTGCAGCTCATGTTGAGCGGCACGTGCCCCCATGGCCTTACAGCCCACAGGGTCCTGTGGGACAAGAGCTGCTTGTCTTTCCACATAAAGACTCCATTGTTTTCAGGCAAGGCGTAAAGAGGAGGAACAAGTCTGATTACACAAAGACAAAGGACTAAACGCTAGTTTGCAGCACTTGGAAATGGAGTTGCAAAAGGACAAACAAACCCCAGTTCCTAAGCTGCTTGACAGCATGAGCTTTATTCCCAGCAGCTCCCCGAGATCTCCTCAGGACTCTCAGTTAGTGCCACCAAGAGCTTTGTCTCTTGCGGCAGCATCGAAGGGCTGGTCAGTGGGGTGTGGCTCAGCTTCTGCCCGGGGCTGTCACAGCCAGGACATGCCACTGGGGATCCTGAACGAGCTTCACACAGTCAGCAAGCAGGAGAGAGGGGAAGGAATTTAGGAAGGTGGTCTCAATGACAAGCCTGCTGTCTGCCCTGCTAGACCACCATGAGTGCTCTAGGTAGTTCTTGCAATAGGATGAAGGCTCCAGAGTGTGTGCAGTTTGTCCTGATGATGTGAAATCTGCAAAGTTATGCATTTATTTAAAAAAAACCAAACATTAAGAACAGCAGAAGTCAACCAGATAGGAAGAGGCATGCCAAGTGGAAGATTATGACCCAGGACTGGGTGGGACTGAACCCTTCCTGGGGTACCACCTTTCTCTGGGGCTGCTAGACAGTCTTGATGAGAGCAGATCAGGCACCTGAAGGTCTGCAGCATGTAGAGGTGTGTGCATGCTGTCCCACTGCAAAGGCTGTCCTGAGACAGGTGACACTGAGCTGTGCTGGGTGAAATCTCTGCCCTTTCTGATGACGGAGGTTGGGTATGGTGAAGGGCAGGAGAGTCCTGCCTGAAACACAGCAGCATGGTCTGTGTGTTCTTTCACTGCCAAGTTACTTTTCCCAAGCTCTTGTACCACTTTGCAGGGTGTAGTGGCTCAGGGAAGCCACAGAGCAGATCAGTGTCACTCTGGGCTGGCTAGTCCTGGCGTCTGGACATGAACTGCTACTGCTGATGTAAGGACAGGCTGTTGCAGTGATGGAGCATTGCTCCCATGGCTGAGGCCTGCTGTGCAGGAGGCTAGAAATGGTGTCTTGTGAATGCACAGGTGCAAGAGGGAATTTCTCCAGACACAACCAACAGTTGAGTTTGATGAGGTGTTAATTAGACCATTCATGCAGACTGAGCTGTTGCAGAGCAGACCACGTTAGCTACCTACTGTGTCTGTGGGTACAGGAGTCCCAGAACTGCTCAGAATTTGCTTGGGGAAAAAAAAGATGAGATTCTAAGGAATTAACATAGATTTTAACAGCAGCTCAGGAATCAAACACAAAAGTTAATGCATGACTGAATCCCACATTTGGTGTTGGAAGAGAAGAAACACAAATGAAAGCTGTTAGGAAGGAGATGCTAACGTGTATTAAAGCTCAGAATGTTTGATACAAAACAGGCTGGCACATCTGGGCAGGTGTGGCTAAGGGCTCTCATTACCTGTTGTTCCTCGGCTGGTGTAGACTAGTTCTTGCCACTGGACACTCACAAGCACTGAGGTGTTACTCCACCACGGCAGGAGCTGCAGGAGCATAAGGGCTGGCAGACACTTCTGTCCACACTAGGCAGGCTATTGTTGAACCTCTGTGGCCACTTCAGGACCTAAGGCTGCTGAAGTCACCAGAGAAGTGAAAATTTTCCTTGTCTGGAGCTACAGCCTTTCCTTATGTCCTCATCTTACAGCTCTTAGAGCCACCAGACCTCCTGCCTCCTTGGCTTTCTGTCTGCCCTCTTTCCAGGTCCTTGGCCCCTTCTTGCTGCTGCTGTCACCAGTGCATATGCACCTCTGGCCAGGCAGCAGCACAGGCAAGGAAGCTCCCACATGTCAATCCTCACCTCACAAGGCTCAGGAGTTTCTCATCCTTTACGATTTTACTGCCTTCTACTCCTGGTTTGTAGTTCCCATGAAGAGTTAACCATCCATCTGGGTCACTGTAGCTCCTTTTGGTGGTGATGTCGTTCTACAGTGCCCTGAAATGAGCCCATAAAAGTGAGGAAGCACGTTTGCCAGTGGTGATGATGCCCTTCCTCACTGCCAGCTGTGGACATGGTAGGGTCATGAGGGGACATGAAGATGATGTCTCAATTATCTGTGGGCAGCCCAGATAAGGGGTCAGGTTAAAACCTGTCCCAGTCCTAAGTCCTGCTCCCTGCATCCGCAAGTCAACCCCAAGCTCAGCTTCCCCTGTAGGTGCTTATGTGGTAAAGGTGTTAGCTTATAGCTCCTGAAATGGCACAGGCTGCACACAGCCAACACAACCAGAGGCCACAGCAAAATCAAGGTGCAAAAAAATGGAAGGGTCTTTGGTAGTATTTTTAAGATGACTGTCCATGCCTTGTATCTGTGCTGTTAGGAGGAAAAAGAGGGGCTGTGGCTGGCTGAGCAGGTCCAGACACATCAGTCAGTCCAGGCATTGCTTTTTATTTTTGACTTGTTGTGGAGTAGTAGCCAAAGACAGTGTTTGGACAGAGGCGGTTTGTTTACTTTCAAGTAGGGAAGAAAAACAAGGAGAACCTGGAGTAGACAGTACCTGGCAGAGGGAAGGACTCTGGGTGGGTTTCAGGGAGAAAAGTAGTTATTTGTCCTGCCTCTTGCTGACAAGAACTTCTGCCCTGTTTGACACGGGGGACTTGTAAGCACTGTATTTTTAGAAGCTCTGTTTTGGCTGTTTGACTTCCTTCAAAAAGTACATCCTTGCTGTACTTGGTCCAAGGCACTTCAGAGATTCTGCAGAGGTGGGTGTCTCAGTCAGCAGAGCCAGAAGCTTCACCCTTATGTGATTACCACAAGGCTGGTGGCACAGGCTGTGCCAGGACACTGAATAGCTCCAGAGCAAGAAATCTGTGCAAAAAATCAAGCCACAAGACGAGCAACATTAAACTAATGATACAAAAGGAGGAAGAGGTCACTGCAACATAAACTTAGGTTCTGGGAGCATCAAACTTATGAGTGAATCCATTCATAAATACATTGAAATGGGGTGTGAAGGATCTGATGAAGCATTTTGTGGTTAGTTATATAGCAGGGTCAAGCATCTGAGATTTAAGCAAAGGATTTAGCTATTGCTCTTTCAGGAGAAAAGGGTTAAGATTGTTGTTGTTGCTGAAACTTGATCTGGATGGCTGGAATGCCAAAACCGTGGACACCTGTATAGAAAGAAAAAAATGGGTAAGAGGAGACACAGATGAGATTATGTCACTGTGTAAGGACACAGTGTACCTTCATCCTGATTGCTATCTACAACCTTAGTAATTTCATCTCAGATAAGATGTAGTAGAACCTGGAGGGTTACAGGGAGAGGAGCCGAGGAGGTATGTGGTGTCTTCATGTGAGAAGAGATTAAATAGGCTATGTCTGTTCAGCTCAGAAGACAGAGAGCTCAGAGGGAGTATTATTGAGCCTGTGAATGGGGTGTTTTTTTCCACAAAGTAGTTTGGAAGGAAGCTTTGGAAAGAAGGAGGAAGCTTTTTCACGTGATATGCAATGGCATTGTAGAATTCATTGTCACAGGGTATTGTGGACCTGGTATTGCCAGAGGTGTGTGTGCAGAAAGTGACCAGACACATCAATGGGGGGGAAGGCATCAGTGTTAATACAACATCACGGTCCAAATGCAACCTTCTGAGTCCCTGGAGTGCAGATTCCCAATGCTGTGTGGGGCAGTCTGGGACATAAAGCCCTCTTTTTTTGCAAAAAGGCTTGTGCAGCCTTACTGTAGGTCAGATTGGTGGAAGAAAGGTGATGCTGAGGAGAGAGAATGCAATGTAGCAGCAGATTGGTATGTAGTCTCCACCAGGCTAAGCTCCCTGGAGTAAAACCCCTGTCTGAAATCTGGCGCTGCAGGTTGAAGTCTTTGCAGCAGGTAGCATGAATTGGATCTAGTACCTGTCTCTGCTGCTGCAGGTATTTGATGGTTCTTCAGGAACCTGAAGAAATTAGGAAGTGAAGCGTGTGCCTTAGTCCCCCTCACCAACCTATTTGAACACAGGATAAAGCTGTTTCTACCCATCATTGTTGGCTCAAAGGGTACAGATCTACCACCCAGCTCTAGGGATCCATCACAGCACCACAGGCAGGCCAGTGTTGCTGCTACATTTGGGGCTTGGCGGAGGTCACTTTGCTTTTGTAGTACTCCAGGGAGTAACAGGTAAAATAACCCACGTTTGTGAAGTCCAGCACCCAGGAGTCAGACAATGCTAAATGACCTGGGAGCCCGTGTGAGAGTAACTTGCAGCTGCATCCTTTGTGACAGGATCACTTTTTTTTATTTAAAGGATGACAGTCTGCAATTATCTGCATGGGAAAGAGCGTTCCAAATGCAGGTAGCTCTTTAAATATCAGGAATAAGCCTAGGAAGCTCCAGTGGCTGGAAGCTGAAGCCAGACACATTCAGATGAAAAATAACATACTTGGAGACTAATTAACCATGGGAGCAATTTGCTTAAGGTTGCAGTAGGTGCTCCATGACTGGCAAGTACTGAACCAGGACAGGAGAACTATTTCAGAGACATGCCCACACTCAAATGGAAATTATGGTCCTGGGAGATGTGGCTATGGGAGATGCTCAGGGAAAGGTCAGATTTGAGCCATGGTTTCACAATATAGACTTGTGGTGCCAGTACCATCTTGTGATGTTGCAGCCCTCCTGCTCCTCTCTGCCACAGCTCATTCCCAACCTATGAGGTGCTGCCCCGTGTTATGCCAGTATTACCATTCCTTGGACAGAGCTGCAAACTGTTTGGATGACTGATCAGTATTAAATTACATTTTTCTCAGGGCTTATTTAAAAGCAAGCGGAAGCCTCAATTCTAGCTCAAACGGGCCCCACAAGTAGTAATGCTGGCATGGGCTGGTGGCACGTGGGTAGCTGTAAGGGTAAGGAGATGGATCTATCCAAGCTCAGTCACTTTGTCTAATCCTCAGTATCACAAACTGCCTGAGGCTCCTTTTCCTTCACAGGTCTCTTACGTGTTCAGTTTTCCCACCTAGAGATGCTGCCCCAGCAGATTTGGAGGATTTTTACATTTGCCCAGGTTTCTGGTGAGTGGAAGTCCAGCCAGGGGTCCCACATGGGCATGCCCTGGGGCTGCCATCCACCTGAATTACAGGGCATCACCACAGTAGTTGCCCACGTTGCCTATAAAGCACAGGCTCAGCTTGTCCCACTGCTCCTGGGGGAGGACTTGCTGCATATGCACTGTGCTGCTGGTCGGTGCTCACAGAGAAAGGACAGTGTGGAGGGAAATGGCAGATTTACTGCCCCAGCCCATCTGTGCAGCACATGTGCAGGGATCTGAGCCCTCACGGAAGCGCCTGGTTTGCTCAGCCTGTGCTGTGCTGCACACATGGACATCAGGCAGTCCAGGAAATCCCAGATAAAAATGTGCCAGTGCTGTTCATATGGACTGTATGGATCTTTGCTGGTCTCAAAATCTGTGGTTTGAGCAGCACAGGTGCTACAGGAAGAAAGAGATTTGTAACATCTGTATTCCTAAACTGAGGATATTGAGATACCTGTGCATCACTGCACTCCACCTGCCCTGGGCTTTCATCTGCTGCTCATGCAGTACCACTTGTTGGCTGCTGAGCTGCCATAGGTTGCCTTTGGAGGGTACAGACCATTGCCCAAGTCATCTGGGGTGCTCCAGGCACAACTCCACCCTGAATTTCACCAGGAACTTTTCAACTTCACCCTGTGAAAATCTCAATTAAAAAAAAAAACCAAGCCAAAATAAAAAAAAAATAGACATGGAAAGCAAAATTTGAGCTAGATATGCGTCTTTTATGGTAAAATTTGAAAATGGCCAGAACTAACCAATTTATTTCACTCTTCTGGAGACAGAAGATGAACACTAAGCAAGTCAAGGACTTTTCTTCCTGCATTTTGTCTGTACTGCACTGCCTGAGTGATGCCTGTGTCGTGAAACAACATTTTCTCAGGAGCTTTTTAACAACAGACCAGTTAGTTTCCTGAAGACATGGGAAATGGGACAGATGGATGTCCTGCTTCTGCTGCTCCAGGGATGCTGGAGGTTATACCAAGGGTTTGCTTTGCTTTTAACTGCCTGTTCAAAGACCATTGTAGCAGGTATGTTTGCAGCAGGGCTGTAGACACTGTGGAAGGTGTGAGGAAAAGTGGAGGGCTTCTTCCTACATGTCCAGTCTGCTCACAGTTTTGGACTGTTAGTGGAGAGTGCCAAGCTGAGCTTGAGACATGATTTAGTAAAGTACAGGATGGTTTATTTTGCAGCCAGGTTAAAAAGCAAGCTGGTCTAATCTTCAAACCAAATTGCAATATATCGATCTTTAAACCAAATATATATTGTGTTCATAATTAAAGTTTAGATTTCATTGGTGTACTCTTGTACACTTCATGCATTACCTTGTAGGCAGCACTAGCCAAGTTTTTTGATCCATTTGGCATAATTCTGCAGACTTCATTTTGTAGAACAATATTTGCAAAACCCCCTTTTCACCAGGTGACCCACGTGAGTTGTGGGGAGCTCACAGCTCCCTCCATGGCTGCACCACGGCTGGTCTAGCTGGTCTCCTCACCCTGAACAGCTGGGGAGGAACCATCTCCAAACCACTGCCCTGGTTCTTCCCTCTGCACTGGACCCTTAGGAGAGATATAAAAGCATTTCTGAAAGGCAAGCCCGGGAACTGAAGCTCACAGCACTGCTAGGCAGCAGAATCAGGGAAGCATCCTTGCTAGGAGGTTTTACAGCATGTTACTGTTTGTCCATTTCTAATTGTATCTCTTCCCTCCCTGTCTGCAGGGATTTATTACTGCTGCCTTTGCCAGTGTCGTCTTATGCTTCACAGGGTCCAGCTGCCCTTTTGTCCCAGTCTATAATTGACCATCGTCATTAATTTAAAGTCAGAATGATTGTTTCTGAGCTATATTTAGCCTGAAGTTTGCTGCTCTTGTTTCAGACCTGATTAGAGGCTCATGTGCCGGAAAGCTTGCTGTTCTTTCCTGCCATGACAACTGGCCTGATTAAAGACCTCATCTCTCCTCACAAACCTTCCCTTTCCTTCCCCACCCTCAGATGTGGGGCTGTCCTGGGGAAGCTGGGGTTGCAGGACCCAGTGCCACTTATCCCGATGGCCTGGAGAAGGCAGGAGAGCTGCATGATTCCTGTTGTGTTCCCGGGATCCCTGTGCCTCAAAGAGCAGCCTGAGACAAATACAGCATCAGGTTCTTTCTCATCACATTCACTTGCTGCAGCCAGTGTCTCCTGTCATGTGTAATCATTATCTCTTCCAAAATGCATCACCTACACAGCACACGTTACACTACGGAACAGAAAAGCAGGCCTGTCCTGTTGGTGTGAGCCTTTCTGTGTTTTCATCTCTCTGCTCCTAAGCTTAAGAGTAACTGCTTGGGCTTCCTCCTGGGAGTCGCAGTTTTCAGGGTGCAGTTTGGCTTGCTGGAGGGATTGCAGGGAGGCAGGGAGGGACTGCCTGGGATGGCAGGAGGCCTGTGCCAGAGGCTGCTGCTGCAGTGGTCACATGCAGTCCCCAGGACTAGGAATCGCTTTGGTTTTAGCAACAGCAGCATAAGCAGATACACCTGGGTAGCCTCAAGCCTGACTCAAATAGGAGCTATCTGGAGGAGGTGTGTTGTCCACACACCTGTTGCGTGACTTTGTTGGGTCACAAGCTGTGAGGAGACTGATAGATACATGTAACTCTTTATAACCTTGTGCATGGAAATGGTATGGATAAGAATAGAAACTGGACAGACTAAAAGTGCACCCAGGTTGGAATGCCACCAGTTTGCTAATAGCCAGGGAAGGCATCAAAAAAAGGGAAGCACACAGCAGTAACTTGTCCAGCCTTTCCTCCCATTCTCCAGTGTTCAGGGGCTTCCTGAGCTGGAGGTGGTATCTTTGCATTTAATAGCTTAGCTGTTTTTTTCTTCCATTTTTTTTCATTTTCCCACTCCTTGCTTGAGCCCAGTGAAGGAGACCCTCAGCTTAAATACATACTGGGTGAAATAGTGTCTCCTTTTAAGATGAGCTTTTAAAAGTTTTTCTTTAATTGCTGTTGAGGGTTGTTGCATTCATATAGTAAGAATAATTTATTCTCTCTGTTTAAGGATGCAACAGTTTCATTAGAAAGGGTCTGTGGGTGTAGCGACCACCTTTACTATCCTGTGATATAGGATGGGCATTGGTTGTCTTAGAACTCCTGTGACAACATTGGACTCACATGGTTTTTTCCTCTGTTTCCTAAAGGTTCATGAAAGTGGCTGGCAGCACAGTGGATGCTGTTACCTGGCAACAGTAGGTATTCACCATTTCTTCTACTTTCCAACACTAACTGTAGTGATCAGACTGCTCTGGGAGCGGAGCTGATGTGCTGTCTGGGTGTCAGAGGAGCAGACATGTGACAGCCATCTCCTCTGCCCTCCTGCTGCATTTAAACAGGTGAAAGAGCCTCTGTCCCTCCCTCTGGAGCCTCTCAAACAAATACAGGAGGCGATGTATTAACCTTTACCACTGCAGCTGAGACAGAGGCTAAAAATACCAGTGCCCACATGCCTGGCCTGCCTGATTGCTGGAAACAAAGCCTGTGCTGGATGGCTGAGTCCCTGGAGGCAGCTGGGGGACAGGCAGCTCCAGCGGTGGCCAGGGTGGGGACAACAGATAAGCAAAAGCCATGGGTGACAGATGGATGGGACTAGCTGAAAGCCCTTTTCCTTCCACCTCCATCATTGTCTCCCTGCAACCACTGGCCCAGAGGAGGGAAAGGCAGCTTAGCCCAGTGCTAAAAGCGTGATGCCCCATTCCCAGCTCAATTTTGTGAGGATGTCCATAGACATGCTGCTGTCCTGCACTGCAGATGAGGCCCCAGAAGTAGATGTTGATGGAAAGGAGGTTAACATCCAAGATCCAGGCTCAAGTGGGGCTGCTGAAGAGATGCTGATACCTGTTTTTCCCTGGTTCCTACACAGGAAGGTGTGCTGATATCCAGAAGAGGCAAAGCAAGCTCTGAGCTGTAGCGCTGAGTGTGACAAGCACTAAGTGGAGGGAAAGATTTTCTTATTTGGTGGAAAATCCATAAACATCTTTTTTCTCCTCTTATTTCCAACTGCCCCAGTTTGCACACTAGCCAGAGGTAGGATTCCCAGTGGGCTGTGACCTACTGCTGCGGGAGTACAAATGCCAGTGCAAGGGTGCTGCAGTGTGGGCACAGCATAAAAGTGACCACCAGAATTGATAGAAAATTGGTTTGTGGGGCAGGCAGGACACTCTTCCACCACAGAAAGGACAAATTTCAAAGACAGACATTCACTGGAGCTAAAACTATTGAGACCTCCCTGTTCCCAGGAAAAAGTAGGTTTGCTCTGATGCTAGATTAAACTTCCCATGCAAATCACTGGCCTTGAGCACAGGAACCAGGGTCTCAGGTCCAATGTGGGCTTGTGTGTGCTGCCCACAGAGCTTGTTCCCCTGACTGGTCCTCAGCAGCGACCCTTGGTGGGGTGCTCAGGTTGCTTTGCTGCAGTGTAGCAGCTTGGTTTGTAAAGCCCATCTCTTGAAATCCCACTTGAACACCTGCTCTTAAAAAGAGGTTGGTGGGTTTTAAGACATGAGGGTTTCTTGCATGTGTGCCCAGGGTCTCTGTGTTGGTGTGTTAAGGCTGGAGATTCCTGTGGAAGCATCTCAGAGTGGTTTATAGCCCCAGCATTCAGCAAGTCCTGTTTCTTAGGGATCTTAGCCGGCCTTGCCATGCTGCAGTGTTGCTGGCTTAGGTGTTTGGCTCCTGGGGCTATCCTGCCAGGAAGCAGCAGCTTGGTGTGATGGGGGCAGTGGGGTAGCAGAGCATTTAGAGCAGGATTTTTGTTACTTACAGGCTCATACTGTGCAGTGATGATCTATGTCTCAGCTGGGAGTTTGCTTTTCATGATTACACGATGTGCTGATCACATTTACTTGATCCAGGAATTCACTTTCTGCAACAGGGCTTGATCACTGGCCCAAGCCCTCAGTGGAGCTGAGGGAACAAACCTTCAGGCTTCAGAGGTGGGGTTTCATCCTGGTGTGCAGGGAACCTGCCCGCAGTGGCTGCTTTGACTTCTTACAGGGTCAGTGCAAAGTGCTTGGCAGCTTTAGTGTGGAGCAGTCACACTGCAGCAGCAGCCTGGGAGCAGGAGGGCTGGGGCAGCTCCCCACCAGGGTGGACAGAGCTGGGATGTTGCTTGCAGACCCATTTTTACTGAGCTGCTTCTCCTCCAGCCTTGGTTTGCAGCTCTGGAGATTGCACCCATATGCATTTGTGAGGACTGGCAATGGCCACAGCTCTGAGCTGGGCTTCTGTACTGTTTATGAATAAATGTCAAAACAGTGTCTCATCCCTCTGCTCCAAACAGCAAAACAAAACAAAACAAGTTCCTTTGTATCCAAGAAGAAAATTATTAGCAGGAAACTAAACGGCTGTCTAACTTGAAGTATGAACTTTTCTGTTCCAAACCCTAACTTTCTCCTGGGATACCGGTTATAAATTTGTCAAATCTGTAATTCCTTTGAAAAGGCTGTGCTTGATCCAGAAAGGGAATTTAAAAGGGTATTCATTGCAAGGATCCTTATTCTCTGAGTGAAAACACAATATATTTGAAATACAGCTGACAGAAAAGTGACACTGGGTGGAAATAAGCAACCCTGCCAGGGTTTCTGAGCATGGTTTCACTTACATATGTAACTCAGCATGTGTGCCTCCCTCTTCAGAAGTAATGTGTTGCTGGAAAGGGATGTGTGAATGGCTTCGAAATGCTCAGGGAATTTCCACTACAGGAGGGTGTGGCAGGTGGGACTGACAGTGGCTCCAGGAGTTTTGGCATTTCCCTGATAGTTTAATTTGTTGGTTATGTTTGGTTATGAGTAAATGCTCTGTTTATTGCAGACCCCCTCAGTCTTTGGATGAGGGTTTCCACTGCTCAGGAAGCTCCACGCAGCCATCTCTTGGCTCAGCACTGGCATCTTCACACATGGTGAAGACTCATCGCCCACTTAAACCTGCAGCTGTGCCCAGTGCTGTCCTCAGGCATGCTTTCTCAGACTGTATGGCTGGTTGTGTTGTGCAAAACTCCAAGTTTTGCATATTTAATGGGCAAAACCTTATGCAATGCTGCCTCTGAAGCACAAATCCCTATTAATTACAGGGAGAGTAAATGTTAGCATCTTCAAAGCCAGTAGACATCTATCCTTTTGGCTTGTTGGAGAACACCCTGTTTATCTTGCAAGATGGAATGTCACCTGCCCTATGTGGCAAACCAGAGATGCCAGGAGCACAGGCATGTGGTGGATGCTGCTCAAAAACCTTTTGTTGGGCAGGGTTTGGGTGACATCTCTTCTGGCTTAGACATGTTGAGTGTGCAGGCAGAGTTGCTCATGAGGCAAGAGCTGGAGAGCAGAGTCCCCAAAGGTGCCAGGGCAGAGTTTGCCCAGTGTGCACACCCATCCCCAACATACATACCAAGGAAATATATTTGGGCTTAAATGAGCCAGCTGTGAGTGCTCAGAGCATGGTTTCTTCTGAGGTTGTGCCTGGAGGAAGGGATTGCATGAGGGAATCACCAGGCCATCTCCACCTGTAAATAAACCTGGCCAGGACATAGCTTTGCCCACTGGCTTGCCATCCTCTGCACTGTCTGATGGAGGGCACAGTCCCTGGCGCACAGTGGCCTTGGCCATCAGCATGGTTCCAGGCAATGCCAGGGCATGGCCAGGGAGATGGCATGGGCCAAAGACCTCTCCCACTGGCAGAGTGGACAGAGGCACCTCATCTGGGGGCAGAGAATGGCACGGGTGTGAGTTGTGCCTTAAAGACTAGAGTGCAGCCCTCAGTCATTCTTCTATATCAGTGCATTTATTGAGTGGAGGTGGGTAGTGCCTCTCCCCTGTGCCTGCAGGTCTCTACCTGGGTAGCATCCTGCTTCTCCTCTCCAGGGGAGCAGTGAGGCTGTCTGTGTCCTGTGCTGCAGGTGGGGCTCTGCTCCTCAGGAGATGCTCAAGGATGGGGGCTGCCTCTGCTGGCAGAGGTGTCTCAGTTTCACAGTTGTGGCTGCAGCAGGGTGTCAGGCTGCTGGTGCGGATCTGCCTGCTCTGCGTGCCCTAATTCTGAGCAGACTCTCCCCGTAGGAGCAGGCAACAAAGTAGATCCGGAAATTCCTGAGCTTTGGGAAGTGGGCTTTAATGTAATTAACTGCAACAGAAGAAGAGGTCAGATAATAGGGGCAAAGGTTTCTCTTTAAAATTAAAGGGGAGGTAAATGAAACCAGCTGCCCAGGAGCCAGTGCACTGCCTTCATTAAATATGGGATGATGCTCATGGCCCCATGCAGCAGATTGTGAATCTTTTCAGAAAACCATTTTAAAGGCAACACAAGTCCCAGAGGTGAGAGGATGTGCAGTCCCAGGTTCACCAAGGTGCCTGGCACTGCCCTTCTCCAGGAGGGCAGTGTGCAGCCTGGCCTGGCACCCTGCCCAAGGGTAAGGGCATTTCTTGCTGGCTCAGCCCTGCCTCACTCAACCCTTTGGCAGCAGCTTTTGTGCATTCCCAGTTCTTCTCTTTGTGCCTAGAGTCTCATGCTGCAGTTCCAGTGAGGGATGAGGGGCCAGGAATTGGGGTGGTGTGTTTCTTTGTGCTGGCACAAATCCCTGCCTAGCCCTCTGCAGAGTCCTCCCTCTGTGCCAGGCTCTGGTTTGGCCACCTCTGGAGTGATGCAGTCACACTTCCCATTGTGAAGCACACTAATCCCATCCCAAGTTCCTATGGCATATTCAAATGAGGTTTTTAGAAATGGGATAATGCAAATGGAAGGCAGAGAATTGGCTGCAGCCAGTGTAATAGGGCACCCAAAGTTGCTGTACATGGCCTTTCCTCTGAGACTCATCAAGGATTTGGTTACTAGATCCCTGTTTTCCTTGGCTGGCTTTTCTCAAGTTCCCATAGGTTGTCTGTCTACAGAGATAGTGGCATCAAACTGGGAAACACGATGAGTCAGCTCTGCATGCAATAGCCCGTATCCTCTCCTGTATTATGAGAAATGGCAAGAGTCTGTGCCCTGAAATCTAGGCTCCAGGGCCAACTGTGATGCTACATCATACTTGGAGGCCACTGGAAGATCTGCCAGCCTGTATTGGAGCAAATAGCTTGTCCATGAGCTACATGTCTTCTGCCTCTACAGAGCCATGGCTGCTAGAGACCCCTGCCCGCACTGGCAAGGGTCTGTCCATTCTTCTCCTTTTGCATTCAGACCTCACCAGCACGGGGAGAGGAGGAGGATGTGGATGCAGAGCCCTTTGGGCTGGCTCAGCCCGGCTGCCTGTGCACCACGCTGCTGCCTGGGGAGGTACTTGTCAGTGCTGGAGCTCTCTGCAGCTGCTGCTGGCTTTTTCAGAGGTTGGAGAGTTGTGACTGTTCAGGATTTATTTTTTTTTGGTTGAAGTTAAGTGCACTGAGTCATTGTAAATATCAGCAAAGCTGCAGCTTTTGCTCCTGGGAATAATCCACGCCTAATGAGCACTTCTCCTGTTTTAAATGCCTGTCAGTTGTTTGCATTTTGCTGATTTCTGTGCTGCCTTTGCTGGCAGCAAGGTTCTCAAAAGGCAGTGCCCAAATCTCAGTGGCAAAGCCTAAACCTAGAAACAGCTCATCCTTTCCCAAGTAGCTTGGTGCCAGTGAAGGCTTCAGTGCCTCTCTCTTCCTCACAAGCCTTGTGCAGCTGCTGCCATTTTCTCCCTTTCGCATTTTGGGGTAGTTGAAACTACCTGTTGGTGTCTGAGAACTTCACAGGCAGATCTGCTAAAGAACCTTGCCTGTCTTACAAAATCTGGTAATTGTCTTCATGCTCTGCTTAAATTTCCAACCAAAGTGCTCTCCTCCTCACTTTCCCAGGGCACGTGCTACCAACAAGATTTCCTGATACTGAAGCAGGTTTATTTTTTATTTTCATCCCTCTGCCAGCCCCCACTTCCCTGGGTTGTTAATGAAGGTGTCAAAAAAATGTGATGGTGACACTGTCCCTGGCATTTCTCTTCCCTGCAGGTTCTCAGTCATGCTCAGGACAGTGGCACATGCCCAGGCTACCTCCACTGTGCGGTCCCTGGGAGGGCAGAACCTCCTCTGGGCATGTTCCCGGAGAGATGTTCCTCTCACGTGGCAGCGGAGCTGTAGGTCAGAGCACACTTTGTGCTTGGATGAGGCAATGAGGAGATGCAAGCCTGCCTTTGCTTTCTGAGGGTTTTTTTCTGGGACTGTATTGGCTTGCACAGACGAGCTGAACGCTGCAGAAAACTTGCTGAGTTGAGGGGCTATAAGGAGACTGAGGTCTCCCTAACTCCATCTTTTCCCATTTAATAGAACCTTATTTTTATGGCCTTTCAGACAGTTTTCAGCACAGGTGAAAAACAGGGGTTTTTAGTCCACAGCAGCCTGAAAAAATAATTTCTGTTCAGTTCTTAAGTGCTGTGCTAAAATCCAAACATCTGCCATCCCCAGAGTCCCCTGCTTTGTAATTTAGTCTTAAAAAGTAATCTCTGTAAACCCCACCACTGCCTGCTGTTTACAGATCTGCTCTCCTCCTGGCAGCCAGTGGTTCAATAGTGTGTAAGTGACTGGAATGATTTTGAACACTTCCCAAGTCTTCTCTTGAGATAATCTCTGCCCTTAGCACCTTCCAGTCAATATAGACATACAGAAATGCCTCTTTCCTCCTTCCTTGTGTTACACAAGATTGGAGTGAAACTGGGCATGATTCCATGCTGCCCTGGGGACACAGCGGGGACTAGACATCTGGGGAAGGATTGGCACAAGAAATTCTCCTCATTTAATGGATTTCTATTCTGGGCCAGTTAGTCCTGGTGTTGCTCCACTTTCACCACAGCCCCGTGCATCCAAGCATCTTTACCCTGTTACCTGGACAGTGACTTGGAGCAGTGAGATGCAAAAATTCTCTCTGAGCACTCGTGCATATTGCACATGTGCCAGTTGCTCTGGCTGAAGTGAACTGGCAGCATCCTTTGGGAATGCTCCCGCATTCCAGCACCCAAGTGTATCAGCCACTATGATCACTACAGCTACTCACTGGTGTGGATGAGATGTATGTTATGGGTAATAGCATTAGCAGGATGTCCTGGAGCAATTCTGGTTCTTGGACCAGAAGAGGATCTGTACAGTTCCCCCTGCAGATCAGCCATTGAATAGAGAATGTCCCACAGCCCAGGCAGAGTGATATGGTTATCCCATGGTTGAGAGTGTGACCAGGCTTCCCTGTCCCCTCCTGGGTGTTTACTGCAGCCATTTCCAGTGGGCTCAAAGGGTCTTTGCTTCTTGAGACCCTTCTCTCTGGTGTCTGCGTAGTGCTCTCCTGTGACTAAGGGGCCCTTTGTTTCAGCCATTGGATGAGTATCTTCCATTTTGACATCACATATGAGTAACCTTTCCAGTAGCAATGATACTGGGCCCAGAGCTGACTGGTGTACCTGCTTTTGGAAACAGGGTGTCCCTAAGACAGGGAATGGGTGCAGATGGCATGAGCTGTGTGAGTGGAAGATCTCACAAGATCTCCCTGGTAGTGGAGCCCAGGTGCTGGTATCACAGGCACAGTGTTGGAGGGTTTCTTTCCATGGTGTCTCCATTAGATCAGTACAGAGGCTGCTGCAAGGCTTTTGCAGGTGGTGTTTTTGCTCCCAGCGTTTCACCAGGAGTAGTTAAGCAAGAGCAAACTTCCCCTGATTTCTGCAGTGCAGGATGCTCAGCATTAAGGGTGCCTCCACCTCACGCCCTGTTTTGGAGACTGAAATCATCTGCCATGCACCAGCACAGCCGGAGGGCCAGGGCAGGGCAGGGTGCAAGCAGGGACTCCCCTGGAGCAGAGGAGTTTTCTTGGCACAGGGCAGCAGGGGGATGGGAGGACATGGTTCAGGGTAGACCTACTCCCAGCTGTCTGATCCTTGTCTTATTTTCCTTCTAGTTACTACATTGATGGCCGAGTGGCCAAAGTGACGGACTTCCTGAAAACACGCCTGTTAGACACCCTGTCTGACCAGATCAGGAAAATCCAGAAAGTGCGTGAGTGCGGAGGGTCTGCGACGGGCAAGGGGGCACCGCGCCCGGGGCGCCCGGCCTTGGCACAGCTCGTGCCCAGGGCTCTGCCCCCAGCACTGACATGCTCCCAGGGGAGCTGGCATGGGCCAGGGATGGAGAGCAGCTGCTGGAGCTGGCTGTGCTCCCAGCCCAAATGCAGCCAGCCCTCACCCAGGGCATGGCAGGAAGGCCTGGGAAGCACGGCGCCTGGCCCGGGCGGGACATGCGGCGGGTTGGGAGGGAAGCAGCTGCCGGCTGCAGCACGGTGTGGGCTGTGCCAGTGTGAGGGATGCAGGCTGGATGCACTGGACAGGGGCAGGCGCTGCCATGCAAAGCCTTTCTAACCAGCTAATCTTCTCCAGTGTCCCATCCATCCGTTCTTGAAACTTGCTCCCAAGGACAAGGAGAGGAGGGAGGAGAAGAGACAGCAACCAGGAGAAAGCAGCGCTGTGCCTGCTCAGGGGAGATCTCCTACTGCACTATCTTGCCACACTCGCTCACAGTGCCTAAAAATGTTGCTTGCAAAGTTGTGACAGTTGCATTTCCAGTGTGATTTTCACCAGAATGAATAACTTGTTTTTTTCCCCACGATGATCATGTTTTGACTGTGTTACAAAACCCAGCTGTCGCTGGTGTGCTGTGTCAGAGCCCAGTGCTCTGCCTGGCCAGCACAGCCAGCAGCAGGCCCTCACCAGTGAGGAGATGTGGATTGCATCTCTAGCAAATGGGTAGGGGATGGGGGCTTCCTAGGGTCCCCCCACTTTGGCTGACATGGGGGCCAGGGCTATGACCAGCCCACTCAACTGTCAGTTTGACAGCAAATAAGGAAGACCTAGTAAGTGGGAAAGGCTTTAGGGGCTACAGGAGATGTCCGTCTGTCTTGTCTAGGTTTTCATACCATCCCAGTCACCACAATGTCTTATTGTTGTAATTCCTGCAGGGAGAAATCGTAGGATGAGTAAACAACTCAGAGGCCCTGGGAAAGGGGATGCAAGGGTCGGCTCAGCAAAACTGGAGGAGAGGAGCTGCTTGCCGAGTCTTCCAGTGCAAGCTGGGAATCATCCATGTATGTGGATGATGCTCCTGCTATGGGGAGGCATGATGGGATGACTGGTGGGATCAGCATGGGGGCAAGCGAGGGGCACCAGCCAGCCCTGGTCCAGCAGGGGGGACACAACCCCACCAAAAATGGACAGTGGGATGGCTGAGGAAGGCATTTGCTCTCCCAGCCATGGGCTGGTGGGTGGTGACATCTCCAGCAGGATGTGACACCAACCCTAAGGGGCTCCTGGACCCCATTCATCCCCAGACTAGCAGCAGTGAGGAGCTGCCCTGGGTGCAGGCTGAGAGAACCCTTGCACCCATGAGGCAAGATTTGGTCTGTGCAGGGCAGAGCTGGGGAAGAGCTCTCCTGGGAATGCCAGTGTGGCTGAGCAAAAGCACAGTGCTGGGTGCTAATAGCCTCCAGCTTGGCTTTGAGTCCATGCATCCTGCCGGGGCTGATTAGAGCAGCTGGGCTTGTCCACTTCCCTGTTTTATTGCTTCCTCTCTGACTGGGGAAGGTGGCGGGCTTAGATAATTACAGGCAGGATGCCAACACCTCTGGGGCTTCAGTGAGGGATGTCGACTCTCACAGGCTGTGAGTGGGAGGCAGCCCAGAGCTGGCGTATTTAACATCTTTGAGGGATCCCAGTCCATCCAGCACATTCCAGCGCTTCTCACTAATGGGGCAGGATCCATCAGGCTGCGTGGAGTGTTCCTCGGGCCGCTGAGTTTGCAGACATCTGGTCGTGGGAGCTCATCACCCGGCTTGGAGAAGTGGGATAGCAGGAGAAAGGACAGGGCGTTGTGCAGTGTCGGAGGTTGCTCATGCTGGGAGAGGACAGCTCTGGCCATCTGAGCCCTCCTGTCCCACCTGGCATCTCATGGGTGTCTGCACTGTTGGCTGGAGCCTTACAAGGGGGGCCAGCAGGCATGGACCTGCACATCCTGCCTGTGCCAGGTACCCCTTGGATGATGATGAAGCAGCCCCTCCTCAGCCACAGGGTTGGTTCTGCCCTGACCCAGGGAAACCCACTGCTTTCTTCTCAGGTGCTCAACCATCCCTCCATATGGCTCCAGTACATGTCCCAGGGCTCCCAGGCTGCTGAGCCATTGCAGATCAGGTGCTCCTTGTGGCTGGCAGGCAGAGTGCATGGGGATGTGGAGAGCTGAAGTGACACAGCAGAGAGAGCAGCCCCCAGGGTGGAAAGTGTGAGGAGACTGCAGGGAAAGAGCAGGGCCTGGGTTTGGGAGCATGAGAGCAAATTTGCAAGACCATGTTTGGAGCAGATCCAGAAGATGGGCAGTGGACATATGGCAGTGACAGGAGAGAGCAAGGACCAGTCTTCCACTGCTCAGACATGGTGAAGGCACTTTGTGACCATGTCACTGGGCACACACTGCCCAGGAGCAATGTTACCAAAGGTCTCCTTAAACCTTCCTGGAGTGTAGCACAGGAGATGTCTGCCTTGGCTTTAAATCACATGTTTATGAGAGTAATTTTGGTCGCTTTTGGTGTCCTGTGTAGGTAGTGAACACCTACACACCAGGGAAGAAGATCTGGCTGGAAGGTGTCGGTGCGACCTCGGCTGGAGGCATGAACAACCTCTCTGATTCCTATGCAGCTGGGTTCCTGTGAGTTACGCTGGCTTCCCAGTGCCAGGGCACTGTCACCTGCACGGGCTCTGTGTCCTGTACTCCCCTGTGGTACTACCCTGGCAACTTGGGCACCAATATTTTCTCCATGTCTTCCCTACTACCCCTCCTCAGCTCTGCTTTCCTGTAGGTGACCCAGTCTCTGGCAGACTGAGAGAAGCAGAGCAAGGAGGGGAGTACTGGAGATTTCACACAGGTACTCACAGTGTGCCAGCAGGGCATGATGTGGAAGAGGAGGTGTGATCCAGGCATGCCAGCCCTAGGACCTAGGGCTGGCACCCTGAAAGGCTTTCCTTGCTCAGCAGCTCCAAATCTCCTGGGCTTTCTCCTACTCTGTGTTTTTGGTTCAGGCTGCAGCCGTGCATCCTTGCACACCTTCACTCCAGGGGCACCTGCCCAGGGAAGGGCTTGGTGAGACTCTGCTCTGGAAAACATTTTCTCTCCTTCAAAGCCACAACCATTCCTGGCTCCTGGGGCTTGTCTACTGGCACAGCCCAATGGTGTGGGCATCCTGCTGAAAAAGCCCCAGCTCACACCTTCAGAGCTGGCCATGATCATGAAAGATGGAGGAAGATCCTGTGGGCTTTGCAGGGAGGTGCAGGGACAGCACTGGCATATCTGGGCAGTAGCAGACTGCAAGGGTTGAAGACTTTGCCCAGAGGGTGTGAGGAGACAGGCTGCTGCAGTGCTCCCACTGCTGACATAGTGGGTGCAAGGTGCTGGCAGGCTGTGGGGCAACCCAGGCTTTGGGCACAGGGCTGCAACACTGGGGTGTACACAGGGGCTCAGGCATGGCATTGGGGTGTGCATGGTGGGCACAGCTGGGGCAGAGGAGTCCCCCCACAGTGGCCTGACTCTACTCCCTCCGTCTCCAGGTGGCTGAACACTCTGGGCTTGCTGGCCAGCCAGGGCATTGACGTGGTGGTGCGGCACTCCTTCTTGGACCACGGCCACAACCACCTGGTGGACCAGAACTTCAACCCCTTGCCGGTAGGTCTGCCTGGGGACATCGCAGTAGTGCTGGCTTCTCCCCACTCATTTGCAGGAGGTTTCTCTCCTTGTGGCCTGTCTGAACTCTGCTTGAAAATTAATTTTTCCAATTCTGTTTCTTGCAGTATTAATAGGAGACGTTAGTTCAAGTCAGATGCAACATGTTGAAGGCAGATGGGAGAGTGTTACGTCTGTAGTTGAAACTTCATCTAGTGCCCAGAGTTGGAAGCATGGGAGGGAGGCTGGAGCCATCGAGGAGTGTCAGTGTAGACTGCAGAGCCAGAGGGAGAGGTGTTGCAGGACCATGCATGGCACGGGGTGGACCCAGGAGAAGCCAGCTTGGAGCCTCAGCACTCAACTTCAGATCTGTAGAAACTGAGGTGAAGTGCACTTGAAGGGTATTCTCAGCCTCACGGGGAGCAGCGGTTCTCACCAGTGCCCCACAGCATCCCTCATTCTTAAAAAATGCCTGGGGGAACTCTGAGCACACATGGTGCTGATAAAGAAACTACAAAAAATCCTGTTAAAAGTAGCAGGTTTCCTTTTCATCTTTGGGCGGTGGAGCTAGTAAGTACCCTGCCTTGTAAGAGGAGAGCTGTGCAGAGGGCCTGGGTGCTCTGCATCTCCCATGGAAGGGATTGATGAGTGCATGACCTGGCAGACACTGCCAGAGGGCTGGGGATCTGCACCGGAGAGGTGCACGACCCTACCACTGTGATGCTGTGTTGGGATCTTGGGGGGGCAGCTGCAAGGGGGCAGAGGCTGAGGGAGCCACGTCTTGATTGCCTCTACTTACTCAGCTGGTGAAAACAGCATCCCCACAACAGCACCCTGAGGGTCAGGGGAGGAGGCAGGAGGTGTCTCCAACACAGGGTCTGTGCTAAGCCCCCCAGCATGGCCTGCAGGGTGGCTCCAGAGAGCAAACCAGTGAGCAGGAGAGCACTGTCCCTTGCCTCTGCTGTTCTGGGTATCTCCTGGAGCGCCCTAGGCTGCTCCTGCCCACACCCCTCTGGCAAGTGTACCTGCCAGCTCTGGGGCCCTGGGCCAGAGGCAGCATGTGGGCCTCTGAACTTTGTTTGAGATGAATCTGAGCCTGGGGCAAACGTTTGATGAATTTCTTCTGAAAAGCCAATTCCCCTGTCCAAGCCACCTCCCCTCCATCCCCAAATCCCCAGGGCCTCAGGGCCCTCTGGGTTGCTCCTGGCTGGATGGGTGCAGGCCAGCTCTTCTGGCACAGTAGGGACAGCGGGTGGCCTGTGGCCAGCTCTCCTGGCACAGCAGGGACTGCAAATGGCCCACGGCCAGCTCTCCTGGCACAGCAAGGACAGTGGGTGGCTCATGGCCAGCTTTCCTGGCACAGCAGGGGCAGCAGCCAGAGAGCAGGCATACAGTTAGAAAGATTTAAGCCAGGGAAGGAGTTTGAGGAGTAAATCCTGGGCTGTTAAACACAATAGAGGTATTTAAAATGGATTTTGCTGTTGTTTTAAAGACAACTCCACCAGTAAGTGAGATGCCACCCATTTCATGGCTGTTGCCTTGCTCTCTCACATGTTTCAATGTTCATCTATTTCCCACATCCCACCTCCATGTTCCTGCACAAACTCCAGTGGGTTCTTCCCCATCCCCATTCTCTCCACTCCTGTGCCTTGAGAGCCACGGTCAGGTGCAAACCAACAGGAGGTTTAAAAGCTGCAAACACCAAAAAGCCCAGCGAGACCAGACCATGACCTGTTCTGCAGAGCAGCTCTTTTCCCGTGGGAGCTATCAGGGAGATGAAAGCCGCTGGCTGTACCTGCGCGGGGCCACGGCGCTGTGAAATACAATCTGCTCATTAGCTGCCACGACAAAGGGGTTTCCACACATGGGCTGGGTGTGAGGCAGCTGCCTGCTGACAGAAGGGCCACACCACCACAGCATGAATCACAGCTCCTCAGGGAGCCAGGAGTCGGGGCAGGGCTCCCTTGTAGCCGCCTTTGCACCTTCACCTCCTCCCCTGCCACTGCTCCTACCTGCTTGTCAGATAAGAGGATGGCGTGGTTTGGGATGTTGAGCTGAAGCTGAGCCTTTCACAGAGATGTCATTAGGTGCCAGGGAGCTACCTGGTCCAGGGAGAGTTTCCTGTGTGGTCCAGGGACGGTGCAACAATGCAAATACAGCCCTCCATCCTTGTGCTGAAGAGCTTCCCATATAAAACCAAGGGATTTGTAGTCTGTCACTGTGCTGCTGCCATGGGAGCCCTCATCCCTGTCCTTCAGCTGGGCGCCTCAGATCGTGCTGGTCTTGCTGTTAGCACTGTTTCTCTTAGGGCATGTTACAGTGAATGGTGTAAGTAAGCTCATATAATGTGGTGTGGGTGCCACATCTGGGGATGAGGGAAGGCAGAAAATGGGAGTCGTGTAGTGGGCACCACTATGGGAGTTGTAGTTTTTAAATTACCAGGTTTCTTTCTGCCTCCCTTCTGGCACTGCGGTACTGGGAGGATTTGTTAGGCATGGAGGAAGGAGCAGGCAAATCCCTGCCCTGCTCTATGTGTATCAGGATAGTACCTGCTGCCATGGACCGTGCTGTGAGCTCACCACGGGTACCAGTGCACGGGGCAGGCAGAGAGCACGGCCGCTCTGAGTGCAGGTGCTGGGTGACAAACCCAGGTAGCCTGGTGGGGCTTGCTGTGCATTTTCTAAGGGTTAGCATAGGCTTGAAAACAAATCTGTGAACTCCGACCATTTCTGTGGGAAATGCAAGAGCACCTGGGAATAGCTGCTTTCAGGCAAGGATGCAGTGAAACCTTGAAGGCAGATGTTTAAGCTGGTCCGTCCCCATCTTTGTGCCGTGATGGCTTGCTGGTGCAATGCAGGGTGGCTTCTCAAAAATGGTCTCAAATGGCAGCAGTATGGCCAAGGGGTGCTGCAGGTTGATGGAGAAATTGGGGAGATGCTCACTTCCTGAATGTGAAATCCTGGATTTCCAGCCTGAATGGTTCTATGATCTCTGCTGAGCTTTCTGAACACAACTGTCTCATGAGCTAAGCAGCATCTTGTGGCTTCTAGGGCACCTTGCAAGGAGCGTTTGTGTCTTCATCTAGGTCCTTCACCTGTGAGAGAGCAGCTCTGGGTGCCCATCCTGACAGCCAGAATTGCCTGTCTACCCTCTTCTCAGGGGTGGTGTCATCAGCATTCTGTGCAAGGATCAGGTGCTGTGGAGGGGGAGGCAAGGCCAGCTCTCTGAGCCTGCTTCCAGGTGCCGATCCAAGGAAACAAGTTTCTCTTGTTGGACTAATGGGGACAAAACTAGGAGAAACTGGGTGACGAGAAGCTCCCTGGTCTGGGCATGATCAGGCTAGGGAACAGAAATACTCCTGCTAACCTTAATGCACCTGATCTCAAGCATTTTAATGCCTTGTTATTTTTAAGACAACTTTTCCATGTATCATTGGAGCACTTTTTCTTCCTGAGTGATTGGGGCAGCCAGCTATATCATAATCAGGGCTTGTGCTTGAGAAGCCCTTCAAATAAAGCTTCTCACAGGTATGTTGGTCTACCCGCCTGCATCCCAACCCATCTGTACATGTGTGTGGGAGTGAGGAGCGGAGGAAAGGAAGGCAGGAGCAGCACTGATATTCACCCTTCACAGACCAGTGCCTTCGAAATACCACTCTGGCATTTAGTAGCTCTAGGCTCATTTCAGGCAAGCAGTGTACCTACTCCATCTCTCTCTCCTTAATATCTCTCTGAAACAGTCCAGAGGCATGCCATACATTTATTTCATTGGAGAGCCCCCCAGGTAAGTGTGAGCTTTCTCTTCAGATTGTTAGAGCATGTTAAAGAGCTTTCTCCATGCTCTTCCATGGTATCACCTTTTTTATCTATCCTTGGTAGTGATTTGTGCTCACTTACTGCACAGTGCTGTAAGGTTATACCTATGCATGGAAAAACTTGGGCATATTTCTAGGCAGGGCCAGAGCAACACAAACCCTGTGGAAAAGCCAAAGCTGAAGTACAGACTTGCATCTCCTGTTAACTGGGCCTCCTCTTGGACCCTCTGCTACACACTGTAGACAGTGAGATCTTTGGTTTTCCTGGGTTAAGTAGGTGCTGAAATTTCTCTTCTGCTTCTAAGTTCCATATGCAGTGTGAGAAAGGCCCAGAGGGATCACAGGGCAAAGCGATGGCAGGGGCTGCCTGCTCAGCTGTGGTAGTAGAAGACAGTATGATATTGCCTGTGAATTGATGGCGTCCTTGAGAAAGGATCTCAGCAGTGTGGAGGTCTGTGCCTGACAGGGCTGTGGTAGGATGCTTGGATGCTGCAGGTGATTTTTCACCTTCTTTGCTTAGCCCAAAGGCACTGAGGAACTCAATGAGAAAATTACTGTCTGTCCTGGAGAAGGGAGGACCTTGGGCTCATATTGGCTCTGTCCTTAGTGATTTGTTCCCTTCCTACCCCAGCTTTCATAAAAGCCCTTGTGTGAATGGGTTTGGTGTCAGGCTGTGGCCATCCCCAGCATCCCTTGGGGTCCCATGGTGTTAGCCATGCCCTTGGACTGCCCCTCCACATCACCAGGTGCACAGAGGCACAGGCCCACCAGTGAGGTGCCATGGGCCGGGGTGGGCTCCCCCACCATCTTCCTGCCTGCCACACATACATGCTCCCTGGTGTGGTCATTAGTTGAGCTGACTTGGCCAGAGGCAATGCTAATTGCAGCTGAAGGTTTTGGACTTGGTAGAGTAGGGCTAATGGTTGGGCTCAATGATCTCAAAGGTCTTTTCCAACCTAAGTGATTCTGTGATTCTGTCCCAGCCGTCTCCCTGGATGATGCCTCCTGCCTCTGTGCTGCACCAAAAGGGGCCCTCCCCAGGCCAGGGTCCTTGTCTGCCTGTGCCCATCCCCACCCTGCCATCACTTGCCCAGTGGCTGCCTGGCTGCTGGTCTAGGCAGTGTCCAGAGGCAAAGAGGAGACCTAGTATCCATAGCAGAAAGTGTACAGAGAGCCCTTTGCTGCAAACACTCATGCTCCCACCACCGAGCCCAGCCAGCTGGCTGTGGGGCCAAGGGAATTCAGCCCCATCTGCACGCCCAGCACTGAGTCACCACGTGGTGCACAGGCAGCTGGCTGAGCTGCCAAGGGTAGGACTGTGACCTCTGCTCCCCCCAACAGGGACCCTTGGCTTTGGGGTGGCTGCTGGGGAGACAGCAGCCAGGTCAGGTTGCAGTGTGCCCTGCCCAGAGGCAGAGGCATGCTCCCAAATCTGGGAGAAATGACGGGTGGGAAGAGGGATCAGGTCCAATGGAGCTTGCACACACATGGAAACTGTTCCTGATGACCATAAATTTGCCGCGTGGGTGTCTGGCACCCCCACCTGCCCCACAAGCTGGAGCATGGGCTCTGGTGGGAGCAATGCCTGCAGATGGGGAAGGGATGGGAGAGGTGAGGGCAGGCAGGAGCTGCCTGTATGGGACATTTGCTCTGGCTGTGGGAAGGAGGAATGAAATCCCAGGCAGTTGTGTGCATGTGGGAAAGGCTCTCCCAGGAGGTGTCAAGCTAGAGAACGGCCTGCTGAAGGGCAGAGTGGAAATGGTACCTTGCAGAAGTCTCCCAGCCAGGCTGGACATGAGCTCCTGAAGCAGGTCTGAGCAGGGCATTGTCTCCACTGCCTTGTCCTTTGAACCATGATCATACCATATCTTGAGGACTGCAGCATCCTCTGCTCTCTGCACCCTTGCTGCATTCAGCCTTCCAAGAGCTGCTTCTGGAGACTTGCAAGTCTGCTCTGAGGCTTGTTTCATCTGTCAACAAAGAGACAGATTTAAAGCACCTAAGCTCTGCTTGCTGTCACAGTGGGTTAAAGGGCCTTTCCCTCTTAGTGCACTATAAAAACCATCTCTGAAGTGCATACACTTGGAGTCTCAAATGCATGAGAGCTGTGTGGCAGCTAGCAGCTCTGGCACCCACCCACCAGAGCTGTGGGACATGTGCAGACCTGGAGCCAGGCTGATCCTCCTGTATCCTAGACTGGGGTAGAGACATGGTCCAGCTGGGACAGGCAACAGAGTTTGGTACTTGGAAGGATGGACACAGCCATTGCCCACATCTCCCAGAGGCACCATTCTAGTGACAGACCTGCCAGCCTTGGTGACAGAACCATCCTGGGGCTGTGGAGGAGGTGGGACACCAAGATCCTTCCCAAGGCAGGAGCAGAAGGAAGTAGCGTTATAATGAAAAGCAGCAGAAGAACAGAAAACAGCAAAGAAGTCTCATTTGGTTTCCAAGCCCTCTGATCCGACAGCTCCGCTCCCTTCCTGCAGCCTCCATCGCCTGGACCCTGTTAGGGAGAGGTGATGACAAAAGAGAGGTTTGGCTGTTCCTCCATCTGCTCAGCTCTCCAGGAAGGTGGAGGCCACTGGCTGGGGCCCAGCTTGGGAAGGGCAGCAGTAGGCAGGGGACTCTTCCCACGTGCCACTTTCCTGACATGTGGGCAGCCTGTCCCCTTGATGCCATCAGTGCCTGCCAGCAATTCCTGTAGCTGCTGCTCCCACAGCAGTGATTTTGCCTTAATGTCTGTGTTTGGCCTTTCTCCAGGATGGAGAAAAAGAGCAGAAGAGAGAGACAAGAGGGAGGGGTTGAACAAAGGGTACAGTGGCTTGAAGGCTGGGAAGATGTGATGCTCATCAGAGACATGGCAGGTTGTGCTTCCAGGGGAGACCCCAGCTGTCAGGCGAGTGGCTGGTGCTCAACCCAAACACAGAGCTTGTGATGTTGCTAGCACCAGTGGTGCTCTCAGAGCCCATGGCTGCATGAATATTAGCAGGTTATTTGGGATCAGGAGTCACTCTCCTGGCTGTCCCCCACCTGCTGTGCTTTGGGACTTACTACAGATTTGTTGCAAAATGTGACCTGGTTTCCTTTCTCAAACCACGAGCCAGCCTGCCATAAGCCCCCAGAAGCGCACAGGGTGCACAACACAGCCATGGCAGCAACGCTCCTGCTCTGCAGAGCTACTTCAGTGCTGGCTCATGTCCCATTGCCCTCCCTTGCCCTGCCTGCCTCTTCTCTCCCTCCTTGGCCAAAGGCACTGAGGAGTAGAACTGGCAGCCCCCTCATTGTGTACTTCAGCCGCAGACTACTTGCCAGTGGAGAAAGCTGTTGGGAAGATGTGAAGGAGGAAGGCAAGGCAGGAAAGAGTGGTGTGAGATGAGGTTTTCACAGCCGTTAGAGCAGGAAGGAAGAGGATCAGCACAGTGAAGGCAAGGGATGCCCAAAGAAACATGTCAGCAGCTTCAGGAGACTGGTGAGCAGGCACCTTCAGGGAAAGCAATTCAAGAAAGAAATTGGGCAACATTGGCCAGTTCTTTCACAGGTGCAGGTGCCTGGGTCAAAACGAAGGTCTGGCCTCCCATGCTGATGATGCTGTCTCCTGGTGGCCCCATCCACCTGAAGCCCCCTCATATGGGGTTAGGAGGAGTGTTGTTCCCCATTCATAGACCTTCTCTGGTATGTCCCCTGTGTTGCTCAGTCGAAGAAGCCCATAAAACTCAGGGATCATGTTAAAAGCAACACCAGTCCAGCCTTGCTGAAGGAATGGCCAGCCGTGGCTTGAACAGGATGTACAGACCTCCACAGGGAGAAAGCTTTGGATGCTGAGGATCTCTTTAATCTAACAGAAAAAGAAAGAACAAGAACCACTGATTGGAAGCTGAAGCGAGACAAATTCAAGCTGAAAATAAATAGTGGGATTGTTAGTGTGGATGTTCAACTGCTGGAACAGACACGCTGGGAAGTAGCAGCTTTTCCAACCCTCCAAGCCCTCACAACCACAATCACTACTTCTCTGGAAGATTTTTTTGCCAAAAACTAGCCATCATGCTCAACAGAGGTTTCAAAGAGTGAAGTGCTCTGTCCCGTGGTGTACAGGAAGGCAGAGCAGCCAGCCCGTATCTCCACACAGGTTGCTTGGACTATGAAAAAATGCAGATGAAGATGCAGAAATGTAGCATTCTATCAAAGGCTGTTAGAACTCGGGCATACCTGAGGGATGGAGGAAGAGCTTGGGCAGCTTCAGAAGAGGGAAGACACAAGAGGAACAGGAGAAGGGCGGGCAGCAGCCAGCTGATGCTGCCGGTGACAGAGTCATGCCCTGGCAGCCCAGCCAGAGTAGGCTGTGCACCATGGGGCTGGCAGCCTGCTCATTTGAAATTTGGTTGCTTTTGGCTGTTACAGCCCCAGGAGACAGAAGGGCTAGGCTTTGTTACTGCAGTTTACTGGTTATGGCAATGTCTTCTCACATGTGGTGAACATGGAGCTGAACGAACTCAAGTGGGTTGTAAAGCTGCTTTGCTGCCTCTAGGAGAGAGCATGGGGATACACTCCTGTGCTCTTCCTAATGGCTCTGGAGACAGAGGGTCTGGTTAATAGGTCTGCCTGAAGTTCTGCCTAATCAGCCTTGTTTTGAAAAGCTGAAGTCTCAAAAAGCTCCTGCAATGAATTAAAATGTTCAACAAGATCAAGTGGGACCCTCTGGGCTTTCCTCATCTAATGGCTTGTAGGTCTTCACTGGCCCCGTGGTGCTCAGATGTGGCTGGCCTGAGCTCCCTTGAGACAGGCACCCTTCCTGCCCATAAATCAGGGATCCTGGCCAGGAGAACTCCTGAGGTACAGAACAGCTCTTGCCTTCAGGGGCTCCTCACCTGCAGCTCTGCAGTGGCAGCACTGCTTAATGGGTCTGCAAAGTAACTAAAGCAAGAAAACTCCCTCAATTCCCAGGGGACTAATAGCAGACCAAATTCCTGTCTGTTATTCCTCCTCCACTGCTAAAGCTGTATTGCTGGCTCAGCCCTCACAACAGGAGCCCTCTGTGACTCCATAAGCCAAATCCTTTCTGCAGTTGCACTGGTCAGAGCCGCGCATCTCCCTGGGGATTGCCAGGGCTGCCTCCGATGGGATGCCTGGCACCGTGCTGCAAGGTGGGTGCTCTTCTTTGCAAGGGGCATATGGGCACTGTTAGCCTCAGAGCAGTGCTTGCACAGGGTTTGCTATATGGGAGAGGTGACAGGTCACTGATCAGTGGAAAAACTACCCCAGCTGCAGCCAAGCTGGGTTTCAACAGCAGCTGGTTCCCAAGCTGGTCACCCCTTGAACAGGAACCAGTAGCTCCAGGTGCCCAGCAGCCCCAGTGTGATTTTATCTGGTGTTCACTCATGCCAGTGGTAGGAATAGCCCCAGAGCACTAGCCCAGCTGGAGGAAGTACTCAAATCTGGCGGGTTTGATCCTATCATGCTAGGTGTGTGTGTAATTCATCACTCAAATGCTTGGTGTCACCAGCTCCTCGTAATTTATTGCAAGTAACATGATTTTGGCCCCTGCTGCAAGTGAGCTTGCAATGATGCGAAAAGCTGCAGCTGTCTTCAGTGCTTCCCTGCAGTAAGCTGAAGACATGGGGTGCCTCAAGGCCGATGCTGAAGGATCCTTTTCCAGCCCTGGGTTGTTTTTCTGGTCCTCCTTCGAACTCTCTTTGGTATTTCCATATCCTTCTCAAAATGGAGACTTTGGAGCTAGCCTAGCCAGGAAGGCAAGGTAGGTAAAATCACTGCTCTCCCCTCACCTCCTGCAGATGCTGGAGGGACAGGTCAGTCCCCACGCTGCCCCAGGAGCATTGCCTGTGCCAAAATACTTTACACTCGGCTCTGCTCATCTCATGCTTTGCAGAACATCTCAGGCTGCATCACTGCTCTCTTACCTCGTGGCATCTGCACGTTGTTTCTCAGAAAAGGTGTGTAGCCTTAGCTGGATCAGAAGCTCACACAATATGGTCAATGCTTCCCAGAGAGACAAGCACCTCTCCCTGTGCCCAGCCTCGGAGATGTGGCACCCTCGCTGCCACTGAATAGCATAGCTTTACCTGTAAGCCACCATGGCAGGAGCCCAGGGCTCAGCTCTCCCAGCTCTGCAGGGGAGCAGGGTTTGTCAGAACACCCTTGGGAAGAACATATGCTGAGAAGAGAGTTTTGGCAGCAACTGGGGCAGGTAGTGGGATCTGGTAGCTCCCTACACTCCCACATTGCAAACGTTGCTGCTGCTGAGCCTTGAGAGTGGAGAGACACTGGTGTCAAAGCAGCAAACCCCCAGGGACCACCCTGCCTGGAGGGGCCAGTGCTCAGCCGGAGGCTGGAGCTGCTGGTGCCTCACAACAAGGTCATTGCAAAACAGCTCTTGAGACCCATATGGAAATTTGGAGGTGACTACAAAGTCTCTGGCCTCTATCGCTCCCATAAGTTGTGGGTGAAAGCCATTTCCATTTCAATCATTGGAAATATGGGGAGAAGGTGAGAAACCCCAAGCCAGCTGCTAGAAAGAAAGTCCTAAACTGATAGGTAGCTTGGAGTACTGGTCTCATTTATTTTTAACTCATGACTGTGAGGCTTAACACTACAATGTGTGCTCACCTTTGGCCTTGCTGTAAATTCAAGTAATTACTCATCTAATGATGCCTGCTAGTAAGTGTGGCTCACTGGGGAGCCAGCAGTGTGCCAGGCACTGCTTCTGCCACCTGTTGCATCTACTCTGGGGTCCAGGGTTTGCAGAAAAAGCAGTTTCCAGGCTGGTGTGGCACAAAGCCCCGTGGTTTTGGCTGGGAACAGTAAGAGGAGAGCTTTTCCTTCAGTACTGTGGCAAAAGCTTACCCAGAAAGTGGGAAGTGGGTTTGGATTGCCCTTTAGCAGGCCATTCCAGCACTGCTAGAACTGGTCAGTATTTGCTGAGCTGGGCTGGAGAGAGGATGGGGACTTGCAGCCTCATCTATATTTGGTGGGTATTTGCCTCATGTTGGTTGCTGTTGCAGCATTGCTGTCAGCTTCATCTGCTGGCCTCGTCATCCAAAATGCGTTAATTTGGGGCTGTGTAAGGGCTTCCCACCCACAGGATAGATACCTTTACCTGTGTGAGGGATCTGCACTTCCACCTGCTCATCCTGCCCTATAGCCTGGGGTCCTGGAGACTCCATTCCCCCCTTCCATGCCCCTCTGGGGTGGCAGATCCCTCCTGACACTTATCGTGGCTATGCAGGGCTTTCCTTGTGCCTCCCCAGGCAGTGCACAGAGCAATGGGTGCTCTGTATCAGCGTGGGTCCTTCTTACTGTGAAGATCAGACACTGCCAAGCAGAGCAGTCTCTAGTGCCAGTGCGATTATTGCTGCTGGGTGTCTAACATTGCTGAAAAGTTGGAAGTATCATCCAAATTGCTCTGGGGCTTATGCTCCCCCTGGGGTGGTGAGTCTGGATTACACAGAGAATGTTTATCCAGAATGCTTGTGTGTGCAAAGCTGCCCAAGCACCCAGCTGGTGCCCAGCACACCCACAGGCAGCACTAAGAGAAGCGGCATAAGAGGCTCCATCTCCGGGGCATCACCCAGGGTGCTGAGAGCAGCAGTGGGACCAGAGCCCCAACCTGCAGAACAGCAGGCGGTTGTCTGAAACTGCCCTTTCTCTTCCCACAACCCTGCTTCATTTACTGCACACCTCCCAGCTTCTGCAGCGGATGAGGGGGGGGGCCCTGCCGGCAGTGGCCTCCGTCACTGCACAGCCTCGCCTCCCTCCCAGGGGCTTGGGGCCCATCCTGTGTGCCGAGCGAGGCCGTGCCCTGCGGGAAAAAGTAGTATGTGGTGACGTAATTAAAGGCTACATCATTAGTGCATGTGTGCAGGGGCTGAACATTTCCTACTCCTTGAGTGCTTGGCTTCCCTGTGCTATGTTTATGGGTGCTTAACTCCATGGGAGGCTTTAAAATGGGAGAAATACCTCTGAGAGGTGGAGCACCCTCAGTAGTTACTTAAGCCAGCATGCCATGAACAGAACTGGAGATCATGGGAGAGCTCTGGTGTGCCCCAGGCCTGTGTACAGAGTGGTGTGAAGGGTGACCTGCCTGCTCCAGGGACACCACCATCTCACATGCCTCAGCTGGAGCTAGGGCACAGATCCATAGAATGGCTATGTGCAGGTCTGTGGGAAGGTGTGTGAGCATCTATGCTGTTTCCCAAGCTCCACAGCCTGGCCAAAAGCTGAGCTCCTTTAGAGAGTATCAGTGTCTCTCAGTGCAGGCAGAGCAATGTATTCTTCCCTTAATCTCTTTGCTGGAAACAGCAATGCCATTTTGGCTTGGGCTGCACAATAAAAGGTCACCCCAAGGCAGACATCTGGCACACATCATTTTCACCCAAAAGCCAAAATTTTGCTAGGCTGTAAGCTATCAGTCTCTCCTGCTCATTCCTGCTATGAGCTGGGGGGACTGTTTTGCTGGTGACTGTCCCCTCTGCCCTCCAGGACTACTGGCTGTCCCTCCTCTACAAGCGCCTGATCGGTCCCAAGGTCCTGGCTATCCACGTGGCTGGTCTCCAGAGGAAACCCCGGCCAGGCAGAGTCATTCGTGACAAGCTCCGCATTTACGCCCACTGCACCAGTTACCACAAGTAAGCAAGGGAGGCAGGGGGCTGCAGTGGTGGGATAAGCGGGACCCACAGGGGTCCTGGGGATGGGGAACACTGAGAACATGCTGGGGCAGGAGCCCAGGGTTTGGCTCCAGAAGGGCAGGTTGGCTTCCTAGGGGACACACCTGGGTGCTGCTCTGACTGCTGCAGCAGTGGAGATGCCTCTGATGAAAGTCATGGCAAGCTCACGCCTGGGAACGGGACTGGCCGGGGCCAGCGCGGTGGCCGGCAGGCAGCCCCGGCAGCAGAGATCAAGGGAGTGGATTTCACAGGAGGGCCCCCTGGTCGGTCGGGTTACCCGATGGGCCGCGCTGCTGGGGAGCCCGTCCTGGTTATTGTTTCGCTGATAAGGTCTTTGAAAGCACCCCGGTGAGCCGGGGGGGGGCGTCCACCTCCTCCGCAGACACAAGTTGCTATTGTGGAGGAGGAGAGGCTGTTTCTTTACACAGTCCAGATGCTTTCAACATGCCTCCAGCTCGGTAGGAAACCTTGTCCAGTAACTGACAGGTGCAAAGTGCTTTATAGCCTTTGTTTGGGGCTGCCTGATTAGGCAGGGACAGAGGATCAGTGTCTGGACCTGTCAGTTAGGTGCCCGGGGCGGTGGGGGCAGACGCCACTCACGCACAGAACTCTCCTCCATTCTCAGCCTCCTACTTACAAGGCTTTGGGGGGGCTGCCAGGTGACCACCACCCAGCTCCAGCATGGCACCCCCTTGAGCTGTGCCACCCCAGGCTGAGGAGGGGAGAGGGAGATCGGGAAGGTGTTATAGCAGAACTGGGCTTTGTGATGGGGAGGCTGCATCCCCCTGTGGAGGGGCAGCCAGGGTGGTTATGTCCCCTCCAGATGACTGCATGAGGCTGGTTCTTGCAGGGACCTCCAAACCTCTTCTCAAAGGTGATGCTCTTGGGGTACATTCCAATGCACCCCTCAGCTCCTACTCTCCCCTTTGCAGCCATAACTATGTCCGGGGGTCCATCACCCTTTACATCATCAACCTGCATCGCTCACGGAAAAAAATCAAGCTGGCAGGGACGCTGCGGGATAAGATTGTTCACCAGTACCTGCTGCAGCCCTATGGCAAGGATGGGCTCCACTCCAAGTAAGTGCTATTCTGGTGGCTGGGGCTGCCTCCAAACCCCCATCCTCGATGCCACCGCCCTGACCCTCTCCTGGTCCCACAGGTCAGTCCAGCTCAATGGGCAGCCGCTGGCCATGGTGGACGACGCGACCCTCCCCGAACTAAAGCCTCGCCCGCTGAGGGCCGGTCGCACTCTGGTCATCCCCCCGCTGACCATGAGCTTCTACGTGGTGAAGAACGTGAATGCGCTGGCCTGCCGGTACCGATAGCCCATGGCCCTGAACGGACCTGCCGGCCCCGCTCCTGCCCCCGTGCACTCCCGAGGACACGCTGCCTCCTTGGCAGCCTGCACAGCCTCACAGCAGGGCCATGTCGGGTGGGCACCACGCCATGCCCTTGTTCTCGCACCCTCTGCCTTGGGACACTCTCTTGCCCTGCGGCCGCAGAGCTCCGCTTGGCCCTGGCCACCATCCCGCTGGAGCGGTGCGACTGCAGATTTGCGTGGCCTGCCACGATCTGTCCGCACACTGTGAGAGGGGCCTGGGGTCCGGTGCCCACCGTCTGCTGGGGAGGGCGAGGGTGCTGAGCCCTGGTACAGCCCGGGATGGGCAACCTGGCCAGACCCCTAATCCCGCTGTCTCCCTCCAGCAGCCGGGTCCCCCTTTCCTCTGCCCCTTCCCGGGCGGCGGAGGACGCGGGCAGCCCGGCGCAGAAAGCGCATGGAAGCAGCTCCCTCTGCTGCCGCCAGCCCGGCCGGGACCGGCACCGGGATGCTGCGGGCAGGGCGGGCCAGGAGAAGGGGCTCCGGGGTCCGCCCCAGGCGGGCGGGGCTCGGGGAACCGCAGCTGGAAATGTCGGTAATTAAATTACACGGCCCGGAGCGGAGTGGAGCGGCGGGAGGCGGGGCAGCCCCGGTCTCCCCCCGGTCGGGGAGCGGCGGCGGCCGGGCCGTGCGTGTATCCTGCTCGGCAGAGGAGCGGTGTCGCGGGCACGAGCAGCCGGGACGCGCCGAGGCGCTACCGGAGGTGTAATAAAGTCGGGCTGTCAACTGCGCCGGCGTCTTCTGTCCGTCACGGGCCAGGAACGGGGCGTTACCGGGGCCGGGGCCGGGGTGCCGCCCGCAGTGCCGCGCCGGGCCGCTGGGGGCGCTACGCGCGTGGGCGCGGCGGTCACGCGCGGCGGAGCAGGAAGCGGCGCGGGGCGGGTGGAGCCGCGCGGTCCCGGTGCCCACGCAGCCCCCGCGTCCCCCGCAGCCGCCGCACCATGCGGTGCGTCCTGATCGCCAGCACCGCGGCTGAGCTGCTCTTCTATTGGGCCGATGCCGCTTTCCTCCGCCGGCTGCGAGCACCCCACGGCGGGCAGGTGGGACGGGACGGGGCGGCGCGGGTGCAGGGCCGGGAGGGTGTGCGGGGTGTGCGTGTTCGTGACCCGGGAGCATGTGCCCCAGGGCACGGCGCTGGAGGACAGCCTCAACACCCTCTTCGCCCCGCTCATCATCTCCTCCGCCGCGCTGCTGGAGAAGCTGGCCGACACCTACACCTGCTTCGCCACCGAGCGCGGGCGGCACCTCCACGTCCTGCACATGGTAGGACCGGCACCGGGGACCGGGACACCCCAACCGGCCCCCACCTGACCCCGCTGCCGGTTGCAGTTCGGGGACTGCCTGTACATCGCCGTGAACGGTGACGGGACGGAGAGCGAGGATGACCTGCGCCGGACGCTGTTCGTGCTGCGGCGCTTGGTGGAAGCTCATTGCGGCCTCGTCATGCTCGACTCCCACCTCATCCGCAAGGAGTGAGTGAGCACGGCCAGCCGGCATGCGTTGGCACACCGCGGTGCCAGGGCAGCTGCCTATGGTGCCTTCATGCAGCCCCGGGAGGTGGGAGTGGGTGTCTGCAAGCTGGGACCACCCCCCACCCCCGTTGCAGGAGGAGCCCTGCCTGCTGGGCTGCAGCTGGGTTTCAGGGTGCCTGTCCCACCCTGGGAGGGGATGGCCGGCCAGCTCTCAGCTCACGCTCTGTGGCTGCTGCAGGTTGCGGCCGGCTGATTGGGAGCAGCGGGAGCGTGTCTGGAGCCTGCTGCGGGGCCTGCTGGAGACCTACATCCATCTGCGGGAGGAGGACCAGAGCTTTGCAGTGGAGGTGCTGTGTCCCCAGGTGTCCCTTGCCTTCAGGGCGTCTCAGGGGTGGGAGGCTTTGTGGAGTCTTGGGTTGTGGGAAAGTCTCTTTGGGGCAGCTCTCCAGAGCAGCAGTGCTTGGATGTACGGGGCAGCTCCTGGGCTGCTTGGCTCTGTGTGGGGGGGCTCAGCAGCCATTCTCCCTTCCTGCCCCCCAGGCCGTGGAGAGGCTGATTCACCCTCAGCTGTGCGAGCAGTGCATTGAATTCCTGGAGCGGGAGGTGGTGCAGTACATCAATACCAGTCCAGAGCGTGGTGGGGACGAGGTGGCCCATGCCTTCCTTCTGGTGCACACCAAGCTGCTGGCCTTCTACTCCAGGTACACCTGGCCCCACCATGCTCCCTGGGGCAGCCACTCACCCTCCCAGCTGACCTGTCCCTTCTCTGGCTTTAGCCGCAACACCAGCTCCATCCGGCCTGCTGACCTGCTCGTCCTCATCCTCCTGGTGCAGGACATGTACCCCAGCCAGAGTGCCGAGGAAGAGCTCAGTCTCCAGGTGCTCCAGGGCTGGGCATGGGTGGCAGCAAGTTGAGGTTCCCCCTCAGGGTGATGCCTTGGTGGCCAGGCCTTAATTTTTTTCCCTTTTTTTGGAAGTCTGCACCAGAGAATATGCTCCCCCAGGGACCCAAGAGAAGTGAGAGCATCCCTGTGAGTAGCCCTAGCTCCCATGGAGCTGCAGAGAAGGACTCAGATGACCAGGTGAGTCCCTGGGATCGGGAGCTGCAGGGTGGGACAGTGGCTGGGCTGCCTGCATTGCTCCTGTCGCTGACCCAGCTGGTTTTGCCAGCAGGACACAGATGATCTCTCGGTGCCTGAGGTTTACTACACGCCCAAGCCCTCACCAGGCAGGGACAGCACAGGTGAGTGCCCGGCTGGCAGCAGCCCTGCCCCATGCCCCCCAGCCCTGCGGAGGCTCCGGGGCTGTGGGGGACACTGGCGGGGAGGGTGACCTGCTGTGCTCCCTGCAGGCAGCGAGAGCTGGTTGGAGGACGCTGAGATGCTGACTGCTGGTGAGGCAGATGCTGCAGAAGTCCAGGTGAGCAAGGTGTCCTGCAGTGCCTCTTGACTCTCCACCTCCTCAGCCTGTCCTGGTGCTCTTTGTGGTTTCCAGTCCTTGTAACTCATCCCTTGCTGTGCAGCTGTGGGTGCCCCAGGCTCTATGGCTGGCTCTGTGCCCTGCTTCCCCCATCTTGTGCATGACTGTGATGGCTCTGACCATTCTCTGGGACATTGCTTATGGTCTCCAGATCCAGAGCTGTGGGCACAGAGGTACCAGGGCTGCCTCAGAGCAGGCTGGTGTCTCCCTCTGCTGCCTCTGGCCTTTCTGGGCTGCTTCCCCACCAGGTGCTGTAGAGCCTCACACACTCTCTCCAAGGAAATCCTAACCTTGGTGCAAGGTGTTTGCAACCTGTGTATTTGCAGGCAGCTTCCCCTCTATCTGCTGCTCTTTTGGGGTCCCTTGGCACTTCACTTGCTGCTGATCTTTTGCCACATGTCCCCTCCTGCTCTATCAGTTCAGTTGTGCCTGGGTGCAGCTTTTGGGACATTGCTTTGTCCTTCCAGAGTGTCCCGGGTTGGTGCAGGCTGTCTTGACCCTGCCGGTGGCTGAGTGTCTCCCCTCTCTCCCCAGATGGCAGAGGACTTGCTGCAGACCTTGGAGTCTTTGGTCCCTGAAGCTTCAAATCCCAGAAGGATCTTTCTGGATGCCAACCTGCGTGAAGGTTACTGCCCCTTGCTGCCACACACCATGCACTGCCTCCCGCTCTGGCCGGGCATCTCCCTTGTCCTCCTGACCAAGGTGAGCTGCCTCTAAGGTGAGAGAAGTGACAGTGGGCTGGGTTCTGGCTGACCCACCTCTCCCCTCCCTGGCAGGGTGCCACAACCCAGGTGGCTGTTACTTTATACCAGCTGCTGGATGGTTTCTTGGTGCTGGAGAGGAAGCTCGAAGAGGGGCCAGAAGCAGGAGCCCCACGCTCCTACCCATTTCTGGCTGAGCTGCGGCAGCGCATGGACAAGTTTGTGAAGAAGCTGAGTGGTCAGGACATCCAGGTGGGAATGGGGACACAAGAACCCTGTACCTCTGTCGCTACAGCTGAACACTGAGCCCTGTCTCTCTCTAGCTGCAGAATGCCTGGGTGGACTTGAAGAACAAGATATTCTCCCGGAGCGAGCCTGCAAGCTCCTCGGAGTGAGTACAGCATGGCCAGAGAAAGTCTCATGAGCAGGCGGGAATCTTTCCCAGCCTGAGGGATGGCATGGCTGTCCCTGCAGTACTGGGGACTGAGGGACAAAACTTGGCACTGTATCTCCTGGCTCAGGATGCTGCAGGCAGTGGCCAATGTGAAGCGGCAGCTCTTCTCCGTGTACCGCCAGCTCTTCCTGGCCTCCACCAGCCATAGCCTGTCCCAAGCGCTGCGGGACCGTGCCCAGAAGCTGATGAGGTGAGTGCCTGGGGGTGGCTGGCATCCCCGGGGGGCTGCTCCACATCCAGCTGCACTTGGATGGCTTGGGGAATCCTGGCCTCTCACTGAGCCTCTTCTTGGCAGGGAGAAGCTGCTGGACTGGCGGGACTTTCTACTGGTGAAGAGCAGGCGCAATATCACCATGGTGTCATACCCGTCCCTGCGCAGCTGGGAGCCCAACCCAGCAAAGAGAGGTCCCTGGGATGTAGTAGAGTTGGGAGGGGGGTGACCCCTGTCCCCTCAGCACCAGGCTCTTGGGGAGGAGTGTGGTGGGGCAGTTTCTCCAAGGCTCAGGGGCTGTCCTGGAAGGGCATCAAAGTTGTTGGACACCCTTAACCCAGCGCACATACCTGGAGGACTTTCCTGGCCTTGTGCACTTTGTCTATGTGGACCGCACGACTGGGCAGATGATGGCACCATCATTGAGTGTGACAGAGAAGTCCAGCTCGGAGCTGGGCAAGGGCCCCTTGGCTGCCTTCATCAAGAGGAAGGTACTTCTCGTGGGGCTGGGGGTAGTATGGGAACCACAGGAGGGGGTGATGGTTGAAAGTTTTTCTGCTCAGGCTTCAGGTTCTCCTTGTCCCTCAGGTCTGGTCCCTGGTTGCATTGGCCCGGCGATACCTACAGAAGGGCTACACGACACTTGTGCTGCAGGATGGCGACTACTGCTGTTCCTACTTCCTCTGGTTTGAGAATGAGCTGGTACGTGGGGCCAGGAAGAGGCTGAGCCCCTCTCCCCCAGCACCTTCTGAGGGTGGGGAGCAAGCTGTAGGCACAGGTGGCTCTGGCTCCTCAGCAGTCTCCTCCTTGTTCCGGTCCTCTGCTGTCATCTCTCCCCAGGGCTACAAGCTGGAGGTGATGGAGGTGCCGGTTCTCTCAGATGATTCTCCTCCTATTGGAATGCTGGCAGGAGACTACTACAGGTGAGCAGTACCCAGCCCTGCGGTTTGGCACAGGGCTGTGCTGTCCCCATGAATGATGCTGTTGTTGTTGGGACATTGCTGCAGGGTGGTAATAGTGCTGTGGTGTCACCAGGGTGGCAACAGCCTGTCTCCCCAGCCTGGTACCATCGTTCAGGTGGCAGATGGGCACTGTGTTCTTGCCAGGGACTTGCTAGGGGTCGGGTGGTTAGAAAGGGGATGCCAGGTTGTGCTGTACCTGCCAAGCCCCCTGTCTTCTCCTCTGCAGGAAGCTACTGCGTTACTACAGCAAGAACCACCAGGCAGAGGTAGTGAAGTGCTACGAGCTGCTGACTGTGCACCTGGGCATCATTCCCTCTGAGCTCGTGGTCCAGCAGGCCTGTGACTTGGCCCGGCACCTCTGGGAGCCCTCCCGCATCCCCCTGCTCTGAACTGACTCCATCCACCTCCCTCAGGGACGGGATTAAAGCAGGAGTGTCGGTGATCCTGGTGCTTGGGCTGCTTTGTTGGTGTCTGTGTGCCATCAGCTGTGCCTGCAGGCAGCCACCAGCAGCTTTCCCATCCTCCAGCCTGGCCAAGGCTACAGCTACCTGCCTTCCCACTCCTCACAAGCTTCCCTGGCACCCAGCAGCCTCCAAGGGCAGGCAGAGAGCGAGGCTGTGAGGTTGTTGGCAAATCACCACCTTGCTGAAAAGTGCTTTTCCAAAGCAGGATTTATAGCTTTGGTTTGGCATCACCAATGGGCTTTAGCTGGAGAACAAAAAGGTGTAGCCAAACCTGCATGGAGGAGTGACCCAGGGTGCATACCCCTTTTTCTTCACCCGCAGATGCAGGGGGTGGTGCAGGCCGTGGGGTGATGCATCCCTCATTCCCTTCCCTGTACGCAGCCTCCCCAGACACCAGTCAGTCGTGGGACCCAGCTCAGTTGTGAACAGTGGGTACAGCCAAAGCAGCTCAAGTGTTTGCCAGACACATTTGGGCTCAATGCATGTGCAAACCCCCAGGGCACGACTGGGCATGGGGCCAGGCCTGAGGCGCTTTGGCAGCCCCTTGTCACTCTGCTGCTCGCTGGGGCTGGTTCAAGGAGCACTGAACCATAGCAGGGCCTTTGCCCCATCCTCCTGGGTAGGAATTTGTCCTGCCAAGCCACAGTACTGCATTTGGGGCCAAGCTCACCCCCAAGCTGCCTGTTCCCCTGCTCTCAGGGCTGTTCTTGAGGCTTGCCTGCTCTTGGGAGGGCTGGGCTCCCCCTGTTTCACAGTTCTTATTGGCTCATTGCCCAGCCACGTACCCCTGGAGCAGAACAGAGGCTGGGGGGAGGGGGGCCTCTCAGGCCCCTCCGTGCCTGCCCACTGTCTTCTTGAGGTACAGTTTGTGGAGCACCTGTCATCCTGCTGAGCACCAGGGCAGGAGCCAACCCTGTTGCCTTCTCAGCACTGAGGCTGGTCTCCAGCCCCTGCCCTGCAAGTCCGTGGCAAAGCCCTGGCAAAGTGCTGCACGGGGCAGAGGGGCAGCACTTGGCATGTGTCCCTGTCCAACCCAGCCTCCCATAAGCCCTGGGACGCAGCATCTGGCCCCGTGCCAAGGTGTCCCCTGCCCACCCCCTCCCCGTGCCCCCCCCTGCACCCAGAAGCCCTGGGAAAAGCTCTGCTGTAGAAACAAAGTCCAGACTGCTGTGCACAAGGCAGCGATGGCTGAGCTCTGTGTGGCGATGGCAGCTGGGCTCCGGGCAAGACTGGGCACGGGCTGCCCATCCCGCTGGCTGCGGGGCTGGTGTCTGCCCCTGGGGCAGGGAGCACGGCTGGCCCATGCCGGGGCTGCAGCCCGGCTGCAGCGGGAGTACGACGCGGTGGTGATCGGGGCAGGTAACGTGGGGTGAGGGAGCCTGTGCTGGGCTGTGGGAAGCTGGCCATGACACCCAGCTGGTCTCTTCCCCAGGGCAGGCTGGAGGGTGGCTAGGTGGGGACCACAGTAGTACTGGGCACAGTGCAGCACCCTGGTATGCTCCTTGTGCCAGGGAGGGTGGAGGGACCTTGCACAGCTGGGCACACTGTAGTCCCCCAGCATGCTGCTTGTGCAGGGCACAGCTGGAGCATCCACTTTGACCACTGCTGTTCCCCTTCCCTGCACTGTTTGCACAAGGACTGTAGGGACAGGGAGGATGCTCCCTGCCACCTGTATCGCCGTGTCCAGAACCCTGTTATTTGGGTGGTTGTAGTAGCCCTGTGTTCCAGGCAGGACAGGATGCCCTGTGCAGTGGGACCACCACACCACTGGACTCAGTTCACCTCCCTCTCTCCTTGCAGGGCACAACGGGCTGGTGGCAGTGAGTACCAAGAGTGGGGTGGTGTCACCACCATCACTGGGGGACAGTGGGGGACCAGGGAGGGTCTGTGCCATGGGCAAGGGAGGGTGTTGGTGGCAGGGCCCACGGGGCTGGGGGTTCCCTTGGGGCTGTGGGAAGTGGAGCCCACCCTGGTGAAGGGGATACTGTGTGCAAGAAGGTTCTTGGGGTGATGGGAACACATCCCACCTGAAGGGATGGGCAGCATGACACTGCACTCCTCCCAGGCTGCCTACCTGCAGCGGGCAGGGGTGCGCACAGCTGTGCTGGAAAAACGCCATGTGCTGGGTGGTGCGGCCGTCACAGAGGAGATTGTCCCAGGTACCCCTGTGCACCTTGTGTCCTCCTGCCCCCAGCCAGCACTGGGCATGGGCACCTCCAACCACCCCACATCTTCCAGGCTTCAAGTTCTCCCGGGCATCATACCTGCTTAGCCTGCTGCGACCGCAGATCTACACCGAACTGGAGCTGCAGGTACTGGCACCCATCCTTCTCCAGGCTGCCGGAACCTCCCGGAACACTGGCAGAGTGAGCCCACTGCAGGGTGCAGTCCTGCGGGGCACAGCATCCTGCTGTCCTTGTCCTGCAGCGGCATGGTCTGAGGGTGCTCCCGCGAGACCCCTACTCCTTCACCCCACTGCTGGAGGACAGGAGCCCACCCCGCTCCCTCCTGCTGGGGCACAACATGGCCCAGACCCAGCAGCAGATTGCTCAGTTCTCCCAGAAGGATGCCAAGGTATGGCTGGGCCATGTGCCTGGCACGGCAAAGCCTCTGAGGGGCTGTCCTGCCCAGTGGAGCAGCAGGGATCCTCCTAGTTGGGGTATCCACTGCACCCGCCATGGCACATTCCTTCTTGCCCCCTCTCTGTCCCCTTTCAGGCTTACCCTAAGTATGAGATATTCATGGGGGGCTTGGTGTCAGCCCTTGACCCACTGCTGGATGCCCCCCCAGTGGATACAGCTGCCCTGGGGAAGGGTTCCCTGCTCCAGCGGTTCAGGCACCTGCAAGCCCTGTGGCCCCTACTGCGGGCAGGTACGTTTGGGATGTGAAGGGACCCTGATGGCAATGGGTGTTTGCTTGCACCTGGAGCAGGCAATGCTCCTTCCCAGGACACTGGGTCCTCAGGAGCTCTAGCTGGGCTGGCAGGCCAGCAGGCTTTCCCACTGCCTGTCCCCAAACCCAACCAGGAGTAGGCAGCTGGCCCTGGCACAGCTGTGCAGGTGTCACACTGCCTCTGCACTCCCAGGGCTGGCACTAGGACGGCAACTGCCTCACTATTATGAGGTGCTTACAGCCCCCATCTCCAAGGTAAGTGCCTGCAGCAGCAGCACAGAGCTATCAGCCACCCTGCCTGCCTGCCTGCCAGCATGCTGTGGCAGCCCCCACACCAAGCCTGGTGTTCTCCTTTTCTCCTGGGCCAGATTCTGGATCAGTGGTTTGAGTCAGAGCCCCTGAAGGCAACTCTGGCTACTGACGCAGTGATAGGAGCCATGGCCAGCCCGCACACCCCTGGCAGCGGGTGAGGATCCCTTTCCCCCAAAGCTCATGGTCACACTGTACCGCCATGCCATCCTCTGTTCTGGCAGCTCCTTGGATCTGCTGTCCTAGCACCCTGTGCCCTGCCCCACTGCCTTCCCCTCCCACTGCCTGCCTGGGGTAGCTTGTGGATTGGGACTGGTCAAGGGGCTGCCCCCCATTCCTGCCGTATAGATCTTCTGAGCAGTCCCCACTGCCCATTTGCTGTTTTGACATATCTGTCCCCAGGTCAGGTCAAGTCCTAGCCTATGGGTGTTCCCTGTAACTGATTTGGCATCCTATGAGCTGGCATGGTCCCATCTATGGGGGCCGTGGCACCATCCTCACCATGCCCGTACAGGGGACAGATGCGTCTCCTCGGCCGGTGCCTAACCTGGGGTCCTGCCACTGCAGGTACGTGCTGTTGCACCATGTGATGGGTGAGCTGGAAGGACGGCGGGGTGCCTGGGGCTACGTGGCTGGTGGAATGGGGGCCCTTTCCCAAGCCATTGCCTCTGCAGCGGTTGCCCATGGAGTCCACATCTTTCCTGAGAAGGTACAGGGTGTCTGGGTGAGGGGAGCTGCCTGGCCAGCCTGCAGGCAGTGGCGATGCTCTTGGTGAGGTGCTGTCCCCTCTGCCCAGGTGGTGTGCCATGTGCTGCTGGGCAGGGATGGGCAGGCACAGGGAGTTGCACTGCAGGATGGGACTGAGGTCAGGAGCAAACTGGTGCTGTCCAACGCTTCCCCCCAAATCACCTTCCTGGAGCTCACCCCCCAGGTACGGGGCACACGGGTCTGGCAGCAGCTTGGCGTGGTGGCATCCCCTGGCTGGGCCTGCCCCCTCACCACCAGGCTCTGCCCTGGCCCCTCCCACCCCAGGAGCAGTTGCCAAAGGATTTTGTCCAGCGGATACAGCAGATTGACACGCGCTCCCCTGTCACCAAGATCAACGGTAGGTACCAGCAGGGCCACCTCTACCACCATCCCTGCTGAAGGGACGCTGGCATCAAGCTCAACAAGAGGCTGCACCCTGCTTCCTCTATTCCCCCTCCCATGCCCAGTGGCAGTGGATCGGCTGCCCAGCTTCCTGGCTGCCCCCAATGCTCACAATGGCCAGGCCCTGCCCCATCACCAGTGCTCCATCCATCTCAACTGTGAGGGCACCCACCTCCTACACCAGGCCTTCATTGAGGCCACCCAGGGGCACCCCTCCAGCAGGTAGGAGCCTGCACCAGTGCACCTTGATGCACTGGCAAAGGGGCAGGACAACCATGGTGGGTGGTGCTGGGGGAAGAGGTTTGGGGTGTCTGGGTCCCCCTCTGCCTGCCCAGCTAGTGTCCTGCTCCCCCAGGCCCATGATTGAGCTCTGCATCCCCTCCGTGCTGGATCCAGGGCTGGCCCCTCAGGGCTGCCATGTCATGTCCCTGTTCACCCAGTACACCCCCTCCGTGCTGGCGGGTGGGCAGCACTGGGACGAGCCAGCCAAGAACGCATATGCGGACACGGGTACGTAACGCATACATGGACACAGGTATGTAATGCATGTGTGGACATGGATAATACCAGGAGTGCTGGTCCCTGCCCATGGGCAGAACCACCCTGGAGCTACTCAGGGGCCAGCCACCACATCCTCACAAGGTGTCCACCAGTCCCTTAATCTCTCTCTAGTGTTTGACTGCATCGAAGCCTATGCCCCAGGGTTCAAGGCATCGGTCATCGGCAGGGACATCCTAACGCCACCAGACCTGGAGAGGATCTTCGGGCTGCCCGGTGGGGTGGGTATCATGCGAGCATCGCTCTGGTGCCAGTGCTGGTGTGCACACAGCCCTGGGCCAGGCACAGCCAGTTCACAGAGAGCTCTGCTTGCAGAATATCTTCCATGGAGGGATGTCTCTGGACCAGCTGTACTTTACCCAACCAGCTCCATCCTACTCGAGCTACCGGTCCCCGATTCCTGGCTTGTACCTGTGTGGAAGTGGAGCCCATCCAGGTGAGTAGGAGCCAGGACCCTCTGGAGGGTTGCAACAGGAGAGCAGGGTGCACAAAAGAGGTGCAAGGGCAGCATGCAGGGTGGGGGGATGTCCACTCCCCTCTCTGCCCTCGCACAAGCAGAGAGTTGGGTCAGCACTGCTGTTGCAGCCCTGGGCCCCATCTCCTGGGGCCAGAGCTGCCCGCTGCTCCCCATTCCTCCTCTCTTACAGGAGGAGGAGTGATGGGAGCAGCGGGACACAATGCTGCCCAGGTAGCCCTCAAGGATTTCAGACATCTGTGATGGCAGTGGTGACACCAGCTTCACTTACGCAGTGTTGTGGCTGCAGTGAGCTCTGCTGTCCCCAGCTTGCTTCCTGGCCACCCCAGAGCAGCAGTATCCCCTGAGAGCCAGGTGGGTGCAGGCTGGCAGGGTCCCTTGTGCTCCTAGCTGCTACTGTTTCCTTTAACATGTGGTGGCTTCTTGCCTGAGTAGCTCCTGGGCACCGAGTGGCCATGGCAAGCCTCACTCACCCTCTGCTTCTGCCACTAAAAATAAACCCCATCTTCAGCTCTACTTTGAGCACTTCTGCTGAGTTTTTTCAGCTCTTCCTGCAGCTCCCAATGGGCCAGTGAGGGGGCTACACTGTGCCATCTGAACTGTGTCTGGTGATGTAGCCCCGGGGAACATTCCAGAGGGGTAGGCATATCCCAAAGCAGTGAATGGGGGAAATCAGTCCCTTGCCCTCTCATCTGCTCATTTATGCAGGCTCAGGTGCATGCAGTGCTATTTGGCTTGAGCCACCCAGTCCTGGGCTGGCCTGGACACCCCGAGGTGCCTAGAACAAGTAGGGAACCATGGAGCTGCCTGAGACATGCTTTGCTACCTGGAGCCCCCAAACTATCCTCTATCTGCCCAGCCCTCGTTGGCTGTGTGTGCAGCAGCCAGGTACCCTGCAGGGACCAGGACTGGCAGCTGCCCCCATGTCCCTCCCTCCACCTCCCCTCATTCCTCTCAGGAGCTGCCTGCACTGTTCTGTTCCAGTCCCTCCATCCCCAGGGCAGATGCTCCGTGCAGCCCAGCAGCTTTCGCTGGCCACCCCGCAGCCAGAGGCAGGCCCGGGGTGTGACCTTCTCCCGGGCTGCTGCCGGGAGCCGCTTGCTGCCGATTACAGAGCTCACATCCTCTCCCTGCCCTCTTCCTCCCCAGACAATGCTCCCAATTCAGCTGCCTGCCTCGCCTCCCAGTGGGCCCTAAATACAGTGCTGTCAGGCTGAGCTGTTGCACCTGAGCTGGCTGAATCAATATTGACTGGCCAGGAATAGTCCCGCAGCCCTCTGAGAATAGCCCCGCACGCCACCCCACTGCCCGCAGCTTCCCACGCACGGGGCTGCCCTGCTGCTGCTGCAGTGTATTTTTAGCTGTTGCAGTTGCTGCCTGGGGCTGCAGGTGCTGGCACCCAGTGAGCCCCGTGGAGGGGGGATGACAGTGAGGGGGTCTCCAGTCTGCCACAGTCACACTGAGAAGCAGGACACAGAGCCCCCAACTGCTGCGTGCCGAGGCTGGCAGGTCACAGGTATGGGAGAGTCCACTGGACTCCTGCTATCCCCTTCTTGCTGTCCCCTTCTTGCTGTCCCCTTGTTGCTGCCCTCAGAAGCAGAGGCAGTGCTGGAACCCAGAACTTGCCTGCCCTGCACCCCTGCCAGTACCTGTCCTGGGGGATCCCAGAGGGGTGAGGGGTGGGGGGGGGGGAGTTCCTGGCCTCACACTGGAGTAATTGAGCTTCAAAATGTCGAGACACAAATGAGTCATGGGCTCCGCTGCTGGCCCCAGCCCTGCCCTTGCCCAGGACTTTCCATGGCCCCCACATTGGGGCTGTCCAGGGACCCCCACCTTGAGAGATGCTCCAGCATATGACCTGAACATGGCTGGAAGATAGTGCTGGTAGGAGAGTGGTCTGCAACAGGGTTCTGGGCCGGGCACCCTTGCACGTCCGGGGGTGCTGCAGGCTCCCGTGGAACGTGGCGATGATCTCACGGGCTATTCCCGGCTGTGTTGATCCTGGCTCCTCCCTGCAGGAACCAGCTGCTTCGACTCCAAACAAACATCCCGGTAGCCACCGGCACATTCCTGGCCGGCCCCTGGCCACGGACGAGGGTACAGGGCTTCCTGTTTATCCCATGGCGTGGCACGGCAGGGCGGGCAGGCAGCGGGGTGTCCCGGGGACTGGCAGCACTCCAAGACGGAGGTTGCTCCCGGGGCAGATCGCGGGGAGGGGGAGCATCCCACATCTCAGCGTCCCGCAAAGGGGGGCCTCACCTGAGGACCCCTGCAGCCAGCCTGGCTCAGGGATGGCCCAGGTGACAGGTGGCATACCCCCCCAGGAGAGCTCTTCTTTGGGCTCCCCGTGTCATTCCACAGACTCCTCTGGTCTCTGTCCCCCCAGGTCCTGGCCCAAATGCAGCAGCCCCTGGCACCCCAAGCCTGTGTGCCAGCTTGAGCTGCTGCATGGGGTAGGAAGGGGTGAGGGATGTCCTTTTGGGGTATCCCTAGCACTTCAGTTTGTCACCCCCAGAAAACCCATGCTCTTCCTGGGTGGGGGCCAGCCCCGTGGGGCAGTCATTCTGGGAGTGGGGGGACGCATTCCTGGCTGGGGGCATTGGGTTCATGCTGGGGGACTGTTCTGCCTCACAGCAGGTAGGAGCTATCCCAAGTGTGCTCAGACCTCCCAGGCTCGGGGGGAGTCGGGGGCAGGGATTGAGGTAGGGGCAGGTTTGCCCCAGGAAGGCAGAAGAGGACCAGGGGGGTAGGGTGCAGGGCTGGACACTGTGCGGGGGGGCTGGGCTGGGCAGCGTGGGCCCCCACCGGGGCGGCCCATCCCGCCGCACCATAAAAGCGGCGCGGGCGGTGCTCGGCGGCAGGAGAGCTGCTGGAGCCCGGCGGGAGCCAGCGCCGCGTCCCCTCCCCGCCGCTCGCCCCACGCTGCTGCCTGTCCCGCACCGTAAGCCTCTGCCAGGGTGAGTGCGGGGGATGGCTCCAGGACGGGGGGGTCTGAGCACATGAGGGCGGGAAGCAACCCCACTAGTGCTCTGAGTGGGGTTGCAGGGGGAGAGGTGAGGTGATGGAGGACAGGGGCTGTGTGCAGGATGGGGGGGGGGGCGGACCCTGGTGGTCTGGCACAGTTTTCAAGTGGGGTATAAGGGGTGGCTCTGTGGAGTGCCCACCCATAGTCTGAAGCATGGGGCAGGCAGGGAGCAATAGGGGCAGGGTAATTTCATGGGGGTTCCTGTGGCTGTTGGCAGGAGGGCTTGCGGCAGTGGGTGCCTGGGGGGAGCTGTGCGAGGGCTGGGTGCCCCCCCAGCAAGGGGCAAGGTGATGTGGGGCAGGAGCTGATCTTTGGGGTGGGGGAAGCTGAGAGCTGTGCATGGCAGGGACCAGCTTCTGCATCTGCCACAGCACAGGAAAGGGGATGTCACCACTGTGCTCAGGGGGCCTGACATCCCTCCATCATCACCAAGCTCCTGAGGCACAGGGGGGCTGCAGCAGTATCCCTCACCCCACTGTGGCCCTCAAGGGCTCAGTGTTGGGCTGTCCCCAGGCATCCCACCCCCAGAACCACCATGGTGATGCCAGCTGGTGCGAGCTCCATCCTGGTGCCACTGGTGCTGCTGCTGTGCTGGGTGGTCCCCAGTGAACAGGAGCCAGCCTCAGTGCAGCTGCGACTGGTGGGGCCACGGGGCCCAGCTGGGGAGGGCCGGCTGGAAGTGCTGTACCAGGGGCGCTGGGGCACTGTCTGTGATGATGGCTTCGACTTCCACGTGGCCACCGTTGCCTGCCGGCAGCTGGGCTACACCGCAGCTGTCACCTGGACCCACAGTGCAACCTACGGCCAAGGGGAAGGTAAGGAAAGAATGGGGAGCAGGGGGTCCTGGTGAGGGCAGCATGCTTAATGCTGGCTGGGACAACCTGCCCGAGGGGCTGTAGGTGCTGGCAGCCCATGAGGGGCACTGGATGGGGCCCATGGTGCTGGGGAGGGAGATGGGGACCCCCCAGCTGTGACCCCCAACCCTGTGTGTGTCCCCTCAGGCCCCATCTGGCTGGATAATGTGCGGTGTGGGGGCAGCGAGAGCTCCCTGGCAGAGTGCGTCCACAATGGGTGGGGCACCAGCGATTGTCACCATGGTGAAGATGCTGGTGTGGTGTGCTCAGGACAGCGCCTACCCAGTGCGTCCCCCCAGGCCACCACGTCTGGTCACCTGGGAGAGGTGAGTGCCTGGCAGGATGGCTGGGGTACTCTGGGGCAGGTCCCTTTGATCCTTCTCCTTGGCCCCATCCGGCACACCGTCTTCTTGATGCTAAGGCCCCTCTGCCCACCCCTGTGCCCACCACAGCAGGTGCTGGGGCTGAGCCTGGAGGAGGTGAGGCTCAAGCCCATCCTGGCACGGGCCAAGCTGAGCATACCAGTGATGGAGGGTGCTGTGGAGGTGAAGCACAATGGGCACTGGAGGCAGGTGTGTGATGCCGGCTGGACCAGGAACAACAGCCGTGTGGTCTGTGGGATGCTGGGCTTTCCCCGGGAGAAGAACATCAACACCAGCTTCTACCGGTAGGGATGTGGGAAAGCCACTTTGCAGCTGTGGGGCATGCAGGACAGGGTGCCTGGATGAACATGCTGTGGGAGCAAGAGACTAGGGGTGTTAGGGAAGGGATGCACACGTGGGTGGCTGTGCAGGGTGCTGGTATGACCTGACTATGCCTGGGTCCCCTTCTTGGGGACTTGATGAGACAGAGTTGGGCTCAGCAGCAGCCCGATGCTGTGGGGGCAGCCACCAGTCATAGCAAGCGAAGTGTGGGTGGAAGGAGAGGAGAGGCAAGTGATCCTCAGCCCATCCACCCCTGCCTTGTACTGGGGCTATAAATACAGCCCATAATGAGCCCCTGCGGGTGCCAGGAGTCGCACAGTCCCGGCAGGGCACACGGCACAGCCAGGCTTGGCACGGTAATTGCCAGTGGGGAGACAACCTGTCCTCGCCCTGCCGTGCTGCAGGAGCACTCCTCCAGCTCCTGCCAGGGGGTTCTGGGGAGGGCAGCAATGATGGGGTGGAGGGTCCTGAGCCAGGCAAGGTTGGCACAACAAACCCCCTTGACTTCCTGTCTCCGTACACTCTAGGAAACTCTGGAACATGAAGCTGAAGGACCCAAACTCCAGGTAGGGCGCAGCCCTGGGCAGGGCAGGCAGGGGCACCCTGAGTGGGCACCCAGTGCCTGTGTTGAAGTAGAAGAGTATCCAGCACCCAAGCTGATGCCTGCCTCTGCTTCTCTCCCTCGGCAGCCTGAAGACCCTCAGCCAGAAGAACAGCTTCTGGATCCACAGGGTGCAGTGCCGGGGCACAGAGCCCCACTTGTCCCGCTGCCCCACACAGGTGGCCCCAGCAGCCCCCCGCCAGCATGCCTGCCCCCGTGGCATGCACACCATTGTCAGCTGCCTCCCCAGCCCTGCCTTCCAGAAGGGCACAGGCAAAGGCAAGAGCAAGATCTCCTCAGGAAAGGTGAGCCCCAGCATGGTCCCACACCCTCATCCTGCTGATGAAGGGTCTTGGAGCCAGACAGCACCCAGCCATCCCATTTGCGCCCATGCCTGTGGTGCAGGCAGGTGGCTGTGCTCTATGACCACTGACCATCTGCTCCCCATGCCCAGGTCCTACCAGTACGGCTGCGAGCTGGCACCCACGCCGGTGAGGGCCGGGTGGAGGTGCTGCGCCATGGGCAGTGGGGCACTGTGTGTGACAAGCAGTGGGACCTGGCTGCAGCCAGCGTAGTGTGCCGGCAGCTGGGCTATGGGACAGCAAAGCAGGCCCTGGTGGGAGCCCAGATGGGCCAAGGTGAGGCACATGGTGCAGCAGGGACTTGGGACTTACTGGGCATGGAGAGGCACAGTGGGGAAAGCCTCTGGTTCACTGGGTGCTGCTGGAACATCCTGGGATGTGCAGCCAGCTCCAACCAGCACTGGAATGGGGCTCCCCTGGCTGCTCTTGCTATGGGAAGCTTCTTGCTTGTCGGGAACACCCAGACCAGGAGAAGGACTGTGTAGGTCCTCCCTGCTCTGGGACAGGCACAGAGCAGGGCGTGCTGATCCTCCCTCCACTTCAGGCTTGGGGCCCATCCACATGAGTGAGGTGCGGTGCACCGGCCAGGAGCACTCCTTGGGCGAGTGCCGTTTCCGGGATGCCGAGCAAAGTGGGTGCCAACATGAGGCTGATGCTGCTGTTCGCTGCCACATGCCCCACATGGACTTTCAGAGCCAGGTGAGCCCTTGCCTTCTTCCCAGAGCCTGTGAAGCCCCATCCCCATTGCACAGCCCCTGTCCCTTAAGTTCTGTCCCTGGTGTGGATGTTCAGAGCAGCCCTAGGGTGGTCCAGGGGACAGGGGGCACACAGAGCAGCACACTGATGGGGAGGTGCAGAATGAACTGTCAGCTGGAAGTGTTGGGCTGCCTGCCCAATTACAGAGCTGGGCAGGAGGGCTGGGGGTCTGCCCCACGCTCCAGCTCAGCACCTCCTTGCCCCCAGGTGCGGCTGGCTGGGGGCCGCAGCCCCGAGGAGGGGGTGGTGGAGGTGCTGGTGCCGGTGCAGGGGCAGCTGCAGTGGGGCGCAGTGTGCGGTGCGCAGTGGGGGCTGACCGAGGCCATGGTCGTCTGCCGGCAGCTGGGACTGGGCTTTGCCAGCCATGCCCTCCAGGTGAGCCCCAGGGCCTGTGCTGTGATGGTTCAAATGGAATGTGTGGTATGGGCATGGGTTGGCTGGGGCTCTGGGATGGGACAGCCCCAGGAGACAAGCCCTGGTGGCACTGCTGGGGCAGGGGAGGCAGTGGGTGCTGGTAAAGGGTTCAAGGGCTGGTCTGAGCGCTCTGTTCCTCCTCTGCCCAGGAGACATGGTACTGGGCAGGCAGCCCTGATGCCACTCAGGTGGTGATGAGCGGGGTGCGCTGTGCTGGTACTGAGCTGGCCCTCCAGCAGTGCCAGCGCCACGGCCCCATCCACTGCCCCAGCGGCGGGGGACGCTTCTCAGCAGGGGTCACCTGCACTGCCCGTGAGTACCAGGAGCCCATGGGGTATGGCTGGGAGGGGCAGCCCCCTTCTCCTGGCATGGAGAGCGAGGGGGGGCTCTATAGGATGAGGATCAGCTGCTCCATCCCCACTGATCACCTCTGTGCCAGATGCCCCGGACCTGGTGATGAATGCCCAGCTTGTGCAGGAGACAGCCTACCTGGAGGACCGGCCACTGGGGCTGCTGTACTGTGCCCACGAGGAGCGCTGCCTCTCGCACTCTGCTGACCACATGGACTGGCCCTACGGCCACCGCCGCCTGCTCCGCTTCTCCTCCCAAATCCACAACCTGGGCAGAGCTGATTTCCGACCCAGGATGGGGCGTCATGCCTGGACCTGGCACCAGTGCCACCGGTGAGTGGCCTGTCGGCAGGGGCTGGCATGGGGCTGCCCCTTTCCCAGACCAGGCAGGGCACAGGGGCACCCATCCCCCAGAGAATGGCCCGCCCAGGGTAATAAGCAGCGTCCACAGCAGCACTGTCATTACAGCTTTATTTGGCTTCAAGGCTGTAATTTGCTCAGACCCTCTGGGTGCTGCCTGCCCTGGCTGGGTGGCTGGGCCAGCACATGCTCCCTTGGCAGGGACTGGCCCCACACTCAGCTCCTGTCCCTGCAGGCACTTTCACAGCATCGAGGTCTTCACCCACTATGACCTGCTGACACTCAATGGCTCCAAGGTGGCTGAAGGGCACAAAGCCAGCTTTTGCCTGGAGGACACCAACTGCCCAGACGGTAGGTGCCAGCTGCAGAGCTGCCAGTGACCCCCTCATCCTGGTCCCTGACAGGGGCCCTGCCTGTGCCCTCCCTCACATCCTCTCCCTTCCACAGGGCTGCAGCGACGCTTTGCCTGTGCCAACTTTGGGGAGCAAGGGGTGAGTGTGGGGTGCTGGGACACCTATCGCCATGATATCGACTGCCAGTGGATTGACATCACCGACGTGCCACCAGGCAGCTACACATTCCAGGTACAGGAAAGGAGGGACAGAGATTGCCCCAAGGTTGGGAGCTTGGGGCTGAGAACCACCCTCCATGGGCACCACCAGCACCCCTAACCCTGCACATCAGGGTTCTGCCCTGCACCCCACAGTGCATGATGCCACAGCACTGTCTGGCCAAGGCATGGCACCAGTGTCCCCAGCCCTGCTCCTCACCCTTCCCAGGTGGTCGTGAACCCCAAGCATGAGGTGGCTGAGTCGGATTTTTCCAACAATGTGATGCGGTGCCAGTGCAAGTATGACGGGCAGCGCGTCTGGATGCACGGCTGCCACACAAGTATGGAAGGACGGGAGCAGAGGAGGCATGGCGGGCAGGGACAGGGGAAAGCAGCAGGTCTGGGGGTCCCGCAGGTCCCATGTACCCCCCACCCACACCATTACTCTCCTCAGGTGATGCTTATGGCGCCGACGTGGTGAGTGATCTGGAGCGACGGGAGCGCCTGGCCAACAACCTCGTATGACCCCACCATGGGCACACTCCCGGCAGCACCGCGGGGCAGCCCGGCTCCTGCACCCTGGCAGCACCGGATTGAGCTCAGGGACTTTGTATTTATTGATGCTGCTGCAGAGGATGGAGACAAGTACCAGGGTTGGTGGGGAGTGCCTAGGGGTCCCCAGCCCTGTGCTGCTGGTGGGAGCTGCGAGAGGAACCCAGGTGCCACAGCAGCCCTGACCTCAGTGGCTCTAGTGCCCCCCCAGGATGACTACCTCAGCCTGCCCACCTGGCCCCCTGGTCCCAGCAGATTCAGGACAGGCCTTGGCTATTGCCATGCATGCACCAGTCCTGTCCTCAATAAAAAGTGCTGTGCAATGGGAGAGGGGATAACTCCTTATCAACCCCACCATTCCCAGCTCCATCCCCTGCTCTTTTCCCCACCAGGATCATTGAAGCCAGTCCTCAGCCAGGAACAGCCCTGGTGTAGGCAATGTTCCTTCAGCCAGATAGTGTCCTCCCTCTGCCACCCAGGCCACCAACCCCACAACTGCCTGCATGTGGCCCATGCTGAGTGGCCCCAGCTTGCCACCAGCAGTCCCTGCTCGCCAGAGTACCCTGGCCCTGAACTGGCTGACCCTGTGCATGCAGAGGGACTTGGCCAGCTCTGTGGCAGCACGGGCTGGCAGCTAGCCCACCAGCTGCCGCAGATGCAGCCACCATTACTTTCCCAGGCTGCCCTGGCAGCTTCCCAGCCCCAGGAGCCGGGATGGGGGCTGGTCTGCCCCTCAAAGCCCTTCCTTCTGGGCACCGGGTGGGACACAGGGGACACCCTTGCTCTGTTTCCTTCCTCTAGTGGTTTCTAGCATTTTTTTAAAAAAGGAAATAAACGGGAATACTCACCACTGTCCCACACTCTGTCCTTGCACACGCCTGCCCATCCCCACCTTGCCAGCAGACACCAGCCCAAGGGTGAGGGGCTACCAGCACTCGCTTCAGCCCTGCACAGCTGGGACAGGTTGTACCCACACGTGATGGCCTCCACACGTGGAGGAACTGCTGGGGACAGCAGTGACGTGCTGGGTAGCCTGAGGCCAGAGTCCATGGCAAAACACGTGCCAGCAGAGGCTCACTCACTCCACTGTGGTTGGGGTTCAGGGGATGCTGGACTGCAGAGAACATGCTTTCCACATGAGAGCAGCTTCGTGCCCTGAAATTTCCACTGTCTGCGGAGCAGCAGCCGAGACAACATCCAGCTGGCACCATCAGTGTGGGGGCAGGCAGCCACCACCACGAGGTCATGACCAGCTCCGCCGCCGCCAAGCTGGGGGACAGCCAGGGGACATGGGGCAGCCACACAAGCCCTTCAGCACAGGCTGAGGTGAGGCAGCCATGACAAAAACACACAAACGACTGGCAAGGATGGTGGAAAAGCACCATCCCCGTCCCCACTTGCTGCAAAGGCCACGGGAGCCCCATAAACTGTGGCCCCAAGAGTCTGGGGTGCTATAGAGCAAGACTGCTGGGGCACAGAGGGCTGTTTTTCGAGTGCTGAGAGAAGCCAAAGGAAGGTCCCAGCCACCCACCCAGGCCCCAGCCCCAGGGCAGGGCAGGAAGCCCCCAGCCCAGCCGGGCCAGCAGCTCAGCCACATCACAGCCCTGCACGGGGCTGAGAAGGCAGCCCTGCCCATCCACCAACAAGGGCCCCGCTGTTCAGGGCTGCAGCTGCTCTACGGAAGTAAACAGGGTCCTTGCCAGCACATTCCTGCCCACTGCCCTGCCTGACACCTCCTGCCTGTGGCCCCTACCCACCCATCGGGGACACCCACTACCTGGGAGGGGCAGACATCCCCACAGCAGCAGGGACCATGCGCAGCAGCCCCTGGCATGCACAACCTCACCCTGACATGCAATGGCATGGAGAACCACAGCCCTGCTAGGCAAATAAAATAAATGGTATTTATTAGCAAAATAAAGGACAGAAACTCTCAATCACAAGGCCGTGCCAGGTGGCCAGGGCCACACCACACAGCCCCACATGCTCGCTGCTGAGCTCCCTGCATTCCACCAGCTGCTCCCGCTGCAGCAGGAAGCACAGGGGCTCCTGCCCTGGTCAGCGCGGGCAGCAATGCCCCATGGCAACAGCATCTGCATGGCACCTACCAGCCTGACTGCACCCTGCTCAGCCCCTTCAGTGGAGCAACCCAGTACTTCGGGATGCAGCACAGCATCTGTGTCTGATCCAAGATGCAGGGTGCTTGTTGGCAGAGAGGGGCCCAGGCAACCCCAGCAGGGGTGAAGTGCAGACTCCCAACTCACTCGCGACCCTCCCAGGCATCCTCCCGCTGCTTGTTCTCCAGGCGCTTCCTCTCTGCAGGGACAAGAGGAGGGTCAACTCCAGGTCCCATTATCCCACAGCCACCCACTTCCCTGCAAAGGTGGCCAGAGCCCACCCTGGCACAGCTCCCCCTTCCACCCAGCACTCTGTGAGAAGATGCATCCAGGAGGAGGATCCCCACACACTGCAGCCCCTCCAGGCATCCAAACCTCACCCCGGGCTTCTTGCAGCTTCCTCCGCTCGGCGTCTCTCTGGGCTGGCGTCTGGTTGCTGCGTACCCCCAGGGCGCCGATCACCAGCCGCCTGGCCAAAGCAGCTGATGTCTCAGGGCGCTCCTTGGCCGGCTGCAGGTAGTCTGGGTGAAGAGAGATGGGGAATATCAGTAGGGACATGTCAGGATGGATAAGGAGGGAATTCAGGAAAGACAGGGAAGCTGGCATGGCTCTGCACGGCTTAAGTGCTGTGGAGCTGTGCCGGCTTCCTTGTCCCTCGCAAGTTATTGGGATGAAGATGCTGCAGCACAAGCACCATGGCACAAGCCAGCATGGGGCAGCATCACTCACCAGCATATGCCCTGGCTTTGGCTTTAGAGGCACGGGTGCCCTGGGAGAGTGGGCGAGTCTTCACCATCAGGTGCTTGGTGCTGAGGGCATCACATGCTGCAGGGAGAGAGCAGAGGCATCTGCATGCAAGGTCAGCCACATGACCAGGATTTGGCCACAGGAGAGGCAGGGATGCTTCTCCGCTCCGCATCCCCAGCTTCACTGGGAGCAGTACCTGCTATGGGGCTGGAGAAGATGCCCAGGGCATGTGTATCATCCACCCACTTAATATCAAAGCCTTTTTTCCTGCCGGAGAGAGGGAAGCTCAGCAAGGTATCAGCACTGGGTGTGCAGGGGTTCAGAGCAGAGGCCAGACAGGGAACCCCAGCACCAGGGATGGGACATTGCTGGCAGACTCACTGATAGCTACAGAAGACACGCATCAGGTCCTCGGTGCGGAAATCCGAGGGGAAATCATAGATCTCGATGACGTGGGGCAGCTCGGCATCGCTGAGGTCTGGTGGGGCAGGCTCGGCCCCGTAGTAGTTGAAACAGGGTGACTGCTGGCTCTCCTGGAGCTTCTGGCCCCCTGAGAGCTGCAGGGGTGGGAGAGGCACAGCACTGAGCAACCCATGCCCGCCCACCCCATGCCAGCTCCCGATCCATGGCAAGTGCTCCCTGGGAAGTGATCCGGCCCCCACTCCCTGCCCCAGTGCTGCAGATGGATTCATGGCATTGAGATATTAGGAGTTATCGACCAAGGCTCTCATGCCACGCACTTGCTTTTCCCATTACCAGCATCCCTTCACTTCGCTCTGTGGTCCCACTGGGAATACAGTGGGAATGGCACTGGTAAGACAGTGTATGCACCCCTGAGCCCACCCCTCCTTCCACAGTAACATACTGACCCAAAAATATATTTGGGGAGCAACAAGGAGCAGGACAGCAAGGCGAGAAGGACAGGCTGGTGTCTGCCTGTTCACAAGGGCACAGGGCTCTGGCTGTAGCACACACACCAAAGCAGCCCATTGGCACCCTGAATGCTGAGATGGAAAAGCAAATGCTCCCTTGATGAGCAAGTTCTGGTGGTTAATCACCTGCATGGCTAAAAATTTATGCCTTATTTCTCATTTGAATTTGTCTGGCTTTGCTTTCCAGCCAGTGGTTCTTGTTCTGCCTCTGCTGAAATAAAGAGCCCTCAGTCCCCAGCACCCTCCCCACACTGGCACTTATACTAATCAAGTCCCTTCTCAATCTTTTTCTTGATAAGCTAAACAGGTTGCGCATGTTTAGTGTCTCACAGCAGGGCACTTTCTCCAGCTCTAAAAGATGACGGCTGTAGCATTTTTCTACCTGTCCTATTTTTCAACCTTCATTTTAAAGCAGAGGCAGCAGTCACTCACCCACAGCCACAACATGGGGGACACAGCTGTCCCCTGCTCCCCTCTGCCCCACAGCATCAGTGCCAGTGGGCACCACTTGCTGCACCACTGCTTTTCAAACCACTCTGTGCCGGCTGCGGAGGGGATTCACGGCCCCGCTCCAGCTGCAACATGGGGTCAGACACAGCCCAAAGCTGCCAGTACTTTCTCTGTACCCCCCTGAGGCGTGGGGCCAGCATGATGCTGGGGAGCAGCTACATAACTCAGCCAGGTTCCCAGCCTGATCCCCCAAGTGATCATAGCAGAACATACCACGGCTGGAAGGTTAGAGTCCATAAATCCCAGCCAGCTCAGTCAATAAAAAGTGCTCATTCCGACAATTTTATGGGGAAGATGGATTCACGGCAGGTGAGGGGGTGCTGCCAGGGTGGCTGGATGACGGTGGAGGGGAGAGCTGAGTTATGGAGCTCACGGGACAGGCTAGCACTGCCAGCACAGCTGCCTGCCCTGCCACCATCGCCCATTAATCGAGTGCACCCCATGTGGGGCTGCACACTCATCCAGCACCCCCTGCACTCAGAGACATGAAGGAGCAGTCCCCAGGCAGGATGAAGCCCTGCCGTGCCGCTTGAGGGAGCAGAGCACTGGGGTAGTGCCAGACGCCCGGAAGATGATTAGAGAGCAGGAGCACCAAGTGCCGAAGCGGTCCCTGACCTTCACAAATCACCAAGTGTGGCGGGGTAGCAAGGACAGAAGCCGTCTGGCAGCTGGGCTCAGCCACGCAGCAGGCATGGCTCAACAGGTCCCCCTGCCCGGCCAGCCCGGGCACACAGGATGTCTTCAGCCCCCAGCCCTGGGGCAATGCAGGGAATGGGAGCCAGGGTACGGCCCCCAGCACTGGGAAGGGTCTGCTGACGGATGGACAGACAATGACACATTAAGACCATGGTAAATAAAGCCTGTCCATTACACCTTGCTGCTCTCTAAAAATGCATCCTTGACAGAGCATGTTAGAGGGGTCCACGGCTGCTCGCTTATGCTCCCACTTGCTCACTGAGAGTACACTTCCAGACCTAGAGAGGACACGTGTGCTGGCACTGAGGCCCCCGGCACACACACCACAGCTCCCAGCGCGCACACACTGTGGTCCCTGGCACACCGCATCAGCTGGTGGAGAGTCTACCGAGCCTGCTAGGAAATGGGCGCAGAGCTTAATTACCCTCTGCATTCAAACTGATTTCTAGTCTGAATTTGTCTGGTTTCAGCTTCAAGCCAATGGATCTCGCAACGGTTTTTTTTCCTGCTAGATTAAAGAGCCGTCTGCTATCAGGAATCAGGCCTCCACACAGAACGTCATAAATCTTGCTCTCTGCCAGCTATCTGCAGTGCATAAGGATTTGGTTATGAGGAAGAACACCACTAATTTTCTTGTCCTTTTTGTTAATTAACAACAGCTCCATCCCTCCAAGAGCCTGTGCCCTATCCAAGCAGCTACATCCACCTGCTGAGCTCAGAGGGCTCAAGAAGCACCAGGACCGGCAGAGAAATCTGCAGGGGGTGAAGATGGCAACTTTGAATTGATGAATTCCTTATTCAGGTTCCTATTCACCCATTTTGGGAAGCTCCCTGGAAAGCTCAAACTTTTCTTGGAGCTTGTGCATGTGGGAGATAAATGCAGATGTTCTGGAGCTGTTCACAGTTGGCACCAGCGCTCCATGGCACAACCTTGCCCGCAGCATTCTATGGATGCACTATAACACGGGCCCTCCCTGACCTGCTGCCCCAGTGGGGACAAGTAGCTGCTCCACTGCACCTGAGGATGAATCTGTGCCCCCACAGCTTCAAAGCCAGTGCCAGTGCCACATGCACCAGCTGCTGTCAGAGCAGCAGCAACATCCCCCTCACACTGGTGCTCACCACAGCCTGCTGGCTGGAGGGTAGGAGACCACAGCTGGGAGGAGCACAGCCAGGCAGGGATGGGGGTACTCAATGCCCCTCCCATATCCCCCTGAGCAGCCCTGGAGGAAAGCCCTGTGTGCCCTATACCCTGCCACAGCCCCATGCCAGGCCCAGCAAGGGCTCACCAGCCTGGGCATGGCCCCACAGACAAGGTGGGTACCAGTGCCCCTCAATAAGGATACTTTTGAGTTATTTCATTCCCTCATGGAAGCTGTTATCAGGCACCATCCACCACTTCACACCCTGCTTCCAGCCTGGGGTGGATGGACACCGGCTGTAACAATATTGGTCCTGTTTGTTACTGTAGGCACATTAACGTCATTTGGAAAATCACCAGTTTGACGCTACTGATTTAAAATGCAATAAGGGATATCCAGCCTTGCTGCAGAAGCCAAGTTTTCCTCATGAACAGCAGGAAAACGGCGTGGGTCCCGGCATTAAGCCGCTAATTGTAGTGAATTCGGCCGCACAGATGCAGGAAGGGATGGTAATGAGCCACAGCTGATTAAGAAGCCATAGTCTCAAGGAAACTTCCCATTGCTATTTCAATGGGAGCCCGTAAGTCTCAGCCCATTTCTTTATCACCCACCGCAGTTTCACGAGGGCACAGTCACAGTTTACGGCACTCGAGCAGGTTTTACCAGGTGTACTTTAGGCACTATAGAGGAAAGATCTCCCACAGCCTTTCCCAGAACTGTGAGATGGGATGGGAACCTGGCCATGTGCCCCGGGTGCAGCCCACCACCCCCCATGCACACTCCCCAGAGGACAAGGGGACAACCAGTCCTTGTCAATCCCTGTCCCCACAGCCCAGCAGTCAGTAGCCACTCTCCCTGAAAATCCTGGCGGGTGCCAGCTCACAGGACATACCTCCTCCAGCAGGCGTGGGTCCAGGCAGTCCCCATCATCGTTGAACATCGAGTCCCAGCTCTCCTCGGTGCCAGGGCTGGTCTGGCTCAGGGTCCCGGCACTGGTCTGCTCCGCCTTTGGGGAGCCACTGTGAAGACCTCCCTCTTCCTCCTCAGCCTCCTGGTTGCACTGGTGCTGCTGCAGTGAGCCTCTGTCCTCGTCCACCCCCACCAGCTCCTTGGCCCAGGTGTCTGTCAAGAGCCCCTCTACATCACGGCACAGCAGCTCCAGGGGTAGCAGAGGCTTATGGCTCTCCAGGGATGCTCCCTCCCAGGTGCTGCTCACTGGCTCCTCACCATCACCCAGTGAGCTGCTCTCATACCCGGTGCTGCCATCTATGCAGGCAGAGGTGCTGTCCGCCCCCCAGACAGCAGACACCGGGACATTCTCCCCACAGAGATGCCCAGCACTGGCAGTGCTCTCTTCCTTGCTGGGTAGCAGCTGGGACAGGCTGCTCATGCCCAGCCCTGGGGTACTGTCCCCTGGGAGCACTGGTGCATCACCCATGCCACCTCTCAAGCACCCAGACTCACAGCTGGCTCCTCCTGGGGCATCCAAGGTGCTCTCCGCAGCAATTTCAGCCATGCCTCTCGACTTCTCCTCCTCCTCTGGCACTCCAGCAGCACAGCCCTCACTCTGCTCTGCCAGGAAGGAACCCCCACACTCCCTCTTTTCTTCCCAGGTTTTTGGACTTGCAGCTTCCCACACCAACCCAGGAACCCTACCCTGGTCATCTACCCCTGCCAGCAGCAGAACACCCTCTCCTGGGCTCTGGGAGAGCTCCCTAGCTGGATCTGGGTTGTTGCTCCCCAAATGCTCCAACACATCACTCAGCTGTGTCCGACATGCCAGTGTTGGGCTACTGGGGGGCACTGGGCTTGTAGCGTCACCCGTGGGCTCTGGGGCCTCCATGGCCCCAGGCTGGGCACTCAGTAGGGATGGAGGGTCAGGCTCAGTTCCCATCATCTGGCAGCTGTGGCTGAGCTTCCCAAGTCCTTGATCATGGGATACTTTGTCCTGCCCATGCCAGGGCTGGGCAACAGTCAGATCTGGACATGGCTCCTGCATGCTGGATGATGCTCCCAGGCTCCCCGGCACGGTGGGGCAGTTGACTGCTGGCCTCCAGCAGTGTCTGGCAGAGAATGTCCGTGGCTCCTTTGGGTTTGCATCCACCTTGGTCTCCCTCCTTTCCACTCTGCCTGCCTGTGTCCTGGCACGGGGACTTCGCCTCTGCCCCACGCCACCACGTGGGCAAGTGTCCTGCACCAGGCAGTGGTTTTCAGGCTCCCGGCGGTGCCCGGCCAGTGTGTCACCCACTGCTTGCGCTTCTCTCTCCCGCCGTGCTTTGGGCACATAGAGGGCCATGTCGGGCTTCCTGCGGCGCAGCCGGCCGCCCTCCGCCTCCTGCTGCATGGTGCCACCGCTGCCTGCTGAGGAGAGACAGTGTCACTGCCCTGCCTGTGTCCCAGTGGCCCCGCAGCCGTGCACAGGGAAGGCAGCCCCTGCCCAGAATGGCGGGTCGGGGTCCCAGCCTGGCACCCACCCTTGCTCCCACAGCAGCCAGCACACAGTGATGGGAAGTGGAGCCCCAACACTGCCACCACAAGTAGCGGCTCTGCAAATGGGGACTGGTGCCTGGAGCACCCTGCAGCCCTGTGGCCTTTGGTGGGATGTACTAGGGAGGCAGGGAAACCAGCAGGAAGCCAACATCACCGAGGCACCTGCCCCGCTCCAGTGGCTGCTGCCTGGGACCCCCCCCAGACCCAGGTGAACATTCAGCAGCCACAGCAGAAGCAGGACACAGAGCCCTTGATGCACCATTCATGCATCAAAAACCTTGGAGAAGGCAGCACCAGCTGAAGAGCACCAGAAACCAAACCCCAGTTCAGAGACAGTCTTCACTGGACCACAGCTGCCACCCCGACATGCCACAGCCCTGCTCACCTGCTGCCCTGTCCCGGCAGAGATTTGTTTTTCATCATCTTTGGCAGAAGAGGCACGCTGCGAGCTGCCAGGCCCCTCTGCCCCTATAAATATGCATCAGGCAGGGTTTATGGAGACGGATGGTGTGGGGGGCTGCGCTGTGGTTGAGGGGAAGGCAGAGCGGGGCCGGGCCGGGCCCCAGTGATTAATCACTGCCCACTCCGTTTAGGGGGATTCATCACGGGCTGCTGTCAGGTAAATCACTGAAAAAACACCTCTTCAGTAATTAATGTGAAGTGACGGATGGACAGCCCCCGGGCCCATTAATCTGGACCATCAGCGCCGACCGAGATTATGAATGTCAGGATACATAAACTGCCGGCGGATCAATAGGGCCAGGAACCCATCCAAGGCTCTCATTTCCGAGGCACCTCCGGTACATTAGCCTCCCCTCCACACAGCCCCCGGCCGAGGCGTGAACGTTCCCCGCGGTTCCCTCGCCGACAGCCAGCAGCGGTGCCGGGAAGGCGAGGGGAGGCCAACCGCCGGCTGGAAAGCGGCTGGGGCTGCCCGTGCCACATGGCATCATCCCCTCCTGACGGACAGAAGGATGACTGGTTGCCTTGGCGTGATGGATGGGTTTCTCACAGCTCTGTAGAAACCACCAGCAAGCCTGGGCAGGGCAGTGCTCCCCAGCATCACCGCAGTGTCTGTGCCTGCGCACTGCCCAGCTCTGCAGCATGAGGTGCAGGCATGGGCGCTGTGGTGATGCTGGGCACCATCCCGGGGCTGCCCCAACCATTTTTCTGTCTCCGCAGCTCTTGTCATTTTCTCCCCCTCTTTGATACACTAATTTTGCTGGCAGAACGATCCCCTTTATCTTTATCGACCGCTAGAAAGGAACATATCCTACAAACCCTCCGAGGTCTGGATTAGTCATTTTTCAACAAAGAGGCATTATACATTTTCTCACCAAGCAGCAGCCTCGGTACCAGAGGGGGGGGGGGCACCAGGAGCCCGCCCCAGCACCACCATTTCCAACCACGCAGAGCTTCCAACTGCACAAAAGCATGTCCTGCTAAAGGACTTTTGCCAGCCAAACCTAGTCTTGGTCCATGGGACATCACTGAACTCCTTGGAAGGGATCACCAATTTCCCCCAAGCTCTGCTTCCCAAGGTTCTCCATCATGGGGAGCAGCCAGAAGAAGCACCACCCCATGCACATCCCAAGTCACCTCCAAGAAGAGCCTGCGCACACAGGATTTATGTGCTCCTCGAAAGCTTGCTGTTCACCTTGCCTCACCCTCCAAAGCAGATGGCGCAGCATTATCCAGACGGCTGGTGCTGGGAGCATCCTTTCCCCACACAGCACTCCCTCTGCCTGCTGCACACTGTGGAGAAGAGCCACTTCCCACAGCCCAGGGAGAAGCATGGCAAGGTGATGACTAGCCCAGGTTGGCAGAGATGCTGCAGCACTTTCTTCTTCCCTACACAGGGCAGCACAACTCCTGCCCCCAACCTATTACACACTTCACTGGTGCCACAGCTTCGTGTCGGCACCAACCGATTTCATGCTCTGGGAGGCAGAGCAACGGCCCTGGCTTCAGGTCTCATTCACACTACACTAGGCAGGGCAACCCCGCCACTTCCAGGCTCTGGGACCAAGCTTGTCCCACAAAGTCAGGCAGGATGGGCAACGGATCCCCTAAAGGGCCTGTGCTGCTCTGGGTGATGCCTCACTTTTTGAAGCCAGCTAGCAAAACAGCTCAGCATTGCAGCACCAAGCAGGGAAGTCAGCCCTGGATCAGATATGCCAGGGTACCGTGGTTAAAGTGCTGGTGAGAGCGCTGCTCCCCAGCTGCCTGGCAGATAATGCCCACCAGCCTGCAGATAAGGACACCTACAGCAGGGCTCCAACAGTAAAGCTACAGCTCCCATCACCTTCAACAACTGTGACCAGCGGTGCCAGCCACAGATCTGTGAGGGCAGCCCAGGAAGAGGCAAACGTGCAGGGCTGCAGGGCTCACACAGAGCGCGCCAGTTCCCGGAAAAGTTTCGGTGACACCCAGCACCCTCCCAGCAGGCTGCTGCATTTCCTGGCAGGGAGCTGTATTTTTAGCCTTCGAGGTTTCTAATTCCACTCAATCCATACTCCCATCAATAGAGCAGATAACCTTAAAGCCTTCATGGTGAATGGGGACAGCAACACCGGGGGACCAGGAGCCTTGGGGGACCACGCGCAGCCTCGGCATGCAGCCCGCACACCCACAATGTCACTCGTTACAGCCTGCCACAGATTGGGCTCTTCAGCAAGACTAATAAAAAGGCAGGTACAAGGAGATTCTAAACAGCCCCACTGGGGAACACACCACTGGCGGGGCTCATCCCATGCCAGGCACGTGCCACAGCACACTCGCCGACTGCACAACACCAGCACCCAGCACCCCAGGTAAGGATTACCTGAGGTTTTGGCTACCCCTGCACCACTCCTGCTCTCAGCAGAGCTCCAGCCCACCCAGCTCATGCAGCAGGCAATGGGGCCAAGGAAGGATCTGGATACCTGGCTAGAAGAGGCAGGTGAAGGCAAGAACACAGAGCCGCTGTCACAAGACAAAGTAAAACGCTTCAAGGAGCAGAGAGCCGTGTCCTGTCCAATGCCTGCCCAAAGCCTCGCGGGCTTTTAGACGTCACTGTTCCCTGCTGCCAGAAGAAAGATGCTCTCCAGCAGCTGGAGCAAACATTGGCTACGTGAGGAGGAGGTAGTGAAGGCATCAAAGGCACTTTGAGAGATTACAGTCATGCCTTTCACTTGTGATGCTTTTTGGACATACTTGGAACAAGAGAAGGGGAACGTTTCAGACAGGAGTGGGATTTGTAAGCCAACGGTGTCCCCTCGCAGCTGCAGGGGGGAAAAGGGACAATAAAGCAGCAGGAGTTAACAACCAGAGGGCTAAAGGGAATACATAAGACTTCACAAATATACCTGGGCAGAATCAGCACAAAAGTGAAAAGTTCTATTAATAAATGAGGAGGGAGAGAAAATTAATGATGGCTCAAAAATAAAGATGACTCAAAAGGGCAAAATTACCTTTTTTAACCAGAAAAATGCAAATGAGGCCAAGGCATCAAAAAACAGCTGCAGGGAAAGCAAAAACAGCATCTCCACATAGACACGGTCACCTGGCTGGTGCGGCTGGTGCCCAGACAAACCGATTAACCCACTGACACACACCCGGTGCTGGTAAGAAACCAGGGCCCCGGTGAAGGGCCAAGCAAATGAGGCACTGGAAAGGACAATAAACCCAGATCTGGGCACAGGAGAAACCCTGCGCCCATCCCTAGCACAGATCATAACATCCAGAGGAAGCAGCCTGCACACCCACTGCAATGGGCTCCTGGATGAAGGACACTGGCTTGCCCAGAGGGAGTCATTTCAGAAGAATCACTGGGAAAAGCTTTTGGATAAGGCAAGCGAGACATCATTTAGCTGAGCTTCAGGGTGTCATTTCACACCATCTCCCAAACGTTCACTTTAATAGTGAATTGTAACTATATTTGCAGATGATACTGGGCAGAGAGGTGTTGCAAACACTGGCCAGAACAGAGAAATTGTTTGAAGGATCCAAGAAATGTAGGCACGAAACAGAATAAAACCCAGCCTGGGAAAATGAAGGGAAAATAACCCAAAGCAGCTACCTGGGGGGCAGGAGCAGCCTGAAGAGCAAGGCCCAGAGCCCCAGGTGCACTCAGACCAGAAAGCAGACAGCCAGGATAACCACCCCAAAATGTGAAAGGGGCAGAAGCTGGCCACTGACATTGTGCCATGGGCCACCTCAGGGCTGTGACAGCCCCACAGTGGGCAGCTTGCAGAGCCCTGCAGGCAGCCGTGAAAAACAGTGTCCAGCACCTGGGAGCACTGGGCACGTGTTTTACGAGCCACAGGGGCCCAGTGCACGGAGCATCCGAGGATGCCGTACAACTGCCTTGCCCTGGAGGGCTGCCACTGCCGGCATCTCCCCGCCCCTCAGTAAATTGGGGAGAGTTATGGGGTCTGCAACGGGCTAGGCTACCCGGCTGCTCCTGGGACTGCGTGCCAATTGGGGGGACAGGGGGTCGGGGCTGGGACAGAGGGTAGGAGTTAGGGTAGGGACAACGGGGTGGGGGACAGTGCTGGGACACGGAATAGGGGTCGGGGCTGAGACAGGGGGTGGGGAAGAGCGGGAAGGGGGTACAGTGTAGAGCTCAGGGACCGGGCAGGACGCGCACCCCGGGCTGCTGTGCCTCTGCCCCGAGCACCCCGCAAGCAGTGCCGGGCCGGGCCAGGCCCCCGCCGTTACCAGTGGCTGCGCCGGGTCCCCCGCCGCTCCGCGCCGCCGCCGCCGCTTCCGCCGCGCCGCACCGGGCCCGCCCCGCCGCGGGGAGCGCCGGGATCTGTAGTGCGGCCCCGGCCCCGCACGGCCCCGCGCCGCGGGTGGCCGCTCCGCCCCCTCGCGGGGCAGCCCCGGCAGCCCAAGGGCACGTGGGTCCCGGCCGCCGGGACCGCGGTGGTGCCACCGCGACCCTCCCTCCCCCAGGCAGCCGCGGGAACGGGGCCGAAGATTCTCCGTGGCTCGAGGGGTGATGGACACGGGGCTGCACGCCCACTCCCGCCCGCGGGTGACCCCACGCGAGGCTGCCAAGGGTTTCCCATGACCGATTAATGCCACGCCCTCGGCCGGAGCTGCGGTGCTGTGGCTGTGCTGGCTGGGCCTGCAGAGCCCCACTCCTGCCTGCCGGGGGGCACCGGGGGAATTGCCGAGGGCTTGGGCAGCTCGGGGCCACATCCTGCCGTCCCACCGCAGGGCTGCGGGCTGGCGGCCGTGCCGGCTGCCCAGGCACCCGCACAGGAGAAGGTGTCTGCGCCGGGCAGGTTTGCTCCGCTTCCTTCCTGAGGACTGGCGAGGAGCAGGCTGCCTGTGCCCGGCAGATAACGAGCAGGGCCCCGGCGATCACACGCACGGCGAGTGGGGTGGGCAGCGACGGGAGCGTGTCCAGCACCGGCGCATCTGCCGGCTCCTAATGAAGCGCTCGTGCTGCAGAGCACTCCCGAGCCGAGGCCTGCGGCTGCGGGGGAAGGATGGGGTACCCGTGGGAATGGGGCTGGATTCTCCCACAGGCAGGCTGAGGAGAGGCAGGCGAGCGGGAACAGCCCAGGGGATACAAGCAGGCGTGGGGCTTACTGTCACTGCGGGCCGAGGGCAGAGCAAGGCGGTGACCCGGCTTGCTGGGTCATAGGTCTGTGAAAGCTTTGGGCAAGCTGGTGCAGCAACCTTGGTTTGTCTGGCTGATGGACGGGAGGTCTCTGCCCCCCACCCGGGACCATCTTCCTAATGAGCCAATGCTCTCCAATTCCAATCAGCTGCTTCCCTATGGTATGGGTGAGGAAGGAGGGATGCCCCATAGCGCACACATCACTGACATGTGCTGGGACATGAGGCTGGTGCCTGGGCAGCCAGCAGCTAGCACAGCTTCTGCAGCTCCCCAGAGGCTGTACAGCTGCTGAGGAACCAGAGACTGCAGCAGCTCTGCCACCCTGGCAAGGTGTCACTGAGTCATTGCATGGGGCATCAATACATGGGGCTGTGCTGAGCAGCTTATCGCTCCTTGGGTACGGCTACAGGGCTGGGACCACTGATGTCTCAGGTCTTGGTTGCCTGGAAGTATTGGGACCTTTCTGAGTCCCAGTACAGCCACAGGGGCTCAGACTTGCACAGGTAGGGTCATCCTGCCCCAGCCACAAGCCCCCATGCCAGACAAGGAAGGCTCGCACCAGGCAGGGCTACCGGGCACTCCTGGGGAGCAGCCCCTACCCCAGTCCACCGTGGCACACAGGGGACCATGGTCCCTCTCACAGGTAATCGATGGCAGCAGATCCTGATCGCTTTCATTATTATTATTTTCTTATGCATGTGCGCACAGGAGATTTATCGCCATCTACGGAGGCAAAATCAATTATTCATGTTATAAATTAGAAAATGATTTATGTTTGTGGAAAGCCAAGCAGTGTGGAGCCCCTGGCCACGTGGCTGCTGTGTTTGTCTGGGAACGGGACCAAACACCCCCTGCCAGCACTTCCTCACCCTCTCCATCCCTGCTGCACCCTGGGTGTCCCACCCAGGGTTGCCCCCATCCCATCACAGCCCCAGGATAACACAGGAATGGTGTCTGGAAGGGAGTACCCAGCCTCTTCCACCCTTTCAGCCCAGGTGCCCGTGGAAGGAGCCTGGGGAAGACTGGGGATCACAGCAGCCTGGTCACCCTGGCCGGTGCAGCAGGATAATGCTCCACCAGCAGTTTCCATGGCAGCAGCAGTACAGTCCGAGTACTGCAAGGTGTGGGCTGCAGGAGGATCCCCTCGTTTTCCCCCACTGGAGACATCCACATGTGTGCCACTCCCTGCCCCCAGCAGCTGTGTCTGTGCTCCTGCCTCCCACAAGGGACAGTGTGGTCCCCTTCAGACTGCCACTCATGGGGACAGGGACCCATTGCACCACGCTCCCCAGGAAAGAGGGGATGGCTGAGGCCAATGAAGTGGTGTAAAGGCACACTGCTTGCACCAGCCACTGAAGCCAGATACCTAGGAGTGGGTTCTGCAGGGTTTTGCTTGGCTGTGACCCACCTTCTCCAGGGCTAAGAGGATCTCAGGGGTCTTGGGAGTCCTCCTAGATGGAGAGAGCCCATTCCCCAAGTGATGATTGATCTTCTGCACAAGGCAGGGTGGCACTCAGCTCCCATCACTCCCAGTGCTGGCTGAAGGGCTGGTTGCCTGTTGCTGTCAGATCTGCCCCCAGCCCAGCCATGCCCCAGGAGCTCAGCCCAACACTGCTGGGAGCTGCAAAACCCCATGGCTCAGCCTCAGCATCCTAAAGCCCACTGAACACATCATGCAGCCAGGGGGGGTGGGTGCCAGCTGACCACTCTCTGCTGATACCTGGGGCCGCTCTTGCTCCCAAAGAGTCTTGATCTAAAGCTGCCATGCCTACGCCTCCCTGAGGACAACAAAGCAGGCTGGGAGTGCTGCTTGGCTCTCCTTATCTCTTCATCTGCAGCTGCTTCAGCCGGGGCCATGGGGAGGCACAGGCTGAAAGGGGCAGTGCAGGAAAGAAAAGAACTGTCAGTAGCCCCAGATCTGGATCTGATCACAGGCAAGCCACACATCCCACTCCCACTCACATGGCATCCTGTGCTGAGCTTAGCCCTGGCCCTCGGGATGGGAATAAGAGACAGCATGGAGCAGCCACAGCTTTGCTCTGGCTCCCCAAAACAGCCTTTTCTCCCCCAGCCATGCCTCTGAGCCCTGGAGCCTCCTTCCAGCCTGTCACCCCCTGTGACTCCTATGGCTGTTAGGAAGCTGAGAACTTCTTAACTCAACACGCACATGGGGGTGTCCGAGAGGACAGTGGCTTTTGCTGTCCCCCAGCTTCTTGCCAGGCTATGAGCAGGCGGAACACTGACAGCCAGCCACAGTCTGGGAACAGGGAGCTGCCTTGTCTGGGGTATTGGGGCTGCTGCAGCCACTTCAGCCTCCAGCCAGTTCTGAGGACCCTCTGGGACCACACTCAGGGTGCAGAGGTGTCCGTGCTTGCTCTGCTCCCTCTCTCAAGGAGCCAGACACCTGTGGGAGCTCAGAGACTTGCCAGCATGGCCCATGACCCTTGGAGCTGTGAGCATCAGGTTTTGTGCAGAAACACCAGGAAATAGAGGAGTGATGTTCTGCAGCTGAGCATCTGCCTCCTCAGGCACCTCACTGTGCCCTGGTCCTGGGGAGCCCAGTGCCAGCCCATGCTTGTGTGAGCATCCCTCTGATTTATGGCTGTGGAGCAAATGCTTACAGAGTGCTTTTGGCAGGCCAAATCTCGGGGGAGCTGCAGTGGGCACACAGGGGCACTGAGGGAATCACCTGTCAGCTGCAGTGTGCCAGAGGCACCCAGAGCACCTACAGCCCCAGGTCTCTGCCCCATGCTCATCTGGGGGACATGCTCAGCCCATGAAGATGGGACTGCAGAGAGCTTGGATTAGATCTGATTTGCATTATTGCACCAAACACCTGGGGACTCGGCAGCTCGTGACAGCATTGTATAATGTGAGGAAGCTGCCCACGGTGCAGGCAGGCACGGTGCTGCCAGCAGCTCACGGGCAGGGCAGTGACTGGGTTGTGTCTCTGGGAGATGGGGCTGGCTGTGGATGGGGTTGCTGGGGTCTCTTGCTCCCAGTTTTCCTGCAGATCTATAATGAATAGGCAGTGCTTGTGCTGCAGGAATCAATACCGCTCCAAGAGTGGCCTGGGTGCTCCTCCCTGCCCTCCCCCAGGAGCCTGTCCCCAAACGCCTCTCCCTGAGCTATGGCTGTTTTCTCCTTCCTGCTGTTGTCTTGCTTTCCACCACTCTCAGCAGGACAACAGCAGCATGGGAACCCATGGCTCTGGGAAGTTTGCCACCTGGATAGCCTGGCACCTTCAGGAGACAAGGGGAATAAGCAGGAGAGATGTCTAAGGGGCACCCAAGTTTTATCCTGCCTCGAGGCACCCCCATTGGCACTGTGTTGCAGCCCATCCTGCCACAGTCCCTAGGAGGTACCAGGGTGCTGTGTTCAGCTCTTTCAGACAGAGCTGCTGCCAGGAGGTGGTTTCTGCCTGGCAGCCAGTGCTGAGGGATGCTATCACTGCAAGCAGCTCCCGATCTCTCCCAGCGCTGGCCGTGCCAGTGCCGCTGTGTCGGGTGAGAGCCGCTGCTCCACGGGAAGGAACCCGGCTGCTTCGATAGACCGTGATTTGAATTGATTCATCAGTAGGATCCAACTGGAGCTGATAAATCTTTCAGGAACCCTGGCAGAGGAGGCAGAGCTGGGCAGACTGGGCATCCCCCTGCCTCCCTGCAGCTGCATGGCTCCTCTGAAGCAGATGGCTGCCCTGAGCAGGTCCTGCCAGCCCCAGCCAGCTCCCAGCAGCACCCCAGGCTTCCCTGCTTCCTGTTTGCTCTTCTCTAGCCAGGAATGCTGCCTGGGTGTGCTAGAGCACAGCTTGCTGCCTCTACCCTGCTGAGACCCCCCAGTCAAGGTGCCCCATCCCAGTGCTCCTTTCACAAATGTCCCCATCTTCCCTGGCAGAGAAGAGCTGATGATCTCTGGCTCCATTGCAGCACCAGCCAGGTGCCTCCTCTGGCCTCCTGACACCTCTCCTGGCATGGGACAGGGCAGTCCCCAGGCTGAGCACTGGCACTGGTGCATCTCCATGAATGCCTGCCTGTCCTAGAGGGACAAGTCCAGCTTGTCCCATGGAGCTGTGTTCTGCAGGGAATGTGGGGCTCTGTCTGCCCCAGCTCCCCCATCCTGTGCCCCAGCAGGTAGTGAGGGAAAGCAGGGACGGGGACTGCAAGGCAGGAGGCAAGTGCGGGAGGATCTGGTTACAGGCAGCACGGGGCAGAGATAGGCAAAGAACAGCAATGCAGCAAAAAGGGCTTTTAGTGATAATTAATAATTAACATTTCTAATGATGTCCCGGCGACAGGAAGAGTCCAAGTGGGGACCCAGGGGCACTGCACACAGTGACAGGAGTGGATGGGGACCATGTGGGGTCTTGGGAAGGCTGTGCAGAGTAAAGGCTGGGGTAGGAGAGAGCTGCAGGGCTGGGGATCCCAGGCTGGGTACCCCTGGGGCCCCCTGGCTGAGCAGCACCCAGGGCCCAGGCTTCATGTCCAGCTGCTGCAAGGGGTGTGGTAAGTCTGTGATGAAGGGAACTGGAAGAGATTAAACACACCTTGAAGTTGATCTGGCCTCTGTTATGATGCTTTGCCAGGGCTTCCCATGCCCAGCAAGTGCCTAAGAGGGACTTTGCTGGCAGGAGGAGGGGGCCAAGGAAGGGTGCTGGCAAGCAGCAGTTCACAGGGAGCCACTGGGATGTGTGACAGTGCCCAGGTCACTGTTTGGTTCAGCACAAAGAGCCTCCAAGTTGGGAAGTGTCCAGGCACCAGGGAGCAGCAAGCTGGCCTGGGATGCAGGACCAGAACAGGCAGGGGTCCATAGGCAAGGCAGGAAGTCAGACACTGCAGGACAGTGACAGGGAGGGGACAGCAGGGAGGAGAGGGATGAAGTGGGCAGCCAGCTCAGTGTGGGAGTCCTTCACTGCAAGCCACTGCACGATAGGCATGCAGTCATGGGAGAGGAAAGATAAATCTAGGAGGTATCAGGAGAGTAATTTCTGGCAGGTCTGGGACTTGTTTGCATCCTTGCATGGGTCCCAAGGGACCTGCCTGTGTTGGAGCCAGCCTGGGAGGGGGAGCAGAGGCATCACAGGGCTGCCACGGGAGGCAGAGCCCAGGAGACCAGCGATGGGAAGACCGTGGCTCAAGCCCAGCACAGGGCAGGCTGTGGGGAATGGAGCGATCACTGTAAACCTGTCAACGGGTTAAATGCCAGGGACAAGAAGAGCTACTTCAGCTAAAGACAGCGTTAGCACAGGAATGACTGTGGGGGATTAATTATCCATGAATATATTCAAGGTGGAAATTAGACCCCCAGAGCAGGGAGGTCCCAGCATTGCCCCTCCAGAGAAGGAAGCAGTGCCAGGCAGGAGCCAGTCCCTCAGCAGCATGTGCCCTCTTCTAGTGTGAAAAAGCAGCAAAGGTGGCTGGTGCAGCCCGCCTGGCTGCTGTCCTGGCTGAGCATGTGGGTGCAGTGAGTAGAAGTGTGCAGGGCAGCATGCACACGTGAGTGCAGCTGTGTGTGTGTGTGTTCATGGGCTGGGCACACATTTAGGCAGCCCACTGGGTGCTCACACACCATGTGTGTACAGAGAGCGTCTGTGCAGATGGGGCGGTTGCACACAGACTGCTGCCTGCGTGCATGTAGGTGCATGTGAGTGTGCTGACTCTGTGTGTGCTGTGCACCCACAAGGCTGTGTGCAGGTGTCTCGGCCTTTGCAATCCTCTAGAAAGAGGAATGACAGCTCCAGTGAGGAATCTTGGAGGTTAGTGCCTGGAGTCAGCACTGCTCTGCTCACCTGCACCCAGTTTGTGTTGCAACATCTGGAATTTGCTTGAAGGGACAGACTTGGTGCTGCATGAACCCAGCTAATCTTGGGCAGATTCCTGTCCTGATGAGGGTCCCCCAACCCCTAGAGCAGTTCTGTCCCTGTGAGGCCCATGGGACTCACCTGGCACTGCCACCTCCCAGCAGGCTCACCCTGGCTGGCCAGAGCACTTGGCACTGTCAACAAACAGCCCTTTGCCCCCTGCAAAGCAAGCAAGGGGCAGATTGGTCCCAAGCATCCTGCTCCTGTCTCCCCAGAGAGATCCTGGAGAGGCAGATGAGCCACCCGGCACAGGGATACAGGGAGCCAGGGCTGTTGGCTGCAAGGGGATCCCCACTCCCAGGGTGCTGGGCTGGCATGGATGTGTCAAGCACCCCAGGAACAAGGGCCAGGGAAACCTGGGACAACTCTTCCCTGGGGATGGGAAAGGAGGGGGCCAGGTGTGCAAGATGGTGGTGCTTACACTGGCCCCAGCTCAGCAGAAGAGTCTCTTCCTGCCTGTCTGCAGCCCTCAGTGGAGCACAGTGGCTCCCTTCCCCCCGCAGCGTGTCTGGCTGCTGCTCGCTCTAATTTCCTGTGCATTGTCCCCATCGCCACCGCCATCGTCCCCTGCACATCCCCCCATGAGCCGCACAGCCAGGCTTCCCTGCCTCACTGCCCCACTAACGTCCTTGCATACATCCCAGCTCATTTCACTGATGCTCTGCACTCCCCTCCATGGCTCCTTGCAGAGACCCATGCCCCACCCCAGGGTGCTAACCCCACTGTACCCCTGAACAGGTGAGTGCAGAGGGGTCATATGGAGACAGCTGGGCTGACACAGGGACAGATGCAGGGCTGTGGTTTACAGCCACAGCAGTTGTTATCCTAAGGTGCCTGCCGGCTGCTCTCACCCCATAGACAAATGTCCCAGCCTGGTGACACGGCAGCATCCATGGGAAGGACACTGTGGGGCTCCAACAGTAGGTATTGGGGAGCACCTCACAGCACCACAAGTGGAAAATCACCCAAATCACCCTGCTGGGTGCCAGTATCATGAGCTGGGGGCTGCAGTGTGCAAGGCCCTCTCAGCACATGTGCCCTGCATGCACACAGTGTGTGAGCACCCATGGCATGTCATGGTGTGAGCACATCCTTACAGACACAGCCCATGCCCCTGCAGAGCTGCGTGTGTGAGCATCATGCTGCCTGTTTAGCTGTGCACACCCTGTGAGCACTCATGAATGTACAGGTGCCTGTGGGCAGGGTGCTGGCATGCCACAGGCCTGCCTGTGTCTGCCAGTGGGTGTGCACATGTTCAGGGCCAGGGCTGAGCCCCACTGTGCTGGCAGGCAGGATTTGCAGCCCCAGGGAGCTGCTGTGCCCAGCACCATTCGCAGTCTCAGCATGCTCGAGCTGGCTCCCTGCTGGAGCTTGTGTTCTGTACCTGCTGGTCACAGGGAGGGCGGTGGGAGCTGGCTTGCAGAGTTTCTGCTAATAATTACCCAGGTGGTGGTTACTAAATATGGGATGAGCTAATGATTCGGCAGTGGAGGTGCTTGACCTGAGCACACATGTGTGTGCAAAGCTGCAGCCAGGCATGGGGGCTGTGAGCCACTACCAGGCAGAGCACACCCACAGCTCTGGGGTGCACAAGGACATGTGAGTGCAGCATTGCACACCCATGACCATCAGACCAGCTTCCCAGCCCCAGTGGGTTTGCTTGGCATGCCAACGTGCCCATGGTAAACGCAGATGCCGTTGTGCTGGCTGTGAGGACCCTGCAGCAGGGAGCCACAAAACAAGCCCAGTGCTCAGCCAGGCACCCTGCCAGAGTGGGTCATCCAAAATGAAATCAAGGGGTACCTGATGGCCATGTGGAAGCATCTTCATGGGAGACAATCACTGGGACTGGAGAGTTCTCGAATCCAGCAGGGAGAGAGGAACCAGGAGCAACAGGCAGAAGCTGTAACCAGACATATTTGAATGAGAAATATGAGCTTTAGCAGGGCAGGTGATTAGCCACTCAAAAGCAACCCAAATGGCCCAGGGTCCTGTGGCTCCCACTGTCTCCCAGCATGTCTCTCCTGGTATCCACAGCCCCAGGCTCCATGCTGGGGCACCTGCAGATGTGCTCCACTGGGGTGACCTGGTCGCCCTGTGCCCTACCAGTGCTGTCCCAGTCCCTGCCAGAGCTGCTTTCTGCATGCACAGACACAGAGAGCTCTGTGCCCAGCCCCGCAGCTGCCTCACGGCAGAAAGACAGGTCGGGGAAACCTTGTGGGCTAAGCATGATCCTGCCTTGGGCATCCACCAGCTACAAGATTTTGGGCAAGTCAGTGGCCTGAGATGGGGCCTTTCTCACAGCTTGGATTGGCTGCCAGGCCATAGTCTTTCCTGGGGTCCTTGAAGGGGAAGGTGAGTGACCTGCAGGATGATGGGACAGGGAGGGTGCTGAGCCCTCGGGGAGCAGCCAGCTGTGGGACTTTGGGGGCTTCCCAGCTCCATTCCCTTTCCCCCTCCCGTGCCAGCACTTGGACTTCTCTGTGGTGCAAATCCCCACTGCACCCAGGCTGGGGCAAGCCCCTGGCTCTGCTTACCCCTTGGCCCCAGCTGCCTTTACAGGAGGTGGGGAGCCGTACCTCGAGTGCCACCGACCCCTCCGGCACCCACGGGGTGACGGCGGAGCCAGCCAGCTTCCCCGCCGCGGCTCCGGCTGCCGGGGCAGGGATGCCCTGCACATCCCGGAGCCCCACCGCCACTTCCACCCCCGGCGTGCTGAGTGCCCGGGGCGATGCTCCCCGGCGAGTACTCCCGCAGCATCCTGCGATGGGGACAGTAAATCACGGCGCCGCAGCCCCACCTCCGCGCTCCCCATTGGCAGCGGCGCCCCTCACCCCGCTCATTGGCGCTGCTGCCACCGCCCGCCCCTTCATAAGGCGCCGCTCGGCCGGGCCAGCCCCGTCGGAAGCCGGGGAGCGCCGGAGCCGGGCGGTGCGGGATGCGCTCCCCCCGCCGCCGCGGGGGCGCCGCGCAGCCCCCCTGGCCCGTGAGTAGGAGATGGGTTGCTGGTCCTTGAAGTTTCCCGGGGACGAGGGGGTGGTTTTCAACTCCGGCACGGTCACCGGCCCGGAGAGAAGTTAGTGGCAGGTGGAGTGGGACCGGGCTCGCAGCCTGTCCCCGCGGCGTGGAGGGGATGCAGGGCGGCAAGGCGGGAGGAAGGAAGGTGAAGGATGGGATGGGAACGGGGATGGAAGGATGCTGGGCTGGGGGGACCGCGCTCAGAGGATGGAGCAGTGATGGAGATGTGGGCTGGGACCGGGGTAGTGCTGGCAGAGGCATCAAGGTAGTGAGAAGCAAGAGATACCTCCTCTTTCTGTGAGGGTTTGTGCTTGGTCGTGGCTGAGCCTGTGGAGGAGCTGGGGCAACGGAGACAGAGGTCCAGCCGTGCATCTGCCTGTGTGGGAAGGGGCTGGCAGTGTGCTGGTGGGTCTGAGCTCCCCAAGGACCTGGTGTCCCTCTGGGCTGAGCTCAGAGGCTGAGGTGACTGCTCATCTCCACACTGCATTAGCTGCTGCTGGCTGAGCCCCAGCATGCCAGGTCCGGCACTCAGGAGTCCTGCATGGGAGGGGACAGGGATGGGCCATCAGGCAGCTGAGGAATTTGGGCCCGTTGGAAGCATCTGTGATGGGATGCATGCACAGGCCAGGGTCTGCAAGAGGCGTGTGGGAGGGAGCAGCTCTGAGCCCACAGCAGGCAGCCAGAGCAGCGGGTCTTGGGCTCACGGGCTTTGGCCGGAGCAGAGGCACTGCAGGGGCTGGGCTGCTTGGGGCTGAAGTGCTGTGGAGGGGGCACTGCTGGCCTCCCTGGGCAGCTGTGCTGCTGGGTCTGTGGGATGTCTCCTGCCTGTCTGCTGCCCTGGTGGGAAGAGCTGTGGTAGCCTGGGAATGGCAGGAATAGGAATATGATGTTAGTGGGGCACATGCAGCATAAGGTTATGGGGTGCTACGATGTCACCATGTTGTCACTGCTCTGGGGTGCCTTTGGGGTATGATGAGGCCCCTGCGCGATGTCCCGCAATGTCATAGCGCTGCTGGAGATGGCTGCGGCCCGGCCTGGGATGGTGCTGCAGTGGTGGAGCATGACATCACTGGGGTGCGTGGTGTGGCAGGCAGCAATGTGACAGTGGTATGCAGGATGGGGTGGCCGCACAGAGCACCAGCTCCCACCCTCCCCATGATGTGGGCTGAGGACTACAGATGTGCATGTGGGTACAAAAAGAGTCCTAGGGATAGCATCTCCATACTTACGTTGAGGGGTCTGGGGCACAACGCCCTGCCTGGCCCATGGCTCCCTTCCCAATCTCATCCCACCCTCCCCGCAGGACATGGCCAGCTGCAGCCATGTGTGGAGACAGGTGAGCCCTACATGCAGCATCTCTGCCATGGGGCCAGCACCCTTCCCCTGTGCTGTCTGGCTGCAGCCTGGGTGGTGGTAGCACCCCTGCCTTGCTCCCACCCTCCCACTGCCTTTACCCCTGCCTGACAGCTTGGCTTCCTGTCACCAGGCTTAGCCATGCTGAGCAGGCACCCTGGGGTAACCGCAGCTCCTGGGGTCACCTTGCCACCAGGTGCCACAACATAAGCCAGGACGTGGCTTTGCTGGGACAAGATTGGCTGAGCTCTGCCCTGTGTACAAGCAGGATCCTTCACCTCAAACCTCAGCTGGAGCTTCAGGCTAGGGCCTCGGTGCTGTCAGCAGCACTCCGGGAACCACGAGGCCTTCCCGGTCTGCCATGCAGAGCCTTAGCCTACCTCCCTCCCCCTTCCAAAAATGGCCTGGCCCTGGGCCATACATCCCTTCCCCATGGCACCAAGCACCGGATCCACTGGGAAAAGCCTTTTGTCTCCAATCAGGAACATTGTTTCCTCCTGGAAAGTCTCCATCCAGCCTGCAGGGATTTTGGCTGCAGCTCGATGGGGTGCGGGAGCACTTGGGGAATGGGCCAAGCTGCGAGGAGCAGGAGGAGAGGCAGAAGAGGGAGAGCCCTGTTGGAGGCCTGGGGACAGCCACCCACCTCCTGGCTGGGGCTGAGGGGCACTGCTCTGCATTGGTGGGAGCTGAGTGGCAGCCCTGCACCCGTATGTCCACATGTGGGTGGCTTTCCCCAATGTTTTAGTGAAGCAGTGTGGGGGGGTGGCAAAGGCTCCCCTTCCCACTGCCTGGCACTGTGGAGTGACACCCTGGGACTGTCCCATCCCTGTGCAGCCTGGTGCAACCTCATCACATGTGCCTTGCATGAGGCACCTGCACCAGGGGAAGATCCGGTCTCCTGTCCCTGGAAAGCTGTGCCAGACAGGGTGGCTGTGTGATGGGCAGAGTGGCCCAAGTCTGGTTGGATGGTGAAGAGCATGGTGCCAGAGGGGGGCTGTGGGAGGATGTGGGTCAGGACAGGGAGGGAATGGGAGCAGCACAGAATAGAGCTGTGGACACAATACACATGCACATCCACACTTGCATCTGTGCCTGGAGATGGGTGGGATTGGAGTGGGGCCTGTGTGGTGGGATGCAGGGGTCTGGGTGTGTTGGATGGTGGGGCTCAAGTTCCCCTCTACAGATGGAGGACAGCCTCTTCCTACCCAGCCAAGTGGACAAGAAAGCTATTTGCTTGTGGCAGGGAAATCCTGTGCCCCAAAGACCCTTGGGATCATTCCCATCCCTAGAGGAGACAGCAGCAGGCTGCTCCTGCAGCCTGGTGCATCTGCCAAAATCTAAACCACCCCACATCTTCCCTTCTCCAAGCTGGGCACGTGGCACCACACAGCTGCTGCAGCTGCTACAGCTTTCTTTGCTGGCAGAGTCTGCAGCATGGGGATCTGCTGGCAGTGTGGCTGTTCTCCCCTATCCCTGTGCTGGGGCATGGTTCTGGCTCCCCAGGAAGTGGGGGCAGCCCTGTCCTGTGGGATGGCATGACTACATGGAGCAGTAATCCTTGCCTGGTGGCTGAATGCCTCCGGGCTGCAATGATGGGACAGGTTGCTCTTGCTCCCACTGGAGCACCGGCACATGGGTTCATGCACACAGCCCAGGGGCATGCAGCTCACTGCTGGGCTTTTTCCTTCTGGAGGGGACTGCCTGGCCTGTGACAATGGCTGGCCATTCTGAGTGCCACCTTGCTCGTCACCCTTGCTACAGCCAGGTCAGAGTCAACTCCAAAATCTCCGCAGCCTTGCCAGCAGTGCTGGCAGGCACCGTCCTCCGCAGTCCAGGTTAATTGAGCCTCTCCTCCCAGCGTCCTGTTCCTCCCAGCATCTATTTCCCATGATTACATCCCTGTGTGGACACATTCCCCGGCCAGCCTGGAAGGAGCACACGCCACATTGCCCCTGGGTCAAACAGTTCCAGCAGGGTGGGGAAATGGAGGCATACAGGAATCACCTGGCAGAGTACCCCCCTGGGCTCCCCCAGTTCTGGAGGACCAGACAGCTGGACAGGGGATGAGCTCCCCAGCCAGGTGACTGCCTGCCACCTCTGACCCTGTCAAGAGATCAGTGATTGGCATTGTGACTTGCCAGGAGCTTGGGTGCTGGTGGCCCTTTGGGGCAGGGCAAGCTGGGGCTGAGTCCAGCTTCGTCAGCACCCGACAGCCTTCTTGTTGCCTCCTTGGTCCCTCCCATGGGATGGGCTCCGGTGGCCGAGCTCCTGCTCAAACCTGGCTCCCTGCTCACTGTGGTACAGTCCTGTCTCAAGGAAGCCTCAAGGGTGAGCTGCAGCCAGGAGGGTCTGGGGTATCAGAACTGTGGCAGGGCCCAGGGGTTGCAGGGCTGGTGGGGTGGCACAGGCTGGGATGGGTGACAAGGGGTGGAAAGAGAATGTCTCTTGTGCAGGGGTGGTGGGGAATCTTCAGCACCACAGAGCACAATCTCCTGGAGCTGACGGGCTGCAGGTCTCTCCCAGGTGCCCAGGATGCTGGTGCTGTGCCTGCTGTCCCTGGCCTGGCTCAGCGAGGGCTCCCAACGCAGTGAGCCCATGTTTGTGGCTGTTACCCACCGTCTTCTCCCACCTGACTATGACAGCAACCCCACACAACTCAACTATGGTGTGGCTGTCACCGACCTGGATGCCGATGGTGACTTCGAGATTGTGGTGGCAGGGTGAGTGATGCACCCAGCACCTTGATGACAGTGGGACCTGGTGGCCCCGCAGGCCAGGAGCTCCATGCTCTTCCATGGGCATGTGGCCTGCTTGGGGGCTACTCTGCACAAGAGCGATGGGGTGGGGGTCTGCATACACCCACACACCTGTGTGTGTGCACTCACATAAGGTGTTGATGCCAACTGGGTGCCTGCTTGGGGCAATGTGGGTGTCCCCATCCCAGCCCTGGGGCCAGGTCTCCTCTCTGAGGTGTGGGGCAGCTGCCCAGTGGCCAGGGTCTACCCTACAGTGTGGAGCCAGCGTGTCCCCGGGCCATCTCAGCTCCACTGACAGGACTCAGCGCTCTCCAGAGATTCAGTTAATTGGCTGGAGGTTTTTTTTAGTCCTTTATTGGAATGATGGCTTGGAAGGGCTGGCAGGAGCTGGGGAAGCAGGCAACCATGTGCTGTGCTGCCAGTGCCTGAGTGGGGCTGGACACGGAGCAGCTGTTGCCAGCAGGTCCGGCACTGATGAGGGACAGCAGGGACCATGGCACAGCTGTGAGCTGCCAGCACACTGTCTCTGTGCATGCACCACCATGCTCACCCCTGAGGGAGGCTTGCACACACAGGTGTGCTCACCTGGAGGAGACCCCTCACTCCCACAGAACCGCTCTGGGAGAGGGGTGCAGGAATCAGGGCACCAGAGTGGCAAGAGGAGTTTGGCCCTGCCAACTGTCTTGAGCATCACCCTGGGGCAGCAAACCACAGGCAGCCCCGGGGGCACACAGAGGGGCCTGGGCCACTACTCCCAGCAGGGCTGAGCCAAGCAGCCAGCTGGGGTTTTGTAAGCGGCCACGGTGCCCGTTGTATAACTTGTTTACTGGTGCACCCGCCAGAAGCAGGCGGAGAGCCTGTGGGGAGCGGCATGCCGAGAGGATTTGCCTGGCATGCCAGTTTCCTTGCCCTAGGAAAGGGCTGCAAGCAGGGACCTGTGCCCCATCCTTCCCCGCTGGTTGCCTGGACCCAGCTCCTGCACTAGCATTCCCCTAGGGATGCCTGACATGTGGTGGAACAAATCCAGGCTGAGCCCACACCCGCACAGCTGGAAGCCAGCCCCCCATGTGGGTGCTGAGGACAGCCTGGGGTCCCTTGTCTCCATGAGCCACACAAGTTTTTGCTATGCCCATCATGGGGAAAACTTGGTGTCACATCTTGTGACGCCCCAGAGGTGGGAGAGGGGCTTTCATCTTGTCCCCAGGCCTCAGGGAGCCATTGTGCCTGCTCACTCCCACAGGTACAACGGCCCCAACCTGGTGCTCAAGTATGACAAGGCACAGGGGCGGCTGGTGAACCTGGCAGAGGACGAGTGGAGCTCCCCGTACTACGCGCTGCGGGACCGGCAGGGCAATGCCATCGGCGTGACAGCCTGTGACATCGACGGGGATGGCCGTGAGGAGGTGTACTTCCTCAACACCAACAATGCCTTCTCCGGTGAGCCCCACCGGCGGCTGTGCCCTGAGCTCCAGACTCAGGGGGAGCTCCCGGCACGGCCGCCCGCGACCTTCGGCGTGTGAGGGATGTGTGCGGGCTGGAGTTAATTTCTCAGTTGAGTGGCTCCATTGATTGATGGCAGCATGGGCGGGACACTGAGCCCAGCCAGTTGCCAAGTCAGCATTTCCAGCTGCCCACCACCCTCCCCACAGCACCCCGAGTGGGATGGCAGTTTCCCTGACATCTCTGGGGCTGCCCCTTCACGGAGACCTTCCGCTGCAAATCCTAGCTGTGCCCTGCACCAGGCATGGCTTTCCTGTGCCAGCTGGACCAAGCCAGGCCTAATTCTGCCCTACCAGTGCTGTCCCAGCTCCTAGGATGCCTGTCCTGAGGACTGGACCATGATGTGACAGCCCAGCACTGGGCATTCCTGAAGCTCTGTGGGTTTGTGCTCTAGCCAAGCTCTGCTTCATGTCCCTGTCCCACTGCCCTGACCTCCACACAATGGATCTGTCTTCCTGATGCTCATAATTACCTGGACTGGTGGTACATCTGTCCCTAAATCAGGTGCTGCCATCGGTGCTGTCACGGGCAGAGCAGCTCACTGCCTGTGCCTGGCACTGCATCGATTTTTTACCTTTCCAGGGATGATCTATGGGGCTGTGCCCCATTGGGACACATTTTACCTTAATGAGTTGATTCTTCTGCTTGTCTCCTGGCTGCCCTTAAGGGTCACAGGCACTTTTGCAGCAGCACTGTGGCCCTGTGGCATTGCCAGGGGCTGTGGGGAACAGAGCAGGGGTTTGTGCTGCTCTGGGAAAAGGGTACCCCTTCCACAGCCTCCCCTTGTCACAGGGCAACCTCCTTGGGAGGAGGCGGGAAGCTGAAGCCCCCTGACCTGTGCCCACCTCCCCTCTGCCCAGGCATGGCCACCTACACAGACAAACTCTTCAAGTTCCGCAACGGGCGCTGGGAGGACCTCCTGAGCGACGAGGTGAACCGAGACGTGGCCAGCCGCTTTGCCGGGCGCTCCGTTGCCTGCGTGGACCGGATGGTGAGCAGGCAGGGCAAGGTGGGCTGGGGGCATCTCTGCTCCCTTCTCACCTCCCACACACCTTCAGCCCTCCCCTGTGGGACCTCTCCCCTTGCCTGAACACCAGCCCCATCCCAGCCCCAACCAGGGCCAGGGGTGCTCCCCAGCAGCCTCTGGCTGTCCAGGCAGGCAGCTCCCTCCAGCCATGGGGACTGTGGGCACCTGTCCACACTGTTGCTGCCAGCTGATAAACGTGCCTGTCGAGGTGATTTATGTTCCTGTCACCCGCTCTTTCTTCTTCCTCCTCCCACAGTGGTTTGTTTCCAAATGATTATCACTAAATCAGGGTCCAGCTGCTTCACGGGACAAGGCGAGCTGTGGGGATGGGTGGGGGACTTAGCACATCAGGGGTGCTGGCGGGGGCAGGGTGCCATGTGCCAGCACCTTGAGCCTGGGGACAGCAGAGCTCCTGGAGGTAATGGAGCATGTCCATGCTCCTGGGGTAATTTTCACCATAGTCTTTGCAGAGCTCTTGCTCAGCACATGGTAGCAGCACCTGGTCCCATGGAGCCATGAGAGCATCCAGCCTTACAGCAGGGATCCCCTGGTCCCCGTGGATTTGGGTATTGGGTGGGTGGGTGCTGAGGAGCTGCCGCCGGCCACAGGGCTCCGGCAGGTACTCCATCTACATCGCCAACTACGCCAGCGGCAACGTGGGCCCCCACGCCCTGCTCGAGATGGACGTGGCTGCCAGCGACCCTGCCCGTGGTGTTGTGGTGCTGGTGGATGTGGCCGCCCAGGCTGGTGTCAGCAAGTACACAGGTACCTGGCCGCTGGGCACGGGGAGCGTGGGACCCCAGTGCAGGCAGGGCAGCGCAGGCAGAGCGACCCGTGCCTGGTGTTAGGCTGCCTGACTGCCCCATCTAGTGGCAGCCCCACGGCCCGTGGAAGGGACCAGGCCCACGAGATGCTGACCCAGGACCCCTGTGCCCATCACCTTGCTCGGCAGCCAGGTTGATCCCCCCAGAGCCCACAGGGTCAGGAGTGTGGCGTGGGGATGCGGGCACACGAGCAGGTCAGCAGGGAGTTTGCCAGCCTGCACGCCACGCAGCCCCGTCACCGCAGGGACCACTGCTGTGCCCCGTCTCCCCAGTGGTAACTTGTCACTAATTAGGAGTGTTGTCACCATGGTGATGGCGGTGATTAGGGTTGAGAATGACACAAGCGGCTGCCAGGCCCAATTAGCTCCTGATGAGAGAGAGAGACTGAAGGAGGGAGGGGGGCAAGGAGGGAACGCTGGGGGTCCCGGGAGCCCCTTGTGGGCAGTGCTGCAGGAGGCATGGGGGGCGTAACCCCTCTGGGGCAAGGTTCTGGCTGCCCCCTCACCTGAAGGCTGCTGTCCCCAGGGGGCCGTGGAGTGGCTGTGGGCCCCATCCTGAGCGAGAGTGCCTCTGACATATTCTGCGGTAATGAGAACAGCCCCAATTTTCTCTTCCACAACCGGGGCGATGGGACATTCCGAGACGTGGCTGCTTCTGTGGGTGAGTAGAGGGAGTGGGGGAAACACGCGGGTGTCAGGGACCCCAGGGGCAGGGCTGGTTCTGCCAGCCTCTGAGTGCTCAGGCAGGCTGAGCGCAGGGTGCAAGGACAGGCCTGGGGACCCAGAGCCCTGCTGACCATGGGGGCTGGATGGAGTGCACCAGGGCATCTGTTAGGGCAGGGATACTGCTCTGCATGGGAGGCAACCCTCTGGCGACCACTGGGAGCATCCCAGGGAGACAGAGGCAGGGAGGGGGTCCCGTCTCCCCCTGTCCCCTTGCCACTCCCCAGGGCTGGATGACCCCTACCAGCATGGACGTGGTGTGGCACTGGCTGACTTCAACCGCGATGGCCGGGTGGACGTGGTCTACGGCAACTGGAACGGGCCACACCGCCTCTACCTGCAGAGTGGAGGTCCTGGGCGCATCCGATTTCGGGTGAGGACTTGGGGCCAGGAATCCCTCAATGTCATCTTTGCTGCCAAGCCTCCTTGGCCAAGGGGCCTGGCTTCACCAAAATTTGGCTTCAAGCCCCAATTCCCAGTGAGGAGGGGACCCGAAGCACCAGAGTGGGAGCCAGTGTCCTGTTCTCCTTGTCCATTGTCACCCCGTGCCTGTCCCTCACACAGGACATCGCCACCCCCAAGTTCTCCATGCCATCCCCTGTCCGCACCGTCATCGCAGCCGACTTTGACAACGACCAGGAGCTGGAGGTTTTCTTCAACAACATCGCCTACCGCGGCTCCTCGGCCAACCGCCTCTTCCGGTAGGGGCCAGGGGGGCCGAGCAGTCCCCGTGGCACAGCCAGGCTTAGAGGGCTCCTCTCCAGCAGTGCCACTGCTCGGGCTCAGCTCATAAAAGGCACCGTGACTGAGTCCTTCTCGGCATTATTACCAACCACTGCAATCGTGCCTGCAGCAGCCCCCAGGGCCCCTGGCACCACTGATTAGCAGCAGTGTGGAAGCTTGTTCATGGCTCCTGTTAATTGTGAGGGTCAATTCCTTGTTACTGCTATGTGACACGTCCTTACCTGGCATGCGGGGTTGTAGGAGCTGGTTGTCCACCCGGTGCTGACACTGGTGGGTGGGTGGAGGACAGTGGCATGGTGGGGAGCCCCTGTGGGGTGGGTGCGAGGAGGGGGGAGGTGGTGAGTCTCCTGTTCCAGAGGAATGCAGCAGTGTTTGGAGATAGTGCTGCCGCTCCACAGTTCAGACCCACAAGATCCAGGCTCTCGTGACATCCCTCTATGGAGCAGGGAAGTGAGGTGTCATGTCAACAGGCAGGGGCTAGTCCCATCCACCCTGCATCATCCTTGGGTGCCACCAGGCCTGTCACCTCTCTGCCAGGCTGCTCAGAGGACACTTCCTGGGAGCTGCTGGGGGCCACAGGGGCTGGTACTAATGCCCTGTCTATGCTCTACAGGCTCATCCGCAGGGAGCACTCAGACCCCATTGTGGAAGAGCTGAATCCAGGGGATGCGTTGGAGCCTGAGGGACGGGGCACGGGTGGGTCTCCCTGGCCCTGGCAGTTGGAGCCTGTACCAGTGGTATGCCACAGCACTGGTGGCACCCTCCACGCCTGGGGACTCTGTGTGCCTGGCTATGTCACCTGCCTGCTCCCCACCAGCTCCCTGGAGCCCCCATTACCCAAGAGCTGCCCCAGGCTTTCTCCATCTGCCTGTACCCAGCTAACAGAGCTGTCTCCAGTTGCTCCTCAGTGCCTTGCTCTTGGCATCTCCTTCCTGGATGCCCACTGTTCAAACCCAATCTCTGTGTTTGGGAGGGGGCCAGGCAGCCTCCTGTGTCTCACAGCCTACTAGGCACTGCCTGCCCCTGTCCTCCCTATTGCCTCTGGAGGTGACCCACCAGATTGCAGGGTCCTATCCATACAGGGACCCTAATACCTGCACTGGGTCACCCATTTTCCCTATTGCCCCAGCAACAGCACTCCTGGCAATCCAGGATGTACTGCTGAGAGATGTAGGGCCAGGCACTGGGCATTACCTGCTCCTGTCCTTGCAGGGGGAGCAGTGACAGATTTTGATGGAGATGGGATGCTGGACCTGATCCTGTCCCATGGCGAGTCCATGGCACAGCCTATCTCCATCTTCAAGGGCACCCAGGTCAGTCAAGCAGAGGGTCCTTACGTTGTTCCTGTCCTTTCTGCCTCTCCCAGCTCATCCTCCTTGTTCCCTCCTCTCTTGCAGGGCACTGGCAACAACTGGCTGCGTGTCATCCCCCGCACTCGCTTCGGGGCCTTTGCTCGGGGGGCCAAAGTGGTGCTGTTCACCCAGCGCAGTGGGGCCCACCTGCGCATCATTGACGGCGGCTCGGGGTACCTCTGCGAGATGGAGCCTGTGGCACACTTTGGACTGGGTGAGCCAGGGCAGCGGGGGTGGGAGCAACAGGTTACCTGCACCCCTAACCCTTGCCAGCAACCCCCTTGATGGGCTCCTGAGCCCTGCACCCTCTCTGGTGGGCTCCAGGGGAGGCTGTGAGCAGGGTGCCCAGCCACTGCAGCCCTGCTGCAAGGGGTAGCTGCTAGCTTCCCCACCCCTTGCCTGCTGTTTTGCCCTGTGACAGGGCTTCCCTGCCTGTTAACCCTCCCCTGGCTCAGCAGGGTGTCCCTGCCCGCTAGCATTGTCCCCATATGTGCACCCCTTGGGCTGCTTCCCTGTGCATGCCCTGTCGGGACGGGCACCTGGGACCAGCTTAGGGAGCTAGAGGCAGCTTTGCCCTTCCATCCCTACCACCCCCCACCTCCTTCCAGCCCCTGCCCATCCTGGATGCCCCCTCTCTGATGGGCTGCCCGCCTGCAGGGCGCGACAAAGCCAGCAGCCTGGAGGTGACGTGGCCAGACGGCCGTGTTGTGGTGCGAGCTGTGGCCAGCAGTGAGACCAACTCTGTCCTGGAGGTTCCCTACCCCCTGGATGTTGCGGAGCCACTCATGCCTGCCCCTCTGGAGGTGAGGGCAAATTGTGGTTGCAGGGAGGGAGGCTTTAGGAGCAAGAAGGAGGAGCTGGGCTCCGCTGGCTCAGTGGCTGCTCCGGGCTGATTCCTCCCTGTTTCCGGGGGTCTCTGCTTCTCCCCAAATGCAGTGCGGGCAGGGATTCTCCCAGCACGAGAATGGACGCTGTGTAGGTGAGTGGCTGCTGGGGGCACAGGCTGCATGTGTGCTGCAGCATGGCCCCATGAGGGGCACGAGGGCATGTGGGGAGGTGGCTGGGCATGCAGGCAGGGCTGCTGCATGGCTTGATGTAGGGTACAACTGCCTACACATGGCTTGGGAATGGGGGCAGCAGCACGGCTCTTGAGGGGGACTGTGGTGTCATGGGGAAGTGGAAGGAGCACTGTGCCCAGGGCAGGAGGCACAGCTGGCATGATGCAAGCATTGCACTGGAGCCACAAGCAATGGAGGGCCAGCAGGAATGCAGCAGGGGGGCTATGGCCATGCCATGATCCTCCTGGGCAGAGACATGGTGTGTGCATGGCTACCTCTGGGGGGGTCATCCAGCAAGTGCAGGGATAACCCAAGAGACCGTGGCCAGAAGCACCAAACTCCCAGCCCAGCCATCTCAGACCCAGGCCTCTCTGCTTGCAGACATGGACGAGTGCACAGAGTTCCCCTTTGTTTGCCCCCGGGATAAGCCTGTCTGCATCAACACCTACGGCGGGTACCGCTGCCGCAGCAACAAGCGCTGCAGCCGGGGCTTTGAGCCCAATGAGGACGGCACAGCGTGTGTGGGTGAGTGACAGTGGGGATGCCCTGACCCTGAGCCACTGCAACCTGGCCAAGTCAGTGGGCAGAAGCCTCAAAATACCACCTTGGGATGCTGTTGCAGCCCTGTCAAAAGCCTGGCTTGCATCCTGCAACCTGCTGGGTGGCTGCCCAGCCTCATGCACCTCATCTCTGTATCTGTTCATCCTGCACTCCCTGCTGAGCCCCCACTGATTCCCCTTCTTTCTTTCTCTCTCTTTGCTCCATCTTTCATTGTCTGTGCAGCTCAAGTGGCCTTTTTTGGGGGATATCCCTCTGCTGGGAGCTGGCCTGGGCCCCCCCCACCGTGCCCTCCTCCCTCTAATCCTTGGACTCTGCCTTTGCCTCTATGCACTTTAACCCCTGCCAGAGCAGCCTTGGCAGAAGGACCGGCTGGCCTCTGCCTCTGCCTCTTTCTCTCTTTTCTCTCCATGTCGAACCACCCTGGAAGCGCCGGCTGTGCCCTGCTGCGGTGGGCACAGAGCCCAGTTGCCTGGCTGTGGCGGGGCTCACCCCTTGCACCAGTGTCTGGGAAAGCAGCCCCGGGGCAGCACACCTTTGGCACCTCCCTGCCCCAGCACTGCCCCCGCCACGCCGGCGCCTCCCGGGCGGTCGCTTGCTCCGTCGCCTTGATACCGTACCATGTGCCTGCTGGTTTGGCCTGCGACGTGTGTGCTTCACCTGCTCCCTCCTTGGTGACGGCGACCACCCTCCCCAGCCCTGGCAGAGGAGGGTCCCCCGGGGCCCTGCGGGGGAAGGACCCTCCTGGTCTGTTTTTTTAATGTATTGACCCCACTGTTTGGAGTCAGATCCTGCTCAGTCTTCCAGCCCCAATCCCAGAGAACCCTCCCAATAAACTATATCCTGTCTATTAGCCTGGCCTGCTGAGCTGTGTGGGGCAAGGCTGTGTCCACATTTCTGCCCACCCTGCCCTGGGGCTGTACTGAGAGGGGGGTGGGGGAGCCCCTCCAGCATCCCCCAACTCTCTCTGTCCCTGGGACAGGAGCCAGCTGGAGGAAGCACTGTGGCCCTGGACAGCTCTGCCCCTGGCCAGCCCTGGGAGGCATGGTCAGATGTGCAGCACTGGAGGGGGTGGGTTGCAGCAGGCAGCCCTGCCCACACAGCAGCAGCAGGGCTGTGCTGCCTTCCTGCCGTGTGCTGTAACCCTGTGTCACTCTTCCCACCACCAGACATTGACGAGTGTGCCCAGGGCTTACACAACTGCAGCCAGCTCTGCACCAACACCCCTGGGGCACACACCTGCCAATGCCACCCAGGCTTCCGTCCCCTCGACCCCACTGCCAGGCACTGCTTGGGTGAGTACTTGCAGGCAGCGGGGCTGGCAGCCTGCTGTGCCCCCCACCTGCTGCTGCCAGGCACAGCCATGTTGTGCCTGGCTGTGCTCTCTTTACCTGCTCCCAGGCCACCCAAAACATGGGGGACAGAATGGACGGGTGGTGGCTGTGCAGGAGTTGATGGCATGAGGAGGCATCTGCCACCTGGCAGCCTTGGGCACAAGTGGTGGCAGGACCACAGCTGTGTGGGCACAGGCATTGGAAGTGCCTTTGAGTCCCAGCTTCACAAGCTGCCCCCTGCCCCCTCCATTCCCTGCCCTGCCCTTGCTGGATGAGCCCTGTGACCTTGGGATAATTCTGACCCTCTCCCATTCTCTTCCAGACATAGATGAGTGCCAGGCACAGCCTGGCCCATGTGACCACATCTGCCACAACAGCCCTGGCTCCTTCCACTGTCATTGCCACCACGGCTTCTCCCTGGTTGCAGGAGGGCGCTGCCAGCACAACTAGCCTGTCCCAGCACAGCCAGGTGCCCCCCACTTGCCTCCAGCCCCACGCTGCCTATGCCCACTGCCAACTGAATAAACCCTTTCCTGCACTGGTTTCCCTGTGGGTCCCTGTCACTGGGGCTGCAGAGCTGCCACATGGGGCTGTCCCTGGCAGCCCAGGCACTGCCCTATATCTCACTCTTATTTCTCCCCATGCTCATCCTTCTTGTGAGGATCTGCAGCCCAGTGTGCTGGGGGATGCCCAGCCCAGCTCTGTGCCCCCCACCATTGTCCCCCTACCCACTAGGATGCAGGACGACACAAGGCAGGTGGTAGGGGATGAAGCATGGGGTTTATTGAGGAAGGTCTCCATGCAGGGGGGCCCCAGTGGGAATGGTGGGGCCAGGGCCACCCCGCCCACATGCCATGACTGAGCCAAAGGGAGTCCCAGAGGGCAGAGTCTTCTTTCCAGTACCCTGGGAGAGTAATGGTGGCTCCATTCGGCCCTGCACCCAGGCACAGGCTCTTCTTCTCAGGGTGCTTGGATGTCACAGGGACCCCCCTATTCCCCCTCATCTGACACTGGCATGTGAAGCCCCATGCCTTGCAGCTGGACCCAGGTGCCCTTCAGGATCCCACCACAGGCCAGGCTGAGAATCAGGGTGCTGGCGGCAGATGCATGCAGGACATGTGGGCAGGGGAGGGCTCAGCAGTAAGAGAGGAAGAGTCCTGGCGGAGCTGCTCCACCAGGCACCCTCCCTGCATTGGGGCAGGTCATTGGGCAGAGCGGGCAGAGGGGTGCAGGCAGCCAGGTACAGGCAGGATCTGCCAGGTCTGGGCAGGGAGCCTGCCTCGCCCATGCCACAGCTCAGCTTGGGCCATGCTGGGCAGTGCACAAGCCCGGCGCATGCAGCCAAAGGGCAGGATCCTGCCCAGAACTGCAGCTCCCTGCTCTGGGCACAGGGTTAGGGGTTGGGGAACTTTTTTGGGTCCAGCTAGGGATGGCACCAGGTCAGGCAGGCAGCAGAAGCAAGGGCCCAGTGTCGTGGGCAGCACTGAAGGATGCCCCTGGCATGGCTGCTGCTGCCAGATGGATCAGGGCATCTGGCCAGGTCTGGGAAGCAGCAATGGGCAGCATGTGGTGCAGGGCTGAGGCAAATGCATGGCACCATCATGCAGATGAAGCGGCACCAGGGCTCTGCCAGGCTCCCTGGGCAGTGGGCACGCCATGGCTGAGCCCACCCTGCAGCACCAAGAGTGGGATGCCCCACGGAGGGGGTGCAGCAAGTGCTGGCAGTGCTTGTGGGTGTAGGGCTAAGCCTCCCCTTCCCTAAGTACTGCCTGGGGCTTTGCTGATCCCCTAGCTTCCCGACGCATGGCACGCAGGGCATTGCCCGCAGCAGGGCAAGCTCCTTCACTTGGGGCAGGGGCAGCAGCGTAGAGCACCCAGGGGGCTGTGGGAGCCCCTTGGCACTGTTTTGGCTCAGTGGGAAGCACCTGGGATGCCCCAGTACCAGCCCCTGCCCACAGTGGGTCTGAGCAGGGGCAGAGACACTGCAAGGAGCACAGAGCAGGGGGGGTGGACAGCCCCAGTGGGCAGCCCCTGCCTCCTCCCACCCACCCTGGGCTCAGAAGCGAGTGCTCTGGTAGTGCAGCCTGCGGAGCTCGGAGAGGCCACTGTCCCGGCAGTACGAGTCCCTGCAGGGACTCTCTGCCAGTCACCGGCCCCCCACCCCGCCACCCCCACCACCGCTGCTGCTGCTGGAGCTGCCACTGCTGGAGCTGCCACTGCTGCACCGGTCCTCGTAGATGGAGATCTCGATCTGGGCCCTGCTAAGGATCATAGGTGGGATGTGCCAGCTGCAAATCCAGTCACCAAGCACCTGGTCCTGGTGTCGCCCCACCCCTCACCCCTCACCCTTGTCATTCCCCCCCAACACCTTGCTGACTAGAGGATACGACCCTCATGCCACGTTCCAGGGGGTCGGTGAGCAGCAGTCCCCGTGGTGCATAGATCTTCTCGTTCTGCTCCTGGATGTACTTGGAGATCTTCTTCAGGACCTGGTGGCACATGGAAGGACACTCAGGGCCTGCCAGCCTTTATGCATGCTCTGGCCTCCACCTTCCCTGCTCCCTCTGCCATCCCTGTGCCCACTGCCAGGCCTACAGCCATGACCATCCCTGAACCCTCCCCTGAGGCTCAGCACCTTCTCGTAGTGTGTCTCCATGCAGAGGAAGATGAAATAGGCAGTGGCACAGGCCAGGCACCCCTCCAGATATGAGCTGCCCCCGATCTTCTCTGCCTCCGCGTAGAAGCCATTAAGGGTTTTCACTGTTTCTTCAAAGAGCTGCCGCTCAATCTAGAGCAGAAACTGGGGTGAAGAGAAGTCCCTACAGAGGCTGACCCCCTACACTGCCCTATCCCCCTCCCTGGAGGGGCCTGTGGGCCACTTAACTCCCTTCTCCCTCTATCTGATGCCTCAGCTCCCTGGCCCCTGCCCGCTGCCCACCCATGCCAAAACCTACTGAGCCTGCAGCCCTTCACCAGAGCCTCCTGGTCCCCAGGAGCACCCAAACCACTGCCAGCCACTGAGCAAGGTGGCTGTGATGGCCTGCACCCAGCAGTGTCATCTGGCCCAGGGCCATACAAAACCCTCTGGGTGCCTCATGAATTCAGAACCCTTTCACCCCCGAGTCCCCAAAGGGCACCAACAGAGGGCATCTCCCACCCTGTCAGCCTGTCAGGATCCCTACCCGGCTCTCCAGCTCAGGGGGGAACTTCGTCTGGAACTGGCATGTGGTCCCGTCACTGTAATCCCGCTGCACGAAGACCTTGGTGGCCAGGGAAGCGCTGCGCCGCAGCTCCTGCAGGCTGTGCACCTGAAGGGCAGCAGGGTGAGCTGGGGGCTGCAGCTGGGAGGTGACAGGCGTTCCAGGTGGGGGCTGGGGACGCCAGGTAATGCCATTCCCCCAACGTCAGGGCACGGGAGCTGCAGGCTCGAACACCCCGAGCAGAGAGACGCCAGCATGGGCTGTGTCACGCCACGAGCACAGCTCGCCTGCTACACGCTCAGCTGTGTGTCCCCGGTGGGTCACAGTTTGGGGAGGGGACAGCCCCCTGTCCCAGACAGCCTCCTGGCATGCACGTCCCGGCAGGAGGAGGGAAGGGAACAGGAGCAGGGGGCCGCCGGCAGCGGGGCTGCAGTGGCAACGCAGCAGGGGGTGTCTGCACAACAGGGACCGGTGGCAGGCGCCCAGCCCCGGCAGCCCTGGCACCCTCCGGGGTACGAGGGTCCACACCAGCCCCCTGGGCAGCCGTGTTGGGGCTGGCTGTGCCAAGGGCGGATGTCAGACCCCGCCCTGTGCTTCCCCTTAGGTGACGTGGGGACACCTCCTGCTGTGTGCCCCACAACCCCTCTCCCCCTGACTCGGGTCCCACCCACGGTCCCTGCAGGAGGGAGCCCAGCCCCAGCTGCTCCTTCCAACCAGGGCACCCTGCATCATTCCAGTCACACCCCTGCCCCCCCCCCCCCCCCCCCCGGCCTTTCGGAGCACACAGACCGCGCACCTCACCCAGCCCCCAGCCCCACACTGACCCACTCCCCAGCCCATCCCCCGCGGACCCCAGCCCCACGCTGCTCTCCCTCACCGCGGACCCCGAGAGCGGCGAGGCGAGGGAGGGCAGAGCGGGGGGCAGCTCCGGGAGGTGCCCGCTGCAGGGGTGGCCCCGCCGTGCCGCCGCGCACCCACCTCCGTGGCCATTGCGCGGCGGGCGCCCCGGCCGGGCCGTACCAGGGGCGGGGGGCACCGGCGGGGTACCGGGAAACCGGCGGTGTGCGGGGGCCGTGCTAGGGGACCGGCGCTGTCCGCGGTGCTGCTGTGCCGAGCGGCGGAGGCGGGCCCGCCCGGCCCGTGTGCGCAGCCGCCCGGCCCCGCACGGCCCGCCCCGAGGCGGCGGGGATGGGCGCCTGCCCCTACCGCCACGGAGCCTCTGGAGGGCGCGGCCCTGTTGCTGGGGGCGCTGGTACCGGCGTCCGGCTGCCCCTGGACCGGCCCCAGCGGGGGGGCTGCGGGGGGGATTGCTGCTGCTCTAGGTCCCAGCTGTCCGGTCGACACCTCGGGTGCCGGGGCGCGGCTGCCGAGGGGATGCGGCTGTCGGTCCCTGGGGAGAACTGGCTGCCGAGGCGGTGCTGCTGAGGGTGACGACGAGGGGGGGACTGGGCGTCCGTGGGGCTGGCCCGGTGAGGATTTGGGGGAGCGGCTGTGGAGCTGGCAGCCGGCCGTGCCAAGGGGCCTCGTCTGAAGCGGTTTGTTTGCGAAGGGTTTGCAGCTGCCTCTGTGCTCTGGAGCGGGTGCTGCAGTCCCAGCGCACGCAGACATCAAAGTGGAGACCTAACGAGTTCCCTGTTATCTCTGCTCATTGACAGCTCAATCACAGATGGAGAAATGCCAAACAGGGGGAACAGAGTCTCTCCCGAGAGGCATAGGAGGGGGTGCTCACAGCTGGAGCTGGGGTGAGGCGGGAGGGATGCGGTGGCTGGGCACAGAGCCATTGTCAGGCAGGAGAGCAGCCAGCCCTTCTCTCAACACCTGAGCAATGCTGAAGGCAGCGTAGGGCCCTGCCAACCCTTCTGCTCAGGCTGCTAACACAGCAGAGATCCAGCTGCCTGCAGCACAGCGGCCCTGACTCCCAGTCCCTGCCCTGAGCAGCGGCCCAGGGCTCTATGAGTAGAGGCAGAGCCCTGGGGTGGTTGGTGGGCAGCCCTTGCATCCTGGAGTGTGGCAGGGTTTGGGACCAGGGACACGTGCAGGCAGGGATCCGAGTTGGAGAGCACATCTCCTCCACAACAACAAAACTTTTTGGGGAAACCTGCAGTTCCTGGGGTCCAGAGCAGCCCTGAGCAGTGGCTTACACCCAGTGCCACAGAGCCAAAGCCCCCCTCCGGGGGATTTACTCTCCTACGTACACACACATGCAGGCATTTGTGCGTACACTCAGATGCACACACCTGCCTAGCCCCCCCGCCGTGCATCTCTGGCCATGCACCCTTGAGCACATGCATGTGCTCACCCACCCCAGTGTGTCCCCAGACGCTCCCAAGACCAGTCCCTGCGTCCCAGCTCCTTCCCGTTCTGCCAGGCAGCGCCCTGCCAGTTGCCATGGCAATGCTGCTCCTGCCGGGAGATGAAGTTTGCTCTCCCCCGCAGGGGACCGAAAGCGTCCTGAGGCGTGCCAGCTGTCCTGGCTGTCCCAGGCTCTGCCCACCTGCCTACACCCTGTGATGCTGATGCTGTGATGCTGTCCCAGAGATGTCCCTTCCAACCCAGCCCAGGGACTGGACCCTAGATCCTGGGCTCCAGCCTCCTCACAAGCCACAGATTTGCTGTCTGCAGGACTAGGGCATGTGTCAAGGTCCATCTTTCAGTGGGACATCTTCATCCCGTCGTGGGGACGCACCTTTCCCCAGCCATACTACCGAGGAACAAGAGTTGCCCAGTGGCAGGCAGGACAGGGACAGTCTGGACCTACCCCACAGTGCTCATCCCTGCACAGACCCTGGCTCTGCCTGTGGTACCTCACAGTCCCTGGATTCTCCAGACCCTACCAGGGCTTGCCAGCATCCATGCAGGATGCACCAGCACGGGCTTTTCTTTTTTTTCCTAGGACAGAATCTGCCCTAGGAAACTAGATCCTGTTGTTTCCCATGCAGAGGGGACAGACTACTGCCATGCTATGCTATGTCATGCCATGCCATACTTGCTGTGCCCTGCTGTGCCATGCCATCACTCCCAGCAGGGCAGGGAAGAGGTGGAGGGGCTCTGGTGTAGCTGATGGGATCCCAGGCAGTAGGAGCAGGGGTAGTGGGGGCTCAGGGCAGTCACAAAGTGCTGTGTGGCCCTGCTGCCCCCCTGCACTGTGTGGGGTGCTGGCAAGGTGCCTGCAGCAACAGAGCTCTGGCCTTTCTGCTCTATCTGCTGAGCCCAGAGAGGCTATTTTTAGGCTGCCTGGCAGCAGGGGTGGGCACTGCACACATGGCTGCTGCCAGATCTGCCCTTACTGCCCTGCTTGGGTCACCCCCTGCTCCTGGAGCAAGAAGGCTCTGACCTGTCCTGCAGACAGACCCCAAAAACCTCCCCCTGCTTTGGCTGACCACCCAGTTTCCCTTCCCCTGGCCCCATGGGACAGGCGTAGGGTACATTTGTGGCCCCAACAGGCAACCCCATGCAGCCAGCACACCCATGCCCATCACACCATGGCAGCTATGCCCCAGCAATGCCCCTGGTCCGGCCCTTGCATTTGACTCCCAGGCCAGTGGTGGAGGGTGTTCCCAACTTGTCCCCAGGTGCACAGCATTGTACCCCCGTCCGTGCACTCCAGCCCTCCCTGCAGTCATAGCATGGTGGCTGGGGGCCATGAAGGGCTGCTGGAGCCCCACAGCCAGCCCAGGACAAGCCCCTGGGGCCCCATCCTGCACCTGCTGCGTGCTGAGCCCCCTCACCTGCCCCTCAGGGCTGTCAGCAACTCTCGCTCCACTTCAAAGGAGCCACGGCAGGGCCAAGCCCTGGCAGCTGCTTCTCATAGTGCTGGAGAGGGGACTTCATTAAAAGGATAGGGGGGACCATGAGCTCACTTCCCCAGTGAGGACAACAGTGACATTTGGGAGGCTGCAGAGACAGTAGGGCAGGGTGATTAGCTGATAACCTTTCCTGGGAGACGCCAGGTGTGTACAACAGTGGGAGGTGGAGTGAGCTGCTGGAAAACAGCTCCAAGTGCCTCAGCCTGCATCCTCAGACAGGATGAGGAGACTCCCAAACCAGGGACACCCAGCCCTACCACTTGGACAACCCGAGGATGGGCACCCTGAGGATGGGCACCCCTCTGTGGCACCTGCAGCACCGCCATGTCTGTCTGTGCCAGCCCCCAGAGGTGCCAGGACCCCATTGTCCTGTAGAATGTGGGGGCAGCCCTCCAGCACATCCACAGGGGAAGATGCTTGGGTGGGGGCGTGCAGAACCCTCCCGAGAAGGGGAGAACAGGAGGCACATGTGGTTTCAGAGGAAGGTGCCAAGGTCCAGCTTTAGCACAGGTGCTGGCTGGGAGCCAAATCTGTGCTAGGATAGCCCCTGTGCCAGGGACAGGGCTGTGCTTGGAGCAGACATGGGTGGCTTTTCCCAGCTCCCCAGCAATGCTGCAGAGAGGGTCCCTGTGTCCCTGAGTCCCCATGCAGAGTGCCACCCTGCAAGGCAAAAGAGCTCTTCCCCATAAGCATCTGCACACAGGAGGTGCCCCCTCCCTGCCCCACAGAAGGGGGTCTAGGGACCAGCAGTGAACAGGGGGTCTGTGTGCAGGCCAGCAGAAGATGGGCAGGGCCAGAAGCTGCCAAGGGGCTGGATGGGTGCCAGGCCGGGAGCAACGCCAGCTGCATTCCCAGGGCTGCTGGGTGAGCTGGAACGTGTGTGGGCGCAGGGCAAGTGCATGGCTACTGCTGCCCCTGCCTGCTGCCTGCCCTGCTGGTTCTGTGCCCCTGGGTGCCCCCAGATGTGCTCCAACCTCCCTCAGCCACCCCTAGGCAGGCCCACCCCTGCAGATCCATGCTGCCAGCCCTGCTTTGCCCCCTGTGCTGGGGTGCTCTCTCCTGAGAGATGCTGGAAACCCTGGGACACCTGTCACTGCATGGCCAGCCCCTGTGGGATGTCCCCTCCTGAGGGTCTCTGCTCCCCTGTGGCTGCAGCCTATGCCTGGCACTGATGCAGCCCACAAGTCTGGAGTCCCAAGAGTTTGGGTTGGTTCTGGAACAGGACAAACAGCCAGGGAGAATGGGGGGAGGAAAGGAGGATGGAAGAGAGCCCACCCAGGCCTGGGGTTTCTATCTCTGCCCACAGCAGCACCCTAAAATGTGACGGGAGAGGGAGCAGGGAGACAGCAGGAGAGGATACAACAGAGGTGGCCAGGACCCTGCTCAGCATTTCATTTCCTAAGACCCTCCCTCTCCCTTGGCTCAGACCTTCTCTGTGCTACAGCCAGGCACAGGTCCCTGGGGAGGGCCTGGAGTGGTGAGGGGTCACCCCCAAGGTATGTCCTCTTACCATGCCACCCTGGCTGGGCGTCCTCAAGGTCCCCACAGTGGAGGGAGCAGCCCCCATGGCCTTGCTTCTGGTCTTGCTGGCGTGACAGGTGACATGGGTGGTGGCACAGCCAGCTCCCCAGAGTGACAGGCACAAGTGTCAGTTTCCCAATTGGCTGTGCAGGTGCAGGACGGGGACACAGGCCTGTGCAGACAGGACACGGAAAGGTAACAACTCCAGCTGCCCTGGGGCCACCCCCTTTCCCTAAGTTCAGCCAAGATCTACCTGTCCTGGCTGCGCTCCTCCTCCCAGCCCTGTGGCATCCCGTGTGGTGAAGGGTTAAGGAAGCAGTGGAGGTGCCACAGGGACCCCTGCAGCACAGAGGCATGGTCTCAGCTTAGGGACAAGGCTGCCAGGACACCTGGCAGGGTGGGAGCAGGGGGGGGACAAACCTCTCCTGGGACCAGTCCTGCTCCCCCAGCATGGTGACGCTGCCAAGAGGTGAATCAGTGGCTCTAATGAAAGCATCGTGACAGATGGGGGATGCAGACCAGCTGGCAGGAAGCCCCTCATTCCCCCCTGCTGCCCCCTGGTCCTGTCAGCCCCCTTGTTTTCATCTGGTGGGGTGCCAGCCAGCAGAGGGTACTTGACACCCACGTCCTGGAAGGGACCATGGGTGCTGGGGGCTGGACCAGCCTGGGTGACAGGGTGGGCTGAGAGCCAGGAACCAGCTGGTGGACAAAAGCAGGACAGCACCAGTACTGGCAGGGCTGCAGGAACAGCCCAGGGACATCACGCAAGCCAGGGGCAAGGTGTGCTCACACTTGCAGCTCCATCCCACACATGCACGCTCCCTCTGCCTCCTCCTCCCTGCTCTAGCTCCCCTCAGCCCAGCTCCCATGACAATTAGCCAAGCTCCCCAGCTGCCCTACCCCAGCCCATCCATCATGGATTAGCTATTTTCTATCAGCATTTATCTCCAGGCAATCTCACTCCTCCTGTGACAGCCTGATGCTTCCAGCACCTTCCCCCTGCTACCGGGCAGCCCTGATAAAGGACCACTCTATCTTATCATGCTCCCCAGCAGTTACACCTTAATGGTGCCATCTCCAGAGCTTGGCTGGGGTGAGAAGAGCTCAGCCCACCCACGGTCCAGTAGCCAACATCCCTGGGCAATGCAGTGACAAGCATTGTGCCTGGCACAGAGGGCATGGGGAGGTCAGGCAGGCTGCAGGCAAGTGCAGGGCACATGGGTGAGGTTCCCATCACAGCCTCAAAGCAGATGGATCCCACTGGGGCTGGAGGAACAGTCCCTGCTCCCAGCCCAGGGCAAAGGGCAGCTGCTATCACCTGCCTGCACCAGGCTGTTTGCTCTGTCGCCCATTAACAGAGCCCCTTATCCAGCAGGCAGGGGACAGAGGCTGCCCAGAGCATGCTGGCCAGGCAGGGGCATCGATTGTGGGAAGGGTAGGGAGTGCCCCAGATAACCCCTGTAGACAAATGGGTTTCTAATGGGATCTTGAGCCTTGCACCACCCGGACCAGACCACATCCAAGGGGATGGGGGAGTGTGGTCCCAGCACTGCCCTCCCTCACCCTGCTCATGCTCTGGCTCTGCTGGTGCCCCAGGTAGTGGCAGTGCCTGGGGGCAAGCTCTTTGCTGGGAGGTGTAACACCAGCTATGCCTGTGCCCAGCAGGCCAAGGGCTGCCCAGGCTTCATGCAGGCAGGGCCATCCACAAGGAATAAGGACCCCATGCCCATGGCATCACCTTGGCATTAATGCTACACATGGCACCTGGCACGTGGGTGCCCCAGCTGTCCCCCAGTTCTGCAGCACAAAGCCTCTGGGGTGCCCTGTTTCTCTGTCCCCTGCACCTCAAGCTCTTCCAAACCCATCGGGCACCAAGGGGGGCATAAGGTAGGAACCAGGGACCCCTCCCCCATGCCAGGGCATACCTGTGAGGTGCCAGGTGGGATGGGGGGCAGAGGGGCTGGTGGGTAATGGAGGCACCTTGCCCCCACAACACATCCCCATGGGGCAGGCGAGCCAACCCTTCCAGAGGGGAACACGGACCCTGGGTGGGCTGGGGGTCGCTGCATGCAGGAGCCTCCTCTGGGAGGCTGCCCGGGTAGGGAGGGCTGGGGCAGCGGGGTGCCCGGTGGGGCAGGCTAGCGGGGCCGGGGGCCCAGCCCCGGGGGGGCCCGGCAGCCGGAGCAGATTGGCTGCCAGCGAGACCTCCCCGGGCTCCTTAGAAAGGGCGGCCAGCGGGGGAGGTGCCAAGGCAGCGGCAGCGCGGCAGCCGCTCCGTCCGGCTCGGCAGCCGGGGCCGGCGGCGGGCAGCGGCGATGCCGCGGGCGAGCGGCCCCTCGGGGGGCCCGGGCACGGCGCTGCTGGCCCTGGCGCTGGCCCTGGCGCTGGCGGGGTCCCCGGGCGGCGGGCAGCACTACGATTACTACGGCTGGCAGCCCGAGAACCTGCCCCACGGGCGCTACTACGGGCGGGAGCCGCAGTGCCTCGACATCCCGCCCGACATGCAGCTCTGCCGCGACGTGGGCTACAAGCGCATGAGGCTGCCCAACCTGCTGGAGCATGACACCATGGCCGAGGCCAAGCAGCAGGCCAGCAGCTGGGTGCCCCTGCTCGCCAAGCAGTGCCACACCGACACCCAGCTCTTCCTCTGCTCGCTCTTCGCCCCTGTCTGCCTCGACCGGCCTGTCTACCCCTGCCGCTCCCTCTGCGAGGTGGTGCGTGACTCCTGCGCCCCTGTCATGGAGTCCTACGGCTTCCCCTGGCCCGAGATGCTGCACTGCAGCAAGTTCCCCTCCGACCACGAGCTCTGCATCGCAGTCCAGTTTGGGAACAGCAAGGCCACCCCGCCACCAGGTAAGCGAGAAGGGCACTGCAATGGGATGGGGATACACACAGGGCACCTGCCAGCAGCCTCTCCCCATGCAGCCAGGGGCCTGCATGCAGGATCCTACTAGGGAGCCCCTGCACCCCCACGTCTGCACCCCTGAAGTAGGGCCCGGGGTGCTGGAGCTGACCAAGCACCCTCTGCCTGCAGCAGGGCATCAGTGCACACAGTACCAGCAGCATCATCTGCTTTGGCTGGGCACCCCTCGCTGTCCCAGGAGCCAGGCACCCAGCTGCCTGCACAGAGCTGCCCAGGGCAGGGGAGAGCATAATAGCCACAGGAGCAGTGCTGGGGTGAATGTGGAACAGGATGGAAGCTGCTGGGGGACCTGTGGCAGAGTTGTGTCCCTTGCCTCCCACTAGGTCCCATTCCAGCAGCAAAGAGCATCCTTTACCTGTGGGTATTGACAAGGTGTGGCTGTCCCCTCAGGCAGGGAGAGGCATCACCCAAAAGCAGCCCAGAGTCAGGATCAGAGCTGTGACATCCTTCAGGCTGAGACCACTCTCACTGCTGCTGCTGTGCCTCAAAGCATCAACAGCTGAACAAAGGGGGTCCCCATACCCCATTCCTCCTGAGGGGGTACTGGGAGAGGCTGCCGGGGCTCTCCCAGCCCCGTGGAGCTGTGCTGGGTGACAGGCATCAGCAGCAGGGAGCTGTGACAGTGGCTGGTCTCTCACCACAGTGTCCAAGATCTGCACCCAGTGCGAGATGGAGCACAAGGCAGACGGCATGATGGAGCAGATGTGCTCCAGTGACTTTGGTGAGTGCTGGAGTCCCCTTCGCGGTCCCCCCTGGGCAAGGGGCTGTCCTCCACCAGCTCTGACAGCCCAGGCAATTGTTGGCCAGAGGGCACAGTTTTTCAAGCACAGCCCCATGGGAGACACCCCCCATAGCCATTCCTTTGGAACCTGTGTGCTTGGGATGGATGCACCACAGGAGAAGACAGTGGTGGGGAAACAGGCAGAATGGAGCATTTGGGAGGGTCACTAGGGGACTCTGCTGAACCTCCCCCCAACAACCCCTTCCCTTCCCCACTCAATAACTTCCCCAGAGACCTTTCTTCTGGGTGCCACTCCAGGGACAGGCTGCACCTTGTCCTGCACAGGTGCCTAGCCCAGACACACCCCCAAAACAGCACCCCAGCCATGCCACATGGCAACCCCCCTCCCCAACTGTGCCCCACACAGTGGTGAAGATGCGCATCAAGGAGATGACAGAGGAGAATGGGGAGCGTCGACTGGTGGCTGCCCAGAAAAAGAAGGTGCTGAAGCTGGGCCCACTGAAGCGCAAGGACACCAAGAAGATGGTGCTGCACATGAGGAACGCGAGTGCCTGCCCTTGCCCCCAGCTTGACAGCCTCACTGGCAGCTTCCTGGTGATGGGACGCAAGGTGGGTGGCCGCCTGCTCCTCCTCGCTGTCTACCCCTGGCAGAAGCACAACAAGGAGATGAAGTTTGCCGTCAAGTTCATGTTCTCCTACCCCTGTCCCCTCTACCACCCCCTGCTCTATGGGGCTGGGCAGCACTAGGGCTCTGTCCTCTCCTCCCTGGGACTCCTGCACTGGCCTGACACTCCTGAAACCCTGGCACCCCTAGTTGCACCCCAGGACCTCAGCTCTGCTCCCATCAGCCCCTAGACTATGTCCCAGGACCCTGTTCTGCAGCCCTAGGTTCCCAGCTGCATTTGTGGAAGCCTTCATCCACAGCCAGTACTCCTGTCCCCTCCTGAGAGCCCTTCTCTGCACCCCTGGGACCCCTCTCCTGCTTAGTGGGGGGGATCCACCTCCAAGTCCTCCAGACCATCCCTGCTGCATCCCTTACACGCACCCCTTCCCTCCCCATCCACACCACAGTAAATTATGCTTCCTTGGAGAAGCCTGTGTTCAGCTACCTGTGGTTCATGGGCCCCTTAGGGCTCCCCCAGGAAAGACAGGAGGGGGCTGCTGGTCCTGACTGCTGAGTGGGGTGACCTGAGGGAGCTGGGTCACCCTGTTCTCCGGCTCTAGACATGCTCCAGGCACCATGCCCAGAGCCCAAGACTGGACAGCCTGGCCAAGCCAAGGAGCAAGGTTCCCAGTGGTCACAGGCATCACTGGCGAGTTGGGAATCCCTGCCACTTCAGGGAACCTGGGAGGGTGGCAAGATGAGGGATGGGGGGACAGTTGAGCCCCACAGCTGGGTGTCTGCCTGAGAAGTTTCTCCCTCCATCACTCCTTGGGGACAGATCTGCAGGCTGGGAGGTGGAGGTGCATGGGGGGAGCCTGGCACTGAGCATAGTGAGGGCAAATCCCAGGCCAGGATCCCTGTCTCCATCCCTGGGCATCCCTGAAAGCCCTGTCTGTGGCTCTAATCTGCCCTGCTGCCAGACCTCCCACCCTGCAACCAACAGCCTCCTCCCAAAGGTTCCCTGAGGACACCCACCTGCACCAGCTGGGACCCCCCAGCAGACCTGGGACCGAGGCCACCCCGAGCCTGGCCCCTCTGATGGTGGCAGGGTGCTGTCCCTCAGCGCAGGGGCTGCCTCTGCCCCAGCAGGGAAGGGGGGCAGCCACCAGCCCCTGTCCCCCTGCAGTCCTGTTTGCCCAGCACATTCTTCTGCCTGCCCGTCCTGCGGGGTGAGGGAAGCACGCTGGCCCCTGCAGTGTTTACCCACCACCCGGCTGCCCGGCACTGCGGCTTCTCACCAGACCTGGCCCAGCCACGGGGAAGTCTCCCGGGACAAGAGAGGAATTGAGGCTGCGGGACACCTGCACTCAACCTCCCCCTGGCAAATGAGGCCACCAGGCACCTGCCCTGTGCAGGGCTGATCCCTGCCCCCTCTCCCCCGCCTTGAGCACGGCCTCAGCCCCACTAGCTACCCCCGCACCTCCCAGAGCCCCAAAGGGCACTTATGTCCTGCTCCAACCAGGTAGATATGCCCCTGCCCTGCAGCCAGCCAGGGACATGGGACAGCCAACCCTGCAACAGCCTCACACCCTCGACCCCAGCCGACATGGAAAAAAACTGGGGGGAAAACTCAAATACTGTTAGCAGGTATGCTCAGAGCGAGGCTGCCGAGCATGCTGCCACAGGGAAAAACATCATCAATTACGTCATTTTACTGCAAAACTTAGAGTACGCAAATAAAACCCCATCTCCCACAGCCCAGCTTTATCTGTAGCCCTCTGTGTTTTGGATCATTAGCATCTTTCCAGGGCACATTTAGACAAACATGGCCTTGGTGCTCATTGCTCCTAGCATTTCCTCTAGGAAAACAAGTAAGTTCTCTCTGCCTCCCACCACTGCTGTTTGAATGCTACAGCTCAACCCCCTCAGCCCCTCACAGACCTCCCCTCACCCCACTGCAGGTGTACCCACAACCACAAACAGGATTCTGCAGCTCCTGGGGTGCCACACAACCCCCTCCTCAACATTACAGCTGCCCCACTGTCCCCAGCAACTGCTGAAGCCTCTGGGTGCCAGCCCCCCCCCACATGCCCTGGCCTTGGAGCACAGCCAGCACAGCTCAGACATCCTCATAAACCCTACCGAGTTCAGCTTTTCCACAGATTCCCCATAGGACACAGTTTGAGGAAGGGGTTAATGAGGCCATGCCGAGATAGGGGGGGGGTTAGGATTCGTGGAGGGTTCAGGCTTTGTCCCAGGCTGCCCCACTTCAGCTTCCACGATGGGGGAATGTACCATCAGCAGCAAGATCAGGGCTCCCTGCACCTTCTCAGGCTGGTGGATGTCAGAGCCTCGCAGGCACTGGGCAATGTCAGCACCCCCAGACCAGAGGAAGCTGCAGCTGGCTGGCAGGGACCCAGGCCATGGTCGATCCCAGCTGCCAGGGTCACATTCCTGGGATGGTTGGGAGCCTTGCTGTTCACAAAGGGAAAGGTCATCCTTGTATGCACAGGCAGCTGCTGGGACCACTGCCTGGGCAGGGCAGGGGAAGGAGCAGCCCCCGGAGGCAGAGAGGAAAGGCCAGCAGCTCCTGCCAGAGTTGAGCTGCTCCTCAAGCTCCAGCACAGCAGGATCCAGCCCTGGCACTGCCAAGGAAGGGCAGCTGCACACAGCCCCAAGCAGGGTGCAAACAAGACCACAGGACAAGATGGAAACTCCAGTAAGCAAGGGGAGCTTGGTGGCAGAGACACCATTTCTCCATGACCACCTGCAGGACAGCGAGGCCAAGGCCACAGAGGTGCCAGGGTGACCAGGGACAGCTTTCACTGGGGCAAGACAAGAGCCAGCTGAGTGCAAAGGTTTATTGGTCACTCTCTATATACACTCATATATTAATCTGTAGTAGAAAGCAGCAGTCACTAAGTGCACAGAGCAGCACCAACTCTCACACTGCAGCTGGAGACTCAGCCAGACAGCCCAGCCCAAACTGACCCTCTTGCCTCCTCTGTGCTACAGCCAAATACAGGGGGAAAAGACTAAACCTGCAGACCGTGAGGCTAAGGAGCACAGAAGTGACTAGCAGGGTCTCAGCTGAGCCAGGACTGGACTTAAGACCACATCTGGGGATGCAGGCAGAGTTCTAACTCCATTCCAAAAATACAGTCACCCAACAGTGCTGGGAAAGGTAGGGACAGAGCCCTGGGGTTGTTCTGCCCCACCCAGGAGTTGGGGGTAGGACCACAAGTGGGAAGGATGGCTCCTCCATCACCGAGCCAGGCCACAGGGCCCAGGCAAGTATGTGGCAGGGTGTGTGAGTGCCTTGGAGCACCTGCCACAAGGGCAGCCACAGGAATGGGGGCACAGCTGTGGGCAATCCTCCACTACAGGGACCCAGCTGCTGCAGCAGATGCTGTGGGGCAAGGCAGGCTGGTTTGCCCCCAGCCTGGCACTAGCAGGAGGAGCAGTGAGCACACGTGTCCCTCTGGCAGGATGAGACCATGCTGGGAACCAAGCAGCCCAGGCTCCTGGCAAGCACAGGCAGGGTGCCTGCCATCGTGGTGTCAGGCAGTGCAAGGACCAGGAGCTGGCTGGGCCCGTTTTGATCACTTGATGAGCACCTGGTTGCACACAGCACACACGAATACTGTTTCCCTCTGAGCTTCTGGGGCTGGAAAGGAAAGCAGGTGTCAGAGATGCTTCCCTTCCCCACTACATCACCCAGCATGGGCTAGGACCCCATCCACAGAGCTGCTCTAAGAGCTGCAAACCCATCATTGCTGTGACCTGATCCAGGCTGCATTGAGCAGGTCCCACAACCTTTCCCACCACAGCTGGGCAAATCCCTGCAGCAGACAGCACTGGTGGGAGCAGGAGCTCTGCCCTCCACCTTTCCACTCACCTGTGGCTCCCATCACAGCCTTGGGGACTTTGAAGGAGCAACACCTGGAGCAGAAGCTGTTCCCACAGTTACTGCAGCTCCGCTGTGGAGAGAGAGAGGTGAGATGCTACTCTGAGCCCACTGCCAGCTCTTCTCAGCAAACTCCAGTGCCAGAGCACTGCTAACAGCATTCCTTGCTGAAGGGGCGCAGGTGCAAACCTGAGCCCCAACATGAACAACAGTGGGGTCATCTGCCAGCAATATGCTGGATCTGCATTCAAGTATGCTCACTCTATCACCATGGGCAGCCTGTGCCTCAGAGTCCACTGGGATACAGGCTCCAAGAGGTTTAAGCACATTGTGTCACTTCCTATGCCATAACCCCAGAGATGCAAGCTCCAGAGTCCCCGACATGTATCAGACTAACCCAGGAGGAAGGGGAGCAGGCCACAAGTCTGGTGAAGGGGAAGCAGCAGGTATGCGAGTCTGGAAGGGACAAGAGATGCATCCTTCCCAGAACTGCCATGGGGACCACACACCAAGCAGCATGCTCAGGGGCTCAGCCAAGACATCAGGAGTGGCCCTTTACTCCTCTAGTTCCCACAAGCAGCCCTCTGCTTCACTGGAAAGCTCTCGGACTACAAGAAATGGGCTAAAGCAGGGCACAGGGCAGGTGCGTTGTACGCCAGCACAGGCAGATTTCGCCTGAGGCAGCTTCCAAAGGAGCAAAGAGACAAAGACTCCATAGCAGAAGGGATCACTGGCACCATTACGTGTGAGACAACACCCAGCACTCAGCTGAGGTCATCTGCTGCTGGGCTGTGACTGAGGCCAGTCACCTGATCTGCTGCAGAAAGCCAGGGCAAGACAGACAACACACAACACCTCTGCCCCAGGTGCAGGCACCAAGCTGGGGCACAAGCCAAAGACTCACCCGCTTCTTCAGCACGGAGAAAGTGGCTGCACAGCCCGTGCAGCTCCCTGGAAGAAGGACAGCAGAGGTGAGGCAGGGCTCTGCTACCTGGGACTCTGTTAACTTTGCAAAGGCTGAGCTCAGAGCCCACACTGCTGCAGCCTCTCATCTCTGCTCTTCCCAGGACAGCTGGGAACACCCTCCCCGTGGAGGAGGGAGGTCACTGGAGGTGTCAACACAGCCCTAGCAGGCATCACAGCACTCCATCCACCCCTCCTGCTCAGTGGCCAGCACTGGGAGCAGCCCAACCCCTGCTCTGCTGACCCCCCCAAGCAGCACCCACTCCAGCCTTACCAAAGTTGTTGCTGGGGTAGCGCTTGCGCAGGCGCTCAGTCAGGCGGGACACTTTGCTGCGGATCACCTCGTTTTTGCTCATAAAACCATTGTCTGGGATGCTGAGGTCAAAATCTGCTGAGCACTGAGAGCTCTCGTCATCCTCCTGCAGAGAGCAGAGCCAGCTGAGCAGAGAGGGGTGGTCAGGAGCACACATCTTGGGGGGATGAAGGGGGGGAAAACAGGGCAGCCCACCCCACAGATGGGCATCCAGTGAGCAGGATGCTCCACCTGGCATCACCAAAAACCACCAGCAAAGGCTGTCAGCTCTAGACAGGAGGAGATGCCCTGCTTGCAAAACTTGGCACAGCTGTACTCACCATGACCAGCAGCTGGTTCTCCTTCTCCCGCAGCATGGGACAGAGAGAGGCAGTACAGATGGGAGTCAGAGGCACCCAGCCCCACACCCACCCTCCTTGGGCACCCAGCTTGCCCACCAAGGCCCTCACCCCTTCCCACCTCAGCTCCCCACCAGCCTCAAACCTCAATAGCATCCTTGAACTCTTCATCAGGCTCTGCCTCCTCTGCCTCCTCCACACTGCCAGGGGTAAGGTCCTGCAAGAGATGCACAGAGCTAGTTCTATTGTACCCCCAAGCCCCATCCAAAGGTGGGTGCACACTTCCATGGCAGGCTCAAGGAGAAAGGACCAGCCACCCGGGAGCCCCATGAGAAAGTGTGAATCCCAGGAGGTGGGGTGAGCCCAGGCCTCCCCAGGTCACATCACACATAGCAGGAGGACGGAGCCAAGCCCCCAGCACAGCAAGGCAGCACCCCAGTAACTCCAGAGGGTCTCCAAGGCAGGCTTCCAGAAAAGCTGGCAGCTGGAAGGAGCTTGTGGGTAGAGGGACATGGGCACAGCCAGACCAAAGGGCTGACCCTACAACTCCCACCCCTGTCCCTGTCTCACCTCTGTGCTGGTGGGTGTGGGGGTCTGATCCAGGGGGGCAGCAGCTGGCAGGGGTTCAGCAGGCTCTGGAGTGGTCTCGAGGGGTTTGGTGCCCACACACTGCTCGAGCGAGGCCTTGAGCTCTATTATCACTGGTAAAAGGGGAGCACAGCTGGAGTGGGGTAGCACTGCACTTCCCCCAGCCCTGCCACATGAAAACCAGCCTCAAGAGCCAATCTCCAGGGCTCAGGTGAGACACTGGCAAATTAAACATCCACCCATCGGGTACCCTGAGCCCTCATCTGCTCACAAAGCAAGATCAGGGCAGCAAGGAACCCCCCACCTCCTGCCCCAGCTCAGACTAGGGAACAGCAAGGGCCTTAGTCGCAGCTCAGTCACAGATCTCCCCCAACTTTACTCCAGCATATGCATCAGAACAGAGCAGGCTTCCTGCTCTTCTCCTCCCCTCTGACAGCATGTTTTCAAACCTGTGTCATACATTGCCACAGGCACCTGAAGTATTTCAAGTCCTGCAGAGCAGGGTCAGTGACCAAGAGAGGTGACGATGCTCATGCACAGGCTGCATTCCCAGGCCCCAGTTTGCCACAGTACAGAGAAGAGCAGGAAAGAGCACCCAGAACAGGACACACAGGAGTATCACCTCTTGCATCTGAACCCCAGAATCCCAATACCCAACCTGGGCTGCTGAGAACCATCTACAAGACACCACTGCCCTCTGGGACATCCAGGTCCCACAGCAGAGCCCGACACACGACACTGGGGCTCACCTGAGGGCTCTGGGAGTGGAAGAGCACAAAACTCCTGGCTTAAGAAGGCCTTTCCCCATCCCATCCCACACAGGCCACTTCAGAGAGGGCTCTTACCTCGGTAGAACTGGGTGTTGCCCAGGAAGAGGGTACTGTTGAGGATGGCCAAGACCCAGCAGAGAGGCAACAGGTAAAGGATGCAGACAGAGCACAGAAGCACCCCATAAAACCTGGGAAGGAGCAGCAATACACTGCAGTCAAGGCAGAGTGACTCACATAACAAGCACATGCCCTTTTCCTTTGCCTGTCCTGCTCTCTCCAAGCACCAGCCACATCACAGGCAGCTCTGCAGGCCAGGCTGCTCTCCCCCCTGAGCCCACCACAGGACGCTTCACCCAAAACTACTCACTGGGAAGAGACAGTGGGGTTCTCCCAGTACAGTACACGGTACACTGCCTCGCAGCTGCAGCACATCCCACTCAGGAACCCCTCCAGCTGTATCAGACTGCAAACAAGACCTCGCAGTCACACAAAAGGCCCCAAAACCGCACAGCCTGGCTCCCCCATTCCCATACACTTTATGGTGGCCAGGCTGGCGTGAACCGCCCAGCAACCACGGAGAAGCCCTCCCGGACACAGAGGCCACGGGAGACCCACAGCCCAGAGACTCACAAGCCCTTGACCTGGGCGATGGCCTCCTGCCTGGAGAGCTGCACCCTGCGCAGGTCCTCCCGCCGCACGCTGTAGTACTTCCTGCGCACCAGCTCCGGCTCCGAGGGCCGGGCCCGGCACGTCTCCTGCAGGTAGCCCAGCAGGGCCGGCACCAGCACCAGGAGGGCGAGCACCGAGAACCAGGCGGCTGGAAGAGGCGGGACAGCGTCAGCCCGGGGGAGCGCGGGGAGGGCACGGGCCCCACGGCCCCGCACGCACCTTGGCCGAGGGTGAGCAGGAGGAAGTTGAGGCCGAGGCAGGCGAGGAGGGAGCAGACGGGCCGCTGCCACCTGCGGGGCAGAGGGAGGGTGAGGGGCGGGTGGCCCCCGGAGGGCTCCGCTGCCGGCCCAGCCGCACCTACCGGAGGAGGGAGCGGACGCCCCCCGCGGCGTCCCGCAGCGGCTCCAGGTACAGCTCCAGCCGCCGGTAGCTCCGCACCAGCTCCAGCAGGTCGAAGGCGGCGGCGGCCTTGGGCGGCGGCGGCGACGACTCCGGGGGGGCCTCAGCGGCCCCCGCCCCCGCTTCGGGGCCGCCCGCCGCCCCGTCCCGCTCCGCCGCCTGCATGACGGGACCGGGCCGGGACAGGCCGGGCGCCCGCCGGGAACCTCGTCCCGCTCCCAGGAAGCGGCCCGGTGCGCCGTGACGTCACCCGCGGTGCCGGCAGGCAGCCAATCAGAAGGGCCGAGGCGGGAGGAAGCCCCGCCCCTGCCCGGGCCAAGGGGCGGGAAAGGCGCCGGGCCCCCGGAAGCGGCGGCGGTTCCGCCCGGGGCGGGGCACGGTCCGGTCCCGGTCCCGGTCCCGGTCCCGGTCCCGGTCCCGGTCCCGGTCCCGGTCCCGGTCCCGGTCCGGGTGGAATCCTGGTGCAGGGCTCCGCTCCTGCCTGGGTCCCAGCCTGGCCTGCTCCTGGTCGTGGCAAGATGCTGTGGGTTTGTCCCTGTGGGCTCCGCTGCTGAAGCATCTCCCGTGGGGAAGGCAGCCCCGCGCTGCGGCCCCCGGGAGGGAGCGGGACGGTCCCCCGGGCCCGTCAGCACGGCTCCGGTTGTGTGCAGTGCCCAAACGGGGGAAGCCAGCTCAGAACACTCCGTGAAGGCTCTTTAAGCCTGTGACAGCCCTTGGGCTATGAGGACAGCACAGGGCTCCGCGCTCTGCTGCCCGCAGCCTCCAGTGAGCAGGGCACGCATCCCAGGGGCAGAGGGGCTGGGAGGCACGGTGACACCCCAGCTGTGGGCACAGGTCCAAGGCTGATCCCTGTTCTGAGTGCGTGGCCCAGGGCCAGCCCTGGGAGATGCTGGCTGCCCCGAGCCCTCCAGGGGCCCAAGAGCATGGGCACGGCTTCCCAGCAGTGCCCTGGAACAGAGAGCCCTTTCAGCCTCGGAGTGACAAAGCCTGTAGGAATGTGGCTCCATCCTCTCCTCATCGTGTCCCTGCAGCTCCATTCCGTTGTGTCTCTGAAGTCACACGTCCCCCAGGGACTTGTCCCCCCCTCTGCACTGCTGGTACCCAGCACCTACAAGCACCAGGTTGTGCTCTGTCTCTGGAGAGGGGAGGGCACAGCCCCTGTCTGCATGAGCAGTCCTCTACAAGAACTGGGGAGCCTGCCCACGACCACAGAGCACACTGGGACGTTGTGACCACAGCCAGAGGCTCCAGGCAGGGAGAGTCCAGGGCACAGGGCTACAGTCATGTGGGATCTCAGCTCAGACCCCCATCCTCAGCAGGTCCGAGCCCCGGCACAAAGCCCCAGACACCCAGCAAGCGCCAATGTTTCTTTATTTGGAAGGTAAATCCATAGGCACTGGGGAGAGGGCTGGAGGAGGACAGAGTGAGCACAACAGGCAGAAAGCTGGAGAAAGGCACTTGTGGTGACAGAAGCCCCATCTTTGGCAGCGTGGGCCAGGACCCCCAACTTTGGTAGCCTGGGCCAGGGCTATACTGGAGCAAGCACGGGCAAGAAGTGCCAGGGACCAGCCCTGACACAGGGTAGGGATAGCACGTCCTGCCCAGGGAAGGGGTTGATGTCCTGGGGGCTGGCAGTTCCCCCAGCACAAGGTGGGAGCAGCTGAGACAGCACCTCATGATGGAAGCAGTGACCCAGCACAAACCCCAGATCCCTCCAAGCCCCAGGGGAATCACAGCTGCTGCTCTCCACCCCAAAAAAAGGCACCAGGGAACCCCAGGCAACATCCAGACCCCATGGCCAGGAAGTCCATGCCCAGAGCCCAGCCCATAGCAGGGGACACCCATCCCACTGATCTGAGCCCATGCAGAGCCTGGTACCCACCCTCCCCCATCCAGGAGTGACGCAGAGGGCCTGTCTCCAGACAGGGTGAAAAGGGCTTGTGGCAGGACAGCCCTGGCATGGTGCTCCTCTAAAAATTCCAGTCTCTGGATACCCACTCCTCCAGCTGGCTGTACATGGCCTCTTCAAGGCTTGGCACCCAGCAGGCTGTGGAGGCTGATGCAGGACTGGGCTGGCCCTGCTGCCGGTGTCCTCTTTCTTGTTTCCCAAGTCCAGCTGTGTCCGTGCAACACCTGGCCCCAGCTACCCCATGGCAGCCCAGCACCCCCATGCTGCCAGGCTCGCTTTGCCCTCTGGCTCACCACAGCAAGTGGGCAGCTCTGAGATGGAGCCAGAGAGTCCCAAGATGAGTATTCCACACTGACAAACCAAGCAGCACCTGTGAGCCTGTCAGCTCAGCCACAAACCTCACAGCAGGAGGGCAGGTGGAGAGAACAACTTGCTGCCTTACTCCCCTCAACTCCAGGGGCACCTGGCCCCATCCCAGGGCAGTACAAACCCCAAGGATGGGAGGGATTTATCCCCTTCCCAGGGTCACAGGACCAGGCCATGGCCCTGCTCATCCTACCTCTTGCCCGGCAGCAATGGAGGCCTTGCTGACCTGTGTGGGCTCAGCTCCCAAACAGGACAGTGTGTCCCGGCACCTGGGAAAACACCGGGTCAGACTTTGTGTCCCCACACCCCCAGAGTGCAGGGCAGGGAGGGGCTGAACCCCGCAGGGATTCCGCAAGACGGCAGACATGTTCAGGCCAGATGGGAGGAGGGGCCTGGGCTGGGGAAGTGGAGATCAGAGCCTCCATTAGGGATCTGTGGAGGCGCTGCGCAGTTGGTAACAGCAGGAGGGGGCTGCCAGCAGATCGGGAAGGCTGCACCCACCCATCCCCGCTACACACCACTGTCCCCTTCCCAGCTACCCCAGGCCAGTCCCCTCTGCCCTGGGGACAGGTCAGCACCCACCTGAGCATGCAGCACCTGCGAGGCTGGGGGCAAGGGAGTTGAGCAGAGGTCCTGGGGGGTTCCCAGGAATTAGGTTCCCTCCTAGGGGCTCTCCGCTTGGGTGCTTCCACTTGCAATAGCCTACATCTGCCCAGGGCTGGGAGAGGGGTCTGTGCAGCAGCTGGGTCTCCACGCTGCCTCGGTGGGATGCAGGGGAAGCTGTGCTTGGGAAGACCTCGGTCTGTTCATCTTTCTGCATGGTAGTCACCAGAGGAAGTGTGGTGCGGTCAGTCAGGAGTCCACGCTGTCTCGGCGGGATGCAGGGGAAGCCGTGCTCAGGAAGGCCTCAGTCTGTTCATCCGTCTGTGCAGGAGTCTCCAGAGGAAGCGTGGTGCAGTCAGCCAGGAGGGGATGAGGTGGCAGGGTCATTTTGTCCCAAAGTGAGGCTGCTCTCCATCCGTGGGTGAGGAGAAGGGGAGCTGGGGGCTGCGGGGTCTCAGATGATGTCACGCTGGTCCCGGCAGCGCCGTGACAGGCAGTAGAGCCCGGAGAAGAGGTACAGGCAGGCAGTGATGCCCCCGCAGACAGAGGCGCTCAGGTAGGCACCGTACAGGCAGTGCTGGCTGTAGCCTGGCAGGTTGCAGTAACTTTTCTGCTTGGCCTTGTAGCCCATGATGCCTGTGGCAGCCGCATAGAGCCCCACGCCCAGCACCAGGTCGTGCACCAGGTTGGTGAGGAGCCAGCGGGAGCCCAGCCAGGGCACTAGTGCCCAGCGTCCCAGAAGGCTCAGCCCGAACAGGGCCAGGGTGAGAAGCCAGACCAGGACAGCAGCGAAGAGGGCGAAGTGGGCCGCCCCTTCGTACCTGTGAGCTGCCACCGTCACCCAGAAAGCAGCGCCCAGCGCCAGCTGCCCCAGCCGCAGCAGCCCCAGCGGGCTCCGTAGGTAGGCGCGGTGGAGGCTGAGGGACCCGCGGGCCGGCGGCCCCGGGGGCGGCGGCACTGCCGGGGGAGCTGCGCGGGCCATGGCGGGGCCCTGCCTGCTCCGGCGCGGCTCGGGCGGGACTCAGGGCCCCGGCAGCGCCTGCCTCCCCGACCGCTGCCAAACATCTGGCGCCTAACGGTCCACCCCGCGCGGGGCCTCTCCTCCCCGCCCCGCCTCCCGCCGGCCCACCGGACACCCGCGGGCCGATGCCTCCCGCCGCCGCCGGGCGGAGGCAGCCGCGCCCCTCCCGTCCCGCCGCCGAGGGGGTGGCCGCGCCGCGGGGCGCGGGAGGAGGCGGCGAGAGGCGGGAGGAGGCGGCGGGAGGAGGCGGCGGGAGGAGGTGGCGGGGCGGCCGGTGCCAGCGGCGGGGTCGGGTGCTGGGGAGGTGCGGGGGGGCGCGCTGGGACCCCGCGCTGCGGGGGGGCGCGCGCCGGGGCTCCCCTCGACGTCACCAGGGATTCCCTCTAGGTGTGACGCACTAGGGGCTCCGCCCAGGGGCGGGGCCGCGCCCCTCCCATTGACGCCACCAGCGCCACGTATGCCCCTCCAGGGGCGGGGCGGCCACGCCTCTCAGCGCGGATTGGCCGAGGCGGCGGGAGGCGGGCGCGGATTGGCCGAGGCGGCGGGAGGCGGGCGCGGATTGGCCGAGGCGGCGGGAGGCGGGCGCGGATTGGCGGCGCCGCGAGGGGCGGGTGAATGAACGGGGCGCGGGGCGCGGGGCAGCGGCCGAGCCCCGGTGCGGAGCGGCCCCGGGAGCGCAGCGGGCACCGGCGGAGTCGCCGCCGCCGCCAGGTCTGTACGAGGGGCCGGCGGGAGCGGCGGCGGGAAAGTAGGTCACGGCGCAGCTCGGCGCCCCGGGCACCTGCGGGGCGGGACCGGACCTGCGTGCGTCGGCCCCAGCCGGGCGCCTGCCGCGTTCCCGGCGGCCCCGCCCGCGCGTCTGGCCCGCTGCCCGGCCCGCCCTCTCCCTGCGGCCGCAGTGCGGCCTTCGCCACCCCCTGCCCTTTCTCACCGGGCGTCCGCGCCGGGGCCGGCGGGAGCGGAGCCTGACGCTGTCTCTCCGGTGCCCGTAGCAGCCGGGGCCATGGGCACGCCGGCCTCGGTGGTGAGCGACCCTCCGGGGCGAGCGGCGCCCGCGGTCCGCTGCCGCAAGCGGGCCTCGGCCAACATATTTCAGGGCGTGGGGCTGCCGGAGCTGCGGAGCCTGTTCCGGAGCGGCGGGGCCGAGCGGCCGGAGGAGCTTGCCCGCCTCGTCTGGCGGTACGCGGGCCAGCGGCGCATGGCGCGGGCCCTGCGGCGGCTGCGGCGACGGCGGCCGACCCAGCCCGGCAGCGGGATGGCGGCTCTGCGGCGCTTCGGCCGCTTGCGGTAGGTGCGGGCCGGGGCGGCGGGGGGCGGGGAAAGAGCGACAGGGCTGCACCGCTAACACCCACTTGTGCCCCGCAGGATCACAGAGAAGGAGCCCGAGGGCACCCGCGGCACCGAGGCGCCCTCGGGGTCCCTGTAGCAGCGCTGAACAGCCGGGCCGGAACATCCAGGCTCTCTGAAGACACTAAGTGTATTGGATGGAGTGCAATGGTTAATAAAAGGTGGACAGTAGTGGCTGTGTGAGGCTCTGGCCGCATCCCACCCACCCCTGGCCTCTCTCCCGGGCCGCAGGACATTGTTTCAAGCTGTTGTACCAGAGCCAGTGCAGAGGGAATATCCCCAACCTGCTCTGGAGTGCTGCAGAGAGACAGAGGCTGAAGGGCAGCTCTGTTATTATGACAGTTGCATGGTTTAAATACATTACATACATTTCTACAGTGCATTAGAACAATACATTTTGGGTCAGTCAGAGATGGATCTGAGCCTGGCTGGGGAGCTGGGGGGCTCCTTGCTGCCCCCCCCGTGCAGAGCCCCATCCCTGCACAGGAGATAAAGGAACTGTTCCCCCCTCCCAGGCTCAAGCAGCAGAGCCCCAACCCACCTTTGTTCCTTCCCCCCAACCCCCAAAGATGGGCTAACAAGAAAGCAAGACCCATCACCACCTTCCCCCTGCAGCAGGAGAAGCCACAGCTCAAGGCAAGCAGATGCAGGCAGGAGCCCTGGAACCGTTTCGTACAACACAAGCTCAGCAACTTCTGGGGAAAGGGGAACTCACTGCCTCACCCACCCACAGCAGGCCTGCGAGATTGTCAGCACTAGGGCAGCAAGGAGCCCATGCTGCCTCCCCCCTCTGTGCTCCCATCGTGCCTCCCACCCCTTCCCTGGCAGACCCCTGCCCCTTGAGGCACAAACAGGGCTGGCACCATGCTGGCTGCACAGCAGCCGGAGAGCTTGCTGGGAGCAGGGGCAAAAGCCAAGCAAGAGCAGCTGTAGAGACCCAGCAGGAGGGGTGGATTTGGACAGCAGAGGGGAAGAGGATGCTCTCATCCACCCTCAGCCCTCTCCAGCTAGGGGGTTGCCCCAGAGGGGAGTGGGCACTAAGCTTCAGCTCCTCCCAGAGCCACCTGCTCTTTACAAGGATGAGCCCCTTAGTGTCTAACTGCACCCAAGCCAGCCCCATGAGTCATCCCTCACATATCCACTCCTCGAGCCCCCAGCCAGAGGACAGCCGTTCATTGTGGTCCCTGCTGTGCCAGTGGGCAGCAGGAACTCCCCCTGAGGAAAGCAGTGTGCACAGGGTTGGGGCAGAGGAGAGACAGTGGAGGAGTACAGCACACCCTTAGGGAAAGGGAGGGGGTATAACCCTCTGCAGGCCTTCCTAGCAGCTAGCATGGTGGGGGTGAAAAGGGCCAGTGGTTTGTATAAAGGGCTGGACGGATCCTGGTCTGAGCAGCCTGCTCATCCCAGCCCCAAGCAAGGGTGCTCAGAACCACATGCAGGCTGAGGAAGGGAGGCAGGGGCAGGGTCCCAGCCAACCACGGGTCCTAGTGGATTCCCACACCTCGCCCTGGGCTCTGCCCCAGGCAGGGCACTGAACTCCAACAGAGCTGGGGGGAGACTGTGCCCAACCTGCCTGGCTCCTCCAGTTCGGCTGCAGGTTCCTCCAACCGCACCTGCTCGCTCTACCCAGAAGGTTGAGTCCCAGCCACAGGAGCCAGTGGTGGCCCAGCTCCTCTCACAGTGCTAGTCCGAGGTGGTCAAGCCCTGCCCGTGGCTCCCACAGCTACCACCATGAGAAGAAAGGCTTGCGGCTCTGGAAGCTCTGTGTGTAGGACTCGCTGGCAGTGCGCTGGTGGGAACGCGCCGTCTCCACAATCACAGGTGGCATCTGAACAAGGTGCAGGGGGCTCTTCCCATCTTTCAGTGCCTGAGTCAGGTTCAGGATCTGCACAACACAGCAATGCCTGAGCTGCTCCACGGAACAACAGAGAGCATGTCCACCCCAGCAGCCTTCCTGCCACACAGGCAGGACAAGGCTCCACACCTCACCCATCTGCCTCCCCTGCACACAGCTTACCTGGCCTCTCATGACAGCAATCTGCTTGTGAAACTGCCCCCTGTCAAAGCCAGGGTCTTTCTGAAAGAGAGCAGAGAATACAGTGGGATCCACCTGCTGCCTCACACCATGCAAGAGATTCCTCAAGCAACTCTCTCTCCTCCTGTCCCACACATTTCCTGCTTCTCCCCACACTGAATCATCAACTCCTGGCAGAAGGATAACCCTGCTATGCTGCAGATCAGTCACTGTCAGGAGCTTGGCCACCTTTCTGTCCCCTGCAGCCTTGACAGGGAGCTGCCCAACACCACCCCTGCTTTTCTTCCTCCCAATTCATCCTCACCTGTTCTCCCAGCTCACCTTGAAGAGCTCATACAGATCTTCCTCCAGGTCCTTGACAAAGTTGGGGTCCGAGATCTTGGGAAGAATCAGGTCCTTGATCTCCTGTGAAAATGGGATTTTGGCCTGAGGCAGCCATGCCCAGTAGAATGGATCTGTGGGAGGAAGCAGGAAATGTTAGACCTGAGGAAGGCAAAGAATGGTGCCACATGCCTTTGGGTGCCAGATCATTTGCATCTGGGACACAAGGTCCAGTACTGAGTTGTGTGGCTTGCCAGCACGCCCTGGCACAGCCTGAGGGACTCACATGCTCTCCAGGAGTCTGGGTGTTTCAAGGGAAAGGCCAAACCGTTGTCTATAGCAGCCAGCTTGATGATGGGCTCCTTCACAACCACCCAGTCGCTGTCCTGGAAGGAAGCAGAGCATGTCACAGAGAGGTTACCCCCAGCAGGAACAGTTCCTCTCCTGCTCCCTGTAGCCCTGCTGCCAGGCCATGGCTACCAGAGGCACAGAAGCCTCTTGTCCATAGTGTGGCCCCTTGTCTGCAGAGAAACACTGCATGCTTTGGGTGGGAGTAGGACAAAGCTGCTCCCCTCCAAGCCTCACCCCTAGGATGCACAGGTCCAGCAACACCAGTTTCCTACACAGAGCTCAGCTGCATCCTCACAAAGTCCCACTAGGCCATGAACCACAAAGGCAAACAGCAATGAAAGGCCCAGGAGACAAGATTGGGCCTCCACATGCTCAGAAACCCAAGCCAGCTAGGAAATCCCTGGCCTGCCTGCCAGGCAGACAGCTTGCAGGATCAGAGCCCCCACGCAGCCCCTGCCCGCCAAGAGCCACTCACCCGCACGCCCGCACTGTCCAGGGGACAGTCGTACTTGATGAGCCAGTTGTCATTGCCCCGATCTGCAGGGAGATAAAACCAGCTGAGTCAGTGCCAGGGCCTGCCTGCACCACACCAGGCAGATTCCTCCTCCTCTGACCCAGAAGTGAGACAGACCAGTTTCAGGCCCAGACTCTACCCCAGAGTCCTTGACCTTGCTGCAGGCCCTGGAAAGCCACACCAACACCACATAACCAGCCTTGGAGACTGGAGAGGTCCACATATCCCAAGCTCGCAAGAGAAAGGCCAGCCTGGAAGCCCCAGAGTGCAACCCTGACCCCAAAGTCAGGTGCTGGATCTCCAGACGTGCCAGGATCCTTGCAGCTAGTAAAACTTCTCCCCAGTACTGTGGTGGATCTATATCTTCCAGAAGGCAGGCCAGCAGCCAGAGCAGAGGGCCACAGCGGTGTCCAGCCACAGCAGTTGCACTCTAGCCAGGGGCAGCAACCAAGTGGTGTTGAGAGGAGTTTTGGGTGCCAGGAAGAGATGCCAAGGCTCTGCCCAACTGCCCTTTCTCCATGAGGGAGGAGGCAGGATCTCATACCAGGCAGCCAGCCCTACCTGTGTTCCTGATGATGTAGTCCAGCACCACCAGCCGCTCAAACTGCAGCAGCAGCTGCCGGTTGGTGTTCTCCGGGAGCGGCTCAGCTTCGAACCGCCGCAGCCAGTAGTCAGCGTCCTTGTAGCCTTCCACAAAAAGCTGGAAGGAGCCCACCTGAAGCAAGGAGGGGCAGTGTTACCAGGAGACTGCAGAAGACAAAGAAGCAATGACAGGCAGGGGCAGAGGCCAGCACTCCTACCTTGGGCGGCAGGCCGATGCGGTTGAAGCGCTGGCCGACTTTGGGCACCTTCTCCAGGGCCAGCCTCTTTCCTCGGGACTTCACCCTGTCGATGGCACTGTAGTTAAAGGTCTCGCTGGCCAGATAAACCACCTGGGGGAACAGGAACACAGACATCAGCAGGGGCACCTGGCAAGTCTCACAGGACTGGCTGATAAAAACCAAGACAGCTTTTCCCACAGCTCCACCCACAGCTGAGCAGAAGCAGTCCTGGTCCAGAGCTCTCAACACAATATCTGCAAGGTCAACAGTGCCACAAGACAAGGTGCAAGCAGAGCTGTACAGAAGTACAGGAAAGCCTCCCCAGAATGAGATCCCAGCAGCTGTCCCCTCACCTTTGTGCGGGGAACAATGTTGAGTTCCAGTTTTTGGTCCACCAGGCTGGCACCTGCCTCTGACAAGTATCCCTGGTTGAGGACAAGGCAGTCTCTCCCAAAGCAGCACGGGCAGCACAACTTCTGCAGCCACTTGGTCCACTTGGGGTTCAGCTGCCCATAAGGCTCCTCATTCTTGGGCTTGAAGACACCAATGATTTTCTGTGAGCAGAAGAGAGGAGGGTTGACTCAAGTAAGCTGGCAACACCCAGACACTTACCCCCAAGCCAGCCCATGGTGGGGACAATCAGGAACAGGCCCAGAACAGCCCCTCACTGGGGCAATACCCAGTCTCTGGGACCAGGCAGATCACATAGACTAAGCAGGCAGGGGCCGAGGGCACCCTTCCCCAGCTACTGCCCCAACCCACAAGAGCAGTGTATTGCCCAAAGACCTTCATACTCAGCTCATGCACCTGGAAATGACCCTGCTTGTCCTGAAAGACACCAGTGATTATGTTGTCCCCTGGTAAGCACTGCAGTCCCATCTCTGTGACCTTTGAATGGCTGGGGAGAGCTACTGCTCACCACTGCTCGTTACATACACACAGGAGAGGGAGTGGGATAGAAATCCCTGCCCTGGCTCTAAGATCCATAGAATGGAGCTGGTCCCAAACTGACCAGAGGAAATGCGACCAGAACAGCCGAGCAGCTGGAGGACCCCCAGGCTCCATGCTGGGGGACCCAGGTAGAAACAGAAGAGGGCTGTTCCACTGGGTGCACTGTAGGCAAGAGGTCACAGGCAGCTCCAGACTGGCCACCAGCTGATACCAGCAGCACCCCCAGCCCCTCAATCCAGCCTTACACACTCATCAACCCAATAGTGGGGACAGCAGCACATGGACCCCACCACCACAGAAGCCTTGTGCTAGACACTGCACTGTCACCAAGCCAGCATTGCCAAGCCACACAGCTGAGACAAGGGCCAGGGCAGGAGCAAGACCATTTGCCCCTGCAAACCAGGCATCCCTGGGGGGCTGCAGAGCAGCTCCAGGCTGGCAGCGTCTGCTCTAGGGTGACTCAACAGCTCACACAAGCAGCCCTCCTCCCCGCAGCTGGTGCTGGCCCTGGCCTGAGTGGGTGGCACTTGCCCAAGCTGAGCTTCTGCCACCATGTGGAAGTAGGACATAAGTCCAAGCAGCTCAGCAGGGCACCCCAGTGCAATCCTAGTCCAGGAAGGGCCAGAAACCAGCCCAGGGCAGGCTGAACCATGGTTTTGTCCAAGAAGTGGGAGAGAAAGGGTTTGAGGGAACAGAACAGCCACCTCCAGATCACATGGAGAAACCACTTCCCCTGAACAGGCAGGAGGGCAATCCCCTCCTCATCCCACGTGAAGGCACACAACTGCCAAACACTTCTTTGGCTTTGAGCCTGCAAGAGGTTTGTTGGAAGCTCTGGCAGCATGGAGCCCTGTGCTCCATGGAGCCAGTCCCGTAGAGCAAGGCCCAGCCAGGCAGCAGCAGTGGAAGCAGAGGCCACAGGCCCAGCAGCACAGCGTTCCCTTCCAGACAGACCCATGTGGGAGCAGCACAGGCAGGGAAAACAGGTCTGCCTGGCACCAGCAGCAAGGCAGAGGGAGCCAGGCCAGCCCAGAGGCGCAGCCAGCAGCTGGGGTAACCACAGCTGCTGAGGCTGGGGAAGCACACCGGGGCTGGGACCTCTGACAGCCCAGAGGGAAGCAAAGACAAGAAAAAAGTTTTCCCCCCAGTACCCTCAACCCTTGCCTGCAACAACAGCACACTGAATCCTCTCTCGTGCCAGCAGCAGGTGGGTTTTGGTGACCCTGGGCAGCAGCCACAGAAATGAGATACACATGACATTTGTTGACAGCAGGGCAGTCTAGGGGACCTGCTGCTGACATGGCCAGCAGTCCATGGACTTTGGCTCCTTGCACACATCCTCCACCAGCCCTCACCAAGCTCGGGTCTCTTACAGCCAGGCACCTTCTACTCTGCCACCCCCAGGCAGCTCATGCAGCTGCCCACCCCGGCAACACCTCATACTGGGCAACATAAGTGAGCCAGAGGACAGCAGAAGGAACTGTGTACGGCCCCACAGCCTGTCAGCTCAGCTGGGACCTGCTTGCCACAGCTCCCAGCAGCCAGGCTCCACCCAGGGAACAAAAACTAGGGCACACTAGAGACCTGAGAGCCCAGTCCTGCTTCTCAGGGAGCATCCTGGCACACACGTGGCAAGGGAGTCATGGGAAGCAGCAAGAGCTCAAATAATCAGGCTGGGTGCTGAGGGTCACAAGACAAGCCACCCTGTGCTGCGCACACATCCAGCCAGTGGCGTGGAGACGGCGCCACACAGCTGACCAGATCTATAGAGGACCAGCTATATGTCAAGAAGTTTCCCTCAATTACATCAATCGCACAGCCACAGAGGAGACATCCCACTCCAGTCTCACAAGACAAAAACCAGCTCAGCTCTGAGTCACAGCCCTTGGGCTGGAGTCACTGTGGTCAGGAGATGCCAAGGCACAGGCCCGGGGCAGAAGGTGACCCATCCTTTTTAGGCACAAAAGCCACAGAAGAGACTGAAGCAGCACTGGACACTGTCACCCCCCCCTCCTGCTGCTGAACCCACTGCCTTTCTCCCCGGGAAAGCCCCATGTGGCTCCTACCGAGCCGCCCACGGCCCCTCACCGGCCGGCACCACCGGTCCCGTCGGGAGCGCCCTCCCCCAGACGCCGCCCAGCTCCCGGTACCACCCCGGGCCGGGGCCGGCTCACCCCCTGCGGGTCCTTGACGAAGTAGCTGCCGCTGGAGCCCTGCGAGATGCGCTCGGGGAAGATGCCGCGCTCGCTGGCCAGCTCCGCCCGCCGCACCACGTCGGCGAACTCAGGGTCCTCGGGGAAGTCGTTCCGCTCCCGCTGCGCCGCTGCGGCCGCCTGGGCCTGGGCCTGCGCCGCCGCCTGGGCCTGCGCCTGGGCCTGCGCCGCCGCCGGGCCCCGCGCCCCCCGCTCCAGCAGCGGCTGCCGCTCGCGGTCGCGGCCGCCGGGGGAGGCGGGAGGAGAGGGCGGCGGCGGCTGGGGGGCGGCAGGCGGGGGGGCACGCACGGCACCCCCGGGCAGCCCGTAGTCCGGGGCCTGCGCCCGCTCCGGGGACACCAGCGGGCTCGTCTCGTCCATCGCGCGCGCCCGGCCCCGCCGCGCCGCCAGCGTCACCGCCGCTTCCGGCTACGTCACCGCCCCGCCCCGCCGCCTGCCCCGCCCCACCGAGGCGGCCCCGCGGGCCCAGCGCGGGCATGGCGCCTGCCGCCGTGCCGGGGAGGCGGGCCCGTAGGCCCCCAGGCCCCGCACCGCCGGTACGTGGGGAGCCCGCTGGGCCCGCGCCCCTTCTCCTGTGCCCCACACAAAAATGGCCGCTCGGGAATAGCAGCACCCTAGATGCCCTTCTCAAAGATGGCGGCAGGGCGGGGCACTGTCCCTTTACCGACACGCCCGGCGAGGCGGCCGCCTTGCCCCATACAAATATGGCGGCTGGCGAGGGCGTGCTGCGGAACTGGCCAATGGGCAGTCGCGTTGCTAGCGGTTGCTATGGTGACAGCCAACGAGGGGCGGGGATGGACGCTGGCGGCGTGGCACCGCCTGGCGGGGCGGGGGGCTGAGAGGGGAGGTGGCCGGGCCGCCGCCCCTCGGCGGGACCCCCGTGGGCAGCGGTGCGGGCCGGCAGCGCCGAGCCAGGTGAGCGGGGGCCGCCGGTCCCTGCGCCTCCCTGGGCAGGCACCGGGTCTGCGGGCATCGCCACGGGGCTCCGGAGGGGCGAGGGTGCGCGGGCACGGCGGGGTGTGCGCGCATCAGCCCTGGGTGCATGGACGCGGCGGGGTGTGCGCGCATCGTCCCTGGGTGCAGGCACCGCGTCTGGACGCGCTGCCCGCGCGGGGTGTGCGTGTGTCCCCCGGGCGCGTGGCACGGGCAGGGCGTGCCCGCGCTCCCCTCCCCGCGGTGCGTGGCTGCAGCCTGCGGGCGCAGGGCCCGCGCAGGCGGCGGGCTCCGAGTGGAGGTGCGCGTGGCATCGCCCCTGCTTGCTGTGGGTGTCGGGGGGGGCACCCAGCGGCTGCGCTGCTCGGCAGGCAAGTGCTGCCTGTCCCCGGGATGCAGTCGCAGCAGCAGGCACAGGCCGTGCTGGCAGCAGGAGCCCTCCCCTTCAGCGGTCCCCAGCAGCGCCCTTTCCTCCTCCTGGCACCTCCAGAGTTGCCCTCAGAGGTGCTGGGCGAGCGGCGGGCTGGGCAGCCGGCGCTGAGCTCCCGATCTCTTCCATCAGCAGAGTGCACTGTTCAGCTGCCGCTCGGCTTGGCTGGGGGCCATTTCTCCTCTGGAGACAAAGCCCTTGCAAGTTCCCTGCTGTGCTCCCGGGTGTGCATCTGCCCAGTTAGCTGGGCCAGCACCTGTCTCTCCAAGGATGCGAAGCCTGGTGCAAGCAGGCATCCCCCTTCGGAAACGGGGGGGGCAGTCCCTTCTCATCGTAGGCATTGCCTGAGCCACACGGGGAGCCACTGGACGGGCAGCACCCAGCCCACCTGCAGGGCTGTCTCCATGCTGGTGCCTTCCTCTGGTGCTGGGGAGAGCTGTGTGGCACGGCAGTGGCTTTGGGGGTGTTCCGGGGGGCTGCTTGCTGTGATCAGGCACGTTTGCAAACCCTCAGTAGCCAAGGCCCTGGAGCCCTATGGTGCCCTGTCTACTGTCCCTCTTAGGGGGAGCAACCACCCTATCCTCCACACCGAACTGGGAACCCCACAGCCACTTTGCTCCCTCCTCTGAAGAGCCAGCACTGAGCCTATTTCCTCCCGGGGCTTCCCCAGCCCGAACCTGCTATGGTGCAGGCCTCAGGATCCAGCCAACTCCTGCCACGCTCCTCTTCTGCTGCTTGCTCACATTTCACGGGGCTCTGACCCCCACGGGCTCACATCATCCCGAGCCCTGCAGCTGGGTACGCAGCAACCCGAACCTGGCGGCTGGGGTTTCAGAGGCAGGGCAGGGTGGCCCATCTCCTGGGGTCACCTCCTCATCTGTGGCGCACCCCAGCAGAGCTGTCCCCAGGGCAGATGCATGTTTCTGCTTGAGCCGAGGGGCTGTGGGGGCTCTGGGTGAGCTGGGCTGCATTCCCACACCCAGCAGCCACCTTCTGCGCCTCTCCCTGCCAGCTTTTGCCCTGCACTGCTGGAGGCTGTCATCATGACCCTCACCAAAGGCTCCTTCACCTACTCCAATGGCGAGGAGTACCGCGGCGAGTGGAAGGAAGGTGAGATGGGGTGGGAGGGGATGCTGCTGCCTGCCCTGGGGTTGAGCAGACCCTGCATCTGACCATCACCTAACTGGGGCAGGTCCTGCCTCCCTCCATCCAGCACTGCCTGTTTCTGCCCTTGAATAGGTCGCAGGCATGGCATTGGGCAGCTGACATTTGCTGATGGCACCACTTATATGGGGCACTTTGAGAATGGGCTCTTCCATGGCTGCGGTGTGCTCACCTTCTCAGATGGCTCCAGGTGAGTATGGCAGCCCCATGTACACCCCCTGGGCATCCCCCTTGCTGTGGGGAGCTGCTGCCTCAGGACCTCTTCCCACACAGGTACGAGGGGGAGTTTGTGCAGGGCAAGTTCAATGGTGTTGGCGTCTTCACCCGCTGCGACAACATGACCTTTGAGGGTGAATTCAAAGGCGGGCGTGTGTATGGCTTTGGTGAGTGCCCAGCAGCACAGTGCGGTCAGCCAAAGCCCCAGTTTGGCATGGCCCTGGCTGGCTTGTCCTACTCTTTCTCTCCAGCTGTGCTGCTCCTGCTGCTGCCCTCACTCCCAGCCCTTCCCTCCCCAGGTCTCTTGACCTTCCCTGATGGCTCCCACGGAGTGCCCCGCAACGAGGGCTTCTTCGAGAACAACAAGCTGCTGCGGCGAGAGAAGTGCCCAGCCATCATCCAGAGGGCCCAGGGTGCCTCCAAGTCTGCCCACAACCTGTCAGCATGATGGTGCCCCTCGCCTCACTTCCACTGGAGTGGGGACCCCCACACTCGGCACTGGCTGGCCCTGCAGTCCCTGGAGCGGGGATGAAGCACTGCTGGGTGGATCCCCTGCCCTCCACTTGGCAGCTGCCCAGCCTTGGTGGGACTGCGGGTCCTCACCAAGTCCCCTTTCTGAACCCCTGCCAGTGAGGAGGACAGGCCCCCTGCTCTCTACCCAAGTGCCCTGGGGCAGCCATGGTGCCTTCTCTCTCTGGCTGCAGCCCTGACACCTACCAGAGCAGCCAGGGCCCAGACCCTCTGCCCCCTCAGGAAGGCTGCAGACCACCAGGGCTGCCAGCCTGCTATGAAGGATGGAGCAGGTGTATAGGGGCTGGGCCCCAACCCCACTGCCAGGGTGCCTTGGCTGTGGGCTGCTGGCTGGACCGTGTGCCTGCAGAGGGGTAGCTTCTGGCCTGTTTTGCTGCCCTGGTCCCGAGGCAGGGTGGGCACCCCAGGGTGCTGTGGCCTGTGCCCTCAGCTCTGGGTGACTGGCCACCCCCCCCGCATGCCCTGTGCAGCATGACATGGTGCCCCTAAAGAGCCCAACCTGCTTTTGGAGCCAGCTGTGTCCCACTCATCCCTGTGCCAATCCAGCCCACCCATTCCCTTGGGGACATCTGCAGCACTATCTCCATCAAGGGGGGCCAGGGAACGCCCAGCCTGGTCCATGTCTGCTGCACCCTGTGGGAGGGCAGGAGCAATGGTGAACAGGGAGCAGAGTCAGCCATAGCCTGGGATGAGGGGCACAAGCAGGGCTGCATGGGATGCCAGGTCTGGAGGGGTGCCAGGGCTGGAGCAGGTAGCCTGGGCAGGGCGGGCAGGGTAGGGGCATGATGGGGGGGCAGGGGACACAGAGCTCTCCATCTTGCCCCCCGCATGCATCCTTCACCTCCCTGCAGCGTGCTCACCTTCACCCCAGCACGGTCTGGCTGGCCGCGGGGGTTCCAGCCCTCGCAGCCTGGTGGTGGGTGCCGGTCTCTGCCCTCCCTGGTCCCGTGCCTTGCCGTGACCCTGCCTTGTGCTGCCGCCTGCACGGGGCTCAGCTCAGTAAACCACGTTGCCAAACGCCTGGGCTGTGTCCTTTTTGCTGGAAGCAGGGACTGGGTCGGGGGCTGTTTGTGCAGGCAGGACTGCAGACACAGAGCGGGTCAGTGCGTTTATTCCCAGCACACGGCACAGGGATCCATCCCTTCCCAGGTGGGGACGGTGGGACCCCGGGGTCTGGCAGGCTCAGGGAATACTGGGTGTCCCCCCCACCCACTCTGCCCAGAGCAGTCCGGTCCAGCAGGAAGGAGTGAGACGGGTGGCTTTCTCCTGGCCACACCCCGGTGTCCCCACCACTTCCTCAGCTCCCAGGATCGCTATTCCCGTGCCCCCGCGGCGAGGGAAGGGGCAGGGGGGTAACCCTCACAACCAGCCATTGGCACTGAAGGTGTTCCTCAGCTCCTCAACCTGGGGGGCACTCAGCGGGGCCAGAGGTGCTCGGCAGGGACCCCCGTAGTAGCCAAACCACTCCATTGCCTTCTTCAGCCCCGGGATACCAAACCGGCGGGTGACCTGTGGGAGAGAGAGCGCCGGGGGGGCTTGCTGGCTCCTGCTGGACGGAGTGGCACGCTCCATTCGCTCCTGCAGCAGCCCCATGCTGGGCTACAAGGCTGGGCAGGGTGTGGGGTGCCTGCAGCCCGCCCATCAAAGTACCTGCAAGTGGGGTGGGGGCCCCGGAGAGGAGCTGGCAAGGCTCCTGCAGACGGTCAGGCAGGCACCTGCTGCCAGCAGACACCCTGATCCTGGCATGGCAGGGCCAGCTTTTCCCACCCTGCCGCCTCCTGCCTGGCTTGGTTCCCCAGCCAGGTCCTGTGCCATCCTGTCCTCCCTGCCCACTCCCTAGCTCTGCCATGGCCTGGCACCCCCACCCCGCAGCACCCTGGTGCTGCTGCCCACTCACCGCTGCGTTGGGCTCGATGAGCCGGTGCTGCAGGTCACGGGCCTCCTGCCATCGGCCCTCACGGCACAGACGGTCCAGCTGGCACAGCGGGGCCCCCAGGACGTTGGCGAGGGCGCAGATGCCCCCAGAGGCACCTGTGGATGCCAGGACACATTGGCAGTCAGCTCAGCATGCCAGTCCCTCCCAGGCACCACTGCCCCTCTCCTGACTCCCCCTGCTTGGCTGCCCAGCCAAGGCACCTACCCAGGACATAGCTTGCCAGCAGGAAGCCAGCTGACCCTGCCAGCACCTGGAAGTCCTCCTGCTTCGTCTTGTGGACCATCAGCCCCATGCGGGTGATCTGGGGAGAAAAACGCTGTGCCCCAGGGCAGGCATCACCCTGTCTCGCTCCATGGGGATTGTGTGGCATCCCTGGGTCCCGGGGAAGTGCTGCAAGTCCCCTCTCCCCATTCCCAGCTCTAGGCCAGGTTTGGTGGCAGCCAGCCCTGGGAAAACCTTGCCCCACTCACGTCCCCACCGCTGTCCTTGATCCCGACAATGTTGGGGTGCTGAGCCAGGGTGAGGACAGCCTCCAGGGGCAGCTCCAGGCCAGTGTTGGCTGGCACGCTGTAGAGCACCACGGGGATGGGGGATGCATCGGCGACCTGTGGGCAGCCAGGCAGAGCTCAGCAGCTAGAGTGGGTTGGAGATGTGTGGGGTGCGCTGCCCATCCTGCTGCCTCAGCTGGGCTGCTGGCAAGCACCGGGCATGGCTCACCTCCGTGTAGTGCTGAACCAGGGCACTGCTGGTCATGGCCCCCTTGTAGTAGCAGGGCGTCACCACCAGTGCCACATCAGCCCCTGCCTCTGCCATGCTGACCGTCAGCTTGATGGTGGTCTGGGTGGCTAGGGAGGAGGCAGAGGAGTGAGTGATGCCCAGGGGGGACACATACGGCCCCAGCACTGCCCGTGCAGGCACTCACATTCACAGCCTGATCCGGCCAGCAGCAGGCGGTCCCTGGGCAAAGCCTGGCGCACGCAGCTCACCACCTCCAGCTGCTCATGGGGTGCCAGGTAGGGATATTCCCCATTGGAGCCCAGCACTACCAGTCCTGAAACGCAAGTGCGGGGAGGGCAGGGCTTGGGCATAGGAACACAGTGCCCACAAGGTGGCCATCCCTACCCTCTCCACACCACACCCTCATGTGGGCACCAGGCACCCAGAGCAGCCCTTCACCTGCATACAGCAGTCCCCTTGGGCCAGGAGGCTCCTGTAGGTGCCCTGCAAAGTCCTGGGCTCCCCCACAAAAGGCACAGGTGGGTATACGCCCCCAGATAGCAGTGCCCACCTGCACTGCACTGAGAACCAGCAGTGCCGTCCTTTACCCAAACACCCTCATGTGTGCTATGAACACACCCTGTGGTCCAAGCACACCGGCTGCAACCCTCCATCCTCAGAAACTGCCCCACACAGCACTGCTAGCAAGGCATTTCTTGGTGCCCACAGCCAGGCTGTGCCACCCTGTCCCTTGCCGGGGCACACAGACTCCTTCCTTGGGACCCTCCCAGCACCACGAGTATAGGCTGCCAGGCTCTGCTGCAGCATCCTAAGCTCCAGGATACCAGGAGGTTGAGACATCCCCACCAGCCTTTCTCCCTTCCTTGCCCCTGGGCACCCAGACAGAGACCTCTGCAGCTCACAGTGTGTCCTCTCCTGTCCTCATCCCTGCAGCCCTGGAGTCACAGCCTGGCCAGGAGAGGGGAGACCCCAGGGCACATCCCCGTGACCCACAGATGCTTCCTGCAGCCACTCTCCTTCCGTCCATCCATTCTGGGCAATCAACAGATTGCATCCCATGGCACTGAATCTGTGTGAGTGTGCACGGGTGGTGCAGAAGGGTAGGTTAGAGTCTGCAGCTACATGTAGAGGATGTGTGCAAGCTTGCACATGTGTGGAGTGTATATGCAAGCATGCACCAGAGCGTGGTGGGGGTGTGCAAGGACAAATGCTTGTGCCTGGGCTGCCTGGGCACTTGCAGTGCAAAGGGCCCCAGATGGGTCACCAGAGGGGCTGCCAGTCCTGGAGCAAAGTCCAGCTGGAGGCTGAGCACCCTTGGGAATGCAGCAGGCTGCCTGCATGCTGCCATACAGCCACTGCAGTAGGCAGGGATCTGGCAGAAGCCTGCATGGAGAAGGGCAGCAGGCAGTACTTACCTCGGAAGGGGATGCTGGCGTAGTGGTGCAGGTTCCCCTCCAGTCGTGCATAGTCCACCTCTTGCATGGGTGAGAAGGGGGTTGCAAGGGGCGGGAAGATGCCCCCGAGGTCAAGTGTGTGCCTTGGTGCTGGGAGGGTGCTGAGCCCCCGGTGCTGCCTGGGTGCTGCCCAATGCAGAGCTGCCAGGGTGGGCCGGAGGGGTGAAACAAAGCGGGTGCTGAGTGCCATGGTGGATGGGAGCTGCTGCTGGTCGTGCCACCTGCCCTGCTGAGGGGCTGTCAATGATTGACAGGGCATGTGAGAGGCCCACAACCCAGCTGGTCAGGTGATGTGGGGGATGGCAGTGGGTGAGCTCAGGATGGTCTCTGCCCCTCCAGGAGCTGGACATAGGAGCTCAGCAACCCTCTGGGTGAGCCCCAGCTGTGCTTTCTCTTTCGCTTGCTGCTGCGCTTGGTAGAAGTGACCCATCCTGCAAAGGGGCAGTGGTGTTACCCCGGGGAGTGGCTCCAGCAGGGAAGGCAGGAGAACGAGCTGCCATCCAGCCTTACAGAGTGGCTACCCAGCAGGGGCATGGCTGCTCCCTGGCATAACCTGAGCCTTCAGCACAGCGTGGACCCAGGCTGAGCTGCCTCTGAAGTAGTTTTCCTCCCTGAGCTTGCCCAGGGGGGAGACTTTGAAACACTGCAAGCAACCAAGGCTTCCCACAGCAAGGAGTTCTGCCCTTGAACCACTGGTGTCCTGGTCCCATTGTGTCACCAACGTTCAAGTCCCTGTGCTAGGAGGAAGGGCACATGTGTGCTGCTGGGTAACCCAGCTCCTTCAGATAACTCAGCTCCCCAGAAACCCAGCCTGCCCAGCCCCATTGCCCTGGTGCAGACTTCCCAGCACCACAGCCCCCTGGAGCCAAACACTGCTCATTGCTGGCTTTTATTGACATGGACAAGTCTCGGCTGGATCCTGCTCCTTGGAACTGAGCTTGGTCCTGGGTCTCTGCCCAGAGCTGTCATGCGGGGACCTCCATCTCCACCTGTGGCTGCTCCTTGGTCTCTAGTGCCTGGCGCGTGTCCACCTGCCACTGCTGCACTAGATCCGTTGGGGTCTTGCCAGCCTGCAGGACCAAGCAGAGAGAGGCTGGGGCTGGGGTAGCATGACATGGTGGGGCAGCAAATGGCCCCAGTGCTGTCCCTGCCACTGACCTGGTTCTTGGCCATCATGTCAGCTCCGTGCAGGATCAGCAATTTGATGATCTTGTAGCGGCTGAGCCGTGTGGCATCATGCAGTGCCGTGTCACCTTCCTGTGAGAGACAGCCTGGCTGGGGATCACGGTGCAGCTCCAGGGAGAGGCACCCCCTACCTGTCCCCAGCACTGCTTCCCAGCTCCCCACACACCCACCTCCCCATGGGCACAAGGGGGACAGTACCAGCCCCAGCTCTGGCTGCAGATGCCAGCACCCCAGTTCAGATGCTGGGAGCCTCTGGAGAGATCACCCAAGGGAGGGGGGATCAGTGTTGCCCCCCAAGCGCTGGCTGTGCAGCTGCAGCACTCACCCTGTCTGGGGAGTTGATGTCCACCCCACAGTGGATGAGGTACTCCACAATGTCAAGGTGCCCAGTCCTGGTGGCCACATGGAGGGGGGTGCTGAGCAGCTTGAGGGGGAAGGAGATGGACACTAGAGGACATCAGCACCTACCACTGCTAGCTTAACACAGGGCCAACCCTGGCCCTCCAGGGTATGTCCATGCCATCAGCACAGCCTCATGCCCCCAGGGCTCTGCCCGACACACCTTGTCCTTCACGTTGAGGTCTGCCCCACGGTCCTGCAGCAGCTTGACGGCATCCAGGTGCCCACCCCGGCAGGCCCAATGCACAGCAGTGCAGTCCAGCTGGGTGCAGAGCCACGTCATTGACAAGGGTCACCACCACCCCGTGTCTGTTCCCTGCCCCAGCTGGTCCCCAGGCTTGGGCTGAGCTGACAGAGCCCTGCCCGTGACCACCTCAGCAGTGGGACAGTACTGGCCCACTGCAGAGATCCTGACCCTGCAGCTGCTCCGTGACCTCACCCGGTCCCTGAAGTCAACAGTGGCCCCACTGTCCAGAAGCTTCTGTAGGATGTCCATGTGTCCCTCCAGCGACGAGCGGTGAAGGGCTGTGCGGTGGAACTGAGAGGATGAGTCACCACATTGGTGGCTGGATCCATTCCCCCATGCCACCCCAGCTGTACCCCAAGCCGCATCCCAGGGATCCCAGCCCCTGCCAGCAGGCATGGCAGGGCACAGGCAGGGCACAGGCAGGGCACAGGCAGGGGACAGCCAGCGGCTGTGGGAGGCGCTACCTCGTCACTTGTGTTGGGGTTGCCACCTTCTGCCAGAAACTTCTCAATGACATGCATCTTTCCCTGGACAGCAGCTCTCAGAAAGGTCTCTGGCTCCACGGGACCCTCCTGACAGTGAGATGGGCTCAGGGCTGAGGCATTGCAGGGGTGCGGGAGAGGGAACAACATGGGGAGTCCCCCTGCCCTGCTTCCCCAGGCAGGTCCCCAGCTGGCAGGGCTGGTCTGCGGGGTCTACAGCCGCCCCCCCTCCCACATCCCGGGACTCCCCGGACATACGATCTCCAGGGGCTCTGGCGGGGGGGGTGGCTCGGGGGTTGCTGCCCGCTCCTCGCGGCGCTGCCGGCGCTGCTTGCGGAGCTCGATGAGGTGCTGGATGCTCCCCACATCGATGATCTCCCGCCGCAGGTCCACCGAGCTCTTCCGCACCCGCTCCTGGCCCTGGGGGATACACGTAGCACCCCATTCGCCTTTTCTGTGCTCACCCATCCCCCAGCTCACCCCACACCTCACATCGTCTCACCTTAACAGCCTCGAGGCCCCGGTTCCTGGGGCCGCAGCGTTTCTCCTCCTCCAGCTCGGGTGTGCTCATCCGCTCCACGGCCAGTGGCTCCCGCACACCATCCCCTTTGAGAAGCTGCACCGGCACAGCAGGCTGCATGGTCTCAGCCCCACCACCTCCATCCCCAGCCCCCTGGTGAAGGTGACTCTGGGCACAGTTCACAGCTCACCCTAAGGTCCCTGGGATGCCTGGCAGCCCTCAGGCTTGCCCTTGCCTGCTTGCCCCACTCAGCAAGCTGGGCACTTGCCTGCTGCTCAGCAAGAGCTCCTGAGTTGGCAACCTGATGCCCCTGAGAGCCCGTGGCCACCTTGCCCCATCCCCAGGACGGCAGGGTCAGTGCCAGCTGCCTTGCACCCGGACACTAAGGGTGAGCACAGCACACAGCAGGTCCTGCCACAACCCCCTGCCCTACGGGCCCACCTTCTCTTCTTCCTCCGCCAGCTTCTGCTCAATGAGCTCCTTGGCCTTTTGGACATCCAGCTCCATGTCTGCCTGTGGTTCACAGCCCCGCGCAGGATGTGGCCTCTCCTCCTCACCACCACAGGCAGGGAGCTCCCAGTCCTGACTCCCGGTGCTGCCGGTGGCTCCGCTGGCCGTGGGGCTTTATGCCGCCGGCCCCTCCGTCCTGCAGCCCAAGGGCACCAACAGCTGTGGCTGCTCCACATGATTGGGGCAGCTTTGCCATGAGCTCACCCTCCTGCTTTCTGGTGGCCCTGGCTCACCTCCTTGGCCCCACACCCTCTTAAAGAGACCCACCGTTCCACCCTCCATGCTGCCTGGGACCCCCAGGTTGGGAGTGGGGAGCTGGTGTGCGCACAGCCCACAGCAGCCAGGTCAGCAGAAAGGGGATGTGATCCAGCCTGGTGCAGTGGATCCTGTGCTTCCCACCCCTGGGCAGCCAGGATGCTCCCCATGGCTCCTAAAACCCCATCCCCATGCAACCAGAGGCTGCAGCATCCACAGACACTACTCAAGGCTCCCTGGTACCTGGGGAGGGGTGTTGCTGCCCACCCCAAAGGGAGGCAATGGGCTCCCTCAGACCTCTCAGGCAGCAGCATGAAGCACGTGATGCAAGGAGCTGTGGCCTCTCCACACTGCTTTGGAGGATGATCTCAGGTGTAGAGCGTCTCAAGCAGCCCTGCCAGGGTCCCAGTAGCTGCCTGGCCTCCCCTACCACGCACAGGCAGCCTGGCAGCAGGACCAGCCCCACATGGGGTCAGTGGCCAAAGTCAGTAGCTATTCCTGGCAGCAGGGACATTGTGCAGCCCCCCTGGGCTTTGCTCTCCCCCTTTGTAAGATGAGGACAGTGCTGCCCTGTGCTGGGACAGTTAATGCACTGGGCTCCCAGCACAGAATCTGGGGGAAGGACAGATGAGGACATGTCACTGTCACCTTCATGGCCAGCTTTGAGCGCCCTGTTCCATGAGTGCCACAGAAGGCACCCTATTCACCAGGACAGGCAATGGGGGCCACAAAGGTAGTCTGCAAATTGTCCTGCTCCATAGACTATCTTGTCTGGCCCCCAGGGAAGGTACAGACTCTAAAGGGAAGCACTGGGACAGGGACATAGTGGCCCCACACCAGCAAGCAGCCAGAATAGCAATGGGACAATGCCAGCAGAGCTGTTGAAGGGTTCAGGCAGGCAAAGAGGCAGGGCTGGAGGGACAGAGTTGAGATGGCACTGGGGGAGCAATTCTAGGGCACTCAGGTTTTCTCAGCCACCCCATGCCCACTGTAACATGGGAGCAGACGTAGAACAGGCAGAGGCACCTGCTGTGGCTGCAGATGACAGCCCCCCAAACCTGCCCCAGGAAGGATTAAAAGACTTTATTGATAAATACAGACTATGTACAGGGGGGAGACTTCTCCACCCAGCCCAGCACCCCAGGGCCTCCTGGCCAGGGAAAGCCAGAGCCCAGTAGGTCATGGTCTCTCCCTGCCGGCAGAGCTCGGCAGTGGGGCCCTGGCCATGCTGACCACCCCAGAGACTTTGGTCTCAAACCTCCTGCCGCAAATCCAGCACTCAACCCGTGTCCTCAGTCGAGCGGGGCTATCATGGCAGCACTGCCCCCTGCAGACCTTCCTGGGGCATCACCCGGAGGGGGGGCAGCCCCGGGGGGAAGAGGGGCTGCCCCAGCTCCAGCAGGGCTGTGACGTGGCGCAGGGCATCCCCAGAGGTGCCGCTGCCTCCCCCCCAGCCCTCCTCTCCCCACAGCCAGTGTGGGGGTGGTTCAGTTCCTGGGCGGCAGGGGCTGGTTGACAATCACTTGCACAACAAAATCCTTCTGGATCTTGGTCTCCTGCAGCCGCATGCGGTCAGTGAGCAGCTTGCCCGAGAAGAACCAACGCTGCCAGGCCAGGTCAATGCCCTCCTGCGCCTGCAGCTGCTTCTTCAGCTGCCCAATGGTGTCGCCCATGCTGGCGCTGAGCCGCAGGTCCTTGCCGGTGGAGAGCCGCACCTTGAGGCCGAACTCCCGGCGGCTGTTGGGCAGGGGCTCGGCCAGCTCTGCTGCCTCCTCTTCGCTCCGCTCCAGGATCAGGTTGACAGGAGGTGCCAGGCAGTAGACAGGCAGCTGGTACCGGTTGCCCAGCTCATCGTAGCACTCCGTCAGGGACCCTGGGAATGGCAGGGTGAGATGCTGTGGGTGGGCACCCCTATGGACCACCCAAACGGGGACAGGGCCACCCCAGGCAGTGAGGCAAAGCCTGCCCTGCCCTCCTTGGTTGGGCTGAGCTATGTGGATGGCAGCTGGGAACCCTTCTCCTCTCCAACCTGGGACCCCCACATCCCCAGATATGGGGCACTCAGCACCCACCCCATCTGCACTCCCGGTGCCGTCCCTCACCATGGGGCAGGGTGATGCTGGCTCCATCAAGGATGGCTTGGGCCAGGCTGTGGTCATTGGCCTCCACGGCGTAGGCAGCTGCCTTCAGGGCATCCCAGATCTCCTTGCGCCCCTCAAAGGCGGGTGCTGTGTCCCAAAACTCATCCCGCTTGCTGCGCAGCTGCCCATCTGTCATGGGATAGTCACTCTTCCACTTGGGACGCTCCTTCTTCAGAGGCTCATTGCGGCCTGGGGAAGGGGGGGATGTTCAGCCAAGGGGTGGAGTCCCCCTCAGGTCCTGATAACCCCACCTTCCCAACCCCACAGGTTCCTGGGGACCCCTTGGTTCCAAGGACTGCCCTGCCCAGCACAAGGCAGTTCCCAATACAACTAAGATGAGCTCTGCTAAAGCTAGACCTGCCCAAGGTCCCACTGGCCCCACAGCAGCTGCCCCCCACACCAAGTGACGTCCTTTGACCCCAGGAGGTAAAAGAGCTCTTGCCTTCATGCTAGGGGAAACCAGCTCCTGCCCTACAGGGTGGCCACGGGGCCCTCTGAGGCAGAGCAGTATTTATAGCTTGGGGAATTAGCCAGGAAATAAGCTGAGGAGTCGGAGTGGGAAAGGGATTACGGGGGCTGAGCTGCAGCCCTGCTGGGGGAGTGGGCAGGACTTCACCATCCTCTCTGCCCACCCCAGGATGGCAGGGATCAGCTGCAGGCAAAACAGCAGGAACACAGTATCCAGGGCATCAAGAGGGGCAGAGGGCATTGCTGGGGTGGGGGGGCTGCCAGCCCAGAGCAGCCCGGACAACGGGCCAAACTGAGCTGGCTCTCCACGAAACAGCTCCCAAATATGTCCCCGGAGAACCCCAGCAGCCAGCACTGTCCAGGGGTCTGGGCCACCCCCATGCCAGTCCCACACCAGGCTGCAGCCCCCGTGGGAACAGCCTCATCCCATTGGCCCCACTGCTGGGCAGGAAGTGTAGGGCAGGAAGAAGCTGTTGTCACTCCCAGCTGAGCTGGGGACAATGAGTGACAACAGCTCTTTCCTGCCAACCCTCTCCCTGGGGTGGCCAGCCAGCACCCTTCCTGTGGGACAGGACACAGGGGATGAGGAGCCCCAGCAGGGCAGGAAGGACACCTGTGCCTGCACAGCAACCGGCCAGGCAAGGAGATGCCACAATCCCAGCCACTGGGGACAGCCACCACTGCCAGCTGTGGGTTGAGCCACCTTGCCCAGACAGCTTTGCCTGGGCAAGTGTGCAATGACACAAGGCACTACCAGACCTTTTTTTTGTACTAGCCCTGTCTCATCCTGTCCAAGACCACTGGAGCCAGCACAGCACCCACTTGCCCAGCATCGGACACAACATGTGGCACCCATCCCAGAGGTCCCCATGGGGAATAAGAGCTCAGCTCCCCCCACACTGGATGCTGAGCATCCCTGATGGGCAGCATTCTGCCCGCATCCCCAGAGGAGTGAGGGCAGCCAGCTGCAGCCAGCGCTGCCGATTCAGCAGTCATGGTGCCGGGCCGGATGGATTTGCAGCACCGCAGGACAGAGCAAGGTCAGAGGCAGCACCTGCCCTGGGAGGGTGGCAGAGCAGTGCCCACAGCCAGCCTGAAGGACACGGCCAGGATCATGTCTCCACACTGCTGCATCCACCAGACTGGGACATATATCCTTGCAGCAGGGACCATTATGCACATTGGGACTCCCAGCCGGCACAATTCCCCCAGCTCCACTCATGGCAAAGGGAAGAGGGTGGCCCAGGAGAGGCAGCAGGATCAAAGCCACAGGGCCTGGCCACGGCCGTGAGTTGAGGACAGATTGCGGCTGCTCTGTGCAGGCAGAGGTGCCCAACAGCCTTGCCCAGGTAGGTAGGGGCTTAAGCCTTGTCTATTTATTGCTGCCACCCAGTTGGGCCCTGCAGCCTCTAATCACCTCCTGCTGCTCTATTCCTGGCCCCTTGTGCAACTCTCTGCAGCAGCACCACCGGACTGGTCTGGCTGCTCTCTGTGCCCGGACTCGAGCCAACAGGATCTGGCCAGCAGCCTGCCCACTGGCCTGTGCCTGCAGCACCCTGACTGTGGCTCAGCCCCCTGCTCTGCACGATTTTGGGACCCCAGGCAGGAGGCTGAGCTCTGGAGGCTCCCTTGTCCCAGGGCTCACTCCCTGCCTGGAGCCTCGAGCAACCCAGCCAGCAGGTCCTGGAAGCCAGAGGAGATGCCAGCCAGATGGCATGCAACATCCCTTCCAGCAGTGCCAGCAGATCCCTCCTGGTCCAGACAGGGCCAGGATGCTGTGTGCCACTGGCATCCCCTGCTCCTCCTGCTGTGGTGGGCTGGACACCCTGGGGATGATCCTATCACATGCTGTGGGGAGTCCCACCAGGGCTTCTCTGCAGGGGGTTGCAGAGAGTGCCAGCAGGAGCCAGCCTGGCAGGTGGGCTACCTGGCACAGCCCCGGGGGCAGCTGAGGCAGGCAGGCTAAGCACCCCTCCCCCGCAGGTCCTCCTGTGTTGGGACTTGCCAGCCTGGGGCTGTCCTCCCTCACTGCAGGTCAGGACACCTACAGCCTCACCACCGCACCGGGGACAGCCCTGAAAATGGACATCCTGCAAGCAAGTGGATGACACAGGACCACTGGGAGGGGACTGCAACCCATCCCAGGAGAGCTCAGTGGGGAGCAAATAGTGGTGATGAGTCTGAGGACTCTGCAGCTCACGGTTGCCTGGCACGGGAAGGGAGCACACAGATCCAGAAGTCCAGCTCTGATCCCTCTGCCAAAGCCCCAGGGTGTGAGGCAACGGCCCCAGAGTCCTGCTGAGCTGAGCTTACCATCAGCTGCAGAACCCTGGAATCACTGGCACCCCTAGGAAGGCACCTGCTCCTCTGTGGGACAGAGGGCTGGGGCGCTGCAGTTCCAGGGGGGACATCACCCAGCCCAAGACTGCAAGAGCCCTTGGAGCAGGTGGCACACGGTGGGCACGGCTCCTCACAGGCAGCAGGCACAGGCGGACCCGGCAGCACGGCAGGCACCATCCCACGGGAAAACCTCTCTGCCGCCCGCCTGCATCCCAGCTGCGGGCTAGGGCCGGGGCGACCTGTCCCCGGGCACAGGCTTCCTGCTCCTCCTCTCCCGCCGCCCACCACCGCTTTGCCATAAACACGGTAATTACCGGCCGCGATTGCACCGAGGAGACGGGCGAGGGGAAGGCAGGAGTGATTCACCCCGCCGGCCCACGTCCCCTCCGCCGCCGGGCAGCCCTGCCCATCCCCGTGGCCTCCGGGACCCTCTGAGGCGGCTTCCCGGGGAGGCGCCTTGCGGCACCGGGTAACTCCGGGGAGCCGCGACCGGGGTCCTGGCACCTCCCGAAGCCCCGAGGGAGCGGGGACGCTGTTGTGCCCATCTCTGTCCAGGCAGCACTGACCCGGGGCAGGCACCCAGCCAGGGCACTCTGCCGACCCCAAACCGAAACAACTCGAACCCTCTCGGGACATGCCCCGCAGCCAGCACCGGGGGCCGGGCGGGACCCGCCGCGCAACCTGACCCTTCAAACCCCCGGGACGTCGGGACAGACTCCGCGGTGCCTGCCCGTCCCTGGGGCGAGCACCGGGCAGAACCCCCGGTGCCCGTGGACCACGCAGGGCACGGGACAGCCCCCCCTTCTCCCGCACCCCCGCGCTCTGCCTCTCCGGTGCCTGCGCTCCATCCGCGCACCGCCCCCGGGGGTGCACGGGACCCCCGCCGGTGCCCCGCGATCCCGAGGGTGCTCTGGTGGGACGGTCCCGCTCACCTGCTCGCTTGCGGGGGTTCCCGGCGGCGGGCCGCTCCCGGCGCTGCCGCCCCACGCAGCTGCCCATGGCGGGGCTCAGCGGCGGCGGCGCTCGGCATGGGGCCGGGACGGCTCCGCGCTGCTCCCGCCCGCGGGGCCCGGCGCCGTGCAGCCGCACCGCCCGGCTCTGAGGGCCGGGGCCGCCCCGCCGCCGGAGACACCCGCGCCACGCCCCGCCCCCCCCAGGTGCGCATGTGACCGGCCGCACCGGCGCCGCCACCGGCACCGCCCACGTGCGCGCGCGCCCGCTGCCGCAGCGGCTTTTCTGTCCCCTCCGCCCCGCCGTACGGCGGCCGGCCCCGCCCCCCGCCGGCCCCGCCGTTCCCGCCGCCGCGGGGAGGAGGGGGCCCGCCCGCCACGCGCCTGCGCGCGCTGCCGCCGCCCGGGGCGCGAGGGCACGGCGCACGCGCACGGCGGCAGGCGCGGGGCGCGCGGGGTCATGGCGGCGGCCGGGGCGGGAGCGGGAGCGGTCGCCGCCGCCGTCCGGGACTTCGTGTCCGGGCAGCAGGAGGGCCGCGCTGCGGAGCTGGCGGCAGGTAGCGCGGGCGGGGCGGGGCGGGCGCGGGGTGAGCTCTGAGGTGAGCGCGGGGCGGGCCCGAGTGCGGGGCTGGCTGTGGGGAGGGGGCTGGGCACGGCAGGGTGCGGGGCCTGGGACGGAGCGTGCAGCGGGTCGCGGGGAGGTGGGCAGGGCCGCAGCCGGCACCGGGAGGAGGGGCTGTGGGGAGATGTGGGGCAGCGCCAGGGGGAGGGGCTCTGAGGGGAGGGGCTCGGGGCAGGCAGCGGCGGGTGTGGGTAAATGCAGCGCTCTTGGGGACTGGGGTGCGGGCGGGGTTGTGGGGTAATGCGGGGTTTGAGGCGGCTGGTGTAGAGCACGGGGGGGCTGGAGGGGTTGGGTCTGCTGGTGGTGCCGGCAGACTCTGGCCTGGAGCAGGGAGTGGGGCTTTGGGGTGGGGTGGGGGATATGGCATGGGATGTGTGGGCCATCGGGAGCACGAGGCTCCTGGCGCTGAAGATCTGGGGTGCAGTGGGAGCAGCTGTGGGTGGTGCAGGCTGTGACTGACTGGGGGGCGGCCATGGCCGGGTGGCAGAGAAGGTGCCAGTGGGAAGGGAGCTCCTGGCCTTGCCTGTGGGAGGTGACAGGTTGGCTGGCTTTGGTGGCCCTTGCTTCTGGGGCCTAGGCTGTGGCTGCCCTCTCTGTGGTTTCTTCTCCTCGCCTGGCAGTGCTTGAGACATTTGGTTTCTTGGATGATTTGTCTTTCTGCTCGGAGCGGCAACTGGGTTACATAGGGAATTTGCAGCTTCAGGAATGTGGCTTTCTGAGAATAAGGCAGCACGTTTGTGTTTCCAAGCAGTGGCTTCAGTGCATTTCAAAAAGAAGTCAAGAGAGCAGAGGAAGACTGTGCAGGTTACATTGCACAGGCAAATGGCTTATGTAGACCTTTCCCAAGACGGATGGATTGTGAGCTGATCCACGGTGTCTTGGTGATAAGATGAGCTGGCAAAATGGAATGGTAACCCCGTGGTCTGTGCAACACAGGGTTAAGAAAACGTCATGGGAATTTGGAGGAATTCACTAAATTATGTGATATTCGAGATGTTGCAAAAGAGTTGCAGAAAGCATCCTACATATTTGGGATAGATGAGGGGTGGGGGGCGTTGGAGATATGGTCATGTTACAGAAATGCTTGGAGAAAGCTTTGGCTCTTTGGAGATGTACAAAGAGAAGAGATGCCCCTGCCCCCCCAGCTCTCGCCAGCCGTATGGCACTGGTGACAAACCTGCCTTGGCAAGCCAGGGAGCCAGCGAGTGTCCTTCAACCCCTCTGACCTCCTATAGAATCACACATCAGAAAGTATTAAATTGCATCACATCTCCCTGAGCAAAAGGGGAGGTTTTTTCCTAACCTTGTGGCCATTGTGCAATTGTTGGAATAAATGCGTCGAGCTTCTCCCGTGTGTTGCTGAGTACTAAATTGAGTGTAACTTGGCAAGTGGAGGAGAGGCCTCAGTACTGCTACAGGCAGGTTGGGCTGCATGGGTCAGTGGGTGGCAGAAGGAGCCTGAACTCATTTATATGAAAAGATGGGGAGAGAACAATATTGCTGTTACAGAACTTCATCACGTGCTCCCCATGACACTGTGCTCGTGTTTTGATAGTGTGGGAGAAACAAGCATGGAAAGCCTGCAGAAGTGATTAGTGACTAGGGTGCTGCATGGAAGGGCCACAGATGTGTTAGGAAAGGGAACAGATTAATTCCAAGTAATACCACAGCAAAGGGTAAGTGGCTTTCTTCTGTTCAGCCTCTGGGTCACAGGAGCACTGGAATAGGAAGGCAGCCCCTCCTGGTAAAGGGAGTGCTGGGATTCAAGGTGTGTCATTAACCTTGGGGAGGTTCTGCTGCCAGATGTGCAATGAGAAATTTGACGGGCTCACCACCGTGCCTGCACTGCTGATGAGGCAGGTCCAATTATAGCTGTGCTTGCACTTCAGCTGTGGTGTGTGCAGCTCTGCCTGTGAGCAGGAGGCAGCAGTGCCCGCAGGTTGGGCTGTCAGAGCTGGTGTGGTCACTCCAAACCAGGCAAAGCTGGTCACAGCCCCAGGGAACAGGTCTGTCACTGTAGCTGAGCAAAGGGGCTCCTAACCATGGGGAACATCGATAGCCACTCATGGTTTGGTCATTACACTTCAGCTCTTTCCTGTCTAGGAAACGAGCAGCTTTGTGTAGGTGCTGCTTTCCGTTCTGAAAACACTTTATTACTCTCAAACCTCTTTTCTCCACCTCATCACTACCTGCCTGAAAGATCAAAAGAGGATAATAGTCTGAGGGCCATATCAGACCAGGAAGTCTCCTAGTTATATCCCTTACCCTGGCTCCAGGGAGGTAGCATACTTCCCTGTGGGAAGGGTCTGGCCAGCCTATGGGACCTTCAGTTCCCCTCAGAATGGTATCACCTGGAGAACCTGTTCTTCTGCCAGGGCTCTTGTAGGATATGGCAGGTCCTTACCAAAGCCTCCCAAGGAGTGACTCTTCCCCCAGTTGAGTTGCAAGAATATTGAGGCAGGAGGTGAGTGAGGCAACCTGGTGGGGTGTCTGAGTCAGAGCTGGAAATAAACTCCAGGAGTCCCAGTGCTTTGTCTTCCTCTGACCACAAAGCTGCCTTTCTCCCTGCCCTCCATCTTGGAGGGAGTTTGTGCAGGTCTTGCTCAGTGTGGAGCTGATGGAGCCAAGGTGTGGGCAGCTGACTGGTCACTAGTGTCTGGGCTGTTTGCTTGGCCAGTACTCCGCTGGAAAGCAGCTGGGGACCTGCCCTCTCTCTCCTCATGGCTTGCTTAAATTAGAGAAGTGTATTTTGGCATCTCAGCAAAGTGGAGCACAGCAAGGCTGCTTCTCTTGGGAGCCATGGGTTGGTCATGGATGCAGCCAGACTGTGCCAAGAGGGTGGAGGCAAAGCACAGGCAAATCCATGCCTTGCTGCCTGCTCGTCTCTGGTCCAGTCAAGGCCGCTCTCAGTCCCAGAGGTGTTTGGAGGCAAGGCTGGAGGCAACTCCAGCAGCTGACTGGACGTGGCTTCTTTGGTGCTTAGTGAGGTGCTGGCACCTGGCCAGCCTTTCCTGCTGTGGTGCTGGGGCCCTTCCTGGCATCTGTCCCCATTGTCGTGCCTGACTGATGGTCTGGGAGTCCCTTTGGTTCACTTGCTTTACCTTCTTTATCTAGGGTTGAAAGATGGAAGCTGGACTGTGCTGCAGCTGGTGGAAGCTCTGGGGTAAGAGAAGCCTTACACATGTTATACAGCAGGCAGGGGCCTTGCAGGGGAGGTTCCCATGAGGAGGGACAGTGAGAGGGAAAAGTGTGTGTGCCCATCCTGGATGAGCCAGCTGCAGTGCTCACAGGCAGCACACAGGCCTGCTCACAGCACGTGCCCTGAATGGTGCTTTGCCCTCCCACGACTTGGGAGCTGTTTGGGTAAGAGTGGGGCTGAAGCAGGACTTGATGCTCCCCCAGGACTGAGGAGAGGTGTTGTGGCAGGCAGTGAGCCACAGGGCAATTCTGGGACTGTCCCCAGCAGGACCTGCCTGAGCATACAGCCACACATCACCATATCATGAGTTGGCTGGCACTCAGCTTTTGCTTCTCTCTCTGAGCTGTCAGGGCCTGAGACTCGAGGAGGATCCTTTATCCCAAGCTGGATTTCCTCACTGTAAGAGGCTTTGCCCTTTTTTGGCCCTCATGATCTCGGGAGCCTGAGTTTCAGGTGCAGAACATGGTGCAAGAGCAATTTCTCAGGTCCAGCTTGAGAACTTGGATTTACAACTTTGTGGCTCTGGGGCCGGGTGCATGATGCAGCACAGCCAGGAGAAAAGGAGTCTGCTCCCACCCTGTCAGCAAGTCAGGCAGGATGTTTTTATCGCATGTCTGCCTAGGATGTGCTTCCTGCTCTGGTGTCCCTGCTCATAGCAGGCCTCTTGGGCTTTCTCTCCACTTGGGCCAGGTCTTGCCTGGAGAACACAGATCCTCGGATTCGAGGGCGAGGCATCCAGCTGCTGTCACAAGTCCTGCTTCAATGTTACTCCCTGCTACAGGAGAAGGAAGGTAAGTGTTGCTCAGGGCCCTTGAGTGGTTGCTGGCAGGTTGGGGGCAGAGCCTGTGCTGCTGGAGTGCCTGTCCTGCAGTTGGCAAAGGGATTGCTTGAGTTCCTTGACAGCTTTGTACATGTCTCTTGTGAGAGTCAGTCCAAGGAGGGCACAGGGCCTCATGCTGCAGCCTTTTTGCCAACCTCACCACACAATTCGGGTCACTCCCTGAACATGCCAAAGCCCTGGGCTGCAGCTGGTGCCCCTGGCAGTGTGTGGGTGTTGCACACCCAGGTGTGCTCAGCGCCACGTGGGACACCTTGGGAACACATCTGCATGTCGGAATCCTTGGGTGGTGATTCAGCGCAGGAAAACCATCCTGCACAAAACGAGTCACACCACAGCCCTGTGGCCTGCCCGAGTGGGGAACCCTGGAGAGGAAGGGAGAGCAGTGTAAGGATGGGAATGGAGTGCAAGACTGGGGTGGGAAGGGAAGATGCCCTGTTTGTGGTGGCATAGAGAAGGTTTGGCTGTGTTAAATGCCCTATAGCATCTGCCTGGCAGTGGAAGAAACCAGTAAGTGCTGCCAGGCTGTGACCTGGGGCCTTGCTGATGGGTAGTTGAACCTGTGTCATCAGACTGGCAAGGCAGCGGGCAGGCAGCTAGTAAAAGAGGTGATGGTAGGGATGGATGGAATTAAAAGGTGCTTAGCCTTGGCATGTGGCTCTCTGTAAGTCTCAGGCTGGTGCTGGGCAGGGCTGAGAGCAGTTGTGCAGAGAGAATACATGTGGACAAGCTACTAGTGTAGCTGAAGTCAGGTGTGATGACTGCCATGGGGACTGGGGTGTATGGAGGGGCTGCTGGAGGTGGGGAGGTTCCGTGGGGATGCCTGGCAAGGTCAAGGCAGCGGAGCGGCTTGGGCTAGAGCCAAGTCACCACAAGCTCTGGAGGAGGGTGGGCAGAGCCAGCTCCTCAGCAGATGTGGGTGGCTGCTGTGACACCCCAGCCAGTCCTGTCTCCCTTCGTGCCCCTCCTCACGCAGTTCATTTCTCAAGCACTGCGTCAGGCTGCCTCCTGGGGGGGTGAGTTTCTGCAGCAGCTGTGGGCGCAGGATGCTGCTAGCCGGCTCTTCCAGTCTGCTTCCTGCTGCCACTCCCCAGGGCCGGGGCGTGCAGGCGCCCGTGGCTGTGACTCAGGGGTTGGGAACGTGTTGTGGAGCCGGGCACAGGGAAGCGGGAGCTGCTGCTCCAGCCCCAAGCCTCACCCCTCAAGATCCTCCAGCCTCTGCTGAGCAGGCTACTTCACTGCTGGTGTCTGCACCCACGTGTCTGGACAGGCCGGGGCAAATGCCTCCAGGTAGCTCCAGCACCTCTGCGGTAGCCAGAAGTGGGTGCTGCCCTGCTGCTGTCAGACCTTGGTTGCTCACATGAGGTGTGTTGGAGCCAGGTGGGTGCACCCAACACTGGCAGTTCATCCCATTCACCAGTGCAAAATGTGCTCCATCTTAATCCAGCAGCTGGTTTTGGTGGAGCTGTGGCTGGTGCCCAGCAGCTGCGTTTCCTGGGACTAACGCAGATTGGTGTCTGTTTCTGGCAGTGCTGCATCTGATCCTGTTCTATGAGAACCGGCTGCAAGATCATCACCTTGTGATCCCTTCGGTGCTCCAGGGACTCCGAGCACTGGTGAGCTCGTGTGCCTTAGCCCATAGTGCCAGGATGTGCTCCAGAGTGGTGCTGGGGAGCTGCAACACCTGGGTGGGTACAGGAGTGCTGAGTAGGGCCCGGCTGGACTGCCAGCTCCTGCCTGGTGGCATTGCTCTGTCTCTTGTTCTCCTGCACGGCCCCTTGCAGAGGGGCAGGAAAGAGGAGACTGCCTTGACTTCCTGTCCCATGCTAGTGTTAGGGAAAGGATTCCCTGGCTGCCCCAGGGAGCAGCACAGATGACAGGCATCTTGTCCTATCTGGGAAAGGGTGATGGTGAGCTCTCCCTGTGGTAGGAGAGGGTCCTGCAGGTGGCTGCTGTACAGAGGCAGAAGCTCTGTTATGTGGCTGCCATCATGGTTTTCTAGTCTTGTTTTTCTTTTCCTGTCCCCAGAGCATGTGTGAGGCGCTGCCCCCAGGGCTCGCGGTATCTGTGCTCAAAGCCATCTTCCAGGAGGTACATGTGCAGGTGAGCAATGCGATTTCCCATCCTCCATCCCAGGTCCCCACTCCCTGGGTGTCTGGGGGTGGCCTGTCTGCCCTGAGGTTTGCACCCATTCAGTAGCAGTGCAGTGTAGCACATCCTTCAGCAGCAGTGCAGGGCTTCTTCAGGACAGAGGCAGACAGCAGCCAAAGATCCTTTTTGGCCCTTGCCTTCCCTTCTCTCAGCCCTGGGGGAATTATTTCCTTTGCTCTGTTCTCCAGGCTGTGTTTAAGTGCCCCCAGCTTCTCCTCCAATTTGAGATTGTTTGTGCTGGCAGGGCCTTGGGCAGCAGGTGTAGCCCTGGTGTGACTGTGGTGGTGCATTCGTGCAGTGATGGACACAGTCATGTTCAGATGCCATTGCAATGGCCTGTGCACACTTTGCATGTGACAAATGGGATCTGTGTGCCAGGGAGCAGCAGCTGAGCTGCTGGGGGTCCTGCCCTCTTCTCAAGGGCATGTGCTGCCCTTGGGTGGTGGGTAGCAGTGCTTCCACGTGCGGAGTCATGTTTTGATTGCTCTGCTCCTCCCTCCAGTCCCTGCCGCAGCTGGACCGCCACACTGTCTACAGCATCATCACCAACTTCATGGGCACCAGGGAGGAAGGTGAGGGGGCAGATGCCAGAACCACTTGGGTTGTCCAGGCTGGGAGGATGGCTCAGGGCTCTGTGGCTCTGCCTGGGGAGAGCTGTAAAGGCTGTGGGGCTGGGGAAATGGGGCTGATTTCATGCCATGTTGGTGAGATCTGGTGTCCTGTGCCTGCTCACGCTCCTTCTTTCTGCAGAGCTGAAGGGCCTGGGTGCCGACTTCACCTTCGGCTTCATCCAGGTGATGGATGGGGAGAAGGATCCCCGGAATCTGTTGGTGGCCTTCCAGATTGTGCGTGATCTCATTACCAAGAACTACGCCCTGGGTGAGCCGCTGCCTGCTGTGCAGAGCTGATTGGGAGACATGTTGCTTTTCTTTGGGCTGTTGGAGGGATTATTCTTTGGTTTGACCAGGGCTGGGGTGGTCCCTGACATGCTTTAGTAGATGCAGAGCCAGCCTGTCATGGGCGCTGGGCATAGCTGCTGTGCCTCTTGTGCCCTGCGTCTCTGCTCACTCCCTTTCTCCTCTCCTGGCAGGTCCCTTTGTGGAGGAGCTGTTTGAAGTTACGTCCTGCTACTTCCCCATTGATTTTACTCCAGTGAGTGAGTCTGCAGTATGCCACAACCTGTTCCTTCTGGTGTTTTCTCAGGGAGTTGTGTCCCCTCTAAGGAATGGGAGGAGAGGGTGTGCAAGAGTCATGGGTGGGCAGTGTTGAGCTGTGGTCCCCAGGCTGACAGGCCAGTGCCAGGATGGCTGCAGTGAGGTGATGGTGCTGAAGGTGATGGCTGAATTGGGAGTTTTTCAGATTGGTGGACAACTTGCTCTCTGCTTCCTTTCCAGCCCCCTAATGACCCTCATGGCATCCAGAGAGAAGACCTGATCCTGAGTCTCCGGGCTGTACTGGCCTCCACACCCCAATTTGCTGAGGTGGGGAGCTCCTGGGAGGTTCTTGAGAACCCTGTTGTTCCCTGAGCACAGGCTGCATTTCATAGTGCTGCAGCTCCTGCTGTGGCTCTGTGGGATGGAAACAACTGGGAAAGGAGCCTCTAGTAGGGCAGCCCTCTCTCTTCCTGGGGCTGGGCCCAGGGAGGGTGCTGACACCCTGGGAATAGGCTGCCTGTTGCAGTATCCCTTCACCTCTGCTCACCAGGCAGAGGCTGAGCTTGCAGCCCTGCAGGACCATGGGTAAGGTGGTGTGAAGGGTGAGCTGAGTCCAAGTGCCTCTCTCTGCAGTTTCTGCTCCCTCTGCTTATTGAGAAGATGGACTCAGACCTGCAAAGTGCCAAGCTTGACTCCCTGCAGACTCTGGTAAGGAGAGATACCCTACTCCCCTCAACCCACAGCTGGGCTGTGGCAGCATCAGCAGCCACTGACCACCTCTAAGTCCTCCCTGCAAGCCAGAGACTCTCCCTTGCAGAGCCACAATTGCCAGGGTCCTAGATGCAGGGCCCTGCATCACTTTTTCCTCTTGCTCTCCCTTGAGTGGTTTGTGCAGTTCAGCATGAGCCTGCCAGGGTGGACAGTGTCCCTGCTCTGTGTCCTCGTGGTACTGGCTTCTTTCTGAGGCTTTCTCCTGGCTCCCTCTTGCAGACTGCCTGCTGTGCCATCTATGGGCAGAAGGAACTGCAGGAATTCCTCCCCAGCCTCTGGTCATCCCTGCACAGGGAGGTGGGTACTTCAGGGCCGTTAACAAATGCTCCTCCACAGTTTAGGCTCCTGCTGAGCAAGAGTTCACAGACAGAGCAAGTGGGCCCCGTATCTCCCAGCAGCTCTCACCTGTGGCCTTGGACAGCCCCAGCTGAAAAGGCAGGAGACAGGCCAGCTCTATCAGCATGTTCCAGGGGCTGGGATGTGCCATGCTGCCTGTTCGGAGCACGTGGGAAGAGGGGCGGGATCTGGAGCCCTGCAGCCTGTGTTGGGAACATGAAGCCTGTGGTTGCAGTCAGCACAGAGCTCTAGCTCATCCTACGGCCTCTCCTGCAGGTGTTCCAGACAGCCAGCGAGAAGGTGGAGGCGGAGTGCCTGGCCACACTGCACGCCCTCTCTGCCTGCCTCTCCCGCTCCGTGCTCAGCTCTGACACTGAGGATCTGCTGGATTCCTTCCTCAGCAGCATCCTGCAAGGTAGCTAGCAGAGAAACCTACCCTGCCCCAAGCAGCCAGGCCTGCAAGTATCCTCCTAGCTAGAGATCTGCCCTCCTTTTCTCTTTGAAGCCTCTTTCTTCTCTTTCTAGCCCTCACAGCCACTGTTGGCTTCTCAAGGTAGTTTGCTGCAGGAAGGGAGGAGAAGGGGCACAATAGGAAATGCCTCTTGGATTGAGTTGCTTCCCTTTCTGCTGGGATTGGGATGTCTGAGGCTGTGCTGTGTGCTCAGGGCCGAGGGAAGCAGCTCTGCCAGGAAGGCCATGCTGCAGCTCAGAGCTGCGCCCCAGCAGCACGTCCCGGCCCAGATCCCAGCTGTGTCCTCACCCGCGAGGCAGGGGGGCTGGGCCCCTCGGCTGACGCCCAGCCTATCTCAGATTGCAGGCACCACCTGTGCGAGCCCGACATGAAGCTGGTGTGGCCAAGTGCCAAACTTCTGCAGGCGGCTGCAGGTGCCTCCCTGCGCGCCTACCACCGCGTCACCCGCAGCGTCCTGCCCCTGCTGCTGGAGCAGTACAACAAGCACCCTCAGGTGAGGGGCACCCTGGGCCCAGCAGCCACAAGTGGCTCAGTGGGAGCAGGATGTCAAAGTGGGTATCCTTCCCTGGCTGTGCTGGGGACTCCCTGGGCACAGGCTGAGGCACAGCTGTGTCCCAGCAGTGATGTTGATCTGGGTTACATGTTTCTGCCCCTGCAGAGCAGCCAGAGGAGGACAATCCTGGAAATGCTCCTAGGCTTCCTGGAGTTGCAGCAGAAGTGGGGACATGTGGAAGAAGGTGAAGTTGGCTGGTCCCTTTGGAGGCACCCATATCTCAGTGGGCTGCTGGCTCTGACCTCTCCTTCCCATGTGCTGACAGAGAGGGAAAGCTCACTGACCTGTTTGTGCAACTTCCACCATGTTCCAGGGACCCTGCATGGTGTCAGCTGGCAGGGTCCCAGAAAGGGTCTGTCAGGTGCCATGGTGGTGGCTGTGTGGTGACAGCCAGGTGCAAACAGTGACTGTGCCTCTCTTTCCAGATGAGAGCACTCTGCTGTCACTCCAAGCCCCAGTTTGCTCTGTGGTGTTCTCGGCACTGACAGATCCGAGCGTGCAGCTGCAGCTGGTTGGCATCAGAGCACTGACTGTCCTGGGCTCCCTGCAAGGTTGGTGCCTTTTTGTCCTTGGGGACTCAGAGGGAGGCCTCACCCTGTTCTGGGAGACACAGTGCCATGTGGCTGCTGGCACATCCTTGCCTGCTGCATAGAAGTACTGGCAGCATTTTCTACCCAGGCCATGGGCTCCAAGGACACTCAAGTCTCTCTCTTGCCTGTTTGTGCTGGGCACCTTGTACCTCTGTCATTGGCATGCTGCTGTGTTGCTGCTAGCATGGATGGGGGGGTAGGATGCTGGCCAGGGCACTGGCATCTTTTTCCATGAGCACAGTTCCTCTATGGCTCTTATTCCAGACTTCCTGTCTCCCTCCGACCTCGAGCTTGTTGTGGATCACCTCATCCGTCTCACTCTGTGTGAGGAGGATTCTCAAAGCAGGTGAGGGGTGGGTGGGGGCCACTGCAGTCACCCACACTCTGGGGAGAGGAACAAAGCCTAGCTCTGCAGAGAGAGGAGCTGTAGGCTGGGAGAAGGCACAGGAACTGCCTAAACTAAAATACCCATGTGGGTGCAAGAGCAAAGGGGTAAACCAGGTGATGTATGGGCTGGAAATTAGAAAGTCTAGGCCTGTCAAGGTAGGGGGCTCTGTTCTGCCTTACCATGGGGTGAAAAAGGCAGATTGCTGAGAAATTTCTGGAGGGACCTTCTGGCGCAGGTCTGTGCAGCTGGTGTACAAGCAACCCTGGGTTTACAGTGCTCACAACAGCCCTCCCTCTCTCTTTCCCCCTGGCAGTGAAGCAGCGATGGAAGCAGCTGGATCTCTGGCCCCCACCTACCCCAAGGTTTTCTCTGGACGCATGGTACGCAGGCTTGAAGAGAAGCTGCAGTCAGGTAGGGCTGGCAGCCTTGGAAAAGGGAATGATGTTTGGTTTGGGTTGAAGCCTGCCCCATTCCCATTTGGCTCCTACCTGGCAGTGGAGCCTGTGTCATACAGCATAGGTCGGTGTCTCTCCTTGGGGGGTTCCTAGCACCAGGCACTGTGGTGGTGGCACACAGAAAGCTGTGCCTGGTGCTGGCGACCAGCCTTTGCGGGAAGAAACACCAGCTAGTTGTGCCATGCTGCTTCACCCCATCCATGCTGGCAGAGTCTGGTCCCTGAATGCCCTGGGGCAGGGAGGCCTGGGGTCACCCCAGCAGCCCTCTAAAGTGTGTTTCCTCTTCAGAGGAGGAGAGCTGCCGTGACCATTGCTCCCTGCGGCAGCGCTGCCTGCGGGCCCTGGCAGCCGTGTCCACCCACACCAGCATCGTGAGGGAGACAGTCCCCGTCCTGCTGCAGCATCTCCGGAAGGTGCAGAAAGGTAACACAGACCCACAGAAGGCAGCTCCGTTACATTACCAGTGATGTCTGGAAGAGAGTGGGGATGGCAGTGGTGGGAGGAGCTGGGGTGTGAACCGCTGGAGGGTGAGCTGGGAGGGCTGAGCTGGGAGGGCTGCGTTGCTCGGGGTTCCTGGTGCGGATCAGCTGTGGCTGTTTGATGTGACAGTGACTGTGCCCTGCAGGGGGAGAGGCTGGGGCCGCTCAAGAGATGGTCTCAGTGTGCCAGAGCCTGCACCGCGTGGCCCTGCAGTGCCAGCAGGACGCGGAGGGCTGCTGGTACTACCACCAGACCGTGGTGCCCTGCCTGCTGGCCATGGTCGTGCAGGCTGCCGTGCAAGGTGGGTGCGGGAGAGGGCAAAGGATCCCGCAGCCAGCGCTGCTGCTGCCGCCTTCTGGCAACCGCGTGTATTGCTGACCCTGCCGGAGGCGAGGAGCTCTCCCGGCCCGTGTGGGTCAGGAGCTGTGCTTGCCTCCTCCCTCGGGGCAGCGGGCTCCAGCGTGTCTCCTTCCTTCTGCTGCCTGCAGAGAGCACCAACCCGCTGCTGGGCAAGGCGCTTCTGGAGGAGGAGGTGCTGGCTGCCATGGTCCCGGTCATCAGTGCTGCCACCACCCATCTGACCCCTGAGTGAGTGATGCTGGGGCAGGATGCAGGGCACTCTGTTGTGAGGAGGGGGCTGGCTGCGTCCCACCACTGCTGTCTGTGCAGGGAGACCCTGCATCTCCTGGGACAGACCTTGTGACCTTCCCAGAGCAGCACAGTTCAATGTCTCCTTTCTCCTAGGCTGGCTGCCCAGAGTGTGTCTCAGGTGGTACCCCTCTTCCTGGATGGAGAGGTCTCCTTCCTGCCCCAGAACAGTTTTCCCTGCTCCTTCCAGCCCTTTGAGGTGTGTTAGGTGTTTGGGGCTGGGGTGCCAGAACAGGGGTGCAGGGAATGAAGATGCTGGCACAAGCTGGCAGCAAGGACTGTGGTGACATGGGTGCTGTTCTTCCCCTGCAGGATGGGGAGTGCTTGGAGGCACAGAGACGCCTGGTTATCCTCCTCATGGCTTTTGTCTGCTCTTTGCCCCGCAATGTAAGTTGGTGGGGAGCAGGGTGGAGAAGGAACCCTGACTGAGCACCCTCCTGCTTGGGTCCACAGCAAGCTCCATGGGCAGAAGAAGAGAGCAGCTTTGGACATGCTACATGTTTCTTCCAGGTGGCAATTCCTCAGCAGGAACGGCTGCTCCAGGAGCTGCTGGCACTGAGCTGCTCCTGCAATTGCCCCTTCACAGCCAGCACAGCTGCAAAGTGCTTTGCAGGGCTGGTGAACAAGCAGCCAGCAGGTAAGAGGGCTGGGCAGGCTACAATGGGTCCCTGCCCACTGCTGGCAGGAGTGTGGCTCAGCCTGTCCCCTCTGTGTTCCCAGGGCAGCAGCTGGATGAGATCCTGCAACTTGCAGTGAACAGACTGGAGCCCAGCCTTGCAGAGGGGCCCCGCCGAACGCAGGCACTCACCCTGCTGCTCTGGGTAAGGTCTGCCCTGGGTGCAGGGGGAAGAACTGGGGGGGCTGGCCCTGTACTGACTGTGCTCTGCCCCACAGGTGACCAAAGCCCTGGTCCTGCGTTACCACCCCCTGAGCTCCCACCTGACAGACAAGGTAGGTGGTGGTGGGGCTGGGTGATGCCTGAGGCACCTGCCTGCTCCCCCTGCAGCTAGCTGGGACCCCGCAGCAGGACGCCCCACCTCAGGGCTCTCTCCCCTGCAGCTGATAGGCCTGCTGGGTGATGTGGAGCTGGGCCCCACTGCAGCCGATGGCTTCTCCCTGCTGATGGCCGAGTCCCCAGACGTGCTGCACAAGGGCTGCCACGCCGACGTGCGCATCATGTTCCGCCAGCGCTTCTTCACCGACAACGTCCCCAAGCTGGTGCAGGGCTTCCACAGGGCTGGCCCCGGTGAGTGACCACCTCCAGCCCAGTCTGGTCTCCTGTCAGCCCTTACCCAGGGGACCTGAGCCAGTGTCCCCTCCTTCCCCTGACTTCCTGTAACCATCTCTGCTCTCCACAGATATCAAGGCCAATTACCTGAAGGGCCTGTCCCATGTGCTCAACCATCTCCCAAAGCCTGTGCTGGTGACAGAGCTGCCCACGGTGAGAACTAGCCTTAGTGGGGCTGCGAGGATCGTGCATGGCTGGGATTTACTCATGTTCCCTGTGTCCTCCCTATCTGCAGCTGCTTCCTCTCCTGCTCGAGGCCTTGTCTTGCTCAGACCGTGTGGTGCAGCTCTCCACACTGAGCTGCCTCCAGCCACTGCTGCTCGAAGCTCCCCAGATCATGAGCCTGCATGTTGACACACTGGTCACCAAGTTCCTCAGCCTCGCCTCCAGCCCCACCATGGTGAGTATGCCCCCTCCTCCCTCCCTGTGACCCTCCCCTCTACCCCTGCCCCCCCTTCTGCCCTCACTTCTCTCTGTTCCAGGCTGTCCGCATTGCCGCCCTGCGCTGTGCCCATGCGCTTACCAGCCTGCCCACAGTAGTGGTAAGTGCTCCTGTAGTGGTCTGTTGCCTGCTCCTGCAAAGGGATTCCAAACTTCCCCTGTGGGTGCAGCCAGCACCCGGCTCTCAGTACAAGCCCTGTCTCTCCTGCAGCTGCTACCATACAAGGGCCGAGTTATCCGGGCGCTGGCCAAGCCTTTGGATGACAAGAAGAGGCTGGTGCGGAAGGAGGCAGTGGCAGCACGGGGAGAATGGTGAGTGCATATGGCTGGAGCTGCTGTAGTGCTGGCATGTTTGAGACGTGGCTGATGGCACCATCTCTGTCCCCACAGGTTCCTGCTGGGGAGCCCGGGCAGGTGAGCACCCCATGTCCCCTCCCTGTGCTGACCAGCAAACTGTCTGGGCCCCCGCTTACCCGCCAAGCCATCCAACCGATGCCATGGACCCTCGGAGCCCAGTACTGCCCTGAGTACCAAGGCTGGAGTGTGGGGGCTGGCCAGCAACTGGAGGGAAGGAGCTGTGCTGCTTGTGGCTTGCCCAGCCTCTGCTGCAGCCAGGGACAGTGACAGAGAGACTCATGACGTGTGGTGGAGCGGGCAGGCCTGTGTGTACACGTACGGTGTGTGCAACCCACGTGCCAGAGGAATAAATTTATCTGTTTTGGTAATGCTGCAAGGGGTCTCTGTGCAGCACAGGCTGCGACCCCAGTGCCCTTCCGTAAGCTGAGCAGCTAAAAGTGCTGCTGGTTGCAAGCCCCTTACTCCTCTTTCCACAGGGGTCCCTCTCCTGCACCCCCCACCCAGGAAAAGAGCCAGGCTCCCTTAAAAAGAAAGAATTATTTATTGGATGATCTTAAAAAGACTCCCTGGGAGTGAGCGAAGGGGTGGGAGTGCCATCCTCTGCACCCAGCCCTGCTGGAGAGCAAGCTGGGCAGTACCTGTGCTAGTGAGGGCAGCACCTTGTGCTAGAGGAAGGAGCAGCAGCTCTGCCACCTCCCTCTGGCGCTGCCTGCAGCCACCAAGGAGCCTAGAGCAGGCATCCAGCCACTGACACTGCCCAATGTTTCCTGTGGCTCTTGTCAGCCATACATCCCAGCACTCACCTTGGCACTTGGGCCAAAGGGAGCAGTGGTGGTGGAGCAGGTCCCCTGTGTGCTCCCCTGCCTGTGGGGAGGGAGATCTGCAGCAGCCAGGCCTCAGATGGTCAGGAGCGGCGTGCGATGCTTCATCACGCAAAGTGGCAGGTCCCAGCTCAGGCCTGTCCCATGGGGCAGGTGAGGAGAGGGCAGCAGGACACGGGTGAGCCAGTGCCTGTGGAGAGAGGAGTGAGCCAACAGAAAAAGCTCAGGTCTTGGTGCTTCTCAGCTCTTCAGAGCCAAGCCAGTTCCTGAGCTGCCATGATGCCAGAGTTCCTCAGCTGGGGCTCTCTTGGCAAAGGGGTGCTGGGAAGGCCAAAGCTTGCCATTTGGCAGGGCTGAGGAGCCACATGGTACCTGATGCCCAGATCTTCCATGCTTTGCAAAGCCTGGAGCAGCACAAAGCACAGGAAACTTGCTATCCTGCTCTGCCCCAGCTGCCCAAGGAGAGCCTCCGTGTCCCAGCACCCCCTTGCTCCACTGAGCCACCACCTTCTCAGGCAGGGGCTTCCCTAGAGCTTTACCTTGGCAGGTCCACGCCCAGGAACACCTTCCAGTTATCCCAGCCTCCGTAACTGTAGGGGTTCCTGAAGACCTGCCAGCCAGGGAGATGCATGTCACACCTGGCTCAGCTGCAGCCAGCCCTCCCGCTCTGGGGGCTGCACTCACCTTGCCTTTCTTCTGCAGTCGCTGCCTCTCCTTCTTGTTGATGTGCCGCTCGATGCTGGTCTCCCCGCGGGTGATGAGGGCAGCATGCCACAGCGTGAGGGCACCCAGGGCCAGTGCAACCGAGCTGGGGACAGCAAGGGACAGCAGGTTGCACACAGGCCTTCCTTCCCTGCTGTCGCAGCTGTAGGGGGCTGCACAGGTGGGTGGGCTGCTCTAAGCCCCTGTGACAGAGCTGAAATCTCTCCTCTGTGGCCCAAGGCTGGGTAGGGCATGGAAGTCTCTGCTAGAGCAGGTCAGCCTGGCCCCACGAAGGTAGAGGGTGAATAATGTCAGAGTCAGGGGGCTGCATACTGGGTCCCCCACTACCCTCACTGCCAGCCCCTTGGCCCTGTTACCTGCACAGGACCCAGAGGTAGACGATGCTCTTGTGGAAAGCTCGCTGGCGGAAGGAGAAGGTGGGTGGTGGGGTCTGGTAGTAGGTCTGAAAAAGGACCAGAACGGGAAGGAATTACCCAAACTGCTTCATAGCTTAGTGCCAGACAGGGGGACTGCTGCACACCTCACTGGTGCAGAGCTTGAACAGCTAGGAAGGACTGAGGCTGGAACCAACACAACAGCCAGGGTGATGGGAACAGCCACAAGACAGACAGACATCCGAAAGCTGGCAGAGGGGTGAGAAGCAGTGGGCTGGGGGGCAGAGAGCAACTATGGGACTGGTCAGGACACTGCACCACACTGCAGCTGAGGGTGAGATGTGTACTCACTGCTGCAGCTTCCCCAAGAGAGCAGGGCCTGAGCAGTGCATGGCATGCAGCTGCCACCAGCCAAAGCCCCTGGAAGCTGGGTGCACAGGGAGCAGACCCCAAGCTCCTGGAGGTGCTGCCTGTAGCAGAGCTGCCCGGCCAGCCCCAGCTCTCCAACACATGAGCACAGGGGCTGGTTCTGGCTCGAGAGCATGACCCCAAGCAGGACCAAGCCTGCAGGGCAGCTCTGCCCCGCACCACCTGGAGCAGCTGGGGGGCGGGGATGTCCCACCTGGTTGGCAGCCACCTGCAGTCTCTCCTTGTCAAGCAGTTTCATTCTCTAGGGGGATGGAAAACAGGGCACCAGTTAGGTGTCTCAGAAGAGGGGGCCCTTCCCCCTCACCCGCCCGCAGGACCAGGGCAGCTGGGGACCTCGCAGGAGGAGAGAGAGGAGAAGCAAAGTCACCAGAAGGCCGTAGCTGGCCCAGCCTCTTTCTGCAAGCTCAGCCTGGGGAGCCCAGGCAGGCTGTGTGCACAGCGGGGTGAGGGCCAAGGCCTGCCCCCTCACCTCGATGGCTGCATAGGCATCCCGGAACATCTCCCAGCCGCTGATGCTGCAGTAGATGCAGCCCATGGTCATGAACAGGCAGAAGGAGAAGAAGTAGCGGTGGTTGTAGTGTCCCACGCAGTTGTTCAGCCAGGCTGCCTCTGGGGTTAAAGGTGTGTAACTGTGACAGGTCGTGGGTCCAAACCCACCCCAGGGACCAGGGCAGTTCTTCTGGGCCTGATGCCCAGCAGCCTTCCCCTTCCTGGCTGACTTGGGAGAGGAGCAGGGCAGGGAGAGAAGGGGGAAGCAGAGCTGGCTTCCCCTGGGAGAGCGCTGTGGGTTAGTGCTGCAGAAGGATACGGCAGTGGTGGTCCATCTTCAGCACGCACCTGGGAGGAAGGAGAGCAATGCTAGTGTCAATGTCAGTGTAAGCACCTTGTTTGGGAGGGGACAGGCAGCACCTCCAGCCCTGTGGGCTGTGCAAGAGACGTGGCAAGCAGCCAGCAGGAGGGACTCCAATGTCACAGCGTGGTGGGGAAAAGGAGAGGGGTCTCAGAGGCTGCCCCAAGGGCCGCAGTGGGCAGAGGGTGAAGCCCTACCTGTTGCAGATGCTGCAGTGGTGGGTGCGAGCTGGCTTGGGGGCAATGCACTTCCTGCAGATGGAGATGCCGGTGAGGTTGTCCTTGGCCTGCACACAGGTCAGAAGAGATGTATGCACCTGAGCCCTGCTCCCACATCTCCCCTCTGCCTCCCCTCCCCCAACTCCACTGCCCAGCCTCACTGTCCAGATCTGGAGGATGCCTCCCGCAACAGTAACACCAGGCTGGTCTAGCTGCTCGCAGTGATCATCCATAGCTGGTCCCCAGCACCCAGCTGGGAGAGCCTGGGCTGCCAGTTGGTGCCTCACCTGTGGTGGGTGCCCAGGTGAGGTGGTGATGGCCTTGTAGTAGTGGAAGACGATCATGACAAGGTTCCAGTGTCCATAGGCAAGGTGCCAGCAGATCCAGGCAGGCGTGTAGGTCTGCAGGATGAGGGGCAGCAGACAGATGTACACAATGGCCACAATAGAGCTCGTCAGCCCAATCACCAGTGCCACAAACACCTACAGGAAAGGGGTCCAGGTCACCAGGACAGGCAGCACCTGCCACTGGCTACTTGGGGAAAGGCACAGAATACAACCACAGGAAAACAATCTGAACCACACATTGAGATCCCCACTCCCTTCCTGCCTAGAGCACAGGCAGCCCTGAGACTCAGCTGTCCTTGTTTGCTCCAGCCCCAAGAGCCGGGTGCCTCCCTAGCCAGTGAGGGTACTCACCACGCCAAACCACCGTGTGACGTGGTCCACCAGCCAGTAGATGGGCTCAAAGAGGGAGTCGAGCACCACGTCGCCGTTGGTGAAGGAGTTGTAGAGCAGGGAGCGGAGGCAGAGGTGCCCGTAATGCCACAGCTGCTCCGCCTGCCGCACCAGCTTAAACCGCCGCCGCCGGCCCAGCCGCAGGCACTTGAGGAGCAGGCGCATCACCGCTGCAAACATCTGCTGCCGGCTCCTCATCCCTGCCACAGCACGCCTGGGGGGAGAGGAGCTCAGCGTGGGTAGGCAACCCCACTGCCTGGCTGTCCCTCAGGAAGGGTCTCCTCTCACAGACGTGCTGGTGTTGGTCGCGCAGCTCCCTGCACAGCAGGGCAGGGGCCTCTCCTTCGCCCTGCGCAAGGACGCAGAGCAGGGGGAGCTGAGCCCAGACTCCTGGAGGCTGTGGGACCACTGAGGGCTCTCTGCATGGAGGGGGAGACACAGGCCCCTTGGTGTCTGGGCTCAGATGCGCTCTGGCCCCATCTCATCTTTCCCAGCAGGGAGAGGGACAGCAGAACAAGACAGAGAGTCTGATTCAGAGGAAACCAGAGAAGGCACGAGCATCCAGGATGCTGGGCCAGTTCCAGGGATGATCCCAGACCCAGCCCTTCCCAAGAGGTTTGAGAACAGGGGAACCTACACAAGATGTATGTGGAGCAACTGGGACAGAGTTACTTCTGCCCTAGTCCCTCTCCTCACGTGCAACAAGCAGGGCCTGCATGCTGCTTCCCTTCACCTCAACCACTAGACCAAGCTGCACAGGCCACACCACACCTTTCCCAACCTCACAGCTCCTCTCCAAGAGTCCCAACACTTCCCCTTCCTCTCACCTGGGTCCACCTTGCATAATGCCACACACCAGCGATGAAGCGGCCCAGGAGCAGCCTCAGGCCCAGGCGATGCTGCGCGGTGCTCCCCTGCTCACTGAACCCCTTGTCCCACCTGAGAGCTGCACTGGGAGCAAGGAGGAACCCGAGCTGTCCCAGCAGCTGGGAAAATGATCTGCAGGGCTGGGGCCCCCAGACCTCTGGGCAGGCAGTGCCCATCAATATTAAGCAGCGAGGCTGCCCCGGGGTCCTGCTGAGGCACGTTTTGAGCCTGGTCCAAGCACCTGCCTTGGTGTGGTGCCAGGCAGTGGTGTCACAACTCAGGGTCCTTCCAGCAGGGACCAGCTCCCTGTGCAGCCACGCTGGCTGCACAGCCCCTGGGCAGCAGCAGGGAGTGTAAAGGCAGAAGCTGCATTATCCAGATGGGCTGTTCAAAGGAGCCAGGGTCTCCCCTCTGCCCCTCCAAATGAGTGTGGGGCTGATGCCAAGGCTGGAAGCAACTGGACACAAGGACACCAGACCCATCAGTGCACCCCATGTTTCCTGTACCCTATTAAAGGGAAGATGGGATGTTGTCAATCTGAGTCAAAAGGTGACACAAACCCCAGTGCCACTCTCTTCCCTGCATTTCCCCCTCACGCTGTCAAGAGTTTTCCTCTGAAACACATTAGGTGCAAAGCTGAGTAACAACTTCCTGCTGTGCAGCCTTTGGGTAGCACCTGTCCCCATACTGTCAGTGTGTTATAAGGCAAAATGCCCAGCCAGCAGCAGGTCTTGGGGTTGCCTCCAAACACACAGCACTTCCTCACCCAGCTGGCTCCCCCGTCCCTCAGGCTGCCATCTCCAATCACAGACATTTCCTTGCCCACAACAGCTGGTGGCTGCTAAGCAGGGAGCCCACAGGGCAGGCGGCCAACCTGCCCACACTGCCAGGGACAGGGAAGGACTGTGCTCCGCGCTTGCCTGCAGACAGCATCAGAGCCACAGGGTGAGGTTCCGGCAGAGCCACGCACCTCGCTTGACCCAGGCAGGTACTGGGGCTCACCCTGCTCACGGCCCTCCCACCAACAGCTCTGTGGAGCATTAATTCCACCGGCACAGCCGAGACCAGAGGCAACACCACGGCCCAGGGCGGACGCCCTCGGATCTGCCCTGCCCACCCCCGGCACCGCCGGGGCCTTGCCCCCGCTGGCTCCAACCACCCAGCCCGGCAGCACCCACCAGCGCGGCCCAGCTCCGCAACACCCACAGCGCAGCATCACCCAACCCCACAGTGCCAAGACACCCCCAGGCACCCCGCCCCATCACGCAAAGGTTGCCCGTAGCAACAGCAAAAAGACCCCCAGCCTCACTGCATCCCGCCCATAGCGCCCGGCATCCCCGGACCCTCCAAACCCACAGCTCCCCCCTATCGCTTCCCAGCCCCACGGAGGTCCAGCGTCCACCCCAGGCCCTTGACACCCCGTGCGGCGCCGCCGACCTACCCGCCGCCCGCGCTCCGCCGCCCGCCGCCCCCATGCCCGGCGCCCCGCCGCGCTCCCGGCCCCGCGGGCGGCGCCTGCGCGGCCCCGGCACACGGCACGCCGGGAGGGGCCCTTGCGGGATGGACTACAACTCCCAGCAAGCAGCGCGCCCCGGGTGAGGGGGAACCAATAGCCACTCCGCTCACATCCAGCGCTGGCGCCCGGGACCAATAGGACGAGGGCTTTCGGCGGCTGCACTGCCAGCAGCGAACATGGCGCCTCCCGCGCGCTACTGCGTCCCCGGTGAGTGCGGGCCCGGAAAGGAGGTGATGGTGGTCGAGTGCCCAGGGCAGAAGAGGAGGCTCCTGGAGCTTGGGAGGTGCCCAGGGCAGGGGGCGGCTCGGGGCTGGGGTGCCCGGAGAAAGGGCGCTCAGGCGGGGAGTGCGGGAGAGGGCGGCCTGGGGCCGAGTGCCCGCGGGCGGACGGGGCTCGCCCGGGGGCTGCAGGGCGGGACTGCCCGGGGGAGGGCTGCCCTGCCGCTCTGCGTCCCGCGCCTGGGGCGGTGCGGAGCCGAGGAGCCGCGGGGCGGGAGCGGGAGGCCGGGCGCGCTGGCGGTGCCAGCCCCTCAGCCCCTGCCCCGCAGGCGAGCGGCTGTGCAGCGTGGAGGAGGCCGCGGCTGGCAGCGGGACCTACACCCGGCACGGCTTCATCTTCTCCTCGCTGGCCGGCTGCCTGGAGAAGAGGAGCGAAGACAGTGGGGTAAGCACGGCCGCGGCACCCTGCCCTTCCCTGAGCCGCTGCTGGACACTGAGGCTTCGTCGCCCCTTCCCAACTTGGAAGGGCCAGCCAGTGCCTGCTGCAAGCCCGGTCCTGCGTGACCCTGCGTGTGGGCCATGCCCCAAACCAACCCTCCTGTCTGCTGCCCCGCAGCTGCCCGTCGTGTCGGTGGTGAGAGATGCTGAGTCCCAGCTCCTGCCCGATGTGGGGGCCGTGGTGACATGCAAGGTAGGGCACCGTGATGGCAGACCTCGCCACTTCCACCAGGCTGATATTTCCTCCTTTGCATGTACGGGGTGGGCTGAGGAGACCCCGGGCTAGTTAGTACACTCCATACAGCTTCCAGCAGGGCAGAGGCAGCCCAGTGGCTCCCTGGGGTCCCTTACCCACAGAAAAGCCAGATATTGGTGCAGCAGTCACCTCTCAACTCTCCCTACCCCGAGGCTTAGGTAGGCTGAGGGGAAATTTTTCTTTGCCTTCCAGAGCTCTTTCTGGTCCCCCTTTGTGGGGGGCAGTGCCTGTAACAGCTTGGAGGAAGGGTGGCATAGAGCAGGGATTAGTTTCCTCATGGTCCTGATGGTGGGAGAGAGACTGGGGTCACCGCAGATCTCAGCCTTATTCCTGTGTCTTGAGTTGCACAAGGATCATGTTGCTTACTGCCAGCTGTCCCACAGCTTTGGTCACGGGGAGGGGGCCAAATGAGATAGAAAAACCCTGTCCTGCCTGCGCTCTGCCCTTTCCCTGCCTGACTCCTCTTTTCCTTGGACAGGTTTGCAGCATCAACTCCCGCTTTGCCAAGGTGCACATCCTGTACGTTGGCTCCACGCCGCTGAAGTCCACATTCCGGGGGACGATACGGTAGGGAGTTGTGTTTTTCATGGTATAGGGTGCCAAGCACCCCATCATCAGGGGGAGAGGAAGCCTCTTCTGGGCAGTGTTGTCAGCTGCCCTGCCTGGAGCACTGGGCAGGTGTCCAGCATGTCCTGGCCAGCACCCAGGGAGGCTGAGGCAGCTCCTGCTGCAGGACAGAGAGTCATCTTTGCTCACTGGTGCTAAGATTCCTCATCTCCTTTTTCAGGAGAGAAGATATTCGAGCCACAGAGAAAGATAAGGTCAGTGAGGCTCTGCTGGTGACTCTGCTACCACAGCTGCCCCCACTCCTTCCTTCTGCTGGTGGAGGGCATTCATCTTGCCGCTGACGAGCACCCCAACATGCTGTGTGGTTTTGCCGGCTCTCTCCTGTGCAGGTAGAAGTGTACAAGAGTTTCCGCCCTGGTGACATAGTACTGGCCAAGGTTGTATCCTTTACCCACCTGGCACAGCAGGTTTGCTCAGTCCCCTCAGGGAGGCCTTTCCCTTAACCTCCACCTGACCAGATCTCGCTGGGGGACGCGCAGTCCAACTACCTGCTGAGCACAGCAGAGAACGAGCTGGGTGTAGTGGTGGCACGCAGCGAGGCAGGTAGGGACAAGCTCTGGCAGGTCTTCCTCATCGCTGCTGGAGGGGCAGCTGTTCCTCCTCCCTTTCCACACGGAGGAACTGTTTTGGGAAGGGGAAGCCCTGACAGATGGTGTCCCTAGGGGTGCAGATGGTGCCTATCAGCTGGTGCGAGATGCAGTGCCCGCGGACACACACCAAGGACTTCCGAAAGGTGGCCCGTGTGCAGCCCCAGTTCCTGCAGACCTAGCATAGACACTGCAGGGCAGGGAACTCACGCCTCTTCCACATCTTCAAGAGGCTGGAACAGCTGGATGAGCCCTTGCTCGCAGGATGGGTTTTGTATTTCTGGATAATAAATACTTTTTGAGAGCTCTGTGATTGCTCAGTTATGGGGAGGCCAGGGCTGCCTGCAGCCCACTGTTGAGGGGCCAGCTTCCCCAGCATGGCAGCTGGGAGGAAGGATGTGTTCCCCACCCGTGGCTGGGGAGGGGAGCAACCCAGTGGCTCTGCCACAGTGAGGCGAACAGCAGAGCTCTGGTTTGCGGCTGGGTGGTGCTGGCTCCAGATACCAACCCTCACCAGGGTGGTTTCCAGCAGAGAGCAGCTTGGTCTCCCTGCCCTGCTGATAACCAGTACAGGCTGCGGCTCAGCCCTGGGGCACCGCATCTCCTCCAGGCGTACATGCCCTGCCTGCCTCTGGGGACAAGGGTGTGCCTTAAAACCAAGAGTAACAGGGCGTCACCCTCCCCGCAGGGATTGCAGAGCCGTGCTTTGCTCCCCGAGCCCAGAACTTCGGCACCCCCACCTTGGTGCCCAGCAGTCGCTGCTGCCTCGCAGACACACGGTAGGAACCTGCAGGAGGTGGCAAAGGAGAGCACCCACACCTCGTTATTGCGCATGACTCCTTTATTGAACTGGAACGAGACACAGCTGCTATGGTCGGACAGTTACACAGACCCCCTGCAAGCCCAGGCTCGCGATGCTGGCAGAGGGGGAGGCCACAGTGACAGGGCCACTTGGGATAGGGCACAACAGCACCTGCTTCAACAGCAGGACTGGGATGAGCTTCAGCTGGGGGAAGGGTGTGGTGGACATGGACTTCCAGACGACAGGCTCCCGCTCCCTCTCCCTCCCTCACCTTCTCCCAAGGCAATAAGTTAAAGCAGGGGCTGGCAGAGCTAAGTCCAGAGTCATGAGTACCACCCTTAGTACCACCAAAATACAACCCTTTCAGCATCTATGCACCACAGTCCTTGTGCCACGCACCCATGTGGGGACAGGGTACTCATCTTGGTCACTGCCTGCACTGTGCTCGCCCCACTGCTCCCGAGATGATTAAATCAAGCAACAAAACTACAGTAACCAGGTGACAAGAACTGCTGGGGAAGCAAAGCAGAGGAGGAGCCTGGCACAGTGAGGGATCATTCAGCACATCCCCCTGCAGACAGGGTCCCAGGGCTGGGATCTCAGTGTGGAAAGGTGTGTGAGCGCTGCCAGGGCTCCCCTTCACACCAGACTGTGCGCACAGCCCCTCGCACCCAGGCTGTCTGCAGAGGGGAGCCTGGTCCCAAGGGAATGGGCCTAATCCTGGAGAGCTGCTCCAGCTGCGCAGCTCCAAGTTCCTACAGCTGTGGGAGGTGTGCAACAGAGGGGTGGGGGACAGTGGGGGGCTCTACTACGTGCAAGCCTGTTGCCCGCCCTCACTTCTTGACCTTGCCCTGAGCAGCGACAGCCTCCATGGCCTTGCGCACCGTCTCCTCATCCCCCAGGAACTGCATGGGCTTGACGGGCTTCAGGTTCTTGTCCAGCTCGTAGACAATCGGGATGCCGGTGGGCAGGTTCAGCTCCATGATGGCCTCTTCCGACATGCCTGCAGACACGGGCACCATTGCTTGTGGCCCCACTCACACACTGCCAGCTGGGGCAGTGGGGAGACCCCACAAAACTCGCGCTGGGCTGACGTACCTTCCAGATGCTTGACGATCCCACGCAGGCTATTGCCATGGGCAGCAATAAGGACTCGTTTGCCTTCTTTGATCTGTGGGACGATTTCCTCATTCCAGAAAGGCAGAGCCCGGGCGATGGTGTCCTTCAGGCTCTCGCATGTCGGCAGCTGGTCCTCTGTCAGATCAGCATAGCGACGGTCCTGGGAGAATGACCAGGCTCAGACTGCAGCACAAGGCAGTGTAGGGTGGTGGCAGCAGCAACGCCTTCATTCCCCCACCCCCCAAGTTCTCTGCGTAGGGACCTGCTACACGTAGGCAAAGCTAGGCTTGGAAGCAAGGAAGTGCCTTTGAGCTCTGAGGCTGCGCTCAGTTATGGTCAAGGCTGTGAGCCCTTCCTGGGTAAAGGCCCATGTTCCTTGCTCTGGGTGAAGAACCAGATCAAACATCCATGCATGGGTCACAGGACTAATGATTAACAGAGGTGTCATTCCCCTCTGCTTTCAATCTGTCCATGCAATGTCCAGGGGTTCAACTCCCCTGGGACTGAGTGGGACAAACTCAGCCCAACACCAACGCCCTGGCTGCTGCAACAGAGACAGAGGAGACCTCGTGGGGGAAACCAGCCCACGCTACAGGGACCCGAGGAGCCTGGCAGCAAGGCAGATGAAGAGCAACGGGTCTTACCTTGCTGATGGTGCTGTAGAAGGGGTGATCGGACTGCATGGGAGGCGGAGGGATGTCATACGAGCGCCTCCAGATCTTCACCTGTGCCTCGCCGTGCTTCGCCGCCGTCTCGGCCTTGTTCAGACCGGTGAGAGCTCCGTAGTGCCTCTCGTTCAGGCGCCAGGTTCGGATAACGGGTAACCACATCTGATCGATGGCATCCAGGACGGTCCAGAGGGTACGGATGGCCCGTTTCTGTACCGAGGTGAAGCAAATGTCGAACTCGAAGCCGGCGTCTGAAATAGACCAGGAGAAAGGGGGTGCGGGGGCACCACGGAGGTGAGTGCCGGGCCTTACGCAACCGGTGAGAGGCCAAGGGCGGAGACCGCGCCGTTACCGGCCGCCTCCTCGCAGCCGGCGGAGCGCCCCACCGCGCGCTGCGGACGGCAGGGAGGCGACGGGTACCGGAGAACGGGGGGCTCTCCGGTACCGCAGAACCTGTGGCTCTCCCCTCGGCCCCGGAGGGGCCGCCGGCACCGGGGGGCCTCAAAGCCACCCCCGAGAGGCCCGAGGCGGCCGCACCCCCCCCCCAGCCCCCATCGCTCTCCCCCCTCCCCCGACCCCCTTGCCCCGGTACCTCGCAGGGCCTCGCCGCCGCGCCGCGCCTCCTGCTGCCCGGCGGGGCTGAGATCGGCATCGTACCAGCCGCTGAAGCGGTTCTCCAGGTTCCAGGCGCTCTCGCCGTGGCGGATGAGGACGAGCCGATAGGCGGCCATGGCGGGAACGGCACCGAGAGGAGGCCGGTCTGCGCGCGCTCCCTCGCCTCGCGCTGCCGCCGCTGCCGCCGCGCGCGACTGACGCTCCCGGCGCCGCCCCGCCCCCCCCGCGCGCGGCGAGGCGAGGGGGGGGGGGGGGCCGGTGCGCACGCGCAGGGCGGCGCGCGGGCGGAGGCGCACGTAGCGCATGGCGCGCGCGGGAAGGGCGGCGCGACCTTCAGCGCGTGACGTCACGGGCGCGGGGCGGCCCGCCCGGGGTCCCGCGCGGCGCCGGGAGCGGAGCCGGGGCCCGCGGTTCCGCAGAGCGGCAGCACCGGCGGCGCCGGCCCTCCCCGTCAGGGGGACGCTCCTTCGGTGGCTGCCCCGGGTCTCCCGCCCAAGCCCCCGCGGGGGGCGACCCCGCTCGGCTTCCCCGGCCCCTCTCCCGGCCCGCCCTGAGGGCAGCCTTGCCCTCACTCAAGATGGCGGCGGGCGCCGGAAGCGGAAGGGAGGGGGCGCGGCGCGGCGGCACGCGGAGCCGGGCCCAGCATGGCGCGGAGCGGGCGGCTCCGCTCGGGCGCGGCCAGCAAGCTGAAGCGGTGGCGGAAGGGCCACAGCAGCGACTGCAACCCCGAGACCCGCCAGCACCGCCTGGCCGCCCGCAGCCGCTTCTGCAGCCGGCCCGCGGGTGAGGGCTCGGGGCAGGGGACGCAGCCCTGGGGCGGCCTGTGCCGGCCCTTCCCGGCGGGGGCTGCGGGGCGAGCCGCCGCGTCCCGAGGGCTGCGCTGGGGACAGGGTGGCCCGGAGCGCTGGCTCCCACGCCGCGGGGCAGGCAGCGGCAGCAAACCGGGGAGCAGAGCCGAGCCCGGGGCATGACGAGTGTGTCCTCGTTGCCGTCCCCCTGACGCACTGACACGGGGCACGGCCTGCAGTGAGCCCACGGCAGGAGAGGCCAGGCCTTTCGGCTCCCAAAAGCTCCTGGCCCTGCCTGTAAGTGCTGCTGTGGCGTCTGGCGCGGAGACAAACGCGACCGACTGCTGCTCTGAAGGCTGCACGGTGGGCAGGACAGACCTTGGAGCACTGTAGTCTGTGAGGGGCTGAACCTGTGCCTTGGCGGTCTGGTTGTCAGGCCTGCAGGTAAACTTTGCAGTTCTGAACGTACTTCTTCACCCCAGCAGGGAAAAGCAACTTGACAGTAGATGCCTTGAAGCTGCACAATGAGCTGCAGTCAGGATCCCTGCGTTTGGAGCGAAGGAATGACAGTGCTCAGTGCTGTATGGAGGAGGATGATGCTGTGGAAGCCACCACGGAAAAGTCCTCTGGCACCTTCCTGAGCGGGTTGAGTGACTGCACCAACGTCACCTTCAGCAAAGTGCAGCGCTTCTGGGAATCCAACTCTGCTGCTCACAAAGAGGTACAGGCAGGAGCAGCACGGGGAGGGGGTGCCTGGTGGGGACAACCCCCCAGGTGCCAGGGTGAGGGCACTGACCTACTCTGCTTGTTGCCTGTAGATCTGTGCTGTGCTGGCAGCTGTGACAGAGGTGATCCGCTCGCAGGGCGGCAAGGAGAGCGAGACAGAGTACTTTGCTGCACTGGTGAGTGACAGTCCCGGGGAGGAGGTGTGAGGGGAGCTGCTGTTGGCAGCGTGGTTGGGCTTCAGGAGGGTTGGTGCAGGAAGGTGCCAAGGCCCTGGGTTTCCTTTAATAGAGATGCTGCTGGGATTGGTTGAGGAATTGGGGCTGGGGAAGGGCTGGCCTGGGGTGAACCTCCGCTGCCCCTTGCTGACCCGTACTCTCTTCCTAGATGACCACACTGGAGGCAGTTGAGTCTCCTGAGTCGCTGGCTGCTGTTGCCTACCTGCTTAACCTTGTCATAAAGCGGTGAGTGGCAGCAGAGGAGTGAGAAGAGCTACTTGGCCCCATCATGGAAGAGGGGCTGGTGCTGTCCCCCCTCTCTAGGCTGGGGAAAGGACCCATCAGGAGCAGACTGGGGATCCTGTTCCCTGCATGACTGCCACTAGCTGCCCTCTCCTCATCCCACTGACATGCTCCTTTTTCCCGGCAGGGTCCCAAGCCCTGTGCTTATTAAAAAGTTCTCAGATGCCTCAAAAGCCTTCATGGGTATCGTGTCTTCACAGGCTTGCAGCAGCTCCACCTCTGCTCTGCGATGGGTGAGTAGCCAAGAGGGGCAGCCAGTTCTGCCCAGAGGTTTGCTGAGGTGGAGACTGGTGGTGTTGGGTGCTCGGCCTGAGGCCATTGCAGTGAGGGAGGGTCTCTGTGGGATGATGCAAATGCTGCTGTTGCTCCCATGTTGTAGGTCCTCTCTTGCCTTGCCACGCTGCTGCGGAAGCAGGACTTGGCAGCCTGGAGCTATCCTGTTACCCTCCAGGTCTATCACGGCTTACTGAGCTTCTGTGTTCATACCAAGCCCAAGGTGAGCTCCTGGTTCCCCTGGCAAGTGATGATGCTGCCTCTGGGGCTCGTTTCTGGGGCTGGCTGTGTCCTTGGGGTCTGTGGCTTCTATCTACCTGGGCTCTCCTTCCCCCAGGTGCGGAAGGCGGCACAGCAGGGCGTGTGCTCTGTCCTGAGGGGCAGCGAGTTCATGTTTGGAGATGCAGCCCCCGAGCATCACCCTGCGGCACCCTCCACTGCCAAGTTCTGTGTGCAAGAGATCGAAAAAGCTGGAGGTGTGGGGTGCTGGAGCAAGGGGTCTGCAGATGGGGGGCCCTGTGGCTGTGGGAGAGTAAGAACTTGAAAGTAAGAGGGGAGGGTGCAGCACCCTGGATCGCTGGGGAGGGTATGAGACACCTCTGAGGTGTTCTGGAGGGTCATCAGCCCCATGCCTGTGGATTTAATCTTCCCAGAAGCTGGGGAGGTGTTCATCCCAGCTCTGTGGGTCAGAACCAGTGCCATTTCAGGGCGCTCGGAGGGCTTTGCCATGGGGTGTCACAGGCTCAGACATTGCTTCCACAGGCACCAAGGAGGCGACCACCACCTTGCACGTCCTCGCTCTGCTGCGGGACCTGCTGCCCTGCTTCCCTGCAGCCATGGTGAAGACCTGCTGCGAGACCTTGCTCCGAGTCATGACCCTCAGCCATGTGGTGAGCGTCCCCACACCATGGATGGGGAGGGTAGCCCCTTCCCCCTTGGCTGCACCCTGGAAGTGCTCAAACTCCCTCAGCTTCTGGCTGTGAGCCTGGAAATGCAGGATGCAAACACGGAGGAGCCTGGAGCAGCTGGTGCTTGCTGGCCTGCCTGCTGTGGAAGGGGAGGCTGAAGATGGTGCATAGTCACAGCAGTGCTGGGCTTCCTAGGGCAGAGCCTGCTCTGGGAAGGGGGACAGTGCAAAGCAGAGCCCCCTTCTCCTGACACCATGTTCTTTGCAGCTAGTGACGGCATGTGCCATGCAAGCCTTCCACAGCCTCTTCAGTGCCCAGGCCAGCGTGGCCTGCCTGCCAGCTGAGCTCAATGCCCAGATCATCACTGTAAGTTTGGGGCACCAATGTGGAGAGGGACAGGACTGGCAGTGCCACCACACCCACCCACCCACCCACCCTTCTGCTTCCCTAGGCCCTCTATGACTATGTGCCCAGCACAAGTGACTTGCAGCCGCTGCAGACCTGGCTGTCCACCATGGAGCGGGCGCACATCAACCTGTGCAGGTGCAAGGAGGGACTGCAGTGGGGCAGGGGGAGAGGTGTCTGTTCGGTCTCTCACCTGCCTGGTCTTTCTTCTCTAGGCTGCAGAAGGACCTGTGCTGGGCTCACCTGCCCAGACTCTTCTCTGCTGCCATGAACTGCTTCCTCTCCCCGCATTCCCAGGTGGTGGCTGCGGCAGCGTGGACCCTGAAGGTACCACACATGATGGGGTAACTCTCCCTGTTCAGCTGCCATGGGCCTTACAGGGGGCTCTGCCCAGGGGCTAGGGGCTTGGGGCTTGCTGGGGCGTGGTGTGCCCCCTGTGCCTTCTAGGGAATCTGTGGCCCACTGTTGTCCCATTTTCCCATGCAGACCCTCCTGAGCGAGTGTATCGCTCCCCAAATGGAGGACCTAGGCACCATCTCTGGATCTGCCCCAGCCCCTGCCTCCTACCTCTGCAAGATGTTCAGGTGAGGAGCAGTGGTGTGGGAGAGGCTGGCCCTGTGAGCCCAGCTGAGCTCTGGGCAGCCTCTGCCCAGTCCCCAGTCGGGGCTGGCAGGCCTAGTAGACACCTTGATCACTGCTGGGTCAGTCCCTGCCAGCTTGATGTTCTCTCTCCTCAGGTCAGTGGAGGAAGGCCTGACCTACCGTTTCCATGCAGCGTGGGAAGAAGTACTGCGTGTGCTGGAGGTCTTCTTCAAGACATGTGGGAAGCAGTGCCAGCCCATCATGAGGAAGGTGAGCTGGGCTGGGAGGGCACAGGCTCTCTGGGGAGGTGGGTGGGTAGCTGTGCTGCTGCTGGGGCTGTGCTGTCATCTCCAGCTGCGGAGCGGGGCCGTCCCAGTGCCCGCTGTCCTGTCCGTGCATGGGCAGGGTGTGCGTAGCTCTGGGACTTGGCACCAGGACACACAGGGCAACTGGCAGTGAGTCACATGTGCCAGACCTGCCTCCATGGCTCTTCTGAAGCCATCCTACCCTGTCCCCACAGTGCCTCCAGTCCCTGTGTGACCTGCGTTTGTCCCCACACTTCCCCTACACCGCTGAGGTGGACCTGGTGGTGGGAGCTGCCGTGAGCACCATGGGCCCCGAGGTGCTGCTGGAAGCTGTTCCCCTGGAGATTGATGGCAAAGAGTGAGTACAGTCCTGGGATAGCAACTTTGCAGCCGTTAGTTAGATTTCTGTTCAGTCCCCCTGCTGTTCTGGAGGTGTTTGGCTCTGGCGAGCCTACCTATACCCACCTTTGGGGCTGGGTGGAGGTGCCTTCTGCTCAGCAGCTCCCCTGACCCATGCCTTCCCTCCCCAGGGAGACGCTGGATTTCCCCCGCAGCTGGCTCCTGCCGGTGCTGCGGGACTATGTGCAGGGTGCTCGGCTCGGCTTCTTCACCAGCTACTTCTTGCCCTTGGCGGCCGCCCTGAAAAGCAGAGGTGAGGAGGGGGGTGGCATGGTGGGGATCCCAGTGGGTGCAGTCCTGTGCTCCCAGGAGCCCAAGGATGCTCCATGGGACCTCCCTTCCCTCCCCTGGGGTTGAGTGGAGTTTTGCCAGCTCTACTGCTCCACTCATCTCCCCCTTCTCTTCCACAGCCCTAGAGTTTACCCAGGCAGGGAAGAGCGTGGAGGCCAAGATCTACGACACGTTGCAGTGGCAGGTAATGAGGAGTGCCCGGTAGCCCTGCCGTGGTGTTCTTGTGGTACCAGGCTGGGGTGTGGTGACTTGGGCGATGGGTGCTGGCCTCCCACCTCTTCCTTTGCCTTCCAGGTCTGGACCCTGCTGCCTGGCTTCTGCACCCACCCCACGGATGTGCTGGGGGCCTTCAAGGGGCTGGCCCGCACCCTGGGCATGGCCATCAGCGAGCGCCCCGACCTCCGCCCCACCGTGTGCCAGGCCCTGCGCACCCTCATCCACAAGGGCTGCAAGACAGGTTGGAGAGAGACAGACCCTTCAGTTGGTTCCCTGTCCCACAGGGTGACCTGGAGAGGGGAGATGCTGATCTGTAGCCCCCTGTCATTCTCTCCCTAGATGCGGAGCGGGCAGAAGTGGGTCGCTTTGCCAAAAATTTCCTGCCCATCCTGTTCAATGTGTACAGCCAGCCTGAGGAGGATGGAGGCAGCAGTCCTCAGCGCCGCTCTGTGCTGGACACTGTCCGTGCCTACCTGACCATCACCAACCCCCAGGTGAGGGTAGCCTAGGGCAAGCTGGGCTAGCTTGGGCCAGTGTCTCCCAGTCAGACCCAGTTTGATGGGGCTGTGGTGGGTGCCCGACTGGAGAGGACAGGAAGAAAGAAGCTGGGCAGAGAGCAACCTTTCCGTGCCCTCAAGGGAAAATAATCCATCCCAGCCAGTGGGATGTGTGTGGGACTTCCCACTCTTGCAGCCACACCTGCCACATCGTGCATGAGCCCTTTGGGAATTTGTCCAGCTCTTTTTGGACCCTCCAGTGCTGGTCTCCACAGAGTCCTGCAGTGAGGCATTTGTGAAGTAGATTGCAGATTTCTGAAAAAGTGCTCCCTTCAGTCAGTTCTGATCCTGCTCTTTCAGATGGTGTGCGGGTTCCTGCATAAAGCCAGTGAGAAGCTGACCAGTCCTGAGAGCTCTGAGTTTGCCAGGTAACACCCTGGGGCTGGTACTAATAGATAAAGCTGCAGCTTCCTCCTGATGAGCAGCACTAGGACACTCATGCTGTCCCATGTGGGATATGTTATTCTTGTGCATTTGATGAGACTCACGCTTTGGTCAGGCAGTGTTAGTGATGCTGCAGCTACCCACCTGTGTGTCCTTCTGTGCTGCAGACTCTCCATCCTGGACCTGGTGGTGGCAATGGCACCCTATGCTGATGAGCAGTCCCTGGGCTCCCTGTACCGCACCATCCAGCCTTCCCTCCAGGTGAGTTGGCCACCAGCCACCACAGGCACAGGGGTGCAGTGAAGCACCGTCTGCTTGTTGCCAACCTGGACCATGCTCTGGGAGCTTGAGCAGCTGCTGCAGGGAACAGGTGTCTGCTGGGTGGTGGGGGTGCTGTGGGGGTCCCTTCAGACACGGTGGCCAGGAGCTGCCCTGACGGTGGCTCGTGTTGGCCGTCCCTGCAGAGCAAGGAGCACAGCATGCAGAAGAAGGCGTACCGTGTGCTGGAGGAGGTGTGTGCTGCTCCCCATGCACCCTGCCAGGCCTTCGTCCGCTCCCACCTGCCGGACCTGCAGGCAGCGCTGCTGGACTCGCTCAAGAGCGCTGCGTCCCCAGCCAAGAGGGTGAGAGAGAGGGCTGCGCTGGCCCAGCTTGGCCCCTGCCAGGAGAGGATGGGGAAAGGGCAGCTGGTGTGTGTCCCTGGGTGTACCAGTGTTGGCCTCTTTCTTTCCCCAGCCCCGGCTGAAGTGCCTGTTCCACATCGTGAAGCAGCTCTCTGCAGAGCATGAGGCCTTCATCACCGCCCTAGTCCCAGAGGTGAGCATGGTCCCCAGGGGAACCAGCTGATTTTGGCCATGGTGGAGACGGCAGGGTTGTGATGTGCCCATGTGCCTGCAGGTCATCCTCTGCACCAAGGAGGTGTCAGTCGGAGCCCGCAAGAACGCCTTCATGCTGCTCGTGGAGATGGGACATGCCTTTATCCGCTTCGGGCCCACCCCCCAAGGTGAGCTCCTGCTCTGTTTGCTCAGCCCAGGGCGATCGCACCCCTGCCTGGCACCCCACCAAAAAAGGCCTGGGATGCTGCTGGGCGGGGGGCAAGAGATGGGTCTGAGTCATTCCCCTCCTGCAGAGGCCATGCAGCGGTTCCTGCTCCTGGTCTACGCGGGGCTGACAGGCTCCGTCACCATGATCAGCTGCACAGTGCTGGCGCTGACCCGCCTGTTCTTTGAGTTCAAAGGTGAGCAGGAGGGCTGGGGGGACAGAGGCAGCACCTTCTGGCAAAGGTGGCTGCTGGAAGGAGGCTGGCTGTGGCTGAACCTTGCTGTGGTTGCAGATCACCTGGAGCTGAGCGTGGTGGAGCAGCTCTTGCAGAACGTCTGTCTGCTGCTGGCCTCCCGCACACGGGACGTGGTGAAGGCAGCTCTGGGCTTCCTCAAAGTCATGCTGCTGCTGGTGGACACCAAGCTGCTGGCCAAGCACATCCAGATGATGGTGAGATCCTGCATGGGATGCCCTGAGGAGGGTGGCGTGGCAGAGCTGGGTCTGTGTTGGGTGTCTTCAGCTGCACCCTGCTTCTGCCTGGAAGCCAGGGTGGCAGAGAAGACAGTGAGGAGGTCCTTCTTCTGAATGCTGGCATGAACCTGCCAGAGAACCTCCTGCGCAGGGAGACCCCCTCACAGTCCTGCTTGGGGTGGATGTGGGGAGACAGTAGCAGGGTGAGCAAGGTGGCTGTGCAGGAGAAGTGTAAGAGGCTGGGTGCCCAGGGCAGGGGTGCTGTGGTCTTGAGGGTCTCTGTCCTGGCAGCTGGAGGCCTTGGGGAACCTTTCAGATGACATGAGACGCCACTTCCGTATGAAGCTGCGAAACCTCTTCACCAGGTTCATCCGCAAATTCGGGTGAGCCGGGGTCTTCTGGGTCAGACTGGAGCTGCACTGGAGCAGCGAGGGAGCTCCCTAGGAAGGAGTGTGGGAGGAGTTGGGAGCTGACCACTCTCTGTGCTTCTCAGCTTCGAGCTGGTGAAGGGGCTGCTGCCAGCTGAGTATCACAAGGTGCTGGTGAACATCCGCAAGGCAGAAGCCCGGAGCCGCAAGCAGCGCGCCCTGCGGCAGGCGGCTGCAGATGTGGGTGAAGAGGAGGCACCTCCAGCACAGCCCAGGGGAGACAGGTAAAGATGGGGCAGGGGTGAAGAAGGAGCAGCCCTGTCAGATCTAGCGGTAGGGACATCTCCAGCACAGGGGTTGCTGTGTGCTATGGGGCAGGCTGGGGTCTGCATTCGTGGGCTTGTTCCACTTCTGTTATCCTCTTGGCCTTTTGACCAGCATGGAGGAGATCCTGGCTGACTCAGAGGATGAGGAGAAAGAAGAGGAGGAACGGCAGCGGAGCAAGGAGCGGAGGAAGCAAGCACGGCAGAAGGGCCAGGCCTGGCTGAAGGAAGGGGAAGAGGATGAGCCTCTCAACTTTCTGGACCCCAAAGTGTCCCAGCGGGTGTTGGGTGAGGAGTGGAGCTTCAGGTGGTGGGATGGAGGGGTGGGAGCTGGTGTGATGTACAGGGGCCCTGGGGGTACGACTGCCCCCAGGAGTGGGTACTTCCCCAGGCCCTGATCCCACTCTCTGTGAGCAGCCACCAAGCCAGGCCGTAAGCAGTCCAGAGGAGTCAGCCATGACTTCCAGGTGTCTGAGGATGGGCGCCTGATCATTCACGAAGAGGAGGAGGATGTGGACAATGATGAAGCCAAAGGTACTGCCAGTTGGGCAGGGGCACCCTACTCCTGCAGCAACTCTGAGGACTGGCACAGTACTGGGGCTCTCCTGTACGTGCATCCTGCACTGACCCTCTTATCCTGTGCTGTAGGAGCAGATGACATGGCAGATGTACTGCAAGATGTGGGTCTCCGTAGTGTGAGTACAGGGTTCCTGGTCCTGAGGAGATGCTGGGGAAACTCAGCTGTGCCAAACCCCTTCCTGTGCCACAGCAGCTCTGCCCAAGAGCTGGTGGGGACTCTGGGCATGTGCCAGTTTACTGGAGGGGTGTGAGGGGCTGGCTGGGGCAGGGGATGTGTGTGGGCAGTCTGGAAAGTCTCTGGCCCCTATGGGAGATCAGGGGTCCATGGGAGGGCAGAACTAGCTGGACAAGCCAGCTGCAGGATCCCTGCTGCATTCTTCTGCAGAAGAAAAGCCAGAAGCGTCGGTTCAGAGAGGAGCCAGATGATGAGGAACCTGAGACTGGGACCTGCTCTCAGTACAAAGGTAAGTCCTTTGCCTGTGCCTGGTTTGGGGCTCCCCAGGGGTCCAGAACCACATCCCATCTTACTGGGCTGCTCCAGGACAGCTGGAGCAGAGCTCTGTGCTCATGGGAAATGGTTACCCTTCTCTGCTGTCCTCACACCCAAGAGCTGGAGGCAAAAACAGAAACAGCTTCTCCAGCCCTGGTGCATTCTAGTATAGGAAGTTGGAAGGGGGAGCTCTGAAACCTCTTTTTAACACACATTCCCTGTTTTCCAGCTGGAGGCTCTGGGATCCACCGGCAGCTGGACAAGGAGCCAGCCTTTGGTGCAGAGTACAGATCCAAGGTGAGTGACCTGGGGGGTGGCAGGGTTTGTGGGGGGAGATGCCTGGGGCTCTGCTTGGGCAGGATTGCTGCTGGTCTGGGAGGACAGGAAGCACCCAGTGCTTGCTGAAGGTCTGGTCCAGCAGTGCTAAGGATGGGAGAGAAATCTGCTCCAAGAGGAGCTGTCAAACATTCAGTACCTGTGAACTTTTCCAGCCCATCTTGGTGTCCTGCCCTTGCTGTGGCCAGTTGCCACTCACCTCTCAAAGCAGGTGTCTGTAGCATCATCTGAGTGGGGAATTGGCTCCAAGGGCCATGTGCTCAGCTGGCACCTGTTACAACATAGGCCAGGTGCCAGGGTTGGACCACAGCAGGACACATGCATCTCCCATGGTGCTGCATCTTCTCCAGTGTCACTGTCTCCCACAGAAAGGCAAAGGTGATGTGAAGAAGAAGGGCCAGCTTGACCCCTATGCCTACATCCCCCTGAACAGAGCTGGACTCAACAGAAGGTGAGAATAGCTGGGAAAGGCACAGGGTGGTGAATGATGCAAAAAAAATGGTTTGATCCCACTTTTTATTGTTACATTTTTGGGGGGAACCCCTTGCCAGCCTCTGCTCCACTCCTTGTGGAGCTTGGAGCATCCCTATGCCTCAGCTGTGCTAACCCAGCCTTCTGCTTCTTCCTCCCTCCAGGAAGCGGGCAAAAATGCAGGGCCAGTTCAAGGGCCTGATGAAGGGTGCCCAACGCGGGGCCAAGGCCGGCCGCAGGAACCGTCCGAAGGCCCAGCGCCCATGAAGAGCCTTGGGGGCACCTGCCCAAGAACAGACAACACCCTGTGGCCTCTGGGCACAGGAGGATGTGGTCTTCATGAGTGGAGCAGGGGGGACTTGTCTGCAGGACATGACCTGCATCTGTCTGAGACTCACTGGGAAGCCACCCTGTTGTATTATGGACTTTTGGCCCAAGCCCTGCCCTCCTGTGCCTGGAGGAAGGCGCTGGGTGCCTGGTGCCAGGGTACATGTGTGTGTGTGTGAGAGCAAGCAACATGTAATAATTCCTCTGTATTGATAAACAGCCACTGTTCCTACACAGCCCAGATTCCTACTCTCTTTCCTTAAGGGCTGTGTCCCCTGTGCTCTGCCCACTGCCTCAGCTCAGCAGGACCTGCATCAGCCTGGGACCCAAGGCCAGAGCCCTCTCCTCTGCCTGGAGCTTGCTTGGGGCCACCAGGAGCCCCACTGCAGTACAGAGCAGTGAGATACAGCCTGTGTCCCCTGCCCTCCTGGCAGACTTGCAGTGGGGCTCAGTCATGCAGTTGGCTAAAGAGAGAATCCAGATGATGTGAAAAGTCCTTTGCTACAACCAGCTGCCTTACACAAACTCCTTTTTGGCAACATCTTCTGGATGAACAGGGTCTCAGCCTGGGGATCTGTGCCATGTGGGGAGTGTCTGCCATTTGGCTGCCACTGTTTTTGGTCCTGCCTCTTGCCCCAGCCATTCCTGGTTGCAGTACAGAACAGTTAGCTAGAAATTTCTTCAAATTGGCTAGAAAACTGCTACTGCAAACCTCTGTGTCTTGCCCTTCCCCTTACCTATGAGAGCCGAGAAAAGCCCTTTCCTCTCCTTTGGCCACCTGCCAGCTAAGCCTGAGCAGCGCAAGTAATCCTTGACCTTTTTAGCTGCCCAGCCATCTCAGGTTGGCCTGAGCATCTGTTTTTACCCAGTGACTTCAGCACTGAGCCTGAAAGATGGTGTTTGGCCAAAGCACACTGAAGAGAATGGAGCTGAGGGTACGGGTACAGGTCCCATTGCTCACACTGCAATGATCATGTATTTGTGATCGTAGCTGGCTTTCCTTTTCTATATTAAAAAGCCTTTGGTCCTTTGTCATTTCCTGCCATGGTAGCTTACATGCTGGAATTGCAACGCTTCTCAGTCTCCTAATAAGCTAAAGGGATTGTGCTTGTTTGGCCTTTTACTGCAGGATTTTCTGGAGGCTGCAAATCCAGTTTTGTGACCCTGTCATGTGCGGCTTGCTTTTTTTAAGATCCTTTTAAAAGCCTGGGGGTAGAGAAGGAGCTCTTGTACTGGTATTGGTCCTGCCTTGTCTCACTTGGACCCTTAAGCCCCAGGGCCATGTTGAGGTGCTGCTGCTCTAATCCTGCCAGGAAGGAGAGCCCACAGCCTGGCCTATGGGAGAGGCGTCTCCAGTAGCACCTCCTGGCTATGTTCAGTCAGCAGGAGCTACATCCATCTTCCTCTGCTACCTGCAGCCTTGGCCTGATGCCCTCCCTCCCCTGAGAGCAGGATGGGGGGAAACAGGCACCATTCACCTTCTGAGCCCCCAGCGCCTGTAACATGTGGCTTCAGGCCCACCAGAGCTATCTGTCTTTCTACTTTCTCTTCTTGGAGAGAGTGCCTGGAGAAAGCTGTAGCTAATTCGTTTAAAGGCTCCAGATTACTTACTGTATTGTTCTTAATTTGTATGTTGTTGCTTAAATTAGTGCACGCCTGCGTGGAACGGAAGAGTTTCATTAGCACAGAGGATGGTGTTCGCCTGAGCTGCTGTCCAGAGCAAAGATTGTTCCACAACATTTTGTTAATCAGCTAATTAATCATGTAATGCCTAGAAACCCTTGAAGAGGAGACATCACCCAGCCCGAGGGAGGCTGGCTGTGCCTCAAGCCCGCTCCCCACCAGCAGCTGTCCCTGCAGGGAGCAGCGCCCTGTCCCAGAGGGCCACAGGAGGCTGCGCGCAGCTCTGCTAAGGGGCAGGGCGAGGGTGATGTGGGGTCCTGCCTCCTGCAGATGCCAGACACAAATATTTTGCAGTTACCTGCAGAGAAGTGCAAGAGAGGGATCCGCAGCGATGCTTGTCATTTGCTGCCATGCTGGGAGGTGGCGGGAGGCTCTTTCTTCACCCAGCAAGCCCTTCTTAGACCATGCACCTCCTTTCCGCAGGCTGCAGCAGGCGCTGGCTGTACCCGTGTTCAGCTCTGCTTGTGCAGCAAAGGGTCACGAAAGGCTCTTAACCTTGCCGGTACCCTCTGCAAAGCAGGTCGCCAAGTCGTGGGCGTGCTAGGCCCGCGTGAGGGAAGGCTGGCAGGACTACCAGCCTGCTGCAGGTGGCCCCTGGACTGGCTGGGACGGTTGCCCACCTTGGGCTTTAAGAGTTAAAATCAGGAGGAGAAGGGGAACATAACTGCTTCCCTACCCTAGGAGCTGCCTGCGCAGGCTGCGGCGCTGCTGCCGGCCAGCGGGACCCCTCCCCACGGGCGCGCCGAGGTGCCCCCAGCCCCGAGCCAGGACCTGGCACAGGCCGAGGTGCCGGGATGGGAGAACCTCCCGGGGGCAGCAGCATGAGGGGAATCTTGGTGTTCATGCTAGAACGATAGGCCGGAAGACAAAATTAAGTGCGGTTTTTTTTAAAGCGCCGAGGGACCACTACAGCTGAAATCTGGTAACTTAAAAAGAAAAGAAGTCAGATTAACTGCTAGTCCCCTCGGTGTTCTCATCTGCACTTTCACCCGTTCCTAAAGAGTGGTCTTTTTTTGGGTTGTAAACCCAGGTGTAGCAGGGGCACAGCAGCCCTGGCTGCGGGCGAGGCCGGGGCTGCCGCCCGCAAAGGAAAAAAGAAATAAATAAAACTGCTTTCCCGAGGTCTCTGCTCCGCTGGTTTCTCCTGGAGGGCCAGCGAAGATAAAAAGCCATCGGGCTGAGAGGCGGGGGGGGCTGGTGGCGGGACTCGTGCTCCCCGGGGCGCTCCGCGGGGCTCCGCAGGCTCGGGCAGGCCCTGCCGCGCCGCGGACACCGGGGCCGCCGCGTTCCTAAAGCCTCCCCGAGAGAAACCGGGGGGGCTGCCCCCCCGGCCTACGACTCCCAGCATGCCTCGCGCGCCCACCCGTCGCCGCCGTGCGCGCGGAACGGCAGTCGTCCCGTTCGAACCGGCCAATGGCGGGGGGGGCCGCGCCGGCGGCAGCCAATGGCGCTGCGCGTCGCGGGGGGGCGGGGCCAAGGGGGTGGCGCGGCGGGCCAATGGGGAGGCGGGGCGGCAGGTATGAGATGGCGGCGGCAGCGCGGGCGCCCGGCGGCAGGTAGGAGCGGGGCCGGCACCTCCGGCCCCTCCCGCCCCGGGGCGCCCTCCCTGGCCGCGGCGCGGCGCGGGGCGCCCCGCACCCGTCCCCGGGCCTGGGCCTCCGCCCGCCCCTTGCGGCGCTTCCCTGGCCAGCCGGGCTCCCGCCGGCCCTGCTGCGGCCAGGCGGCCGCTGCCCCGCCGGCCGTCCCGCCGTGCCCGGCAGCCCCGGTGCTCGGGGGGCAGCTGCGGGGGTGCAGGTGTCGCCGTGCGGTCTCGCCGTGCGGGTTTGGCGCCTGCCCCGCCGGCCCCGCGGGCTCAGCCGGGCGGTGCTGCATTGCAGGGGAAGCGCTGCCCGCTCCCGCTCCGCCTCCCGCGCCCTCCCGGCCCGGGCAGGGCGGCCGCTCCGCGGGGAAGCGCGTCCCCGCCCTCCTCTCGCAGGGGCGCGTGCCCGCCCGGCAGCCCTGCGCGGCTCCGGCGCAGCCGCTCGCTGCCCGCAGGGGTGCGGGGCTGGCTCCCTCCTCCCGCAGCCACACCGAGCGCTTGGCAGTTGCAGGGTTTGGTAGGGTGATGGCACTCTGTAGACTTGCTTTGCATCCAGCCCTTCCTCCCGTGCTTTGTCCACCGCTCACGCTTTTTTCCTTCTTCTTCAATATGCATACACCGTAAGCTTCGCTTAATTAATCTTTGTATGCGTTACCGTTCTGTGACTGCTGCCGAAACAAAACGATGGAGGCTGTAGGAGCACCTCAGTACAGCGGTAGTTTTGGGTTACTGCTGAAAAGCTGTAACATCTTTTCCTTTTTTTTCCCTCTCCTGCACATGTGCTATAGAGCTGCAATCTGAGTATCCCTTAAGTAGTGATTCTCGTGGACTCACAAAAGAGCTGAGGGCTGATGCCTCATACCCTGATTCACAGTGCTGCCTTGTTCTCTGCTGTGCAGGACCCATCCTGATGGCACTTGCTTATCTGGGAGAGTTGCTCTTGTGTTTGGGCTGAGGCAGAGCGTTGTTCTGGAGCAGAGGATGAAGAGATGATGCTCATTGTGGTTCATTAGAGCAGGGAGTGCCTAAAATGCTGGACCTAATAGAAGAATGAGTTTGCTCTGTGCAATTGATATTTAAAACATTCTTGGATAAAGCATTTAAGTGTGGCATGGATCAATCCAAATTATTGCATTTGTTTATTATAGGTTGATGGTTGTTCTTAGGATGTAATTCCCCAGTTCTTTACCCACCCCACTGTCCCTTTCCATCACCAGTGTTTGTAGTGGATAGATCAAAGCAAAGCCTTAAGTGTAAGTTTTACTCCTGTGCCTCCTGTCACCCCCAGCTAGCGCTAGCAAATCGATCTCTTGCTTTACAGGTCTATCACCACAAAGACCATAAAGCTTGCTGCTTTTAATTTTTTTTAAAGCATGCTATACCACCATAGTTTTGTCCCTATTTCCTTTCATATGGAGAGAAGTACAAGTTAGCAGTAAAGCTTGCACGCTGCGAGTGTGGTCTTACAGCATGCTGACTTGAAAACTGGGAATGAAAGCTAGTTGTCTTAACCTCCTTATCAAATGTTACTGAGCACGACAAAAGATGATTTGTGCGGGTCTCCCTTCTGTTTGTGGTCAATCTAACCTCTGCCTGGCTCTTCATAACTGAGAATTATGATCACAGGGTGCCAGACTGCTCTATTTCAAAAGAGAAACATCTGTCTGTCTAATGAATGTATTTAATGTTCAATTCAAACAGCACCTAAACATTTGCCAGACACACAGTGTTCACATTGGCCATTTGATATAGGCGAGGATGTGATGAGTGGAAGAGAGAAAGACATGGGCCTGGAAGGCAGAATGTGCTGAAAAAAGGACATAAGGCATCTTGCTAAAATGGCTTGATAGAGTGTTACTGCACAACTGGACATTTAAGACCTCATGTCATAAACAGGCAATGAAAGGAGAGACAATTGCCATCCATGTTTTACTGCAAATAGGAAAATGCTCACTGTAAATGTGAGTCTGTGGCAAAAAGTGACTTGCTGAGCATCATGCAGAAAAAACGGCTTTGCCTCTGAAATCAACCAAGTCTGAGAGCATGGCTACTTTTCTCTGAAGATAGCCTGGAGCTGGAGACAATCTTTCTCAAATGCTCCCTTCTCCACAACACTCACTCAAATCTTTGAAACCTAGGCTTGCATTTAACTCCCTACTTAGTCCAAGCCCCAACAGGCACACATCCAGACCCAAGCTCAAGACTGTGTTGCATTTGCAGTATTTTTGTATGTTTGCACATAACACTCTGTCCTGTTCTTGTCCAGGGCCTGGGGTAGGCTTGGACAACAGGATCCTTGTTCTGTTACGCTTCAGTTCATTGTCTGTTTGCATGAAGGGGGAGCATTGCTTGCCCACATAGCCCAAAGCAGCGTCTGGGTCTCCTTGCCAGCCTAGTCATTGCCTTGTTGCTGTGTGCACATTTACATGCATATGAAAATGTCACTGGGCTTCGTTAATGCTCCTTTAAAGGTGCCTGGGCACTCAGTTCAGTCTGAAGCTGAAGCTCTGAGTGCTGGGAAATCAAATTCCTTGTCCTAAAGGTCAACAGTCTCCAGCGTGTGTTGGTTTAATAAGTGGCATGAACAGATGGGAAGGAGACAGGGCAGCATGGAAATGTTGGCTGATATCTAATGGTTACACTGAAGTCAAGTCCTTAGTGGAAATACTGTCCCTCTGTAAACTGGTTTAGGCTCCTGGTTGCAGCTTGTGGAAAACAAAGCAGATTTTCCACTTGTTTCAGAGTTAGCTGTTTCTGTAGGATCTCGTTTTTGCGTGTTACCTAGCTGAAGGCAACAACAGGGAGCTGAGGCCCTTTCTTTAGCCTGTGTGCTGCTGAGTTCAGGCACAGCCCTGCTGTGCTGCTTTTGTGCAGAACCAGCAGGCTCTGGCCAAACCTATCCTGGGGACTGACACTGTGGGTCCCTCTGGCCCCAAGTCACAGGGGTCTTGGACCCAGCAGGGGAGAGAAATGAAAGGAACCCCACAGTGTGATGGATTTGGCTGCCTGTGTTTCACAGCTTCACAGGTCTAGAGTGTTCCTGGCCTCTCACCCCAGTAATGCATTACACTTACTGTTGTGTCTGACAAGAGTATTGAGCCCTTTTCTTTGAGGTGCAACAGCCTCCTCACCCCCTGACTTTTGGCCTTTCCCACCTCTATGCTAGGTAATTGCTATTAAGCTATCTAGAGTTTCCTCATAAATTTTTTCAGAAACTATCGATAGTGGGGAATGTGATAAGCTGCTTAAATAATTGCCTGCCAGCTGGCTTACAAAAACTTTTAATGTGTTTGCTTTTGGCCTATAAAGCTCTAATAATTTGGAGTCTGGCCAAAATATCCTTTCTTCCTGAGTGGTAATGTGGCAGCGCTGATTTTCAGAGGCAGGAAGTTCTCGGGGGAGTTGGCATTAGTTTCCCTTTTTGTTTTGCTGGAGCTCAGGCTCAGTGTTGAAATGTAGCTTTATGGTTTGGGCGTTCCACGTGGGCATTCCTACAGCCCCGCTCATGAGCTGTCATACAGCAGGAGACAAGTGTGCTGGGTCTGGCTGTGCCAGGGAGAGCGGGAAGCCTTTTAGGGAACATCCTTCACAGTGCTCAGGGGTGCCTGGAGCTCTCCTCTCACGCACATGCCACTCCACATCCTGCTCAGCAGCACAGAAATATATCACTGCTCCCTGGGCTCTGCAGAGAAACCGGGTGAAACCAGACCTGTCAGGCGGGATGGGAAGAGCAGCAGTTTCTGATCACTATGGGAGAGTTGCACAAGGTGACAGTATAGGTTTCTGTCATATGAATTCTAGTATCTGAGTGCAATATTCCAGCTTTTGACATCCTAGCTTGCCCAAATCCCCTTCAGAGGCAGCAGGGCCCCATTCCATTCAATCTGGTAAATTAATTGGGCTGCTTTGGGCATCTCTGTCTCTCTGGTACCGTGTGCTGCGCTGCTCTGCGGCTGGCCTAGCCTGTTTATCTCTGTGCCTCTGCAGCACTGACCAGATGTCACCAGCTCATTTAAATGCTGGCGTGCATCCAGGTGCATCTCATTGCAGTTCCAGCTTGTGAAAGTTTACACATCTGGAGCATGGGATGTGGCCTCTGACATACTCAGTGGTGTCTGCAGAGGATTGCTGATGAGAAGAGGGTTGACGTGCTCTCATCCTTTGCAGATGCCACCATGATACAAAATGCAAGCACGTGGCTTGCCCACTGCACCTCTAGAGCAAAGAAGCGTTGTAGAGTTACAAAAGTGTAATGAACAAAAGCAAAGAGCTGTGACTTTCCAAGTACCTTTGTTCTCTGTATTTGCCAGGCTACAACCCCAAAATCACTGTTGGGAGCTGGATGTGGGTCCTGACCCAGGTCTTGGTATCCCCTTAGTCCAGAAATAACAGCAGCAGTCAAGCCAACATGTGAGTGCTGCAGCACATTATACTTAAATTGCCTGAGCACTGGCAGATGATTTTGGGATGGGATTCTGAATGTGTTCTGGGCATGAGTTGGTGCTACCAGTTTTTTGTGATTATATCACACTGGGGCTGAAGGAAAACGCCCTCCCTTGCTGGGTTGCTCTGAGTTCCCAGACTCATCGCTACAATAGCTTGTTAATTTGGTTGTGCTGTTTTCATGTGATTGCTCAGTTTATCATGTCAGCAGTAGACCTCATTGTGCAGCTCCTCTTTACATCTGACCTGGACACTGGCTTGGAACTACTGGACTCAGAAGCATCTACATGGTGTATCTTTGCTGGTCTCTGAACAGCATTTTTCCCAGTCTCTCAAGGATGCCCAAGGGCATCTTCAAGTGTAAGGGTGACAATGAGAGGTGTATGCAGCAATTTCTGAGTTCTAGGGGCCAAAGAGGTAAAGGTAGGACTGGGCCATGGCTCTTATTGACTTCAAATATACTCAAAATGGAGAACTGAAGATTAAAAAGACATTTCAAAATGAGATTAAGGGAATGCTATCCTTGTTGGTAGAGCTATCCATCCACACTTGGAGGATACAACAGACATGTGTGGACCTTGCAGTCCACCCATCTAAGTGCTGAACAGACAAAAGTGGGAAGAAACTTTCCATCTGGGATACAAATGAAGTTGAAGAGCAGTCATTTGGCATGAGTCTGTGGACAAATGTTCAGTAAAGAATTTTAGAGTACAGAAGAAAGGTTTTAGGGTTCATGAAAAGAGTAGGTGTCCTTGCAGTTTCTTAGTTTCAGTGGTAGTCAAAGGTTGTGGTGGGTAATTCTGCAGAGCATGGGTCACAGCATTCAGGGCAGATACCACTTGGCCCCTCTGAGTACTTCAGATTTATGGTACATTATTCACAAAGCAAATAGCTTAAATTAGTAAAATAAAGTAACGAAGATGCATTGTTTTCTCATTATTATAATTATATGACTGGGACAGGGAAAACAACATCAATACAGTTTCTACACAGACTAGCTCCAGGCCCTGGTGACTGCCTCCCAAGGGAGGCAGCATGCCTGTCCAGCATCTTCTGGGTGGTGGGAAGTGGCTGCAGGGCTTCCTTGTGCTGTGACCCTGCTGCCAGGCTCCGGATGCACAGTGTCCTGTGATGCTGCCAGGCTCCTCTGGCACTGCTGCTCTGTTGTTGCTGCCTTGCCAGCGCTTTCCAGCCAGTGCTTGCAGCTCAGCTCTTGCCTCCTCAGCCCCACATCCCAGCCGTCCCTGCCTGATAGCTTTCAAACTGACTCCTTTGTGCTCAGTCCCATGTTGCCCCTTGTGCAGAAGCTGGATTTCTTCTAAATGTCTGCAGTGTGACCTGATTATTTTTCCTGTCCTTCCTTGCCCTCCTTTTTAATAGTGTCTACAGAAAAGCTGGCAGAGTTCAGTTATATCAGTCATGCTGACTGATAGTGCTGCCTCTTCTCTTGGGATTCCTCCTCTTTTCTGTCCCTCCAGCATTCATTTCAGATTTAGCTATCAGCCCTCTGAAGACAGGGTATTGCCTTTGTTCTGTGTTTGTACAGCATGGAGCACAGCGGAGTCCCCAGCTGTGACCGAGGTTCCCAGTGCCACAGTGATAAAAGTGAATAGATTGGTAATGAGAAGAGGCAGCTGCTGCCATCTAAAAAAAAGATTCAGTTTTGGTGCTGGTTTCAGTGAAATCAGGATTGGATCTAAGGCTTCTCTTCTATTGCTGCTCCCTGTAGGGGTTTTTATTAAAATAAAGACAAACTTTAGACTGCATTGAAAGTAATGAAAACCGGAGCGGTATTGCTATTGAATACTGCCAGGCTGCGTTATTCTGGTGGTAAGGCAGACAGGAGCTTGCAGATCTTTAATGTGAAATTACTGGGTTCTGATGGTAGCTGTGCTTCTGTGGGTTTTTACAGAGCCTTGGTAGGAGGCTGAGCCATCACACAGTGTGGGATCATCCAGAGCTGGGAAGGAGTCTTGCTGAGGAGCACTGCAGTGAACATGCGGTTCCGCTTTCAGATGCCTCTTAGGTTTTTTTCTTCCTTCTAGCACTAGAAGGCATCTGGATACTTCGATGTTGTGATGGCTGATTGAAGTACTGCTTTGTCAACTTCAAAATATTCCACTGGCTATTATTAAAGATATCACAAAAGAATTTGCTGAGGTCAATCCTCAGAAATTTCTTGCTGAAATGCAAATTTATTGATGTTTCCTATGTATCAAGCTGTTTTGCTACTGCAGTGTTCTTTGACAATGGTAATATGTTGCATTTTCAGTTTCTTCCAAAGCTCATGCTCCCCTGCCCAACCCTTTTATCTTCCCTGATAGGTCTGTCTCTAGGTTCCCATCACAGATGTGTAGCTGATGTTGCTGAGGTCTGCTTTGAGTCCTTTACTGAGACAGAATTTGAAATCTTATAGCAGTGACTTGGATATTCAATCTACCTGATGTTCAAGAGATGCCCAGGTGTTACGTGAGTTCAGGGTTGTCCAGCACAGGCTGCCATCACATAATAGCAGCTTTCTTCCCCAGCTCCTTGCTGTTTAAATTGTGTATTAGTATCTGCTACCCATAGCCAAAACGCTGAATCGCTCCATGTTGGCTGTTTCAATTAAAGCAAAGCAAAAATTAAAAAGGCAGCATTATCTAGTATGACTTGCTTGTGTTAAGTCTAGAGACGGCAGGCAAGAGTTGGTACACATGTGCACATCACAAAAGGATTTTGCCCCATAAGACCTTATGAGTATAACCCTAGGCAAAAAAATGCTCTGTTTTTCTTGACATTTTTCAGAGGCAAGTCAGGCATTCTATGAAGAGTTATTGTGCCTAGTCTGAGGCCTGAATGTGATCTTTGTTACGCTATCTTACAAGAATGTCAGTCTGAAGTACAGTCCTCAAAGCAACCTTAACTGTGAAGTCACTTCTAATGCCTCTTGTCCATTCCCATTAGACTTCTGTTAAATCTTTTTGGTTTTAATCTAGGAAATAATTTGTCTTCTAGTCCTTTTGTACTTAAAATGATTCCACATAATTCCACAATAGTTCTTTCATCTCATTGCAAAATCTGGGATGGCTCCTATCTGGCTCTGGAAATACGTCTTCAGACATCCTCATTAATTGATTCCTTACTCTGGCACAACATAGGAAACGATGCTACTTCTCTCTCCCTGGGGAAATAGGAGCCTGTGTGCATCTGTCCTGTCTCCCTTTGTGCTTAGCCAGGCAAAGAGTTGCTCATGTTTTGTGTTCTTTAGCACTGCCTACTTATTGCCTTGCTCTCAGTATTTGCTAGTAGCCTGGCTGTTTTTCAGTCTGAAGATTTTGTTATTATAGTGAGATACTCTTCCATTATCTGCCTTATTTTCAAAAGCTCTTTATTCATTTTACTCCTAAGGTAAGACCCATTTACTGTGGTGTGTATGAAGTGATAATATTCCAGGTGTACAAAATGGCACCAGAGATGGGTTTTGCCCACTGAATTAGTTACATAAGGCTCCCCTGAAATCTGCAGCTTCCAGCTTTTTCACTTCCCAGTTAGGCAAACACAGCTAATGCTGTGCCCCAAAGGTACCTCTTCCTTCTCCTTCTTAGCTTACTTGTGTTCTCCGTATGTTCTATTTCATGTTGCCTGAACCTGTTTCTGCCTTCATGTGGATGGAGTTAGAAAAATGTGAAAACTGTAAAAGCCACTAAAACAGTTCTTCAGATTGCAGGCTCGTTGCCACTTGAGTTAATCTGCCTGCTAGCATGGCTTTTGCACCACAGGTTCAATAACCAGGTTTTGCCAGTTAAAGTCTCATTTTTGCCCATGTTTCCAAGGCATTTCCCTGGCCTGGATATAGTTACCTTAGGGATTAATTGATCCATCATGATTTTGACCTCCTGCACCATCCACTCCCCATGAAATGATGGGGCTGTCACGCCTGAAGCAAGAACGTTGTGTGTGACAGACAGCTTTCTTTGTGACTGGGCTGGGATCACAGGCTTCCCTCCTAAAAGATAGTAGAATGGCAAGAATCTCAGCACAATATTAAGCCCCCCCTTTTTTTTTTTTTTTTAATCTGCTGTCTTAATCACAGCCCTGTTAGTACAAGGTTTTATTATTCATTGCGATTTGATTTTATTCATGGGATCAGAGAGGAAGCTATTTATTCCCTTCTTTTGATGTGTCGTAAAGCAATCTGAAATCACGGCATATAGAAAATAAAACTCTTAATTGCAAGCAAAGTGAAAAAAAAAAAAGGCAATAAGCTCCCTGAATACATGTTTGTCTCCCCTTTGCTGTTACATAAACTGTGAGTGTAGGTAGAGTACATCCATCTTCCTTTTTTAACATGAAAACAGCAGATGGGGCACATGGCTTTTTCTGAAGGTTATAGTGTGCAGCAGTGAGGATTGGCAGGGTTATTGTGTGTAAAGCCAGTGGGGGCTTTATCTTTGCTCAGAAATAGGGGTTTGCCTCACATTTCCATTTTGATTAGCAATAATGATACAAAGGCAAATTTTCTATGTGAGGAAGAGCTGCTAATAAAGTGATCTTTCAAAATTAAGTAGCTCATTGAAGTGCCACACTACAATAAGAGTATACAAGGCTGGTCCCAGCTGTGGCAGGCAGGGAAAGTGGATGGGAATCCAGAGAAACGTGGAAAGGAAAGCCTGAAGTAGATGAACGGCACGCAGTGGCACAGTAATGGTAGCAAAGAGCAATGGCCTGGTGCTGTATCCAGCTCTGGAGAAGCCAGTCTATGATCTTTGAAATGATCTAAAGGTGTGAAAGGCAGGGACAGAATGTTTCTAGCAAGGTTTCTGTCCACAGGGTAGTGCAGTTAAGGGAATTGACTATTGTCTTGTCAGTGTTGTAACATCCGTTGTGCTTGGATGCTGTTGGGAATATGTTTGCATGGCTTTACTCATGGTGAACACAGGGTAGAACTCGGGCTATTTTGTGGATTCCTCTTGGATACAGGTGGAGAGCACTTAATACCACGCTGGTCCTAATTCAAAACCCTGGTTTCTATGTAGGAATTATTTGCCATTAAACTCCAGCTACGCAGCCTTTGGCAAGAGACATGAATCAATTTGTCCAGCTTTTCTTTTCTGTTTTGTCTCTGTGTGAAGGCTGATGCCCAGTGTGTGCCAAGGGGGCCTTTCAGACCCAATAATGCGCCCTTGTGTCTCATAGCATGCGTGGAATTTGCATAGGCTGTGCTGGGACAGGCAGGTTTCTTTTGTTGCTGGAAACAAGGAGCAAGTTCTTTTCCCTGTCTCTGCTTCCTAATGCCTCTCCAAAAGCTCTCAGCACTCATGTAAGAAATTTACTTATTTCTATTTATTTTTGCATTAAATATTGTTAAACTCTGTGCAACTTGTAACGCTGGCTGTGGAGAAGTTATGTCACTCAGTTCTAGTTGACAAAATTGTTTAATTTTCTTTCTCTGAATCTAGATATCTAATTGTCAGAGGGAGCAGATAATCTGTGATGCTTGATGTAACTGCTACGAAGTATTTGCATATCTTCTCTGTGGGGAAACAAAACTGCTAGTGAGTGAATAACAGTGCACGGATCATTGCAGGCAGGGTCACTGGGCCTATACACTTACTATTAACCCTTCTCAGGATCTGTATTGCCACAGAATGAGTTGTCATGGGTTTCAGGCAAAGGGCTTGCTCCACATTATGAGCAGAGCTGGCACTTGTTTGTGCATTGTAGCCCTGTGCAATGAAATACGAATATGATCAGATCGATTGGCAGTTGCTTTTTGGCAGCTGATGCTGAGTTATGGTGTTCAGGTCTTGATTTATTGCCAGTAAGAAACTGCTGAAAATCAGGCAGGGAGGTTCTCAGAAAAATATGGTCTCCATTTGGAGTCAGCAGCATGATCTCTAGGCCACGCTGAGACATGCAGCTGGGAGCCTTTAAGAGCTTTCTAAAATTTTAGATGTCCTGGCAGATTGCCTTAAGGTCTGCCTTGCAGACCTTCCTCTCCTCCATCCTCTTGAAGGAGTCTTTGACATCTGTGGAGAGCAGTGGCAAGGGGAGAAGGTTTTGTGCGGGTTCTCACGATACAAGTGTTGCTGAGAGCCTGATTTCCTCTGATTTCAACAAGTATCTTTCTCCCTGTGTATTGTGAGTCCCAGCTTTTATTCTCTCATTCTGATCACGCACCCTGGAAATCACGCCAAGTTGGTCTTTCAGGTGAAAGATGTGCAGCAGTAGCTCAGATGACTGTTGGGTTCACAGGTAACTGGGTGGAGGTGGGCTGAAGTTAGGTGACTTGCCAATGTGTGCTTTGGTGTTCTCCCCTTCCTTGGCTGCTGTTGATTTATGTGAGACCCATAAATTTTTATTACCTGTGCGCTTGGCAGCTGCAGTTGGGAAATGGTGTTCAGCAGGAGCTCACAGCTGAGGAGGGATGTTGAAACAATGGAAAGTATTCTGTAAGAGCCCAAGAACGATTAAAGGATTGGGGGAATGTCATGCAGTGAAAGCACACAGGGTGTGCAAGCTGGGTGGGTAGGCAGCCTCCACCCAGAGCCCTGGAAGAACTGGCAAGACAACTCATATGGCCAGACCAGCACTTCCTAGAAGAGTATGACATCAGGCAGCAGCTTGTGACTGAGAATAATTACACTAATCCTCACATTTAAGTAAAAGAGGGACAGGAGAAGCAAACTAGGCAACTCTAGCTTGTGTGCTTGACTTCAGAAGCAAGTGTTTGAAACACTGGTGGGAAGATGGTAATGGAAGGCTTAGAGGTAGATGGAAATGGGGTTAAGCTTTAAGTGTGAGCATTCAGAGCATTGATTGACCTGAGATCTCTTTTTAATAACTCTTTATTTTTATTTTAGACATGGTAAATGTAGCTTACCTAACCTCTGGTAGGGATAAGTGTCTGTTATAGGTAGCCCTTAGCAGAGCAGTGTCTCAGATGCATGTCTTTTCCCATGCCACATGAGAAGCTATGAAAGAGAGAAAGTGGGCGCCAGTAGAAAACAGGGAGGTTGGATAAAGGACAGCTTGAAGAAGAGGTAAAACTGGATTAATCAAAAAGAGATGTGTGAGGAGGAAGATTCCTGAAGGATCTTCAAGGACTGATGTTGAATGGCTTGTGCTAATACTGATGGGTTTTCTCTCACTCCAGACTCAAGAGTGCCTAGCTGGTCAATTACTGTAGCTGGCAGAGCGCAGCTGGCAGCTTATTATTTGGGAATGTTTGACCACATCAAATGGTTTGAACTGTGCATCAGTGTAATTGTGCATTTTATGATCTTAAAAACAAAGTCCTGGGGCATGGGAACTTCTTATTTGTTGATAAGAACGTAGTGATGATGGAACAGCAATGGGGCTTGATGAGTATAAGATGGCCATGGAAAAAAAGATTGAGATTTATATTTTCAGGCCACAGGGAGGGAATTTCTGGGGAGGAAAAGAGACAGAACCAAACTTACCTATGATTGAGAGTGTTAAGTTAATGTAAAATATTGGGTGTCATATCTGCCTGAGCTAGCAGGATGCAGATACAGTAACATTTTTAGCTGGAAGTTGTGTGTTGCATATGTCATCATCACACTAAGGAGAGCTAGTCTGGGGCTGTGCTGTACAAACAGGCCAGAAATTGTTTTGCTCCAAAGGGAAATGTAACTGTGCTATGCTGAACACTCACTGAAGACAGACAGTGCTGATGGTGTAGACTGGTAGCTCCCATGTCAGCAGATGTCTCCTTCAGGGCAGACCAGCTGGTTGTAAAAAATCAAAGCAGTGAGGACTTACTATTTTCTTTTTCTCCTTCCCTTTTTTCCCAGTGATGCCATCTGCAATTTCGTCATTTGTAACGACTCCTCCCTCCGTACCCAGCCGATCATCTTCAATCCTGACTTCTTTGTGGAAAAGCTGCGCCATGAAAAACCAGAAGTGTTCACAGAGCTTGTTGTCAGCAACATTACCAGGCTCATTGACTTGCCTGGGGCAGAGCTGGCCCAGCTGATGGGAGAGGAGGACCCAAAGCTGCCTGGGGCAAACAGCACAGCCTCTGGATTTTTTCGTTCTCTGATGTCTCTGAAGCGCAAGGGTGAGTTTCGCATGAGGTTCAGTGCCCACCTCAAGGGTAATGCTGGCTGTCATCACCCGTAGTTTACAAAACTTTCATCATAGGCCTGTTTTCATACAATCACAGAACTATTCAGGTTGGAAAAGACGCTTGGGATCACAGAGTCCAACCATCATCCCTACTCTACGAAGTTCTCCCCTAAACCATAGCCACCAACACCACATCCAAACGACCCCATCCAGGGATGGTGACTCAACCACCTCCCTGGGCAACCTATTCCAGTGTCTGATCACTCTTTCTGTGAAAAAAAATTTCCTAATGTCTAGTCTAAACCTACCCTGTTGCAGCTTGAAGCCATTCCCTCTTGTTCTATCTATTTTGAGTTCATGCTGAATGCTTAGTTCTTCAGGTTTGTAACTGGGGAATTCTCTAGAAGGGAGCAAAACAGAGGCCAGGAGGCTTGGCTTGCACGTGCCCTGCCACATCTACAGTACCTTTCTTCTTGTGATAATTGCCATTCTTTATGTCACGTTGGCCTTGCTGATTCAGCTGCTTCCTATGCTCAGTGCAGCACAAACCGGAGACACAGCTCTCGTCTCTGAGTGTTTCTGGTCAGGCTCTGTGGATAGTGCTGAGATGGAGAGGGGTGGCTGAACAAGCTGCAGGTTCTTCCAATACATACCACTCTGTCCTTGTGTCCCTGCTTGTTTGTGTTCATTGTAGTCCATGCTCTGTGTTCCTTAGCTCATTAGCTTTCCTCATTAGCGGTAGAATATCAATAAAGGCTGAGAGCATCGGGTTCCATGAAGAACAATAATGCCCAGGTTTTCAGGGTCCAGTGTCTCCTTCAGTTGCTGTCCCAGCTCTCTGGAAGGTTTTGTCTGTGCAGCTCAGAAATCTGTAAGCATCTCCCATCCAAATGCCAGTGTTGCTCTGATTTACATCCCAATCCAGTGAGTCAGTGGCAGAGCTCTGCAGGCTAACTCTACTCAAGCACATATTCAACCCCAGGAGAGGACATATTTCTCTTTCTGAGACAAGCATTCAGCTGGAGTTTTCTTCTGGTAAACTGACTATTTGTATCCTCTCTTTCAAGTTCAGCTGTCTCAGTTATGAAACATTAGCCCCAGGCCCCTTCTCAGAAGTCTGGGATTTGCTTTTGAACACATTTTGTATTCAGATCTCTTTACTGCCTGGCATTTACCACTCTTTTGTTGTAACTAAAAGTGTGTTCTATGTGTGTGTGAGCATGCCTTCTCCTACCTTTGCCCACACTCAAGGGGATGCTGGTTCTTCTGGTAAGTTCAGTTAAACCTTCTCACTCATCTAGGCAGAAACTGCCTCCATCTGGGCACCTCTCACATCCCTCATCCACTCTGGTTTCCTAGCTAGACTGGTTGTCTCCAGGCAGAGAAGCTGTGGGTAACTGCCTTCAGATGCTGGCAGCCTGAGGTTGAACACTTTTAATTAGTCTTCCTCTTCCTTGAAGCGATTCTGCTATTGTGAGTACCTCTGAGAAGGAAGCCATCACTATATACAAACATGGCACTTTTTTTTTTTCCCATGAACCTTTATATAATGGTTCTAAGTGGTTTTGATTCTACGCAACCTATTCCTCTGCTGTGTTTCATAAGGACAAGTTCCACTGCTTGGGCTGAATTTTCTGGTGCTGGCTTCAGCCCTCCACTCCTGTCTCACCTGGTGGGAACCCTGGTAGATAGACTCACACTGGGCCAGACAGCACTGCAGGGAATCAAGCACTGCAAATGAGTCCTTTAGCATCCTTAGGTGCAAGTTATTCAATATTACCATGTCTTACCTTCCTGCTCCATAATAACAGGTCTTCACACTGCCCCCAAACTACAGTTAGTGCTTATACCTGTTACTGCTCCTTCCTCTGTTCCAAGAGAGTAGCAGGAACACCTTACATTCAGGCACTTGCCACTTGACAAACAGAAGTGAGCGAATACCCAAGTTGGAAGTGTTTTCTTCGCGTGTATGGAAACTTCCCTGTTCTTGTCAAAACCTAGCACAGGCTTGTGAGTCTTCTCTAGCTCATTTTTAAAAATTATCTGTACTCTTTTGGAGTACTACTCTTATCAGACCTGACATCTCCTGCCAGCTCTCTTCCCCAGGAGCTCCTCCTTCCTCTGTTCAGACGTTTCCATGGCCATGTGTCTCACTACATATACAGCTAGCAGATGTTTCCGAGTCTGCTGGCTGCACTCCCAGGCTGCAATGGCAATGACTCCCTGCCTTGACAGGCACTGTCTGTGAGCTCCTTGGCCAAACTCTGAGGGGGAAAAAAAAAAAAAGCAGTTTGTGCCTACAGAGAAAGTCAGTTTGAAGTACTGCGTGTTTCATCTTGGAGCCATCATTTGTTTTTCTTCATGTCACAGACCAGCTAGAACAAACAGGTTTTATTTCTTCAAAGCCAGAGGCCAAGGACCATAGAGCTCAGAGCTGATCAAACTGCAAATACTTACAACTCCTTTGAGCATTAGGAAACTCAGTCTCATGCTGCTGCTTAGTTTCAGAAGCAATCATACAATAACATCTAAGCTTTCACAACTCAGCATCCATTCTCCAGATGCTTCTTTCAAGTTTCTTTGAGAATCAAATTCTTGTTCAGATATCTAACTTCTGACTTAAAAAGTAAATTGAATTAGTTAGGCCCTGCATGTCTCAAGAAGATGTATTTTCCTCTTCCCTTCCTGGCTACTATTGATTCTATCTGTTTAATGTCTAATGAGTTTAGTTTTCTTCAAGTACAAGAATCTTTTGCAATCCCTTTGCACTCAAGCCTTTCAGATCTTATATGTGGATCAAGAGGTCACATTGTCCTCCTTTCTCCTGCAAGACTGAAGCATGTGCTTTATCAGAGGGAGGTCAGAAAGTTCTTGATTTAACAGGAGGCTGAAGTTCTTGGTGGCTTACCATGTATTTCAGAAGTCCTGGAAGAAAGTGGAACATTCTACAGGAGGAATAAATTTAGTTGTACAGGAAGGCTGCTGGAGAAGTGCACAGGGTTAACCAGGTCTTTCCCACATGCTGTGAGCATCAACACCACAGAACAGTAAGATCTGTAGAACAGTAGACCAAAAGCTAGTAAAATCAAAATGTGCTGGGGGGGGAAGGCAAGAGAAATCTTGTGGGGAAGATAACTTTCATCAGACCAGCCGATGAACTACTTGGATTGCTGGGGTATCAGCTGTAAAATTAAGGAGAGAAATCTTCAGTCACAGATACCTGGGGTGCAGATGGCCAGCTTGCCCTCAGAAGTGGCCCATGCTCCTGGCAGTCTGGTCATGGAGAAGGGAAGAATATTCTTTTCTTAAACTTGGTGGCTTTTTGAAGTCTAAGTGCAAGGGCACAACAACCCAGCTCTGTAGCTGGTTCCAGTTCTCAGTCCATCAGCACGCTGCAGTATCCAGCTGGTGTATCCAGCATCTTCTCTCCAGCTGCAGTCAAAACCTACATGCATCTGAGGGAAGAAATGGTGCTCAGGCCTCTGGCTGCCACCAGTGAAACCCATGGGAGTTGTCTTAGCTTTCTGAGGGACAGAGCTTGCTGGCTGTGTGTCTTGATAGAAGAAGCAACTCACCAGCAGGACTTATTTATTAGAATATACTGTCTTGCTGGATAACCACTCTCTTCCCTGGGGAAGCCCCTCTCTGCAATAACAGTTTTCTGCATTGGTTCAACAAGTGCTTTTCAGTTAAATGGGCTTCTCATCTAATGTTTCCTTCCAGGCAAGAATCTCCTTCCTTTTAGCTCAGGTGCTTCTATCTTCTTCTGGAGCTGTAGCCTATGCTGAATGGAGTTCTGGAGCTGGCAACTCATGCTTGATCTGTAAGAGCCTCATGAGATGAAAGCAAACTCCAGGAGTCAGAGGAGCTGTCAGTGCTCCATATGGAGAAGGGCCCAGCTCATTGCTTTGCTACTAGCTTTTTTCCTAGCTTGTCCTTATTCAGCTTTCTGGTGCTTCATGCTTTACTGTAAACAGACCAAGGCAGCTGGCATGGAAGAGAGACTCACTGCAATTAGGGAATTCCATCCCTGAAAAGGAGATCAGTGTGAGCCAGGTGGGTCTGCTCTCCCCACTTCTGCTTGTTTTCCTCTCCCATAATCTCATGGCTGCAGCTCTTTTTTCTGTCTTTTCATGTCAAGCCATGGTGAGGATTCATCTGGAGATTCCTTCCCAGGTGTGGAGCGTGCAAATGTGGCAAGCACCTGGGCATTCCAGGCTGTTACATTTACCCTTCCCACTTTGCTGTTGCCATAAGGTCCAGGCTTGCACATGAGACGCCCTTTGAAACTGAAGCACCTGTTCTGGTGTTGTTTTCTTTTCAGGAGCTAGAGAATGCTTTAGCTGATAGAAACTAATTAAGCTGAGGTAAGCAGGATGATGAAACCCTTGTAAGTACAGCATGGTGAGATGAAGTGACTTATTGGTAGTGCTTGTGATACCCCACATCTGTTTGGGGTCCTTGTGACCTTCACCTTTAGCGTTTTGGGGCACTGGTCTTTGCATGCTGAGATCCTCTTCTTGAGGGATCACTCATCTCTGTGGTTCTTGGACTCTGAGCTTCCTGAACACATTATTTTCTGTTCTGCAGAGAAAGGGGTAGTGTTTGGCTCCCCGCTGACAGAAGAAGGCATTGCACAGGTCTCCCAACTGATCGAGTATCTGCACAAAAGTAAGTGACTTTGTCTTTCTGTCTTGTTATACCAAAGGGTATCTGTCTGGCCCACTTCAGGTCTCTGGTGCAGACAGTGTGAAAAGCTCTGAGCTCTCCAGCAGCAAGGGCTTGGGGCTGGGCTAGGTGACTCGTCCCCAAAATTACCCAGCAGAGATGTTAACCTCTCTCCCTCTGCACATGGACTTTTCCTATGGATGGGAGACAGCTTGAAGTCATATCTCTGAATGGAGCTCACTGAGGCTTGCTGTCAAGCTCTGGAAAGGGAAAGGAGCTGCTTCAGTAAGAAGATGGGAATCAGTGTCTGATTAATCAGTGGCCTTTTTTCTCTCCTCTGCCAAGCAGATCTAAGAGCAGAAGGCTTGTTTCGGGTGCCAGGCAACAGCATCAGGCAACAGATCCTAAAGGATGCTCTGAACAGTGGTACAGATATTGACCTGGACTCTGGGGAGTTTCATTCCAACGATGTGGCCACCCTGCTTAAGATGTTCCTGGGTGAATTACCAGAGCCACTGCTGACACACAAGCACTTCCATGCTCACCTCAAAATTGCAGGTGAGTGAGGAACAAGAAGCAGTGGTGAGCAGAGGGAATGGAGCCAGTCTCCTAGAAAGCTGGTAACGCTACAGAGCTGCACACTAGGCTGTGGAAGTGTAATCCTTAAAGGCAGGGTAAGAAGGAATCTTCCTGCCATTTCACCTTAATGGTGGAAAGACTGGAACTCAAAACGCTAAGGAATCAGACCAAGTCTGTCTAGCCCAGTCTTCTCTCTCCAGCACTAAGCAGTAAAGCCCACATTGGTAACCTGAGTCTCCATCTGTTTTAAGTCTGGGGGTCCCCTGCGTGAGGTGTGGTTTCTGTGTACTTAGTAACTCTTACTGAACTGCCTTAGGTGAACTTCCTCTGTTTTCCCTTCAACCCATCACAACTCTTAGCAACTGTGTTGTCCTGTGGGAGGAGTACCACAGATCAGCTCATCAGATGGGGAGCTTGGGAGCTGACAGAAGAGAGACAAAGAGCCAAGAATTGTGCAGGAGATTTGCATGTGGAGAGGGAAGGGTAGCTGGTTGCTATAGGCCTGCTGTTAGGGAAGGTAATATACGTCCTTCATGTTCAGTTATGTATGTCCTTCGTGTTCTGCCTTGTGATTTGGCAGACTTGACACTGTTTGATGAGAAGGGGAATAAAACCAGCACTCCAGACAAAGAGCGCCAGATTGAAGCCCTCCAGCTGCTGTTTTTGATCCTTCCCGCACCCAACCGCAGTCTGCTCAAACTGCTGCTGGACTTGCTCTACCAGACTGCCAAGAAGCAGGACAAAAACAAGATGTCTGCCCACAATCTCGCCCTCATGTTTGCACCCCACATCCTATGGCCCAGAAATGTAAGCAGTGCCCTCCATGTCTGTGGGTGGGATATTGCAGGGTAGAAAGCAGAGGCTTGGTGGGCCTATGGGGGAAGAACCAAGGAGGAAAGATGAAGTGCAGATACAGTGAAGCGATGTTTGGAGGTTGGGATGGTGAGGTGTAGCTTCCTGGCAGGACTCAGTCCTGGTATTCAGTCCAGACCTGCTGTAGGTCTCATTTGCAACTGATTCTTCATCTCTTTCAGTAAAACTGGAAGCACAGCACAGTCCTGCTTCTTTTAAGAATGACGCCAGACAAGGAGGTTTCTTGTGCTGCTGGTGAACTGTTTGGTCCCAGAGTTGTCTAGTTCTCCTGTCAGAGCAGGTTGGCTCTGTGAGCTCTGGTTGTTGGTGTGCAGTAAGCCCTGCCTACCTATCTCCTTGGAGCAGGTCTCCTACTGAGGCACTGTGTTTGTGTTTATGTCCCAGGGACAGTAAGGGCAGCAGAGACCCTTCCTTCTCCCCTCTAACTGCTGTGCCTTTGACTGTGTCCCCTTGCCAGGTGACAGCAAATGACCTTCAGGAGAATATCACAAAGCTAAACAATGGAGTGACCTTCATGATTAAACACTCTCAGAAACTCTTCAAGGTAAGTGCCCTTTGGGGTCTTGCTCTCCCTTGCCCTTCAGCAGGAGACTGAATGCTCCTTGTCCAGACAGATCCCAGATGTCAAATGTTAATTCTGGGGGATCTTCTCTGCAGTAGAAGTAAGATTTCTATAAGAAACTGTTCCTTTAGTGATAAGGGAGGAGGTCTTTGCTGGGCAGGCAGCCCATGAGGAAGGACATCCTGGAGGTGGCTTTGCCGGGCAGGTCAGGAGCGTGGTGCAGTAATACCTCCCTCTGCTGGGCACCTAGCACCTGCTGCCCAGTCAGGAAACCTGGTTCCTGGAGGCAGGAAGCCACCAGGCTCCCTTCGGGTTCTGGCAGGGTAAGAAATGTGAAGGGGCTTGTCCTGGATGAGTGCTGCCAAGAACTGAATCCCTCATACAGAGGGTCATTTTGCTGAGAACTTTTCTGCAAGTTGTAGTTGACCTGCTGCCATTAGAAGCATAGCCTGTAGTCTTGGGCCCCTGTCTAGCTCAGAGCAGGGTGCTGCTGGGAGTATGGGGCGGTCTGCAGGTTTCTCCAAGAAGGTGTTTCTGCAACAGTCTCTTGGCTTCTCATGGCCTTTCTGGCCACTGTAGGCATCTACTGTCTGCAAAGAGTCCTCCCATAGGAAGTTCCTCTTCTGCCCTCTTTGTCAGGCCCCTGTTTGGCCAGCTCAGAGCTGGGGGAATTGCCTGGAAAAAGTTCCTATGGAGCCCTGCTCTTACTCTGTGTTCCACTTGTGCTGATTGCATCAAAAGAAAACTCTGAACAAGGACAGCACTGGGGACATGAAATCCTGTCACTGAGTCTCTGTGGAAGTGGCTTGTGTGGTAAGGTGGCTCTTGCTAGGGCCACTCTTGCCCCAGGGCCAAACAGACTAAACATACGTTTGGCCTTTTCTTTGCTTATCATAACAGGCTCCAGCATATATCCGGGAGTGTGCCAGGCTGCACTATCTGGGATCCAGAGCTCACACATCAAAGGTAAGGCCAGCAAAGGCGGTGCCTGTCCTCCAGGAAAGGGCAGAGGCTGTGACACTATGAAGGGATCCTTGTGAGTGAAAGAAGCTGAAAACAAAACAAGTCATGAAAGAGGATCTGTCAGAGAGCAGGAGTGAGGGAACCATATGGCATGGTAGTGTAGGTGGCTGCATTAGGGAAATTGGGAAGAGTTGAAGCATCTGTTAATCAAAAGCACAGGAAAAGCTACCAGCCCCTGTTTAGCAGCAAACCTGCTCCCCATGCCCAGTATGTGCAGCACCTGCTCCTTCATGGGGTTATGCTTTCCAGACAGATGCACCTGCTGCTGTGGCCAGGCTGCTTGGAAGAGGGGCTAGGATAAAGGCTACTTGCTGCCACTAGGACAAGATTTGTCTGTGTCTTGCCAGCAAATGCTTCCCTGCCTCATACAGCTGCAGCAGAGGGAAGTTGCATTACAAGGAGCTGCACTGACCCTTCTCAAGCCTGGAAGGGCTGCAACTGGCATCTGGGAGGGGAGGGAAGAAGCAGTGGGGTCACCTTTGTAGCATTGTCACCTCTTCCTGGCACAGGGCCTGCTGGTGCAGTGCTGCTGCAGAGGGGTAGGGAAAGCACAGTCCTGTGCATTCACTGGGGTTGAGGCAGCTCACGAGACTCTTCCCAGCCTGGCTCAGATGGGTGGCTCTTTTGGATTAAAGCATGGCAAGCGACTGCTCTCTTCACTTTCCCAGGACGACCTGGATTTGCTGACGTCTCCTGACTCCAAGGAGCTGCAGCCCCTCAAATCTCAGAAGCGAAGCAGGCTGGACACTTGCCATCAGGAGGAGACCCAGCAGCGCACGGAGGAGGCACTGAAGGAGCTTTTCCGCCATGTCCACAATATGCCTGACTCTGCAAAGAAGAAGAAGCTTATCCGGCAGGTAGTGTGGGGAGGAAGGATATCTTTGGGGTGTGCTCATCAGTTAAAATCCTGGGCATGGGGCTAAAGGCTTGAGAGCTATTTCTAGTCCTTGGAGGCTGGTGAGAGTGGGCTTTGGGCTGTGTAAGGGGCAGAGCTTGTAAGAAGTCAGGGAGGAGGAGACCTATCCTGGGTGTGGCTGACAGTGCAGCTGGCTGCACCAAACCGGGCTTCAAAGTCTGCTTTCCAAGCCAGAAAACTTGATGTGCCAGCCGTCAGTTTCCCAGTTCTGATCACAGAATCATGGAATCTCAGGGGTTGGAAGCGACCTCGAAAGATCATCTAGTCCAACCCCCCTACCAGAGCAGGATCACCTAGAGAACACCACACAGGAACGTGTCCAGGCGGGTTTTAATTGTCTCCACAACCTCTCTGGGCAGCCTGTTTGAGTGCTCTGTCACTCTCACAGTAAAGAAGTTTTTTCTCATGTTTATGTGGAACCTCCTATGTTCCAGTTTGCACCCATTGCCCCTTGTCCTATCACTGGACGTGACTGAAAAAGCCTGGCTCCATTGTCCTGACACTCGACATATTTGTAAACATTGATGAGGTCACCCCTCAGTCTTCTCTTTTCCAAGCTAAAGAGACCCAGCTCCCTCAGCCTTTCCTCATAAGGGAGATGTTCCACTCCCTTAATCATTTTTGTGGCTGTGTGCTGGACTCTTTCAAGCAGTTGCCTGTCCTTCTTGAACTAAGGGGCCCAGAACTGGACACAGTATTCCAAATGTGGCCTCACCAAGGCAGAATAGAGAGGGAGGAGAAGCTCCTTTGACCTACTAACCACACCCTTTCTAATACAACCCAGGATGCCATTGGCCTTCTTGGCTACAAGGGCACATTGCAGGCTCATGGTCATCCTCCTGTCCACCAGGACCCCCAGGTCCCTTTCTCCTACACTGCTCTCCAGCAGGTCAGCCCCCAACCTGTACCAGTACAGGTACAGGCCTGGCCTTGATCATGGCCTTGTAGAGCTTCTTCCCTCAGAAAGGGAAAAGTCCTGTCCCCTCTTGCCTGTAGGGAGTGGACAAACTCATCTAATCTTACTCTGAGCATTCCCAGCCAACTTGCTGCTCCAGAGAGACTGGTTGATAACGGTCAGTACCAGTCTCCAGCTCCTGCCCAAACCCCTTTCTGCTCCAACAGTTGCTACTTCTGGCTAACCTGGTAGGCAGCACAAAGCAGCCTCACACCCAAGCTTCCTGTAATCCTGGGTGGGAGAGGTTCCCTTCCTCTTCTTTCTTATCTCTGCAGCTCTGAGCTGATTTTCAACTTTGAACAAACAGTTTTAGGCAGAGGGCAGCTGGTAGAGCAACACACAGCAGCAAGGGACTGGTGCAACTATATAGAGTAACCATGCTAACATGCTGCCCTTGTGTTTCTTCCTAGTTTAATAAGCATCCTACAGCGCTCACTCCTGGTCCTGAGGTGCCCACGTCCCCAGCACCGCGACGCCCCCGCTCGCGCTCCTTCAGTGGCCTCATTAAGGTAAGGGCAGCCTCTGACCTACACTCTCTGCTGTGAGCTTTTAATGTTGCTCTCTGCTTCTGCCTTGGCCTGGCTTGAATGAGGCCCTCAAAGGTAGGAACTGTTCAAAGTATTGGCTGTTTCAAAGAACACAGATCCACTGAGGACAGAAAAGGCAGCATAGTGAGAATAAACCTTGTTAGTATAAAGTGTAATTATCCGTGAAATGTGTCTGTAGGATCTATGCATCTTTCTGAAGGATTGGTTGCTTCCTGAGATGAGATGAGGACTGACAGGGGAGCTGGTCGTGTAGTCTAGCCTGTTAGCACAGATGTTAGCACACTCTAGGTTGCCCTACAGCAGCGTGTTCCTGCTTCTGACAGGCTGGGCTCCTGGCCAGGCCTCAGGTCTGCTTGCAAGCCCCTTATGATCAGACTGGCTCAGCCTACTGGTATGGTATTTCAGATGGTTCTTGTTCTGTAATCTTTCTCCTGGCTTGGCTTCCTTTTTTTCTTCCCCAGCACCTAACTGCTTACCAGCAATGCATCCTGTTCCGTCCCTTTCTTTTCCCCTTTGCACTCTAAGCACTAGCCAACAGCCCTCTCTTCTTACGGCAGCGGAAAGTTTTGGGAACCCCGGTTATCCTGGAGAGGAAGAGCAGGGATGCCACACCAGAGCCTGAGCGAGTCAGCAAAGAGAACATCCACCTGGTAAGAGCCACTCCCTGTCCTGGGACATCGGTTTGTGCCACCTTTCCTCTCTCTCATCCTCCTCCACAAGTTGTACACAGCCTGCTCCCTGTAGGGCAGTCCTATGGCCCAGACAAACCAAGAGTGGATTTGGGTGGTAGCTGCTTTCTGGTGGTACAGGCTGCTCCAGGGATGGCTGTGGATGTCACCTCATTCCCCCGCTCTTTACTCCTGTTCCCTTCTCTTGTCCAGTTACAGAAGTGTGGATCTCCAGCGCACATGTCCCAAACGAAGCTGAAATCTTTGGAGGGCCGGAAAGAGGTGAGACAAACTGTGGGACAAGAGGTTGGTATAGCCCAAGACAGATTGCTGTGTTTGTCCCTGTCTGGTCACTGCCTTGTCTGTTGTCCTGCTTCAGTAAAAGGTGTGGGAGGCAGACTCCAGGGCAGAGTCCTTGCAGGGGAAAGACAGCACATCAAATTTTTTTTCCATGGTATTCTGTGTGTCTGGCATTCAGTTGCTCTAATTCTCTGCTCCAGGAGTCCTGCAGACGCATGCGAGCCCACCTGCTTTCCAAGGATTCGTCATCCCTCTGAATCGCCTCGCACCAGCGCATGGGTGGGAATGCCCAGCCTCGCAAGCTGTGAATAATGTGCTGCACTGAGAGGGGAGTGCTGCAGGCTCACAGCATCCCCCACCAACACGGCAGCACTCTTGAAACTGGACCTTTGCAAAGACTGCAGGGACTTGTTTCTTTCTGTACATAAATTATATTTCATTATACTATGGGGCAAACCACTATCTAACCAAAACGTGCAGCATGTCTGACCTGCTGGCTCTGGGAGGAACTGGAGTGCTTGCTTACAAGGAGAGCCCTGTACGTTGCAGGGCCATTTGCACTCCCAGCTTCCTCTGCAATGTTGCTAGGCTGTGGTTTTTTGCTTTTCTGCTCTGTGTTTTTAGCACATTGGCTTGTTTTTGCTCCCTCTCCTCTGCCAGCAGTGAGAATGATGGACTCCAGCCTTCATCCGCACCCTGACAGCTAACGTTACCTCCAGGCCTCCTCTGGAGCTATGCCCTCCTCTGCTTCCTCCGTGTTCTGTTTTGCCCTGCTGTCCCCAAAGGGCTGGAGTGCACAAACGGTACAGAGCGCAGGATGGGCCTGGGAGGAGAGGCTCTTGAGTGCCATCAGTTCAAGTGGGGCCAGGGCAAAGCATCTTCCCCAGTAGACTCATCCTGCTGTTTCAGCTTGAGCTGGAGGCAGCGCGTGTTCGCTGCCCTCATGTTTCCATGGCACAGCTCTGCCTGGTGAACACGGAGTGTCTCTGCTTTGTGTTTCCCCAGGGATGCTAAGCTGAGTGGGGCTGGACGTTGGTGAAGGCTGCCTGGGGGAGGACAGCCTAGCCTTTGGAAATTGGGGTGTCTGGGACAGGCAGAGTTGTTTGCACAGTGTAGGAACAGCATCAGCAGCATGAGAGGTGAGAGGAAGCTCTGGACATTTGTCATCTGTTGCAAATGGTGCCAAAGGCTTTGGCTCAAGATATCTGGGTGACTGATGAGTCAATAAACTGGGGGAAAGGGCTGGAACTGGGTTCTGCTTTTTGGGCTGAGCTGCAGAAATGAGATGAAACCATCTAGATGCAGGATAAACCCAAATCACAGCTGGCCAGTGTCAGCTGCCTTGCTAAGCTACAGTGCTCCAATAAGCCAATCTTGCCAAGTACCTGTCTGCAAACACTCTTGGGTAAGAAACACACAGGGTCACTACTGTGAAATAAAGATCTGATCAGCTGGGGAACCATCTGAACACTTCTCAGCCCTTCTCGGTGAAGCAAATAATCTCTGGAATCCAATTATAATTGTATTATCTTTAAGAACCAGGAGCTGGCAGGAGTTAGAGCTCTGTCCTTGACAGCTTTCTGAGATGACTGGTGGCAGGAGGTGTGAATATTGGGATGTGAGCAGGGAGTTCAATCCGACTGGCTAGAGCTGTCAAAATAGGGCATCGGAATCCTGTGCAGCTTAGCTGGAATCTGTTACTTTTTTTATTGTGTTTTTTTTGGGGTTTTTTGAGATACAAAGCTATGTGCCTCATGCTGCTCTGTCCAAAGAGATGTTTCTGGTACTTTATTGGGGCTACCTGTCCCCAGTCTCTGACCCCAAATGGAAGGAGCAGCCTTGAAAATGTAGGGGATAGTTGGGACTGTAGATGTGTGAGTTGGGAGTTGCTGGTGTTAGGAGCCTCTGTCACAGTGAATAAAGAGCTTTGGTTCTTCAGGGACCAAGCAGGCGAGGATGCTGTGAGGAAAGGCAGAGGCTGTTTGCTCTGATAGTAGTACGTGCTTCTTGGATGTGTCTGTAGTCATTCCCTCTGGAGGCTGAAGCTGTCTTATGCACCCTTCTCCAAAGGGCATGTCATGTTTTGCTGCCTGCACTTCTACCCGGCCCCTGCAGTCTGCTGTTAGCTGGGACCTGGGGATCTTGGCTTTGCCTCTGAGCAGAGAAGTGCCAGAGCTGAAGGTCAAGCAGCAGTGCAGGGAGAGCTGGGTCCTGTCCTGCTGCCTCTGCTCTTGCCTGCATTGGAGGTGGTTGCTGGGTGAAGCATTTGTTCATCTCATCCCCCTTTTCCCCATTGCCCCTAGCTGACTTGGACATCTGTCTCTGTATGGGTGTCTGCTTGGCAAGGCAGTCTTGTTCCTAAGGCTAAATACGCTGCTCCTGTACAGGTGAGAGGAATGTAACTTTTCTCTCCACTGTCCCCACTTACTGATGGCTCTAGCTCAGAGACTCTGGCTTCTGGCACAGCTGAGATGTGTTTAGCTCTTCAGAAAAAATTATCTATGGGACATCAGCCCAGTGTTCTGTATGTCTCAAATGCCTTCCCTGCTGAAGGGGTGGGTGTAGTCTCCAGGAAGGGCAGTTCCAGGAGGGGTTCAGTGCCTGGGGCTGTCCTCCCTATGCGGAGGATGGGGATGGCTCATGGATTCAGACTCTAGGACCTTTGGCTTCTGTAGTCCCAATGTGTTCACACTGCCTTACAGCTGGGGGGGAGTTCTAGTTGTGCTTGAATGTGTCTCATTTGTCTACCCTGTGCAATGACTCACAAGGATGCTTCCTCCCAGAGCAGCCACTAACTGTTCTCAGAGTCTGTTGTTTCCAAAGTATTTTTAATTTTTTCCTTATTTATATATGCTATGTACGTATTGTTTCAGACTGCTGCTTTTCTGTGTTCATGTGAAAACCCCATATTAAATGCTTTTATTTTTAGTGGGTTTGCTCAGTGGCTTAAAGGATTTCATTGGGACAGCAGGGACTTGATGGTGCATCCAGCTTCAAAAGGAGGAAAACATCTGTTTAGAAGCCCAGAGCTGCTACCCTTAATCGTGGGGGTGCTTGGTGAGGCGCTGCCCACCTGCAGGGACAGCACTGGCCTCTCATGGCACTAGGGTTTGTTCCCTTTCCTGGTGTGAGTCAGGGTCCCTGGACAGGCTGTCTTTCTCTTGGAGGTATGAAGCTGGACTATTTCTTTTCCTGTCCCTTCCCTCCTGCTGTCATCCAGGGTGATGGGAAATTGGGTTTACAAAGAGCACTTTATATAAATAATGGATCAAATGAATACGTTTTTCTCTGTAGAACCATTCTTCTCTTGCTACTCTTGGCTGCCGAGGGAGGATGGTTTCTGCTTGCATTTTCTTTTCCTCCTTGATAATGGCTTCTCAGATTTTATGCAGATTATTTCTCTGTGAAGTTCTTCCACATTTGAAATGCCCTGGGCTTGCCTGCCGTGGCTCAGACACTCATTAACATCCTCGCCATGCAATTGAAAAACAAGCAGGAGAAGCAAGAGGCGCATTACATTTGAAACCAGTGCTGCCTTCCTGCAGGGTGGGCTTCAACCCAGCCCCATTCTCCTCTGGGGCTGCAGTTGGGTGTCATCATGGGACTAGTGCACCTCCACCTTGGGGAGCGGAGGGGATGGGCCTCTGTGTGCTTGAAAGTGGGCATGGGTGTCCAGAGAGACATTTCTGTTCTTGATAATGCTGAACAACAGCATGCAAAAACTCACAATAACTATTTTGAATACTGCAAACCCAAATATCACCTCCCTGATATGCTGTGATTCAAAGTGACAGCTTTATGGGGCTTACACAGTTTTAAAAATTGAGTTTTTAGTCCCTGAAGCCACAATGCGAGCACTTAGGCTTGGCTGCAAGCAAAAGGGCAGCAGTCATTGGGGCCAAACACTGGGTGAAGGTACATGTTTAGAGGGGGATCTCTCAGCTTTCAATTTGTTTGCTTTGGCCTGTTGGTATTCCTGCACAGCAGCGGCATTGCAAAGCAAACAAGCAGCACTCATCCTTCCTTTCATGAAACAGTTTTTATCTCAAATTGCACAGCACAGACTTGCAAATAAGTTTTGCAGAGTGTCACTGCTATCTAAATCAATTTTTGCAAGTTGTCTTGACTTTTTTTTTAAACTGTTATGCCCTGCTTTGAGTTGAAATAAGATTTTTTTTTTTCTCTCAAATTATCATGTGTGGCTGGGAGCTGTCATGCTGCTGCTGCATCTCACTGCCTAGGGCAACAGTGTAGACAAAAAACATGAGTACTGCTAGCGATAGATGTTGGCACCAGCCAGACCAGTTATCAGGTTTTACAATCTCATTGGCTTGGATTAACTAATAGTTTTTCATGGCATGAATAAATTACCATGTTTAGTTCTGTTTGCTCATCCCCCCAGTGAGGGTTTCGTGCTGAAGCTCATAAATTGTGCAGACATGTAGATGCCAAGATCTCCGTGCTGTGTCCTGCACTGATCTTTCACTGTGCTGTGGACCACAGTGGCTGGCATCAGCACTCCAGCCACATCGTGATCCAGCCCAGCTTTGTTCCTGGGAAGTGCCTGTGCATGAGGAATGTCATGGGGTTGTTTCTAGGCTCCTGTGTCTTGATGCAAGCAAAAGCTGCCCCCAGCTGTACATCACGCAGTGAATTTCCAATACTTTCCAGCACCAGCCTTGGAGGTGCTGATTTCAGTCCAGGTCAGGGGGAGCAGAGCTTTCCTTTCCCTGCTGTGGGCTTCACTGCGCTTCTCTTCCAAGTCCTGGATTAAACTAGGCTCCTTTCCCAGGCTGTTGTTGGGATCCTGGGAGCAGGATCTCGGCAACCTTTTTCACAAAAGCCTCTGACTCCATTGTGCCTCACCAAGGCCGTTCTGCAGCAGCAGCACAAGAGGGGGCTGGCAGCACAGGCTGCGGGATGGGACCCCCTGACCACCCCGCAGCACTGGGGGCCAGGCCAGGTGTGCCGGGAATGGAGGTGCCTGGTTCTTCTCCCTGGCTGCATCTAGGGGATGGAGGGTAGGAAGCTAGGGCTATAAGGTGTACAAGGACATAAAGAGCACAGAGAAGTCTGAGGGAAGAGTGGGGGAGGGATGCCCTCCTCCGAAGGACAAAAATTGGCTCTGTAGGGTAGCTCTAGTCCTCCAGCTCTAGTGAGAGCCTTTGCCTGCATCTGGGGCTGAGCAAAACTGCCACAAGGCATACTAAACACTTTCCCTCTCATTTTCAAGTTATTTTTGGCTACTGACATCCTCTTGCCATCTTTCACAGCCAGACCCTGGTAGTTGGTCACTCAGGGTCATGCCTCTGGGACTACTACTCCTTCCTGCAGTACCTGCACCCTGAAGGTGCCTCCTCTACATCATGGGAATTTGTGTGATGGAGGCAAAGTGGGGCTGGTACCAGCTTCCTTGTCTCATGGTGTACAGAATCTGACTTTTTTCCAGCCTCTAATAGTAATTCAGTAAGAGCTGGGGGAGAAAGAACAATGACACAGAAACACACTCCTGCAACTGTGGGACCAGAAATGCAGCCTGTGACTGGGGAAGCACAATGAGCCCAAGTGGATGCACAGCTTATTGGTTACATCCCAGTGTGGAGCTGGCTGCCAACTAGCCATAAATACAGAGCTGAGGCAAGCTGGTCTGCACCCAGAGCATCTTCATTAATAAAATCAGAACAGAGGCGCTGCTTCCCTCATCCCTCAGGCAGAGACACTCCATGTTCTCCTGTTACATGGTTTCCCAGCTCAGGGATGTCACTGCAATGGGAACTGTAATAAGGTGAGAAGGGTTGGTGGGAACAAGCCCTGTTCCTCCAAAAACAGAGCCTGGTGTCTCTGCTCACCCCATGGCCAAGGTCATCATCTGAATCCTGAAAACCCACCTGCTCCTACTGGGAGGCAGGGTTTTATGGCAGAGGAGCTGCAGTATATGGCACCGTGGAGAAATATGTTGGATACACTTGGCAACAGCAAATGGAAAGTTAGTCTATTAAACAGCAAATTATCCCTCCAATGCATCTTAATTGAGGAGGGTTAATGAGTGGCTCCAGGCAGAGCAGGCAGGGTGCATGTATGTGCTCCATGGAGGGGGAACAATTGCTATATGTGGAGATCCCTGAGTCCCCAGTCCACACTACGTGAGCAGTAATGTTTCCATGTGTGAGGCACTTCACAAACACTACCTTGCATGTGGTTTATTCAAACCAGCTTGTGCTGCAGAGCTCCCAGGCAGGGGTTGTGTCCAGCCGTGCTGGGAACAGCATCTCTGCATTTGTGTCTGGGCTGCTTGATACATGTGCTTTCTTAGTGGGCTAGAGATGAGGAACCCAGGGTGTGGGGCTCGTCCCCTCTGCTCAGCAGCACCACAGAACAGGGGTGCAATACTGCCCTTGGGGGCTGTCCCCCACCTGCTGGTGGTGTTCACAGAGCAACACTGTCAGCATTGATGGGTGAAACTGGCAGTGTTCAGAGGGTGATGCTGGCTATGTTTGCCAGTGAGATAGAGCTTGACCCTGGAGAGGCTGCAGACAGAGCTGCTTCTCAGCATATCCCAGCCCTGCCTACCACTGCTGCTAAGTAGGCGAGATTTACTGTGATCCCAGTGGCCCTGGCTGCCCACACCACTCCATAATAGACCCATTAGGGGTATTGTTGCGCTGCACAAGCCAAACAGGTGCCCTAACAGGGCTGACACGCTAGCCTGCTCCCACACAATGCCTCACTCTCTGGAGCTGAGCGTGTCCAGAGGGACAAAGGCAGCCTGGCCTCCCAGCGTGTGCCGAGCTGACCAGGCGTGACAGATGTGGCTCAGGCTGGCGGAGGAGCAGCCCAGCAGCCCACCTTGTGTGGGGTCTTTGGGAGACACCAGGCAGCTGGAGGTCACAGCCACTCTTCTCCCAGCACATCTCCAGTTGTGTCTTGTGGCTGCTGCTCCCAAACCAGGTGTGTTTTAGTGGTGTTGCTGGTGGGAGGAATGGTTTTGAGGCACAGCCCTGGTGTGAGGGGAGCTGGATCCTGCCTTTGGCAACGCCTCCTCGGTGAGGGAGTTGGAGCAGGCACCATGCATACGTGCTACTGCCTGCGTTTTAAACCCTTCTGCTCTACACCAGTGCTTGGTCCTTCCCTGAGAAGGGCTGAGTGCTGCTGTGGACTAGTGACAGCTGTGGCACTGTTCTGAAGTGTGGCACAACTGCCACAGCAAGCATAGGTGAGGACACATTGCCTCCTCCCATGTGCCCGGGCCCAGGGTGCAGCGTGGCTGCCTCGAAGCCCAGGTGTGCTGGGGGGTGCTTAGGGCTGCCAATGGCTCTGGCTGGGGCCCAGCGCCAGCCCAGACTGCCGAGGAGCTAAGGGAGGCAGGCTGCAGCCCATCCCTGGGTGGGTGGGAATGCTCAGATGCTGCCCTGGGGGGCTTGGCTTAAAACTGGCAGCAAGTTTTGTTTGAAGCTTTGTAGCTGCTTCGCATCTCTTTGCACGACAGGTCTGGCGCATACCCCGGAATCCATCCCCGGATCTTCCCATGAAAACTACTGCAAAAAAAGCGCTCCTGCTGCATTTTAACCAAACCCAGAGCCCATCAGACAATCCAGATGGTCTCTCTCTCTATCAAGCATTTTGGCTCAAATCCCGGTGGCAGACAGCAGGACGAGGCCTCCCCCGATAAAGAAAAGTTTGGGGTTTCTTTTTCTCAACTGCTCTTTATCCTCATTCAGAGGCATCCAGGGTCTTTCCTGGGCACCTCTTGCTCTCCAAGGCCCACATGACTCCATGCAGGGTGCCTGGATAATTTGGGATCACCCAAATGCACCAGGGACTGAGATGTAGGACAGAGGTCTCAGTGCAGCGCCCATAACCCTGCCCTGCCATCCTGCCTCTCCAGGCTCACTTGGCCCTCGCTTTGTTGGCAGCCCTGGAAAGGGGTTGCTTTTGCAACTAGAGCAGCTGCAGAGGGGTCAGCAGTGGCTGGCAGCCCAGTTCAGTGGGATGCTCCCAGGAACAGAGCACTGGATGTGTGGCAAGTGGTGGCAAGAAGTTCCCACAGGAGAGCAGGAGTTGAGGTACACACAGAAGAAACTCTGGATGTTGGCCTGAAATGGGTTTTTTTTCATCCCAGACCTTTAGTCCCAGTGAAACTGAGCAAGTGATGGTGGCCTTCAGGCAGGCTCCTGCCAACTTCCCTTTACCCAAGACCATGGCCTGGCTGTAAAGTCACCCAGCGTTGCTGCAGCTGGACACAGAGATGGAGGGAGCCTATTTAGTCTGCAGATGACGAGGATTTGCTTAGGGCAAGTGTCTACAAAAGGGAGGAAATAAGATCCTTCATCCTGCTCCTGCCTTCCTGCCAGCATCAGAGGCAAAGGGCAGGTTAGGAAGAACCGGCTCTGCTCTGTGGGCCAAGGGGTGAGGGGGAGTTTGGGAGGGAGAGGAGGGAGCTGCAGGCATCGCACCGGTAGCAGCCAGCTTTGAGGAATGCTGAGCTGCGGGGAAACAACTTTCACCCCCAGAATCCCAGCTGAGGTCTTCAGCATCTTTGGATGCTCTGTGGTGCCACTGCCACCTGGATCCCACTGGGAGCCCCAAGGCAGGCTCCAGGGCCACCTCTGCTGAAGCCATGCCAGTGAGGGGTCGGCTCCTGGAGTCCTGGGAAGCAGCTCATCTTCCTCGCTGCCAGGGCTGCTGTGTAGCAACGACAAACAAACCCCTTTCATCCATCTCAGGCATGGCTTCCTCCCTGGATTTGGGCCAGAGGAAGGAGATGTCACAAAAACACAGACAGATGATAGGAGCCTGCATTAGAGATGGGAAAGGGCTGCCGATCCGGGCCAAGCTGGTGCAACCCTGTGTGTGTGTGAGGTGGCCCTCACTGGAGCGAGATCTCATGCAGACACCTCCCTCTTGCCCTGATTAAGAAGCCTCTGGAGCTCCATACATATTGGGCATTGATAGAAAAGGCACTCCTGTCCCCAGGATGTGCCACTATCCCTGCAAATATCCTGCTGGCTGGGGAATGAGTGTGTGGTGGAGTGTCTGTGCTCAGATGTGACAGGCTCCTACCTCTCCTCCTTCCATGGGTTTTGTCTCCAAGGAGGCCATTTGCAGCAGTTGCTGCCAGCAGCCAGGGCTCTGTTGGGCATTTCAAAATGCCTGTTGTTTTTCTTAAGGAGTCAGCTCTCGGAGCCATGGGGTTACAACTGTTTCAGGTACCATTAATAAAACAGGTGACCATCCCTCCTGGGGTTACACCCTCCTGCTTTGTATTTGCAGACCTCAGGGGAGAAAATGGAAGGTAATAAAATGAATTAAAAACAAAATTAAATCAATGCTCACATTTCTGAGGTGTCAACCATTTAGGACCCAGCACAGAGGATTTCTTGTCTTCACTTCTTTTTGCATCAAAACAGGTATATTTTGCCTCATTCCTCCAGGTGGATTAGCCACAAAGACATTTTGGTGCCTTTGCCATCAAGATGTTTCCCTGGAGCGAGACAGGATATAGCTACTGCCACAACCAGGACTTTAGGACTTGCTGTCTGTGTGTGGGGCAAAGGGCAAAGCAGAGCTGCATCACCAAGCCCCCCGTTCGTGCTGAGGTGCTTGGCTGCTGGGTTCCCGTGAGCAGACCTGGTACCATCCTGGCTGACCAGTGCCCTCCTGCCGCGTGGTCCTGCGGGCTGCCGGGTCCCTGCACCTTGGCTGGGTTTTAGATGATGGGACTCCAGGCTGCCGGGTAAGAGGCAGGCTGGGGGTGCCTGGAGCGCACCGGGGGATGCGAAAGCTTTTGGCACCCCCCGAGAAGAGGCAGGAATGTTCTGCCTGCCGCCGCTCGGTTCGCCCGCTGCTTCTCCGGTCGCTGCCGGTCTCCGGGGTGTCTGTGCCCGCACGCTACCCGCTCGCCTTGCTGCACCCCGGCATCCCTCTGCCATCTCACGCAGGGAGGAGGGAAGTGGTCGGCTGCTCAGAGGGCACGGACCGAGGGTCCAGGGTCTCAGCGTGCGGGAACCGAGCCGAAACCCAACCTCTCTGCACGGTCGGGTCGGTGCAGAGCCCCGACGGTTCCGGGTACCCAGCCGCGGGACGGCTCCTACCTCCGGCCGGTGCCCGGGGCGCAGAGAGGGGCGGTGGCAGCTGCGGCGGGGGGGCCCGTCGGGGCGGGCAGGGCGGGAGGGAGGAGCCAGTGCGGAGGCTGTGCCTGGGCGGTGGGATGGGGAGGCAGTGAGGGCGGCCGGGAGGGTTGGGTGGCTGTGCGCCGAAGGGCTCCCGAGCCCTACTGAGCCCAGCTGCGCTGCCGCCAGTGATGCACAGCGGCCCCGCCGCCTAACCCCGCTGCCCGCTGCCATGGCGGCCCCCACCCCCGGGGGGGCGGCGGGGGTCCCGGCGGGGCTGCGGGCCGCTGCCTGGCTGCTGGCTTGTGCCGCGCTTTGCCGGGGCCGGGCCGCCGGTTGCCCCCCGCTCTGTGCCTGCAGCGGCACCACGGTGGACTGCCATGGCACGGCCCTGCGCGCCGTGCCCCGGAGCATCCCCCGCGGCACCGAGCGCCTGTGAGTACCCGTCGGCTTTGTCCGGCCTAGAGGGGCTGCGGGCGGCGGGGGCGGGCGGGAGGGCAACGGCCCGTGGCGGGTTGCGGGAGGGTGGGAGGCGAGGGGGTGAGCGTTCATGTGCAGGAGCCCGTCAGGGGATGCATATGCAAGAGTCTGTCCGTGGGGGGTGTGCAAGTGCCCATCCAAGGGGGAAGCGTATGTCTGCTAAGGGGAGCTCTTATGGAAATGCCTGGCCGGGAATGTGCAAAAGCCTGCCCAAAAGATGCGTGTGCAAGAACCTGGTGGGGTGGGTTCGCGTGCAGCGTCCTGTTCAGCGGGGGGGTTGTGTGTGTGTGTAAAAGAGCCAGTCCAGGGGATGCGTGTGCAAAAGCCTGTCGGGTGTGTGTGTGCATCATTCCCTCCATGAGCAGGGTGCACTAGCCCCTCGAGATGGGAAACAGTGTCTGTGCAAGAGCCCACTGGGGCAGGGCGCTCGTGCAACTCTTCATCTCTGGGAAGGATAAGCAAAGGGTCCTCCGTGTGCAAGAGCCTGCGTGTGCCAGTGTGTGTGCAGGTACATGAAGCAGGGTCGGGATTAGAGCTGTGCCTGAGGCGTGAGTTTCTCCAGAGGCGCATTTGCAGTGGGGCAGCCCAGAATGGGCTGCATGTGTGGGGCTGCCTGCCCCACTGGCACCCACACACAGGTGTGTGGCCAATTCTACTCTGTCCTGTCGTGGAGCACCCACACAGCCAGAGGGGTTGCTGGCAGGTCCCTGCCACCCCTGTTCTCCCTTTGGGACATCCCCGGGGTGACCAGCCTACAGCTGTGCATGCAGCCAACCCCAGCTCTGCCAGTCCCTTGCACCTACATCTCCCTGTTCATCAAAGCCTCTGCTGCATCCCCGGGGGCGCAGGGGGTGATCCCTGGTTCTCTCAGCTGGATCCCACAAGGAAAGCTTTTCTCCCGTGGAGCATGATCACAGTCCAACCGGCTGCAGGGATCCTGCAGTGCCTGCTGAGCTCCTCCGAGCTTGGTGTCCCTTTGCTGCTGTGCCCGGCTGGGCAGGTCTCTGTGCTCAGGGGCCCTGCGGCTGCAGAGTCCCCATTCTAGAGAGAGGGGCATGAGGTGAAAGTGTCCAACTTGCTGCTGGTGGCAGGTTCCCAGCGTACAGGTGTCCCTGGTCCAGGCTGGAGAGCAGGGCTGTCCCCAGTCTGCCCTATCCCAAGGGCTGCAGTGCAGCCTGGTGGCACAGTAGCCCCCCGCCCCCCTCCCACCCAGCCGTGGGGTCAGGCTGCCCCAACATCCTCCTTGCAGTGCAGGGAAGCATTGGCTGCCACCTCCTCAGGGCAGGATGCATCCCTGGACAGCCACACACATGGGGCACCTCCAGTCCCTGTGCTGAGCTGCCGGTTCCCGGAGTGTGAGAATGCCCTGTTCCTGCAGCTGGGGACAGACCCCGCAGGCAGGGACTGCAGGCAGCCTGGCAGCTGTAGGGGCTGCACCCAGCGTGCAGTGCTGGTAGCTCTGTGGGACATCGCTTCAGTGGAGTTTTCTCTTCAATCGCCATAATTACCCTCATTTACCCAGCACAGCAACCAGAGTCCCTCCCAGAGCCAGTTTGTGAGCTCCCAGTCCGGATCTCCCCCTTTCCTTCGTGCTCAGAGTTGGGGGGAAGGTTTGTGCACAGCCGTTCCTGCCTGTACAGCCCTTTCCACCCCTTAGGGAGTTCGTGCTCTCCATTCACCCGGGTGCTGGGGGAACGCAGGCAGTGAGCCGAGTGCTCAGCACCGCTCAGAGGAGACGATGCTGACAAAGGATGCCCTTGGGCGGATGTCTCACTCCTGCCCCGCAGGGCACCTCTACCCCTTTAGCAGCAGGTCCTGCTTGCTGTATACTGTTCTGCCTCCACTGACCCGGTCCTCTGTGGCTGTCACTGCTTGGTGACGTTCGGTTTTCTGTGTATTCATGCAGCTGCTAGTGCTAGATTTGCTGGCCGCGTTGAGCTAGACGTGCTGCTCTCCTGTGGGTGTTGTCTGTTGGATAACTACTTCCCGCTGTGTTGCTCACCCTTGCAGGTGCTTGAGGGTGTCTGTGCAGAGTTAGGTCTATCTCCGAGCAGTAAATTCCTGCTGTAACAGATTGTTTGAGTTCCTTGTGAAGAGGCTGCAACCTCACAGTCTCCAGCTTCTCACTGTTTGATGGAGCAGGGTCAGGTAGCAACCACAGGAGAGCCTGCAGCAGGGTCTGTGCTCAGGACTCACTGTCTCCAGGAGCTGGCTTTCTCTGGGAAGCCAGCAGCCCCTCACCAGTGTTCTCTGCTGCCTGCCTCTTTTCCCATGCCCTGAGATGAGAAACATGAGCGATGCTGACCTCACCATGTGTCCCATAGGGCTGATGAGCAGTGGTGTCCCTGCTGTTGTATTGCCTGCCTGTTGCATGCCTACAGCCTTGCAGGGCAGCCCAGTGTGCTGTTTGGAGGCTCCAGGCTTTTTCTCCAGCCTCCCATCTGGCTGAGCCCCATTGTGGCATGGGTCAAACCCTTGGACTGGGTGGTGCTGCCGCTGCCAAAGCCATCAGGCACCTGTGCTGAGGTCTGAGGTCCATTACTTTTGAAACCCACCCTTTTTCTTTGAAGAAGCAGGAATTACTTGCCTCATGGAGGCACTGCAACTTTAGGGAATCATGGGCTGGGAGCAATCGTCTTGTCCGATGCTTGAAGGCTTCCCGTGATGGCAGTGCCATGCTGTTGGTGCAGTGTAAGAGCTGGAGACGTGTCCAAGGAGAAGCATGAGTGGTGGCTGCATGGGGTGACAGGACACCCCTCTTTCTTTGCACCAGGGCACAGCACATGGCCCCCTAAGTGCCTTCTAGTCTGCAACCTGACTTAAAAATCAAGTGGTGCCTCCCCTTGCCAACTCTACCTGGACGAGGCACTGAGCAGAGAGGCTTATGCTGCAGCAAGGGGGGAAGCACCAAAATCTCTGGGTGCTTTGCATGGCTGCCTATGCTCCTGCCTACACCTCTGGCAAGCACGATCCTGGAGGCATCGTAGGCAGGATGGGGTGATAATCCACCAGCACTGCTATGTTATCTGCTTGCAAGAGTCCCTTGGGTCCCAGCTGCCAGAGGAGAGCTGTGGGAGAAGGGCATGGTTCCCTTCCCCATTTGCTTGCTTTTCTTTCTTCTTTCCCTGGAAGTGCCTCTGAAGAGTAGACTGCCCCACTGGGGAGCTGGGTGACTCTTCCCAAGCCAGCAGGATCAATGCAAATTTGCTGCCATCAAATGGCTGCTTCCAACCCAACTCTTTGCTTGTAGGAGTTGAATTGAGCTCGTGGCATTGCACTCGCTCCTGCTTTTGAAGTTTTCAGCTGGCAGTTGAGAATTGCCTCACTCGCCCCTTCCGCCTCCTCTCTGGTGGGCTGAACACTCCCCATCTCGCTGTTGACTGTGCTGTGCCTCTCTCCTCCCACGTGGCAGGCAGCAGAGATGAGTTTGAGAATCTCCATCACTTCATCCCCCTTTACTCCCTCTTCTCCCTCCGAGGGTCGCATGCCTCAGCATTGCACGGGGCTCCTGTTTGCCTTGCTCCCCTAACTTGGGATTTGCCTGTGCTGAAATGGGCCCCATACAGCTCTGCCATCTCTCCTGTCTGTGTGCTCTTCCACCCAGCTTGTTGGTGGAGGGGAGGGGTGCTGAGCTCCAGCCCGTGGCTACAGGAGCTAGATGTCAGGGTGGCCACATCTGAGGCACTCTTGTGCACTGCCTAGCCATCCCCTGCAAAATTACAGCAGCGTGTTTAATTCATGCACGAGCATTTTCCTCTAGCCAGTTAATCAAAATGTCTTGCAGCAGCACAGCTGGTGTATCACAGCAGCACCCATGTATTCAACACTGGTTGTTGTGCTGTGTCTCCTTGGGATGCTTTGGGGTACATTAATTCTTAAGAAGCTCCTCAGGGGGGACAATTTCTCCCTTTCCTGGAGTGCCTGGGCAAGTTTTTGGTGTTGCATCTGAGTAGGCTGATTGCAGGGGCAGCGAGGGAGCATGCAGGCTCTGCAGAGCTCTAGGAGGGGATGCAGGACCAATTTCCAGCCAGGGCAGTGCTCTGCTGGCCCTGCTGCCCTTGGCTCCCAGAAGAGCCAGTGCTGGGCACCGGGAGTATGTGGGCTGCCTGGAGAAGGCAGCCTGCTCAGCCCACTGCGGTGGCTTCCTTGGGAGCCTTCCCGGACAGAGGAAATTTGCAATTCTATTCCAGTTTCTCCCTTCAGCTACGTCCAAGGCAGATGCTGTCTATATATCGCCATGGTAACGCTGCGTTCTTGCTCTCCATGGAATTGCATGCTGGAAAAATATTAGTTTAAAAAACTATGTCGTGTTTGTATTGACTGGATCTGAGGCTTATAGCAGAGGATCTATTGTCCCCTGGTTGGGAAAAGTCACCAGTAACAGGCAATAAAGCCAGGCGGATTGGCCTCTGGTGACCACTTCTCACCCCGCACAGCAATTGCTTCCCTATAAACCCTTCCTGGTTCTGTTTTATTGCATCCTTTAAAATAGATATTTTTGCCTTAAATGTGCTGCCACTTTAGTCCTCCAGGGTGATACATCATGCAGCCAGCATTTCCTTGCAGCTGGGGTGCCAGTGAGGAGGGGGAGTTGTTCCTGGCTTTAACTGTGGGTCTCTCATGTGCACCTTGAAATGCCGTCACCCCAGCTGTGGTGTGCTGGGCACAGCAGCAGTGGTGCCTATGCAGGATAGCACCTCATGCACAAAAACTGTCCAGCTGGCTCATTACAGGACATGCATTTGCTTTGTTTTTCATGCTCCCCACCTTCATTGTTTTCTCCTGAATCTCTGGCCAGCAGAAGAGCAAGGCAGCTGTAAAATGCAAAGGATGCTCGAGAGACCCCTGCAGTTGAGCAGAGCCCACAGCCTGGGTAACAGAAGGCATTCAAGATGCCAGCGAGGCAGTGTGGGCAGGGAAATAGTATCCCATCCAGAGAAAGGTGTAGGAGCCTGTGACCTATGTTGAGAGGGGATTTTCCTCTATCCTTGCCCTGGTTTGCTCCCCCAGGGAGCTGGCATGGGCAAGCAAGACAAGTGCTGGAGCAGGATGTGTGCATGTCTGCATACACAGGAGGGTGAGGTGGGCATCCAAGGAGCCTGTCTTTGTCTCACAACCAAGTCCTTCATGGTTCCCTGCCCACTCCAGAAGTACTTAGTGTGGCGGATCCCCTTTATTGCTACCAAAATAACCTTTTATAGAACCTGAAAGGCAAAGCCATGTTTCTGTGCATGTTTTCCTGAAAAGCATTAAAAACCAGTTGTGCGTTAGCAAATGGCCCCATCCCAGGGGATGTCAGGCCCAGATCACTGCTCCCCGGCAGGCTTCCAGCACAAGTAGCTCCAAGGCCAGCTCTGGCACCTGGCCCCTCTCCTCTGTCCCCACTTGGTGGACAGCCAGGGATGGTTGTGGTGGAAGCAGCAACTGGAGGTTTTCCTGCTGTACACTGCTGGGATGCAATTAGCAATGTGGGCAGCAAGAGGGGATGGTTTGCAGCCTGAGCATTAGGGTCGGGGCACTGCTGGATGCAGGAAGGGAATTAAACGGGATGGAGAGAACCTCTCCTTGGTGTTGGTGCAGGGTCGGTCCCAGGCTGTCCCCTCTGGGACCATCTCAGGCCTCTCTACCACATGCAGGCTTTGAGCTGTGCTGAGTCTCTGCTTTCCTGGCGTGCATTTTGGTTGCACTTGCTGCTCAAAATAACAGAGGCAAGAGTCCTATGGGGGAGAGAGGCTGCTAGGAGGAGGAAGATCAGAAAAAAGAGATTAATTTTTCAAGTGATGCAGCCAAGGAGCAGCCCTGGGCATCAAGAGTGGGAGAGATTCAAGCTCCTGGTCCTAGGTATTTCTCAGTAGGAGGAAACCCGAGCTCCAAAATGGGATGCTGCAGCTTCTCTGGGGTCGAGTGGGCACCCATAACTGAGCAGTTTTGGGTCCACTTGTCCTCCTGTCCCTGCCGTGAACTGCTGCAGGAGGGATGAGCAAAGGCGGGTTGCTGAGGCAGATGCAGGGTGGATTAGAACTTCATGTGCTGAGTGGCAGGATGAAGTTTGAGGGCTGGGTTGTCTCCCCTGCCCTGGGAAGCTGAGGAGCCACAGAAACAGTGATATTCCTTGCCAGATTAGAAAGCACAGCATAAAAAGCCCAATTTTGAGGATATCCAGGTGAATCTGAGCCTCAGTTTCCCCCTTTATGAAATAAAAACAACCTGCTGCCCTTTCTCTCTCACACTGGGGAGGTTATTTATGTATCTTTAACCTGAAGGTGACATGCTGTGATGCTGTGTGAGTGTAAAGCACTCCCTGACTAGGAGCAGCTAATGGCTGTCGCAGGAAAACCCCAGAGAGAAGTTAGGAAGAGCAGAAAGCCTTCCCGATCCTCACCCTTACTTGCACAATCAATGCTGTTTGTAACACTTAAAAATTTATTGTAATGCTAACCTGCTTTGGTACCTTGTAAAACCTGACAGAGCTTCCCGTGCTCTGGAGGCCAAGGCCATACTTGGGATCAGGTTCCCCTTGGGCTGGGGGCAGTTATTCTTAGATGAGACCGAATAGCACAGAGCTTCTCTTGGAGTTCTCTCTCCTCTTTGGACACATCACCCTACAGGCATCCGGCAGGGTGGGTGGTGGCAAGGTGTTTGTCCTGGGGTGTATGGCATCTTCAAAGCGATTTTAATGAAACCTGTGGGCACCTTGCTCTTTCTGGAGTGGGCAGCTCAGCGAGCCTGTGCTGGGACTTGATTACATTCAAGCAGCTGGGTGAAATCCTGAGAAGACTTGAAAAATTCAGTGAAACTATAGGATGAAAGGATGCAGCTGCTCTGTTCCCCAGCACTGAGTGCAGGGGTCAGTCTGAGCCTCGACCATGTTTCCATTAGCAGTCAGCCTGATGGGACACAAGGTGCTTATGACATTTGCAGATGCCACCAGGCTGGGAGAAATGCAAGCAGGCTGGAGAGCAGGCTGTGATTTCAAAGAGGGCTTGGTGAACAGGAGGAATAGGCTGACAAAAAGGATCCTGTTGCCTGGGAACTTGAGGAAGGTGTTTGTTGTGGAGGAATCACCAACAGCACAGACCCAGGCTAGGAGCAAGCGCTGAGCAGGTCCTGACCCTGCAAAGGGCCCTGAGGGAGGGTTGCATTCATGGTGCTGGGGGCAACAGGACTGGAAGAGGGGACCTGCATGGGCAAGGGAGCAGCCTGGTCTCTTCACCATGGTGGCTGGGACAGGCAGCAATGACGTTCATCTGCAGCAAGAGGGGTCAGAGTTTTGGAAATGGTCCTTGAGGCAGGAGCAGTGACTTGAAGGAACAGGGTGAGGAGGAGTGTCAGTCCCTGTCCCTGAAGGAGCCAAGTACACATCTGTCAGGATTGATGGAGGGCTACAGAGATACTGCTGTGGGGTGTGTGACCTTGTGGCCTTCATTTCTGCGCTTCCTTGATTATTATCTGGTACTGCAGGCTCCAGCTGGGGTCAGGGCTCTGGGATGAGGGCTATGAAGCTGCTGGGAGGGGAGCTGTGCCCCTAAGGGCAGGAACAGCAGGGCGATGGGGACCATGGAGGGAGAGATGCCTCAAATGAATGATGTAACTGCCAAGACACATTTCTCAGCTTGCAGGTGCAAATGCAGGGTTTTGTGGTGCAGACTTTCCTTCTGCCTTTTTGAAAGCATGAGTCCAGAAGGCACAGTAGTTAGGATTTCTGCCTTGGTGGGAGACCAAAGCTGAGCTGAGCACAAGGACAGGAGTCATGTGTTTGCCAAATAGCTGAAGCTTTGCGATGGAGTATGGATAGCGGGATTGCGCTGTCTGCACCTTCCCTTTCCTGCTCTTGATAAATCAGTGCCCAGGGAAATATCACTCATGTTGGCTGTATTTAATAAATTACCTCTCAGCATTTGCACTCTCTGAGGTTGTTACTGAGTTAGTGTAGCTCCAAACCCTGCAAAGGGAAAAGACGCGTCAGACCCCCCGGGAGTGGAATAAGCCATCCAAAGCTAGAAACCAAATATAAACCCAGACTATGCAAATCCAGTCTAACGAACCCTGCTGCAATACAGACATCCCATCTGGGAGTGGAATGATCTACAAGCAAAGTAGCAAAGGGACTTCTTGTTTTAATGACTTTCCTCTTTCCAGGGAGAAAAGGAAAGTTGAAGCTTGTGAACAAAAATTCACTGCCTTTACAGTGGCACTGTGGTATTTGGGGTGTTGGGGGGCAGAGGAGGGCTCCCTGGGTCAATGTGAGGATGCTTTCTGGCATTAAACCCAATGGATTAATGGGGAAAGAGCATGTCCTCCATTTCTGCTTTCAAATCACAGTCCAGAAATTCAACCGATCTGCCAGGTTGAATGTGTCTCCCCAGACACATCAGTACTTACTGAAGCTCTGCTGCACAGGGCAGGGCAGGGGGTTTCGCTTCACTAGGAAAGGGCACAGAGGCAGCGGGTGAGCGGCTGAGCTGTGGGGATCCAGCTTTCTGGGCACAGCAGACTGTAATTTATCTCCATGGGGAACTGAAGGGGATTTAGAGGGGGAAAAAATGGCATGAAGTTAAATAGCAGTGTTGCCTCGGCATCCTTACAAATAAGCTTTACCTGCTGTTCGTTCCCATCCTGGTTGTGAAGGCCATCATTTACCCGAACAAAGGCATGGGGGGATGCTGAGAGCATTTGACAGGGAGCATGCAGGGCCAGTCCCTAAGGGAGCAAGGCTGTGGGACACTGCCCCGCTTGGGGACAACCAAGAACTGCCCCAGAACACCCTGAGGATGCTCAGCGAGCATGCAGGGAGTGGAGCATCGTGTGGGTTGGGTGGGCAGCACAGTTGTCCCCCAGGGTGGCATGTTCCCAGGCAGTGCCCCACATCAGTGCATCACACATGTGCCTCCTTGTGCTGAAAAGTCTTTGGGTTCAGCTGTGCTATCCCAGAAGGTGCTTGGGAGAGAGGGCAGAGCCTGATTTTGGCACGTGGAGGGACTGGCTGTGTCCAGTCCATGGCTGTTTAGTGTTTCTGCATATCCTGCGCTGCTTTGTCTGTGCTCTGCCTCTGGCTAAAGCTCTGGTGTGCCGGTGCTCCGAGGACCCGAGGTGTCCAAGCCCTCCCTGAGCTTTGCAGGTTGATGTGTAAGTCCTGACTTTCAGATGGAGTGGTTTTCAAATCGAGCCTCTCTGCTCTGTCTGTCTGCAGTACTGGAGATTTCCTAACTTCACTTACACGTTGCAGACAGGCTAATGTTACATACATTTAAAAGAAGGTGACATGGGGGTCCTGCAGTGTTGTCTCCCCTCGGTAGGAACTCAGGGGGTGCTGTTACCTCCAGCCCGGCCGTGGGAAGTTTCCCTTTAGGGAAAGCTGACCTTTTAGGACATTAGCTGGCCCCGAAGCTGTGGTCCGTCAGGAGTCGGGCAGGCACATCTGCACGTACCGAGCCAAACCTCCTCCGTCACCTCCCCCAGCACCTCGTGCCCAGGACTTGCAGCCTGGCGCTGGGTTTTGCTCCCGGGGAGAGGGGCAGGACTGAGCCCCGCGGGTGCATCCTTGCGAGTTGGAGCCCCATCCCCGGGAGCCAGATGCGCATGCTGTGCCCTGCGGGGAGCCGGGCCAGCCGTGAGGCTGCAGAGCCCAGTGTGGGTTTCAGTGTAATCGCCGGGGCTGGGGGACTGCTATTCATTCCCCGCTTGCATTCATCTGTGTCCTAGTAACTGTTTTCCCCCCCTTCTTCTTCCCGACACAGGCACACACGGCTGGATAATGACAGGAGCCCGGCAATCTCGGGCGCTGAATAGCGGTGTAATTACGAGGCTGTAATGGCGAGCTGGAACTCATTAGCCATTATCAGCCGTTTCAGCAGGACAATGGCAGCACCCCGGGGTGCGCTGGCTGTACCCGGCTGCCCCACACCTCCGGGCCAGCCCCTGCTGACCTCAGCCCCTCCCACGGCACAGAGCCTGGTGGAGGGGGGGCTTTGGCTCTGGAAGGAAATTATGGACTTTGTACTCAACCCTTCGTGTGACGCGGGGTTTCCCTCCTCTTCAATCCCGCTGCCGGGGGTTATAGAGCCCTGAGCGCTGGAATCCTGCCTGGGCACCGCAACCTGCCCTGGGCTAGCACCCTCCTGCTTCTCCCCTGCCCTGGCTCCAGCAGCTCGTCCTTCCCTTAACGGCCTCCCCCTCCCGCAGATTGTTTCCTCTTTTTTTCTGCACCTGCATTCAGTGCCGGCAGCTGGGTCTCCATTGTGGGGTCCTTTCCCGGGCTCTGCATTCCCCTGGCCATCCTCGGTCCCCAGCATATGCCAGGGGCAGATCAGCCCGGTGGTGGAGAAGCACACACTGCCATGGGGTGCTACGCAGGGACCCCCTCATCTGCAGGCTGTAAGTCCAAGGGCTGATGGCCCCCAACTCCCTGCAGCACCCACAGCCCCTAATGCAGGAAGACTGCGAGACGAAAATCACTGCAGCTGCCAACTCAATATATTTTAAAGCAGGATAATCCTAACAGGGGCACACTGGAGCGTATGGAAGGGGAGAGTGAGAGGTGTAGCTGTCAGGCTGGGAGCAGAGCTCTAGTGACTTGTGGGTCTGTAAGTGGGGCACACCTTGCCCTGAACAGCATCTCCCCTCTGGCTGGGGTGCCTGTACCTGTGCTCACCCAGAGGTTTTGCCTGTGAGACCAATGCCAGGATAAACAGCTGGTCCCATACAAGTGTCTCTTGAAGTGTGGTTTATTGTCCAGGCAGATGTTACAGAGGTGGCACAGGGTAGAGGCAGGTGTGCAGTATTGAGCACTGAACCAGTGGTGACGCATGTGGGTGACCTGCATTTAGGTGTGTGGAGGGATCCTGTTTTTCTGAGAGATAGTTGTTCACTTTTGTATTATTGCTGCCCTCTCTAAGCGGGTCTGTAGTTTTAGGATGACCCTACCAGGTGTTTGCTGCATTTCCAGAGTGGGGTGATGTGTAGCCAGTCAGGTGGCTACTGGCATCATTGGGCTGCCTATTGCATTGCTGAAGGCTCTGGAGATTCTGTCCCAAGGGGGACATCCAGGGTGGGGATGTGGAAGCTGGGCAGCCCTTGTTCCTTGATACTTTGCTGTCCATGAATGATGCCGGCTTGCACACTCCTGGGCAGCCGGACCTGTGTGAGCCCAGCACTGCTGACTGTTGAGGATGAGGGTCCTCTCTGGAGCCAGCAGTCAGCCCCGCTGTTCCCCATGAGGGGCACAGAAATGCAGCAGCCACTGATGTCCTTTGGGCCCTGTCTGCCCTTTCTGGGGAGCCTCAGTGCCTGGTCACCTCCTGAGCACTTCCTTGCTGATTTCTGCCTCTTCTCTCTGCAGGGAGCTCAATGGCAACAACATCACGCGAATCAACAAGAATGACTTCGCTGGGCTGAAGCAGCTCCGTGTCTTGTGAGTTCCTGGTGAGGGGCTGGCTGCCCCAACCTTGTCGGGTGCTGTGCATGGCTTGTGGCCCCTCCTGGGGCTGCTAGAGATGATGCTGAGCCCTTTGCTGGGCATCTGCTGACAGGGCTAGAGGGTATCCACGTAGGGCTGAGCATGGTGGGCCTCCAGCTGGGAAGGACTGGGAAGAAAGAGGCTGAGTTGTGTTGGGATGGTGGGAATGAGGTGGCCCTGGGTCTGCAGGAGCATCAGGGGCACCGCCAGTGAGACGAGGGTGTGGGGAACCACCTTTCTGGAATGCTGACCCCTTCTCTCTGCAGGCAGCTGATGGAAAACCAGATAAGCACAGTGGAGCGTGGGGCGTTTGATGACATGAAGGAGCTGGAGCGGCTGTGAGTGCCCGGGCGTGGGGGTGGGTCGGTGAGGGGCTGCCAGACTTAGTCACAGAGAACATCCTTTCCTTTTTGCCTTAAACCATAGTGTATCGGTGCTGCCTGACTTCAAACAGCTTCTCTGCTGCATGGCCTTGGTATTTTACAGTGTGGGAAGCAAACCTCTTTCTGTTTCTATAGATCTTGAAGTCCTTTCTGATGCTTTTGAGGTGAGGGGCAGGTTAAACACAAATCACTCTCACTGTTATCAGCTGTGTCCTATGTGTTAGCGAGGGAGCCATAAGTTCCAGTCCAGTACTCAGTAAAAGAGCTCAGCAGTTTAAAAATCCTGAGCTACTTGAGCAAATATGAGGAGCTGAGTGAGCTGCAGGTTAACAGTGCAGTTAAGCAGCAATCAGCAGTTAACAGCTTGGAGTCCTGTCAGCAGGTAATTATAATATTGTAAGTCTATTAATGCCCTGTTGGTTGCCCCCGCCTGGGAATGCAATGAGTGGGACAGGGTTGTCCTTGCCAGGGGGGATGCTCTGCTCTAACAGCCCCTCTGGATGAGCCAATCCAAGCTGGAGCTACCAGCTGGCTTGCAGGTGGGGTGATTTCTTTGCTCCCAGACCCTGACCCTTTCCTCCTTCCCTGCAGACGACTGAACCGCAACCAGCTGCACACCCTGCCCGAGCTCCTCTTCCAAAACAACCAGGCACTGTCACGGCTGTGAGTACCCTCCATGCTAGTGGGGGTCCCTGGCCTGTCTGTGGTGTGGGGTCACTTGTGGGGTTTGGAGGGGTGACATCCCAGGGGGTGCTGTTTCTGGGGGTTGTGCTGGTGGTTACTGTTGTCTCTTGTCCCAGTAAGTACCCAGCGTGTGGCAGGGAAATGCACCCTATTTCTGAGCAATCAGAGATCCTTAGCTGGAGTGTGTAGCATGGCAGGGAATTGACTTTGCTTTGGAGAAGACCTGAGAACAGTGCTTTTAAAGACAGTGTTAAAAGTCTTTGCAGTGTGTGGGGTTACAGGAGGAGGTGCTGGCAGTTTGGGCTGGGGCTCGCTTTGTGGGCTGGGCTATGCCTGCATAGTGTCAATTGCAAGAGACACTGTGAGCCCTGCAGTCTCCTCAGAGTGGATCACAGACTCTGAGGCAGAGTGCTCTTACTGCCTAGACAGGGTTGTCATGAAGGGAGGATGAAAGAGGATGTCCCCAGGGGTTTGCATCCCACCTGGAGAAGAGCCCCACCACCGCACTATAGAGCTGCCTTTCTGCTGGTATCTGGGGCTGACTGGGGAAATAAGGGGAAGCCCTGCCAGGATTGGATCCAGCCTGTCTCACCTTCTGCTCCCTCCATGCCCTCCCTGCCCCAGCCCTGCCTGTCCCTCTTCATGCACAGAAACACCGCTGGGGAGGACTGTTTCCTACCGTGCAAGCCGCAGCTCTGCAGACCCCTCTGCTCCTCTTCCCCCCTTGCAGCAACAGGATGCTGGGGAGGGCTGCTGGGGTTTTGATAAACAGTCTCTTTTCCATATTGGCTTTCCCTTGCCAGGGGCTGCTTTGCTCAGGCAGTGGTGCCATTGGCATTGCTCGAACTGCAGGAAATCCTCCTAACAAAGCATTTACCAGCTTTCAGCTATTTTAGGCACCATGTACATTGGGGTGGGGGCTGCGAGGAGGAGAGGGTCCATGCCAAACTGGGGCTGGGTGCTCTCCATCACTTGGAGAAGATGGTTACATGCTGTGGCTGTTTTGCAGTGCATAGGAGCAGGGTAGTAGTGGCTGGGACATGAGATCTCTGCTTATTGCATCTTGTATCTCCATTTCTCATCTGTGAAAAGGGGCTGCCACATCCCTGCGGGGGCAGGGTAGGAGTGGATGAACTAACTGAAAGGGCTGAGATGTTGCCAGGACAGGCATGGCCGTGTTGGGTCCAGGAAGCCCTGCCTGTGCAGGCAGGCTGTGGCTGAGCCATTTTGCTCAGCGGCAGTGCCAGTTTCTTCCGACAGTGCCAGGGAGTCAGTCCCGGAGTCCAGCCTGAGGCGGTGTAAGGAAGGGTTAAAACACTGTGTGGGTTGCCAGCGTGGGATGTGTGAAATGGTGGACTGGAGCCAAAGATGGGCCTAGGTAATGGCAGCTGATAGCACAGGCGTTCAATTAATTATCAAATGGCATTTGTTGAGCTCAGCTGTGCCGTTTCGTGGCGCCAGCAAGGGCCCATCCTCCTCCAGCCACCCATTGCACAATAAAAACATGGTTGAGAGAATTATTTTACAAACATTAATGTTTCCCTTTTAATCTTCTCCTGGTTTTAATACCAAGCTCTTTCAAAAAGCAAACCTCAACAATTACGTGGGGAGGTGCAGAAGGGCAGCCTCCCACACGGATCTGGGGCTGTGTGTGTGTGTGCACAGGGCCGTGTGTGCCCTCCCGCGGTGTACACGGGGCTGTACAAACTGAGGATCCCCGTGATGAGCTGTGGGATTTGGGACAGGGGACACACTGAGCTGCCTGCCATCCTTCTCTGCCAGGTGTTAGCCCACACTGTGTTAGTGAGGGCAGGGATGTGGTGCTGGGGGCTGCACAGGGTGCACATCAGCAGCTGCTGCCTTGGAAGAGCCTCAGATGCCCCATTTGAGCAGCAAAATGCTGTGTGCCACAGGACCTGCTGCTCTCTCTCATTGTGGCTGCCAGTTGCCGAGGTGCTCAAGGATGGTTTATGGGGGACAGCGGAGCAGGAGGTGCCCAGGGCAGAGCTTGTCTAGACACAATGTCACGCTGGCTTAGCAGGAGGTGGAATCTGGACTGGTGCTAGTCCGACTGGTGCAGGAGGTCATAAGGACACTCTTAAATTGCTGCAACCCTGGCTCAGGCTACAGAGATATGAGTCAGTGGGGAGCAGGTTTTAGCTAAATTGAAATCAGCTCGCCTGGAACTGAAATTGGAGCCTCTTTGCCAGCCTTTGCGCTTATTTAACTGCTGAAATGGATCTGTGGTGGCCCCGAGGCTTCGTGCCCCCTCCCTGCCCCAGAGGCAAGCTGAGACCTGTGCTAGTCAGCATGGGCTGTCATGAGATGGGAAGAGAGGGCTCTTACCAGCACCGTGCTTTTGCAGACCCTGGGCTCTTTCAAGCAAGCTGTGCCTGTGCAGGCTTCCCCATGCCCTGCTCTCTGCACCCACCCACTGTGTGCTCCTTGAGCTCCCCGGGTACCTTCTAGGTATTCATGTTCTTGACATTGGGGGCATCTTTAATTAGCAGAAACTGGCTGAACAGGTCAGGCTGAGATCTATTTAGCTGGGATATGAGGCTACCAGGTCTGGCAGGTGGGTGGCAGCTGAGGCAGAAAGCCAGGGTTGGATGCACACACCAGTGGGGGTTGCTTAGATGGGTACCTGGGTGCAGGCCTGGATGGTTCAGCCTCTTCTAGCCTTAGTCTTGATGCATCTTCAGCCACACATCAGTAAAATTCCAGCAGGTTAAGGCAAGTCTGGTGAATGTGCAGTGTGTGATACTCACAGAGCAGCTTTCCACTATACCTTGAGCCTTGTGGAAATATCTCACAAGCACAGAGAGGAGGGGACCTTAAGCTCGGATTGGGATGGAGAGCTGCTTGTCCACCTCCTGGGTCCAAGTGTCAAAGCCTAATCCATGCTGGTGGTGCTTTGTGGTCTCCCAGCCCAGCTCGAACTGCAATTAGTTACTTGGATCTTGCCTATAAAGAGCATTTGTGCATCGGGATAATGGAAGGGGCTGGAGTTAAACCAGATCTGTTGAGGCTTAAATAAGCTGGGGAATGGCAGGAAAGAGCCAACAGAAAGCAAACCTCAAATGAGGTTGTGGGGGAGGTGAGAAGCCTGATGAGGAATGTTTTTCCCTTGGTATTTGGAAATACTGAGCTCATGCCTGCCTGGAGCCCATCTTGGTCTGAGATGGTGGGGTTAGGGGGCTGTGCCAGTGCCTCTGCAGTGGGGCCAGGAGGCAAGAGGGCTCCCTGCATGGCTTCCCTTATGTATATCTGCCGTAATGAGCAGATAACTCGTTAAGCAGTCCTGGTGGCTGGAAATGGTGCTGATCTTTGATTTCGCTGGAGAGTGCCTGACCCTGGTGACCCCACCTCAAACTGGGTTTAATTAAACTGTCAGCACTGGACAGAAGAACAAAGCGTCATGGACTTGTGGAGGGGGGGCAGGGTTCCCCAGCAGCTCGTCGGGGAAGAGCATGTGTCCTGTGAGGTGGAGAGCTAATAAAAAATGGATCTTTCCTTCCACTGAGGATTACCCAGGCAAGAAGGTGGCCTCCGCTATTGTGCTGCCCAGTGCTGGTCCTTAATGTCCTGCAGGCATGCACATCCTGGGTCAGTGCTGGTGCCCCAATGTGGCCCTGAACCACACCAGGCAGGGGCCAGGGAGGTTCTGGTAGATCCCACTTCAGCATCTCTCCCCAGCTGGCAGGAGTTTTTTTCTCTTTGGAGGGGAGACCGAAGCCCTTGAGTTTCTCTCTGCTGCCTTGGGAGGGACGGAGGAAGGATGGGAGAGGAGTTTTGTAGCCCTGTCTCCCCACCTTCCTTTAAAACCTCCTTCTGAAGCCATTTTTAAGTGCCTTTGGGAGTGCTCAGTGGGGGGATGCAAGGAGAGAGAGGAGGCTGGGATGGCCGTAGCAGCAGGGTGAGAACAGAAACGCTGCGGGTGCATCATCAGGGAGGCAAAGACGCAGGCTGTCGAAATGTGCTAAAGGCAGCCAGGATGGCTATAAATAAATGGTTTTCTCTAAGAAAAAACGAGCTGGTGAGAGGGAAGAAAGGAGCGGTGGGGTGCTCATCTGTGATGAGCTCTGGAGACGTGCTCCCACAGGGAGAACTTGCCCCAGCTGGATGTATCCCTCTGGGAGTGGCTGCCCAGCAGTTTCACTTGCCAAAAGGCACAGCAGCTGCTCAGCAGAGTGGAAGCTGAGAGGATGAACAGAGAGTAGGGGAAAAAAGTCCTGTCTCCAGAAGGAGGAAGATTTAGGACAGGGGCCATGGCCTGTCAGTTCCTGTCGGACCTGTGCCAACAAAAATGATGGAGGAGTTGGTGCTGGCAGCCAAACCCAGGGGGAAGGGCCGATGATCCTGCTTTTCCCTCAGTAAGGACAGGGACTCCCTGGAAACAGCAATAACGTCTCAATCAGAAGCAATGGCTTTCTGAGACAGAGCCTGGGACACAGGGGATGCTGTAGGATCTGGGGAAATTGTCATGCTGCTACGAGACTCTCCTCCTGTGGCTGGAGCCTGCAGAGGGGTAGTGATGCTCTACACTTGTTTCTGTCTGGGAGCTGAGACAGAGTCCAGGGGCTGATTCAGACCTCCTCTGGATCTGAGTGATGAGGGAGTTTTGAGCTGAGTAGCAGAGAGCATGGCAGCTGGGTGTGCTGCCTGGGCAGGAGAAGTTACATTATGGTGAGACCTGGGGCAGATTCCTCACACCACCACTGCATCTGGCTGAGCCCAGCCCTAATTGCCTTTAGAAAAGCAGGAAGAGAAAAATGGAGCTCTGCTAAACAACTTGAGAAAATGCAAATGACATCCTTGAAGAAGGAGAAGACCACTACCACGCGGGAGGATGCTGTGAGCTGAGTAGTAGCAAAACAGGATGACAAGTGAAAAAGGAGCTGTCGGAGAAAGGAATAACAAAACAGGCCCTGCTTGGATCGGGCTGGCTGCACGTGGGAGGTGTTGCTTGTGAGACTGTACCAGTGACCATTCGTCTTGGTGCTGCACTGGGAAAACCCCCAGGATAGGAAAGGGAGAGATGGAGAAACGTTGGGACAAAAACGCATGCTCGGTAGCTGTGGAGCTGTCCTGTGCCCCCACGGTGGGTGCCTGTGCTGGTGGCAGGTGGGAGGTGTGGGTGTGAGGGTGATGCTCGCTGGGGGATGTGGGTGCTGCAGCTCTGCTCCCCTCCCCACCAGGGGGACTTGAGTGCATGAGCCCTGGTTTTGATCTGACTGGGGATTTCTGGTGCCTGCCTGTGTGTTGGCTTCCTGGAAATCCTGCTGTGGTGGTCAGTTGGCTCTCGCTGTGTGCCTGCTCTCCTGTGCCAGACAACTGCCCTGTCCTCCCACAGCCACTCCTGTTGGAGCTTTGGCTGAGGTTTTCCACCTCCAGTGAGGTTTTGTGCTTGTTCTGCAGCTGGCATGCTCCACATGCCCCTGGGAGCCTACAGCCACTGTGTGGGAAGGGGCCTATGGGAATGGCGTTGTGTTTTCATCTTTCCATGCTGGAGCAGAGTCACTTTGGCTGACTGGGTGTGTGCTCCTTTGCTGCTTTGCTCTTTGCACAGCTGTGTATGCGCTGCTTTCTGGTGTCTCTGTGTGCAGGTCCACCATCCAAGAGCAAGGTGCCAATGTTGGGAGCAGAGAACAGCTCCCCACAGAGCAAACCTCCTCTTCCCCAGCATCCACCATTTCTGTCCCAGATCCCACCTCCAGCAGCATCCCCCTCCCCTCACCAGGCAAGGGCCAAGTGTCCCTGCTGTCACCATGCCCACATTTGGGCTGTTGTCCCCTCCGCTCTGGGTGCTGTACCCCCTCACGCTCCCTGACAAAGCCCCTTCTGTCAGGGATGGAGTGGGGCTGGGGGGGCAAGGCTGCGACGTATCCCCCCGAATACCAATCAGGAGGGGGAGTGTGTTTGCCCCAGTAGCTGGGGAAGGACTGCAGGATCTATGGGCTGCAAGACCCCCCACCCCCAGCCAGCTGGGGGGACAGGGAGGGGGAAGGGAGGCCTTGTTGCAGCCCCTGGGAACAAAGAGTCAGTGTGGCTCGTGACAGCTCTAAGGAAATGCGGGGAAACAAATGTGCCACTAATAAGTGGGGAGGTTACCTAGGAAAAGATGCTGCCAGGCAGGCAGGCAGCCAGTCCCTTTCCCAGTGGGCTGGTGGGTGGCAAGAGCCTAGGGCTGGCACCCCTGGCTCCAGGGGGGCTCAGGGGGCTGCAGTGGGGCTGAGCCAAGGCAGGTCTGTGGTCCATGCCTAGTGGATCGTGCCCTCAGGCTGCTGCTTCTGTGGGGATAGCATCCTTGTGGGTGCAGTAAGGACATATTTGGGTTTTTGTGCTGGGTGTCCTGCTGAGGAACAGGCACTGTTGTGCCTGGAGAGGCTTACTGCCTGCTTGCCTTCTTTTTCCATCATTATCATGCCACAAAGCTCAGCTTTTTTTAGGGGCACCAAAAAACTCCCTGGGGGATCCTAAGTACAGCCTGATGGACTTAAACACTTGTTTAAGACCTTTTTATATTTAAGCACCTCCATAAATTTTTTGGGACCTGACTCACAGTCTGTGGGGGCACAGGAGTGCCCAGGGTGAGGGTCATTGCTGTGTCCTGACCTGCCACTGAGCAGCTTCTCCCTTCGCTTCCCACCAGCCTGTGTCCCCTCCTGCCAGGGCAACAGAGCAGACCCCACATGGGAGTGCCCTGGCCCCCAGCTCCATTATCACACAGACAAGCCAGGGCTGCCAGGAGCTGGCATTACCAGATGACTGCCTGGAGATAATCTGCCCCCTCCCTCTGTGAACCTCGTTGTGCTCCTGACCCGTGGCCAGCTTCGACTTTCTGGGTGTTGAGCCACTTCCAAGGTTTCCCTGGCAATGCACGGGGTCGAGCCCTGCTCCTGGGGCTCCCTCTTTGAGCCTCAAAGGTCTTGCTTTGGGCATATGCTTGGATTTGGCTTTTGTAGCATTGTTAAAGCAAAGGGGTCTAAGTCTGTAGTTAGGTGCAGCTTCCAGCCACCGGCTCCTTTCGCCAAAATGCCACCTCTATGTGCCATTGCCATGTATGGAGCATCCCAAGCCACCTCTCTGGTGATCCCTAATGTGCCAGCAAACAAGAAATGTTAACCCACAGGAAAAAATTATGGAAAATCAAGTCTTCCTAATGCTGGGCAGCAGTGCTAATTACACAGCTATTAAAGCACAGGGGAATTATTTATTCCCTCCCCTCCTCACAGCTCATTGCCTGCGTTGTGTCCCATTCACCCCTCAGCCACCCTCCATCCTCTGAAAGAGTTAAAAGAGCAGTTGGAGGAGCTGATCCCTTTGTCCATAAGTTTTGGGAGCAGAATAAAGGCATTTCCTTTCTCCTGTTTTTACAGCTCAGACAGTACAAAGGTTCAAAGTAATTTTAAAGGATCGTGAGCAGAATTAGCCTTTGGTAATTTGACTTTCAGGATGTGGAAGGAAAAAGCCTTATGTGATGATTTTAGGCTAAGCTGTGACTTGGTATCCCTGCAAATATATCCCACAGACATGTTAATGTGCAGAGCCAGGGAATTAACCTGCATTTGCTGGTTTGTTCTCCCATGGGTGTGTGCTTGTCTCTCCTGCTGGGACTGCCATGAAAATAAGCCATCAGCAGTTTCCAACACTGCTTCTGACAGCTGCCTACAAGGCTGCCTGTGCCATGTCCCTTCTCTGCTGCTCCTAAGGGGCCAGTGGTGCTGCTGGCGTCAGTGCTGGACCACACAGCAGCAGCCCCAACACCAGCAGCGTGGTGGGCATCCACACCAGCTTCAGGCCCAAGCAGGCTGCCTGGGGCACCTGGGATGCTTTACCCACCGCAGTCAGGGGGTCATTTTCCCTGTGCTAAAGTGCCATTAAGACCAAACATGTGAGTATGAGTGGGGAAGACTTCCCTTCTCAAGCCCGGCAGGGTTCCTAGTGCAGCTGGGCTTGTAGGCATTGGCAGGAGGAAGCTCTCCTCTGTCTGCGGGGATGGGCTGGGGCCATCCCGGTTTGGACACCCCATTTCCCCGTGCATACCAATCAGCAGAATTGGAAGAAACATGGTCAGCAGTGTGTTGGGGGTGGGTTTGGGAGGTGCAGAATAGTTTTCCAGATTCTCATCTGTGTTAAATTAGTTATCATCCCAGGCTTATCCTCACTTAACCAGCAGACGTCAGTGGTTGGGACCCCCACTGCCCCACGAGAACTAAACAGCATATGGATTAGGGGGTCTTACTGGCTGCCTCCCCTGGCCCCTCCATGGTTCTTACACCCCCTTTTGTCCCCAGAGGCTTTGATCCCCATTTGTGTCTGTATTTCCCTTCAGGACAGGAAAAACGGATTAATTTTTACTGCTCCTAAGGGAGCTGTTGGTAACCAAAGATGTCTCGCTGTCTTGTTTTCTGTAAATCGGGAGGCAGGAAATAGCAGAGATGGTTTAAAATGGTTTCCCCCCGCCCCCGCTCCCCCCCTTCTCCCGTCTGGTCCTCACTGCCTGTCTGATGGGGGAAGGCATTTGGGGCAGATCTGCTTGGAGAGAAAGAAAACCCCTCAGACATATTTCAGGCCCTGGGGCTGGAGGAGAGGGGTTTCTCTGGGAGATGCGGGTGGGAAGAGCTCAACCATCCTCCTGAGTGTTTGGGAACTGATAATTTTGGGATTCTACAGAGGAGGACTGAGGGGCATTAGCTCAGCTGCACAGACAGAGTGTCAAATGTGGAAAGCACAGGAAAAGCTCCCAAAAAGTGTCTCTCATCCTGGAGCTGGGAAGTCCTCCATTGCCAGACCCCTCCCATGGCAAAAAAGGGATGGGGACCCAGGAGTTCTGGCCCTGCATCCCCCTCTTCCCATCCCTGGTATGATGCTCAAAGGGGCTTTTGTCCGGCTCCAAGCCTCACAGGTGGGTAGGCACCTCATCCCCCCACCCGTTTTACCCCTGGGCCAGAATGCTTTTTCCCAGGGGCCACTGTTGGCCCATCACTACATGACACAGGCTTGCAGGTCACCATGGTAACAGGGGCCTGGGGATGTGGGCTGGAGACCCTTTTGGGATGTTTGCCTGGGGGCTGGAAATCCCATTTGCCACAGACCGGCACGTACTCAGCAAAACGTGCAGCCATGTGTTATGCTGGGTACATGCTGCTCTATGGCAAACTGGGTGGAAATGCAAAATGGGTGCATTCTATGCTGGTGCACGCATGGCACAGGGTGTAGGGTCAGGGTGCAGGTATCTGGCACTGGGGATTTGCCCCAGGGATGCTCCATTGCAGCTCCTATCCATTGCACAGCCAGCTATTACAGCCCAGCAGTGACCACCGGTGCTATTAATTACTAATCACGGGGACCAAATCAGGGCAGGGTACCTGGAGGGATCTGTGCTGGTGGGATAAATGGGAGCATGAAAGTGAGGAGCGAGGAGTGGGGCTGGCTGTGTTCCTGGGGCTCAGTGGTGTTTCCAGCTCTTGCCCTCCAACTGGAGGCATTTCCACCTCCTGATGTTGTCATCCCGCTCCGGCTCGCTTCTTGTCTTCCCCACGGGCACAGCATGTTGCTCATTCCTGCATGCTACGATTTCACAGCATCCCTGCAGCCGGGTGTTAATGAGATTAGACCCGAGCTTTAAGATGTCTCTCTCTATCCTTTGCCATCCAATTACACAGCCCGCATGGTATCTGATTGCCTGAGAGAGGGGAGGACTGAGGCTGGCTGGGATGGGAGGATGCAGCTGGTCCTTCTGGGTATCAGCCCCTCCGTGCTGAGTGGTTTTCTTTCTATTCTTTCTTCTTCTTTTTTTTTTTTTTTTTTTCCCCTCCACTTTCCCCTTGGCTTTGAGCTGCTCCATTTGGCTTTTTCATCACTTCTCGATGTGGCGGCTGGGCAGAATTTGTTTAAATTAACTGCTTGAATGGCAGCGTTTGTGTGCATTGGTGAGGAGGGAGCTCAGACAGCACCAGAATGGATGGGGGGGATTAAAGGTGCCTAATGGTTTCCAGATGGGTATCTCGGTCTGGGAAACACCCCCGCAACCCCAACCCCAGCTGGGGGCTGCTGGCAAGGAGCTTGGGGCTGGGAGCTGAGATGTTATGGTGTGTGGGTGCCTGGCTCTCCCGCAGCAGGATGGCTGCTCCGATCGTGTGCCCATGGGACTGGGGTGCCCTGAGGCAGCTGGGGTGCCTCTGTGGCTTGCCTGGGGTGAGCAGGCAGATGCACCACAGGAGGAACCTTCCCTGGCTGGTGTGGAGCACGGGGTGCAGCAGGCTTTGCTCTCCCCCCTGCAAGTGCCGTGGGCTCTGGGGATGCAGGGCTGGGAAAACTGCTGGTTGTGAGTCCGGCTTTCAGAGGTGCCTCAGCTCCAGCCATAGCTGACAGGGCAAATATAGCCTGCTGCTGGAGAAGTAGTTTCTGCTCAGCAGTTGTGGTTACAATGTGAGGAATAATCGTTAGTCTTTGGCACCTTCTCCCTGGTCTCTAGGGTAACTTGGTCTAGGGTGCTAGCTTGGTCCAACATCCCCACCACTGCCGACGTCAGCATATTTTTGCTTATTTACAGACGGAAAACTGAGTCCCAGTGACAGGAGCTAAACTGCCTGCGTGGCCCTGCCAGTAGCATTTCCCAGACATGTAGGGATCAGAGACATAGTGATAGCCCTTCCATGCCTCCCACCAGTGACCAGATTTCCCCTCCAGACCTTCTGCATGGTGCCAGGGCTGCATGTTCCAATAGCAGCACCTGGGCTGGAAGTACATCAGTCCCAAGCAAGATGGGGCATGCAGGAATGAAAGGCTTCTGGGGAGTGATGTCACTGGAGGGGACCACAGGATTGTGGGCAAGGTCATTGCTTTTGAGTTTTATTAATGGCTGAGAGTGGGACATAAGCTGTGAGCTGGCTGACAGCTGGGACTATCACCCAGGCTGTAGGACAGCTTGTTGTTTCATGGGGGATTTCAGCTTCTTAGGGAAGCAGGCTGCAGAAGAGTCCATCAGGTTTAATGGGAGTGAGTGTCGAGTGGTACCTTTTGCTACTGAAAGCTGGAAAAGCCCTTTTCCTTGTGGGAATGAGCCCATTCACCCTGCAATGGTCTTTTTGTGAAGGCAGCAGTTTGCTCTGGAGTGCTGGCCAGTCTCCCTCACCCGCTGACCTTCATCCAGGGCTCTGTCTGCCAGCCATCCCCACCCATCCTTGGCCCCACGTCCCCCCTAGCTCTCGTTTCCTTCCACAAATATTGAGAAAATAAACAGCACAGCTGAAAGGGGATGTCCTCGTGTCCCACTGCACACAACACCCTCCCTGAGGAGCTGCGCAGGTGGTGACCCTGCATTCCTCAGCCAGAGAGTTAACTGGAGAGAAAGCAAATATTGGCTTCTCCTGTGGCTGCTGCAGCCTGTGCCTGTGGCTGGGGCTGCCTCTTGCCTGAGGAAAGGGGCTTGCAGGATGGGCAGCTCCCTGTGCCTAGCAGGGGTGGTTGCACAAACCTGGCTCTTTGCTCGGGTAGTGTGAGGTCCTCCTAGTGGTCTGACTCTGCTCCTTGGGGCAAGAGGGGCCTCAGCTCAGTAGGGATGTTTCTCTCCTCCTTCAGCCATATACGTGGTTTTGTGGCCCAGAAGTTGCTCCACCAACACGGGGCCCTTTGTTGGTACTGGGAGCCTTTGCAAGCCCCCTGCTCCCTGGGGCAGGAATCCCTCAGGGATGCCCAGCACTCTGCATCCTCCCTCTCCCTCATCTTTCACTCCTTCCAGCTTGATTTTGTCTCTTAGAAACTGCCCCTGGCCAGGACCTGGGCTGTGTAGGGAGGGATTTGACACTTTCTATGTATCCCTTACTTTGTCACCTTGAGAGTGACCGCGAGGTTGTTAACCCCCAGGGTGCTGGTTGGGCTGGGGCGCAGCGAGAGAGCGGAACATCCCAGTGACACCTCTGCCCGGGCGGCAGCCGGCTGCTCTGCCGCCAGCTTGACACTGATCCCCGCTACAATAACCATACAGGCGGCAGTCAGAGAGGAATTAAAGGATAATTAATGCCAATCCACATGGAAAATTGCTCTCGTCAAACAAACCTGATATAATATTTTTTTTTTTTTAATGAGCTGACAAATTGGGTTGATAAGTAACGATGGTGCTGACATGATATACTGAGACTTCTGCAAGTCATTTTACTCTTGCCTGGAGGATATTGCGATGAAAACATTAATATTCTGCAAAAATCAGTGTAGCATTTCTGACAATGTGCTTCAGTGATAGACTTCCCAGAGGTTGCCTTTCTGGCAGGGTGCAGTGGGGGTCTGCTGATGATGAACTGACGTTCACCATCTCTGCAGAGCTGTGGTGATGTTGGGATCTTCGGTGGCCACATTGACTTTTGCCAACCACCCCCTGAGTCTCCCAGACTCTCATTGCTTGCTTCTCCTGCTCTGCACCAGTTGAGGGTGTAGGGGATGTAGTCAGAGAAGAAGCCACCTGAAGGATCACAGAGCTCATTTGGAAGGAAACACAGACAGGTAGGTGACAGAGCAGGGCTGGTGCTGCCAGCAGGATGCCAGTCTGGCAGGATGCTCTGCCTGAAGCACCTGCACTGGAAAACATCTTCGTGCAAGGTCATTCAGCTGGGGGAAAAAAAAAAAATGTAGGTCACAGCTACAAGATGGGGAACAGCATCTGGGGATGCAGTTACACTGAAAAGGACTTAGCAGCCGTTGCAGCAGCGCACTTTGGGATCCGGGATTCCAGATGCAGCTTGGGGGCAAAGGGATGCTCAGAGCAGCTCTGTGTACTAGGGGCTGGGGATTGTCACTGCTTTGAGGGGCTACAGGGAGGTCTCTGCTGAGCATAGTTTCTGCTTCAAGGCTCACAGTTTAGAGATACGTTAGGAAATTAGAAAGTGCTCAGAGAGGAAGTGCAGGATAATTTGTCTGGAAAACCTGCCTTCCAGTGAAAAGAATTAAATTTAGTGTGTGCAAGAGGAGGTTAGGAGGGGATTTGATACCCATCTCTGCATACCTGCATGGTGAGAAGCCTGATTGTAGGCACCTCATTAATTCTGTAAAAAAAAGAAAAGAGGAAAAGCATAAAATCATTCAATAGCTGGAGGCTGAAACCAAACAAATTCAGACCAGAAATAAATTCAGTTTTTTTACCATGGAGAGTGGTTAACTACTGAACACTGAGCTGAGAAGAGGTGGATTGAATGTCTTTTGAAGTTGTGAAGGGGACTCTACGTCCCGCCCCAATGGTGAGGGTGAGAAGGAACAGGGTTGGAGGAGGAATCCCAGGGAGGACTCTGTGTCTGGGCTGTGTGCGTGGATGCGCTCCAGCAGTAGTGTCTCCTTCTGAGTGATGGATGGCACCCCATCCACTGTCCCTTTCTGGGCACTGGGGACATAAATCCAGCACCTCCATCACAGGTCAGGACCTTAATTGCTCACAAAGGCCCCAAGCATCCCTGCTCTGTGAGGCTGGCTGAGGAAAGCCGGCTGTGGAGGCTCTTCTCCATCCAGGATGATGTGAGGTCATGTCTGAGCAGGCACATCTGCTGGTACGGACAGAGCTGGTGAAGCAGGGGCCTGCTGGGGTGGGGCTCCCACTCTGCCCCCTCTGCTCTCCGCCGTGCTGGGGAGGTCTGCTGGCGCCGCTCTTCCCACGCTCTCCCCAGGGGACGCTCAGCTGTGGCCTCTCTGGCCCTGCTGCAATCCTGTTTGACCAGCTTAGATGGAGTTACATTTTACTAGTGCGGTAGAAGGGAAAGATGGCTTTGCTTTAATTTTGTGAGCTACAAAGTAGCCTGGTTAGGTTCTGGCTGAGTTTTGCAAGGGCTCTGGCTCAGGGTTCACTGGGCAAATAGTGCTGGTGGTAGAAGACGCTGTATCTGCCCTGCACCACTCCCTTGCCCAATGCAGCTGCTCTTGCTTCAGTGACCACATGTCCACAGAACAGGGCAGAACCTGCTCCTCTCCTGTTCCCGTCCTTTTGCTGAGAGATGCCAGCAGTCACCGTGGCAGTGAGGCCAAAACAGAGCACTCACAGGTTGTCCAGCCACAGGGTTTTCCTGTCTGCTAATCCTCCAAAATCATGCCTGGGACGGGGAAAAGGCCAAAGCTGGCTGTAGTGACCGAAGTCCCACCACATTTGGGAACAGCATGTGCAGAGCAGGGGGATGCTGCAGGGAGCCATCGGTGCCCCCGTGAGTGGGGTGGTGTGTGCAAAGGCCTGTGTGCCCTCTCAGCCTGCCAACCCCTGATCCCCCAGTTTTAGAAATGTCTTTACATGCTCTGGGAATCTTTGTGCTCCTGTCCTTGCAGCCTGCCACTGCTGGGCCTGGGTTTTGTGCTTTTGCTTCTTTCTTTTTCCTTTTTTTTTTTTTTCCAGCCTCTCTCACAAAGACACCTATTCTCCCCCTGTGCCCTGGGGATTTACACAGAAAGCTCACCCTCAACACAGCAAAAGAAAGGCTGGGGCGGCCCGGGAGAGGAAGCTCACACAAAATGCGGTGTGTGGCTCTTTTTGTCCCCTTTGTAATTCCCTGCACAGTGAACTACCCTGGCCACCCACCAGCCCCGGGGTACCCGCAGGTAGTCATCACTGTGCCCCTGATGCAGCAGTGGGCAGAAGTGGGGATGTTTCTTGATGGGCAGTCAAGAGTGCAGGCTTTGTACTTGGGAAAGGGGAAATTTTGGCGGGATGGAGATCACCATGTTTCTGTAGCAGCAGGAAAAAGCTGTCTCACATCCCCACCGGCCCCCGGGCGGAGTGCTGGGAGGGATCCTCCAGCAGAGCCCTTCCATCAGCCCCTCTCTGATGGCTTTTAACATGCTAATGACCCTCTCAAGGGCAGGAGCAGCTCTGTGTAAAGCCCATGTTCAGCCCTCGGTCATGGACATTTGCTCCGAGACACAGTGTTAAATATTTATCCTCCCTGCCTCCCCCCCGACTCCGCAGGCATTAACAATAGCGATCCGGCCGGCCCCTTCCCCCTCGCCGGGAACATGTGGCTCCCGGACCATGACAGCGAACGTTATCATTTGTACCTGTGAATTATTGATAAGGTATAAGGTAGTTCTTGTGGTGAAAAAATAATGAGGGGTAGAGGCTGTTTGCAGTCTGGCAGGGCGGGTGCTGCTGCAAACCTTCTTCTCTGGGGGCAAAATGGGCGGTGAGACCCGCATCCTGCCGGGCCCGTCCACCAGCTGACCGTGCCAGCCCTTAGCAGCGTGCGGCCGGCACCGGGCTGCCTTTGTGCACCGTGGCTCCACCCTCCAAGTGGGTCTGGCTGGTGCCTGTCCCCTCCTGGCTGCCCCTGCCCTCCCCGGGGGAGGTGGGCAGCTGCCCTCCCTCCCCAGCCCCGCGCTGCCTGCAGCCTCCCTGGGCTGGGGGATGCTCGCTCAGGCAGCTGCCTGTAGGTCATGGAGGTGAGTGGGCATGTCCGAGCTCTGCGGGGTGGCTGCCCACCCCTCGCTGCTGTGGCAGGGAAGGGGCAGGTATTGCCTGGCCCCACAGATGCCCTGGCTCCAGCGAGCAGATGGGGTTTAGCTGAGAAGAGACTCTCAGCTGGCAGGGCTGGAGGGCTCCGGAGGTCTCCAGGGGCCAGAGGAGGGAAAGAGGTTCTTGGTCCTTGGCTTTATGGCCACTGATGCAAACCCTGTGCCCTAATCTGTCTCTGGAAAAAGTGGGATGAGGCTACTGAGTCCCTGGAAAGCAGGTGGCAGCCCTGGAAGTGGTTTTGTTCCCTGGCTTAGGGCTGTCCTTTAGCTGGGAGCTGAACTCAGGACACCCATCCCCTGAGCTATGGAGGTGAGAGCCTGTCCCCAAGAGTAATTTCTGACACGTCTGGGCTTTGGCTTTGCAAGGCTCTGGGAGCCATGCGGGAGGATGCAGATGGCTCGGGGGATCTTGTCATCATGGTGTGAGCAGTCCAGTTAAAATCAGGGTGCCTCTTTAAGCCAGTTCAAAACCTGGCTTTGGTGTGCTTAGACCCTCAAGCCCCTTGTGTTTTGCAGGAAGAGTATTAGCAGGAGAGCCAGGGAATTAGGGTGCAGAGCCTGGCCTGATCCAGGGTTACACATCTGTGTCCCTGGGCTGGGCAACGGGATACCAGTTTGCTGCAGGTGCCTTTGGGACAGCAAGAGGAGCCAGGGTGAGACACCCTTCTCCCTTGCACAGAGTTTCCTGCTGCACTGTGGCAGAACCATAGCTGCCCAGACCCGTCATGTGTTGCTTTCCCAAAAATGTGTCTGAATCTGGTGTCCTGGACTCCAGGGAAGCGGGATGTGCTGTTATCTCTGAAGATGCAGCAGTGCCTAGGAGGCAGAGCAGCCCCTGCCCGTCACCTGCCACAGCCTGGGCCATGGCTGGGGGCCAGTGGGGCAGAGCTGCTCCTCACCTCCTGCCCTATTCGTAGCTTTCAGCAGTGGCTGTGGGGCTGGGAGTATTCCCGTGAGCTGCCCACCTCTGTGCCTCTCCCTCTGGGTTTCCTGGGGTAAGATGGAGGTGTGGGGTGCTTGTGAGTGCTGCAGGGAGAGGTGGATGTCTCATGCTGTTCCTCGACATTGGCATTGTCACTGTCCCTTTCTTTTTGGCCTAAAGGATTTGGATACTGGTTTTAATTGCACTCTGCAGTAGCAGAATTGCTCCCAGCCTTTGGTTTCTGTCTTCCTTCCTGTCTTAGTTCCCTAGTGTGTTCATTGCTGTGTACCCAGTGAAGCATTTCTGGACTCCTGGAGGATCCATGTACCCCTTTGCTGCTCCCCAGGGCGCTGCTTTTCCAGGTGTGCTGGTGCAAGAGTGAGTGAAGATGACACCACTGGGGAAAAGGCTTGAAAGTGAGAATTAAGGAGTGATTAAGAGAGTACACATGTGCGGTGTGTCTGCAGCTAGTGGGTGTATGGATGTTGCAGCATGTGCTGCAGTGGGTATGGGTGCAATGGGAAGTGCTCCCAGGTGTTTCACAGAGACCTCCTGGTCTGAGGGTGCTCCAGCATCAGGCAGTGTTACCCCTGAGTACAAGCTGCCACATGGGAGCCGTAGTGCAGAAAGGGCTGAGTATGGCTCCTCACTCCTGCTGCAGGAGAGCATCCCTGAGTGGGTGACTGATCCCAGCATTGAAGGCTCTGGGAGTGTGGGCCCTCGTCTCCCTGCTCATCCTCCCACTCCCTGACTTGCCGGCAGTCATGCAACAAAAACAGGCCAGGCCACCAAGACACCAACTTTGAAGTATGAATTTCAAATGCTCTCTCTGTCCTCATCCCCTTTCCTGTGTCTGATGGGAGGCAGGGAGAGTGGCAGGAGCACCAGGCACATGAAACAGCCCCGTTCAAAGCCCAGCACCGTGGCTCCCACTTGCAAGCTGAGTTAAGTCTGCAGGCAATTACCTGGTGGTGCTCCCTGCCTTCACTCCAGGCCTTTTCCTTTGCAAACTACCTGCTTTCTGCTTTGCTCTTAGGGGGGAAGAACCTGGCACCAAGAGCAGATATGAGCTCTGTTGCGCTGGGCTCCTGCCTACAGGTTATGTTGGGGGATGCTACAGCCCTCCTGTACCCCATCCCAAGGTCCCAACGGCTCCACCTCAGTGCTGAATTGTGCTCACACCAAGCTGGTGTTGAGGATCCAGGCACAGACTGTGTTTTCTGTGCTGGGGGCAAGGCAAAGCAGTGGTGCTTTGGCACCTCGTTCAGAGCTGATACATGAGGACAACACCAAACCCAAGTCCTTTTCTCTCTGGCTGCTTTCTGGCTAGCAGGATGCAATAGGGATGGGTGGTCCCACACTGGATCCCAGGGTGCTGTGGCATGCTCATGTGCTTGGCTGAAGCTGGGGCTGCGTGTGAGCAGAGAGTATCCAGCCCCTTCCCTATATGAGGCAGAGGCAAGACAGTGCGTGTGAACTCGACTTCACAAGACATCAAATGCGCTGCAGTTGGATGGAAATTGGCTCTCAGAGCTCCTTTCTTCTGGCACCGAGCAGCTCCCCACTCCTGCCTCCCCCCTTTGGTGGGTAGATGGGCTGATAATACGAGGAAGTGCCTGCTCCCCTCCAAGCCACCATTTCTGGGATCTCATCTCCAGGCTCGCAGACGGTTTGCAGTAATGTTTACTTAACTAACCAGGAGCCCTCTCACATACCAGCCACCTTTTCTGGGGGGCTCAAATGGCTTGTGGGGGTAGTGGGGCCAGCAGAGGCATTTCTGGGCTGTCTCCTTTATGCTTCAGGAATCTCCAGCCCTCAGACAAAAAAACTCCCTCTTTTCTGGAAGAATGGGCCCTTCTCCTAATTTACTTGAAAAGATGTCCCAGGTTTCCTCCCAGCCAGGACCCTGTGTTGCTCCTGGGCAGGATCTCCGTGGAGGAGCCGGCTAATTTGCAGTATTTTACATATCTAATAAGTTGTCAGAAATGCTTTTAAATCCCTATAATATTTAATTAGGAGGCATCTTTCGGTGTATTAGGCGGGAATGAGGCTAATTAGTTATTGGCAATTTCATACCCATGAAGGTAATTAAGTAGAAGCTGCAGGCAAGCTCCCATGCATTCATCCGCCCCATTCTGGAGCTGCTCTGGGATGCAGTGGGGTTGATGCCAGTTGTCTGGCCTCGGAGCAGCATGCAGCCATACAGGGCTAGTGCCAGGCTTTTCCCTCCATGGGGTGAGGGGCAGCCATTCCACATGGCAGGCACCATGTCCAGCCTACTGTCCTGGCTAGAGCAAGGACATCTGCCACCATGGTCAGGTGTCCAGCCACCTCCTGCAGGGCTTTGACACCTTCTTGGCCCATGACAAACTTGTCTTCCAAACCTGGTATTTTTAATCTCAAAACTGAGCTGGAATCTGACAAAACATGAATCATCCCAGAGACGTAAGAGTGGGCAAAGTCCCTGGCAGACTGAGGTGTATTTTTAGCCTGCGAGTGTTGGAATTTGACTGTTTCTTAGGCAGGAAAAAAAGAGGTTTTTAGATCTGGGTGCATAGCTCTGTCCACACTGGGAGCTCTGCTACCAGCTCTGCATTGCATTGCCCACCTTGAAAAAAAAGGTTTATGGCAAGGTGGGAAGGATGGCAAGGGTCAGGCTGTGCTGCACAGCCCCTGCTTGCCTCTCCCATCAGACAGGACTGCTCTGGGAGTCCAAGCCCTGCCCTGTGGCCACCACCAGGAGCTCAAGGGTGCTGTCATGGCCACATGCATGTGACCAGGGTTTGGCCACTCACCCTTCTGCTGGCCTGGGTCAGCAGCCATGGCTTGAGATAGCAACATTGCAGCTGATCATGGCTGGGGCAATCCAAGGAGCACAGGTGGCTCTGGGGGAACTTGCACCCAAAGTTGCACCTGCAGCCTGGTCATGCTGCCATGTCCTTGCACATGTGCCAGTGACAGATGGCACATATCCCTCCCCAGGCTGCCCTGAGAGGGTTCTCTGCATCTCCTGGAGTGGTCCAGCCCAAAATGTCCCTGCTGTGAGATGGGGTCCCCTGGCCAACCACCTGCCTCTGAGGGGGCTGGTATCTGCCCAACTGCACTGACATGGTCCTTTCCCCCTCTGTGGGGTTTGGAGCCAAGATCCCATTGTTTGGGAGATTTCATCCTCCCTTTAATCTTGGCAGCTGGAAGCTGGGGAGCCGATAATGGTGAAGGAGTGTAAATGTCAGCAGGAAACCAGCTTCAATCAGAGCTGTTAAAAATAAACCTGCCAGGCCTGCTCTGGCAGAGGTAATCAGCCTGGGCGGCTGCTCTCCCTCGGTCCTAGAGCACAAGCTCCAGCCCTGGGGAGCAGTGCCAGGCCACCCGATGCTGGAGAGTGGCTGCAACCTCAGCATACCCAGCCCTAGCCAGCAGCTCTCTTGGAGCTGGGAGGAGAGAGCCCCCAAGTCAGGGTACAGGGTCCTGGCCCCACTCCCTGGACACACCCTGGCTCTCCCCTTAGGTTGAATCGCACTGCAGTCCTGGTTGGGCTTGAGCTAAGTGTTTAACAGCAGAGTGTAGCATGGGAGAGGGGCACATTTTTCCTTAGGGATCCCCATGAACTGTGTGCACTGGTGTAGCATGTGTGATGGTGGTGAGATACTCAGCCTTTCTGAAGACACTTGTAACTGTAACTACCTTCTGGGAAATGCACAGCCTTCCCTTCCCAGCTCAGTTGGGCTGTGGTGGGATATACGGACATGCAGCCCATGGCTATTCAGGCACATTTGCAAGGCAGAGTCAGCCATGGCCCCAGAGCCAGTGTCCCCAGCTGAAGTGAGATGCACTTGGAGCGGAGACAGGAGGTGCATTGTTAACCTCAAAGATAATTAACCTTGGGACAGCCTACAAAGGGATGTGAGGATACTCCATCCCTTGAACTTTAATATGGAGACTGAAGGTCTTGGGGCCAGGGCTCCTTGGTCTGTGCCTTGCTGCTGCCCAGCTCACTGCAGCTCCAAGGCGCGGTGCATGTGCGGATCAGGAAAGGCAGGAGGAGCACCCAGATGTGCCTCCGGCAACTCATTTCTGCCTCCCCAAAACAAGGAGGAGCTGTTGATCCCCAGCACAGGCGAGGTCTGTGGGCGGCAGTGTTTCATGGTTGTGGGGGCTGCAGCTGTACTTACTGCCTGCAGGCAGAGGCTTCCCCAGACTGGTGGTGTGGTTTTGTGGTGGTGGCTCTTCAAAGAGCTTCTCTGTGGAGGGAAGCCCTGTGGGCTGGGGTGCAGCTCCCTGTCCCCTGTAGCATGGCCATGACTGGCTGCTGCTCTCCCAAACCCTCTTGGGAGCAATGTTACTGGGGCAAGGGCAGCCCCAGCTTGGGCCCAGCCTTGTAGCAGGGCTTTTCTGCCCTGCCAACAGTTTTTATCCTGCCTTTGATGTGTGCCACCTGGGATGTAGCCTCTTTATCTGCCTGTTGGGTTTTCCCTGCTGTGCCCCTCCTGTGCTCAGTTTCCATGCTCAGGTAGTCTTGCAGCCTCACGTTCACTCTGCCCCATTCCCCACCCTCCTTTCCTGTCAGATCCTTCTCCTATCAGGGCTGTTTCCTCCCAGCCCTGTGTAAAATTGCATCTCTTTTTGCAGCTGGTGGTCTGGATTTGAGATGTCTCGCTGGCTCCATCCAGGCTGCCAATGGGGGCTCATGATTTTCACCCCATGATGCATCTCCCACCTTGCATCCCACTGCCAGCTCTGTGGTCACTCCCAGGTGCTTTCAGGAAGCCAGGCCATGAGATGCAGCCACTGCTGGGGCAAGAGTTTTGCCTGTCTTAGTGCTAGGGCTGAGTGTGAGGAGCCTGAAGAACACTTGGTCATACAAGGGCATCTCACCAAGTAACTTCAGCTGTGTCTTTCAAAGTTTGGCATTGATTTCAGAGCATCCTCCAGGCCAGAGGGAGTTTGCTTTAGTCCTTCCCAAAGCTGGGGCCAGAGTTTAGAGTTGCTATCCCAGGACCTGCAAAGCTGAGAAGTAGCATTGCAGATCTGCAGCATCGTTCCTTAGCTCACCAGTCTGTGCCAGATCTGGGACAGCCTGGACGCAATTCTCAGCTTGGCTCAGGCTCATTCACACCTCGGAGGAATCCAGGAGGGCCGGCAGGGCTGGCTTCACACTTATTAGCAATTAAAAGGCTCAGAGCCTGGGAGTCAATTAGTTCTGAGCTCAGCAGTGCCATAAACCCAGGGGATGAGCCTGCTAACAAGAGCCTGAGCCAGCTTCCCCACAGAGCTCAGGACTGGCTTGCCAGAAGATGTTTGCTTTTTCATTTACACCTTGGATGAGTGTTGCTGCGTGGAGTTTGGGGTGTTTTCTCAGGTATGAGCTGCTGGGCAGGAGTGTGCAAGGCTTCTCGGTGTGCCTGGCACTTCTCCCAGTGTGGCACAGCACTGTCACCCAGCAGGGCCCTCTCAACATGGGGTCATGGTGGGGTGAAGGGGGCTTGACCTTGTCCTAACTATTGCAGGGCTGCACGTGAGGGTCTCACTGTGGCACGCTGCTGTCTTTGTGTGGTCCAGCAAATGCTCACTGCTACCCCCTGGCTCTGTCCTGAGCTCTGGCTCTGCTGGGTTGCAGTATCCTGCTTTGCCAGGCATTCTGAGGCAGGCTGGGTCGGTGAGCGCTGGGATGATCTGCCACGGGCAGTGGGTTCCCTCTGCAACAGGAGAGCAGTGGGGCAGTGAGCTGTGGGTGGGTCTGGCGGGAGGCTGGTGGGGTCCTGCAGCCCTAGGGAAAGGGATGGCTCAGCACCTTTGTTTTGCAGCACTTTGGGAACATGCTGGAAATGAGCCAGACGATTCAAATGCGAAGCAGGTAGGTGTGCAGGCTAGAAGGTAGCGTGGGAGCTGGAAAGGAAACACACTTTGGTGGAGAGTTTTGCAGGGATTTCCTGCTGCTAGAGAGTGAGACAGAAGCAAAAATATGAAAGGAAGAAGGAAAACAAGCTTGTTGAACACCAGGGTGGTGGGGTCTTGTAGGTGGTGGAAAACAGGGATGGAGGGAAGCCATGCAGTGATGGAGCCCCTGGCTGAGTGCCTGGGCTCCCAGTGGCAGTGGGACACAGAGGCTGTGACCTGCACAGGTGCAGTTTTAACATGCAGTGTCCAGCCAGACACTTTCTGGAGGGGATGAACCCTCACGCACTGGTCAGTGGGAGCAGGGGGAGACATGTCAGCCACATAGCAGGCCCCTCTGCAGACAGTGCCAGGTTGGCAGATCCTGGCTGTGTGCTGCAGGGCGCTTGCCTGCCCTCCCTGGCCTCTGCCAGACCCTGGGTCACTGGGCACAGCAGCTCTGTTGAGGCACTTGTGGATGCCAGGGAGATGGCGGTGATGCCTTAGCCTCCCCTTGGCTCCCCTTCCCACAGATAACAAGGTTGCAGGAACAAAGGGACAGTGTGGGGAGGGGGTGGTGACAGGCAAGCAGGGTTTGCAGCTTGTTATTTCACTTATGTTGCCATTAAAGCTGCTGCTTTAAACTTGTTTCAGTCTCTCAAGAGGCTCCAGCGTGGGTGGCAGATGCTTTATTCCCCTCCCTCCCACCCTTCCCTCTTTTCCTTGGCCAGTTCCCCTTGTTCCCATTGCATCTCTCTTCCCATGGAGGCTAAGTCCTTCTGCTCTGGCTTTGCAGAACAGCCCATGCAGGAGCTGTTCCTTGCCGGAGCTGTCCTGCCCTGAGAGCTGCTCAGCAAAGCCTGGGTCATGCAAATGCCTTCCCCATGCAGGTTATCCTGCTCATAATGGGTGCTGCATGTCCCCAGCATCCCCTGTGACCAAATATGGGGCTGGTGGTGTCACCTATGGTGCTTGCACCCATGCGTCTCTGCATCCCCAGTGCATCCCCTTGGCATACTTGGGGTGATACCAGCTGGTGTCAGTGACTGGTGCTCCAGTAAGGACAGTGGCCTGGGTCAGCATTGGCTCACGACAAACATCCCTTTGAAGCCACTGAGACTTATGCATGCCCTCAAATGTTTTGCTAAATCAGCACCATCACACTGGCTCTGGGACTCTTCTCACTAACTGTTTCTTTGAGCATATGTTGCATTTTACACATGTTCTGCTTTGCTGTCCAAGCAACAAAGCTCTCCAGCTTTAATGTTTTGGGAAGCATGTGCATCTCCCAAGAGGGAAGGGTCCAGGGTTGGAGCCTGGGGTCAGCGTGGCACTTTGGGAAGCCTTTCCTGGCAGAGAATAGCATGAAGCATTGCTCCCTGGTCTGGCAGCATTCACCTTTAGTTTTTGCTGTGTGTATGTGGTGGGCAGGCAGAATTTGTTGATTGGGCTCAAGTCACTGAGTTCTGTGGTCTGAGACAATTGGCACAACATCGTGACATCTAGCAGTATGTCTTGCTCCAGCAAAGGTTTGCTTTGTCCTCTTGTATATATGGGCCTGACAAGGATGAGCATTGCTCATAAATTGCTGATACATTGCTTTTGCTAGTGCTGAGATAACAAGATGTATTACTGCAAAAAACGTCAGGTGGGGATGAGGGGCAGCTCTCCTAAGGGAAGTGATTATTTATTGTTGCTTGGACCTCAGTGGATGTGACCTGGTGCGTCATCCTGCCCACCAAGAGGGGTACATGAGCCCAGCTGGGCTGGGGTAGAGGCACACATGAAAGTGCCAAGCCCCCTGTGCCACCCATGAGCAATAAGCCCTGCACCAGGCAGGAGAGGCCAGTGGTGGTTTTCAGGCTGATGTGATGGCTAGAAGGATGCCTGGACCACCTCATCTCTAGGGCCTCTGTAGGCACACCTCCCTGCCGTTGCCCAATGCTTCACTTTGTCACAGAGATGTCTCCTGTTGTGAATACAGATTGCTGCCACCATCCTTGTCCCCTCTGGCTATACCACCGCTGCTCTGTGCACCCTGTCTCCATTACCCATCAAGGCTGTCTGGGCTGGGAGGCAGTTTCTGTGGCTGCAGGTTGCGGTTTCCCCCAGCATGCTGCGGGCTGCAGCACCCGGAGCCAGGAGGATAATGAGATCTTAATAGTCCAATTATATCCCATCGATTTACTCAGCACGTAATTGTTGGTGGCTGGGGCTGCCTGATGAAGCTCTCTCTCCAGCTGCCAGCGGGGAGAGCTGTGCCGCACCGTCCAGCCTGGGATGCTCCTCGCAGCAACCAGCTGTTCCCCTTTGAACTTCCGCAGGAGCAGCCCCGCCCCGACTCACTGTCGTCCCCCCAGAATGGGCAGGGACAAGAGTGGCAGGCAGAGACTGGAGCGGGGACCCGGGGATGCTGGCATCAGGCTGACACCCCCGACACTGCCCTGGGGAGCAGGAGGGTTGTACGTCTCCACCGCCCACTCAAACAGGCAGACAGAAGTGGCTCCTGCTGGGTGGCAGTCGCTGCTGGCTGAGTGGCGGCTGAGCCATCGGCCATGCCTGGCAGCCTGCACTGGCCAGTGTGGTGGCTGAGGTTTGTGCTCAGCTGTTCTTCTGAAAGCAGAAGCCAGCTTCTCAGCATCCACTAGCAGGTTTTCCTTGCCGTTGCACGGCATTTATTGGAAGTGCACCTCTGTGCTTTTCTTCTATTCTTTTCTGACGTGTGGCTGGGAGTCCCATGGACTAATTTGGAGGAGTTCCTTCTAGCTGTGATTTTTAAGTCTTTGTGATTGTGCTGGTCATCCCTTGTTTTGGCACAGTGAAAAGCAGTGTATACTGTTCTCTTTCCCCGTTGCTGTGCTGCTTTGGACCCTGTCCCACCTTCTCCCATTTCTCTTTCTGGCCCCGGCCAAGGTCCTTTTTCAGATCTCTTTCCTGAGTGGCAGAGGCTCGTGCTGAGCCCACCATGCTGCATCCTGGCTTGTTTACACCCATGCATCAGGCTCTGCCATTCTGCATTGCCCTGTGAAGACCACATCAGCCCCAGGGGCCAGGGTTGCAGCAGGCAGCAACAGGCAGTTCGCAGCTTCCTGTGACCTTGGGGTGGTGGAGTGAGGCAGGGGTGGAGGGGTGGGAGGTCTATCTAGTCCTTCTTGGCAAGGGTGGAGTGGTGCTGGCAGCTGGGCCAGTAGAGCCCATTAAAAATCAAGCAGCCTGAAGTGATGCTGGGAGCACACCACAGGAGCCTGAACCTGAGACAGGGCTGTGGGGTCCTGCTTATGCCAGAGCTGGGAACCAGGGCAGGCAACATGGTGGGAAAAGCTCTGCCTTGTTACCCTGGCACTCTGCTAATGCAGCAGTGAGGCAGCTGTCTCCAACCTCCAGTGAGCAGCTCCCCATCCAGGACACCCCTCCTTGCATGCTGGGTCTGGGCAGCATAGGGGACTCAAGTCCAGCATCTTGAGTGGTTCCTGCGGCTGGAATGTGGGGGTGACACTTGTATCCCCAGCATGGGGCTGTGGGTGCTGATGCTGGCACCAGCAGTGGGTGCAGCCATTCCTGCCCTACAGTCAGAAATGGGAGTGCAAAGTCCCTGGGGGGGGACAACACTCTGAGCTGTCAGCCACTAATGTGAGTCCTGATTAGTCTATCGATCTTGTGTAATGCAGGAGTCTTTCTGTCCCCTCAGCTCACTCCTGTCACCTGTCAGGCGGTGGAGGCAGTGGCATGAACAGCTGGCAGGGCAGCCGTGACTCTGCCTGTTCCTTTGCACTGGGCAGGCTGTGCTGGGATGAACAGCATGTGTGGGGTGACCCAAGGGACACCAGGCTACGTAACAGCTGTTGGTGCTGTGGTCCTTGCTGGTTAGTCCCTGGCAGGCTCTTTAGCTTGGGGAAGTGTTGGCTGCAGCCTGGCACAGCCTCCTAGGATTCAGGGAGCACCCATCCCTGCCTGAAATGCTGGTGCTGCCCAGGGCTATGTGGCTTTGGTTGCAAGGGCAGCTGCCGCATCTGCTCGAGACTTCGTGGATAGTTGCTGTGGCTGAGCTGGTGCCTGCAGCAGCTATTCCTGGTGCTGGTGGAGTGGAGCTGCTGTGGGAAGCACCCAGTTTGTGAGCAGGGACAAGCATTTTCCTTGTGGGAGCAGTGGCCTTTGATATGCCTCAGTGAGTAGGAGAGGATCTGGAAGACTACTTGATGCTAATGAGTTTTCAGTGTGGATGCTGGAGAGGAAGCAAACTGGAGAGGGGAGCAGCCCCCTGTGTTTCACCTGCCTGGAGACAGCAGCCGGTCCTGGCTGTGCGGGCACTGCTGGGGCAGAAAGCTGCGTGCCTGCCGTGGCATCTCTGCAGCGCTCGCCAGCATGGCTGGGACACGACACGGGCTGCAACTTTCACCTGGACAGACATACCCTGGTGGCTGCTGGCACTGGGCAAGATGGACCTCCACACTGGTGGCAGAGGCAGCCCTGGCGGACTCTGCCAAGCGTGGCGAGGGGAGCGCAGCGCCGGAGGGCTGCCAGGCCGCCCCAGCCCTCCTGGCAGGCAGCGGGGGGCCCGGAGGACGCGGGGCCAGCACCGCTGGGAAGCAATTACCTCCCCGCTGCGTCCGGCCCTAATCCCCTCACGCGGCGCGAGGAGCCGGCTCGCCAAACAAGGCTCAATCAGGTTAGAGTGTGAAGTCAGGATTAGCCGAAAGAATGAGAGCGTGGTAATAGCCCCGGCCTCCCCGCCCGGCCGCCGCAGCCCTGTTGTGGCCCCCTCCTTCCCGCCCGCCCTCCGGCCCGCCGGGCTCTTGCCGGGGAGATTAAGGCTGGCGGGGTTTGTCTGCCTGAGTGGGCTCCCCACTGGGAAGCCATGTCCAACAGTTTTGCTCGGGTGCAGCGCGCTGGGGGGGTTGGCTCCCGCCACCGAGTCCCTGCCAGCCCCCAGGAAGCCGTTTCCCTGTGCCTGGCTCCTTGCCGAGGCTCCCTGGGGACTGGTGGCTGTCAGGAGAGACAGTGCCAGCACCTCCTGACCTGCTGCAGGTATTTAACTTTCAACCATCTTGTGTGCAGTGGGGTATAAGATCCAAGCAGGGAAATCTTCAAAATCCCAATCCCTGACCACCACCACCCCCCGTGCTGCCCAGCCAGTGGGGAATTGTGTTGACATAGGCTGGCTGGGTACAAGGAAGGAAAGTGGGTGCCCTTCTTCTCCCCATTGCACGGCTGTGGGCTGGAGCTGGCTGCTGCTAATTAACAGGCATCTGCTGAGTCAGGAACCCACGTGGGAGGTGAGCCTTGGGACAGAAGGAGTCTGGAGTGGAGCTGGGCCAGGAAATGCAGTGGGTTCCTGGGGAGCAAGTGGGGGTCCTGCTTTGCAGATAGGCTGCTGAGAGATTCCAGTTTGGGCATGCATGTGTGCTACAGCCTCCACAGAGGGTCTGCCCAAGCACAGACATCTGGCTCTGTTCTCTGCACTCGCAGGGTGGACACTATGTGTCCCCCAGCACTTGCTCAACCCTTGTAATCCTTCCCTCTTTGTATCCCCAGAATTACCAGAGCCTTCTGCACCAGAGCCTTCTCCCCACCCTGTGGGGAGAAACTCAAGCTGTCTGGTCCCCATGGCACAGGGATGGGAGAATGGCAGCACAGCGGATGGGCTGGCTGCTTGGGCATCCTCTGGATTCAATAATGAGGAACTCTTAAACTTGGAGCTTTAGGAAAATATCTGGAAGTGAAACCAGAAAAGACAGAGAGGGCAGCTGTGACAATGGGGCAGGGACTGCTTTCTTTCCCCTTTCTCTGTGCCTGTCCGCTGGCTGGTCCCCAGTGGGGCTGTCAGTGCTTGTGGTCGCCTCTGCAAGCTGGCACTCCACATGTGATGGCAGCAGCACACTTGTGTTTGGCAGGGTCTGAGGTGGCACTGGCGCAGGCACTGAGGGCGCCGCAAGCCACGCGGCGGAGCGAGGAGAAGCTGTGCCATCTGCTCTTTCTTCAGCGCCAAAGTGTAAAGAAAACATAGCTGGGAGCTATGAAACACCAGGAGGGAAGAGGCCGTGCCTTGTTCCAAGGCCAGGGCCCAAGGATCCTGCAGGCAAAGCATGTGTTTGTCCTGGTGTTGTCAGCTGTGTCACTGTGCCGGCAATGTAAGCCCAGTGCCACCGTCTTGCTGAAACCCTCACATCCAGCGTCTGTCCCTCTTGGCTTCAGTACCCCCGATGGCAGCACTTCATTGGTGACTGTCACAAAAAGCTGTGAAGGGGAGAAGCCTTGCAAAGTCAGTTGCAACCTTCTAGCAGTGTTTCCCTCGCGAGCTGTAAGTGAGCAGCTTGCAGACAGACGCCTGGGTTTACTCCCTGGGCGTGCTGGGACTCCCATGTGCTGTGAACAGAGAAGCACGAGCGAGATTTCCACGGAGGAAGCAGTCAAGCTGCAGGCAGGAGTTGCCCAGGCAGGCAGGGCTGGGGCTGGGATGGGGGTGCAGAGTATCAAAGTGTGGCGGGTGCCTTCATCCTTGGCCCCACTGTGACCAGTGTAATGTTGGAGGACAGGCAGCTGCCAAGAGGGAGTGAAACGCACTGAATGCAGTGAACTTTGTCTGGGAGTCTCTCTGGAAAGTTTTCTAGGGGATTCCTTCTTCTAGGAGCCAAAAGGGAAAAGGGAATTTGGGGCAATGCTACATTTTTCTGAAAGGTCAGTGCAATTCTTGTGAATCCCTGGGTGCATTGACTCCCCAGCAGAGGATAAGAAGGGGGAGTTTGCATCTGCAGGGGTGTCGTGGGTTGCTCGAAGTGTCGGGTCCTTCCCTTTTGGAGAGTGCGAGGAGACCCCAGTCCCTCCGGGGGTGCTCGGTTGGAGCATCCTCGGCAGGAGTCGGGCAGAGCAGGCAGGGCAGCCTGGCAGTGCCGCCGCGTGGGTAGCGGTGAAACTGCGCCTGCTGCGCTCCCGGCTGCTGGCAGGGGAGCTGAGCTGGACTTCTTCCTGGTGCCTGAGCCCTTCCAGGAGCAACCTCTCCCTTCCTCTGCCCAAGCAGTGGTGCTTTGTCACCCCAGGAATGACCGAGAGCGATGCACCAGCCTCTGCTCCCTGCATTTGTTATGTTGAACCAGAGCTGGTGAGCATTGGTGAGCATCCAGGGAAAACCTGTACCACCTCTTGGGGCTGGGATGAGGGTATCGGTATGGCTTGTGTAGTGCCAAGGGGTGATTAATCCATGCAGGTTGCTCCTGATTAATCTATACAGGTCCTTCTCCTCGCTCACCCATGGACTTGCTGCACAGGACAAGTGCTGTGCCTCAGTTTCCCTGTGCCAGGAATGAACTGGGGACGGCCTCCTGTCCCATGGGTGGCTGGAGCAGGGTTGTGCTGGTGTGGGACTGGCAACAGTCTATGTAGGCACCTTCTGAGCTCAGAGGAGCTCCTGGCTCTCGGGATCACAAAGCAAATGGCAGCACAGAAGCCACGAGGCACAAATACAATGGGCAGGTCCCCCGAGGATGGAGTGGGCTGAGCACTGCTTTGCAGTGAGATTTTTGGTCTTCATGGTTGTTAAAAGTGAGCCCAGGTGTGGCAGGGTGCCTGTCCCACTGCCAGCCCTGCAGACATAGGGCCCTCGCTGGCCCCACACGCCTCAGCATTGCAGAGCAAGCGATGACACGGGCAGTGCTGTACAGTGATGAAGTAATTAATGACCCGATTATTTGTGCCCTCTGAAGTGCAGGGCAGGCTCCATGGGAATGCCTGCTGGAACCATGAAGTGTAATTACCAGTTAATCAGCAGGGTCCTGTAATTATAGCAGTCACAAGGTATTTAAGTGCGGAAGGTTTTCCCAGAGCTGTGCCCTGCTGCTCTGTTTGTCAGAGCCCGAGACAGCAGTGCTCAGGGATCCCCAGCCACCTGCAGCCACCATGGATGGAGCCAAACTTGCCTCAGGATGGACAGCAGGGCAGTGGGCAACCAAATTAGCCAATTTAGTTTCCCAGAGCCCCTCAGGGATCACTGAGTGCCAGGGCATGCCCCTGCCTGTGGGCACCCTGGTCCCACAGGGCATTGTACTTAGCAAGCTCTGCTCATTTTCCTTCCTGCCTCTTTCTTCTGCAGGGATCTGAGTGAAAACTTCATCCAGGCCATCCCCAGGAAAGCTTTCCGTGGGGCCACTGACCTTAAGAACTTGTGAGTCTCGACAGGGATGGGCATGGGGGAGTCTGGGGTTGGGTCTGGTGGCTGGAGGTGTCAGGAGCCACCAGTCACTCTCTGCCTGGACTGTCCCAGCAATGTTGCCTCTGTCTTTCTCCTGCAGGCAACTGGATAAGAACCAGATCAGCTGCATCGAGGATGGGGCTTTCCGTGCCTTGCGTGGGCTGGAGGTCCTGTAAGTGGCCAGGAGCTGGCTGGAGCCTCCAGCCCACAAGCCCCCGCAGGGTGAGGGTGTCCCTGCTTGCTCCCTGCTCACCAAGGTGCTGCAGGGATATCCCCAGCATGCCATCTCACCCTTCTCCCAAGGAGGGGCTGAGCAGGGGTCTGGTACCACTGCTGTGGAGCTGTGCTCCAAGGCCTGATCCTGCCTCAGGAGTGCATCTGTCTGCAGCTGGTGGAGAAGCCTGGAAAGGACAGCAAGCCCTGCCCAGGGGTTTGCACTGTCCCCATCCCTCGCCTCTCTGTCTCTCCATCCTGTGCTGGGGATGGGTGGGTGCTTCTGCTCCCAGGGGTTTGGTGCCACCTGGACCATCTCAAGCTCTCATTTGTGGCCTAACCACCCTCACCTGCCCCCCTCTATCTTCCTGCAGGACCCTGAATAATAACAACATCACATCCATCCCCGTGTCCAGCTTCAACCACATGCCCAAGCTGCGGACATTGTGAGTTCCTTGGGAGTGGGAGGGCTGGAGGGGATGAAGGGGACACCCTTGCAGTGCATCCCCAATCGCTGCTAAGTAAGGTGGTTTTGGCAATGCCACAGGTGCTCTAGGGCTCCTCTGTGTCCCTGTCTGAGTGCCCCCAGTCTTTGGGATGAGCTGGAGGGCAGGGGGGTAGCCAGGAGCTGTCCTGTGGCCACTGACTGTCCCATCTACCCGCAGCCGCCTGCACTCCAACCACCTCTTCTGCAACTGCCACCTGGCCTGGCTCTCGCAGTGGCTGCGCCAGCGCCCCACCATCGGGCTCTTCACCCAGTGTGCTGCTCCAGCCCAGCTCCGTGGCCTCAACGTGGCTGAGATACAGAAGAATGAGTTCAGCTGCTCTGGTGAGGGGGACAGGGAGGTGGTGGGAGCCAGGAGAGGGACACACACAGGTCAGGAGGATGAAACCTGTCCCATTGATGCAGCCCACCTCCACTCCCTATCACATGTCCCAGCTCAGAGCCTGGATGCACACTGTGGGCTCAGCTCAGGTCAGCACTGTCCCTGGTGTGGGGACAACACCACCCTATCAGTGTGACAAAAGGTGCATGAGTCTGTGCCCATGGAGCTTGTGTGCCTTTTACATGAGGCTGGGGTATGCCAGGACCTTGTGCACCTACACAAGGGTGCCATAAGCTGTCCCACCACCGTGCGCTGTCATTAGGGTCCCTTCCTGGGGTTGTTGCCACCCACACGCGTGGCCCAGCCCCTTTACAATTCCCATGCTGGCTGCTTCCCCAACAGAACAAATGGACTCGGCACATGCCCAGCTCTGCAGCTTGTCCTCTGGCTCCTGCCCAGCCATGTGCACCTGCAGCAATGGCATCGTGGACTGTCGGGGCAAGGGGCTGACAGCCATCCCTGCCAACCTGCCTGAAACCATGACGGAGATGTGAGTATGGCCTCACACCATCACTGCCAGGCTCTGAGGGGCTGGAGGCACTGGGAACATGGGGCAAGCCCCATAGCTCAGCCACCCTGTGGGGTGGCAGGCCTTCTTTGCCCTTCTCCCATGCTGCGCAGATTTAGCCCTGGATTTAGCTGCATTAAAAATGTAAATAGATATATAATCTCCTTAGGGGAATCCAATTATGGTGCAAAGCCCCTGCTGGGATGGTACACAAAGCACATGGGAGGCAGCAGGGCCCCCAGGGTGCTGGGGGGGAGGAGGTGCTCCCCTCACCCCAGCCAGCACAGTCCTCCCACCCATGGCACCCCTCCTTGATGGAGAAAGCCCTGACCACAGGATGCAAATTGTCCCTAGGGTGAATGGTGCCACTCTGCTGGGGTAATTTACTGCAAGCCTGGGGGTCTTGACAGGACCCCAGCCCTGTCAATGTGGCGTTTGGGCTTGGCCAGCTCTGCAGCCTTCATCTCTCTTCCTTCCCTTTGCAGACGTCTGGAGCTCAACGGCATCAAATCCATCCCCCCAGGTGCCTTCTCCCCATACAAGAAGCTGCGGAGGATGTAAGTGTGCAGCCCCCACCATCCTGACCCTCAGCACCCTTCATGTTGCTGGCCACTGCTGGGAGCCCACAGCCGCCCACTCCAACGGGCACGGGGCACTTGCTGTGACATGGGTGCCCTACGTGGCAGCACTGAGATGGGGTCTTGGGTACCCTCAGCTGTGTATATCAGGTGCTAGGGGTGGTCTCCTGGACCCAGTGGGAGGGTGGGGGCATGGGTTGGAAGAAGAGGGGACCAGGACACCTCTTTTTGGGTTTCAGAGACCTGAGCAACAACCAGATCTCAGAGATCGCCCCCGATGCCTTCCAGGGGCTGCGCTCCTTGAACTCACTGTAAGTGCCTGCACTGGGAGGTGTGGGGTGAGGTGGGGTGGACGTGCACCCCCTGAGCTGTCCTCCATACTGCTCCCCAAATCTCTCTCACAACAACCTTTCTCTCCCAGGGTGCTGTATGGCAACAAGATCACGGACCTCCCGAGGGGCGTCTTTGGGGGACTTTTTGCCCTGCAGCTACTGTAAGGCACTGGTGGCTGGGTGGGATGCTCTGTTGGGACACCAGAAAGTGGGGCTGAGGTCCCCAGTGCCTATGGTGCATGGAAGGAGGTCCTCAGACTCACCTCCCTCCCTCCCTGCCAGGCTTCTCAATGCCAACAAGATCAACTGTGTGCGGGCAGATGCCTTCCAGGACCTGCAGAACCTGTCACTGCTCTCACTCTACGACAACAAGATCCAGAGCCTGGCCAAGGGCACTTTCACCTCCCTGCGGGCCATCCAGACCCTGTGAGTGCCTACACCGCCCCAGTGACCATGTGGGTGGGCACCTAGCGGGAAGAATATCAGTGGGTAGCTGGGGATGGAGCTGGCAGTAACTTGCTGTCCCTAGTGGTGTGTGACCTGCTGTCCCTGGCACAGGCACCTGGCCCAGAACCCCTTTGTCTGTGACTGCAACCTGAAGTGGCTGGCAGATTTCCTCCGTGCCAACCCCATCGAGACCAGCGGTGCCCGCTGTGCCAGCCCCCGGCGCTTGGCCAACAAGCGCATCGGCCAGATCAAGAGCAAGAAGTTTCGCTGCTCAGGTGAGAGCTGTCCCTGTTGACCCCACCACAGATGCCTTCCAGCACAGCTGTCCTCAGCCCTGCCCCATCCCAGTGTCCATGTGCTCAGGGTGCTGATGCGCTTTTTTCTCCACAGCCAAAGAGCAGTATTTCATCCCAGGTAAGAGGAAGAGCTGTGTCTGTGGGTGCATGGTGCCCTTTGGGCCAGGCTGCCTGCGGGTGGTTATGCCAGAGCCCTGTGGTCTGTCCTGGCAGGACCACACTGCATTTCCCATCTGAGTTCCCAGGTGCTGCAGTAAAAAAACTTGCTGGGAACCATGGTGTGCCAGCATCTCCCATTGTGCCAATATCCATCTGGGCACAGAGGTGTCCCTGGGGTCTGGCTCTTGTTGCATGAGGGGAAAGGGTGGTGGGCAGTGCAGCACCTCACGTACCCAGGACAAATATCCCTTTGGATAGTCTGCTGTGGGAACATAGAGGGGTACTGTGGCTGGGATGGGGGTATCTGAGAAAGATATGGAGACCAGCTGGGGATATGGAAGGATCAAAGGAGGGGACATCAGGTGTAGCCCCCCTGTGCCTTGACCCTGGGAGCCCACACTGCCCTTGCTGGTGTGCAGGGACGGAGGATTACCAGCTGAACAGTGAGTGCAACAGCGACATGATCTGCCCCCCAAAGTGTCGCTGCGAATCTGGCGTGGTCGAGTGCTCCAACGCGAAGCTCACCAAGATCCCAGAGCGCATCCCGCAGTCCACGGCTGAGCTGTAAGACCCTCCTCCCTCCTACCCTGCTTTTCCTACTGCAGCTGCAGTATCACCAGCACTGGGGTTTGGCTCAGGGCTTGGTCTGTGCCAGGCCCTTTGCAGCCATCTCCTGAGCTCTTTTACCCACTGCCCACACCAGGCGCCTGAACAACAATGAAATCTCTATCCTGGAGGCCACTGGCACCTTCAAGAAGCTCCCACATCTGAAGAAAATGTGAGTATTGGGCAAGCACAGCCCCATCAAGAGAGCCTGGGGTCTGGGAATGCACATGAGATCCTGATGTCTGGGCAGCCTTTGGTGTGAAATGGGGGGGCGTGTCCTGACCCAAGGGTCCCCTGAGGGACTGGGCATCATGGAGTGCTTTGTGGGGCATGGAGGAGGCTGGGTTCAGGATGTGGCCAGGACAGAGCCCCTCATCCCAGCCTGCTTTCCCTTTTCCACAGCAACCTCAGCAACAACAAGGTGTCAGAGATAGAGGATGGGGCATTCGAGGGGGCATCCTCTGTCAGCGAGCTGCACCTCACTGTCAACCAGCTGGAGTCGGTGCGGAGTGGCATGTTCAGGGGCCTGGATGGGCTGAGGACCCTGTGAGTCCCCTCTTTGCCATGAGCTCATGGATGGGAATGTCCTTGCTCCTTGTTCCCCCACCCTGTCTGAGCTGCAGGGCCAGCTCAGGAGCAACACACCCATCCTCTGGCCATATCCAGATTTGGGGCAGGGGGTGCCTTTTACTGCTGCTTTTTGACTGGCTCAGGCTAATCCTGCTGCCCAGCAGCAAGGTGGGCAGAGCCCTGACCCACCTAGGTGGGTTTTCCCCCATACCCAGTTTGTTAGGTGCCCTTGTCCCCTTCCCTCCACAGGATGCTGAGGAACAACCGCATCAGCTGCATCCACAACGACAGCTTCACGGGGCTGCGCAACGTCCGCCTGCTCTCCCTGTACGACAACCAGATCAGCACCATCGCACCGGGCGCCTTCGACACGCTGCAGTCCCTCTCCACACTGTACGTCTTGGGCCCCAGGGGGCATGCTCCCAAGCTGTCCCCAGCATGGTGACGGGCTGTAGGGTGACCCCTTGCCCAGTGGATGCTCAGGTAATGCCCTTGGACTCCCTCCTGTGTGCAGGAACCTGCTCGCCAACCCCTTCAACTGCAACTGCCAGCTGGCCTGGTTGGGGGACTGGCTGCGCAAGAGGAAGATTGTAACAGGGAACCCGCGGTGCCAAAACCCTGACTTCCTCCGGCAGATCCCGCTCCAGGATGTGGCATTCCCTGACTTCAGGTGTGAGGAAGGTAACTCATGGGCCCCACGGGTGAGGGGGGAACCAGGTTGCTCTTCCTAAGCCAGCACCATGCTCCCTGTACCAGCATCATCCCTGGTCCCAGTATGTCTGGCAGTGCCGTGGGACGAGCTGGTAGCTCAGGGTGTCCCTCAGCCCACCAATACCCTCCCCTAACAATGCACAAGTTTCCCTTCATGGTACCCAGCCCTTAGCACTGCACCCAAATACCCAGGAGCTGCTCTGAAGCCAGAAGGGGTGTTTGCACCCACCAAACTGTGTGTCCCTTGTATGTAGGCAGATCTGTGCTGGAAAAAACACTGTGCCCTGGGTGCTGGCAGGAGCAGGTGTGTAGGCAAAGCCCACCAAAATTCATCTTGCTTCCTCTTCCTTCTCTTCCCAGCCCCAACACATGCCAGAGCCGGGCAGACGGAGCTGGCGGAGAGTGTGCGTGTGGAGAGAAAAGCCTTTATTTATTTATTTATTACATTTAGAACAGCTTTTTGAGCCCTCTGGAGAATATTTGCAAACAGATCATAATTTCTTCTGCTTTTCCTCCTCCACCACATCAAAGACTGAAGGGTTGCATCCTGCGCCTTTCCTAGTGGCAGGTTGTCCTGGGGATGCCTCTCCTGCAGGAGCCTGGTGCTGCGGTGGGGAGGGGGGAGCAACGCTGGCTCCTCTGGCTGCTTGGTGCAGGCACCTCTCCCTCTAGCCTGGGTCTGGGAGACAGGTGAAGGTCATTTCAGAATGACTTACAGGGCTGTGCCTCTTCTGTGCCCTCCTTTCTGCCACCCCTGAAACTGTGTTTTTGCTTGAAAATTGTGAAAACCAGAGCAGCTTTGGCTGGTTACATCCATCCTGGTGGGGCAGGTGGTTTCTGGACACAGGAGCAATTCTGGTGCTGCTGGCTGTCAGCTGCGCTGGGGCTGACAGCAGCACCCTGCTTTGGGGGCTAGTGGAGGTGGTTAGCGTGGGAGGGGAGCCATTCTTGGAGGACATAAGGCACCAAGTCCAGCCTCATGTTGTGCCCAAAGACTGGGCCCCATTGACTTTTTTCTCTCTGTCCCCTGTGCAGGGCAGGAGGAGACCAGCTGCGTCCCCCGGCCCCAGTGCCCACAGGAGTGCACCTGCCTCGACACTGTCGTCCGCTGCAGCAACAAGCACCTCAAGGCCCTGCCCAAGGGGATCCCCAAGAATGTCACAGAGCTGTGAGTGGTGGGCAGGTGTCCAGGGTCTCCCCCTGCTTTCCAGCAAGCTTGCGGCTCTGGACGTGTGTTCTCCACTGTGGAGAGCCATTGGAGCACAGATGCACCCTCCAACAACTCAATCCCAGCTGAGTAGTGAGAGCAGGACCCCCACCTGGCCAAGGGCTCCTGCCCAGCCATGACCCCAGCAAGGGGATCAGTGAGACCCTCCCTGCAGCCCCAGGGCTACCAAGGATGATCTGTATGGGGTCTTGTCACAGTAGCTGGGTTCTGTTCTGCTCTTTGGAGGGGGCAGTGCAGGACAGCCACCCCCTGCAGCTGCAGTTCGCAGAAGTCTGCCTTCAGCCATATGGATGGGGCCACCCTGGCTCTTCCAGCTCCCAGACCCCTCTCTTCTGTCACCTCTTCCCATGGCTGCGGGGATGCTCTTGGAGCGCCTGCTCTGAGCACACAGGGATGCAGTTTGCCTGGGAGACACCCAAGCAGATGAGCTGGGTCTGGCTGTGCAGGGACAGCATGATGCTCATTGTACCCAGTCCCTGCACCTGTCTGGGATGCAGCAAGTCCTGTGTACAGGCGATATAGGCACTGGTTGTGCACATGCATATATGTAGACCACCCCCTCATACCCCTTTACTGTCTCGCATACCCCTCCTCTCTCCATATCCTCCATTCTCTCACACACATTCCTTGGGAATGGTTACAGCCACCCACACTCATGTTGGATGTGTAAATGCAGCACATGGCTGGCTGTGCTGTCACACACAGGCTGCTGAGAGGCTGCCCCCAGGAACCCACATGCAGAGCCCTTGGGTGTGCTCATGTGCTTGCATGCCAGGTCAGGGACCTACTCAAGAGCCCTGTGGGCTCTGGGCACCACGAGGGAGTTGATGCTGGAAATAACTCCTCGCAGCCCAGAGTCTGTGGGTGTGCATAGGAGAAATGGGAGGGCAAAGAGAGGGACATCCTGCTTCTCAGCCACTCCAAGGTTCTTTCATTCTCCCTTGCAGTTACCTGGATGGAAACCAGTTCACTCAGGTCCCAGGGCAGCTCTCCACCTTCAAGTACTTGCAGCTTGTGTAAGTAGCTGGGAGCAGGAGCTCAGGCAGCCAGTCCCACAGGTGGAACCTGTGAGCAAGGACAGGGGCTGTACTTGTGGTCTGTGATCCTAAGGAGGGACCTGACAGCGTGCAGGGACCCCCGACATCCCTCTGTATCCACCCTCTGCACAGCTGGCTGGCAGCAATGCTCAGTCCCTGGGTGCTCACTGCCTCTTCTGGAGCTGGGCATGGGACAGAGGGGGGACAGTGGTGTTGCTGCCATCACCCTGCGTGACAGCCCTGCTGCTCCCTTGGAGACTGTGCCGTGCTGCTGTTCACACCCTACTGCAGCTTAGCAGGCGGGGGAGCAGTGAGGGAGGACAGGGCCCAGCTGGCTCCAACCCCTGGGGTTTCTGTTTTCCAGGGACTTGAGCAACAACAAGATCAGCTCCCTGAGCAACTCCTCCTTCACCAACATGAGCCAGCTCACTACTCTGTAAGTGAGATCCCTGTGGCATTGCTCCTACGGGACTCCGAAGATGGGGGGTGCTGGGGACACCAGTGTCTCCCATGGGTGAAGCTGTGGTTTGAGCTGGAGCTGACCTCTGGGGTGGGTGGGGAGAGTGTGCAGCAATGCCCACAGCCGTGCCCCCGGCACTGTGTTGCCTTCTCCTTCCCTTCTGCAGGATCCTCAGCTACAACTCCCTGCAGTGCATCCCTCCATTGGCCTTCGAGGGCCTCCGCTCCCTCCGGCTGCTGTAAGTACCTGCCTGTAGCCCTGCTCCCAGCCCCATTTGGCCCCTTCTCTGCTGCTGGCTGTGTCCTCCTGTCCCCTGTGTCTGCTTGGAGCTGGGTGCCGACAGGCAGGCAGGGTACAGGCTGCAGATGGAGCAAGGGGAGATGCATCTGTCCGTCGCAGCAGATGGGACATTTGCAACAGTGACAGTGCAGTGGGGTCTAGCTCTGCCTCCCATGCCTGGACTCAGTTGGCTGTGGTCCTTGCTGCCCAACCTGGACTCATGGGGATAACAAGACCCTCTGTCCTTTGCAGGTCCCTCCATGGCAATGACATCTCCAGCCTCCCTGAGGGCATCTTTGCAGATGTCACCTCCCTGTCCCACCTGTGAGTATATCCCACTCTGCAAGGCACAGGGATGGACACAAACTCAGGAGACCTTTAAAAACCACAGGGCTGAGCCCAGTTTCTCTGGGTGCTGAGCTGCTTCCTCTCCTCTTCTCTCGGCCAGTACCTGGGACTGTTTGTGGGGTAGTGCCATGCTGTGCCTGCCCTCCCCTTGCTCAGCCTCCAGGTGCAGGTGTGCAGCTCAGTGTCCTAGTGCTGTGGGGATGGCCTGTGGTCCTTGCTGGAGCTAGCATAATATCTCTCCACACCACCAGGTCCCAGAGTCCGCTAACATATGGATCAAGTCATGCAAGATGCTGGCTCAACTGTGTGTCAGTGAGGGCTGCTCTGACCCACACCATTGTGGAGTTAGCCTCCTGCAAGCACGCTTCCCTGCAGCAGCCCCCCAAATCTGTCATCAAACATCTGCCTGCTGGTGCCAGTGTTTCAGCCCCAGTTTGAGGGAACCTGTACCCCAGGAGCACAGCCCTGTACCCACTACCTGGGGCAGGGGTTCAGCTTCGCCTGCAGTGACTTTCTGGTCCCTTCCCTATCCCTGCTAAACTGTTCTCACTCTTCTGCCAGTGGCAGTACTGCTCCTGCCATCCTGAAGGTCTCAGGCCGTTCCTTCAGCCTGCAAAAAGCATCTTGGTTCATGATCTTCACCCCCCTGATTTTTTTGGGAGCAGCAGTTAGACTGCTTGTTCTGACTTCCCTGACTCTTCCTTGATTTCCCTTTCCAAAGCGTGGCACTGCTGGTTGCCGCCGGGCTGAGCTGCCACCAGACGGCGCTGTCGGTGCTGTGGGACCAGGTTGTCAGCCCCAGGGGATCTCCGGTCCCTGCCATCTGCCTTCTGGGCTGCCTCCTCCCCTCCATCAGTGCTAACCTTTGCAGTGAAGGAAGATGCAAAGAGGCATCCAACCCTTATCCTCCCACATCATCCGCTGCGAAACAGAGCAACCCTCCCTTCCTCCTCCTCCTCCTTGTCTTCCTCTCAGGGAAGCAATTCCTGATGCTGTCCCGAGCTCTGACTGTGACCTGCTGCGTGTCCCCAGCAGCCTGCTCCCACGTCCCTGCCCTGCAGCCTTGTATGGCAGAGCCCAGGCTGGCCCGGCAGCTCCTGCACAGTGTTGCTGTTGTTTCTACAGTTTCAGGGTGCTTTGCCCAGTTGGCACTGGGCCCAGGCAGCTTTGCCTCAGTGCTGGGGAGGGACTCCTGAGGATTTCCATATGGGCAATGGAGAGCCCCAGCACAGAGCCACAGGGCGCTGTGCAGACTGCCAGGCTGGTGGCAAGGGTGAGCTAACTGGGCAGTGGTGTGGGGCAGCACCTCTGGTGGGTCCAGAAATGGAGGAGCACTGGGTCATCTTCCCATCACATGGCAGCCCAGCCAAGTGACAGAGCTGTGTCCAGTCCCAAGGTCTTTGAGCCTGGTTCCCTTTGTGGGGCAGTTGGTGCAGTTTGTCCTTCTTCCCCCTGCAGAGCCATCGGGGCCAACCCCCTCTACTGCAGCTGCAACCTGCGCTGGCTCTCCAGCTGGGTCAAGACAGGGTACAAGGAGCCAGGCATTGCCCGCTGTGCTGGGCCCCCTGACATGGAAGGCAAGCTGCTGCTTACCACCCCTGCCAAGAAGTTTGAGTGCCAAGGTGAGAAGTGCTTGTGCTGTCTGTCTATCCATGTCTTCCTCAGGCAGGGCAGCCAGTGTGACAGGGAGCCAGGCTGCCTCCTGCCCCGCACCTTGCATCACTCCATGAGTCTGGGGAACTCCAGTATTTCATCCCTTGAGCTGCTTTGTGGAGGAGAGGGACTAGCATGCTTCTTTAGCCTTAACTGGTTGGTGGCATGTCTGTGATGACTGAGCAAGCATGTGGCTGTCCCACTGCCTGGTGCACAGCCCCTTAGTGGGGAAGGCTCTGCTCCCAGTGGTGGCTGGCACTCTGTGCCCCGTGTTGGTGCCCAAACGTGGACTTTTCTCCATCAATGCCTGCACTGATGGGCACCTCCATACCTCCTGTCCCACAGGCCCACCTGCTCTGAGTGTCCAGGCCAAGTGCAACCCCTGCCTCTCCAGCCCCTGCCAGAACCAGGGCACCTGCCACAATGACCCCCTTGGCTTCTACCGCTGTGCCTGCCCCAGTGGCTACAAGGTACCCTGGTCCCGAGGGTCCCCAGCCCAGGGAGACCCATCCCTGCAGCAGGGAAGGAGAGATCATAAAGGGTCTGCTATGCCCCCTGGGCTTGCTGCCTGCTGGACTGTCCCCACTCCCTGCACACTTCAGTGTCCCGCTGAGTGGGATAGGGCAGGAGGAGCGGGACATGGTGCTGTGGCACCCTCCTCACTCCCACCTCTCCCTCCTTCCCCAGGGCAGGGACTGTGAGGTGGCACTCAGCGGCTGCTCCTCCAACCCCTGTGCCAATGGGGGAACCTGCCAGCCCCAGGAGGGAGAAGGAGCTGGGTTCAGGTGAGTGCTGGATGGGGACCCACAAAAAGATGGGTGTTTGTGCAGTGGTGTGGAGCTCCAGCATCCCACAGAGATAAAGGCTGTCGCTTCCTTCCTGTGCTGCATGCTCGCTGGGGCGTGTAGCTGGGATATTGCATTTATCCAGCAGCTCCAGCCTATGCTGCCGGCTCTCTGCAGCCCTGCCTAGACCTCCTGCCAGCACCAGCAGGGCTGAGCACTGTCTCTGCTTTCCCCTGCTCCCCAGCCCTGCAGGCTACTGGGCTGAGGGCACAGGGGCAGGGAGGAGAAAGGTTTGGCCGCCACGGGAGGTATGGGGAAGCAGAGGGCAGGGGGATCTGGGGCTGGGATCCCCCCGCTGCAGTAGGGCTGACTGTGATATGGGGCAGGATGTGGCTCTGGGGTCAGTGCCACTCCCTGTGGGGCTGCCGTACCCCTGGGCAACCTTTGCTACCCCAAACACTTCAGGCTATTCCAGGAACCGGGGCACAATTAGCAGCTGAAAATAGACGTCAGGCCGGGGGCGAAGAGGTGGGCTGCACAGCCTCCTGCCCCCCCAGCACTGAGTGGCCTCTCAGCCCGTTGTCGCGGCAACTCAGCATCCTGTCTGCTCATCTGGGGCAGCTGCTGCCCTCCCCTGCACCTGCTCTTTGGCAGGGGGCAGGAGCCCAGCTCCCACAGCCTCTTGGTGTGCTCTGCAGGCAGGATACTGTGCTGCCTTTTCGGGGTAGCCACCCTGAAATGCTCCATTTCCCATCCTCTGACACTGCCCCATACCCCATGGCAGGTGCCAGTGCCCGGTGGGCTTCGAGGGCCCAAGCTGCCATGCTGCCAATGACCCCTGCAAGGAGCACAGCTGCAAGAATGGGGGCTCCTGTGTGCCCGGGGCCACCAACTACACCTGCCTGTGCCCTGCCCGCTACACAGGTACCCGGCATGACGGCTGGCCAGCCCCAAACCTCACAAGCCTGGCTAGGGGATTTGGCCAGTCCTTCTCCCCTCCCACTGCTGAGGGCTAGTAGCTCGTCTGCCTGCTACCCCAGTGCCCATCACTGTAGCTTCTGGGGTCCTCTGGGCCCAGCCACCTCAGGCCCTGCTGAGACCCTGTGCCACAGGATGCCCTTGCTACCTGGCTGGGGTGAGAGCAGAACCCTGCATCCACAGGGGTGTGAGCCACAGGCTCAGCAGCTCCCTGTCCTGAGCTGAGCCCCTCCATGGGCTCCCTTTGCCCCACAGGGTCCAGGGCTGCCCTGCTTGTCCCAGAGCTGTTTGGCACTGCCTGGCACCGCCTCTTCTGCCCCACAGGAGATTTCTGTGAGCAGCCACTAGATTTCTGCTCAACTGAGCTCAGCCCGTGCCAGCATGGCTCCACCTGTGTCTCCACCAGCCAGGGACCCAGGTGAGCCCCCCTCCCCAAACTGCTTTCTCCTGGCTGCCTGTTGGGGGAGATTTGCTTTTAGGGAGCTGCAGCTTGTGGGCTGGTGAGGGGGACATGAGGGGATGTCAGGAGGAGCAGGTGCCCACTGGCACAGGGGGAAGGAAGGGGCAGCCATGAGGCCCCTGCCTGCCCCAGGTGTGAGTGTGCCCCCGGCTATGTGGGGAGCAACTGCAGTGAGGACTTCGACGACTGCCAGGACCACCGGTGCCAGAACAACGCCCGCTGCCTGGACGAGGTGAACGGCTACTCCTGCCTCTGCACTGAGGGCTACAGGTACCGCTGGGGAGGGCGGAGGGAGACAGAGAGACACTGGGGACAGGGGGGATGGTTATGTGGCACTGTGCAGGATGGACTCATCCTGGCTACCTTGTCCATTCATCCATCCATCCCAGTACAAGAGGAAGGAGTGGGGCTGGAAGTGTGGGTCCCCAGGAGTGGGGTCTGAAGGGAGCCAGTGTCCCAGGACAGGGCTCAGCATCCAGGCATCCCTCTGACACCACTGGCTGAAGAGCCTCCTCGAGGACCCCAAAACAGAGGGATACTGTCAGAGCTCCATGGGGTGGTGGGGAGGGGTTAGGGCTCTTTCCCAGCCCTGTGGCCAGCAGCACCCTTGGCCCCACAGTGGCCAGCTCTGTGAGATGCCACCCCGTGCTGCCGGCCAGCCCGGCCTCTGTGAGCGAGCTGAGTGCCAGAATGGGGCCCCGTGTGTGGAGCGGGGTGCACGTGCCCTCTGCCAGTGCCTGCCTGGCTTTGGTGGCCCCAAGTGCGAGAAGCTACTGAGCGTCAACTTCGTGGACCGTGACACGTATCTGCAGTTCACTGACCTGCAGGACTGGCCCCGGGCCAACATCACCCTGCAGGTGAGGGCTGATGGGCATGGGGCACTTAGGGGGGTGGCATTGGGGTTCTGCCCTGGGAACGAGGGTCCCACCTCTCCCCCCCCCACCAGGTCTCCACAGCTGAAGGCAATGGCATCCTGCTGTACAACGGTGACAGTGACCACATGGCTGTGGAGCTGTACCAGGGTCACGTCAGGGTCAGTTATGATCCTGGCACTCACCCCAGCTCAGCTATCTACAGGTACCTGCCACCCCTTCCCACTCGCTGGGGACCATCACCCCCATTGTATGGGCTTTGGGGGCTCCCTGGTGACCCAGTCCTTCCTGCCAGTGCTGAGACCATAAACGATGGGCAGTTCCATACCGTGGAGCTGGTGACCTTCGACCAGATGGTGAACCTCTCCATCGATGGTGGCAGCCCCATGACCATGGACAACTCGGGCAAGCAGTACACGCTGAACAGCGAGGCCCCCCTCTACGTAGGAGGTAGGATGGGGGCCAGGGGGAGGATGGGAGGGCTCTGGGCACACTGATGGTCCTGCTCTCCTCAGGGATGCCTGTGGACGTCAATTCGGCCGCCTTCCGCCTCTGGCAGCTCCTCAATGGCACCAGCTTCCACGGCTGCATCCGTAACCTCTACATCAACAATGAGCTGCAGGACTTCACCAAGACACGGATGACGCCAGGGGTGGTGCCGGGCTGCGAGCCCTGCCGCAAGCTCTACTGCCTGCACGGCATCTGCCAGCCCGCCGGCGCCCAGGGCCCTGTCTGCCACTGTGAGCCCGGCTGGGATGGGCCCCACTGTGACCAGCCCCGCGGCGGCCCCTGCCAGGGACACAAGTGAGTGCCCCCACCCTGCTGGCTGCCCCACAGCAATGGGCTTGGCCGACTGGCTGCCCCACTTCATTGGCTGCCCCACCACAACTACCCCACCCTATCGGGTCATTGGCTGCCCTGCCCAACCCTCCCATTTGTTGTTAGTTGCCCTCTCCTGGGACTGGATCCTGTTGGGTTGTGTTGGGTCCTGCTGGGTTGTGCTGATGGTGCCAGGTTGTGCCGGTGCCATGCCAAGGTGATGCTGTGCTGTGGCGGTGGTGCTATGCCATGCCACAAGCACTGGGTCATACCGGGGCTGTGCTGTGCCAGAGCCACACCAGGGCAGTGGCAGTGCCATGTCACGATGGCTGTGCCCTGGCAGTGCCATGTTGTTCTCCATGCGATGCGGGGTGCTGAGCTATGCCGTGCTCTGTGCCAGTGGGCCATGCGTGCTGCTGCTGTGCTGGGCCATGCTGGCAGGTGCCTGATGGCTCTGGTTGTCTACAGGTGTGTGCATGGGCTGTGCCTGCCCCTCGACACCCTCTCCTACAGCTGCCAATGCCACGAGGGCTTCCAGGGTGCCCTCTGCAACCAGCCGGTCGAGCCACCTGACCCCTGCCACCACCGGCCCTGTGTCCACGGCCACTGCCGCCTCACCCCGGGTGGCCAGCCCACCTGTGAGTGCCACAGTGGTTACGCTGGAGCCCTCTGTGACCAAGGTAGGTGCCAGGGAGGTGGATGCCCAGAGTGGGCAGCCCCATGCTGGGACACTGGGCTGAGCATCGCTGTCCTGCAGAGCTGGAGTGCCATGGGGAGCCGGTGCGGGACTACCACCAGGTGCAGCGGGGCTATGCCATCTGCCAGACAACGCGCCCGGTGGCCTGGGTGGAGTGCCGGGGAACCTGCGGTGGCCCTGGTGGCCGCTGCTGCACCGGCCTGCGGCTCAGGCGCAGGAAATACGCCTTCGAGTGCAGCAACGGCGCGACCTTCGTGGAGGAGGTGGAGAAGCCCAGCAAGTGTGGCTGCAGCCAGTGCCTGTGAGCGGCCACTGGCCCCGGAGGAGCAGGGGGCCGGCAGGGAGCCCCCCTGGAGCCAAGGACCTCGCTTTGCCCTGCAGCCATGGTGCTGCTGTCTGGGTGTTCCTGAACTGCAGCTGCATCAGAGGAACCCAGTGGAGGGTAGAGCTGTTGCATCTAGAGGGTTGGGGGAGAAAAAAAGTTAAGAAAAAGAACCACCCACAGACAAAGCAAATGTGTAGATAGAGATTTTTTTTTTAATGAACTGCAGCTTCACAGGTGTGTGGATACGGGGTGGACACTCTGTCCAGCTGCTCCCTGCAGTGCTCTGCCTTCCCCCCCCCGCCAGCACAACCTGACAGCTGCGAGAGGGCAGCGCCTGTGTCCCTCTGTGTCCCCTCCTTGGCAGCCCTGTGCCTTGCATCCAGCCAGGTGAGCCGGGGGCTTTTCCAACAGGTGGGACTGGAGCAGAGGGTCCTGATGTGGCCGAGCCTCATGGGCCATGGCAGGCTGTGGCTGGCAGAGGGCTGTGTGGTGTAGTCAGCATTCCATGGTCCCAGTGAGCCCAGAGCCTAGCTCTGTGTTCTCTCCTCTGGCAGCCCTGGCCTCCCCACTGAGCACCTGCCATCATCCTGATGGCATCTGCAGCAAGCAGCTGCCCAGTGCCCAGCCTGGGCTGCCAGTGCCCAGAGCATCCCAAATCATGTCACCAGCTCTGCAGCTGCAGCCTGACCTGCCTGTGACACCCCTGGGCTGTGCTTCCTGACCAGGTTCTGGGGCACACAGGGCATGGCTGCAGCCCAGTGTGGTGGTGTTGGGTCCACACTGGGTGCAGCAAGACCAGGGTAGTCCCCAGCGCACTGAGTGGGTCAGGGGAAGCAGGGCACAGATGTCCATAGGGGCCCCAGCACCAGCCCTGGCCTGTGCTGAAGGGGCCATGAATGGCCACAACCCAGCCAAGTGGCTCTGCTCAGAATTGGAAGCCACTCAGCACAGCATGGGGATCCTGCTCATCCAGGGCCCTGCAGCTCAACACTGTGTCCTGCTGGCCCAGTGAGCTGGGGCAGGAGGCTGCTGGGACAGCCAGAGGGTGGGGTTGCTGTGCCCCTAACTAGGGCTTGAGCCTTGTGGATGCTTGTGCCACTTGAAACAGCTGAAGAAGCCCAAGCCAGCAAGCCTGGAGCTTACACACCACTGCCAGGGTAAGTCCCACCTGCTCCTGGACTCAAAGCCCACAGTAGACTCTCTGGGCTGCTGTGGGAGCAGGGGTAATGCCACTGCAGCATGGGGAGCCCATGCTGTGGTACTGCACACACCCTCCACCTCTGCAGCATTGCTTCTACATCTGTGGGGATCATGGATGGTGCGAGCCCAACCTAAGACACTGCACACACCTGGACAGTGCCTCACCACGTCACCTGGATGGACAAACTCATGCCAGGGGTGCAGCCCTGGGTCCCTCTATCTCACCACTCCAGCCCATCGGCTTCTGGTCAGGACTGCTGGCTGCACCAGGCTCTGGGCACCTCCACCGAGTGCAGCCAGCTCCTTGGCTGCCATCACCAGCCCTGGTCACCAACAGCATCCAGGAGATTCTCACCACCACAGGGACATGGTTCTGCCACAAACGTCCTCCCCACAGGAGCCCCCTCTGCCACACAGAGGAGCTGGGATGCATCTCATTTTGCCCATGGCCCGGCCAGGGATTGGTTGTGTTGTGTTTCTGTTCTTGCCGTCCGCTAACCGCTAAAGTATCTCTTTATACAGAATACTTACAGATTCTAATATATATTTGTATTTCATTTTGTTATAGTATTTTTATATGTTCAGGGTCAACAAATGATGTTTTCTTTTTGTTTACAGATGCTACTGGGCAGGAAAATGACGGTGGCTTTGTTTGGCCCGTGGGGTTTGTGTGTGTCACTGTTGAAGACGCTGGTTTGTACTAGGCTGGCGAGGGAGGCACTGAGCATCCTTCCGCTGGCAGAGGCTGTATTGTTTTAGGAGCTGTTTGGTATTGTCTATGTTGTCTTCCCTGTGAACATGACATTTATTCATTCAGAAGCTTGGCCTCTTCTTTCCTGGAGAGGAGAAGTGGGCAGCTGGTGCTCAGGAGCTGCTGGGCGTACGAGGAGGTGGCACAGGCTGGGGAGATGGATGACGACCTGCCACTCTTGGCACAGCCCCAGCCACATCTTCTGGCCAGAGCATCACCCATGTGGATGTGCAGCCCCAGGCTGACGCCTCGTCTTCAGGGACAGCTTGGGTCACTCTTCCAAGACCTTGCAAAAGGAGCCTGGGTGGTGCGTGGGGCAGCGTGGGATGCTGAAGGGCCAGGTGCCTGCTGCGGGGAAAACTGGGCACCTCTAGCTCTTTGGTGACGGGACTGGGGTCCTTGGGCAGCACCAAGGGGTTGCATTGTTCATGCCACAAACACAAATCTGATGCAGAAAGTGGCACCACCAGCTCAAACACTAGCGTGGGAACACTCAAATCCCACTCAGGCATTTATATTCCCCCTCCAGAGAGCAGAGGTCCCAGGTGCCAGCCCCGCCTCCCCCCTCCACTCACTCACCTTTGCCCTCCTCCAGTTATCACACCAAACAAACGCTGATATCAAAGAAACGTTTAATAAGCTGCAATAAAATACGGACCTTTAGAAAGCTCATAGGGTGAATATCGACAGTAGAGGAAGAAAAGAAAACAAGGTGGTGGGAATCCTTGAGGAGTTTAGATCTGAGTCAGGGACCTTTTACCTGGAACAAGAACACAACTTCTTCCATAGGCTAGGATGAAATAAAAGACAGGAGCACAGAGTTCACAAAATGTCAACATTTAGAGAGTTGATACATATTCAAAGTTCAAATGACCCAGCTCTTATAGCTATACATATTGATTTAAAGCAACTTAATATAATTTTCTTTTTTTCTTTTTTTTTCCTTTTTTATATATACACTTTCAAAGGTTTGTCAGGTGAGGTATGTAAACATTATCTAATGGAAACCCCTCTCCACATTTCCAACTGAGAATTCACAGCAGACAGTTCATTTTCCCAACTTGCGACACAGTACTTCCCACTTCCCAATGCAACCAGGAATGCCGTCCCAAGCCACGGCTCTCCCAGGCACAGCCACTGGCTCCCATTTCCCACCACTGGTCTGTACAGTTCACATTGCTTAGGCTCAAACATACAGTACCGGACAGGAGGACTTTTCAGCTCAGTGTCTAAAATTCATATTGAAACAAACAGAGAAACAAAACTCTCCCAAGGAAGCTGACACAGATGAAGGAAAAACATTTGCCATCGGGTTGGAGATAATATTTAAATGCTGAGCATCCTAAGAAAAAAATTACTGGGTTGTTTTTCCCTTTTTTTTTTTTTTTTTTTTTCCTTTACACACCTGTTTGAAGGGCAAAGGATGAGTGGGGCTGGTGAGGGGCACTGGAGGGCCAGGACCCAGCAGCACCCCTCACTCCACTGTCCAAAGTCAGGGACCCATCATCATAATAGGAGCAATGAACCAGCCAAAGCTGCCCCACACAGCCAGCCAGGCTCGGGGGAGTGTGCTACCAGCAATCACTTCCAAGAAAAAAAGGGGTTAAAAAAAAGGGAAAAGATTAAAAATCCAAACACACTTAGGACAAAACCAGCCAAATTACTTGGAACCTCCTAGAAGGAGAATAAAAATTGCAGTGGCAAGCAAATCAGCAAATGACCTTCTGGAGCCAGCACTGGGATTTAAGGGCAACAGTGGTGCACTCCCTTGGGGCACCTATACCTGCAGGAAGTGCAGAATTCCCAAAGGAAGCTGCTCAATGCAGTAACTCACTAGTGGGAGTTTGCTATCAGTAACTACCTACCCTATCCCAGCCGTTTTGAGAGGGTTCCCTGGGAGTGACAGCAGCCCCCAGCTCCCACATCCCTGGGGACGCTTCCTTGGGCATCCAAAGGCCAGAAGACCACCCCCATCCCACACTGGATCGAGTCCCTGCTGGGAGCAGGATTATTCCCACCCAGCCCTGAGCCCCGAGAGCCCCTGCCATCGAAGCAGACATTATTACTACAAACCTTATTGCTTGCAGTGTCCCCCACCCTGGGGAACAGCCATCCTGGCCAGCCACAGGAGCTCACTGCCCCCCCGGGGACCGTGGCCATTGACCAGGTCTGACATCATCAAAATGAGATGAAGAGTTAATGCTTCAACTTTGATGTGACAATAAAAAACCACCCAAACACCACCACCACCCCCCACCCCAGCCCTTCCCATCCATCCCTTCCCATTCACCACCCCCCCACACAATAGCCAGCCCTTTGGTTGTGGCACACTGGGTGATACAGCCCCACCAACAGACACACCAGTCAGAACAAGAACGTGTGGAAAGCCCATGAAATAAATATTTAAAAAACCTATTTACAATATTAGATCTGTGAGCATGAAGTGAGAGAAAAATGCTTTTTCCTGCCCCCAAAAAAGCTTAAAAAGTAGGTTAACATCCTGCCGCCTAGCACAACACTATCTTACATGGAACCTACACATAATATATATTCACATTTAATTTTAAAATTAGGTACTCTTACAGACAGACTTAGAAAACATTGGCTAGCAACACAGCCCGAGGGACTGCCCAGCCTCTGGACCCACGCGGTGAGCGCCGTCCGGCTGCATCCCAGCTCCTCCGCTGCCCTCAAGCTGCCAACGCGCCCTGAATCCAAACTGCCAGCTGCCCCCCGCTGCCCCTTGGGGAGGGGGTGGAAGTGCTCGTGAAGGAGAGGGCTTGTCCACAGGGAGGGGAGGAGAAAGGATGGGGAGCATGATTTCTACTAAGCCTAGGGGTGAGCTTAATACAAACAAGAACTCCTGAGAACATCTTAGAACAGATGGATTCATTTCACAACCACCAAGCTAAAGGATGGGCCGAACGGACGCTACGATACACGGAGGGGGATGAGCGCGGAACGGGGACCTCGCAGCCTCGTGGTTTGCTCAAAAAAACAGGCCGAGGATGTGGACCAGAGGACGCTTTGGCTGGGGCTCAGCCCTCTTCCCCTGGTGTGACTGCCAGCTGTGGAGAGGTGAGAGCCCAAGCCGAACGGCAGCCCGCAGCTCCCTACAGCCCCAGGCACTGCCCATGCCTATGGGAGGCTGCAAACAGCAGCCTTCCCAGGTGCCTTCAACTGGGAATGCATTTGTCAGGCAGAATGAATATGAGCTGGAGAGAGAAACTGTCCATCAGCAAATCTTAAAAACAGGGCAGCAGTACATCCATGTCTGGCTGGGAGATTACTAGGGGCTGGCAGAGATTCTGGAAACAGGCATTTCCAGAGGTGCAGTGCAAACAGCTGGAAAATGGCTAGGACGCAGCTTTGCTCCTCTGCACACAGGCAAAAAGGGGCTCCGGCAGCCTGCTCTGTCCAGCACCACACAGCTCCCCTGGGCATGGGAGGGACAGGGATACAAAGAGCAGCAGGAACTTATCCCACTCTCCCATCTCATGGAAGATGACTAGCAATGTGGTGGAGAGTTTCCTGAAAGCATTGGCTAGCCAGCTCTTTGGAGAACTTATGCTACAATTGCATCTCACTAACGTGTTGGCAGCTGAACACACAAACACCACTGCACACAGCAAACACACATGGAAACGACCTAATAAATGATGAATTAGTGATGAATACAAACATGTGCACACCTTGGATATACTGCACACACCCTGTCAGCAGAGGAACTCATTCCAGGGCTAGCATTGCCAGACAAGAACCTAGCAGCTACAGATAGAAGGAGCCAACCTGGGCTCAAACTGCTCTTGCAGCCCTCATCCCCCAAAAGATACATTTTAGGTAAAATGGGTGGTTCCCGACCACATGAAGTGTGAAGACCCAGAGCTGCCAATGACAATGTGAGAGAGGAAAAGGTAACTATGCATATGAGAGAAGGGGGCTGGCAATGAAGGGATGGTGAGGACATCTGTGGAGATGCAGAGCTAAGAAGATGCTGCTCCTGGTACATGGACTGGGGAGCTGTGCTGAAGACTAGTTTCCAGATGAGAACACTGCCAGCAAGGAAAGCCAAAGTAACAGAAAGAGAAAGGGTTTATTTTGTGGGACACAGCACTTGTGCTGAAATCCAGAGCTGAATGAAGAAGCAGAGCAGGGAGCTGTGGGGTAGCCCAGAGGAAGAAGTGTGCAATGAGGCAGTGGAGCTGTGGATGGCACTGTGGTAGTGCCAGTGGGCAGCTCTGCACCAGAGTGAATGGAAAACACTCAATGCCCATGTGAAATAAGGCGATAAATTGTTTTGCTTGTTTCCTTCCATTCCTTAAGATCGTCTGCAGCTCCCTGTGCATCACCTGCATTGTGTAGAAGCTGCAGTTATTGGAAATGGGCTGCTCTAAAGAAGGGCCAATGCCTCAGCAGCACACCTCACCATTGCCAGAACAAATAGAAGAGAGTCGTGCACATCCCAAGTCATTTAGAAAGAGCAACAGGTTACATACACAGTATTACCTCTACTTATTTTTATGTCTCTCATGCACTGTTTTAGCTGAAAAGTGGCTGGGAGGAGAGAGGAAACTGGGAAGCAAATTGGGAAGAAAATAAAGCAACATGAGGACTGATTGGGGAAAAAAGGAGAAAAAATTCAAACAACTGAGCACTGACAAAAAAAAAAAAAAATGGAGCTACCCAGGCAATGCCACCCTACCTGGCAGTCATCTTGCATGCAGAACCTTTAAATTACTAGTAAATTACACTGAAATTTAATTTTCTAGCAAATTACAGCATTCCTCCCTCCTTCCTGACTCAAAATAAAGCACTCACAAAAGCAGGTGCAAAGTTCATTAAAAGCAGGTGTTGTAGTCTGCAAACCTGGCAGTTACTGCTGGTGTCAAGTGGAGAATGCACATAGGAGAGGCAGAGGGGCCAAAGATGACATCTCCTGGAGGAGTGACGGCAAGGAAAGGAGCCTGGCAAGGAGCTGTAGGTTGCCTCAGAGCAGAAAGCCTTAATGCTTTTCTGGAGATGTCAACCACCCCTGGTCGACCTCACTCCTGGGGCATCCTCCCCTGGGGTGACCCAAAGGAACTTGTAATAAAGCAGCACCAAAATTTCCACCTCGAGGTGGGCTGGAGAGGTCATGCCCATGTGTTTGCTGCAGTGACTCGGCCAGAGGCGATGGCTTCACCTGACCCATCCCTTGGCAAACAAGCCTGAACTCTGTAAAAACTAGCTGCACGTGTTAACCTCACCACCCAGCGCAGCAGCTGCTGGAGAAAACACTCCTGCCATCTCTTCATGGACAGCACAACGTAAAGAAGAATCACTTGTTTTCCTTAAAATTCTGATTTTTAAAAAAGGGGGAGTTGTTGGGAGCAAAGGCAGAAAGCAGAGCAACTCTGTGCAGGGTTTTCATGCCTGGCTGGGGAGAGCCTTGCAGTGGCTGTGGTGCTAGGGACTGGCCATGAGGATGGCTGAGCAGGGAGCCAGGAGGGTCCCTGCTAACAAGACCCCAGACCATTTCACCCTGGGGACAGCCCAACTCAGCACCTCCTCCAAAGTCCCTGCTCCCTGTCTCTGCAGATGCCCATGGTCCTGCTCTGCTGTCTGCCCACCTGAGCCAGGCACCCATAAGAGACATACAACACGTGTGGCCCAGGCTGGTCCCAGGCAGAAGTCTGGGGCAATTGTATTTAAAAATTGTTTTCTTTAAAGTAAAGAACCTCAGAATTATTTGCTTTCTCTTCATTTGCTTTCTGAAGACAAGAATAACAATCCATAGCCCAGTTCAGAACCCTCTTTTCAGCCCCATTCTGACAAAAAAACAGACATTCTACCTTTCCTCATCAAAGGGTACAAAATTTCAGATTTACACCTATGAGGCACAGCCCAGCTCCTGTTGTAAGTCAGTGGCTCTTTGCACAGACTTTGTGAGCGCTACTTTTCGTGCAGGACATACCAGGTCTAAGGTGGGAAAACCAGGGAGGGAGCAAGCTGCTGCAGTAATGGTGAAGGATGGAGAAAGCGGGGCTGTGAAGGATGGGGAAAAGAGAGTTTGCTGCCAGGGAGCAGCATGAGGAGCAGAGGTAAGAGGGGTGCTGACTTGCATGCCTGGCCCGAGGGAAGGAGGGAAAATCCTGGGCCCACATGCCTGCAGAGAGGCTGCCCCAGCTGGAGGTTAGAGGAGGACCGTAAGTACAGATGGAGAAGCAAGAGAGAAAGACAACCTGTAAGAAAGGTACAGATCAGTCATTTAACAGCCATCACTGCCCTCCTGCCTCACATCTCTCTTGAAACGCTTTTAAATCTTTTCTGATGGAATGTTTGACATATCAAACGCATGCAGTAAAAATTAAAGCAATAGATAATTTCATATTACTCTGTACAGGGACTGCCAGGCTAGATTTAATCACCTCATAGCTGTTCAGAGAGTTAACTTATTCTAGCATGATTCAAAGGAAAGGTAAAGGATTATTTTTTTTCTAAATCAGCCATTTCAGAGTAAGAAAAAAATGTGCTGCAGCCTCGTGTGCGTCAGCGCTGGGGGAAGGGAACACCTGCAGGAGAGCCAGAGGCGCTCTGCCAAGGGCGAGTGGATCTCAAACACCTTGTTTCATCCTCTATACTAAACAGGAACAATGAAATATTTTAAAATTATTACCTGTTTTCCACCTCCAGTCTATGGGCTTTGGGATTTGAGGTTCAATGCCAATTGTGAAAAGTAATTCCCATTGCAGCTGAGCCCTCTCCAGTCTCTGCCCTTAGGGCAGGCATCTCTCAAGCCCATGGCCTCTCCTGGAGCCTTGCTCTGAGCAGGGTCAAGGAGCAGAGCAAGGACCAGCAAGATGCTGTTAAAGATGGGGGAATCCCTGAGCCCACACTGTCCTCTCAGGCATTGCTGCTTTCTGCACAGGAGGAGGCTTGCATGGGATTGATGCAAACAGACTTTGTGCAGCAACACAACAATGAAGCTGAAGAGATGCAAGGGCAACAAGGGTCCTTTCCTTGAGCACAGACCACAGCTGTTCCTTCCCAGTCACTGACCATCCCTGCCCAGCACAGCCACACTCTCTGTGCACTTCTAACAGGTTTTTCTCAGAGGTGCTCAGCACCATGACCCTGTTTTGCCACTGCAGACACCCCCAACTGGCTTTTAAATGTGCTGCACAGGCTTGCAAAGGAGCCCTGCAAAGGCACCATGCAAGACAAGGCAGAAGCTTGGCTGCTTTCACTCCACAGCACCAGACACAAGCAAGGACAAACCAACCACACCTTGCTAGTAAAAGGATGAAAGGCATATGATGGTAAAAAATAAACTCAATTCAGCCACTTATCCCAACCCTATTCCAACTGCAAATCCTGCCTTAGGATTGACAAGGCAAGATTGCTAGGCAAGACATACACAAGAGCACAGGGAGAGCCAGGGCTCTCCTTCTGCAGAACACCAACATCAGAAGGAGCTCAAGCCTGTAAGAAGGGAGAGATGCAACCTTCAGTGAAGAGCTGCAGAAACTGCTTTGTTGTCAGAGACCACAGAAATCACCACCAGCACAGCAAAACAGGAGAAGGAGGTCTGTCCAAAAGCAGGGCACGGCAGGACTGATTCATCCCTGAAGCCAGTAAGAAATAAAGAGGAATGCAGCCCAGAGGGTCCAGCTGGCAGCAGCATCTCCCACCTCCACCTGAGCTGGACCTTCCCACCCCAGGGGCTGTGCGACGGGGCAGCCATCAGCAGTATACACACCAGTAGCTAATTAATACTTTTATGCAGGTAACAGACTGGGACACCAGCAGCTACTACTAACAACAAACTAATGAAGGACAGATTCACCTTTCTCTCCCTCACTGATGGGAAACGGTTTTGGTTTTGCTTTGAATGCCACTAAGAAGACAGACAGAAGGAGAACTCTGAAGGAAAGGGAAACGTTTGCGTGCACCCAAAGGCTGCTGAAAGCTACTTCATGTGCACGAAGGTGGTTTTCTTTCTGCTACAGTACAAGTGCTTGTGCCTCAAGTATAAAATGCAAGCCTCCAAATCACACAGACGAGCTTCTTTTTATTTTAAAGTGATAAATAAGGCACTGTACTTTTAACTAAAACTGCCTGGTTCCAAGTTTTAAAAAAACAAAAACAAGGAACGTTCAAACTGCAGAAACTTCCGAACAGCAGAGCCAGACAGGCTGACCTCTTCTCTGTCCGAGACACATCTGCTGATGCCTAAAATCACAAGCGTTATCCTTTAACTGCGGATTTTTAAAGGCTTGCTACAGCTTATAAAAGCAGCTTTAGTTAATGCATGGTAAAGGGTTACTACTATACATCAGTTTTGTACATGGCTACCGGTTCTTCGCTATTTCAGGTCCAGTCGTGAGCGTTTGCTGTGCGAACAGTCCACTTTTGCCCTCAGTTTCCTCTTGCCCTGTGACCCACTGCTCTCCTGCATCTTCTTCATGGACCTTGTCAGGGTCTTCCCACTGCTGGGCTTCTTGTTGGCCATCTTCTGTGACCGTGTGGAGGACTCCCCCAGGGGCTTCTGCTTCAGGGACTTGGAGAGCTCCTCGTGGCTGGGGGGCAGGACAGCCCGTCTGCTTGTGTTCTCTTTGCCCTTCCGTATGGGGAGCCGCATCTTCTCCAGCTGCCTTTTTGGGACCCTCTTCTCTTTTAAAGATATTTTTCTAGCCAGCTTATTGCTCCTCTCCACAGCAGCTTGCTTTCGGGTGGCAGGAGCTTTCACACTGCCCTCCAAATGCTTTATTTTACTGGCCTTCTTGGCAGGCAGCTTGTCCTTGGTGGAGGAGCTGGACCGCTCCTGGGTGCTCCCACTCTCCCTCAGCGTCCTCTTCTTTCTGCTGAGCTGGAGGTCACCTTTGGGTGAGTTGTCCTCCTGGGACCTGCTCTTGCCCTTCCGCCCCTTTCCCATCCCATCTACTGATGGAGATTTAGCAGGGAAGGCATCTGCTTTGATCTGCAAGGCCAACTTTGGAGACATCAGCGGGTTGATGCACACGCTCTTCCGGCTTTGCTTGCTCTCCAGGGACAGGTGGTCCCCCAGGCCATCACTCTTCTTCTCTGCCTTCACCACACGGTGCTGGGCTCGCAGCTTGCCCCGCAGGTTGGAGTACTTGCGCAGGATCCTGGTGCTGGCCTGTGTGGGCAAGCTGGGGGCAGGCTGAACGGTTTTGTCTTCTCTCAGGTCCTCAGTGTCGGAGTCAGTGGGAGATGTCTGGCTGGGAGTGGTGGCTTCTTCAGCCTCTGCTTTATCAGTGTTCTCCCGAATTTTGGCCCAAAGCTTTTGGGTCTTTAGGTTATTCCGAGCTGGGGTAGTGGCAGCAAACTTCTTGAGGTGTTTTTTCAAACGTTCGGCTTGCAGTGAGCTGGGGTAGAGGCTGGAGGAGGAATATTTCTGCATGGGGAGTTTGATGGGGGGGATCTCCCCTGGGAGACGCGTGTTGAGTTTCTTCACGATCACTAGAGACCTGGTTTCAGTTGTCTCCAGAAACCACTGGCAGATGTCAGACAGCTTAAAGGCCTTCATAAAGAGCATCTGTACAGGAGAAAGCTTCTGCACTTCCAGTGAGCCTCTACTTTTCCGTGTTCTTTTCTTGCTTTTCCAAATCTCTTTCAGTTTGTCGGCTTTGTTCTTTACCTTGGGGGTTGGCTGCACCTCCTTCTCCAGCTGGATCCAGCCTTTCTGAACTTTCATGTACTGGGTGTTGAACTCAGCAATGAGCTCCTGGTTCTCCTCTTCGGCACACCATTCCATAAACTTTGGTTTGCTGTCAGCCATGTCTAAGTCCTCCAATGCCAGGGAGTTGTCATTCCCTGAAATGCTTTCTTCCCTCGGTTTGGGTATCGCTTGCATAGACTCCTTCCCTGGTGTGCTCTTTTTTGCAGTGTCAACATGTGCAGGTGCATGTCTTAAGTTATAAAACTGCAGGGCAACTTTTTTATGCTTGGCAGCCTTTGCTGGAAGATGCCTGCTTCCGCCTCTGCTGCTGGGACACAGAGGTGAATTGGCCACCAGCTCGTAGCTCTCCAGCTTGCCCATGCCCATAGCACTGTCAGAGCTCTCCTTATCCTTTGTGCTGGCATCGCCTGGTTTCATATCCACTTGCTTGGCATCATTTGCAGGCACGCTGCTCTCTAGAGGGAGGAGACTGCCCTTCTTCTCAGAATTCTCTTGAATGCCAATTTCCAGCACTTCACCTGGTTGACTTCGGCTGCTGTTAGTGGAGGGATCACCTTTAGAGGAATTTTCTCCCTCTGCTGTAGTCTCTTTTGCAAAGATACTTTTGTAGGCTTGTCTGGTAGTGACACCATTCTCCTCACCTGGCTGATGCTCAGCAATGCTCTCAGGATCCCGGCCAGTGCCTGGCCCCTCACTGGTTTTGAGCAGCACATTGGGGAAGCAGTCATTTGGGAAGTGCACGGATGCTGCCCCGTCCAGGTGCACTTCTTCTCTCTTGAACCGTTTAGTGCCAGGGCTCTTGGAGAGTTTGATCTCAAGGCAAGGAAGCTGCACAGAGCTGGAAGAACCAACATCCTCAGCACTGCCCTCAGCAGGTGACTGGGATTGCTGGCTTCGGAGACACCGGTCAGATGCCACAAGCACCCTCCTGCCTTTCTTCCGCTTCTTGTCTAGACTGTCCTTGGAAGAGTCTTTTGCTGCAGTGTCTGAGCTGTCAGATTCAAGCCGCATTTCCCCTTCAACGGGCTCTTTTTCACCTGCTGGACTATTATTCTGCACTGTCTCCCCTTCTGAGATTTTGGGGAGCACTACGCTGGCCAGCACAGCCTCCTCCTTCAAGATTTTGGGAAGAGCTATGCTGGCCAGCACAGCCTCCTCCTTCAAGATTTTGGGAAGGGCTACACTGTCTGGCACAGCCTCCTCTTCTGAGATTTTCGGGAAGGTTATGCTGGCCAGCCCAGCCTCTTCTTCCAAGATTTTGGGAAGGGCTATGCTGGCCATCACAGTCTCCTCTTCTGAGATTTTGGGAAGGGCTCTGCTGGCTGGTACAGACTCCTCTTGCTCAAGGGCACCATCATTCACCATGCCCAATAATTCATCTTCTGGTTCAGCATTGATGCTTTTGTTCACATCCAGGCACTGCAAGGGGGAAGAGAGCTCTGGGGGGCTCTCTCTGTCTACAGTGGCACAGGGGACATCAGGAGCCTGGTGGCCCAGGGAGTGTGGGGAAGACCCTGCTGAATGTACCCTGCAGAGCTCCAAATCTCCCGTGCCTGGAAGCTGGGCAGGATCCCTGGTACCATCATGGGCTAGGGGTGCTGTGTCCACAGAGGTGGAGGGCTGCAAGGGGAACTTTAGCTCTGGGCTGGTTGGGATTTCAAGATCAGTTTGTGTGTCAGAGCCTGGGCAACCTTCCTCCCCACCAGGTGCCTCTGAGATGTGGAGGGCAGCAAAATCACCAGCCTGCCCACTACTGCTGCCATCCCCAGAAGAGCCCAGGCTGCTGCCAGTCTCACAGGGGATAGTGCTGCCTGCTCTTGTCCCCCCTCCTTCAGCAGGAGGGGAGCTGGGGGGTGGCGAGCCAGCCAAGCTGTCCTCTTTCTGGGGGCTAGGTGGAGCAGAGAGGGAGAAGAAGGGCATGGCCATGGTGGCTTCCCTTGACCGCAGCGCCCTGGTGTTCCGGGGTGGCACTGAGCTTGTCTCAGCTCTCTCTTTTGTTTCTCGGTTGGCTGGTGCCCCTTTAGCTAGGAGCCTCAGGGAAACCCTCTTCTCACCTTCCCGTCCTGCTCCCACAGAACCCCCCACCGAGAGCACCAGGGGTGGCTTAGTGCTTACAAGGGTCTCTGTTCGCAGAGCCGGGCTGCTCCCCCTCTCCTCTGCCCGGGAGCTCTTCACCAGCGTGCGGACGGTCGGGAGCTCGCAGCACTCCCCGTTGAAGTAGTACCCTCGTGTGCTCTTCCTCGCCGTCTTGCGGGACGACACTGACCGCTGGCTCTCGAAATGGCACTCAGTGATGGGCTGGCTGATGTAGACCACGTCACACTGGTTGTCATAGTCGTTGATCCGCAGCCCCGACGCCTTCTTGCTCTTCCGTGTGGATCTGAGGGAGGCTGCCTTGGCGCGGGGGTGCCCGCCGGGGGTCCGGTGGGTGGCTGGCGCGGCGCCAGCAGGCAGCCACCCCTCTTTGGACTTGTCGAGTGGGGCCTTGTCGGCCGCGAGCAGGTGGCAGCCTGCCTTGCCCTTGGCCACAGCGTGCAGGTGGTTTTCTTGCTTTGGTCTTGCATCTTGTTCTTTTGTGTCTAAGTCCTGGTGCAAAGATGCTTTTGAGCTGCACTGCAAAGTGTTCTCCTTGTCGGCTCTGCGAGGGGGGGTCACTGCAAAGCTGGGATCCCAGGACTCTTCTGGTAGAGCTCTGAAAGAACTCTTTTGGGACCCCAGACAGCCATCCAAGCTGTCTTCACTGCCGTTCACATTTGCCACTTTGACTGAGATATAACCTTCCACAAGAGTCTTACCTGCTAGTTGCTCTTTATTGTCCTCACACTTTCTGGCACTGGCTTCTTGCTCGTGCCCAGCAGCTTGCTGCCCTTCCAGGCTTTTTGCGGCATGATGAAAATTCAAAGAGGAAGAGTTCAACGTGCTGAGGTATCCTTGGGTAGAGCTATCCTTTGGACTAGCAGAACGAAGCCTGGCAATGGGGAGCTCGGAGAATTCCCTTCTCAAAGCAGGACTGGAGCTCTCTGCTCTTTCCAGAGACTTCAGCTCCACCAACTGCTTTGGGGTTTGTCCTGTAACATGCAGGGGGCCATCAGACTCTGACTGTCCCAGGTCCAAGCAAGAAGGGAGCTTTGATTCAGTACAAGTAGCACCCTTATCCTGATTTTCAGTGCTTCTCTGGCTACAACCAGAGCCACAAGTAGAGGCCTCCATGCGCTCGGATTCAGACAACTGCTGGCCTTCTGGTTGTACTTCAGTGTATATGTCGTTTAGCACACGAATGAATTGCTTCTGGTGATGTGTACACAGTCTGACCATAAATTTTTCCAGTGGAGACTTCGGCTGATTGTTAGAGTCTATTGCTATTGTCTCTGCTGCATCCTCACTAGAGAGACAAAGAGAGAAGCAATCAGTAACATGTTTCAGGGAATAAAAGTTTATGCTGCAAAACTGGAATAACCCTTCTCCTCCCACTCAGGCAAATCCCTTGCCTGACCTCCAGCTGAGACCAATCACCCTGTTGTCATGGGGCTGGCAAGCACCCCTCCAGTCCCCAGCGTGCACACTTACATATGCATTTTGCTGGCAGGACATGGACTGGCACTGTTGTCTGTCTCCCACTGCCACAGCACCCAGAATTACACTTCTGCCTAGGACATTCTGGTGTATAGGCACCATGTGCCATGTTCAAAGCAAACCTACATTTCCCAGTGAGAATCAGATTTAGTATTTGCCTGGTGCCTGGTGTAGAAGGCCCAGCACTCTGGGGACTCACCAGGATGACTGCACACCTCTGCATGCTTAACCTGCACAGCCAGGCTGGGTGGGAGCAGAACAGCATCCCAGCTGGGCAGATAGATGCCAGAAATCTTGAATGGCTCTGAGGCTTCAAATTCTATTAATGTTTTGGTGGCAGAAGTGGATGAGTGTAAGGCAAGCTGAGCAGAACTGAGCCTCTTCTGTAACGGCTGCAGAAGTTTTGGTGAGCTCCCAGCCCATAGGATGTGCAGGCAGCAACGCACCCTTGCATGGTGCAGAGCCTTGCCATTTGCACTGACCTTTGATTTACTAACATCTAACAAAGCAGCTCTGCAGGTGATGGGCTGACTGTTAACATGCAGTGGTCGCCTAGACAGGTGTGCTTCTACAGCACAGATGGCTACAGGATCACTGCCTCCAGCTAGCTCTCAAACCGAGGTGATTAAAATTTACCTGCTTGGCAGAGGCAATTAATTAGGACTTACTGGTGGAGAAGTTAAGGGATAATTACCCAGTATTCACATGACTTCATCAGGAGAGCCACACCAAGTGCTGTTACTGAGACCATATCTGTTCCCAATGGCAGCACAGGTAATTCCCACCCAGTCTCTGCCACACCGAGGGGGCTGTGAGCCTTGGCACCCACACTGCCTGGCACAGGGTCTTTGCCAGTAACACCGGGCTGCTTTGCAGTAACAGTTGTACTTTGCACTTCTTGGCCTTGTACTGGAGCAGTTAAAGTAATTTCCATCCCCTACAGTCTTGCTCCCTCCTCCCCCAGCATCAGACACCAACCTTGCTGGGTTGGCTGGGTTGAGGGGGGCAATGCTTATTGCAGGGTTCAGGGCCAGGATGAGGAAAATCAGCTCCATCTGCAGTGGGTTTTCCCTCCCCATGCTGCCAGGAGAAGGGTTCAGCAGGCAGACAGGGAGGATGAGCCCTGGCTTGGAGGAGCCACCGGCAGGGAGGGAAAGGCAGGGACAGGAGCTGGTTCTGGGAAGACCTCACCTGCCGCTTCCTTACTGCTTGCGGCAGCTTTCTGTGAACTGACAAGTGCTGGGAAGGCACCTGCAGCAACCTGCTTCCCCAGGCTCATGGGCTCTGCTCCCAAACCTGTCAAAGGGCAGGGAAAGGTGCACAGGGGCTGCTTTGGGTTCTGGGCTGGCCAGGCAGCACCTGGATTCCTCCTCACCCAGAAGTGCTAGGCTGTAGCCAAGCCTGTCCTGAGCTATCCAGCTCTTTCCTTTCCGATTTGCCCAATTTTTAAAATGTAACAAGGCTTTGCCTCTCAATCACAGCCACTCAGTCTCCTTAAAGACTTCTTGGACAAATTTTCTCAAGAGCACCCAGAGAGGCTGAGTGAGCTCAGCTCACTGAATGTGCTCCAGCACCTCCAGAACACACTTTCAGGATTAGTGATAAAAAATGTGCCTCGAGACTTCTTTACTACACCCGGGCAGGAAAAACACCCTCTAGCAACCGTCTCAACTGGTTCTACCTGGTGCTGCAATGACTTTCAATTTGCAATACCTGGGATTAAAGAAAAATGTTCAGGTACAACCTGGCTGCTCTCCAGAGCCCTATATGGGAAGGGTTATGTGAGCCAGAATCTGTTACACAGCCCAGCTCCTCCCCTTGCCCTTCCGAGTAACAAAGGGGATAAAAAATCTTTCACCCGCACCCTGCAAGAGAAAGGCTTGGAGAAGGGGGCTTTGTGAAGAGGCAGAGCTCAGCACAACTGTTTTTTCCACCTTTGCAAAGAGGGTGGTTGCTTTCCTCTTACCTGCCCGCAAGCCCAGCTCCTAAGAGTAGCAGCCATCTTCCCCCAACGAGCCTGAATTTATAACAGTGGCAGCAGAGGTGTGGCCCTGCCCTGGCCCACCCCAATTCCACGCTCCCCCAGCAGCCTCGGGAAGCCTTTAAAGTGGCAAAACAGCCAACCCCTGCCTTGCCAGGGCACCTCTGGGTGCTACACACTAAAAACAGCTGTGAAGGAACAGCCCATGGCACAGATGAACTGGTTGCCTGGATGGTGGTGAGGAGGAAAGGACAAGCTCCAGGCTGGGTGAAAAGAGGATACTGCAGGTCTGCGTACGGAGTCCCTGGTTTGGGAGAAGGGAGCAGAGTGGATTGGTAGGGTCCTTCCTCACTGTGCAGTCACTCAGCACGATGCCAAATGCAGTCACAGGTCCCACCTACTTTGTACGGGTGTGTGGGGCTGGAAAAGACCTACACCCTCCTCGTTTGGCAGAGGGGACCTGGGCTCCCCCATCCTAAAGGCTCCAGGTGGCATTTGTGTCTTGCCTTCACCTAGATTCTTCCTTTGAAATGTGCCTGGGGCCATGGTGCTCATTTTCACCCTATTTGTCCCACTGTACTCAAAGGAGTCAATCTGAGATTCAATAAGCTTGCTAAGCTGTAAATTTAAAAAACAGAGATAAATCTCTTTTCCTACTTGATAACAGAAATAAATCCATTCAGCCTCACTGCCCTTTTTCCTTAGGAGACCCATCTCACACTCAGCAACACAGTTCACCTGCTTCTGCAGAAGCAATGTGTTGAGGGTCCTCTGCTCTCACATCACTTTGGCTCAAAGGTGGGCAGCAACTTCCCACCTTGAGCTCATCTGCTCCTTCCCCAGCCCACCCCTGTTGCGTGCTGCAGGCAGCATCTTTTCTCTGTTTCAGAGGATTTCATGGAAGCAGAGCCCTTCCCACCACCTGCATGTAGGCTCAAAGCACAGCTAGATCCCACCTCGGTCCTTCCTCTCCCCATATCCCATAAATGCTGAGACACAGCCTGTGCCTCTCCATCCCCAGATCTCCCAGACACAGCCCTGTGCTCCCCAGGACCTGCTGATCTGCCCAGCCTTTCTCACAGTCTGTCTGTTCTGGCTATTACTACTGAATAAAACATGCCCAGGGCCATCCTCTTGCCAATGAATCCAGGATGGGCTGCATCCTCACCACTTAAAGCAGTCTCAGAGAAGAATTTGTTTCATGTTCAGGTGTAATAGAAGAGGTTATTTCCAGTGCCCCATGGCTTCAGGCAGGCTTGCTTAGGACAGTGTAAACTGTTGCAGAGAAACTATTTCTTTCTGTGGCTTATCAGAGAGGAGAGGTGAGCTGATTGCAGAGCCAAAGTGCCTTCCCAGAGGAAGGTGCTGGGTACCAGTAGGTTCCTCAGCTTGGCTTGCAAAGGCACAGTGGGAGCTGAAGGCCAAGTGACAAATGCAGAGGATGGGAATTGGGAACATGGTTTTTAAAAGCAGGAAAAATTGTTCTCGGGAGGCAGTCACCCCTGCCTCTGAAGAGGGTGCCTTTTCAAGAGGCACAGGTCAGCCCAGCAACTTCTGCTGGGCTCAGCAGACATGTGAGGGAGCCCAGAGCTGCCCACACTGCTGCAGCATTTTCCTTGGCACCTTTTTTTACCCCTTCCCACAGGGCTTGGTCTGAAGCTCTCCTAGCTTTGGGTGTGCATGAGGAATATATCACCCTTGTCAAGGGCTGAAGAAGCCACAGACCTACTGTATCCCTGTGGCCAGGGTGAAGCAACTTACTGGGGACCTTCTATGCCTGTAGCCAAGCTGCAAGGGTTGTCACAAACCCCTGTGGGGTATCCAGAAGGATTCCCTGCAATGGGAGAGACAACCCATCTGCCAGCGAGCTTTCCTGAAGAGCCTGGGAGATGGGAGGTCTGCCCTTTCTGGCCACCAGCCTTGAAACCTGCCTACACAAGACTGGGGCTGTCAGGGATTCCTCTGCTCCCACATCACAACATTCCACTCCCAGCCCCACTGCACATGTCAGCCCACACCAGCAGAAGACACACCAGCGTCCCAGGCAAATCTTACCACCTGAGCCCCTCTCTACCTCCTGGCCCTTCCAGATTTCCCAGGGCAGCCTTGCTCTCTCCTCCTTCCCTATCTGCCGCAGAAGGTGTCAGAGGCATCAAGGGGCAGGAGCTGTCAGAGACACAAGCGGAGCTGTTGCTATGCAACGCCGGTGGTGCAGCAATTAACGCTGGGGAAAACGTGCTGTGTTCTAAAGCTATTTGCATAGCTGTGTGCTGCAATACATTTGTTTGCATTGTGCCTCGACTGTTTCGTGGAGTTTGAAATCAACCCTCCCCCAGCTCTTGCTGGGGACATCCTGGGGCTTCCAACAAAGGCCAGGAAGTTGGGGGATGATGGGGCTGGGGGAAGGCAGGAGTCTGTCTGTCCATAACACCTATAGACTGCACAGGTATAGGATTTTCAGTATGGAGAGGAAAGGCCACATTATCTGGATTTCATTCTGTGCAGCCCAAGGTGCTCTGCCCTACTTGCAGAGCTACCTCCTGCTGTGCCCCTAACCTGCTGGTGCAGTTGCCACATCTGCCTTTTTTCTGGGTGCACCAGGATGATGCTGAGCTTGTTCTGCCTGTGAATGCCAGAAACAGAACTTTAGAGGCAGCTCAGTCTGCCGGTGGTTCAAGAGTGTATTTTGGAGGGGAGGGAAGGGGGAGAAGAAAGAGAAAGAAATCAACTGTTTCATACCAACCTACCTGTGATGCCGGTCTCCAAAAACCTGCTGATTGCCAACTGCAATCCTCTTGTTTGCCCACCCTAAGTTTCTCACTATTGAATATGAAGCCTGTGCACTTTTTGGGTTTCTTTTTTTAGCCCTTGAACTTTGGTTTAATTGATTATAAGTTTACAGGTATGTTTTGTACCTCAGAGGCACAAGAAGCAGCAGCAGAACAAAAGTTCAAGGCTAAGTGTTTCTGTTCCTTTCAGACCACTCTAAGCACCAGGATTATAGTTCTGTAAAAGAAACAAAACATAGCTATAAACTTATAAAATCCAATTTAGTATTTTTATGGGGGTGACCTCTCCCCTTCCTCTTCCTGCTGTCACACAGCTGACTGCATGTGAATCAGTGGAATGCTGCCTCACACCACCCAAACCCAGAGGTACCACTGGAGTACACCACCAAGATGAAGGGTGCCCTGGAAACATGGCTAAAAGCAGAGATTTGACAAAGGTTGATAACTAAGAAGAAAGCCTAGCTTGTGAGCAATGCTCTCCATCAGCTGAACTCAAAGCACTGACCACTTTGACCGCAAAGTCAGAGGCAGTGTGTCTTGCTGCCCTCAGGGGCAGCTCCAGCCTTGCTTGTTTCAGCCACTTCCTTTATTTTTCAGGGTAGAAATGCCATTTTGAGGGATTGCAAAAGTGGAGCAGCCTCTTAAAAGGAGCTTGCTCGTGGCTGGCAGGCAGGTGAGCTGATCCCAGCCCCACGGCCAGTGTGAATCCTGCATTCTAAATGTGTGTTGGGAAGCAGCTGTGGGCTGCCAAAGGTGGGCTTGCTTTCCCCAGTGCCAGGGGGCTGCACGCAGAAATACATGGGGGTCTTGTCCAGTGAAAGGGGGAAATGAGTTCTCTGCCAGCCCTGGTTCGGCTTGCAGCAGCAGCTGTGAAAGCCAGGGCCAGCAGGGAAAGACATTGGACCAAGGCAGTGGTGGCACCACATTTTTCAGCAGCAGCCCACACCAACGCCAATATCACTGCAGTGGACACGGAGCCACGGCTACAGACAGTGCTCTGCCCGAAATTATTACCCCAGGGCAACAAAAGGTAACCCATGCTGCATCTTTCCTGCTTCATTTGACATGCAGTACCGTGTTCAAACCTATCTTCACTCATAGCTGCAGCAAAGACCTCAAGCTTTCAGAGGTAGAGGTGAGGGGAAACATTTCTTTCTCCTGGCACAGCTCTAGGATGCAGCAGTCCCTTGCAGGCAATGGGCAAAACAGCCACATAAGCCAGGGCAGCCAGATTTTCTGGAGCTCATCTATAAAAGCCCCAGTTAAAGGCTGACACTGGATGTACCAGTTTAAATGCCTGCATTTCAATCCTCAGAAATATGCCTGGCACCTAACACTCCCCACACAGATGAATGAGTCCCTTCACACCTCTGTGGGTGCTACAGTAATTCTCTCTTGCTGCACTGAAAAAAAATAGAAAAGCAGCACAGAAAGAGCTGAGGCTCCACATAAATGCTAGCAAGGAGAAAAAACATTTTTCTTCTCTAAATTAAAAGCCAAAGTTGTGCAATGCACAGCCAAAATAACTAGGGAAATATTGCTGTGGCGTTCTCAAGGCCCCATAATTTACACCGTCCCACGTGTGGGGATGGATTGAGCTTGCATTTCAACTGAAAAGCAGAAAGAAACAGGTTACGGGTGGGTTTTGTTTGGTTGGGGTTTTTGTCAGTTGCATGTATTTGTCAAGTTGTCCACGTTCAACAATAAGCCAACTGACTGCATATACAACAGACATCCATTACCAATTCAGACTTCTAACCCTTCAGAGTAGTGTCTTTTATTTGTTTAATAATTTTTAAAGTAGTTAAACATTAAAAATCACCTTCTCCCCACCTGTAGCCAAATAAAAATTAAAACAAAGCAAAGTAGGTTTTACATTAAAAAAAAACACAATAGCAACCTCAAATAAGTTTATCTTTTTTATATTCCTGTCATAGCTTACTCCTCTCCCACCTTCCCCAAGTAACTAACCCAGCTGTATTCTATCGTAGTTTATCATCACTTGTGATACTTCTAATACAATATTTAATGACTAATTAAAAAACTTACCACTGAGCTATTGCTTTAAAACCAAGGGAAATTTATCATCTTGGAAACATTATTCTACATACTAGCTTTCAAAGCTTTTCTAGAATCGTCCTTGCTAATTTTTCTAATTATCAAGGACATCTGGGATCTTCAGTTTAAGAGGTAAAAAATTTATATATATATATATATATATATATATATATATATATATAACCATGAATCTTTCTGAGGCAGTACTCAGCATCTTCCCTGAGCTAGGTGCTTCAAAATAATAGATAGGATCAGAAGACCAGAATAAACAGAAAAACAGATAGCACTCAAAGACAGATAACAAAAGCATGCAGGGCAGAAAAAAAAAGAAAAAAGTTCTTACAAGCCTTCTCACAGTTTTGCACATTTTAAAAAAAGCAGCACCCAGTTAAGGCAAGGGAAAAGCACAGAGCCCAGCCCTATGGAGGAAGGAGGGCTGCTCTGAGTATCTTGAACAAACCTGGGTGTGAGCTGGGAATACACTCTGGCTCTGGCCCCAGGGTAAAGGAGGTCCATGGCCTCTTCCCTGCTCCTCAGCCCACCACTGCTGGATCCCTGTCCATCCTGCAGTAAATGGAGACAAAGCTCTCCCTACCCAGCCCTTGGGCATGTACACATAGGTCAGATGGAGTGAAACCACAGGTGAACTCCCCACCAAAGTGAATTACCTGTCTCTGCAGTAAATTAAGGCTTGTGAGCTGTGACAAATCCCACCTTCCCCTCCTACACTGCACCTGTACTGGGGAGCTTGACCTCTGGGGTGGAAGAAAACCCAATTGCAGTGGGTGCCCTCTCTGCAAACTTTGCTGGTCCCAGCTCCAGCAGGCACGTCACTACACACAGCCAGTGTCTACTACTTCTAGAAGTCTTCAAGGATTTTAAAGTCTGCAAATATCCAGGATATCATTTTTTTTTCCCAACATGGGTACGAAAAAGCAAATGCAGCAGCTAGGTAGAGTGCTTGCTAGAGCTAAAAACCCTCAGCACAACCCAGCCACCAAAGCTTGGGAGGGGCCAGTGAAAGACATGTGGAGAGCAAAGGGTACCTTGGGTGTAATTAACAGACACTGGGGGATACCACCCCATTTCAGATAACCTGGAAATTCAGATAATTGGGCTTCAGATAATCAAGGACACGCTGTTAACAGGAACAGTACCACAACTCCTAACGGCAGCATTCCTCACATGCTGACGCTACACCTCCTTGCACGAAAATGCCGAGTGAAATATGAACTAAGGGTTTGATATGTGTCCGTATTCTCTGTCAACTGCCAGGCTGAGCAGCAAACCCTGCTCCTGATGCACCACTTCGGCTGCCTGCTTGGGAAATAGGCTAAGGCAGAGAAGTGGATTGCAGCCCCGGATGCCTGGGGACGAGGCAGTCTCAGAGCTCATGGGCTAGGTAAGCTCTATTTTGAAAGTGGGTTAATTTAACTGCCATTCAACTACCAGTAAATTATGTAGGTTAATTTTATAGTCAGATAACTATTAAGAAACAAAAACATAAGGCAGGAAATGTCTCTATGCATTCCAGTGGAAAGAGGTTTCCTCTGCGCTAATGCACATCCCTCCCCTTCAGCTCAAACCTCTCATCCTTCCATTTCTGCACACCCCTCACATCATCTCTTTTTAACCCTTGTGATTGTACACTATTGTCCTTCCTCCCCCTCTTAAGAGAGTCCATTCTCCTCTCCACAATTCACCTTGGTATCCTGGCCCACAATTATTATTCTCCTTCATTTACATCATCACACATCTCAATGCTACATACAAACCTACTCTGACCAATCGTCCAATAAATATGGTCCCATCATCCCCTCATATCCGATACTTCTCCTGCTGCATGGCAAACTGAGGCAGGGAATTACATCTTGCTTAGCATGTAACATGCCACCACCACTAATAGACTCAGTTTTATTTAGGGTTATTTACCATGTTTAAAACATCCTCAATTCTGGCAGGTTACCCTTCATAACTGGACACCGCAGTTAAAATGTACTTTATATCTTTATATCTGTGCAATTTTCCTTCTCACAACTTAATGATAGGTATTGTTTTTGTGTCTTTATCCTGGGGACAAAACCCACCAATTGCTGGCTTGCCATTAAAAGAATATTCACAGGAAAAAAAATTATCAACAACATTTTATGCCCGCAAAGGAACAGATCCCTTGGGGAAAAAAAAAAAAAAAAGCAAAAGTGACTCATCACTCCTCACACACAGCAAGGAAGGAGCAAGCACCACAGCTGGGCAGATCCTCCCCGAGATGCCATCACAGATTGCCTCCCTCTGACTTCCGCACCTCCCTGGTCCTGCTGCTCCCACCAGCAGGAAAATGAGTCCCTAACCTTTGCAGAGGAAACTAAAGCAATGATGGCCCATTAGCACATGCTGCCCATCAAGCACTCATGGATCTCCTCTACCACAGATGTTTTTTATCCTATTAACACTAAGTGCACTAGGCCAACCCTGAAAGCTCAAAGGAATGAACTCACGCTCACTCACACGGTGGTAACGAGACCACAGCACTAATGGGATGTTGGCAGTTTTATTATGCTTTATATGGCCAGAGGAATACAGACTGGGACCAGCCCCAGGAATTGCAGCAAAACCCCCTCTGAAACCCTCCCTCCTCACAGCAACTCGCACATTCAGGTGGCAAAGCCAAGAGCCCAAACCGCATACGCCATGGGGATTTCTGACCCATAAAAGTCTGAGTGCCAGATTCCCTGTTGCCCTGCGGAGGCCTTGTTATTCCTATGAATCTCACAAGGAAAGCAGTTTTGTTTTTTTTGTTTTGTTGTGTTTTTTTTTTTTTCTCAGGAGCTAAAAAGAACATGAAACAGCCAAATTCCAAACCTCCTCAACCTGCTCTTTGCCAGTTCTAAGCCACTACATTTGTCACTTCGGGCTAGGTTACACTGACTTTAAGCTTTATTACTAATTATTATTCCTCATTTAATAATAAGCTCATTAATGGAGACACAAGGCATATTTCTTTAAAATCCAGAGTTATTGCTTTTATCAATTAGCAATCCAGCCTACAAACAAAAGTAGAGGCACTAGCATAGGATTTAAACAGGAATAGGCAAGAAGGCTAGAATTCAGGAGCAGTCAAGCAGTCATCCTTACCGTGCACACTTGTGCCTGTCTATTAGTATAAAGCCAACACAGGTCCTTAAACAGGAGGAAAAATGTACTTCTTTTATGTATCAGCAGAAAAGCTCACTGACTTACAGCTAGGCAAACCTTTAGAATCAGTGAGGTCAGGTAGCTGCCACCATGGTCCAACAAGAATTTTGTTACTAGTGAACACACTTCAGGTACAGAGCAAGCTGGTTTAGTGTTCGCATCTCGGACTGTTTGATAGTTAGAAATCAGAGGAAAATTTGTATTTCCATAAAAGCACAGTATATTTTAAATGAAAGTTTCTTAGGCAAAACAAAACTACTACAGCTTTTTTTTTTTTACAGTCTTCTTTAAAAGTCAAATAGTGTATTTTAAATCATTGCTAACATCTCACACAACACTACTTGCTTTAAAGACCTGAACGAAATCCAAGGAAGATACAACATGAGCACAGCACACCTGAAAACATGAAAAAATATACCACCACCTTCACCTAAAATGAGAACGTGTTGGAAACTACTGGAGTCTCCAAGCAAGCACCTCAGGCTTGGATTACAACCAAGGGCCTCAGCAGACCTATCAATTGTATGAAAACCCCTTCACATGTGTGGGAAAGCAGTTCAGCTTCTCCAGGTGTCAGTTCTATCCCTGCAGAGCAACTTTCAGCAATTGGTGTCAAAGCCTTCCTCTTAAAGCTCAGGGAGAAGAAAAGCAGAGTCAAATGCTCAGCTTCAAGAAAGGAAACCTTAAAAACCCCTTTCAAAGTTAGGAATGTCATTCCAAAACAAGTTAAGCAAGCTCTATGCTTTATTAGCTGGGCGGGAGGGACTGGGGACACGTGATGATGGGATCACGTCAGCAAAAATAACCCCCACGCCTTAGCAGGTGTAACAAAACTGCTTATTTAACACTCAAATTCTTTCAGTTTGCTGATAACCTTGTACAGACAAAGCACTCTCCCTTTTGGCACAAGGCTGGAAGCAGCAGTCCAGCAAATTTAGGCACACAAGCTGTGACCGAGCAAGCCCAAGGAACAGCAGCAATAGAGACAAGGCAGGAGCCACGGCACAGACTGGGGGGACACACGTGTGGCTGATCCAGGGCAGCCTCGCACCAGCCGCAGCCACTGCCCTGCCCAAGGTCGCAACCCAACACCCTGGTGGGTCCCCTGGGGCAACACAGCCGTATTTTCATACAGGCAACCTTTGCATTTTTAGGCAGCAGTGCTTATAGTTCTACACTCTGAAGTATACCTCAACCACTCAACATTTTAGCCGACCTTTTAAATAATTCCCAGAGATTTGAGCTGTAGCCATCTCCTACAAAAATCTGCCTTTTAGTCAAGTGTGTAGTCAGCAGAGCTCCTGCAGAGCTGCATGACACCGGCAGAGGAGGAGGAGGCAAGAGAAGACTTCAGAATTTTTTTTTAAACACAGCCTGTAAATTCCAATATTTTAAAAGTGACCTGTAAAAATAAGAAGTGATTGATTTGTGCTGCCTCTTCATGACACTAAAGGAGAGCTTTTAAAGGTCGTGCTGTCCGGGGTTTTTGGGGAGGTGGGCAAGATGGAACTTAATTCACAATTCACAACCGTGAAGTAATTCAGATTTCTTCTCAATTTCCTACTTGACAATTGAGAACATCTTGGATTTTAAGTCATGGAGGCTGCATCAAAGGTACCAGCATCAGGGGAAGGAGTACTCCCACAAACAGTGTTACTAGGGATCCTTCCAGCGGTGTAACATCTATTAAAGTGTCTTGAGAGTAACTATATTAAAAATATCGACTTTCACTTTTATCTCTTTGCCACCTTCTTTGTATCAAACTCCATATTCCTGGATTTGCCCCTAACACTTAAGTTTCATATTTTAAATTGCTTTTGGTCTGTACCTCTGTGCATGAATCACATTCCTAAAAAGGTCCAAGAACTGGCTACTCACTACTGGTTAAAATCGCAGTTCAGCCAGTACCCATCGCTGGGCATCTGCCAGAGCACATGCAACAGCAGTTTGCAGATCCTTCAGGTCTCATATTAATCCCAAGACTTGAAAGAAGTGACCCGAAGATTTCTGCCCTTCCCTTCACAGATACACACATTTCCACAAGAGAGCAATCAGCAGAGCCTCTCATTTCACATCTGCTGGAGTATCCAGACTGTAGAAAGTGACCCAGGTGTATGCAGGGCACAGTCCACTGCTATTCCATGAAGGATCTGTTACTTCAGATGGTGTGACCAGATATGCTCCTACAGGTTCAGAAGAGGCAGCTTCCTCTTCCGATAACAAATAGAGCAGTTCAAAACCCACTGTGAGTCAAAACAAACTGAGGCAATTAGCAGAAAACTTCTTAAGATGCCTAAAAGGGTAGTTAGGTTTATTTTCCGCTTCTGCAATAGCAACAATAGTTGCTTCTTTCTGAGTCTGGGTGCAACATCCTGTGCACTCTCATCACGATACATATTACAAAAAACAGCTTTAAAAGAATGAGACTGTGTTTCTTTAAGTCTGAACAACTTCAGCTTAACAGTGAGAGACAATCAGCAAGTCCTACAGGAAAGTCAAAAAAGCTTGGTATTTCTCATAAACACAGGACTAGAAGTGTCAATTAAAAATGTTCTGGGAAAAGCTTGCAGGGTGTAATAAATCCTAAAGAATAGCAGATGGGAACATGGTTTGTCACTCTCAAAGGCTATTTTCATAGATTTGACAGATGTATTCAGACATACAGAAAAAAAAATCTAAATGCTAGTTTACAGCACAAGGCTCTCAAGCTATTTACACATAATTCCTGAATAAGTGCAAGATGTAGTCTCTAGTCAAACCAACTTTTTTATTTAAAAGAGATCTACCCGGTTAAGCTAAACCAATGACAACACCCAGTTATCTCACCATTTCACTTTGTTTTTAATACCAGCTTTAGTATTCAAGGAACTTGATAGTTTGTAATGTGACAGTTATTTTAGGATCTTAAAAAGAATAAATAAAAGGCACTGAAAAATCCTGTTAGCAAATGAGAACCCTAAATTACCTACTTTTTAAAGCACAAGCTGAGAAAATAATTTCTCAAGAGGAAAAAAAAACGGGCTAAACATTGTGCAGCATTATAAATTTTCCTAAAGCTAGGAAATCCCTATGCATCACTCCCCAAATCATCCTAGGACTGAACAGGAAGGTTGGCAGAGATGCCTGAACTCACGTGGGTTCCATTATACACCACTTACTTACTGTAACCTACTTTTTAGTATTCAGCATTTCGGTATCAATAATGCATAGCATCAGAAGTAGTTCAACCCAAAGCACAGTTGCAAGAAAGTAAACGTGGGTCTCAAACCAGGGCCAGCTGAAGCACGGTCGCTGTGTTGCCGTGTAGGCAGTCCAGCAGGACTGAGTTGCTGGAGTTTTCTGCAAGTTAATCAGAAGCTGAGGACCTGCCCCCTCCACAGAGGGAAAGCTGGTGGCCACAGAATAAAAGCAACACCAAGTGCCTACTGGTGCAAGCAAGCAGCTAAGCAACCCCCCAGGCCAGGCCTGTCTCCTCTGGTGGAGGTACCAGGTGCTCGGGGGGGCACAGTGCCCCGGCACCCACCCTGGCACACGGGAGCCAAGCCCAGCCAGAGCGAGGGCCAGGGTCCCCACTGGGATTTTATGACCCCTGTTCTTACCTTGACTCATTACTGAGTACTCAATGAACAAGCCTACATCACTTCCTCCCCACCCCCACCCCGAGAGACTGTTCTTCACCGGATAAATTATTTACCATGAAAGAAATTAAGGTGGCCAGCAGGGAAGTGCAAATTAAGAGTATGGAAGTTCAAGAGACCGGGCTGCTACGAGACAGCGTTTCAGCTTTCACATGTATTCCCTGCCCAGCTGCTAAAGCTGCTTTATTGCCAATCCTATTTAAGACAAGAAACAAATGGAGTATGGAGGCTCCAAAGCTTGATCCTTCAGCCAGAATTTGCTTTACCTTCTATTTTTACTTCCTCACTTGCTTCTCTCGATAGGTGGTAATTTGCATTTCATAACATCAGGTGATTAGTGCAGGCGTTTAGAAAGCACACTAGAAACAACAGAATTGGAACCCCTTAAAGTTTTTCACAACAAAATTTATTAGAAGAATAGTGGTTTTGAAAAGTCTAGCATCCAGTGAAAACTACCATACACAACGTTACAGCTGGGAATGTGTTTCCAAAATGACATGGTCAAATAATACAATGGAGCCATTAAATCTTACACATGCACAACAAGAGAATTAGCGCTTTGACATACAATGCAAAAAATAAATGGACCACATGAAATAAAAATTTAAAAGTACTTATCACATACATTAAGACACAGCTTATTTAGTCCAGTCAAAAAATCAGAACTGCATTAAAAAATTAATGTAGTGCAATCAAACCAAAAACCTTAATTTGTGATCATAAGTGCTCTACTACATAAAACATTGATCATAGCAAGGAACAAAAAATTCAAATCACACAGTACAAAAAAAATCTGTAAATAAATATAAACTACAGTACAAGAGAAATATTAAATTATACAATTCCGTCAAACTGTAAACAGTATATTGAAATGAGGTCCATAAGAGTAAAGGGGGGGGGTTCCTGTTTTTTTTTTTTCCCATGACACTTGAACTTCTAGAGGTCAGAGAGAAATGCCATTTTCCATACTCTTCAAAGACTATGGGTTACATAAATAGAAAGAGAAGACTTTTTAGATGTAAAGTGTCAAATAATAAAGCAGAGGTGTTGCTGACTTGCGACTGCCAACAGATCACTGCGAGAGCAGAGCAGCAGATTTTACTTTAAGGTTCCGCCTCCCTGCAAGCCCGGCGCGGGGGCCTGTCACTACAGATGTTAAGTGCCAACACGTTCTGAATCAGTGCTCAGCATCAGAGAGGAGGCACCTGCTGAGGGTCTGGTCCTGCCAATTAGGTGGAAGCGATTATGCACACCGTTACTGACTTGGACCTCTGCTGATTATCTGACAGGTTTACACGCTTGTCATACAAACACCAACTTTGGCAGAACAATTACTAATAAACTCAAAGCACTCCCGGCCCATTGGTTTCCATCACAGTGGCCAGTGCACAGAATTCTCTAAGGACATTGCATAACTAGAGTGTAGAGGTCAGACAGCCAAGGACCCGTGCTTGAGGTTAGAAGTAGTTATGGTGAGAGAGAAGCAAGAGCCACGTTAAGAAGCTGCCTCTGCGGTTCGCAGAGGCAGTTGGGAATGTATTTTGTTTTTAGCTGCGCTGGCTAGTAGTGGCATTTTAAAATATATAAGTTTAAGATAACATATATACTATATATGTATATAATATAATACATATTATATAATATACATAGGAATTTCTTACAATACATACCAGGAACCCCCACGTGATCTGCTCAGTAGTAATAACTGAATATACAGAATGCCACTATAAGTGTCTGAGGCACTGTGTGCTGGAGAGTAAATATGCAGCTTTAAAATCCGTTTGGCTGAGTTATACCTGGATACCTGAACTGAGTTTTAAGTTGACATTCATCAAGGATGTGCTATCAGCACGTCAAAAGAAAAGCAAAACAAAATACAAGTCACTGCTAGGTTTAAGAAGAGAGTACAAGTACCTGAATTGAGTGAGGATAGTGTGTAAACTGTCCCTGAGGGTTTTTAAACAGTGTGTGTACAAGTTGGATTCCTAAGAACATTAGTTCAAACTTATATTGCGGACTGATAAAATACCAATGTCTGACAATTTAACAAGTGGAGGTTAGAAAGAGTTATGAGCAAACACTCAAAACATATTTTATACATTTTAAAGCAGCAGTAAGCTGCTGTAAGCATACATCCCATCAGTACAAGCAACACATGGGACTCAGATAAAGGTTTCTATTTGCAAAAAGCCCATCATATATCGATAAGTAAAGAATATTCACCTGCTAAATTAGAATGCACCTAGTTACAGACTAGCAATTCAAGATTAATTTTTTAATCAAGTACTTTGCTATACTTTGCTATTACATACTAAAATTCCTTAAGCTCACTAATGCTGGTATTCTAATCTATTTTTTTTAAATGTTCCCCCTTCATTTAAGAAATATACCATTCCACAACTTAAACATTAAGATCCATTTTCAGTCCTCAGATGTAAAAAGCATGTCAATGAGTTTATATTAAAAATTTACATGGTAAAAAGGCTTGAATTTCAGCCAGAGATTTTAAATACTACTCATTCCCTGAAGGCATAAGGGAGAAAGAATCCCATTTTTCTTGTGATATAGTTTTCAAACTGAATATTAAACAATGGTCCAAAATGATTTTTCAGTTTGGGAAACTTCCCTTTCCCTACCCATCATCCCAGACTCCAAATGTCAAGCCCTGAAATGGCCTATTGAAATGATTAGTTAAAAATATCAGGCATGTATATATACATCCCCTGCCTGAACTTCAGAATAATTTGTTGTACTAGTCTTTAACAGATTAGTATCCCAAGAGAACCTGTGATCTGACCTGAAAAGCCATTAATGATCCTAGATTGTACGTTTAAAGTATCTCATAACCTGAAGACCAGATTTAATTAAGACTCTGGCATTGTAACAGAAAAAGTGCTGCAGTTACTTATCCCTTTTCTGGTACTTTATAATAGGTCAGACAAGTGCTTTTTATAGTGACAGTGAAGTTTACATGCTTTCACGTGCAGGCATAAAAAACATTATCTGCAAAAATATTTGAGAAATGTAGCACCAAGTAGTTGATAAACTGTATAAGCAGTTGTAATAGTGTGTTCATTATTTCCAAGTAGGAAAAAACCATTAAGTTAGACCACACAAGGTGATGACGACAGAAATTGTTTTGTGATGTTAACTTGTCCTGCTCGAGTCAAAATGAAGTCTCTGTCCCAATCCCTGCTCCATCAGCTAAGAGTTATCATTGTGAGTCCTTCTGAATTATACTTACCAATTTGGTAGAGATAAGCATGGGGTCAGGGGCAGGGATGTTTGTTTTTAAGAGAGTGAATGAAATGCCCTGGCCAGGCTGAAAGAAATCCTTCCTCCTAGTACATTGTCCAGCAAAACTGATTTTGCAACTGGGCTAAGAGATTTTTGGGAGGATTAAATAAAGCTCTCTCAATATCAAGGTTTTCATGACAATACCTGAATATAGGCAGAACTGGGTAGAACATGAAGTCCTAAACAGCTGCTGTAATACTGGTATAGAGACTTGGCCCCAGTTGAAGCAAGAACAGGAGAGAGGCAGAGGAATGGACTCTGGAATGCTGTAACTACTTCCGTTTTTTTTGTGGTATATGTGGAGAGCATCTACAGTTAATTTTGAATCCACAATATCTCCCTGCTTAGTGATCACTGTACATTGTGTTTATGTACTGAATAATTAAAAATTAATATCTGTAGTGGTTACTGTATTTGCTACATCCAACAGAACTGCATGTAACTAGCCGTGCAAATTTTCAGGTTTCTGAAGGTTCTAATTATGGAGCTTTTAATGTAATTTGAGATCAAGTGGAAACCTTTACAACACCAAGAGTAGTCTCTAACTTTTTTTTTTTTTTAGATACAGCTTATTAAAGAAGCATTAGTCAACATTATCTACTGGTGCCAAGAAAAAGCAACATTGACTTTGACTGAAATTACATTTGTCTCTGAAACATTTGCAGATAAAACCTACAAGTTTCTGAGCATCATCAAAATGAGGGAAACAACCCTTCCTGTTCTACCTCAAAGATTTGGCAGAGAACTTAAAATATCTAAAATATTGTGACAAAGCTTTCAGTACAGGTTAGTAAATTTGCCTTCGTAAGAGTTTGGACTGCAGCAAGCATATGCATTCTTATACTTAGAAGTTAAAACTTGGTCTTCACTGAGGAAAGGGCTCTTTCTGTTACAGATGTAGCCACAGTGTTTTTGAGAAACAAGGGATCGGCACAGCGTTCCCTTCACTCCTTGGACACTTTGTTCTTCTCCTAAGAATCAAGGACATCTTAAGAGCGTTACTTCAAAGTAAACTGGAAAAAAACACATGATAATTCCAGTTTTGCCCGTGTAACGATTGTTTCAGATGATACAAAAAGCAATTCCATCAGAACTAAAAGGTTGTTCTAGTCTACACAAAGCTTACTCAACCCTGAAGCCCCTGAATCACTGTGCCAGTTCCTGTGAATTTCCAGGGCAAGGCAATGTACCCTCAGGTAACTCATGAAAGTATTTAGACTCAAATGTTGGCCTGCCACAAGACAAAGCACAGACTATTCCATGCCTGCTCTCAACTGGTCCAAACACCTGCCTCCCATGTTTGAGAATATCCTTGAACACTGGAAAGCTCTACAAAAAAGGTGGTTATAGGAGATGCTTGAGAAGCTTTGAGTGTGTTCTCTGTACTAGAGGCACTATCCTACCTGTACACCTGCATTTGTTAAAAATAATTTCTTTTCTCCAACTACCAAGAAAATTCAGAGTTGAAATTCGGGTCTAACAATAGGGTTGGTAATGCAAGCATAAAATTGTGAGTTCTGCAACCAGAAGAAAGTAAAGGCATAACTGTGTTGCTTATGGAGCAAGTTCACCCATGTAACAGGGAAAAATGAGAAATTCTAAAGGAAACTGTCTTGAACCTTTAAAAAAAACCCAACCAGACAGACAGGGAATGACTGGGAAATAAAATATCTTTTGACAGAAGTAAAAACAAGTCCAGATACATGTCCCTACAATATCTAACTGGAAACGTTCAACTCTATAGCTGTACTCAAGCATTACGGCCACAATAATGCCTACAACACTGTGGAATGAGGATCCAACTGGCTGAAAGTGAGGTAATAGTTTGTAATAGGTCAGAGTTCTAAAAAAGCACTTTCACATCTTACAAGTCCAAATAAAAAAAAAGGACACATTTCATACATGTTGGGCTTTCTCACCAGAACTGTACGATAATTAACTCCACACCAGGACCCCTACCACACTAAGCCTTACTCATCTTCAATTATATGCTGCAGCAAAGATTTACCAAGCGACACCTAAACTTCAGTACAATATGAAACTTGATTCTTCAAACTTTATACACACAAAATATAAAATTACTTTTCTAGGATGGGGCAGGGGAGAGGGATTCTCCTTCATGATACTTGGACTGAAAAACTAGTTTTCAGAGACTGCCACAAATATTATTCACAGTTTCTTGCTGTCAGGCTTCTTCAGCTACATCAATGTAGTACACAACAATACTGTTAAGTCCAAATAACTACATCGGATGGACATTCTCAGGAATAAGAGAAAACTAGTGACGAAAAATGCCCGAAAGGCCTCCTGCTAATGACATCTCGATTTTTACAGGGTTGCAGTTTGTCTATGTTACATGTTAATGTGATCTCAAAAGAGCAGCAGGAGAAAGATTTCAAACCTTCTCTCCTGTCCAAGTGATCCAAGTAACATAAGCATCCACTTTTCAGAAATAGCATGAGAAACAAGGCTTTTGTTACAAAGACAGCAGTGAACCACACCTTCCCACACCAAAATATGGTCAACCAGGGATTTTGGCCATGCAAACTGCTGGTCAGCAGAAAATTAAGCATGCTAATGGACAAACATTAATTCCAATCATATATTTAAAATTATCCCAAATACTACTAGTTAGCTACACTGAAAGCGCCTGTAAAAAATACGTAGTGAAAAATGAAACAAAACATTAGTGATCACTGCAGCACTTAGAGTGATACTAGTCTTATGTGATGAATCACCTCAGAGAAAATACATTAGATGGGACTTTTAAACAAAAAGTTAACATTAAAAGGTGCACCTGAATATTACAGACTAAATTTACAAAACCTACAATAAGGTAAAATATATATCTTTTGAATATTCAGCAGCTTTTTTTTTTAAATTTGTTTTTATTTTTTGAGAGGCTCATGAAATTTTAAAAAGGGACCACTAACTAATCTCAACCATGCTTCACAAAACAATAATGGCTATTTTATATTGCAGTTACCAATGTAATGCAATTAGTGCTTAAAAAATAATCTACTTTTTTTTTTACTTTTTTTTTTTTCCTTTTTAAACAGAGACCTTTGGAGGAAATGTGGTTGTTCAAAAGCTTCTCGAAAAAGAAAGATTACCTGAATATTAAGTTATCACAGATCAAGTGTTGTGTTTAAAAGCTTTGCAGACATGAGTATTACAATCTTCAGGTCTCAGGACATTTAAACTGAGAAAGTTACACGTTTGGTTTGTTGTTGGTTTTTTTAAAAATCCACTTTCTAACCAAAGCAAATAAAGAGTACTCAACTTCTCACTATCTATTTACAATTCTTAGCCTACAGTCTGAAATGACAAGACAAATTCTCTTTTAAAACTGCAGCATTAAAGGGTAGGCACACCATTCTTCTGCTGCACGATTGTCACCCACTTAAACATACACATACAAAATATTTAGGTTAGTAAAATGAGCACTCCACATACACTACAGTGACAAGTTTTATAAAACTCAACTCATGTTGCTTAAATAAAGACAACTGCAAAAGGTTAAACCTCTCTGAACAGTAAAACTGTGATACTTTTTTTTTTTTTTAACTTGCAGCAAACTTTCTACCATAACCTCCAACAGCAGATGAAAACCACACGTTTAACTTCATCTTTATTGCAATCACCAGCTAAACTGGAACGTATTGCAGAGTTTATATACTGCTACTGAGCTTAAACTGCTTTAAATGTCAAGATGACAACTAGAAAGCTATGAGGAAACAGGATTTTGAGTACTAAAATATATTAAACAAAAACCAAAATATACTTGGGGCCAAATGCCCAGTCTGTTTCAAGAATGAGCAGTGCATATTTAAAACAGCAATGGTGTGCCTAACCTTTGAAAATATGAAGTTGCTGGGGAGGGGGAGAGGCTAATAGATCAACTGTTCCAGAAGTCATTCAGCATCCCTAGGGCTATCTAGGCCACCCTCCCATGAACTTTGAGAAACCACTTTCAATCACTTAATGCTCTCACACAAAACTCCAATGCTTCTTTTGGTTGTGCAAATGGGGGGGGGGGGGGGGGGGGGCAGGAAAAATCTATCTACCTTTTGTACAGATTAAGACCAAACTGTTTCTACCTGAAGAACCAGCAATTCTGATTTGGTCATATTCTACCTAGTCCAGTAAACTCCACCTATTTACTGACCACTCCTGCAGAAAGTATCAAAGGTAAAAGTTCTGTACAAAACTTATCCTGGATCTCCATATAATGATAACAATATCATCATATTGAAAAAGACTGGATTCGTGGTTTATGGAGTGCTTTCATGGTGTTTAAATGCTTATTCTAGCATGTGCTAAACCACTAGCAAAATAGATTAAATAAAAACAACAAAAAAAGCAGGACTTGGATTCATTCCTGCTACTGGCAACTGTAATATTAAAAAGCAAACACCCAATCATTGAGTGTTCGACCCTGACAGTATTACAGATAGATATGATGCAGAGCCTGAACTAGATCAGGCTACCAGTGTTTTACTTCTTCCCTGAACATTAACAAGCTCCTTCACTAATGTGGATATTTGGGCAGACTACTGAGGTTGTAACGTTAGAGATCACTGTTTTGTGGGTTTCTTCTTCTTCTTCTTTTGCATTATCACAGCAGTTTGTTACACAAATCCCCCTTCCCCGGATTAGAGTAATTTAAACTAGTTGTTGGAACCACATAGTTTAGTAAACTCAGAATCAAGTCTGTAAAAAGCATAAAGGTCATCAAGAACCATAGTTCTGCTATAATGAGGCAAACCCTAATACATCATTTAGTGTACCCTGACTGCTCCTGACTGTGAGAAGCTTGTCTTCCGTGAGATAAGGCTACATCCTCAAGCAGGTGAGTCTAAATATCACCCTTCAAAAGTATCAAACAAAATTACAGCGAAGGTAGTGTTACAAATAATTAACTGACATATTCTGAAGGTAGTGTATGTAAGTTTTCCCTCCCCTCTGGGTGAGCACTAAGCAGATAGTGAATGATAAGTATGTTTAATTTAGAAAGAATATAGCGGAGAGCCTAATTAGACCCAACTGATTATCCATCTAATAAACAAATCTCTGAGTTCAAGAGAGGTACCATTCCTAAATGACTTGATTTAGCTTATGTCTTTCAATCAACTGGATCAAAGAAAAGAAGGGGGAAAAAGATTTCTGAAAGATTTTGAAGAATGACAGTCTGACTCTCATTTGAAAAAAAAAAAAAAAAAAAAAAAAAAAAAGCCTGGTTTTAAGAGAGTATCAGTTTAACAAAGTGGACTTATTTCCATAAAGGCAGGCATGAGAAATCCAACATGAGAAGTTCAGGCAGGCTCTACAGGCAAAATGTCCACTTCCAACAGATCTGCATTCTTTGTGAGGTAAGTCAACTCTCTATTACAGAGAAACATGCAAAAGACAAATGAAAAAAAAAAAAAAAAAAAAAGAAGAAGAAGAAGAAAAAAGGGGTAGTGGGCAGGTGAAGGAGGGAAACTGCACTATACCAGGCTAAAAAAATTTACAAATGTGACATTCAGAGCACACCTCTCACCTGTGTCCACACAAGTCTATGCTAAACTGCAAAGGAAAGAGCATTGCAGTAAACAGGAGACTCAGGTGTGCTCAGTGGTGGTTGAACTATGCAGTAGTGCTCACCCAGTTTGCAAAGTAATTGGCACTCTACAACATCCCTACTCATCTTTCAATTCATTCGCACTTTGTGCTGCTTCTCCCTGGGGATCTAATTCAATCTTTACTGAAACATCCTGCCCCTCCGACCTCATTAATTTCATTTTTTTCTTTGGAGGGTTTTTCAAAGTGCCCAGCCTCTCTTTAACTTTGTACTCCAGTGTACTGTGGGGGATCCCATAAATACTCTGAGCTTTGGAAACGCTCATTTTCCCGCTCATAACCACAGAGATTGCTTCCTCCAGTATCTCGCTGTTGTACTGTCTGTATCTCCCTCTTTTCTTCCTAGGTTGCTTGGAGCCAGGATCTCCCTCTTGATCTGAGGTGGGATATGGCTGTCCAGAGGTAGACTGCTCAGCATCTGAGCCCCAGGAATCTGGTCCAGCATCCAGCAAACTTCTCCTGTTTTGTTTCGGAAGGATAGCCCTTAACTTTTTGCTAAGCGCGCTCTCCGTTTGTGAACCCATTACCAAAGAGCTATAGCTGTACTGGTCACCAGTGCGGGACTCCCATGAAAGGTCCATGCCTCGAACTTGTGGTATCTTTAAATCCACAGGAGATGAATGGCTCATGTCCTTTTTCCCATCCTGTTTAGTTTGAAGTGCCATTTTTTGAAAGGCAGAGTTTTCTGTAAGAAAAGGAAGGTCACTGATGTTGCTGAGTGCACCATTTCCCCTGAATTTCATGCGGCTGAAATTGAATTCGTAGTGTGGTTTTGCCCAAGAAGCCTCCCTGGATAATATTAAATGCTGTCCATGATTCTGTAGTCCAGATGGCCCATGGCTGGCAGCTGTAGAAAACTGGTTTCTGCTCAGCAGTTCTTCACTAATCTGGAGTGATCGAGCCAGCGGTACTTTAAGAGATGTGGAGTGGCCATAACCTTCCCTGGTTCCATCCTGCAAGCTTCTTGGAGGTACCCCATCACCACTCTGTAGTCCCTCCGGATGGTGCTGGCTGGGTCTCCCAGGTCGCCTAATTGGATGGAAGGAAACTGATGTGAGCAGGACTTGCACAGGTAGGGAGGGATGGGTGAGGGGGCCACTCCTTTATTAGAAGGCCTTGCTTGGGTAACATCACTTTTTGTGTTATTTATATTTCTCTATTTTTTAAAAAATATTTTTTATTTTAATTTTTTTTTTTTTTAAGTCTCAGCATCAGTCAGTTTTAAAACTTGTTCGCAAAAAAAGAGAAGCTTTTTGGGCAAAGAAAAATGAAACCTGTTGGCTGGTCTCTGGTTGGGTTCACAAATTCTCGGAGTAGAAAAGACGTCGCGCAAGCGTCTGAAAATAGCACCTTAATTACAAAGTAGTAATCAATCGCCATAGAGCTACAAACTGTGCTACTAGTGTGACGTTACCACTAAACAAGTACAGTAATAAAAGAGTAAGCCAAAGTGCAACACATTCAACGTGCAAATATGACTGCCACCTGCAGTACCTACACATAGGTGCAAATCTTGGATGAGGCTCGCTTACAGCATATTGAACTGAGACTCAGGATGGGAAGAAAAAAATGCTTAGCAGGTCTCAAAAGTATTTGCTTGACTTTAAGCAACAAGTATGAAAGCACTGCACTATGCCACTTACCAAATTGCTCTCTTAACAGCTAACTGCACATAGACATGTCCCTGATTCTCATTTGACACATAGCATGGCTAGGGAAAACTATGATCTAGGTTCCAACTGCCATCCAGATCAAGGGTTAACAGCAGAAAAAGCTGTATGTTTTTTTACCATATCCCTTTTGTCACAACTGATCTATGACACAAAGTACTACCACTGCAGATAAACGTGTATATTTTAATATTTTGCTTAGCCACCTGTAGGAACTCACACTAGTTTCAAAATCTGTCCCCAAACTTCTCCTTGTTCAACGTACATATTAATGAAGAGACTAGTAAGATATCCTATTTTAATGCTCTGGGACACTATAAAGCCCTCTAGCTAAGTCAGCACTATTTAAGGATAGGATACGTTCTGCTGAAAAGCTACATTATTCTTTTTATCATCATATTGGGATTAAAAAAAATTCTTTAGAGAAAAAGACATCCACTGACAGGACCTGGCATGTAACACATGCAGTGCTTGATACATACACTGACAGCTTCTCTCCAGGATGCACTAGGTCATAGCTGAAGTGGGTAACAAGAGTCAACAAGGATTCAGAACAAAATCCAGAGAAAGGAATGAAAGTTTGCTATTTCAGACAAGTCTCAAGCAATGTGCATTCTCTGCCCCTTCATACCATGTATCAGCATCAGAATGTGCACCAGTGATTCTACACCTGGATAAAGGTCATATTGGCAGCTCATTAGGCCAGAGGGTCACACTTGATTTCACTGATGCTAAACAGACTGCAGCCACCCTCCTTCACCACACACCTGTACAAGTAACCACAGGTGCCAGTATGCTGCATCCTCCATGGAGCCTCCAGGACAGTGCCAGATGCTCGCCCTGTCATCCCGGTGTGTTGGACTTTTGCCCTCACTTGATACACAAACAAAGGAACAAACAATACACAGCCTCAGTGGCTTCTGCTGCCTTCCTAAGAAAATGAAGCTAGAAATAACTTGTTCAGAATGTGAAGAGAAGAGCTGGGAGAGGTTTATGCTAAAGAATTGTGAAAAAGTATTAAGACTAACTTTTAAACGTGGATTTAAGTATTTTATTAATAGAAATATTAAATGGAAGTGTAATCTTGAAGGGAGAAGTCTGAGACAGTAATATTTTTCCAAAGAGAAATGCAAAAGTTAAATCAGTTATTAGCAGTACATGGGATTGGTGGTGGATTGTTAGTTTAAAATTTCAAGTTTATCAAAGGCTATTGTAGAGCTAAATCCAGCAACTACTTAGCAGTGTAAACCATATACTGCTTCTCTAAGTCACTAAAAAAATTACTTGTTCACAGTAGCTTCAAGATAAAATTCTCCCATCAACAAACACCCCAAATCCCTCTTACTCCCACAGTCAGCCCTCCAGTACAATTAACTCAATCCTAGCTAAGAGTAAAGGGTTTCTAAGTGTATGCAAACAGTGACCACTATAAATATGAAAACGAGAAGATGACATATATTAGAAACATTCTTTCACACCTTAGACTAATAGTGCACCACATTTTCTATTTTTTTAAAACCCTGTTCAGTGCTACAGTACAACTGCAAATCCAAAAAGCCGTATTTAAAGTTTTCTGAACTACCAGACCACCCTCTGCCCTTTTTTTTTTAAGTTGTGGTCTATGGTAGGAAATATTAACAAAGAGCACACAGTGATTTAAATCTAATTCAGCTTGGATTATCACTCAAATCATTGCTACCCCTAAAATAAGCCTTCCTGTTATCCAGCTTCCCCCTAAGTGAAATTACACTTAAGCGAACTTGCATCTCCACAGACATTACATATCATTAAACCCAAGAAGGAGGTAATGGAAAGATCTTTGTTTAAGTATTAAATTGGCCAAAACAGCTGATACTAGAGTTTTTAACTGCCAGTTAAACCTGTCTCATTTTGCAACAACTCTTATTTGGCAGGTGGGGTGAAGGTATTTGCCAAAGGTACATGTTGAAAAACACAGTACTCCAAAGGGTTAACACAAAAAATGAGTTAAAATTAACATGCGGTAAACACATAATTTTATTAAAAAAAGTTTTAGAAGGTGATAGAAAGTTGGTTTCTCTTACCCATTTCCCGGAGTACTGGAGCACCCTGGAGAATGACTCAGAGAGGTGCTGCCGGCACAAGGACTCTTCTTAGTGGATAAATCAAGCACACCGTCTGTAGAGACAAGAAAATGACTTCAGGGATTGAAGAAACAGGGTCAGCCACGTTGTCCCTTAAGAAAACAAGTGTTTTGGGCTAAGGTCATATTTAGCACAGTGCATTTTCTATTTTATTTCCTTTTTAAACAAGCTAAGGCTTGGATTTGTTTGCAATTTGGCTTACAAGTGACTTCAACGTAGTTCTCAAAAGCCACAACAAAATCTGGCAAAATTAAAAGTACATTTGTTACAAGAACCAGAGAGTAAAAGATGACTTAAAAAATGACAGTTCAGGATACAACACAGCCCATTGCATAACTAACCCTCCATGATCCCAAAAGGAGACAATCTTCAAATTCCTGAGATATTCCCCCAGTTAAAGGGGGGCTTTAAGTCAGTATTTGATTATTTTTTTAATCCAAATAAATGTAGGAAAACTAATTGAAAATTTAATATTGAAAACTCACTTTCAAATAAACACACACAGTAATGTGAGACTCCTCCTCACCTGGCAGCTAGCTTAATCCTTTTTTCCATGTTTCCAATGGGTCCCTACTGGCAAAGCTGTTGCCTTTCCACTCTCTATTGTGCCATTTTACTCTCTTCTTCCATATACCAGATTTTTTTCCTGCTAGATTGCCTCTTCCATTCTCACTAATGGCACTTCCTCACACTCACCCATGCTCCTCTACAAGTCCTTATGTAAACTCTGCATTTCTAGGCAACAGAAAAATAAGTGTCTTTTGCTAGAAAATCATTGCTTCCACTGCACTGAAACAACTTGAAATTCTGGTCATTTTAATAAGGGCAACATTGTCATAGAAGCAGCACAGCCATCTGAAATTCGTGGAAACTTTGAAACAAGGAGTTTCTGAGGCAAAGATAAATGGAACCTGTTGGCAAGGTAAACCAAAGACACTTCAGAGCTCCTTGCTCATTCCATCTACTCAAGTAAATACCACCCAAGACAAGAACAATGTACGATGGCTTTCAGATTGCTTAAAGTTTTTGTTTGGCATATGGAGAAATAACATGATTAACAGTGAACTAGAATTAACTTACAGAAAGCTGTTCCACCCACTGCATTTGGGAACACACCACAACTCAAACTCAAATAAGCAGAGAAATTCAATCTTCCTTTTGAATAACACTTAAGCAGCCACACAGAAACTGGATCACGTAGCACCTCCTTTTCAAGAAGCTATACCAAAGAACACAGGCTGCTACCAGAGGCACTTGCATCCATGCTTCCAGAAGGGGCATTATGACCAACAAACCTTCGAGGGCAAGCAGAGCCAGCCTCATACCCCCAAAAACTAGCTGGGTTCCCCTCAACCTGCTACAACAGAAATACAAGAAAGAGCACCACCAGCAGTCTTTCATGACAGCCTCTTAAATCTCTCATTAACAAGTTTGGCAAAACCTCTTCCCAATTACATTAAATGTAAATTGGAAAAAAAAACCACATCAGCAAACAGATTACTGTATAAGTTAATATGCACATGTTCTAACTTCATAACAAGCATTATGAACATTCTAAGTGATCTTACAGCTTTTTCATCACATGGTAGCTAAAGAACAGTTCACGTTTATGCTTTCCTCTTCACCATACAATCCTCTCATTAAAAAACCAAACAAACCAAAACCAGGAAACCGATTCTCTCCCTCTTTCAGCTAAAAAGCTTCACTGTGAGAACAGTTTAAAGTTTATAAACATATATGCAGAAGTCAGTCATTAAATAAATTTATAATAAAATCACCTAGAAACCAATGTCTGTCAGCAAAACGTACATGTCCTCACTTCAAGACACCACACAACCTTTCACTGCTGTCTTGTAACTGAAGTGCAGCAAAAGCTTTCACTAAGTGCAATAATTGTCCAGATGCCCATACTGCATATTGTTGGGACACATAAAATTAGTATTTTTACAAAAGGCTTCATAAATGTGAGAGACCTACAATTCTGTACTAGCTAGCAAAAGGCTTTCTTTTTTTAAAGGCACCTTTTCCACTTGAGGATGGACAGACTACCTTGTATTTGGTAGTATGATTTCAGACACAAACACATTCCTAAAGAAGGGTAAAGGGGACAATTTCAATTTTATCAGTAGGATACAGTGATAAGCTCTATTCAACAGTTTCAGAGAAAATACATTTGCATACTATAATCACAAAATTTGCTTGTTAAAACATTTTTTATGGAAAGCAAGGTTTTCAAATTAAAACAAGCTCTGCAACACTGTTACAAGTTATTCAATCTGTGCTCTGCAGATCACATCTATTTTTAAGGTAGAAGAGAGACATTTCTTCCAAATGCATAAAACCTGGAAGTTTTGTACAGTTCACAGGAATAATTTTTACAACCTTCACAAAGCAATTTCTCAGAGATTTTTGAAATACACTGTTTTTACGCTGTGGCCAGAAAGAAAATAAATCGGTCCCTCAGTCAGATATGTGTACTGATATTCAGAAAGGAGACGACATTAAGGTTTTCATGATCATGTGAACTTGTCTTATCAGCAAGTGTAGAGTCTATTTTAGCAGACTGTTTCTTGCAGCTTGCAGCAGGAACTGCACATTTGTCCCCAGAGTCTGGAGCATGTCCCTCCCCTTGGCCCTTCTTCAGAAAAATCCCTCCAGTCTATGGCCTACATTCTTTCAAAAAGTCTCTTCCCTCCCAGCCACATCTAGCTAGCCATGATTTTATTATTTATAGTCATCTACTGCTTTTCCACTTTCCATTTTATGTAAAGGTGCAAACTTCTAGTTGTCTGGTTTTGCAACAAGAATGCCACTAATGAATTGCCATAGGATGCGAGACACCGAGAAGAGTCCTACCTTGTTCACTAGGTTCTGACTGAGACTTTCTGACAGTAAGGTCCAGAGGTGAGTCTTGGTCAGCCATGAGAAGTTTGCTGAGCACAGGGTTCTGAGCAGTTGCAGCCGTGGGAGAGGAGGCGACCAGAGATGCTTTCAGCAGGCTTTGGTTCTTTGTGCTATTGGGCTGGCTGGAGTCCTGAGTAGAGCTATTTTTTGAGGTATATTCAGCAGCAAACTGTCGGATCATTCGCTGCATGATCTCACGGGCCACTAGGGGAATATTGGGGTCAGAGACCCTAGGACTGTCTGTAAATATTAGAGATTTTTTTTTTAAGAAAGCACTTTAAGTAAAACAGCATTTATATTAAGTAATTATTTTTTTTTTAAAAGGCCAAAGATAAAATATTTTCTGTAGAAAATGCACCTCAGTCTTGAATACCTGAACAAGAATCATTACTGATTCTGCTATAAGCTTCCCAAAATAACAGTTTTCTAAGAGATATATGCAATCTCATCTTTTGTTTTCAAATACAGATATGTTTGACCAGACCTGAAGAGGTACTGGAATGGAAAGAAAAACTAGACTCATAATGTACCTAGCAATTAAGCTTATTAAAAAAAAAAAAATGAACAGGTTATTCAGTAGAGGAATTTATTAACTTACCTGCCGCTACAGAAGGGGAGAAAGGGGAATAGAGTTGCAGCAGTCCCCTACAAATTTATTGGAAAATAAGCCCTATAGTTCTGATTTTTCAAAATAATTCACACGAAGCTCAAATGTAAGTAAGAAATGTGAAATGGAACAGGTAGGCATTCCAACGTATTTATATGAAATAGTGCACAAATGCAAAGGTATTTGGGGATGTGGACAGCTCAAAATATATTGGTAAAAATCACCATTTGAGACTAGTAGTAACTTGAGAAGTCAAAGCAGGTCTCTAAGTCCTAAATCACAGAAGCCAAGTTCTGCCACTTCATCTCAAACACTGCTTGTGTTCTCTGGCCAAATCAGATATATTTTTTTCAAAGAACAAAAAAAAACACAACAACACAAAACCAAAACAACAACAACAAAAACCCTGCAACTCCAGAAATAGCTCAAAAGGTTTGATTTTCTGTTTCTGAAGAAGCATTCAGAGAAAATTGTGTAGTAGAAGACCAAACAAATCTTTAAAAACAGCTCTCAAAACACAAGCACAGCAAAGCATTTACTTCCTCTTTAAAATTTGCCCAGGTTGAGATTGAACTATTAGAGGCATTAGCAAAACATTCTGTGGGACATTTCAGCATTAGATTTGCCTTTTACCACCATTTTTGAGAAAAAATGCATCAAATCAAAACAGCCAGCTTTAGAGTATCTGTGAAGGATGACTGACATGAAGCTTTGATCATGTAGCTGCCCCCAAATCAGACAGCAGCAGCATGCAGCTACTGTGTTTCTTGATGAAAAACCATACTGAACTTTAAAGACTTAATCAAACCCAATTTCCATCTTGTTAAGCACAGCTTTCTAAATAGACTTTTACAGTCAACATGTGTATTCTTATTGCAGTACAGCAGCTTCTGAGACATGTAAATACCTAATAATTTTGTTGTAAAGTACAGGATTTTTTTTTGTTGCTAAGGTCAAGGCCCCAGAGTTTTAAGAAATCACCAAGAGATAATCCAAACTTAAATTTAGGTACATTTATAATCTCACTCTTCCCAAATGGTCCACAAGGACACGAGCCTGGAGGCTTTTTTTCTCCTATTGTGACATTTCTTCAGTTTTCTAAGTTCTCTACTATAACCTGCTGAAGCACAAGCAAAAGGCTTTAGGAAAGCCAGAGGGACAGAAAACTGATGGAATGATCACACTGATGACGACAATTTGGCATGTGCTTGTAGTGTGTACAAGTGAGCTGGCAGGAATGCAGAACTCTATGGCACCTACATTTTCTGAAGAATTATGCCTTTACCGTGCGCCCATGTCATGTGTAAAATTCAGTAACGCTTAGAGCTGAACGGATTTCCAAATTCAGAGAGAATATACTATCTATGCTTACTGCCATGCATGTCTAATCTGAAACTTCAAAGAATCAGCACAGAGTTACTACTGAGAGTTTTCTAGTGGTGCTCGAGATAAACCCTCTAATGCAGGACACAAAACTCAATTTTCAATCAGAAGGGTAGTTACCTAGCACATTAAAGACTTCTTGCTTAATATAAAGTCTGAATGCTAAGGACTACAGCTAATCAAAACGAGGTCAAAATATCTGCTGCTGCCTCTGCAGCATCACTTGAAATCAACCAAACGTTTATTTTGATTCCAAGTGTCTAGGTTTTTGAAAAAAAAAAAACACTAAAATTAACTACAACAGAGATTCTCAGGGAAGAAAAATATAGCAAATATTTATCAGCTATAAATAGTCTAAAGCAGCACCTCTGACCTTTAAAAGTTTAATACTTTTTGTGTATTTTATCTATACTGAATTCTTAGAAGGGGAATATCAAATAAATTTTAAAAAAGGCATGATTTCACTACACTATTAAAAGAAGGCCCCATCCTGCCACAATATAGAGGTAACAGACAACGAGGTACTACCACTCTGCTTTTACTGCAAAGTATGAATATTTGAAAGAAGCATTACTGAGTCAGTGCCATGGGCACAAAGCAGAAAGTATGTAAGATTAATGGCCAGTAAACCTGTTCAGAAAGTTTGCAGATCCTGCTAATTACCTGTGTACCTTAAGTGCATGAGTGCACGTCCTTGACATGCAACAGGCATTTGTTTGCAGAACATCTGCATATTCTCTGATCTGCCTGGGCTACAAAATACCAGTCTCAAATGTTACTGGCAGTGAGGATGGAAAGAAAGAACAAACTAATTGCTGGCATGAAACCAGGAGAACCAACCATCTCTGAGCAATGCAAAAGCATCAGAGTTCTGTAATTCTGTGTGTCCTCTTTGGTATGACAGTTCCTGGGGATCTTATGGCAGCAGCATGAGTTACAACAACCTTTCAAGCAATCTAAATACAGCCAAGCTTGACAATGATGCATTAAGGATTCAGAACTGACTTCCTGCCAGGCATCTTCCACTCCCTTATTACTTTTGCACCAGAATGCACCAGAAGCACAGACAGATCTGCCAGAGGAAGGAAAGCAAGAGTGTACTAAAAAAAAAAAAAAATACTCTCAAAGATTCTTAGACACCTTAAGTGATTTCATTATCTTCATTCTGTGTATCTGACCATGAACAGAGTGTTAAACCCCTCAATTAGCACAATGTAAAAATTGCTAGTAGTTTTCTGACAACTAGGGAAGCATGCATTTCTAATAAGACATGCTCAGAGGTCACACCAAAAATTTTAGCTCTATTATAAAGAGATGAAATATTTAATAAACAATTCAGAAGTGATGGAACTGCATCCTTTTCCTTCTTACCAGAAAAGTAATATGGAAAAAAGCAGATTTTCTCTAAATTTTGTTTTCTTAAATCCCTTCTCGATTTAAAGAGATAGAATAAATCTAAAAGCAAAACAAAACCTTAACCTTAAAAGAAAAACAAACAAACAAACAAAACACTTACAAAGAAGACTTGGAACAAAAGCATTATCTGATCTATCAGTAGTAATGCAATAACTATCCTTCCTACCATCCTACATGCCCTATACTTTATGCAATGCATCATCACGTATAGTTTGTATTTATTCAAGTAATAAAAGAAAGGCTAAGATACTGTTATCTACTTAAAACACCTTTAAATATTTTGGTCACTGGGAGGAAGGGCTGAGGACTGGCTACAGCAATTTCTAATTTGTTAAGCTGAAGCCTAGCATTGTCCCCCAGCAGACAGGTTGGAATTACTGATTTGGCAGATTTTCTCACACATGGGTTAGACTGATAAATACAATGTACTTTAATTCAGGATACATTTGGTAGCAACCTCTGGATTCCTGTTTCTCAGATCAGCAGAAAACAGTGAAATGAGTTTTATGCCTTCTAAGAACACAGTTTAACTGATATAACTCTCCAGAAGAGATTTACAGTGTTTCTTAGCATTGAGCTACAGTTTTTATTTTCGGCATATTCTCCAGTTCTGATTTTCCATTTCTTTTGCGGATCACATTTTGAATTCTCCATATATCCCACTCAGTACTATTCCAACAAGATTTTATACTGTGGATTGCTGGGGGCAGGGTGGGTAATCACTACAGACCATAGTGAGAAGACTGCTGACCTTTAAGAAAAACTGCATTAGTACAGATATCATTACAAATTAAAAGAAGAGGAAGAAAAAAAAAAAATACCCACTGCCACTTGCCCCTCCCTTCAAACAACAGCCCACTCACCTAAATACTGGTTTCAGGGGAGCAGTTCTGCTGGGTAAGAACCGAGTCCCTTCTCCAAAAGTGCAAAGCACCAGTTTTCTCATTGAAAGATTTGCTTTAGAGTTAAATGTTATAGTCTCTACCCACACTGTTGTATTGCTAAATTATTTGAGAGTCAATGTTTATTCTTGATTAACATATAAGACAACTGAAAAATACTGAACATACAATGACAACTTTAAGTCAGATCTTTGATATCTGCATTACATGCAAAAAAGACCAGCAAGAGACACCATTCCCCCCATTAAAACCAACCTTTTCTGTAAAAGACTGCATTGAGGAACTCTTCCGCTTGCCTTTCAAAACGAATGATTTTTGCTTGCTCTTGTCTAAGCAGAGCTTCTTGTCCAGCTTCCGAGGCTGGCTCATCCAGACTGACTAAGTGTTCCTGCAAAGATATTTAATATTTGTAAGATTTTCCTGACTCCGAACTGAAGAGAGTTCCTTAGACATTAAATAATTTACTAAATTGAAAACTTTGTTAGGTACTCAACACAGAGTTGAATCTATTGAAATCACAACATGATTTTTGACTGCTCCAGAACACTGTACTTTGTCCTGTTTTCTTGTTATAAATGCAGCAGAAAAGCTTGTAAGATCTGATAGCATTATGGGAAATAAGAGCCCACTATAAAGAAAAAGATTTAGACACCTAACAACATTTGGCTGCACTTGCTCTTTGGCCATTACTTTCAGTTCCAAGAAATAACTGCTGAAGGCAAAACACAGAAAGCTCTCCTTAATTTACACAATGTTCATGCAAACTGAGCAATAAAGGACCAAGCACTAGCAAAAAAAACAAGTCATTTTGTGAAAAAGCTCAGTAGTAGCTACTTTGAAGTGAAATAAACTTAAGTTAGCTGCTTACAACACCCATAACAAATTAAAATTCATTATATCTCTTACAGTTGGAAGCAACTGAGTTATCTCAGGAATATTTCGAAAGTGTTTTAACTAGGATAATTAAATTATGTGAAATGCTAGGATAAATTATGCATTTTAAATAAAACTCAATACACTAGAAGACAATGGTTACAAAAATATGACATGAATGCTTGGATTCCAACCTCCTCTCCCCCGTGACACACCCCACTTATCGTTGCTTTCACTTTAATGCGTTACTCCTGCTTAGGAGAACAATGTCTTTCCTGGCCCTCTCACTCTACTTTCATTTTAAGCAATATTAAGTTACCTGTATTTACCTACTGCAGGAATGCATACACAACCACTCTTTGTGTTTAGGGAGTGTTTTGTTTTATTAACCTTTATGAAGTATCAGTTATCATAATATCTAGGCTACATCTGTTTTTTGGCCTCTATCATACAAGCTGATTTCAGGTTATCCTCATGGGAAGGATATGAAGGATATGAAGGGAAGGAAAGAACAAGCAATTCATTTATAATTCACAAAAAATGAAAATAAGTAATTCTTAAGTTTGCGTGGTTTGAACTTCAAGAGGTTTAATGAAGCAAGGTTACATAACCAGACCACAGTAAATTAGCAAACACAGTCACTGCATGAGCTGCGTGCAAAAGGTAACAGCATGAAATGATGTGGACTCTGGCCTGAACAACACGGGCTCTCACCTTCAGATTTGTAATTTAATAGCTTCCAGAAGCTCTTTATCAAAAGTACAGGGGGATACTACCTCAGGCAGGGTAAAGAGACAAAGCAGTGTTTCATGCTAAATCAAAGGTGAGGACCATGCGATGACAGAGGTGACGGGTGAATAAAACAACATGTTTGCTGTGAAGGTAAGAAAATCCAGAAATAAAGACCTCACAAAGTGACTGATGCTTTTTTTCCATGCCAGAGAGATTCCAGGCTTGCTCTCAAACCTGCTGGCTCTTGTAGGAAAGATTAGCACTTTTAAGATAGCCTTAAAGAATACGAATTTAACTCGAGAGTTAACTATAATAAAAGCATTCACCTCTGTGGCAGGTACTCCTGCACCAGTGACCAGCAGCAGTGTTCCTGTGGTCCACTGGCATTTTACAAACACACTGAAAATGCACTTTTACTTTTCTAATGCTTAAAATACATGAAGTGTCTGTATAGGATTTCACAATAAAAATGTTTGTAGAGAGTAAGTCCAACATTTTGTAAGATTTACTCTTTGGGTGAGGCTTCATAGAACATACTAGCATCTGCTTTTTAAAACTGTGATTCCAGATCTGACCAAGTTCAAGGCAGGATCTGTCCTAGTTATTCTGAGTCAAGCTCCATTACCTTGTAGGCATTATCAACACAATAGTAAACTCAGCTTATCAGTTTGTGTAAAAAGCAGACATTTGAGCAAATTAGCTAATAACAGAAATAATCTAGGCATATAGAAGTGTTGGAACAACCACTAGAATATCTTAGCATTTACAGACAAAATACTTTCAGTTTTACTTTAAAAGGAATCTTTGCAAACTGATGCACAGAGATTTGGCTAGAGAAGCTCCATTACAGTTAATTAGCATCCTCTGGCTGAAGTCCCACAAGCCATTGTAAAACAACTTTTTTAATTCAAGGACAAACAGGTAATCCAGAATTGAAGGAAACATTGTCCCTTCAACCCAATCTGATACTCTGCCCTGTGACAGACTGTAGCTCTGGAAGAAGCCTAAAATAAAAATAACCCTTGTCCAAGGCAACACATTTAAAATCTTTCCTGTACTTTTTGCAACTATGACAATACCTTGTAAGTGCTAGCCTAGCAAAACAAGAGTTCAGTGGCTCCGTGCCTTGTCGTAAACAGTGAATTTTATATTATTCATATGATGCATAAGGAGTACAATTTAATCTATCTAGGATAAGTAAAGCTGTACATTTTCTGCAAAGAAAAGGAATGAAGAAACAAGAATCAGTCAGAAAAAAAACCTCCTAAGTGTCTTACACTGGTGCATGGCTGAATAAAAGATCGTTTGATCTGCCTTCAGGAGAAGAGGGAAATAGCAAGGCAACAGTAGCATTCAGTTCTTAACCCTCAAACTAAGGAGCATGCATCTCTTCACATGTATGGTTTTTATCATGGTCCATGCTAAAACATCAAAACGTAAAGAAATACAGTTGTATAAAAGAGTCGGATTTAACTTTGTGCATTGAAAATATTTTCAGCTATTTTCTGGCATCTGCAGTACAGTACTGACTTCATGAGACAAAACATACTGGTGAGATTTCTGATTACTGCAACTTTCTATTATTTTCTTATTAATTGTGTCACAATTATTCCAGCAGTCTTTGCAGTTGGTTCACCTTTAGAAGAAAAATTCCAAGTTTCCACATTAAATATTTGACTGTGATTGCTATTCAAAGTCAACCTCCAAAAGTAGAGGCTTTTGTTTGTTCTGGGGTGTGGGTGGTTGGTTTGGGGTTTAGAGTTTTGGTGGGTTTTATTCCATTTTTACATTTTTCACCATTTCTTCCCAATAACCATTATTTGGATCATTTATCTGCAGGCTTACCCTCTCACTTTACAGCCCCAAATCACATCAAAGTTTTCAGTACCAACATACAGGTAGTATTAAAAAGATAGCACTGTCATTGGTTACAAATACCCTGGAAAAAAACAATCAGTTACTTTACATATTATTTCTAACACAGCATTAATTTTATTCTGTTCATGCTTCTCTTCAGGTGAGAACCATGCCCCAGAGCATCCCTGGAATCCCATCAGTGAACATGCAGTAGTACCACTATACCGAACAATAATGCTTCAAAAAAGATACTTGAGAGTGGTTTGCATATGCTCCCAAAGGGTTAAAGCTCTTTTTGTACGTTAAGATATTGAGTACAGCTATGTAATTAAGTCAAAGACCCTTAGAAACACAGGGCTCAGGTTTTCAAAATGCAAGGTCAATGCCTGACCTTGAGAGACCACCTCATCCTGGACAGCTCAGCCTTGTCAGCACTACTGCTGGATCCTCACCAAGACCCTCCTAGTAGGAAATGTTGACAAAGCAATTCTAAATGCTAAACCACTAGCATGAAGAGAAAGGTACGATGCAGGGTGGTTTTATATACATATGGCAACTGCAGCTTCATGTTTGAGCTGCACACAGCTGAAGCACAGAGTGCCCACAAGCTAGAATAGTGTGAGATAACTACTACCCATCTTTGTGAAGAAAACAGAGGGAGGCTTCCCACAGACCACCCCTGGCTGACCGGCCAACCCATGGACCCTAGGTATAAAATCCAGCCTCCCAGCCCCCAAGACAAACTAGGAACAGTGAACAAGACAGGAATGTTTCAGCATTCTAGACTGTCTTCTCCAATACTGCATTTTTCTTAAGACTGTACAGTCTTTTTAACTCTTAGGCAGTGCAAAGGAGAATAATCTACTATTTTTCTGCAGGCAAGTTTTGAGGGCACCAGAAGTTACCTTCTTTCCTTCTCTTCCATCTACCTTCAAGAAGAAAATAATTCTTGTTTCTTTCATGGCAATGCTATTCGGTTGGTTTACATCTCTCTCAAAAAGCTGCAGCAGGCTTTAGCAGCATGTAGGTAAGAGAAGAAATTTCCTCTCCGGAAGGAAAATTTCCTTTCTTGATACAGCCCCAGAGGTAGTTTACTACTATTACAATGCTATCACTTTTTACACATCTGTAACTTGTGACTTTACAAAACAAGTCTGTCCTGTTTCTGAAATTTATTGAGATAATTTTCAATTCTGAGTACAAACTTTAAAACACCTAGAATTGTTCCCAGCTTGGCATAAACTAAAATTCAGATGGCTTAATTAGCTTTAAGACATCCCTCACTTATTGAACATACATACTTTCATAGTAAGAAAGAGTATTTTTTCCTTATTAACCAAGACGACTGATGTCAGATTTATCAAACTCAGAACAAAATTTAACTTGACTGATCCATAGCTATTGAATATAATTTGTTTTCTATAGAAAGGGAAGAGAAAAAAAATAATTCAGTGGAAATACAACATGCTTACATTCATATTTAAGCACAAGCAAAACTGTAACCCTGCATTACTACTAAACACAGCTGGAAATTATCACAAACAGCCTCTTCAGGTTTTAGCCTCCATAATCAAATTATTTTCAAACCACCCAATACAAAACTGACAGTCTAAATGCTGGAGTTTTTTTAAGTGATGAAATCCATTAAAGATGTTTTGGAGCATCTTCTAGCACACTTAGGATCCTTGTACACAGTTTAAACACATTCTAAAGACATAAAAAAATTTAAGTTTCCCAACTTCAAGTAATTTTCAGGTATTTTCTTTGCCATCTTCAAATATTCTATGAGCTAACACTTTAAATGATAGTGGTAGATTCTCTTTGAAATAAATTAGACACTTATCACACTTTATTTCTTATTGTTTATGTTCCTCCATAGTGAAAGGACACCAGATTCAGAGGCTGTTATTATGTTTAATCATAATCAATTAACAGCATGATACTACCTTTTAGACATTTGTGTAAAGCAACTACATGCTTTTAAAAATATTCAAATATCAGAATAACTTTGACTTTCAAAATTACTCCTTCACATGCAGTACCCTACCACACTTCTTCACAACTGAAGGAATCATTACAGGTCCTTACACTGAAGCCCAAGTACTCTGAAGACCTGACTCAGCCTTCTGCATGAGACTCCAGAATATGCTCCTAGAAATCGTTTTCTCTCTTGCTATTTTTGTAGCTTGAACATATCTATAAAATAGTTAATGTGCTTAGGAGTATTATCCTTCTTGCTCTGCTCTCACCAACTAATGAGATTAGCCCTATGTCACCCCCCCCTTTTTTTTAATACATATGAATTGCTTTCTATAGCTTTAGACAACAGTGTTTTCTTTTCCAGATTCATGTGTCGAACTGAATTATCTTTAAGGATTCTTTTTCCAGTTCCCCTCTCATAACTGGTGCTTTTTTCTGACCTTATCTATCTGGATATTTTTAAAAAAAATAAATCTTAAACTAAGCTTGAGCTCCAGCTATGAGCAAGCAACAGCAGAGACTATCTCATTTGATAGAAACATCCTACATGGAGCCACAGATTTCTTCTGTAAGGATAGCTCTGTCATAGCTCTGCCATACTGAAAAATTAAGAACCATAATTAAAGAGAGGTAAGGAAAGCCCACCTAAATTTCAGTTTGAGTTGATGTATCTTCTCTGTACCATAACCTTTTAAAAGGAAAAGCTTCATTAAAAAATTAAAAAAACAAACAACAACAAAAAAAAACCACACACACACACAAAAAAACAACACAACAAAAAAAACCAAACCCCAAACCTTAAAACCACATTCACTTTGAAAAGTATATTATCTTAAATCTTTCCTGTGAAGGATAAAGCCCACAAGGAATTGAAAATTATCACATCTGCAGATTGTCCAAATGATAATTCACCAGGTTTGGTCCCATAGAACCTGATCTACTTCTTCTCAGTATCAGTGGGCAGCTCCAGCTGCTAACTTTGCCTTTTTTGTCTCTCACACCCATAAGTGCACTCATGCATTTCTGCACATGGGTACCTGTGTTAATAACCTGGTAGCAGCTCCACAGGTAACTAGTTAGTCTCTTTGATTATACAATACTGAAACAATTGTGTATGGTGCATTATATGATGGAAGAAAAAAATTACCATTTCTAAAAGCTTTACATTATTGTACAAAACCCTTTGGATTTGGCAAAAAATGTCTGGGAAGATTTTAGTTCCCTACTTTGCCTGTATTTTATTATTCATATCAAATGAAGATGCTTGAGTACATTTTTCTGTCAAAAACTGCCTTGTATTTTGACTGCCAAAAAATCCTTGCATTTGCTCAGTATTTGCAAGTAGAACTACTGCTACAAACAAATTAATCTTTTCAGAATACTTCAGCAGATGGTTCTCCAGCCTTTGAAACATGCATGTAATTGAATCTGATTGCTTGTAAAAGCAAGAAGCAACATCACTGAAATGGGTGGGAGAGCAAATGTAGGTTTTTCCCCTTAATCATCTCTGCCAATAAACTAATTTTGGCCTCCAATTCTCATCCTGCAGTCCAGAACTCACTTTACCCTAAGCACAGCTACTGGTCTCCTAAGTTACAGTTAATTCTTAAGGGCAAATGAAATCCAGAATAACACGTTGAAGAAGATTTTTCTCTGTTTTGAACTTGTCAGACCGTGTACCCAGGTGTCACTCAAAAGGTGACAATGAAATACACTTATTACCTATACCATAACTATAATTAAAAAGGGAGTATTAGAAGAGATGTACTTATAGGAAAAAAAAAAGGCCAGCCACAGCCTTCCACAATTGTAGTATGTGGTTTGTGGCTGTCTTGCTCTCACCTACATCATCAATTACACACCTTTAGTTCTGTACTCACCAATACACAAACAAAAACCCAAATCAACCCATCCTGCCCAGTTCTCTTCTTAAAAAAAGTAAATGGATGCACATCAATAATAAAAAAAGCAGAATAGAGGCTGCAGTTCAGAAAGCATAACTACTTCCACACTATCCACAGGAACAGACAAGTTTTAGCAGTTACAAAAAACTGAGCCAGCAAGTCCCTAAAAAGAAAAATCAAAGGTATCATTACAAATGAAAGATTTCAAATAAACTGGTACCATTTCTGTCCATCAGCTGAAGCAATAGTTCAGCCCGTCAGCTGAAGACTGTCTATCATTTGGCTAGATGATAAATTAATTTTTACAAAAAAAGTTGTCAAGTCTCTGATGTTTTAATTAAAATTAAGATGTTGTTCAGTCCATACTACTTGAAGGCTCCTCTAGGAGAGCAATATTTAACTTTGTAAGCTAATGGCATCAGCAACAGGCAGCAGTGCAGCACTTTGGTACACCCACAGGGGAAAGGAAGCATTCCCTCCCTGACATCTCTCTCAGCTGACAAACAAGAACTCACTAGGTGTAAAAAGAGCCATAGTCTTCCCTCAAAAAAAAACAAACAAAAAACCCCAAACCCAACAGAATAGAGAGGCTGGGGGACAGGAGGAAAAAAAAAAAAAAATCCTAAAAAAGCACTACATACCCCAAAGAAGCCCTGAGAAGAATCACTAAGATTAACAGAGAAGTCACAACTCTGATTTGAATGGACTGGTTCACCCTCTTTCCCCACTCCCCAAGACAGCCAGTGATCCCTGGCTACACAGCAAACAAGCAAGTGTACAAAGCTCTCTCCTGTCCCTGGTTATCAACCAGCTGTAACAAAAATAGTTTAAACAAGTATTTTTGGATTCTGAAATGTAAAGTGACAGAAACTGCTTGGGTTTTATTTATAAAAATTATTCTACCCAAGGCCATAGTGACTGACTTACACTACTGCAGCCTTTCTTAACTTATATTTCTCTCCAGTCTGCTCAGAACTTACAAACTCCTTCCCCTTCATCACTTAGTGCCTTTGCCTAGCAATGCTGCACACCTCTGCTGCATTCTGTGTCAATCTGCAGACCATCCAAAAAGCTCCTTAGACACCTGATGCCAAAACAACACCACAGAGCACACCAGATGTGATCACATCTACAACTTTTTGTTCCCCCATTTAAAAGCCACCACACAGTACAAAAGGAAATTATGTGAGGAGCCTTAATCTAAATCCTAACTACTAGTAGCAGAAGGAATACACTGCCAGTTTTTCAGTGATGCTCGCAATCATGGGCTACACTTTGCTGTGTGAAACTAGAAAAAAAACAACTAGCAAAGTACATGAAAATATAAATATCTCAATGTCTGACTAAAGGTTGCATAGAAGCTTGAAAAGAACAAGATCACTATGCTTAATCAGCACACTTTCTGGTAGACATTCATGTTCTTAGCTTTTGTCTTCACCTAACAATCACCAATTTTTAGGAGCTTTATTTTAGTTATCATGGACCTAAGAGGACAATTAAGATGTAAACAATCTTTAAGATCTTCTCATATTACTCTTAGATTCTTTCAGACTACGACCAGTCTCTGACCACACCACAAAATTCATTTCTGAATCAATTCAATGGCTTAACTAGAACTGTGCTAAACTCTCAATTTTGTCTTTTATGAGAAGACTTCAGTCAAGTAAGACAGAACTCCTTACAGCACAAGTATTCACACAACTCACCTGCTGTCAATATTAATGAAAGTATTACACCTTACATCTGTTCTAAACGCAAGCATTCCTAACCCTCCTACCCATGCCTCCACAAAAACAAGTACAAACGGGCAAAATGGCAAGAATCAGTGTAAACAAGGTATTTCCTTTATGAACAAGCCATGCGGCCTATGTGTTAGCTGCTGCAGAGGGAAGGGTACTTTTGTTTGGTTTCAAAGGTGATGGAGATCCACTCTGCACATTATCTTACATTGTGTAAGACAAAGTAGTAGCTAAAAGTTCCAGCAAATGAAGTTTTACCAAGACAGATGAGCCTTCCTTCCTACGCTATAGAACAATCTTAATTTCAACACATGGGCTGAACAACCATCACATACAGCATGGCAGCCTTTGTTTCATATATAGCTATAATCTCATTAAGAAAACAAACTGCAAGTTTGTGTTGGCAAAGCTGACTTATCCATGTTTAGGCTCTGACTTGGTTATAAACAAGCATAGCACAAAACCTACCATGCATATGAACCTTTTAATAAAAGCATATGGCCCAAAGGGAAAGAGATTCCAAGATACAGAACAAGGCTCTAAAATGGACATTTCCATACTGCAGATAAGCCCAGTGTCTGACTGTAGTAAATATGCACAAGGTAAAGTCTGGCTCCCTTGGGAAGGGTTACATGATCCCAAGACCTCTTACAAAGAACTCAAAAACAACCCCAAACAAACAAAAACCACCAAATAGAAAGAGACACTACACAGAAAACTGCATCACATACTGCAAAGAAAAAGTTGCAGAGAAGAAACAAGTCTCTTCATTAACTTGCATTATTTTAATTCAGAAAGCCTTTTCCCAAAGGAGGGGAAAGGGGTAGGAGGATGCAGATTTTCTGTTATGTTAATGAGGAGCAGCAAACTCCCTCCCTTTGTCCCTCCCCTACAACTACTAGCTTCACACATCTGCATTGTTACCTTCACTTTTTCTCTTCTCAGGCAGCAGAAAAGACAATTTTCATCAAAAGACCAATCAGAAACACCTTCAGGCTCACAGTCTGTAAATCAGAGGAATAGTAAATTACTTCATATTCATAAACGATGACATAACTGGAGCCAAAAGAGAAATGCCAGATTAAATACCTGTTTCAGAATATTCTTGCCTGCATTCTGAGGATGCAAGCATCATTTTGGCCATTTTTCTAAATCCCCAGATTACCAAACTGTATACATTTTATCTGTGCACAACAAATCTGTTTTTCCAAGCACTGCCAAATACACTCCCAGCTACATAAAGATGAACACACACTCATTAGTAATTTTAGCCAATATGAAACTAACTGTGAGCACTGCCTGGGGGAGGGGGAAAAAAAGCACAGATCACCACGGTAACACACATTTTCTAGAGGCAGAGCTGGGACTGCTTCTGTCATTAGAAATGCAGAACAAGATACAAACATAGAGATTGAATACCTTTAAACAAACTGAGATCTTTTAATAATCCAGGTCCAAACAGGCCTTCTAGAATACTTTCAAACCCTAAAAGCAAATAAAAGAATTGTTAGCTTTCTAGAACAAGTACGTCACTGCAAGAATATTCACAATAGCAGTTCTATATTTATCTGTTCCAAGAACAGAGCTCAACGTGTTTTCTCTAAGTATTACAAGATGCATGGGTCAAATGTGATGACTGAACTACTGACAAATCATAGCACAATCTAGACTCCACCGACTCCTGTACTTTCGTAAATAGCTAGGTTATAAACAAAAAGCATTACGACATTGAAATAAACCATTTTGAAAAGAAAATAGGAAGTTGTAGGTTCTACAACGTGACCAGGTAATTTCTGTTCAGTAAAAACTCTCTTTAAGTCTCCAAGATGACATAGGGGACTTTTTCCTAATTAAAAAAAAACAAAAACATTCGTCCACCTGAGTGGCATTCAGTTACTCTTCTGAATTTCAGCAAACGTCAGAATCAGTGTTTCCTGAAGAGTTACAGGTTTGAAGAGAGAAAATTCGAAGGAAAGGGATTCAGCAGAGCCATGCCACTAAGGAACAAAATTCCAAGCACAGATCCATATCTAAGATACACAGTCCGATTAACATCAATGCTGTTATTTATGCCTCACTTAAAATAAATCTAACCAATTTTATTTCATTCCAAAAGAGGAAAAACCTTTACCAAAATCACTGCCATTATATGGAAATGTTAAATCAATATTAAACTAAACCCCTGCTGGTAGTAAAATCTACAGAGCTATTAACTACCCAATACTGTGAGAAGACAGGTTAGCAGAGTGAATACAGAAAGTAAAAAGACTACTTTTAAGTGGACAGACAAATTCCACCTGCTTATAAAAACGTATTCCCAATATGACCATAAAACTCAAACATACAATTTACTGTAGTTTTTTCCCCCATTAATACTTTTGCTTTGTAGCTCTAATAACACTTTGCATGTAAGTAGAAGCAGCTTCTCTTACTTGCCTGAATCACTGAGAGGCAGAATAAGAAATGAAAAAAAATTTAAGACACAAAAACATGGCTTTAAATTTAGAAAAAATTGCATGGGTAAATTTGGGACAGATAAACTACCTGAAATAACCATTTTAAGAAACCAGTCAAAACCTAAATGATCACATGCTATGAAAGAAATCGCTGATTACATTGCAAAAGAACAATAATTCTACAATAACTCTGACTTCATACAAATATAGTATCAAAGTTGTATTTTGGTCAGTGATCTTCAAAGGAAAGGACAAGTAGCAACACAACCCTCTGGGTGTCAGCAAAACTGCCAGTGCATTAACAGTTATCAGATGCAGGACCCTACAAAGCTGCAGCCTGCAACACAACTTAGATGACCAAAGCACTGCTGAGGTGCAACACCATCCCTGATTTAATGCCTATCAGAAGCTGATATTAAAATCTAATCTCTGAAAGGACTAAGTGGAGAACAACAAAACCAACAAAAAAAAATTAAAAAAATGTGAAAGAGTGACAGTGAAATAACAGTCAAGAGTATAGAGAAACAGGGGAAAGATCAGAAAACAAGGTGGAGGAGAAGAAACTGGAAAAACATCCCATTGAACAGCACCTTGTCAGGCAGAGAAGTAGCACTGCCTCCAAAAAAAGCCAATTCAGGCTTCAGGAAGTGGCAGGAACAGTGGGAAAGGGCCGACCAACCTGACCTAGAAGAAAAATACGAGAATCAGGGTGTTGACCCTTAGGCTTATAACGTTGAGTCTTCTGTGGGTAGTGACCCCTCAGAATTTGTATCTAAAATGAAACCTTAAGAAAAACAGCTAACAAACCTCTATCTTTTTGTTTAAACACTGTATTATATATAAATACATAAAAATCAAAATCAGAAGAGCTCAGAAATTTTACTCAAACTCACCACTCTTAAAATAGTAACTGTAAATGACTCATGCCCCATGGTTTGCCATGCATGCAATTGCACACTGAAGTCCCTGCCAAGTTTTACAGCTTGGATATTGTACAATCATAGTTTGCTAGCCCACTGTTCTCAGTGATGCTAATGCCACTCGGTTTTTATTAATATTAAATATTGGATTTAGCAGTTGCATAGCAACAGCAGAACATCTTATGTGCAATGCTTGACATTAAAAAAGGCAAATAAGGGAAGTATGAATGTATTCAAAAACTATATTAAAGACCGGCAAAACTGCCATGAAGCTGAGCCCTATTCACCCCCCAAATGCAGAGTGCAATGCAGTAAAGACAGCATAAGCCTTGTGATGTAGTATTCAGTCTTTCAGGACTCCAAAAGAGCAACTGTGTACAGTTAATCATGCATATAATACATTAAAAACAAAATCTTGAAAAAGGAGCTGCCTACTTTTTATAGTATTTTTTCTCTCCATTGTCACTGCTCTTAGAAGCTTGAAAAGAACATTTCTTTTCCCAACGATTGTCCTTTTCCATTTGGCAGATGATATTTACCTGCATTTCAAATGGAACAGAAATTAACATGGCTGCCTCTGCTAAATTCTAGTTTCTATATTTTCATCATCTATATTTCAGTGTCTGACAGTTCACAGCAGCCGAAGAGCAGGGCCAGTGGAAAAGTTGCAGTAATAACAGAATTACAAGGGAGCAAAAGGGACAAAGATCCCAGTATTTTACAGCTTTGTCTTAGATATGCTCCTCACAATTAAAGCAGCCATACTTTTAACCCTTATAATGTTACTCGTGACCTACATAAGGAAAAATGTCTTTTGGGTGTTAGTGAAAGAATTTAGAAAAAACTGTTTTCATATTTTAATAAATACATTTACCCAGTATAAAACTCTTCTCTATCTCAGGAAGCTCTCCAGCCAGTGAACAAGTAGCAAAAAAATCCAAACAAAAAAAAACCCACAAGACAAAACAAACCCAGAAAGAACAAAGAAAACCCTTTTGTATTGAAGCTTGGTGAAAAAACTTTTTAAATGCAGAGACTGCTACTCACTTGGTACTATTTTTCAACTGTTAGCTCTAAAAGTAGTAATTAAGAAACATTATTCTCTAAAATGTCTTCTGACAAAAATCAATTATGAATGTGCCCTTTTTTTTTTTTCCTAAGAGTAACAAGCATAGAAATTAAAACTCAAAAGAAGAGTTAGTTGACTATGCAGTTTTCAGCATGGTCATATTTCACTAGTTTTCTCTCTGCACCTAAGCAGTTTTATTTTCACTTTTTCTGGCATTTTCATTCTTACTTCTGTAGCCAAATATTTTAAATCCTAAATTTAAACCACAATTATGGTTTGTTGGTTAACAGTTTAACTTCAAGCTTTTGTAAAAAAAAAACAAACTAAAAATCTAGTTAGATCCTCATATTAGCTTTTGCCTTAAAACTGAGAGCACTTGTAACAATTAAGTAGCTACCAGGCTCCTTGAGATAACACACTACTAAATAAGCTGAGAGGTCCAAGAGAGGACTTTACTGGCTGATCTCTAGCAATGTGGATTAGCCAAAGACACATTCTCCTCTTTTAAAAAACAGCAATGCAAGATCTTCAGAAGCAGAGAGGGATGCACTTCTGGACTGCCACTGACACAGCACCCAGCATTTCAAACAACGTTTTTTTTCCCTGCAACAGCACAGCTCAAATATATCTTTTAATACTCACTACATAATTCAGTCCTACACACATATCTAGTCAAAGCAGTAAAGCTTGTGTCCCTAAGTAGAAGTCAAATAATTCTGAGGTAGTAAAGAAAGGCTACAAACCCATCTTTACAATTCCATAAATTGTTAAAGAACTCAAAAAATAAAAAAATAAAATAAAATTTAAAAATCAACATAGCAAGAGACAGGAAGGGGAAAAATAAAATCCAACATACATAGTTATCAATTCTTCTGACCTAATCTGTGAATATCAACTTAATCTGTGAATATCAATTTGTAAGCTAGATCTCAGTAGACAAAATAAGTACTAGACAGGGCAGTAGCTTAGTAGACATTGCAGGCTAATTGCCATAGAAAATAAGACAACTGATTATTCAGCATTTATTTATAATAAATAATCAGAATAATACATAGCAATTTGCTCTTTAGAAGAACATCTTCAAAAAAGTTGGAAATTGAGTAAAATCAATTCAGACAATAGTTGTCTACACCATTTGTTTAAATTTATAAACAACACCAAGGGGAAAAAAATCTCATCTACCGAAAAAAACCCAAACAAACACAAAACCAAAACGAAAAACCCAACAAAACCCAAAACCACAATGTGACAGAGTGAAAGCACAGAGGAGACAAAAGGTTGGAAGAGGAGCATGGGGATTCAAAGCAGAGAATATAAATAAAAATTCTTAAATGTGGCACAGGTCAGAGCAGAGATGCACACAGCTTTGAAGTAAGCCCATACACATATTACCAAAAAAAATCTATATGAATATGGTAGTGTATTAACAAGCATTCAACAGAATGGCGTATGATTGTTCAGCAAAATCCATCATAGTGATGTTATTAAACATTTGTAAATTAACGGTCTCAAAATGCCATGAAGTTGTTTGAGTTCTTTTTTTTGCTGTTTTTTTTTTAGTTACTCAAAGAATGTTTGCAGCGGTGTTTAATTACAGAAAGTCTTGGAATACTGAGAGTTCTGATGGGCTGGAAAAAAAAAATCATCCCTTTGAAATGTCAAAACATTAAACAGATGAGTACTAGGGTCTCAACTTGGCAAAGGTTTCTGAAAACAAGAAACAGCTCAGAGGACTACTGAGGAATTAACAGAAAAATAGTGCCAATCAATACGGGCTTACAAAAATTATCTTACTTAATTTGACTTAAAAGAAACTAAACATTTGACTAACAGTAGCAGGATTAATACAATATTTTTAGATTTAGGTAATATTTTTGGGCTGACCCAACAGATTTAGACTAAAACCAGCTGGAAAAACAAACAAACAAAAATCAGCCAGGTTAAAAATGGATTAAGCAGCAGCTCCTGAAACGTTGATGTCAATGGGAAACCACTGCTAGTGAGGTCCATCAGGTACTGGTTATTGGCTCTATGCCATTTAACATTTTAGTTGGTGACTTGGAAGAAAGCAGTTACTAAATTTGTAGGAGACACAAAGACAGAAAGAACAGCAAATAACAAAAGGTCCAGGTCACAGAGGCTGCTTACCAAAGCAAATGCAATTGAACACTACTCCAAAAGGGGGGCCGGAGGGGAATGGAGAAAGCTACAAAACACACATCTAGGAACAGGAAAAACAGCTTCTCAAACACATACCCAGATCCAGCAGCTGAAATTGGAAGCTGATCAAATTCAGACAGACATAAGACACTCTTAATTTTACAAGGGTCCAACTGAAAAAAGAAAAGACATGCACTCCAGGACCAGATCATCGCTTTCCCTACCCTCAGATTCTGGAGGTGTTATTTAGGGAAGGGTGGGCTGGCTGCTAAGATCCGTTCCCCTTGTACTCTCCCCCAGCACTTACGTTCATCATGTTAGGAGTCTCATTAACTAGTAGGAAGCAAGAGCCAACACCATCACATCAGGGTTTTATTGGATTTCTCATGCCTAGATTTTCTGGTCAAGATTGGATATATTTATCCACAGCTATGGGATTTGAAGCAGGAATTAATTCAGAAAAATCCTACAGTCTATGTGTAACACGGGAATTCTGTCTCTTTCAGGACAAAAATCTATTAAACTTGAATGTTTCAGTCACAGGCATCTTAATAGAAAAGCAAGACCAAGCAACAAGGGAGGGGAAAAAAAGTCACAGGACAGTTATTAATATACACCAAGTCTCAGGACATGCATACAATTATAAGTTGTGAATATTCTTTTATTCATACAACAAACTAAAAGAAACTCCCATCCACCTAGGATGAGAGATTTCTTTATCTGAATGCAGCCCAACTACAAGTTAAACCAACTTTCTCTTAGCTTCCCAGGGAACAAAGAAAAAGCTGTGCATCTTCAGCCATTTTTCCAAAGCTTATGCTTCTGTATCCTTGCTAATGAAACTGCACTGCTCAGGGACTTCCTGCAGACATCCCTGCTCCAGAGACAACAGATGCTTTAGTAAATTCCAAAGACTTTCTGGGGACCTTAAATATCAATAACCTGGTTCTGGAAGAGCAATACAAACACACGTATATGAAAGAAAAGAACTAAGGATGTTAAGATAGGTACCATTTAAAAGAAGAACAGGTAGGATCAAGTCCTGTATAACAATACAGAGCTTTTCTATAGCTTTTTTGCACTAGAACACCTTGTGGTGCCAAGACAGAACATGTGGCATCAGTTGCTGAGGTCCCTAACAGGCCCTTGAAACTCAAGAGAAAAATAATTCTTTGGCCTTAGACAAATGCTTTATTCACTACAGAATAATATATCCAGTAAAGAAGTTTCATGTGAAGCAATCAGGAAGCCTACAAGGTACACATTCTGTCAAACAGCCATTTCACTGTTACAACAGTCAGCTGTGAAATCCAAAAAGGGACAAAAAAACAAAGCTACTATGACAGCAGGCAAACACTGTTGATAGAAGGACTTCTATCCATCCATCCTGCAAGGCTTCATTAAAATTCCACTACTGCTCTGTAATTTTAATAAACAAGAAGCAGCTACAGCAGGCCATCCTGACTCTTCTCTCCAAGCATCTCTCACAACCAAGCAATTTCCTTTTCCTCTGAGATCAAGTCTAAGCACATTTTCTCTGATGCAATACCAAACACACAGCAAGGCATTTAAAAGTTAATGAGCTAAGTAGGACAGAAAACCAGCTACTTATCTGAAACAGAATCTGCTTTGCAACAGAAAAGAGCGCTGCCAGATCCCCTAGAAGCAGGTAGATCTCTCACCTCCACAGGGGAAAACGGAGAGGCAAAAAGCAAGTTATCAAGCTGTTTTGCAGTGTGAGAAATGAAACAGGTCTCCCTGTTTTATGTTAGCACTCTTAACTGGAAGATTATCTCACTGTTTACAACTGAAGTCACCCCCAAAAAACCCCAAAGTGAGAATTTATAAAGCTCATTGCTAGAGTAGAGGGTATAGCAAGGCAAAAGGTATAATATGAACCATCTCCTGCTCCCCTCCCACAAGTATTTCTCTCTGTGTGTGATATGATATCAAGAAGAGAAGTACACAAAGGCATGCAACCTTCTTATCTCTAATCAAAAGCCTCAGCAGCAGAATTCAAGACAAGCCAAGGGCTCTCTGCAATGGCTGTCTCAACATAACCTCAAGATACACCAATTGCTCTGGCAGACTGAGCTGTAATCTCCATGTGGATCTGTGGGGGTGGGAAGATCCTGATTTGTAGATACTGCACCACTAATCTGGCTAGTCATTCAAGTCAGTGGTTGTGGGCTTTTGTTTTACATTTTAACTCTACAACAGGAGGTTTCTTGTATGATTATCTGGTTTTCTTCACAGCCAGTCACCACCAATACAGGACCTGACTGGGATCTTCTCATAGAAATACTTGCATTTTATTACATTAGAAAATAAACCAAATAACACAGACATCACAAAATGGCAAAGAATGACAGTGGAGAGTTTCAATAACTACTAACTTTATATGTATACTCGATTGAGTGTATCCTCAGCAAGTTTGCTGATGATACCAAGCTTTGTGGTGTGGTTGACACCCAAGAGGGAAGAACTGCCATCCAGAGGGACTCTGACAGGCTGGAGAGGTGGGGCCAGTGACAACCTCATCAAGTTCAACAAGGCCAAGTGCGGGGTCCTGCACCTGGGTTGGCGCAACCCCAGGCACAAATACAGGCTGGGGGAAGAATGGCTGAAGAGCAGCCCTGAGGAGAAGGACTTGGCGATTTGAAGCTCGACATAAGCAGCCAGTGTGTGCTGGAGCCCAGAGGGCCAATTGTGTCCTGGACTGCTTCAAAAGAAACGTGGCCAGCAGGGTGAGGGAGGTGATTCTGCCCCTCTACTCTGCTCTGGTAAGACCCCACCTGGAATACTGTGTACAGTTCTGGTGTCCTCAGCACAAGAACGATATAGACCTGCTGGAAAGGGTCCAGAGAAGGGCCACCAAGATGATCATAGGCCTGGAGCACCTCTGCTATGAAGACAGGCTGAGAGAGTTGGAGCTGTTCAGCCTAGAGAAGAGAAGGCTATTGGGAGACCCTTATAGTGGCCTTCCAGTGCCTGCAGGGGCCTACAGGAAAGCTGGGAAGGGGCTTTTCATCAGAGGGTAGTGATAGGACAAGGGGTAATGGTTTTAAACTGAGAGAGGGGATATTTAGGTTAGATATTAGGAAGAAATTCTTCACTATAAGGGTGGTAAGGAGCTGGAATGGGTTGCCCAGGGAGTTGTTAATGCCCCATCCCTGGAGGTTTTTAAGGCCAGGTTGGACAAGGTTTTGTGCAACCTGATCTAGGGGTAGGGTTCCCTGCTCATGGCAGGGGGGCTGCAATTTGATGATCCCTTCCAACCTTAATGATTCTATGTATACCTAAAAAGGTCGTTTTTACTTAATAGTAGAATCAGACAAAAATTTTTAAGAAAAAAAAAAACAACCAAGCAAACAAACAAAAAAGCCCCCAAACTTTAACACTAAAAACTGAACTGGTATTTGTTTTTCAGTATATCTGTTCAAATGTAGTGCTCTTATTTGTTCAACCTCCAACTGCTCCAGCAGGCAGCCAGGTACAACTTTTACTGAGAAGAAACTATATCAAGTAGCTATAAAGTTTATGAACAGATTAAAAGAGTCAAAAGCCCAAGACTGAGAGTGCTCAATAGTGCAAAACATCATGGACCAAAAGTTTTTATATAGAGAACCAAACGTTTCTCAAACTTGAGGCAACTTTTTCCATATCCAACAGTGCTGCATTATTCATTGCAGCAAAATAAAAGCTTTGAAACTTTTTTCCTGTTGGAGACAACCTGTTAATGCTTCACTACCAAGCAAAGTTAAGGTAACATTCATTAACTACCAGTGTTTATCCCCATACCCCATGCTCCCATGGCACAAGTATAAGAATCACCTTGCAGTAGACAGAACTGATCCATCTGGAAAATGCCCCCCACAGAAGAGATAGGATTTCCAGCAGCATCAATTCACTGCTCCTCTTTATTTCATGGCCTCAATAATGCTCATACCACTGATCAGCCAGGGTCAGGTGTGCTGCCAGATCAACTTGCCAAAGGTAGGTATCACAGAGGATCAAGACAGTTTAAACCATGGAGGAACCTTACTTTTCCTACAGCAGTTGATTATGTGGAAGCACAGGACCCAGCAATTTCCACCCCAGCCTCAAGCAGTATCTACTGGCATGGTGCAGAAGCATGTTAAAGGTGTTACCTCCCTGCCCTACATCACCGTCTGTCTGCAACACAGAGCCACCTACTGAAACCAGACCAGTTGAAACAGTTGAGCTAAAAAACAGCCCAGAAACGGTAGGGACAAGCTGCTGAATCCACTTAAACAAGGACTGCAAGCAGAAAAAAAACAAACTTCTTTAGTCTAGCAAACCCTTGGAGTATGACTCAGTTTCACCTCCTTGATCACAGGAAGTCAGCTATACATCATCGTTCATTACTGAATTAGGTCAAAAGATTACTCTCTTCTTTTTGGATCTCAAGTTATAAATATCCCTTTAACCATTTCTACAGAGATTTTCAAATCTATCCAGGAGTCTGCAAAGGGGAATGAAAATGTGATCCAACTAAGAAAACTAAATGCAGTTGTATCACCCATCATTGATAACCTGATGATCTTCAAGAAACAGCACTGACCTGTGAAAGTTTATTGAATGTTTCTTAGTCAAGAAGTGAATACACTGAGTGTACTTTTAAGGTAAAAACTGTCAAGAGTGTTTTTATTCTGCTATTCGTGATTGTAAAAGTCTGTGTGATATTAAACAAACCTCCATTATAAGCCATTACATAATTGCCCCAGTGACAAGAAAATGCCTTCTGACTCCAGCTAGCTAACAGCATCTGAAAAAATCTTATGAAATGCAAAGACAGAACATTTATTAAGTCAAGTGATTATTTCACTAAAAAGAAAAAATGAGCAGTATATCTGCATTCTGATTAAGAACCTGAAAGAAGAAAATAAGAATCTAGATTGTGGAAAGCAAGTTGAATCATGACTACAGTAAATATGAAGCCCACTTAATGTTTTGAGAAGGCTTCTCAGAAGCTCTGGAATAATATCCTTAGCCTTTTCAGATGGACTGTTCACTTCTGTCTCAACAGAAAGGATGATCTCTGTGAAATCATTGGGCGATACAGACAGCTACACAAAAATGAAAAGGGTAACTGAAAGCAAGGCAGGGGGCAAAAGTCATCCACCTTAAACAAAAGTCCCCAAAACAGATCAGCACACAGACAGAAATATCTTAACACAGAAAAGCATGAGCACAGAACTCATGCTAGCTACAGGGCAGATTGCAGGAACTGATTGTGAAAGGATATAAAGAAGGCAGAGGTGCTGAATGCCTTCTTTGCCTCTGTCTTTACTCCTGCAGGCTTTCCCCATGAGCCCCAGTTTCATATAGCCCCAGAAGAAGTCAAGATAAAGGAGGAGTTTGCCCAGGTAGATGAGGATTGGGTTAGGGATCAGTTGAGTAACCTGGACATACATAAATCGATGGGTCCGGATGAAATGCATCCAAGGGTGCTGAGGGAGCTGGCGGAGGTCATTGCTAGTCCACTCTCCATCATCTTCGGTAAGTCATGGGTAACAGGAGAGGTGCCTGAGGACTGGAGGATAGCAAATGTCACTCCAGTCTACAAGAAGGGCAAGAAGGAGGACCCGGGTAACTATAGACCGGTCAGCCTCACCTCCATCCCTGGAAAGGTGATGGAACAACTTGTCCTTGGCACTATCTCTAGGCATATCAAGGACATGGGGGTCATCAAGAACAGTCAACATGGTTTTACCAAGGGTAAGTCATGTTTGACTAACCTCATAGCCTTCTATGAGGAAATTACTAGGTGGATAGATGATGGTAGAGCGGTGGATGTGGTCTATCTTGATTTCAGTAAAGCATTTGACACCGTCTCCCACAGCATCCTTGTAGGTAAGTTGATTAAGTATGGGTTTGATGATCAGGCAGTGAGGTGGATCAAGAACTGGTTGAAAGGAAGAAGTCAGAGAGTTGTAGTCAATGGGGCAGAATCTAGTTGGAGGCCTGTGACTAGTGGAGTCGCTCAGGGGTCGGTACTGGGACCGGTGTTGTTCAACATCTTCATCAACAACCTGGATGAGGGTACAGAATGTACCCTCAGCAAGTTTGCTGATGACACTAAGCTGGGAGGAGTGGCTGACACACCAGAAGGCTGTGCTGCCATTCAGAGAGACTTAGACAGGCTGGAGACTTGGGCGGGGAAAAACCTGATGAAGTTCAAGAAGGGCAAGTGTAGAGTTTTGCATTTGGGGAAGAAAAATGTCACGCACCAGTACAGGTTGGGGGCTGACCTGCTGGAGAGCAGTGTAGGTGAAAGGGACCTGGGGGTCCTAGTAGACAGGAGGATGACCATGAGCCAGCAGTGTGCCCTTGTGGCTAAGAAGGCCAATGGCATCCTGGGGTGCATTAGAAAGGGTGTGGTTAGTAGGTCAAGAGAGGTTCTCCTCCCCCTCTATTCTGCATTGGTGAGGCCGCATCTGGAGTATTGTGTCCAGTTCTGGGCCCCTCAGTTCAAGAAGGATAGGGAACTGCTTGAAAGAGTCCAGCGCAGAGCCACAAAGATGATTAAGGGAGTGGAACATCTCCCTTATGAGGAAAGGCTGAGGGAGCTGGGTCTCTTTAGTTTGGAGAAAAGGAGACTGAGGGGTGACCTCATCAATGTTTACAAATACGTAAAGGGTGAGTGTCAATAAGATGGAGTTAAGCTTTTTTCAGTGATGACCAGTGATAGGACAAGGAGTAATGGATACAAATTGGAGCAGAGGAGGTTTAAGGTGAATATCAGAAAAATTTTTTTTACTGTGAGAGTGACAGAGCACTGGAACAGGCTGCCCAGAGAGGTTGTAGAGTCTTCTTCACTGGAGACGTTCAAGACCCGCCTGGATGCATTCCTGTATGATGTACTCTAGGTGACCCTGCTCTGGCAGGGGGGTTGGACTAGATGATCTTTCGAGGTCCCTTCCAACCCCTGTGATTCTATGATTCTATGATTGTCATCACAGAAGTCGCATTTGAGAACTTATCTCAAGTGAGGTCTTCATGAGTCTACAGCACAAGGGGCAAACACAGGGAGCACAGCTAAGCATACCAGCCCCCTCCAGCTTTATGGGCCTTTACACAAAAACAGTATGAAGAGCACAATGGTTCAAAGTAAGCCCACGTAACTCCTGTATACAGCATGGAAGATAGAGCTGTGTTACTGTGGTTATTCTTGTGACAACAGAATTAAATATTAGCAGAAATGTTCTTTCCTATCCTTCATTGACACCTCAGGTTATGCCAATGGACTAAAGCAGATGAAAGCCCGATACTCCTCTGGAAACAGAGAAGCATAAGCACAGCTACTGACAACTTTGTATTAAAGATGGAAGCAGCAAAACAATTTGGTGCTGAAATAAATTGTGGGAACTGAAATTGCCAGATGTGATTACTCGGTGTTGACTAGAAGCAGTGAACATTCTTTAAAAAAAAACTACACAGAGATGCAAGAAACTTGCAGTAAAGAGCTATAATATAGCTTGACCTTTGGGATTTAGTGTAAATTTTCCCAAAAGAGCAAGTGACTGATGAATCCCTCTCCCACTTCTTATGTTAGGTTACGTTTGCCACCATTTCATGTAGCAACTCTTTGACTCTTACTATCCTTTTAGTGTCAGACACATATAATCAATTCCATAGCTGCGAAGCTACAGTGAATCTGGTGTCTACATGTAACTGAGTTATATACACAGTGATTTCAGCTATCATCTTAAAGTCTTCCTCAAGCCAAGCAGTTCTGTGCAGCTCTTTTTCACACTGCCTAGGCTTCTCCATCTCATTTACTCAGAACCTTCTAGGATTCTGGAAGCACAGCATGTCATCAGCCTTTTATAATTAAGGAAGTCAAACATTTAATCCACTGTACTTTGGCTGAGGCCACCCTATTCCCTCACAAGTTTTGTTTTCAGTCTTTGTTGAAGTTCTTTTCTTGAAAGCAGCACCTTTGATCTGAGCTTGAAAGAAGACAGCACACACTTTCTGCATGCTAAGTTTCTCAATGCCATTGAATTACAGCACAATCTCAGAATATGCTCACAGTTAATCAAATTATGGGCTTCTAGTCAAGAAACTCAAATCTGGTACAAAGGCAAACATCTGGAGGTCAGACTTCTAGAACAGCCAGCCTTGCTCCAACTTTAGACTTAGTACCTCAATAAAAGGTCTTAGCAGGCCTGTCGCTGCCTCAGGTCTGCTTAAAGAATTAAATCCCTGTTTAGGTTGTTCAGCATACCTAAAAACAATTATTTGGTGCGAAGTGAAGAAACACTGGGAGAACACTCAGGCTTCTAAGAAACTGTTTACCACAGGTCCATTTTTCAAAATCTGAGTTAAATTCTCCAGGTAATCTACACACATCTTCTCAAGTGTGGCATTAGTGCCCAGTAATAGGACAAGGGGCAATGGGTATAAAGTGGAACACAAGAAGTTTCACCTGAAGAAAATGGAAAACTTCTTTACAGTGAGAGTGACAGGGTACGGGAACAGGCTGCCCAGGGGGGTTGTGGAGTCTCCTTCTCTGGAGATGTTCAAGACCTGCCTGGATGCAGTCATGTCTAATGTGTTCTAGGAAATCCTGCTTTAGCAGGGGGGTTGGACTAGATGATGTCTAGCAGTTCCAACTCAAATAATTCTGTGATTCAACACTGTGTCATATTGCTAATTCACTGGAGGTAAGTATCTGTAACATTCTCTATATGAAGAAACAACAGAAACATGTCACAGTTCTGAGCACTGCTCTGCTAGAAAAGCAGAGCAGGTCACTGTCCACCTACATCCAAAGCAGCTCTTTTTGTAACTTCTGTACAGTCCTTTGAGAGCAAAATCTCAGAAATGTATTTCCTAAGCCATGGCTAGGAATTGCCAGCAGTACTGCCACATAAATAGCAAAATAATTTGATACAAAGCATCCTTCTGCAGGCTACATGCTCATGGTGTGATCCTATGGGATTTAAACTCTAGAGTAGCACTAACAGATACTCAAAAGTTACAAAACAGGTCGATTCCTGTAAGTCTTGGTAAATACCACCTCTTAAGGTAATTTTTTCCATATGGAAATCTTTATACATAAGTTTCTCTAAAAGAAAAAGAATATATCATGCACATGTAATGAACAAAGTATGGCATAAAAAGCAAACAAATTGCATGCAAGAACCATTAATAATAATTTCATGTAAGTGCCTTGTTCACCACTACTGTCAATTTTAGACCTTAAATCCTCTGAAGGTTATTTCAGATATAGCTGACTTTTTAAAAAAAAAACCTGTTTTCAACACCAGAAATGTTTTCAGACTTTAGGAGTATTAGCCTTCTAGAACACACTGTGCTTCAGCAGATTTGATAAAACTGAAATAAACAAGAACACTGAATGAGTCTCAAATTCCCTTGAAAATCTTGTAAGCCACCATAAAAAAAAACTTGCTTTACTATAAGCCCACGGTAATAATACAAGAAGAGGTGAGTGAAGGAATCAGCCACTGAAATGAAATGCAGTAGGAGATCACAGCAAGTGTTGCACAACACTTCCCTAGCACTAGTTCTTCTGAGAACATCTGTCCAAGTAGCTAAGCTAAAGGAGAACTGCAATCTTACCTAGATTTATTACTTGTGTACAGAGCTGGACAGTAGCAATGAAAATCCAAGCAGAGAAACCATAACCAATTACTTTAAAACATTAGCCAAGAAGATCAGCAACAGTTTTAGGGAAAAAAAAAAAAAAGTAAACTGCATGAAGAGACAGCTCCTCCCACTTACAAGAGGAAAACTAAGGCTGCAGAGGAACCTAAAAAATCCACAGCTACACAATGAACATTGCTATCAGCAACAAATTCACTTCAGTAATTTAAACAGTTGCTTATAGTAGTGTTTCAATAAGGAATTTAATTAAATATAGTAGTTGAATACATGAGACACTCCAAGAGGTGGCTGAGCCAAAAATACGTTTTTAAAAATAGCACATTAGATTAATGCTGACTTCTTTATCTCTGCACTGCTAATTACTGCCAGACAATTGCTTACATAACAGAAAACATGCAATATCTCATTTTGTAACAGCTACACAACCACAAAACATATTCTAAAGGAATCTCCATTATCAAATCTGGAAAAATAGTTTAGCATAGGGTTCCTTACAAGTACCTGAGTAACATAACCTGCAATGCAGGGATTAGAAAAACTTCAGTGTGCAATTTTTGTTTTGTTGTTGTTGTAGTTTTTTTGTTAACACTCATTTGATGCAGGTATTTCCATTGATATTTGACCATGTCAAGTATTTAAAAATCTCTCCTAGGGCCTGCGTTCATGCATTCAGAAGTCTGAAGTAGTTTTTCATAAATATCTTGAACACAGTCTAAAGATTTCATATTCTCTGGGATTAACCTACAGTTAATCTTATTAGACAAAAGCCAAGATTTTCAAGAATGAGTTCTACAGCTATAACACTAAATAAGCCTGGTTCTTTTAAAAAGCAGCCCTGAAATTCTTCCTACTCCTGCACCCATTTTAAAATCACCAATAAGCAGTAGTCAGGCTGCAGAAAAACTGTTTCTACCAGCAGGCTTCTGAATATGCATAATGCCAATAAAGCTGATTACATTTCAAAATAATAATCTATGTGCAATTAAGATACTGGCAACATTTTAATGCAAAAAATTGTTTAAATATACTAACATCCTAGTCTTGGGATATCCAGTCAAGCTACGCAAAGAGATGCGTTTGTCCCTTGCATACTCCCAAATGTGGAAGTAGGATCAGAAACTGGATCTGGAAGAAAGGGTAAACAGCATGTTAGTTAAATTCACAGAGGATACTATGTTCGGAGAGGTTGCAAACATTAGTGAAGACAAATACGTAAATGACCTAGAGATAAAATAAAATCAAACAAGTGTGTTTCATGAAAAATAACTTCAAACACTCAATGTAGAGGAAACACAGGGACAGGGGGAGAAAGAGTAAAATGAAAGAAACCTAGAAGCAGCAACAGTGGACAGTCAGCTGAGTATTTGAACTGAAAAACAGTTTATAGTTGCAGAGGCATCAAACAGAGAAGGAAAATTAAAGTTCTTTCAACAGTCTTTGAGCCAGTAACAATAGCCATCTCCTTGCACAATTGCCAGGGACTGAAAAATTCCCCTTCACTCCCAGCAAGTGGAAAGCTCTTCTCAATGGCAAATCAAGTTCTGCAGGAGGTAGGGTTTAATTTTTTTTAAGCAAAGTTAACATACAGTTAGCATAAGCCTACGCAGCAGGTTCTTCCAGTACTTCTGCTGCTCGTGTCTTTGTGCAGAACAGGAGGAAGCTAACAAAATGAATCAATTTTTACAGGTGCAACTCAACCTTGCATTGTTCAAATTTATTCATGTGGTCTTTGAGAAAAGAAACCAGAACAGCTATTTCAACTAGTAACAAAAAAAAAAAGTTACTTTCATGAGAATGGCATCAACTCATCCATCATGGTAGATGTCTGCATTATCCAGCTTTAAGGGCAAAGGCAACAGGAGGAAAGAACTGACTCTACCTTTAGAATGGCTACAAGAGAATCCCAGCAGCCACCTAAGTATAAATGCAGAATTTTCAGTAACCACACATCTTCAAGGATTGTCAAGCCTTTGTTCTTCAGAAATACTTTCAGGCATAAACTAAGAACCATTTATTCTGCTTCATCCCCAGTTAATAGACTAGGCTTATTTTGCAGGGTTTGGTACTCTCAGTCACGAGCCTTCAGTGAGGCAACAATGTGAGGCTTCATACTCAGGACAGTCCACACATCAAAAAGGAAATAAAATAAAAAAACCACAAAACCAACAAAAACCCTTTTAATAGAAGGCATCTTGATGCCTATCATGTTGCTGAATCTTAGGGCAATTTCCAGCATGCAGCTTGTGCTTCAGTTTATGCTTATCATCATCACATGAAAACAGAAGACTGAAGGTTTTCCCTCCTCTTGATATCCTCTAAGCTACATGATTTCCAAAATAAGTCATCCTATGAACATCTACAGCTTCTTCTTGTGGTCTGATGGCAAGAACAAAGCAACAGCTCCTACCAGTCTGCTTTAGCAGAGGCTGGTTAGTCCAGCCTCTTTCAGTGAAGATTCCAATGACAGATTCCCAGGCATTCCTCAAGCCAAAGCCACATGAAATGCAGCTTTCAAGGGTATTGTAGTACCATTTTAAAGTAGTTCAAACTGTAGGGACAATACAGAACTGAGAACCACATCATTTCACTGAAGAACTCAATGCATTTTAGGACAATGTGAGGCTTTGGACATGACAAAATATAATCTTTGCTTTTCTGCACCAAGGGACAAGGGCAAGTACCTATGTAATCTTTTGTCCCTTTTGAAGGATCAGTGCTAGCTTGAAACAAAACTCAGAAACCAACTCCAAATAACTGAATGCAAAGCACACTCCCATGAGCATACCTTTCAGCACTAACAGCAGGTTTTGCACCCCTTCCTTTCTCTGCTCCATCACTCATTCCTATGCCTGCACTCCATCAATTACACTGGCATGGGTTCTTGAGACTGCATAGGGGACAGGATCAGTGATCTTGCTCCCCACCACCCTTTTAAAATTATTTGGGGAAAAAAAAAAAAAAAAAAAGTAGTAACTTCTGAAAGTTCACCTTGCATAGGAATGACTGCTCAGTGTCAAGACAAAGGTTTAACTTGTGCAGAATGCCAATTCCAATAAAGACAAAGCATAAGGAGCCACACAGAGTCTGCCTTAAGCAACACCATCATGAAAAGCATGCCCAGCAAATCCCAGAGCACACCTGCTTAGGAACCAGAAGTGTAGTGACTGCTTAAAAGTCTGTTCAAGAACAGACCATGCACTTGCTCTGATTTGTTATATGTGTAACTGCCCTGGACTCCTTGCAAGTGAAAAAGATGGGAGATGAGTATTGCAGTGAAGATGCTGGAGGATCAAGATCTATTATAACAGAAAAGAACTAGAGTCAACCATACTGTCCTGCACAGGCTTTCACACAGTGTGCTGCTGAAAACAGACAAGACATACAGGAGTAGCCCAGATTCATGTTTCTGCAGGAGAGACCACCCCACAGATCACAAAACTCCAGTGGAACCTAAAGGGATCTACTGCTGAATGAGCAAACAGATGTGTTCTGGGAATGGTTCTTATTCCAGCTGTCTCTCCCAAACATAATGCTGCTCTGACATAACCCTGTCATGCTCCTTGGTTAACCATCAGAGTTGCTGGCTGACAAATCTCAGATTAATTCAGCACAACTGCTGAATGGCCCTTAGCTCTACCTGGTTGTTTGGAAGCAAGCACTATGACAGCTTTCAGCTGTGTGTAAAGGCAAAATCCTTCAACCAGTAACTATGCTGAATATTCCTCCTGACTGGATGACCACATAGAATGCCCAGTCCAGACCTGCTGGACTCACACATCTTGCAATCAACACAGGTATCCCTCTGTGAACGGAACTGCTTCTTGGTGAAAAGGGAAGATACTGAACTAAATCAAGAATGTTTCACAGTGGTCTAGTGTAATCAAGGGTCAAATCCTCAGGAGGTTTTCATGGCTTGAAGCCTTTTGCCTCTGCCGTTCAGGAGAGCATTTTCCCTAAACAAGATGATTCAGCAACAGCTCATCTCTCCTGCTGACATCATAAACCTAAAGGTATATGGTACCCTAGCAGGGATTGTTGTCATCTCCTTAAAGCCCAAATATGCAGATCAACCAGTAAACAGAAACCCTTCCTTTAAGCTAACATACCAAAGAGTGCTGACTCTCATCCGAAAGAAGAATTAAGATTATCATTATGCTGCTGGAACCTGAACCAAGAAATACCTATGAAAAATACTACTAGGGAATATAGAGAGATTCAGCTCTTTTAATCTCTGAAAACCACCTTTTGCTAAGAGGATTCAGTGATGATCCTAATGCCTCCATAAAAGCATCAGTTTCTCTGTAATTTTCTGTTAATTTTATGAAGAACAAACACATTGGCTAGAAGAATTTTTTTCTACTCCCTGGAAACATACTGCAACTTAAGACATTCACTAGCAAGGCAGCATTCATGAGCAGAATGAAACTTGACTGACTCAAGTGCTTCAAAGGAGGGATAACAATTCAACAGCAGAAAAAAGCACGTGCATGTAAAATGTATGATTTTAAAATATACTGTGTAAATTGTTAATTATGAAAAGCAGAGTAATGAGACTCAAAACTCCACAACTCAATTATCCTGAGCTACTACAAGACAGACCATTGCAAACTGAAAGTTGCTGTAAACAGGGAAGTCTGCTCTGCAGCATGTCTTCAGTGTTTTGAAGCTATGACTACTGAATACCTGGCACTTTAATCCATGATAAATCCAAGTCTTCACTGAATGGGCTGATCCCACTCATCCTTCCCTCCCCTCAGATGCTCACTCATCTTGCATTTGCATAGTAACGTGACAAGATAGTTCAGGGATCTGTTTCCTGACCCAAAACCCCATGCATCTACACAAAGCGAGGACACTAGCACAAACGGGGTGGGGTATGATCACCCTTCTCTACAGTATTTAAAATTGACACTAGATTTTAAAATACTGTGTAACCATGGATTGTATTTTTACAAAAAAAATCACTTCCACTGCTATGCACACCCTGGAGGTATATTCTGTTTTCCTGTGGAATCAGGACCTTTCCTGAAGGGTTTTCTATATTCGCCAGCATTAAACAACCATACACTTCCATATTGCTCATTTAGGTTAAATGAAGTAAAATTGTGATTTTTTTCAGGAATTATCATCAGAGTTACTGCCCAAACCTGTATCTACTATAAATACAATGCAAATTCACAGTTTGACGAGATCTGCAGGTGGACTTCAAATTTCTCCAAAGTCAGGGTGAAATGCTTTATGAGAGTTGCTCTAGCATAACCTCTCCACTACTTAAAAGGGAAAAAAAAAAAAGGCTACTGAACACATCCTGTTGCATCTTCTACACACACTAGACATCAAATTTAGGATATATCTACTAAAATAAATACACTTCAATATTTTCCACTAAAATAGGGATATTTTACAGAGAATCAATTCACGCCTTTTCAGAAATCTGACCCTCTACAAGCTTGGCTACATGACTGTCATGCAATATAGTTAAAAAAAAAAGATAGCATAATGTTTAACTATATTCTGGAAAAAGAATAACTCATGGCTCATAAGCCAACAATCATTCTATTAAATATTCATGAGAACTGTTTTCTGATGTTGATTTCCTTAAAAGAAAGGTTCTCAGATTAATGTATCTAGGCAAATATCTATGCTGTCCTAATCCTTAAGTCATTAACCGAAAACAAAAAGCTTTTAGAATAGCTTTTTTTCCCATATAACCATTATTTGAATAAGTTTAAAAACAAAAACAAACCCCAAACAAAAAAACACAGAACTTGCCTACCTTCCCCTGTCAGTCTCTCCCCAAACACTATTCCTCAAGTTTCTCACTAAAACTTTAGTAAGCAAAGGCTTCAAATGATTATGCTTCCTTCTCTCTCATGGGAGATGACAGGTATGTACTTACCTGAAACTGTTTTTTACCTAGAGTGGGAAAGATTGTGTCCATTTCCCAAAAATGCTTTAAGATGTATTAGAAAGACTACTAGAATTTAGTCTGGAAATATATAGCCATTATTTTCCTTCAGATAGATCTATTAGTTATGTTTACTTTCATCCCATAAAAAATAAAATAATAAAATAATAAAAAATCCAACAACCACCAGAAGCAACTATTTAAGGCTATATTTTAATGGAAAAAAATTATTTCATTGCTGTAGCTGACCTTTCATTTTTCTGTCAACTAAACTAGCTATACCATTTAATATGGCACTCACTGCCCACTTAATCCAGATATAGAACAACAAAAACTTGTTAATACTTTGCTTTAGATTCACTTTTCCATCCTTCAGTGGATTCAAACAAGGCAAGTCATTATACAGCTATTAAAGTATTATCTCCTTTCCTAAAAGCATTCTTTGTGGAGTTTGACCCTCATTTATGCTAAATCTAGATTCTCAAAGAGACCTAGTTTTAGAGAGAGATTCATTTGCCTTTACTGGCTCCAAGAGGAAAGACTCTTGGGATATTTCAAGGCTATGATATCCCACTAGCTCATATTCAGCTCTATCTTGCCCTGACCTAACAGGAAGGAGCTACCTGAGTAAATGAACGTGTTACCAAGCAGATTCAAAGTCTGTAGACAAGAATTCTGTGTGTCATTTTGGAAATGAAAGTAAGCCCCCTCTGTGAGACCACCTGAAGCAAAAGATTATATTCCCAAGACCATCTGACTGATTAAGCTTTAGCCCCCAACCCTACATTGAGCACAGACCAACAGCAAACAGTGGACTAGTTATTGCCCTGATAGCCAAAGCCCATTTGCACGCTGGCTACCAAGCTGACAGAAAGCGGAATTTGTCCACAGGAGACCTTCATTTGTCACACCTAGCCACAAGCTGCTCTAGCAGGCACTAATGCCCCTTCACAACCACTGGGAATTAACAGTTTGTAGCTCAGAGGCACAGGACTCCACTTGCATGGATTCCTCCTACACACAGCTAAGGTCCTATGTGCCCTGCTCAACCTAACCTAGGGCTTCTCAATAAAGCCAAGGCTTATTAAACCTCAGCTTCAGAACTCAGCTTACAAAGTGACCCTGATACAGCTGCACTGGCAAAATTATGGGGTAGCAAACCAGTGTTCAGAGCAAGAATTATTTTTGGTTTGTATCACCAAAAGGAACCCAAAACTATGCAATAAATAGAGCACTCTCAACCCTTCAGGTCTGCCAGTACAAACCAGCTCTGAAATTCGCTATCTGCTGCTTACAGGCAGAATCATGAAAACCCTCCGAGGCAGCACCATGGCCTGACAGCAAAGATCTATTTGCCTTAAAGATGAGATCAAAGAATCACTTATATCTTCCATCAAATTTAACACGAATGAACTGTTTCTCCTCCCTTACAAAAATGGAAAGCCCTCCAAGTTCCATATACTAGAAGGACTGTTAGAAATGAACTTTAAGCAGGATTTAGGGTTAGGATGCTGAAATGCCCATGAACATAAGGAGAAGGTGATGGTTTCTTAGGAACTAGTATTTTTGCATAGACTTTTTTTTTTTTTTTTAAGTAGGCTTAGTAGTTTTAGTCCTTGGGGTAAAAAAAAAAAAAGTTTCCAAAAATAACTGCTTACTTTCTGAAGTTTGTGAGGTGTCATCACAAGCGCATTTAGCTGCTAAAGTTCATCAACATGACAGTAAGTGTAGACCAAAGTAGCTGTGATCGACTTCTCCCTACATACCTTCCCCTCCACCATCTCCCATTATATATAAAGCTGCATAAGGCATTTCCTATCCTAGGGACAGGAGAAGTCCTTGGGCTACGAAGGGTTGAGAAAATTTAAAGTCCTATTTGCTATTCTTATTTAGAGTACAGAACTCAGTTCAAAGTACAAGCAGCAAGAAGATATGAATTCAAGATTAGTCACAGGCAAAACAGATGATTTAGGAACAAGAACCAATCTGTTTGTTACATGCAAGGAGCGCAGCCTCCACGGGAAAGTAGACGACAGCTCTGCAACATCTTTAACTTACAAAGTCAATTTTTAATCTAATTTGAAACTGAGTAACTTGTTGAGCAGAGTAACCTCTGAACTCTACATTCAATTTTGAACTGATAGAGCACTGAGTCTGTGACCTCAGCTACGGTTCTAGTAAAGCAGAGTGAGCTGGAAAAGTGGCCAGGAAGGAGACTAGTTGGGCTTCAACACCCAGGAGTGCAGCTTAATGTCCATTCCATACCTTAAACACCTTCTAGTCATTTAATTAATAAATACCTGTTTTCTTGAGACCAGAAAGTTGGTGTGTCTGTTGCTTCAGGGTATCTGCCAAGGCACCACATTGAGAATACACCAGTTTACACTCAAGTCTGTGTGTTCAAAGCTCCCTTTGTAAGGGAGGAGTACTAATGAAATCTTTAGATACAACACAAAATCTATAGCAGGATTTTGTCCTTCACATCAAGGTTCTTGGAAGAAAAAATACAGAAGCTTTGAGTGCAGAGAGTGCAGCACTTAAAACAGACCTACTTAATGCTACTCCAACTTTGTTCCAGAAGTTAGCTTTCAAGCTGAATTTCTCCAGGGTTTATCTCCTGGTGTGAGAAGAGAGATAAAACTCAATCCTAATCTAATAAATTACTAAATATCAGCTTATCCTCCTTAACACTTACAGCCACTTCAGAAAGGAAAAACAGTCCTTGTTTACAAATAATTTAGAGCAGTAATTTTCAAACTGTGGACTCACAAAAAGCAAAAAGACCCCAAGCAATTTAAACTACTCGCAATAGGCTTGTTTTTCCACAGCTGCTTGCCAACTCCAGGTTGAAAACCACAGATTTAAGAGAGCCCTGGCAAAACATAGTTCTTCCCTCAATGAGTTTGGCTTGTTCAAGAAATAAACAGGGCATTCCTGCTGAATTCAAAAGATCACATGCAAAATGAACCTCCACATGGCCTGTCAACTGAGCACTGAAGCTGCTCCCTCCCAAATTGCTGCACATCACTAAAGCAACACTGCAGACATGAGGCCAAGGGATTAGATTTTGTAAAGAGTTTGCAAAAATACTCCTGTAAGATATAATAACCAGGTTCTCACAGTTTCTTACCACACAGTACCAGATTATTACATTTGTATTACTTTGTATCCTTGCATAGGAAGACAAGGAGGACATAAAAGTATATATAAAAAAAACCCCACCAAAACAACCAAGAGGAGTGTGCAGGCAGTAGTTGGATATTTAGTCAGGAATACCAAAAGTGTTACGTTTGCTATAAGTTTGTTCCCCTAGTCTAAGTTCAAATACCCTAAACATTCATTGGAAACATGAAAGTCCTTCCAAGAGGCTTTTCACATTCACAAAGGCTTGGTACACCCACCTTATGCAACTAATTTTAAAGCATGGAGACTCATCTAAGCCTACATATAAGCACTATCTCACACTTAGTTTTTCCCCTCACACTTTTCTGTCCTTTATTGAATCTTGTAATATTTTGAAATACAGTAAGCTACAGTACACAGATGTACAATACCCACTACAGTCAGCTAAAATGTTTCACTGTCAGTTGAACAGGAGTACAATTTTCCAAAGGAAAACATTTAAAACCAGCAAGGGGAATGCCCCTTACTTAGCAGTGAGGTCAATTAGATCAAGAAATAATCATCAAAACAAAAGTGCACAAGTTTTCTCCAAGATAAGTCTTCCTTGCTGCCTATTTTGGAAGTGAAGACTATCAGATGAATGTTTTTCCATGAAAAAATATGCAAGACCTTTGTAAGAAACCCCAAAACAGAGCTTATAGTATCATATAAACTTACATTTCACTAATCACTTCAAAACAGAAAAGGTAGGGATAAGGCAGCTATGCTCTTGTTCTGAAGGATATAAGTGGAATACTTGCTTTAAGAATATTGCTTTTAAGTTTTCTTAGGTCAGAAAAGGAAAGTACCCCCATGCTTTTTTATTCTCTTTCTTTTGCAGAGCAAAATGGAAGTTATTAAGCATTCACTTCTCTAAAACTTTTTCTTCACACAAAGGATACAATGCCATGTTTTCTGAAACACATCTAAGAGATCATGATAAGGCATCACCTAGAAAGCAGCTTTCAACATTTTTGCCACAGTTACAAAACTTAACCCAGGAGATGACCAAACTTTAGACAAGGTCTACTATAACACTATCTTCAGCTTGTTCATGAAAAGGACAAAATTGCCAAATAAGTCAAGAACCAAGCAAGCCAGCTTGCTACCAGCATTTAAGCAAAGGCAGTAAGGTCTAATCACAACCCATTTTGTGTATTCCAATATATTTATATATTTCTTAAGAGGAGCCTAAGACTGCAGGACACAAGGCACAGGCTAAGAGAGGGCTCTTCTGGCCACAAGCCTCCCTGGCTGAAGCATACAAGCACATTGCTCTGGCTATCCCATGATGAAGTTTCAAAACTGACTGACCACATATTAAGAGCAGGGGGAATACGTAACAGCTTTGTGCATATGAATTGCTGCAGAGAGTTCAACACCTGCAGAAGAATGTCCTTGCAAAGAAGGAGGCTGAACTTTAAGAGTCTATGACAGCAGGTAACATAGTAAACTGCTGCCTGTAACATATACACAGTAGCAAAGCAGCACATTGCTAGAGCCTAATGCCTGACACCAGTACATGCTCAGAAGAAACAGGGCAAAGAGCATTACAGTTATGTACTGGCCTGCAAGTATTTGAGTGGGCAATTGCTGGCTGTGAGCTAAAACTTTCACATCCCTTTGTTAGTGTAACTAAAGAAAAAAGAAATAAAGAAATTAAGAATTCTGTAGATGGACTACCTGTTCCTGTTCCTACTCTGACAGTTACTCCACTTTCGAAATAACACCACCACCCTGACCTAGTAGCAGCAGAGGAGGGCGAAAGACCACAGCAGATAAGACTCAGCTACATAATTCTCCAGCTAGATAGTGAAATGCCTGTACTATAAGTGTACACAAAAAGTGATCAAAGAGAACAAGGAAAATCTTCATTAGTAAACTCAACTCAAGAGTTAAGATTGCCTGGTGGCCTCTGATGTCTTTCCACACTGCTGGATTCAGCTTCTGAAAGCTTTCTTTGTTTATGAATACTAGGCTCTTGTCCAGTCCTCTTTTCTCCCTCCCATAAAATATCATGGTCCTCAGGGCATAAGGAACATCCTTTGTCTCCCTGCAAGTCTTCCCTGTGCAGCCACTTTGCCATCGCTTCTGGAAAATTCAACAGGAGTACCATCTTTTCTCTCCTCTGTAAGGGGAAAAATAGATGGAGACATCACCTCATAGAAATTTTACTACATTTTAAATGGTGTCCTGCAGAAATGTTGAAACACCATAACCTACACTTCATCTTCCATGTGTTGGCAGTGTTGATGTGTAGCTTAAATCTCCCACTCATCTTTGAGCACTGAATTTGTCAACTCACCATAAAAGATCACAGAATACTACACAGCACACAAGACAAATTAAATCTGAGGTAAAATTCTCCAAGTAAATAAGAAGGAAGCTGAAGCTTTCATTTGCCAAAAGAAGCTGAGACCACATGGATTTCTTGAAGAGAATAGAGGAAACTCAAGAGGCCTGCAGACATTCTGGGAAGAGATGGTGTAAAGCTGCAACTTAATAATGGAGGTGCTAGACAAGAGCATCCAACATGGTTGAGAAAGCAAAGCCCACAGTTCATTACCAGGAAGAGAGCATGGTATAACCCACAGTGCTTTGAAGAGGAAGAATGAAGCAATCTTCCTATTACTGTAAGTGAACACGATATATGCAGAAATTAGCACTTATTCAGCAAAAGACAACTTGGATTTGTGCATGTGTGACAGTAACAGTCAAATAGCCTTGACTCCTCATTCTCTGCCTCTCCATCCCCTGCAGATGTTGTAGCAAAAAAAAAAATAAATAAAAATTATTGTTTTCCAGTCAGATCTCGTCAGGGAACTGATTCATCAAGCTGCTACACATAGCTGTGGCAGTACAGAGGGGACTATTTAAGCCAGCTTAGACAGCACTGCTGTCAAACATAAGCACAGTCTGTAGTGCAGTTACAAGACAGAAGATGCAAACTAGAAAGGTCCCTGCCTTTGTAGGAGAATGTTGTGTTCGTCCCCTTTCCCTCCACACCATGGATGCGATCCCACCCAGTGCTTCAGATGAGCTCCTCTGCTCATCTCACTCCTAGCTAGGATGACTCTGGTTAGTAACCATGACCAGAATATCAGCTGGTTTTGCAGAGGCTTCTGTCAGTTTAGTAAGAACAAGCACTATCACCAGCTGGCCAGAGGTAGAGCCCACATTGGTTCAACCCATCCATCCAATCCTGCCCTCAGAAAACACTGTATATTTTGTATTTCTCAGAGAATTAGAAATACTCACTCCAGTAACCTCTGAGAACCAAAACATAAATACCTAGGAGGGTGAGGAAGAAGACTGGAAAGTGCCATGTACAATCCTGCAGTAGTGTCCCCTCCAACTCAATCAGCATGACTGGACTATCTTTCTCTATTAAATGCCTGTTTTTCATGAAACCTCTCCTAAACCGACTTTTAGGAAGCACTCTCATTTTTATTTGACATTAGCCATGAAAGAACAAAAGTTCTTAGACATGCACACAAACACACACACAACCCAAGAAAACAAAATGAAAACCAACCAAAAAAAAAAACCAAACCAAAACCCACCACACCTGACTACTTATCTGGATGTCAGATCATAGAGCATTAAGCCATCTAAGTGCTATGCAATAAGAATTCAGACAACTGAGCACAAAGATTGGGATTTTGTATCGCCTATTTATTCTTAATTGAAATGCAGTTATTGTATTTCTGTACATAACAGTATTTAGATTATCATGAATATACAGCAAACTGTCAAAAATGGCTTAAAAAACATGAATAGTCCTTCAGGTACTCTATTAAAATGGTGCTGTACCACAAAGCTGTAAGTCTGTAGTATATATGTCACAATATAAATACTACAAAGATTTTATCTAGGTGGATTTGGACTATTTCCTGCATGCACAGAAAGGATTACTGTAATTCATTTTGAGAACTTCTATTAAAAGTGGATGAACTCTGAATGTCATTCACTTTTTGTTAAAAGCAAAAAAAACTTTGCCTCCTGCAGGATAAACATGTCCCAAGAAGAAAACCTCCCACCTTGCAGTGATAGTTATTACTTCACACAAATTAAAACTATTTTTTTAAAATGCAAAACAAACCAAGCAATTTGGTCTATTCCAAAATTTCATATTGCAGCCACCAGAAGAATTCAAGATGGCATAACACAAAATGATTAGCGATATTTTACTTTTTTAGTATGCTTTTGTTTGGTTGACATCATTCTTGTCAGGATGGAAGCTATTCTTCATTTGCAAATAGGGAAACAAGGGCAAATCTGAAGTGATTTATGGAGAATCCAAAGAGATATTTAAAGCAGATCTAGATTCATCCCCCACAGTTCAACTTCTACCATTCTTCAGATGTATACCATCCTTCCATGCACATTTAAAGCAAAGTTAAATATCAAGCTGTGAATTCCACTCCTTAAAACTAAAGATTTTTATTTTTAAATGACAGCTGCCTCACTTTTTTTTCCTGGCATAAATTTGTCGTAATAGGGCAATTCTCCCTCCCTGTATCTATCCTGCCAACAGGCAAAAGTCTTTGTGTGTAGACCAGATCTTCTCTAACAAGCCTTCAGCTACTATGCTGTGAAGTTTTTGTACAATGGATTTATATTAATAATAATAATATAAAAGCCACAAGCTGCATCTACATTACATGCAGGTTGAAATAAGGCAAACAGTACCATTTGCTGGGGACATGGCTGAGGGCGTATCTAAAACAGATACCAGTTTAGAATAGCACTACATATAAACTTTTCCTTTAGCACAATTTCAGCTTATTAGCTTTTTATTGTTACTTTACATCAGCATCAGGGCTTTAGAAAGCTTTCTCATTTTGGAACACCGAAATACAATCTGCCCTTTGAACCAGAACTATGTTAAACACTTGGAGACACAAGCCTACTTCCAAAACAATGAGATAACACAGCTAACTGTTTGGAAGCAGCAATTAATTCATATCACATACAGACTAGAACTATACCCAAGCAATAATCAAGATAAGAAAATGTAATAAAGATTTCAGAATTATTGAACTGTTATACACTTTCTCTTAATGTTAGCTTCTAATACTTCCTGATGTATCATATTTCTTCCACAGGACCCACACGTTAGTACTAAGTAAGGTCACAGAAGACCACCACCATCCACCAAAGTAGCACACAGAAACAGATGAGGTACTTGGATTGCAGTATTTCATCAGCAACTATCATTTAAAAAAAAAAAAAAAAATTACTTCAGCTCTATTTTACATCTTCAGATTAGAAATTGTATTAGAATGTTACTGGTTTTCCCTTTAAATCATCATTTTGCTCCCAAAACTAGGATGACTGCTGAAGAGAACTAATGCATTCCCTCCCTGCCCCAGGCCCCCAGCACAGGCTGTAATTCAGTAAGGGAGTCTCTCAGAGTGCAGCTAATATTTAACAAAGGGCCAGCCATCACCAGCTAGTAGAAATGCATGCGACCACCTCTAACTATCACTCCAGCAACCACATAGCATTGCAATGTTATTACTGCCTGTACAAAAGGTGTCAGGACAGCTTCCGGGATCTGCTGGTTATCTCCTCCCTCAAACTCAATCTGATCTCATCTACCATTTCCAATTCAGCAAGTGCCTGACCAGCAAGTGCCTGGGAAAGAAAAGAAAGAAGGACTAAATAATAAAATCAGCACATACATTTGTCTCTAGGTATCTGCTTTAGGCCACCAAGACAGATTCTAACACTCAGGGTTGGTACAGTGAGCATATATGTTAGCATCAAATAGTTCTCATCTGGCATATCACGTGTCTAGAATCAGAGTCCTGCCAGGACACCAAGACACTCTGCACCACTCCCAGCTCTCCCCCTGCACTGTAGTTCAACAGCCCAATGCATCTATGTCACTACAAAGAGAGCTTAGAAACCCCTTCCCCATGCTCCCTTCACATCTGGGCCATGGCATGATGCTCCTCAGTTGCATCACTGAACCAATAGAAGTGCCCACTGACCTGACCCCCATCAACAGTACCACCTCCCTCTCCCCAAATAAGGGACTTGAAATGCACCACAAGGAAGGAAGGTTTAAGCCAGATCAGTTCCCTGAGCTACTTCCCACAAAAAGCTGTGCTGGCACAATTGAAGGTGCAACTCTGTGACAGTTCAAGATGATCTTTGTCTCTGCTGCTGTGATCTCACTCTTTTCCTTTCCACCAGCTATGCATTCTCACCCTCTTCCTTGTGCTAGCACTGCTATTCACTTGACCTGACAGTAAGCCAGTTCCAGGAGCTACACTTATCAGAAAATTATTCTCCTTCCCCCCAAATTGTTTTCTGCTAGCATAGCTCCCCTGAATTGGCTCCCTGTGAGCAAAGGTAAAGGAGGTTCTTCAGGTCTCGTGTTTACCTCCTCTTGAGAGCCCAAGTGTAGTTTGACTAACTGTCATGAAGCCACAGTACAACAGAGCAGACTACTGCAGAAGCAAGAGGAGAAAGTGAATTACTGAAGCCATATTTATGGTCAGATGCACTAGTTCAAGCCACAGGCTTTATTTTTTTCAAACTAGCACAGTGTGGTGTTAAGAATGACTTCTAAGGGAATAATGCTAACAAAGAAAATCCCACACACCTCAGGTTTTGTTTCAGAACTCACTATGAACAGATATTTCTGAAGTAAAAAGGATGTTCCCATACTCTGCTTCCCCATATTTATCTATCAGTATTTATTTACAGGAAACAATTCTTAAAGACTTCTACAAACAGCTGAGGTGAAACAGAACATCATTTAAGAGGTTAGCTTCCAAACCTCAAGGAACATTGCCAAAACCCACCTAAAAAGACAACAGAGATGTACTCAGGGAAAGGGGTTAAGATCACAGCATAATTTCAGCTGGATATCCTAGGACAGTGCAATAAACCTTTTATAATTCTATGGAAAAGTATCAAAACCAAAAAAGGTAACAACACATTTATACGACCCAACAATTTATGCAAGATCCATACTAGGAACAGGGCAGGTCCCGAGATCTCATAAAGCTGATCAATTTGAGGTTGAAACTGTTTATGACACTTTGCCACCAAGATAAAAGTCACATAGCATTGTTACACTTTGGACTTTATTTTTTTTTTAATGGTTTTGTACTTTACCTCCAAAAAAATCCCAATCAACTCTGTGCTAAACAGTGTTCACAGAATCTTTTGTTAAGCACACAAGGGACTTTCATAGAGGGAAATCTTTTGGAGGAATAAAACATAAATCAATTTTAAGAATGAGGAAGAGATACAGAAGGGATACAGGAGAAACCAACTTCTCCAGGATCTAGCAATTTAAACGGCTTTAGGGAAGTGGAACAGGGTGTGTACAAATGGGGATAGCTGGGGGGGGGGGGGGGGTGATGGTGTTTGTTTTAAGTTTTAGCACTTAGGATTGCTATGAACTTTAATAATGTAGTGTTTTCCTTGAGTCTGTAGATAACACAAACTTCTCTAGCTACCGAAGATTTTTCCAAAGAGCAGCATAATGAACAGACACAACTCTTGCACTTCACACCAACATAACATTTTCAACAGCAGCTTTGAAACTACTGCTTTCGGTTTGGATTTATTTTTCCTTTATTCCCCCATTTACTTCTCACAGCTACCTGGCAAAACTGAGCAACAGGACAGCAGGACTGAAGGACCAAACAACAAAGCAGCAGGGACTGAGAGGAAGATAAGATGAAATGCTGCAAGTAGGGAATTTAGAAAGGACTAGAACAGGTGATCCCCAGCAGCCAAGGTAAGAGAAGATGAGAAAAGGAGATAGAAGCAAAATAAATCCAGTTCAAGCAGAGGTGGAAGCAAACAAAATATTCTTAATATAGCAAATCTAGAAACAAAATAACAAAATGAAACCCCATAAACTGGATCTAAAAGCATCACTAACTGGTTGGAAAGAAAACCCAGGACTTTCGCGTAGTCTGAGTTTCTGAGCAATGTATTGCCCTTGAATCACTTAACGCTTAAAACAAACTAATTGCCCACATTAATCTGGAGTTAACAAGCACCTAGAGCATGCTTTTATATTACAGAAATTTAAACATTTAAATGAAGCCAAAAATATACAAAGCAGCAGTTGCAACTCCTAGTGTAGCCAAAAATGGTGTTTCAAATCCCTGATAATGAACTAGGATGCTGAGCTAACTGACAATAAGAGGTTTAACTGTGCACACAAGGAAGTAAAGTGAATCTGTGAACGTTATTGCGGATTACCTATGCTGAGCAGTCACTGGCAAATTATGGCCATATTTGCATATTTACAAATAAAATTAGGATTTGTGTTCAATTAAAAGCAGGAGGCCAAACAAGAGGAGATAGACCAGTGTTCTGGTTAGAGATTTTTAAGGTTATACTGGAAGTTCACAGTCTACTGTTGCCAAACCTATGTAACCATCCTTGCAGACACCCACCGCATTCCTGGCCTACAGCTGCTGTTTATGTGTATTTTGGGACCCGTAGAAAAGGCCTCGATTTCTCACTAGGGAAAGAAAAAAAGGGCAAAATCTGTGTTTTGAATGGAGAAAGTTACTGAAGATGAAAGGATGTCGGGGACTTATTTAAAGAAAAAACCCAAGTATTTGATTGCAAGGAGCCTGCACAACAACAAATGCGCACGAGAGCAGAGGAGGGGGGGGGGGGGGGGTGGAAAAGCGGGGGGGAAGGAAAGAAAAGCAATCACACATCCTTTTAACCCCCGCGGCCCCGCGCGGGATTCACGCCGTCAATCCGGCACCCCGATCCACAACTTTCCGCCGGCCCCGCCGCCGCGCTCCCCCCTTCCCGAGCCCCCCGGGGCTGCTCCCGCCGGGGCGCGGGGCGGGCGCTGCCGGCTCCGCGGCCTCCCCCTTCCCTCCCTCCCTCCCGCCTGGCCTCCCGGCGGCGGGCCGGGCCGGGCCGGGCCCGCCTCACCTCCCGCGGCGGCGGATGGGCAGTGACAGGCCGGCCGCTCCCGGCCGCGCCGTCAACAAGTTTGAAGGGGCCGCGGCCGGCCCGGGCGGGGAGGAGCGGGCGCGGCGCTGACAGGGGCCGCACAAAAGGGCAGGGCAGGACCCCCCGCCCGGCTCCCTCCCCGGCGAAGGGCGGGGCCCGGCGCGGCGCCGCTCTCCTCACGGCGGCGGGGGGAGGGGGCGGGCCCGCAGGCCGCGGCGCCGCTCGCCTCCCGGGCCCCCACCCCCACGGCGGAGCCTCCCCCCGCCGCCGCCGCCGCCGCCGCCGCCGCGGGGCCCGGCCCGGCCTCCCCGCCGCGCCGCCGTCCCTCACCTACACAGTGAATGAGCTTGTGTCGCCACGAATCGAGCTGGTGGCGGACGCCGCGCCTCTCGATGGAGCACTGCTGCCGCCCGCACGGGCTCGCCATCTTCTGGGCGGCGGGCGGGGGTGGGGGCGGCGGCGGGCACGGCCGGGGGGGGCAGGGACGGGAAGGAAGGGCCGCGCGCGCCGCGCCGCGCCACGCCCACCCGCCCTCAGCGCCCGCCTCGCCGCGCCGCGCCACGCAGGCGCCGCCGCGCGCCCCGCCCCGCCCCGCCGCGCGCCTGCGCTCGCGCAACGCCGCACGCAGCCCCCCCCTTCCCTCCCCCCACCTCCCGCACGCGCGCACACCCCCGCCGCCCGCACGTGCGGCACCGGCGCACCCCCCCCCCCCCCCCCCCGGGGCGGGGCGCCGGGTCAGCCCCGGCGGGCGCCGCCTGCCGGCGGGGAGCGGGGCCTGAGGGGACGTGGCAGCCCCGGGGGGGTCACCATCCCTGCACCCCTGCGGGGTCTGTCTCAGCCCCCGATGAGACATCCCACCCGTGAGGGATCACCATCCGCTGGAGAGGCGTTCCACCCTGGAGTGACTGTCCCCGAGGGAACGTCCCGCCTCAAAAGAGCCACTGTCTCCCGAGGGGACCCCTGAGGGAATGTCCCACCCCTGAGGGGACATCCCACTCCCAGGGACCGCACAGTTTTCTGTCAGGAAGAGTTAAAATCTTGTCCACTCCCCAGTGTAGTTAAGACCACCAGGTTTATTGGTGGCCGCGATGAAGAGGAAAGACACTTGGCTGTGGTGGCCAAAAGACCTCCGGATACTGATCCTGCAGCACTGACTCCCTGACAAAGCCACCTCCTGTGTTTTAGCAGTGACCAGTTGCCCTTCAGCCTTACACCACAAGAACAGTGTCAGCCGTAAGGGGGTTGATGATGCAACAACACCACTTCTGATGGCAAGCAGCGAGCATGTTGACAGGCAAGGGACAAGGAGTGGTTAGTGCCTGCTGCCTGTGAAGGAAGACAACACTGGCAACAGCTTTCTGGAAGCCCAGTGGGTGAGCTTGGGAAAATGAAATGTTGTAGCCCAAAACCTGCAGCAAGGCCACAGACAAAACCCAGGACTTCTGGCCGTCATTTCCCCACCGTGACCACAGGAGCAATTACCCTCACCTTGCCAAGCCTCACCACGGTCAGGCTGTTTGAAAGCCAGAGAGGTCAAGGCTGGCTGTTTGTGGGAGTAGGATGTCCCAGTAAAATATTTCCTGTGGATATTATAAAGTTTTTAAGCTTTTCAGGGGCAGTCACAGATGCAGTAAGTTGGTTGTCTTATTCAAAAGGAACTCCAAGAGGATCAGAACAGGCTCTTGGTACACACAGGACAGCAATGAGCCTGTCCTACAAAAGGAAACCAGAACAGCTCAGTTTGGCTAGTCCAGCAAAAGGAAAGCAAAACCAAGGTATGAGTGTTCTGCCAGTGTGCCAGGGAAGCTCCAGTGGGGAAAGGGTGTAAATTTCAAGGAAGGGACAAAGCTACCTGAAGCCAAATGATAGCGTAAGTACAGATTATTAATTGGTTCTTTTCCTGTGGAGAAGGTCAGAGAGTGATTTCTAACTGTAGCAGGTGGAACTTCCCAGAGCAGAGAGAACCAGAGTAGCAAGAGGCAAGAAACCTGTTTCAAGATGCAGCTTCCTTGTGAAGAGGGCAATATGTAGCTTGTTTCATGAGTGGAGAAGCCAGGTTTAGAAACCAGGGAATCCCAGTTCTGGTTTGAAAGTCATTAGAGGTGATAAGAAGGAACAAAGTCATGACTTGTGGAGAATTTATCTGCTACAAACAGCAGAAAAGTTCTTTGGGCAACTCTGCTCAGGAGTGATCCCCTTAGCTGCACCTCACTCCAGTTACAGGTGTTAAACTGGTCTTCTTTCCACCTCTATTTCGGTGTGATGAGCTATTGAACTTCATGTGTCTTCACTCCTAACACACCAGTGTTCCGTGTTCCTCAATCCACTTGCATCCAGGCAGCACTGAAGTGCTCTTTTAAGCATCTTTTCTTAGCCTTCCCCCTAACACCAGTCTTTACACAGCCTCCACATGGCCCTCCTTTTCCTAGGGTGGACAAGATCAATTTTTGTAGACCCTCCTTCTGTGGCAGTTTGACTATTGCCCAGATGGTATTAGCTGTCCTTCAGACCTCCTGGTGGGTTCTGCACATACTTTCCTTGAGCAAGCACAAAGAGAATTATGTATTCTTTTCCACAAAGCACGCCCACTCTCTGGAGAAAGTACCTTGCCTGAAAGTCACATCCTACACCTTTGAGTCATGAGCCTTGGTTGCTTTAACTCTTCTGGCTGTGCCCTGCAGCTCTATCACCTGCCCTGTGGCTGGAGGTTAGTGGTCCCACAGCAGAGCTAGCAGGAAGGAACTGTGCACTGGCTGGCACATCTTGCTGTGGTTTTGTTGTCTCTAATCTTGAACCCCCCAGCACTTAATACAGAGTTACAGTTTTGTTGTTCTCTTTTTTGCAATCCTTTGTTCCTAAGCTGATGTTTAGATAGCAAACTCTCAGAGATAGCCCCACTTGTCTATTCTGTGCTGGTGTAGCACCTACCAAAAAGCTTCTGATCTCCATCTGGGACATGTATGAGGTAAAACAGTCAGTAAGTGAGTATGATTATTAACTCATTTCCATACCCTGCTGCCCACCCCAGGGTTAATCAAGACTCTTAGTGTGATAACAACAATTTGGATTTCTTACCCACTGCCAAAGCAGAAGAAGATGAGGAAAGCATGGACCAGAGGATCCAGTACATAAGGCAGGAGAAAGTGCTTGAGAGCTAAAGGAAGGGAATGGTCCTGTAATCTAAAAAGCTTTTCATTCCACAGGCCTCCTGTGAAGAAGGGCAAACAGAGAGAGAGGCCCATTTGAAAAAAGGGCAGCAACATCTGGAATCGCCAGTTAAAACTTTCGTGTTCAGAGGGGTGGAGAAGGGTGTAAAGAACAGTGAGGCTGGCCTCAGGACACACAGGAAGAGCGACAGCTAAGTGAGCAATCCCCAGCATCCCAATGCAATGGCAAATCAGACTTGATCCCAGAAGTAGGCTGGACCAGGTCTGATACATGAAAGCCTGCACCATGCTGCCACCAACACCACTGAACAGTTTTTTTCTAAGCAAAATGGATCCACCATTTTCTTGGCCAACACCATCAGCAGGCCGCAGCAGCCACTCCGCCCGCTCCTACAAACATCTCAGCACAAACTCTCTAGCTGGGACAGAGCTTCAGCCTCCCCCTGCTTCCCCACCAGCCATGAGACTTGATGCAGTGGGAGTTTTTTTCCCCATTTCACAGTGGTTCCCCTTTGATGTTAATTGTTTGCAGGCAAAGCTTAGTAGAGAGCATAGCTGTTCTCTGGTTCATCTGCTGGTTACTACTGAGCTGCCCAGACCAGTGGAGGAAAGGCTTTGATGTTAATGAGCTGCAGACAATTTCACTTAACACCAAGCAGGGCCTGGCATCTCAAAGGTAAAACTTTCAAGGCAGATTCTACGGCAAATCTCTCCAACATCCATTTTGCTATAGGAACAGAAAATACATAGAAAGACATAGAAAGCAGAAACCTGTCTTCTCACCCAGTCTTGCACCGTGCCCTTTATTTTTACAGCCCCAGAGATGCCAGAGGCAGGGAAGTAGGAGGAATAAAAAACGGCCCCATTGAATCAGATGGTCTTTATGGGATAGAGTGGAAGCATGATTTACTCACACACACTGCCTGTAAACTGCTCACCTCTCTGGTCCTGCAGTCTGAAAACATGGAAATAGGAGAAGGGGACACTACAAATTGCTGATCTGGTTCCGGTGTGGCTGGTGCTCGCAGAAAGCCCATTCCGAAAGTGGCACCTTTAGCACAGCAGATGTCTGAGTGAAATGGGCAAGCTGCAGTGAAGTGAGACTGTCCTCTTTCTTAAGTGGATTTGCCAGTGAAACACTTTTCTGTAGGTCTGCTACAGGCAGCAGCACACTGCCAAGTGCATGCAAACCCATGGGCCAGCGAAGGGTCCCCTCAGAGGCAGGGGACAAAAGAGCACATAGATGTGTGGCAGCTTCCCTGGGTTCAGTCAGCCTTTCTCATGTACCACCAACAAGGAGGTTGGGATTCCTCTTGAGGGTAGCAGGTAGCACCTCATGTGCTTGAGGGAGAGCCCAAATTAGGCAGCGCTCCTGCTGTGGAGAGATGGTGTGGGAAGCAGAAAAAGGCAAAAAAGAAATCTGCCCATTGGAAATCTGCCCAGAGAGGCTGTCCCACCCCTGAAGTGTTCAAGGCCAGGATGGACAGGGCTTTGAGCAACCTGGTCTTGTGGAAAGTGTCCCTGTCCATGCAGAGTTGGAACTAGGTGACATTTAAGGTCCCTTTCAACCCAAAGCATCCTGTGATTCTATAAATGTGGGGTGCCACATAGGCAAGCAGTATTTGAATCCCAAGTATGAACAAAGCCAAGTCACAAAAAAGGCACACATTCAGTTTTGTAATCCTCAGCCAGTCATCAGCAAATTGTTTTTACCGTATAGCACAAACTCTCCTTCTGTCCACACACTGTGAGCTTCTGAATGAAGCAGCAGCCACCCAGTCCTCTGGGGAGCCCCAGCCAAGCAGAACCAAATGCAAGCTATGTCCCATCAAGTAGAGCAAAAAATGAGATCTCACTGAAGGTTAAAGAGAAACATGTTGTCTTCTGAGGTATCTGGCTTAATTCCAATACATTACCTTTATCAAATTACTTATAGTAATAAAAGAGATATTACATTCTCAGTTTTCTTGCCAGGACAGGATTGTTCCCTGCAGCAATCTTTGGATTACAAAGGTAATATAATGCAAGCAAAGACCAAATGCTTGTCCCAGGTCCATTCCAAGGAGGAGCTCACACAAATGTGAACTGAACATCCTAACACTGAAATAAAACCTAACAAAGCAGTTAGGGTTTTTTGCCTGGAATTAAGAAAAAGAAAGTTACATCATAGAGGAGACCATGACTGATGACAGGCCAAGGAGACAACACTGCACTTCGGAAAGTCTACCCGAGTCAATGGGAAGAGGTACAAAATTAACCTTTGACAACGCATTCAGCGTTTGCTGTGCAGCAAAAGTCAGTCCCAAAAATCACTCAACCCAAGCAAAGCTCGTGTGCCGTATTTTGACACTATAGATGTAACTGCACCTCCAAAGTCCTGCAAGAGATGAGAAAGCAGATGAGAGGCGGTCAAGTTGAGGACAGCACAGAGTGATGCACACCATGATCCGTGGACAGTGGGAAAGGAAAGATTGGGATCTACACTGCTTGGCAGTGGTCTGCAAAGCACCATAGAGTGCATGCAGGATGGACGAAGAGGGCAGCAATCAGATCCCTTTTTCAGAGGGTGTGCAAGAGCAGCTTCACTAGAGATGGACAGACTATTAGCCTGAAAGCAAGAGAGATATTAAGTAAGTTTAGGACAGATTTCAGAGCATAAGACAATGTGTTGCAAGGAATTGTAATATTAATGTAAACAGAAAGCAACAGATTTGGAAGGTAGACAGAAGCAATCTGGGGTTTACAACAGAGAGTTCATCTCCATTAAAGAAACAGGAAATCTTGCACGCAGCAAGATGAGCAGTAGGTCAACCTGCAATTATTTTGAGAGCATAGGAGACATTCACCTAAAACCAGGATAGAGCTGAAACAGCCAAGCTGTCTGCACCAAATTTGACTTGAGATAGCTGTTTTGTCTTTATCAGAGTCTCAGGATGGGTTTAAAGACAAACAAAAATATCAAGAATAGGGATATTTTAGGAAGATAATAGATAAAACCCTTCATTAACACACAGATGCCCTCCAAATCCAAATAAAGACACACACAACCCTCAAGATGAGAGTTGCTGATGAATACAACACTGAGTATTTTTCCACCCTGGATGTGTCCACAAGGTTTTGCAACTGCCCTTGGCAGAGCAAAGCATGAGATTGCAAGATACATTTTCCTTCGGCTGTTGCTGAGGCTGTGTCTGGCTCCTGCCACGACCCAGAGGAAGGGAGACTGTTCTGTTCTGTGTGATTTGCTCCAGTACCACTGTCCCTTGCACATTCTAAGCACTTCTCCTCTGTACAACACACACATCTGCACGAGGCAGCACAGCTGGTCATACGTGTGAGAGATGGATGAGCCATTTTGCTGCTAAAGGAACAGTCAACCACTAGGTTCTGCTTTTCCCCCACTTGAGGGGAGAGGGTCAGATACCCCTTGTCAGTGTCAGTGCTCACTGTCAGGAAATTGGCAGGAACTTAATCAGCTTAGGTCTGATTCAGTAAAATTTGCAAGAATGGTGGCAATATCTGTATAGTTCCAAATCTCTTAGCAGGGTGATTAGCAGACAACATGGTCTTGTGCGTGTCAATTCATTAAGGAGCTTGGCCAAAACCACAAATGCTACAGAAACAGGAGAGAAGCAAGGGGAACAGGCAGTTGCACCTTACCAGCAACCTGACTGCTGCAGTGTCCTCAGAATGAAGGTTACAAAGAGCTGGAGAACTTCAAGTTACTCATGAAAGAGCCCCAGACCTGAAATACTGCAACAATAGAGGCAGCACTCAAGAATGGCTTCAGATGTTGGTGTCCTATTCTCTCAACCACATTCAAAACTACACTCAGTGTTAAACATGTTTGCAGTTGGTGCGAAGATGTGAGGGAGGTGCTGGAGGCTCAGTGACAGATGATTAATTTGCCCAGTAACTTTAAAGCCTTTCATATATTAAACACTGAATGATTTGATGCAGTGTACAACCTTCTGCTTAAGCTGGCCGTGGTAAACAGAAATGAAAAGTGGCACATGTAATCTCAGTTTCTGAATAAAGATTGAGAAAATTAGGGAATTATTACCATACCCACTAGAACAAGAACTCCAGTATGGGTATGAAAAGCTGAATGTTTTTGTACACAGACAGCTGACCTTAACCCACAATGACCATAAAATGCTTCTTGCAGAAGACAATGGGAGCACATGAAGCTAGAAAATATTTCTGTGTTTCTTCAAGGTGATAAGAGTTTCCTTTTCAGTTACAAAATGTACATTCACCAAACTGAAAAAGGAGCTGGTAAAGGAAGACATTTTCATGGTGCAAAGCTTGGAGCTAGGCATTGAACATGTGAATTTAAAAAAAAAAAAAAAGATGCAAGAACAACCAAAAACTCAAGTCTCATTTCAGTAGGAAGATGATTGCCAAAGCAGGAGCTGGAGATGTGAAGTCACAAAAGATTATCATTGCTACTAGCACAGTATTTGTCCAAGTTTCAGAAAGACAAAAAAAAAAAAAGGCAAAAATTAATGGAAAAAAGATAAAATAAAAATACATTTAAAGAAAAAAAAAAAAAGAGCACCTGGGATTTTGTTTAAACTACCAGAGAACCATTATGTATTGACATGTGTCTAAGTAATACTGAGCATATACTATTGACCACCTGATTAGGATACTGGAATGAAAAACAGCTGGAGGACTTTAAGAGGTTGTCAGGGGAGAAAACATAATGATAATGGGAGATATTAATTACCACAATACAGACCAGGTAGGTACCTTGTCAAAGAATGATGCAAAGACTGTATTTTTAGCCCTCATAAATGAATAGTTCTTAGAATGACCACTCAGAAGATCCAAGTGGAGGATGAACTCTTGATTTAGTCACAAGTAGTACATATGAGGGAGTTTGAAATGTAATAGTGAACAGTCACTTTGTCATAATGAACATGCTGTGCTCAAATTCAATATTACTGGAGGAGAGGAAGAAGCAACACAGTACACTCCAGTGCAACGTAACTTAAAAGGAAGATGAGCACATTCTCTTTCAAAAGGGAATAAGTATAAAATTCAGGAGAGTAATTAAGAATTCTAAAGTAGCTGATGAAAGGACAAGAAGCTTGCAATGACTTTGAGACCTCATATTTAAAGCTTTAAATATGCTACCATTCAAAATGTGCTAACAAAAATAATATGTCCAAGCATGGCACAGTTAAACAACTGAGCAAAGAAGACATTTAGAAGTACAAACACAGCCCTCAGAAAGTGTAAGTTATGGCCAAAGAAGAAATAGAGAAAATCACAAATTCTGCCAAGTGAAATAGAAACAAAACCAAAAAACCCCAACACATTCACATTTAGGCAAGCCCAAATAGTTTGTGAACAGCAGCTTGCTAAAACCATGAAGATTACTAATAAAAGCACATTTTACACAGTAGGTGAAAGCCTACAGGGATTCAAGTGTCCAGCAACAAGCTTTAAGAGAACAGTCAAGAAAAATGACCTTGACCAGAGGCTACTGTCACCACACACAGTCGGGCACATCCAAACGTGTTTTGCTTGGTACTTGAGTATCCTGCACTGCTTCCCAGGCAGCTGCAGTTTAGTCAGAATGCATATGTGTATAATTTCCACTGAAGTTTGGGTTCAGCCTTGTAATTGCCCCACTTCATGAAGTGTTTTTCCAGCAGGCTGAAGAAAATACTGCTGAAATAATCAGGTGGTGACTGGTGGTTTCATACTGGATGTCAGTCCCTGTTAACTTACAGACATTTTGTTAACAGATTACTCCAAAGTGAATAGTCAAATGGGAAGCACCAGAGCCTGAGGAATTAGCCACTAGTCAAAGCACCACGAGACAGAGGCAAGAAAGACAAAACTAACCCCAGTTTGTGGTTTGAGAGGGGGGTTACTGCTTCACCAACCTTGCTCTCATATGGAGATGTTTAGAGATGTTGATAGAGATGGGGATTAGGAGAGCAGCTGTCCATAGCAGTAAGTGGTGTTGGCTGCTGTCACCTCTTTTCCCAGTTGCTATTGACACTCCAGAGATAATGTCCTGCTCTGACCTATTCCTTTTATCCAGGCCATTAATAGCATTACATTCCCTGGAGTCTGCCACCACCAGCATCTGGAGAACTCTGACTTATTCATTTTCCTTCAGTGGCAGTTACAACCCATAACTATACATCATGCAGGACTCTTCACTCCCACAAGATTGTACAGAGCAGTCTTCTTCACTGGTGAAGAGGGACTGAAGTGAGGTTCAGCTGTCCAGTAGCCAAGCTTCAAAGCCTGTAGAAGCCAAAAAATAGTCTGAACCACTTCCTTAGGAGTTGTACCATGCATGTCCCCAAAGGTTATGATCTTCTGTTATACCCTTAATGTGTAGCCTTTTATTTAGCCATCAGTATTTTGCCTACATGCTAAGGGTAACCCCAGGTCTCGAAAGTTCTGATTCACAGATATTGCCCAGTCTGCACATCTTCATTGCACAGCATCAAAAATGTCCTGTGTGCACTTTACAAGACCTTTGATGGACCACAGACATCTTACTTGTTAGCCTTATCAAGCCATTTGAGTGACACTGTCAGGTATGCCCACTCTTGGTCTGCATGGCTAGAGCTGTTCACTTCCTGCTTTCTAAGCCTGTGTACCATTGATCCAGTGAACAAGTGGTATATGGGAATCCCTCTGCCCTGAGGTACTTGAAGAAGAGCTTATTTATTTAGGGGAAAGTTCCAACTGTCTCTAGGTAACAGAGAAAGTGTATTTTCTTCTGCTTCCCTGCATACATCCTACCTCTAAAAATAAACAATTTAAGGATGCAGTTTCCAATACTCACCAGTTCACCTGGGAACAGAGCTTGTACACAATATTGATATCATACACAGTTTCAAAACCTAGTAACTCACCCATTGACTAAGCCTTCTAGATACATTCAATTAACCTTGCTTAGTTTTTTTCACATGGACTTCTGGGTCTCCCTTGAGGTGTTAAATCAATTTTCAGTTGTCACCTAACCAGAATCTTTGGAGCTTAAACCAGAAACACCATGTCCTTTATTTCCCTCATCCATTCCTGGTACAAGTTCCTCTAAAATTTTGTGACAGCCTGTGGTAGCTGATTTTGTAGCCTTCTCCTTAAGTTCTGCTATTTGCTGTGGTCACATCAGGCAAGCCAGAATTTTGGCAAACTGGCAATATAATGAGCCAGAGGATGGTGCACCCCAGCATGTGCTGGCATGCTCAGTGGGATGCCTGGCACAAGACCACAGAGGTAAGCACATGTGGAAACTGGCTCAGACCACTCAGCTAGCAGGAGGGGAGCAGAAAGTTGTGAAGCACTGTGAGCAAAACAGGTTGTTCTAAGGACACAAAAGGGGGTGACATGGATAAGATATATCTTGAGGAGGTGTGAGAAAGGGTGGTAAAAAAGGGCCCTGCACAGGTATTCTCAGAGATTGGCTAAAGATGCAGCAGATGCAGGCTTGAGTAGAAACTGTGCCACCTCTAGGGCTGCAAGAGGAATAAACAGCAAAAATTGCACAATTATAGGAGTCTTCAATTTCCCAGTGAATGCCAGGCCACAAACAGCATCAGAACAGCTGGGCTCAGGTATCCTCTGACAAGACAGAAAGCAAATGTCCTTATCAGTTCATTGTAACGTAAAACACAACATTATTCCAGATGTGGTTTTAGTGATTGTTGAGGTTGCTCTGTCAGTCAGGCAAGAGCTGCAAGCACTCAGTGTAGGCAGAACCTGCAAGGAAAGGGGTGGAGGGAGAGGAGACATGAGCCAGCTGTGGTCAAAACCCAAAAGTGGGATTTACTGTTTCAGTAAAGGTGATTAGGGGAACACAGGGAGTGATAAGATACTTAATGAAACAGGAAGAGGGTGATAGAAATTATACTTAGATGAGGCTGCCCGTTTCTTAGATTAAGGTGCTCAGTTCAGAGTTAAAGATGATGCACTATGAACCAGGAGGAACTGCTGCTGAAGGTGAAGATGAATCCCAAGGTTGGTAAGGAGATACAGGAGAGACTGTATCAAGATGCATCAAAAACAAGCATGACCAGGCTGTGGGAAGGATATTAACCATGTATCTTGGGAATAAAATTCAGGTTAGAAAATCCATTGGCAATTTCAGAAGAGCCAAGTGCAAGCTTCCAAAATGCAGAGGCAGCACAAGGTTGGGAGGGACTATAAATGCTGAAGGAAGTAGTTCCTCATAGAGGAAGAAGAAGAGGACCTTGAGCTTGGTCAAGGGATGGGGAAAGTAGGATGAAACATAATAGCAGAAAGGGCAAACTGAAATACTTGAGGACCACCAGGAAGGACATCTGCTATAAACTGATGAAATGGAGGCACTGAAGGAATAAAAAGACCTTACTGCACTGAAGGATGAATATGAAGCAGCAGTGTGAAGCTGCTGTGAAAAAGGAATGGCATGATGCTGGGATGCATCAGACTAGTTATTTTTAGCAGAAACAGAAACATTATTGCTGTTACACAAGGCATCGTGAGGCTTCTTCCAGAATTCCTTGTGGCTCTGCATCCAGGAAGGATAAATCACCACTGCACAGAGAAAAAATATTTGGATGCTGAGACAAACAAGCACCAGATGATGAAGATCTGCTAGAAGAGTTTGGCTTGTTCTGGTCAGACAGAGACTAAGAGGAGACAAATCTATTTCTGAAGAACCACTGAAAGAAAATTGTAAATAAAAAAATGTTAAGAAAATCTTTAGAAATTCTTTAAGGCATACTACAGTGGCACAAAATAATGAATAAGTTTAGATGGTGAATTGGAGAGTTTCTAACACTACCAGAAGTGAAGTTCTAGACCACCCTTCCAAGAAGGGTAATGGAGCAGAGAAACACAGATCAATTTAAATTACAGTTTTATCAAACTCTCTCCATAAACTTCTAAATGGAGATGCTCTGGAGATGAGCAGTTCAGCCTGAGACACAGCTCTTGGCTGGCCAAGGAGTCAGCAGAGCTAAGTTTGCTTCGAGAAGGTGCTGCTTCAAACCCAGGCTTCCAGGTTTCTGCTGGTCACTGTGAAGATGAAGAATAAACAATATTCCCCCTTAATTCACTTCTAAAGGTTCTCCTTCTTACGAAGCACTTAAGACAAGCTTTGCACTTCATGCATTGGTGCTCCCAGCATTACAGTCCCAGAGGTCTGCTCACACATTAGGCTTAATGCTATTGCCAGATTAGGGTCAGGAGGGAATTTTCCTGGACTGGTAGAAGAATTGTGATTGCATTTTTTGTGTGGTTTGGAGATTTTGGGGTAAATTTTTGTGTGTGTGTGCTTCTCCAAGTTCACGTCTATTCCCTAGATCCTATGTAATTTTTTTCATAAATTCTCTGCCATCATCAGGCTGCAGACCTGATGTTCCCTTAATCTCTTTGCTTGCTTCCTGTGGCATGTTATAGCTGCAGCTTTTTTGCTGAGAGAATTCAAGGAACATTTGCAGTGCCTGGTTGGTATGGTGAATGGAGCAAGTGTCTGGTTGAGAGGCAACCACAGAACATTCACTGCATCTTTACTCACAACTACAGGACACTTGACAACAAGGTGACCCTGGAGGACAGTTCTGATGTGAACACAAGTGCACAGGATGACTGCAAAAGCAGCTGTAAGAGGGAACATGGGAATTAACCCAGGCTCTCAGCTGTACAAGCACAGATTTAAAGCACGCACAACTGCTGGCTGGCCTCCAGGGCTTGCTTGCAGGCAGGCAGGGATTTGGGACAATGGATGTATAAAAGAGCAGAGTGAGGAAGCCCCAAACCTGCAGGCTCTCCGTGGTGTAGAGGGACAAGCATCTGACTCAGCTGTCAGGGACTCCTCTGACCCAGGATTTCCAGTGATCCCAGCACCAAACTCCCATGGCCCCTCTCTGCAGGTACCGTAAGGTGGGTACCCCTGTGAAGCTGCCAGTGCAGGAGGCCCAGGCCATGACACAGCAACAGCCTCTGCTTTGGGTCAGGATCTCTGAGCTGACCCACCCTGAATCTCAAGGGCTGGCGGTCCCAAAGAGGGGGTCGGGTGCAAACAGCAAGGAGCATTGTAGAGCCAGGTTAGTGCCTGGCACCTCTCCCCATGGCCGTCCCTGTCAGCTTTCAGGATGAGCATGTCAAACATATTATGTTGGATCTGAAGTGTAGAAGGTGCTGCCATCTGACTTTTCTGTTAGCTCTCTGCCTTTTTCCACATGGTGTCCAAACAATCTTTTGCAAAGAGAAAAAAAATTATTCCTGTGTATTTGCAACAACTCAACTGAAGCACTTGTGGTCCCTGAGACCAACACCAACCCCAGGTCACATCAGGTCACCCAATTACTGCAATTCCCCTTGCTCTAGTGAGAACGTTATACCATGTCACCAAGATCACAGCCACTCCAGACCCAGGCACAAGCCCCTCATCTTCCAAGTTTTACCCATGATGAAGGGCCACTCTGGATGTCCTTTTAGCTGCTTTCTAGCTTGCAGATCATGTTCAGGACATACTGATGCAAGAAAGAATGTGGAGGGAAAGGGAGAAGGAAGGCATGAAATCAGCATCAGTCCCTTGGAAGTTTGTTCCAGCAGAAGGGCACAACAGCAGGGCCTAGTGCATGGTTAGGGACAACCACAAAAAAGTGGAGTCTGCAGCAGGAGCAGAAGGGGAAAGGTTGAAAGTGCAACAGAGAGAAAACCCCAGCTCTGCTTAGTGACCTGCTGCGTAGTCCCCGGCCATGGGCTGCTGCAGCTCAGAGCAGAGCCTCTCGGGCAGGCAGCAAAGGATGCTGAAGGATGCTGTGACTTGTAGGAAGAAAGTTGGCTGTCCTACATGCACTGTGTGCCTTGGGTGAAGTGGATTTGCTTCCAGGAGACTCCCCTCAGGAGATGGGCTCCCTACAAAGCCCCAGCTCTGGCAAGGGAAACCCCCATGGGTACTGGTGACGCCAGCACATCAAAGGCTGTGCATGAGCTGCAACCCAGCCTCTTCCAAAGGCCACCTGCAAGCCAAGGGGGACTGTTCTGGGCCAGCCACACAGTCACCAGCAGGACTTACCTACTGGTGTGCACAGAAGAGTCAAGGCATGGCTCTGCCATGGGAGCTTCAGGTCCAAACTCCTAAAAGGGGCTGTCTGCAGTGCAACAGGCTGATCCAGCTAACATGGGGGAGGCACACATAGCTGCCATCCGTCAAGCCAGAGGCCAGCCACACAGGCAACAACTCCATCAAGAGCCAAAGACGGGCACATCCCACCTGTGTTAGAGCTCATCCATGCTGTCCTGCCAGGACTCACCTCTGCAGCTGCAGGTCTGAGTGAGAAATGTGCTCCAAGTGCTGCTCCTCACTGCTGTCCCTTGATCCTCTCCAGACAGCTCCCACCACACTTTCAGAGCTGGCTGTGCACTGCTTCCCACTCTCCTGCTTCCTCTTTGCAACGGCGCCTTTGCCGCCGGCTGGGCGGCAGGAAAACACCTTTCTGCAACTCTCACACCCTCCACAGCAGACCTTAAATCAATAACCCCAGAACACAGGGCCAGGTTATTGCTAACGGAAACCATTAAACTGTAATGTGGGGGGATAAAGTCAGCCTCTAACACTTGAAAGATTTATAGGGCACAACAGCAGGGTGTTAATTCTTTGGCAACACAAACGCGTTCACACTCCCTGCCTTCCCTCACCCACAGAAACAAGGAGAGGGGACCATGTGCAGCCCAGCCCCAGGAACACAAGGACACAGCTGCGCTGGTGCTGTAGTCAACACACAAATATTTGGGGTGACACCACACTCACAGAGCTGCCCAAATGCACACACCTCAGGTCCATGGGGTAGCACATCCCTGGGGGTCCCAGGGGTTGTTCTGCCAGGGGACGTCCTCCACACCCACCTTCAGCTTCCCTGTGAAATTCCCAGCTCCCACCTGCCTCCACAGCTGCAGCAGAAGTTCAAGGAAAGGCTGTGAAGAAACTTTGAGACTAGCTAAAGCAGCTGGAGAAGGCAACCCAGCCTCTGGGCTCACAAGTCCTTCTTCAGACCTGAACCAGTCTACAGCTTGCAGGTGTTTTTGCAGCTGGTTGAACAGGTGCTCTTCCTTTTAACTCTCTTGCTTGGATCCACACACCCCCAGCATTGCTGTGGCAGCTCAGAGAGCAGGGATATGCTTGTCAGCGCAGCAATCAGCCCAGCTGCCCTGGGCTGGAGAGGGGCTGCATGTGTGCAGCAGCAAAAGGAGATCCAGAAAGGGTCACTTGCATCTTCTCCCCATATTGCTGCTGGGCACCAGCTTTCATACCCTCCTGCCCAGCCCATATCCCTGGGAAGAGCTGCATTACTGATTAACAGCCCCCTGCCCACCTACCCCACCACATCCCACTCACACCTTTGCCTGCAGCCACCTCCTTGGACCCTCCCTTGTGCAAAGTCCAGGGCCAGGCAGGAGAGGACAGGATCGGAGCTCACCCTGGGGGCTCACCCTGCTGGCAGCCTCACTGCACCCACATACCTGGGTCTCCAACAAGCAAGGGGTCTGGAGAGGACTTTGAACAGCCCCCTCCAACCCTAGGCACTGTGAGGAACCTTGGGAGGATCCAGCCCCTGCCCACCCCTTCCCTCCATGCTCCCCCAGCTCTGCAGTGCCCAGCTGGGTGGCTGCAGGATCCCCCACCCCAGCACATGCTGAGAGGAGGCCCAACCAGGCACCACCACACCCTGTCTGAGCCTGTTGCAGTCCCAAAGCTGGGGTGCTTGACACCATCTTGGGGTTTCCAGCCAGCACTGCTAGTTCAGCCTCACTACAATGCTGAGGATTCCTGGGATTGTCCCAGCCCAGGAAACATTCCAGCCCAGGAATAGCCTGCAGTGGGGAATTTCTCTGGCTGCTGGCACAGGGCAGGGTGCAAGGCCCTGGCACTGCTGGCTCAATGAGAGGTCCAGGCAGCAGGACCAACCATGCTTCCTTGGGCACTGCCTGGGATCACCCTTCTCTGCCACAAGCCCCTGCACATGGCAGGGCCTGCATCCCTTCCCCATCACTAAACGTCGTTCCTCTGCCAAGCACCATCCCGCTGTGCTCTGCCTGCTGCAGATGCCTGTGACCTCTCTGCAGTCACACCAACACCTCTCCCTGGGGGACACCCAAAAATAATATGTTTTTCTCTCCTTCTGGTGAGCTGAAGCAAAACCAACCAGCAGGCTCAAAGGGGACAGGCAGAAGCCGCGGCTGCACACGCTGCCCCCAGAGCAGGGAGACCCCTCCCTGCGTTCCTGGCGGGGCCCAAAGCCCCCGCCCGCCAGCCCGCAGCAGGGAGCGGCAGTGGAGGATCTTGCACTGCCCCTCCGTGGCCATCACGGGAGGTGCAGATGGCCCCAGGTCCTCTGTCCCGCAGAAGCCGAGAAACGGTCAGAGGGTCCGCACTGCCTGTCCTCAAAGGGGCTTTCACCCCGTGCTAGCGATTTGGGGGCTGCTACACACCCCTCAGAGTGGGTCAGTGACCCCACTCCTGCACCCACTCCCCGACCTGCTCTATCTTTCATGGGGCCAAACAGAAGCACGAAGCCCCTGAGAGGCACAGCCCAAGCCCGTGTGAAGGAGGAGACAAGGCAGTGCTGCTGTTTGGGCATCCACATTTATTACACGGCCTGGGCAAGCCTGGGGCTGCCACTCGCCTGGGCCCCTCCGGTCGAAGGCAATTGACCCGTCCTCCTTAAATACTGGTTATAAAACAAATTTCTTTTTTTCCTTTTTCTTTTTCTTAAAAACCCCATCTCTCTCTCTCTCTCTCTCTCTCTCCATACTTTTTTGTCTTTTGTATTTTGAGTATAAAAGTGGGGGCGGGCGCTCCGCCTCACCTGCTGCTACCTCCGCAGGCTGCGCTGTGCCTGCCGCAGCAGCGTGTCGAAGTCCAGGGAGTCAAACTTGCTTTTGACAGGGGCTGGGTCGAAATCTTCTCGGTTTGAGTCTGGAAGACAGGAGGAGAGGCTGCCTTGAGCCATAGGGTCACCAGCACAGTTCTGGCCATCCCTGCAGCAACTTCCCATCTCACTTCACGTATCAAATTCCAGACCCAGAGCTGGGCTGACGGAGGACTGGACCTCGCCTCTATCACAGTGCTGGAGGGGCAGGGAGGTCCTGTTCAACCTGCCCTCGGGGCAAGACTATCCCTGGAAGAGGCCCAGCCCAGCCAAGCCTGACTGACCCCAAGGATGGGGACCCCCTCACCTCTGGGAAGGAGAGTGGATCAAGGTTGCATTTCCCCGCACCCCCAGCTTGGGGGCTGCACAACTCACCCAAGTCAGCATAGTTCCTCCTGCAGAACTGCCGGCGGCCGCCAAAGCACAGGTCGAAGGGCTGCTCGTCCGGGCGCCGCAGCTTGTGCCCGCTCTCGATGGCAGCAAAGGCTTCCTCGGCATAGCGGTAGGTGACAAAGCCATAGTTGTCCCTGGAACCAGAGAAGGCGAAGAAGGATGGAGATCAGCAGCAACACAGTGCTTGTCCTTCCCTTGGTCTGCACTGTCCCCAGGAGGAACGGGAAAAGAGGAGCTATCCCTGGGAAGGGGCTGCCTCATGCCCCTGCAGCTCTTACCCCTCAGAGCGGAAGTGCAGGGTGCACTCCTCGATGTCCCCGAACACAGAGAAGCGATGCCGCAGCTCCGACCGTGTCATCCTGCTGGGGATCTTGCCAATGAACACAACTCGCCGCTCCTCCTGTGGGCATGGATGCACCATCCATGAGATGGGAATGGGGGCACTCAGCACCTCCAAGCCACCCTGGTGAGCAAGACCTCTAGCACAAAGCACCCTCTGGGCATCACCACCCATCCATCACACCATGCCCAGCCCAGAGCCTCCCAGCAATGCTGCCTGCCAGGCTTCCAGAAGCAATGGAGGAGCTGCAGAGCCCCAAATCTCCAGCCCCAGCTTCCCAGCTCTCCACCACTCACTATTGCACGTTCCTTCTGGAGGATCCTCTGCCTTTGGTAGTGGTCCTGTGCATCATAACTGTATCTGGTGGGGCAGAAACCAGACACATGAGCTACAGGGTCATGGCGGGTGCCAGGAGAGAGTGAACCCAGATACAACGGAGATACTGAAAGAGTAGATCCATCCCTGTCTGGGACCCAGGAGCCCAGGAGATGAGTCCAGGGAGCTCACATCCCTGCAGGGTGGCCATACTCACCTTCTCCGCCTGTTACTCCTCCTGCAGGGTGAGGGGGAGCGGGATCGGGACTGGCTACAGGATGTGGACCTGGATGAGTAGGAGGATGTTGATGATGAGGATGAAGACCTGCCCCGGGACCTGCCACATGATCCACAGCTGGAGCGGGAGGAGGAGCTGCGGGAACATCTTGAGCGGTACCTGGAGAATGGAGAGACATAGCTCAGTGCCCAGCCCTCCTCATAACCAGCCCCACAAGGCTCCAGAGAAGAAAAAACCTCCATCTTCCCCATAGAACCCAGAACTCCACTTGGACAGGACCCATCCCCAGGGTGAGCTGGGCTATGGAAACCTCTGCCTGAGTCTGTTTGTCAGTAATGACACTACAGAGATGTTGCTCCACGTGGCTCCAAACACCACAGCAAAACAGGAGCAGGCTCACACCAGACACAGCCTCTGAAGAACAAGACATAGTCATGGGGCTGGGGCTGCTGTGCTGAGCGCCACATTGTGCACAGGATGACACTGGAGCCATGACATCTGCCATGTACTCAACAGCCCTGTGAATGGAGACCGAACAGGCCTCCAAACACACTGAGTGCTGTGGCATGTCCTGGGACAGGGCTGGGCTTCTGTGCCAACATCCTCCTGCCCACAAGAGCTTCTCTGGCAGGGTCAGGCAAAGCTTAAGGGCAGCTGGACTGAAAGGCCTCTGGGATCAAGCTGTGCTGCCTCCAGCCAGCAGCAGGGTCCCTCTCTAAACATGCTGCCCACAGGTGGTCTGCACCATAGGTCCCAAGCAGGAAGTGCTGCCTGGCACTGCCAGATATTCTCCGGAAGGACAGCAGGTCAGGATGGCACAGTCTGTGGAGATGTTTCCCAGCACAGGGCTAACTGCACTTGCTGAAACCCAAGCCAGACAGGGCAAGTGCCTGAGCTGCACATCCCTGGGATATGGCACTATGTAAGTGTCCGTTCCAGCTCCAGCCTCCACCCCTATGAGCCACCGATAGGAGTGGCCTTGATTGGACAAGTCCCTTATGCCTGGTGACCTGGGATGTCTCCAGAATTGGCTGAACACCCAGGGAAGGGTAGATGAGGGATCCCTAGTCATCTCCAGTGCCTCCCACCCCAGCTGAGACAGGCTATGCTTGGCTCAGGTGCACAAGGAATCCAAAAGAAAGGCAACCCACAGAGACCAAGCTGCCCCACTTTCCTACGCAGCCACCTCCATGAGGAGCACAGGGAATCCCTGAGGCAGCCAAGCTAGACAGGTTTTCCTCTGCTTGCCTCCAGCAGCTCCCTCAAGGGCTCCACTGTGGCTCCTCTCATTCCTACATCTCGGGCTGCACCAGCAGCCAGAAAAAGCATCCAAAGGCCAAGGTGCAGCCAAAGACTTGTACCACGGTGTTTCAAGAGGAACAGAAGCCTGGCTCAGCGGTGGCTTTGTAGGCACACCTGTGCAGACGTGGGATCCTGCAAGACACCCACTGACAGGCTATCACAGCAGTTCCCTCAGTCTGTGCGAGCCAGTCACCTCCTCAGAAGGACCCCAAGGACAAAAAGATCAAATACAAACATCAATTAGATCCATAAAAACCTGCCTGGCCATCCTTGCAAAAGACTGGCCACCAGACAATGGCCCACAGAGCAAGCAGACAGATATTCCAACACTCACCTTCGCCACCGCTTGGGCGGCGGGGAGAATGACCGGGACCGGGATCGGGAGGATGAGGATGACGATGAAGATGAGGACTCACTAGCTCCATCTGAACTGGAGCTGAAAGAGCGGCTGGCACGACTCCGGCCAGCCCTCCAGCTGCTGGCAGACGGGCTGGGTGAGTCCTGAGGTCTCCGATAGCAGCGCAGGGACCTCTTGGCAGCAGCACTGCTGGGCTGGGTGCTGGGGGTCTGCATCTCCTTGTCCCGGCAGGGAGATGCAGCTGGAGACAGGAGCACCGAGGTGGGGGGGCTGCTGCAGTCAGCAGCAGACTTGCTGGGGACACTAGTCCGATAATCCAGGGGGGCTACGCAGGCTGAAGCCAGGGGCTCTTGGCTGGGCCCCACGGTGGTGGTGGGGGCTTGCGGGGTGGGCTCGGGCTGCTCCAGCGTCCGTTTGGTTAAGGAGGAGATGGGTTTGATAGTGATGTCCCGGTGGTGTTTGACGTTCCAGCGGGAGCCACCCTCGGTGGGGGGCTGTGTGCTGGGGCTGCCATTGCTCTCCGGTTGTGCCACACCTGGGATGCAGTAGTCATGGTCTCCAGAGCAGACATGGCTGGGGGCTGAGACCACAGGGGCCGATGCCAGGCACTTTCCCTGGAGCTTGCTTGCAGGCAGCAGCTTGGCTTTTGTCAGCTTGGTTGTCTTCTGGGGCCCTTCTGGGGGCACAGACCTGGGTGACTTGGCCTTGGCCAGCAGAAAGACAGCAGGCAATGGCTTCCAGAGCTGGTGGGGGGGAGTCGCTGGGGGAGTGAGGCCTGTGGGAGCACCAGAGGTCTTTCAAGAGCAGCCCCTCCCTGCAACCCACCCAGCCAGGGCTCTCCACCCTGCCCACCTCTCCTCAAGCCCTGGAGTCTCCCCCAGTTCCACGACAGTCACTGCCCAGACACAGGCATTACCTGCCACATTGGCCAGCTCAGAGGCCTGCAGGCTGTCCAGAGGCTTCCTGTCCTGCTGGGTCTCGGGCCTAAGAAGGGGAAAGCTTTGTCAAACACAGCAGCCAAAGCCCAGTACCCACTCCTGGGGCACCTGCCCAAGCTGCCCCCCCAGCCCAGACAGGGGGAAGAGAGATCTGGGAGAGCTGCAAGGATGGAGCTTGCACTGCCAGGTCATGCCCTTCACTGCTTCCCTAATTTTTCCTTCTCGGTGCCAACTCTGGCCCCCAGTCCAATGAGGGGCTCAGCTCCTCCTAGGCCTGTGGATGAAGCTCCTGGCACAGTCTGGACCCTGCTAGAACAGAGAGCTCACCCATGCCCCCACTGAAGGCAGGGCCCAGCCTTTTGCCAGGCTCCACAGTGGACCACTGGCTGTGAAGGTCTCAGTACTCACCCAGAGCTCACCACAGGCCGTCTGTCCTCAGGGGGCTGCACAGGAGCCTCCTCCTTCTTGCCTGAAATGAGAGTAAGTGGGTGAGGTAGGGAAAGGCTGGGGCTGGAGGGGCAGGGGACAGACCTAGCAGATCTGGACAGACACAGAGCACACCAGGGAGAGGTTTCACGATGCTCAAGAACTTGAAGAAAGCTGCTGCAAGTTCCCCCTCTTTCCCAGGCTTTTCACCACCCCCTTTGCTACCTCAGGGACCCCTGAAAACACTTTCACAGGCCAGGAAAGAGATGGAGACAGAGGAACACCCAGGACAAGACACACAGTCAGGGTAACACCAGCCTGTAGGCAGCAGCATCCTAGCTCCCCCACTCCCACCCCACTGCAGGGAGAATGGGCAGCCTGGGAAGGCCAATGTAGCACGAAGGGAGCCCCGTGGGGACAGCCCTGCACCCTGCAACCGCACCTTCAGACTTCTCAAACTGCTCCAGCAGGCTGGACAGGTCAGTGGCTTCGATCCCTGGGCCAGGGAGAGAGCACAGCAAGTCAGGTCAGCCAAAATCCCCACAGCACCACAGGGATGCACCCCAGCCCCATCCTCCCTCTGCATCAGCCTCCCCGGGTGATGGGCCAAGTGCAGAGCAGTCTCCTGCAGTGAAGACAGGAGCACCCAGCTCTGCCGCTCCAGGAGGACCAGTTTGGGCACAGCCAGCTCAGACCATCCACTGGAGGCAACATCTGGCAGAGTGCTGGGAAGAGACTGCAAGCCTGCAGGTGCAACTTTGCCACCCTTGTCCCCAGAAGTGCCAGAAACCAGTCCCACTACCCACGGCCACCAGCAGCACTACAGCCTCCCCAGATGGTGATGCCCACCCAGTGACCCATAGCCCCCCTGCTCACCAATCTCACTGATGAAGGCTTGCACGATGTCCTTGCTGCTGTCGCTGGGCTGCGCTGGGCTGAGGAGTGGCTGGTGCCTCCATAGCCGTGTGACAGGTGCCTTGGTGGACAGGCTGCTCTCTCGGCCTGCTTTTGGTGGTGGTGGCACAGCCTGGGAGATGGATTTCTGGGTGGGTAGCTCTGGCCCAACAGCTGGCCTAGGCTCCAGCAGGGCTTTCTCCTCTGCCTCCTTGCTCGGCCCTGCGGACTCCTCAATGGGGTGGGTATCAGGGGACTCCCCAGCAGGGCCAGCCGCAGGGGACACCTCTGCAGGGCAACAAATGGCAGCTGGGGGAGTCTTTGGGAGCTGGGTAGGGGCTACACCTGAGGGCTCCTCCAGAGGCTGGGTGGGGGCAACCTGGGGGCCTGCTATGTGCTGAGCTGGTGCTGCAGGAGGGACCCTGCTGGGCTGGGCAGCAGCAGCTGATGGGGCTGCCATGGGCTGGGCAGTGGCCAGAGGGGCCTTAGGGAGGGAGCTCTCCCCAGCCAGCCGTGCTTGCCTCCTGGGGTCCGACACCCTGCTGCTGCTGGTTGCTTGCCTGGCTGGGCCACCTGCAGCCCCCATCTCACTGGTCAGGGCAGTGGGTGGCTGGATGTGGAAGGCTGGTGGCTCCGAGCAGCTGAGTACTGGGGCAGCAGGAGGCTGCCCGTGCAGGAGGGCTGTGCTGGGGTGGCCACCAGCTGGGAAGGCGGCAGCACCCTGCAGCCCTGCTCCAGGGTCCCCGTACCCCAGGGGAGGCACTGGTGGTGGCACAGGGATTCTGGGCCAGTATGATGGTGGTGCCCACCCCACAGGGGCATATGGAGCCCCTGGGCCAAATGAAGGCGGGGGAGGCACGGCTGGTGGGGGCCAAGCCACGGCTGGAGGCGGGAGGCCAGGCACCACATGAAAAGTACTGGGGGAGCAAGTGCTGGGTGGCGGGGGCAAACCATGGCAGCCCACGGGCTGCGGGCTGAAGCAGGGCCAGGAAGGCACTGGTGGGTAAAGGGCATAAGCACCAGCAGAGGCTGGTGGCATCCCGGTGGGGGCTGCCCCAGCGGCTGGGGGCATGTTTGGCATGACAAAAGGCATTGGTGTTGACAGGGGTGGTGGAGCCATGGCAGGTGGCACGGCTGCGGCAGGTGGCAGAGCTGAAGCCAGAGCAGCAGGAGCTTTGCCAGCAAAAGTGACAGAAGCAGGGCTGGCTGGTTTCTCCGGGCTCTTCTGAGCGCTGGTTGCTTCGGTGGCAGGGCGCATGGGTGACACCAGACAGGGGATCTCTGCCAGCTCTGTTGGAGGCTCAGGGATGCTGGGCCACTTGCTGGCTGCTTGCTTCTCTCCATCCTTCGCACCGCTTGGGCTGGGCTGGCGGTGCAGCATGCGGATGCGGTATTCCCGAAGGCTCAGGGCCTTGGGCTTGGCTTCCTTGGGCAGGCTCTTGCTTGGCTCTACTGCTGGTAGGCTCTGGGGGGATTCCAGCCCCACGCCTTGCTCTGGGAGTGAAGAGGTGGCTTCCAAGACCCTGCTGCCCTGTCTGGCAGCCAACTGTGCATCCCCTTTGCCCTCAGCCAGGTCCACTGGGCCAGGAGAGTCTGCTGCTGCCAGCTCCTCTGCATTCAGTGCAGTCTTCTCTGGAGGCACCACAGACTCAGCCTTCTCCAGAGCCGCACTCACAGTTTCTGGCACTGGCTCCTTCTGCGGTTCCTGCTGCACTTTCTCAGACAGGGAGACCCCCGCCATGCTCCGATGCCTGCGTGGGGGCAGTGGTGCTTGCTCAGCACACAGCTCCATCTTCCCCTCCTTCCGGGCTTGCTCCAGCTGCCGTGCCAAGAAGTCTGAGACCTGGACAGAGGGACGTGTTGCCCGCCGCTGACTGTTGAGTGGCTGGCCTGGGGGTTGTCCAGAGCCAGCTGAGCGAGGGCAGTGGGCCACACAGTCCCTGCCTGGCCTGGCCTGCTTGCTTTGGTCCTCCTCTGCTTTCTTTTTCCGACTCTTCCTTGCTCTCTCTCGGCCGCGTCCTTTCTTGGAGCCCTCGCGTTTGCCACCCGCTGGGGCCTCTGTACTGCGTCGGGATCTGCTGTTGGGTCTCCATGCTCCAGGCACCGCTGTCTTCGGTCGGGATGCAGTCTTCAGGGTAGTGCTGGAGGACTCCTTCCCAGGTAGCTTCTCCCCCTTCTCCTCCTCCACCCCATTTTCCTGGGCTGAAGCTCCTGGCATCTCCTCTTGATCCACTGGGACTGCCTCCCCGGTACCCTCCTCTGCTCCCAGGAGCTGTGACTCCAGATGAGGGAAGCTGGGGGCCAGTGGCTGCAGAACTACGGGGATCTCCATGCTCTCCCCCTCACCAGGCACAATTTCTAGTAAGACAGGACCACTCAGGAGCTCCTTGGCCACTGGCTCGGTCTCGGGGTCCAGGCACACAGTGAAGGTGGGCAGACAGTACGGGTGCATGGACTTCACCAGCTCACTCAGGGACACATCACCTGTGTTGATGATGCAGGGGTCTTCACAATCCTCCAGCACTGTCCTGGCCCCACTCATGCAATACTCCCCAGTCTGCATGCTGCTGTCTAGCTCAGGACTCAAGGCAGCCTCCTCCTCCTCTTCTTCCCCATCACTGCGCTGCGGCAGGGGCTGCTCTCGGGCCCAGTGCCGGCCCAGCTTCCTCTCTACCCTCGGGGTGCTGCAGACTTGCTTCTTTGACAGTGCCAGGTCTTCAAGGCTATGAGAAGCACGGTCCCAAACCAGCTCTGTGTCAGTCTAGGAATGGGAACCAGAGCAAGTGTCAGCTCCTGGGTTTTCACCAGAGACCCCCAGGCACACGCTGGAGCTGCTGCAACTCTGCAGCAAAGCCCACAATCAGTTGAAAATCTGGAACATGTTTGACCCTCCCAGTAAGACACAACAGAGCTGGAAACCCACCAGCTCCATGGGGGCACCCACAGCATCCTTAGTCCCAGAACACCCACCAGCCAGGGCAGCCCCTGCTCCCACTGCCGCCAATGCCCTGCACAAGCATCACTTCTGGGTTAGGATGCCTGTGCCAGGCAGGCAGGGTGGCCGAGGGGCAGCAGCAAGACACAGTTACCCCATCACCACCCTGATGACACTCCCTCAGCTTCCCCTGCTCACCTTCCCAACCACAGAGACACTGCTGCTGCTCAGAGGCCTGAGAGCCTTGGACTGCTCAAGGGCAGGGCTCTCGCACTCCAGCGACGGACGGGACAAGCTAAGAAACTTCTGAAACTGGAGAGATAGAGAGAGGATGAGGCACAGGCAGGTTTCTGCAGCCAGAGGGACAGCCACCCCCAGCCCTGCAGCTGCCAACAACAACCAGTCTCAGCCCTATTTCACCCATGGCACATGGGTCTGAGAAGAAGGGGACAAATTGCTCCCCAGAGCCTCCTACACATCTCTGTCTCTACTCCAAAACTCAAGGTGAAGACACAGCCCTCCAAGCCAACACTGGAGTCCCAGGGGTGTGGTTCAGCCCTTCTGTCACACTGCTGGTCATGGGAACCATCCCAAGGTGCTGGGGACCAGGGTCCTACCACTTCAGGGCACCTCAGTGCTAGGATGTGGCAGAGCTCTGCCTGAACATCTTCCCACCTGTTTTGGGGTCGGGCTGGCTCTGCCCCAGAACTTACCGAGGGATTCTCCCGCTCCCGAGGCGAGGTTAGCAGCTCCATATCCATGATGGTGTCGAAGGGAGACAGGGTCTCATCATCCGTGCTGTCCAGGATCTCTGTGATGGCAGTCAGCAAGGACAGCTCATTCTGTGCGTCCAGGCAGGCCTTGCTCTGCTGCAAGGGTAGGGGTGGTCTCAGAGGGGGTTGGGGCACAGCCACGGGGGATGCTGCTGCCACTCCCGCCACAGCTGGAGCCAAGCCAGCCACCACTTCCCATGCCCACCTCACTCAGAGAGAGGTCCTCAATGATGGAGATCACAGAGGAGTCGAGATAGTTCTGCATCGTCCCCAGGACCTCTTCAGCTTCCAAGATGGTTTGTGCATCCAGTGACGTTAAGCTCAGGTTATCCTCCTCGAGGGAAAAGCACTGTCAAGGAGCACGGGGAGCCAGGTAAGCACTTTGCGAAGCAGCACTACCTGCACTATCTCCTCTGCAGCACACGTGGGCTCCCAAAAGCCTGTGCTGCAAACAGTGGCCAAGGTCACTGCTGCACCCCCAAACATGCAGGGGGGGCAGGCGGGACATCACCACGCTGCTGGTTGGAAGATGCCACAGGGGACCTTCTCGCCTTGCTTTCTGGGAGAGGTTTGGGCCAGTCCACCCCACTGCACAAGGCCCCGTGCCACTTTCAGCCCAAGAACCTTCTGACCACCAAGGATGCTGCCACACTGAAAACTCCCACTCAATTTGCTCCGCAGCTGTAGGATTGGGAAAGATGAATCAATAAATTCCCAGCAATTCCCAGGCTCTGCCAGACACCATGCACTGCTTGTGCTGGACAGGGAGGGGACAGCAGGCTCCCTCCACCCCAAGGACTGTCACGCGCTCCTCTGACTTCAGTTGTCGGCAGTTCAGATAAGCCCAAAAAACATTACGAAATTCATAACAAAAGCATGGGAGTCAGCAACAGGGATGCAGCCAGTGGCCACTGCCAGGGCCCTATCCTGACACCTCTGCTGCAGGCTACAAGAGGACATGGGCTGTGCTCGTGATCTGGGATCAAACTGGCTTTGCTGCTGTTCTCCCTTCAAATTCCCAGCCCCACATCCTTTCCAGACCCCCAGTCAGCTCCAGGGATGTTTGGGTACCACCTGACAAGTTCAGAAAGGTGTTTGCACTACACTCTACTGTGCCATGCAACCCAGTGCTGCAGGGCAGCCAGGAAAAACAAGATGCCAGACAAGGGCAGGGACTGCAGCCCCTGGCTGAGCAGAGCCACCAGACACGCAGCCTCTGCTAGAAGCAGAGCAGCAGCACAGGCGTGTCGCCGGCACAAGACAGGATGTGAATTCCTGTTTGCAGATGGACTTAGGCAGAGATAATGCAGGCAGGGAAGATAAGGGCACCAAGGACGTAGCCCTGGGAGAGCACATCTCCTTCCCAAAGCTGATGGGGAGCACACAGCAACACATTCTCCTCCCACAGCAGCATGGGGGAAATTTGTCTGGACTGTGGGGGACATGCATCTGATGCTGCTCACCTGCGTTTCTCACAGGTGCGCAGCTTACACAAGCCTGAGCCCAAGCAAGACAAAATGCCTCCTCCCCCATACAAGACCTGCCTGAAATTTGAAATCTGAAGAGTTGAGACCCCAACATCAAGTGCAAAAAATCTTGATCAGTGCATACACGTCTCATCTGCCGTCCGTTCCATTTGGGACACACCAAAGGGAGAGCAGGCATTTCACTAAATAGTTGTTTCCTAAAATGTGGCAGCACCAAAGCCATGTGCCCTAACCCTAGGGGCTTTTCAGAGACTTGCCCTCATCAGACACGGCAGGCACCTCTAGCCACAGCACAGCCAGCAACAAGCCCTGTGCAACCCTGCAGCACAGGCATCCCAGGACCAGGCTGGACATCAAAGCCAGGACCCCCACAGCAATGCCCCGCAGCCAGCTGGCCCAAATCCCCCCAGCCTGTCACTGTGTGCTGACATGGCAGCACCAAAGAGCAGGAGGCTGCAGTGCCCTTGGGCTTGGCAAGCAGCTTGGCAGCCTGGGCACACTCTCCTAGGGCTCTCCATCCAGAAGCAGAGTCCACTGGTGACGCTGGGGCACTGCTCCACCCTGCCATGCCGACCAGGCTACCGAGCAGTTTTACCACTCAGCATCCCCAGCCCCCTCCTTCGGCCAGCGCTGGCTGCCGGTCAGAGCCCGGTGCAGAGCCCAGCAGCCGTCTAGACTGTCGCGATTCCCAGCCAATCCTCCTGGAGATACAGGGAGAAGCAGGAAAACACATCCAGGCTCACACACCCAGCACCAGCATGCAGCCCTGAGTCAGCAGTGTCGGCTGGAGAAGCCAGCGGGAGGGATCTCATGGAACATCAGCAACTCAGGGACACAGAGGCTGGGTCACCCCTTGCTGGATGATGGAACCAGAGTCCAGGGGATGCTCTCACCCATCTTGCTACACGCCTGACTTTCCCCAAAGGCAGCAGCTAATTAGAAGCTTGCAGCCATGACCCATGCTGGACATTTGGAGGGAGGGAAAGAAAATCCTCCCACAAAAATGGCCTCTTCCTGCAGCTCCTGCTCACAGCCCGGGAGGGAGGGAGGGCAGCCGGGTGATCTTCCAAGTCCTCCTCCAATCCTTTGACTCAGCGCCTTGCAACAAGGAGTCCCACAGTGAGTCACCAGTGAATGAGGGTGCATTCCCCCAGGACTCCCTTTGATCTACCTGGGGCCGGGCACCTCCTTCAGCCCTGGCCGCTTGTGCAGGGGTATGAACCAGCTCAGCCTGCTCCCACATCCCTGCTCACCCTCCTTCTGGCCAGAGACCCGTGTTCCCCCCAGCTCAGGGGGGAAGCAAGGAAGCCCACGGCCCCAGAGCGAGCTTCAGACACATGGGAAGCTGGGATCTGAGGCAATAGCCAACAGAGATGGCCTGAGCATGGCCACCAGCTCCTGTAGCACCCAACCGGAGCCGGGGATGCTGTGCTCGCTGCTGTGGTCCTGAGGCCCCTGCCTGTCCAAGTTGCCGGCCGGGTGACACGTGTGCTCGGCGTGTCGTGCCGGGGCTACGCCCCAAGCAGAGGGCGGCCATCCTCTCCACGGCGCTCCGGCTGGGCTCCAGCTCCGGGCAGAGGGCCAGGGCAGCTCGCACCTGGCCAAAGCTGTCGCCGTGGGCATGGGGCTGCTGCCCGTGGCATGGGCCTGGGAATCTGGGGGCCCCAGCCGGTTGGTACGGCTCTAGCAGAGGATGCTCCGTGCAATCCTTAGCTGCCTTTGAGAAGCGTCAAGTGGGAACACACCTCTCCTCCCCAAAAGCAGATCGCTCCACCTGGGTCAAAGAGCGGCAAGAAGTGCCTGGTGTCCCCCTGCCCGGGCGCGGGGGTCTCTCCCGCAGTCCCCCCCCGGGCCAGGCAGGAGCACCCTGGGAGGGGCAGAAACGTGGGATTCCCCGAAATCCCAACCAACACACAGTGCAGGTGCCCTCGAGTCCCGTCCAGGGGTGCTGCACCCCTCGCACCCCGTCCTGACAGCAGCGCACCCGCACCCAGCACCGGCAGGGTCGCCGGGACCTGGCGACACCGCCGGTAGCAGCACCGCGCACCAGACCCGCCCGGGAGCGGGAGACGCTTGTCCCGGGCTAAACCCCCGTTTCCCCCGGGGAAAAGCCCCCGCTGAAGCTCGGGGAAGCTCCCCCGCCCGGGAGCACGCGCGTCCTTGCTCCACCCGGAGCCATGGCCACCGAAACCGGCCGGTGCCGGTGCCCCAAACCGCCCCCTCCGCTGCAGGTGGCGGAGGGCGGCGCCGGGATGGAGGGGCCGCAGCGGGCTGGGGGGACACCCAGCCGGCGCCCCCGTGGCCGCCGCTCCCCAGGGACTGGGTGTCATCTTCCGCGGGGGACACCGAGACCCCCGTCCCGGCCGGTCCTGGGGCCGTACCGCGGCACTCCCGCCCCGGGGACTCCCCGCGCCGGTGCTGCCGGCACCCGACCCCGGCGGCAGAGCACCGTGCACGCCGCTCCGCCCGCGGGAGGGGCGCCCCCAGCACGGACAGCGGCCCCCCGTCCGCCGCCGGCGCGGCAGGCCCGCTCCCGCACACGTGGTGCTGCTGCCGCCGCCGCGGGAGCCGCCCCGGCCTCCACGTGTCACAGCGCGGCCCGCCGCACCGCGCCGCCGCCTACCTGCAGGGGGCTGCCGGCGCGGAGGGGCGGCTCGCGCAGGGCCCCGCCGCCCGCTAGCCCTCGCGGAGCGGTCCTGGCAGCGGCGCCGCCAACCCCGGCCCCGGCCGCGGCGGGCACCGCTCCGCCCCGCAGCGCCGCCATCTTGGCGCCTCCGCTCCCAGCGCGGCCACTACCGGGCACGCCACGTGACCGCCGCCCGCCCCGCACTACAGCTCCCGGCGGCCCCCGCGCCGCCCCGCCCCGCCCCGCGCGGGGCAGGCTGGGAGCGCACCCCTTCGCCGCCGGCGGCGCCGCACGCGGCGGGCGCCAGCCCGGGGAGAGCCTGTCAGCGGGGGGCGGGCGGCCATCTTGAGGGCGGGCAGGCCCTTGGGCTTCGCCGCCATCTTTGCAGCGGGCGAAGGAGCGGAGGCCGGGCCCCGCCCTGCGGCGCGCGGTGGGCGGGGCGGCGCGGGCGTCTCTGGCGGGAAGCGCCCGGCGGGGGCGGGGCGGCCCCGCGTTTTCCCGCGGCGGCGGCGGGACCCGCCCCTGCCGGCTCGGCTCACACGTGGGCGGGGCGGGCCACCGTGTGCCCCGGGGACGGAGCCCGGGCCCCCTGCCTGCCGGCCGCGGCGGTGCCTGGTGGAGCCGAACCCGGCGGGGGCCCTGGGGGCGACACGCGAGGGGGGAAAGGCGGGATGGGCACCGTGAGCTGCCCCGCGAACACCGGGCGCGGCCCTGGGGCAGCACCGGCTACCACGCGGCTCTGCGGAGCTGGCAGGCGGAGCACATCGCCGGGAGGACGTGAGGCATGGGAGGAAATGAAACCGGGCTGGTTTGACGCCGCTGCGGGTCAGCGCGGTTCCCCCCGGAGGAGCAGGGAGCGCTGATGTGTCTGGCCACGCACTTGTGCTTGTTCAGTAAGCCCAGAGTCCTTTTGGGTGCTGTCACCTCCCGTGTCTCGTCCTCCGGCTCCCAGACAGCAGGTCTTGTGGGATGCAGGGATGTGCTAACAGAAGTACAAGCACAGCCCGGACGTGGTGGTGGAAGCTCAGTAGTGCAAGATTCTCCCAGCAGGAGCTAATTGTTCCAGCTTTTCTGTCGCCCTCCGGGGCACAGACCCGCCCAGACCTGATTCCCTCGGGGATCTAGAGGACAGAGCTTTTTTATTCAGCCTTGTGTGCCTGTCCCCTGACCCTGGGGCATGTGAGACACGTGGAGCCTCATCCTGCTGCTCTCCTTCCTTCCACCGCTGCCACGAGGGAATTACGTCTTAGATCACTTGTCCCATGTCATCTCCTGCCTTGCAGGAGCTGCTCCTCCCTAGCAACAAACAGGCTTTGGTCTACTAGAGCTGCTCCTTTCCTGCTCCTCCTCTAACAAGCCTGCAGCACCTTCCAAGCCTTTCACCGACCCTCTTGTCTGCCCAAAATGTTAGCCTGGCAGCTGTGTCCTCATCCAGGGCCACGGACCCACGTGTGAGTACCGGAGGCACCTGCTGGGTTGTGCACTTGTGTTGGTGAGAGGGGGGTGGGGTGAGCCCACCCCAGGGGGTGCCAGGCGTGGGAGGTTGTGTTGGTTGTAACAACAAGCTCCTAAGGCCGGTGCTTGCCCCTGGCACTGCAGAGGAAGCAGGGAAGCCTAAGGAAGCACTTCAGGTTCCATCTGCAGTCCAGGAGAGGCTGCCTTTCTTAAACACACTGCTTCTCCTGAGCTCAACACGTGTAAAGTGTGAAACAAGTAATTTTGGAAAAGCCCGTGTCTCCACCAGCCCAAGGAGAAGCTGGCCGTGACCCATCACCCAAGGACCAGCCGACAGATGTGGGGCAGTGTTGGACTTGGAGACCCACAGCTTTCCTCCCCCTGCTTTGAACCCTTTCCCTCTCTGTCTTTTCTCTGGGGCACATCCAGGGCATGCAGTGACCTGCCTAATCACTCCATCCCTGCGTTTGGCAAGATTCTGCAGCACTGCAAGGCTGATCCCCCACAGAGCATGTCTGGCCTGATGTAAGCCCTGCATGTAGGACCACATCCCCTTCGCATGGGGTCCCTGGGAGGCAACCAGAGGAAAAATCACGTGCAGGTACCTCCCTCCCCCAGTACGACCCACAGCAGGGGGGCTCACACTGGGGCAGCTCCAGGCATTCCTGCTGCTTTACAAGGAAAAACAAACAACAGGCAGAAAGGAAAATGCGCATACTGTGTCCCAGCCCGCAGCTCCCTCCTTTCAAACGCAGGCACAGTGTCCCTGGCCATGGTGGAGCTGCCCAGTGCCACCCAGGCTCAGCCTTGCAGTACCCACAGTACACAGCTTGCTCAGGGGTAAGGGGAGCAGACACCAAAGGAGAGCTCAAACCTACGCGATGCTTGCAGTAGAGTGCAGAGGAATGTGAATCCCACCTGGGCAGGAGGTGGGCTGATGTTGGCCGTTCAGTGGGGACAGGGGACCCAGGCTCCCTCAGGCAGTGTGCTCTGCCCGGGCTGCTGCTCCCATCGCGAGGCTGGGGCCGGGTGGTTGCAGGGCGGCTGAGGGACGGCACCTGCCCTCGCAGAGGGGGCCCTGCAGCCAGGGTGTTGCTTCACCTGGGTGCACTGGGGAGGTTGTGGAAAGCTGGGCCCTGCCAGCAGCAGACATGCAGGATCCTGCAGAGCTGTGCATCCCTGGAGCTCACAGGAGCTCACGGGGCATGTCGTCCGCATGTCCGCAGGGAGGCCCTGGAGGGATGCGGCCGTACCGCTGCGTGGCACGGGGTGCAGCAGGGACACAAGCAGCTCCCCTGCCTCCTGCCTGGCACGGCCCCTGCCATCTCGCCACAAGGTGCAGCAAACCCCAGCACGACCTCCCTGCCTGTGCAACACGCTGCTGCGAGCCCTCTTCCTTCCTGTCCCCAAGCTCTGTGGCTGCCTGGCGCCTTCCCTCCTGCGCCCTGGCTGGGGGGCTGCCAGGGTCCCGAGCAGCCCTGCACAGAGCAGACACGGCCTCCTGGGATCTGTACCCCAGCCAGGTGCCACTGGGCTCCAGGCTCGAACGGATCGATCGACCTGCAACCCTGGGCAGGGGTGGCCGAACACTGGTCCCTCCTCCACCTTCGGGGCTGGGCAGCTGGGGAGGAAGGCTGCCGGGAGCCGCAGCCCGGGGCCTCTGCGGGGCCCTGGGGAGAGGCGCCGAGCTCCCCCGGGCCGCAGCGAGCCCTGCGGAGAGAGGCTCAGCCCCCGCCTCCTCCCCGCGGAGGACAAGTCCCTGGAGGTTACGCAGCCCGCGGCACCAGGAGCCTCTGCCCACGGGTGTTTTGGGAGCTGGGGTCCCCGCACGACGGCGGCAGACCCCGGGGGTCAAGCGCCAAGGCCCGGGCGCCCTCTCAGGGCCGAGGGGCCCTCGCTCCCCCGCCCTGCCCTCACGGCCCCCCAGGCGCAGCGGGAGGGCACGGCGGGCCCTGACATGGCGCCCACCCGCCCGCGGCCAAACGCGGGGAACGAAGCGGGGCGCGCGCTCACGCGCCGCGGCGGGCGGGGTGGGCGCGCACGCACGCACGCAGGACGCACGCGCCCGCGGGCCGGGGGGGGGTGTAAGGAGCGGGGGGGGGGGGGTCGTCCCGCGCACGCGCAGAGGCGCGCCCGCCCGCCGCCGGCGCAGCCGCCCCCGCCGCCGCTCCGCCGCCGCGGCCCACGCCCCACCCGCCGCCGCCGCCGCCGCCGCCGCCGCTGGTCTACGGCGCGCCCGCCCGCCCCTGGCCGTGGCCGTGCCCACGCCCGCGCGGGGCTGCCCGCCGCCCTCCGCGCCGGAGCCCGCGGCGCGCCGCCCATGCGAGACCCCCGCGGCCCGGGCAGCGCGCAGCGACTCCCGGCCGCGCCAGGCATGTGAAGATGTCAGTGGGCTGTGCATGCCCTGGTGAGTGCCGCGGCGGCGGGGGGCCGGGGGCGGGGGGCTGCCCGCGGGCCTGGGGTCCCCGCGTCATTGGGGCTGGGGACCGGTTCTGGGGTGGGGGCCCCAGTGGTGCGGGGGCAGGGGTTCCCACGGCGTTGGCGCTGGGGTCTGGTTGTGGGTCTAGGTCCCCAAAGCGTGGGAGCTGTCGACTGGCTATGGGAGTATGTCCCCGCTGCATTGATCCTGTTGTCCAGCTATGGGGCTGTATCCCACTGCATTGGTGCTGGCTATGGGGCTGAGACCCCATAGCGTGGGGTGCTGGGTCTAGCCGTGGTGGTAGGGTCCCCATTGCGTGGCTGCTGAGAGCTGACTGGGGTCCCTTTGGCATTGGTGGTAGGAGTCTGGTTATGGGACTGAGTTCCTGAGGCTTGACTGTTGGGAGCTGGCTACAGGGTTGGGATCCCTGTGGCATTGGTGTTGGGGTCTGATTATGGGGCTGGGTCCCCGTGGCATGGCTGTTGGGAGCCAGCTGTGGGGCTGGGGTCCCCATGGCATTGGTGCTGCAGGTTATCTATGGGACTCTGTCCTCACAGCAGGGTTGACTACAGGGCTGGGATCTCCTCAAAGTGGATGCTGCAGTTTGGCTGTGGGGCTGGAGTCTCCATAGCATTGGTGCTGAGGTCCAGCTATGGATCAGGGGTCAGCAAAGTGCAGAGATTGGAAACCCAGCCCCATGGTGTTGCCATTGGGTCCAGCCATGGATTATGGGGTCCCCGTGGTATGGCTACGCCAGAATCCCCAGTGCATGGGTGCTGGTGCCTAGCTGTGGGGCTGGCACCCCACAGCATGGGTGCTGCGGTCCCCATGGCGTGGATGCTGAGGTCTTCTCACAGGACTGGTGCCCCATGGCATGGATGCTGGTGCCAGCCCTGGGACTGGCATCTCACAGGCGGAGTTTCACAGGGGTGCTGGGCAGGACCTTGGGTGGCACTGCGAGGGGTGACCCCAAAGCAGGCCTTGTGGCTGGAGCGGTAGCTCTGTGTAGTGGCCCTGCTTCCCAGGTGGGTGTGGGGCACAAGGTCTCTGGAAGGGCTTGGTGGTACAGCTGCTGGATGTGGGTGCTTGATGCCCACTCCTCACAGCCTCTGTGGGATGGCTGCTGGGGGTTCCTTCCCCATCCCAGCCCCTGAAGGCTGGTGGGGCAGTGCTGCAAGGATACCCCCAGTGAGTGTGACAAGTTGGCAAGTTCTCAGCATTCGGTAGGGTGTTCCGTAGGGATGTTTATTGGGCTGCTCTGGGTCGGGGGCAGGCTTGGGGCAGCTGGTGTGTCTGCATTGCCCACTGCTGGGTGTGGGATGTTGCTGTGCCAGAAGCAAGTCAGGGCAGGGGTCCCAGAGGGCCAACAGAGTCTGCTCCAGCACTGGGTCCCAGTGGAAGAAGGAGGGAGCCCTGCTCAGGGACACATGGGGGATGGGAGTCCTGGGGATAGGTTCTGCCATTTCTCTGGGCAGCTGGTACTTGGGGACCCTGCAAGGTCCCTGCAAGGGGACAGCAGGGCTCCTCAGCCCAGCTCCCAGGGACAGCTTTTCAGTGCCCTGTGTTCTTTGAGGAAGCCCTGCCCTGGGGTGCTGTGGGAGACAGCAGGACACTGTGACAGCACATGGTTCCTGTGCATCCCCTGGGGGGGTTGCAGCTGTATCCCTGGGTAGGAAAGGGGGGTGCCTCTGCTTGGCAGCCCCCCGCTCCTGTGCTGCCAGCACCTCTCCACCGTGTTTCCATGAAGGCAGGCGGCCCCTTCCCCCATCCTCCTCCTTCATCTCCCACTGGAAGCTGCCAGAGCGCTGCTTCCTCAAGCAGAAAGTCACGTGAACCTCCCTGCGAGCCAGGCCGAGCAGCCACAGCACCCGCCCCACCAAGGCACCCCGCACCGGGGGCCTCGCCCCCCCCCCCCCCCCCCAACAACTAGCCTTGGCGGGGGTCCCGCCTCAGTGGGGGCGAAGGCAGAGCGGCAGCTAACGGCAGGGCCCCAGAGTGTCCCCTCAGGAAGCTGGCCCGGTGCCACCGGGAATGTCATCGCCATGTTGGTGGGCGCAAAGAGGGGGGCTCTCCTTCCTCGGTGTGCTGGTGGGGGGCTGTGGGGTCACCCTGTGGCTGGCAGCATCCCTGTGGGTGGCTTTGTGTCATGTCGTTGTATGTTCCCCCTCCCCCCCCAGCTGCTGCTGCTCACCCACAGTGGGGAGGACACGCGGGTGCAGGCAGTGTGCGTGCACACGCATGTGTGCCCCTTGTCACTCCCCCCGCTCCCCCGCCGGGGCTGGGTGGCACATTCAGAGTCTGCGCCCCCCTCCCCCCCTCCCCTCCCTGGACTGTTTATCGGAATATAGAAAAAACAAGCTCTGCTGCTGGCCTCCCGCCAGCCAGAAACATTTAATGAGCCGCTCTGCCCAGGCTGCTCTTCGGGGCTGCGTTAACTTGGAGGAGTTTCCAGCCTGAGAGCTGCTGCCGGGGGGTGGTCTCAGCTACCTCTCTTCAAAATTGTGCCATCCTGGGGGGTGTGACACGCTCCCTGCCATCCCTGGGGACATATGCTACCCTGCTGCAGCTCCTCTTGCATCCCCATGGGGATGTTTGCCCTGCTCCTTGCTCCTCTCTGCCAGAGGTTTGGGGCATGGGGGGCTGCTTAGCTGAGAACTGCCCTAGGCCTTGTGCCTGAAGATGGTGGGAAGCTGCTGGCATCAGTGGAGGGCTGGGGAGGGGGTGACTTTAGCCCCCAGCTCAGAAATGGAGGTGTGAGCAGGGAGAGCATGCCAGGCTCTGAGTAGAGCTGGCAAAAGCCAGGACAGCAGCTGCCTGGTGCTGCCATCCACTCAGAGCAGGACTAGCCACTCAGCTCAGCCCTTCGCACCAGGCAGGTCTTGGCATCCAGACCCCAGCGGGGTCCTGACCCCTGGGGGCCACCGCTCTCCCAGCATGCATCATGCTTTCTTTTTTAATTATTATTGTAATTATTTTTCCACGTGTAGTGATGATATTGGTGCAGAGAGGGGTAGGAGAGGAGTGGAGCTGCCCTCCATCCCGGTGGGGCTGGCTCTGGCTTCACGGTATGGAAACGATGTTCCCAAGGTCAGCACCCTCCCTGGGACGCCTTGCAGGGCGCCTGCCCTCTGGCAGGAGGGAGAACTTCCCAACCCACGTGCTTCAGGTCCTGGGATGGACATGCCCAGCCAGGGGACAGCCCATTGCCATTTCCCTCCCTTCTGCCGAGCTGGCGCCATGCGTCCCCCGCCGTCACAAGGCCAAGCTGTGCCACGTGCCTCCTGCGACAGATGCGCTGGGAGAGGGACGGCGGGGAGCGGGCTGAGCACTGCAGCGGGGGGGTTGGCAGCCCACGTGCCTGGGCTCTGGCTCCAAAACACCCCCTGGCACTGCCCAGCACCTTAGGGTGCTGGGGGAAGGGAGGTGTGGGGGTTCCAAGGCCTCCTCCTGCATGGCTGCACTCTTGTCCAGGCTTTCTTCTTGTTGCCAGCAGTGCTTGGACAGAAGATGCTGGTTGCCTTGTCCTCCTCCTTGGAGCAAATCGCCTGCCCGGTAGATGCCACATGGGCTGTGTTGCCTGGAATGCTCCAGCAAATGCAGGATGGGGTCGTGGCTACCCAGTGCTTGGCAAGGCAGTTCCTTGGGATTTTGGGTGCTGGCGTGAGGGTGGACACATGGCGGCACTCCTTGAGGCCAGTGCAAGCTTGACCTGCTGCTGGCTCGGCTTTGCTGGTAAAACGTGGATGGGTTAGTGGCATACCAGCAGGCTCAGTGCTGGGTGTCTGTGACTTGTTTTGAGTTTACTCCAGAAATGGTGTTGTCTTTTCAACACAAAGCTGCTGTGCAAACTGCTCCCTTGGGGAGTGGGTAGGTGCCAGCCAGCAGGATGGCCCCCCAGGACAGGGAGGTGTCCCTGCCATCTTGGAGCGCTTGTGGCCAGCAATGCACTAGCTGGGTGGCTGCATGCCCCCAGGCAGGGCAGGATCAGCATCAGCCCAGACATCCCCTGCCCATCCCCTGCATTTTTAATTCACCCAATTCATGCCACCCTCTCCTCAACTCTCTGCTGTGGGGTTCCCCAGCCACATGTGTGTTGCTTGTACACAGAAGGCGTGGGGCTGCATGGAGTGCAGGGAGCACACGTGCTCGTGTGTGATGGCTGCTGGTGCATCCTAGGATGCACTGCACTGCTGGCACAGCTGGTGAGAGCCGCTGGCACAGATGGTGAGAGCCCCCGGCTCTCTGTGGGGTGACACAGGTCCAGTGGGTCTGCCATTGTGCAAGGTGTGGGTCCACCCCTGCTTTACCCTCTGCCTTGGGAGCAGTGGCTGTTGGGGCTGTGTGCACCCTCCTTGGGGCGGTGGTGTGTGTGGGCAGGATGGGGCTGGGTGACCGTTATCAGCCTGCCTGCAGGCTGAGGCTGTGGTTTCCTGCCAGTGCCAGGGGATAGGGTGCTCGGGAGCTGGTGGGGCTGCTGGGCCTCACCTGGAGTGAGGGTGATGGCAGCCACCTGTCCTGGGGGGCTGCTGGGCAGGGATGGAGTGGCTGCAGCAGAGGTGATGCTGGTGGGTTTTGGGAGGTTCACTGCAGTGTGCTCATGGGGTGCACCAGTGTGGGGTGTCCTGCTTGGGCAGGGGTGCCAGTGGGCACCAGGAGGAATGGGACCCCGCAGAGCTGTCGTACCAGCTCCCCATCACCCTTCGCTCCCTTCCCTCCAAGGCAGGTCACTGATGGGGCTGAACGTTATACCGGAGTGTAATCTCCCCTGTCACAGGCACCAGCCCTTGTCCAGCCACAACCCCACCCTGCCCTCGGGGCAGCTGATAACACTCAGCCTGCACCCCGGTGTGGCCCCTTTCTCAGGGCCGGGAGGTGCAGCTCCTGTGCCCCCCTTTGCAGGGTTTCACTCTGTCCCTGGCTTTTTGTGACCAGCATGCAGGTCCCAGAGGTCCCCCTGCACCAGGGTGACAGTACCTGCCCCCTGGGATGGCCTTGCAGTGTGAGGGCGGGAGGGGCCTTGCTTTCTGCAGGAGCAGCAGCCCTGGCCCCCCTCCTACGCGCCAAGGGACTGGTACTGGGAGCACAGCCAGGTTTCTGCAGCGCAGCCCAGGTGGAGCTGCCACTTGAGCCAGGCAGGGATGCCCGCCATGCCAGGGACGGTGCTGAGCAAGTGCTGGCAGGGTGTCAGCCCCCCACAGGGTATCAGTCCCCCGCAGTTTGTGCAACCCCCCACAGCGGGGCAGCTCTTGCAGCAGCTGGTTCCTCTGACCTCTGCTCTGCCACATGTACCCTCCTCGGGCCAGGCCGTGCAGAGCGCCGGGGGCTCCCCTCGAAGGCAGGGGCTGCAGGCAGCTGCCTGTCCTCCCTGCCCTGCACGGTGGTGGTGGGGTGAGTGCTCCCTCCCACTTCGGCTCCTGCCTCCTTGACGACGAGAGCAGACAGCAGCACGCCAGCATGCAGCTCCGCCGGGCACAGGGCAGGCCTGGGCACCCCAGCCTGCCTGCACCGACCAGCCCGAGGTCAGCTCGGGGCAGCTGCGGGCAGGGACAGGCAGGAGCAAAGCAGCCAGAGCTCTCTCCCTGCCGGGGATGGTGGTGCTGGTGCTGCTGGAGGAGCCCAGCAGTGGGGCTGGGGTCAGGAGTGGGGATGCCGCCAGAGCACGGGGATCAACAAGCTGCCAAAACTCCTTGTGGAGCATTTCCCTGCTGAGGTCAGGGAGATGCCATAACACTTCTCCCAGCTTGGCAGCCCCTGCCAAATCCTCTGGGCAGCAACTGCATGCCGAGACGTCCTGCCTGCTCCAAACGTGTGTGTGACCGGAGGCTTGGACTGTTGGTGAGGTCCCCCTGAAACCCCAGGCTGCCCCCAAACATGGTGTATGGGGCTGGGTGTCTTCTCCCAGTGGGCGCTGGACCCTGAGCCAGGGGAACAGCCTTCCCTGTTCCACGGTGGCCATGTCCCTGCTTGGCCTAGCTGGTGGGGAGGTGGTGGCCACTAACAGGAAGGACATGCATGTTAGCAACGAAAACACGGCAGCAAGAGGAAGCAGAAGTGATGCATTATTGATGGAGCTATTTGATGCTGCTATATTTGGAGAGATGCTCCAGAGTGCTGTGCTGGGGCTGGCAGGGGGGTGGGCTCTGCTGGTGGAGACTTCCTTGCTTCAAGTCAACCACATGTGGCTGTGGCCCCGGGAGATGTCCCTTGCCTTTTCCCAGAGAGCTTCTATCATGGGGGAGTGTGGTGTCATGTGCGTACCAGTGAGGATGCCAGCCCTGTGCTTATCCCTGGGCAGTTGGGGGTTTGGTGGGTGGCAGTTCCCAGCCATGCAGATCTCTGTGGCAGTGCCGGGGATCCTGTGGCACAGGAGGCAGAAGTGGGGGAATGGAGAGGGAGCAGCAGGCCAGGGACTGAGGTGCTCTCCCAGCTCGGGTGCAAATCCTTAGAGCTGTTGAGGGCTGTATCTTGGTTTCCCTTTTAAGCAGCTGTGCCTGCCCCTTTGGGAGATGAAGGTCTTCTCTGGGTGGATAGCAGGCAGGCACAGGATGCTAAGGCTGTGCTGGATGTCACCCCCTCCCCACCATGAGATCCCAGACCAAGCCAGGCTGCTTTGGGGACCAGCCCCAAGCCAGGAAAAGGGCTGTAAAACGAACCATTCTTGTAACATGAGAGAATCCACCTGGAGCCTTTGGAGGAGCCTTAAAAGCCTGCGGCTCTGGCAGGCTGGCCCCAGGCTGCTGCCAGAGGGGCCAGGGCTTGCTGCTGCGGGTGGCCATGCTGGGGACAAGCTCTTGCAGGACACACATTGCAATGTCTCAAGGACAGCACGGGAACACTGCAGGGCATTTCTCTGGTGCTGGTGCCACGGGGAAACCCCTTGCCAGCAGGACTTGCCAAAGCCTGCCTGCGGACTGCGCCTTCCTCTCAGAGCCTATGGCCAGCATGGCAGCACTGCAGCCAACCCATCGTGCCAGAGCAAGGCATGATGTGAGAATGAACACCCTGTATGGACCCTTAGTACTTTGGGGTCCTGCACCCCTCTGTAATCTTTCTCCACCTTCTCTTGTTTTGGAGGAGGTGCGCACTGATGGCTGCTCATTCACTCCTTTTGTACTCCAATCTTCTTCTCTGACCCCTGTGGGATGTTCGAGATGTAACCTCGTAACTTCCTGCCCTGCCCTGGCAGCTGGCTTTTCCCCCGTCCCCTGGATGTTCCTCCTGCCTCTGGGTGTCTGGAAACACTTCTGGTTTTGAAGGGTTAATCCCTGGAGCCCCCAGGATCTGCATGACTCACCGTTGAGTTTCCAGCCTCCCCCAGGCCTCTCTCCTGGGGAGAAATGGAGCCATGCCTTCTCCAGCTGAAAAAGGGGGCCCCAGATCCACCCTTGGTCTGGGCATGCCTAGCTTTAAGGAGGAGAGAAGCCCCTCCCTTGAGAAACAGGGAAGCAATGCATATTTTTATTTGAAAGGTGGGAGGACTGGAGAGGGGGAAGGCTGTTGTCTTGCTGAAAGTGGGGCTCTGGGGTGCGTGCTGTGCTGCACAGCTGCAGGCTGCGTCTGTGTACGTGTGAGCAATGGTGCCTCAGTCTTGCCGTGATTTAGACAAGTCCTGGAGATTTGGAGGTGCCACACCAGTCCATGCCCCTGTGCAGTCTGTGCTGTTTGCAGCACTAGCTGCTGCTGCTGATTATTATTATTATTATTAATGTAAGTGTACATCCATGTCCCTGCTCTATGCCTGTGCCTGCTGGGGTCCTGACTGGGTGTCCATGCAAACATGCACTGCCTCTGCTGCCCTGCTCACCTGGGATCCCTCACGCACACTCTGTGGGCACACGAAGCCCCAGCCACAGTGTTCAGAGTCACCCAGGCATCCCCTGACTGCCACAGTCTCCACTGGGCTCTTCCCATCTACCTCTCCAGGATGCATCCCTGTGCTCTCTCCTGCTTTTGAAGCGTGGCTGGTTCCCTGGCTGAGACCAGAACTGGGTGTTGGAGCAGGACTGGGCTTTTGGGAGCGTGGGTGGATGTGTGGACCTTGCTAAAGGAGAGTGGAGGCTCGGTTGCAAGGGATGCAGTGCCCCATCACAAAAACATGAGGAGCTGGAATTGCCCTCTGCTCCCCCTGAGTGTGAGTGCAAGCACATCATGAGGAAGGGGCTGCCCCCACCACCGTCACCACCACACACGCTTCCCAGCTGCATCCCAGGCCTTCTGCTCTCCATCCAGCATCTATTTAATTATTAACTCGGCTATAACCATAAACAGCTGGGGCTGCTGCAGCCACGTGGACCAGTCCAGCGCTGTCGTCAGAGCCGAGCAGGGACACGTGAGCAGTCCCGAAGGGCTGCTGAGCCCTAGGATAAATTGCTTGGGGCATGTTTGGCACGGATGTGCCAGGCTGTGCCACCTGGGGAGCAGTGGGGGCTCCTCTCTGATCCCCCTGGCCATGGCACTGGTGCTGGGAATTGCTGGTACAAGGGCAAAACACCCCTTTTTGCAGTATTTTGCACTATTTGGCACTGTTCAGTGCTGATGGTTGGCTGTGCCTCGTGCATCCTTGAGCCCTGGAGTGGGAACGGGGAGTGGGTGGGCTGTATTTAGTGGCCCATCTTGACCCAGGCTGTGCCATGCTGCAGCCGTCACCGGTGTTAGGCAGGTGCAGCCCCATCTCACCTGGTGCCACGCAGATGCCACAGGCTTGGCAGGGGGACAGGCAGCGATGGGGTCACAGGTCAGAGCACTCGCAACATCACCCCTGCCCAGTTCCTACAGCACCAACAGCATGGGTACCTGTGTGTGCCTTTTGCAGAGTGTGCCTTTACCAAGGTTTTGGGGTCTACTGTGAGTTTTTCTCTCTGTTTATCTGCATTTTACAAAGAGTTTTGCTTTGTTTATCCATATGACCCTGGAAAGTGCAGCTCACTGCAGGTTAGATTGCAAGGGGAAGGGGAAATTAGGCATGATGGTGTGATGGGGAGCAGGGTGGGGATGGAGCCTCACTCAGTCAAGGGGTGTGGAGGACAAAAACAGAGGATGCTGCCAGCTTGGGAAGCAAGGGGATGCTCCCAGTCCTTACGTGAAGGGCTTTGGAGATGCATGGGCATGGAGAGGAGGATGCCGGCCATACTTAGGGGCTGACGTTTTGCACTCACCATGTGTGCACTGTTGGGGGGACAAGTGTGCTTGGCAGGACCTGACCTGTCGTGCCTGTGTTACCCCGCGGCTGCTGTTTCGGGGAGGGGACAAGGTGTGGGCCCATCCGTGTGAGCAAGGGTGTCTGGGAAGGTGTGCGTGCCCCAGGTGTCGGTGCATACCCAGCCAGGGGTGTGCTGGGAGGCGTCTGGGAGGACGTGCAAGCGCATGCCAGCCCATCAGCATGCACGCCGGCCTGCATGTGCAAGGCAAGATGCACCAAAGCCTGCGTGTGTGTGTGCCTGTGACAGCCCCACGTGCCAAGCCTGGCTCTCCCACCCGCAGCCAGGTGCTGTTGGGGCTCAGGGTGGGACCCAGGCTGGACTCTGGGGTCCTGGCTTATGTCCCTGCCGCTCACAGGCTCGCCAGCTGGGTTGGGAGCATAGGTCTGTGCTGGTCTGATTTGCCAAGGCAGAGAGCTGGAGGTTGCAAGGGGCAGGTGTGGGACAAGGGGAGGGAATGGAAAAAATGTGGTTTTTTGGTGACTGAAATTTTTGCGATGGAAGTTTCTTATGAAAATAGACGTTTTTATAAAAACTCCTAATTGGAAGAGGTTGGAGTTTAGTCAAGTAAAGGAGACCTTTTGGATCTGCTGGCAGTGGCAAACCAGCACATTTTATTTTTAATACTCCCAAACAAAACGGTTGCGATGTTCTCCCTCACCAGAAGCTGGGGGAAACAAGTTCCAGAGAGAAAAATCCTGAAAAACTTAAAAGAAACCCCAAACCAAACTAGGGGAAAAGTGTCTTTTTATTGAAACTTTCGCAGGGGGGAGGAAACCTTTTCCCGGCCGGTGCCGAGTTCCTCAGCAGGACCCGGCTCCCGCATCCTCCATGCCGGGGGAGAGCCGGTACGGGGGCGGGGGGGAAGCTCTCCGGGGACCCTCTTTTTAGCTCCGTGAGCACCCCTGGCAGCGAGGGGCCTGAGTTGGGAGGGGGGAAGGCCGGGGGGGGTGTCGGTGAGGGGGAGCGGTCTCCTCTGCCGCCGCAGCCATTGTGGTCCCGGCCGCGGCGCAGACAAAGGAAGCGCCCCCGCCCCGCCCCGCGCCCCGCCCGCCCCGCCCCGCCCCCGCGGCGGCCCAGCGCCCGCCCGCCCGCCGCCCGCGCCGCCGCCGGACCCCCGCCCGCCGCCGCCGCCGTGAGTCACCCCGCCCCCCCCCCCCCCCCCCCCTCCCGCACCGTCGCCCCCATACCCTCCCCGCGGAAGTTTCCCGCTCTCGGTTTACCTCCCCCCCCCCGCCTCCCCGTCCTTACGGTGGTGGCCCCCGCTCGGGCGGCGGAGGAGAGCGCCGGGGTCCCGCCCGCGCCGCCCCCCCGCGCCTGCGAAGTTGTGCGCGACCGCGCCGCCGCTCCCCGCCCGGCCCCCCCCGTGCGGCCCGGGATCCCCGTGGCAGCCCCCGGCCTGCCTGCCCCTTCGGCTCCCCCCGCCCCTTCTCTCCCGGCTCGGCTCCATCCCTGTCCCCAGCTCCCCTCTCTCTCCCCGGCTCCCCTCTCCATCCCTACCTAGCTCCCCCGTCCTTCTCACCCTCACCTCCCCTGTGCGTTCCTGGCCCCCCCAGCTTGTTTCTTCCCTTGCCTGTTTCCCCCATCTCTGCCTGTCCCCCCAGCTTCCTTCTCCCTACCGAATTCCCCCGTCCTTCTCTCCCCAGCTCCCCTGTGCATTCCTCGCCCCCAGCTTGTTCCCTCCCCACCAGCTCCTTTGCCTGTCCCCCACTTCCTGCCTGTCCCCCCAGCTCCCTTTTCCATCCCCCAGGTGCTGGCTTTCGGAGAGGCATCCCCAGCCCTGCGAGGTGCTGCCAGCAGCCCCCATGCCCCACCGTGCCCTGCTCCATCCCAGCCCGCAGCTCCCTTTGTTCTTCCCCTGGCTCCTTCCTCTGCCCAAGCCCCCTGACAGCTGCCCCACACCCTCCTGGTCCCTCCGTGTCTGCTGTCACAGGGGCCATGGAGCTGGTGCCTGGCTCTGAGGGGTGCACACCCACCTTTCCTCCCTGCCTCCTGCAACTTCATCCTTGCCCACGGCTCACAAGGTCCCACCAGCCTCCCGTGAGTGCTGTGGAGGCAATGAAAGGTCCAAGGGGTGCAAGTGCACCAGGGCCATGCACCTTCTTGAAGGAGCTGCCCCACCAGGGTGTCTGGGCTCAGGGGTCCATGGTCGCAGGGGGCTGATCCTCCCTGCAAACGAAGCACCGTCTCGGCCCAGGGCAGCTGGAGCAGGGGCCAGGCTGGGGGGGGTCAGGATGGGTTGGGGAAACTCAGTGCTGCAGCTCTGGCTCGGGAATCGACATGTGTATCAGGGCTGTGGAGGGGTGTCTTATCCATGGAGGTGTTCCCCTGAAGCCCCACCGGGAGAGTGTGCTGCCCTGATCTCGGGCAGCTGGCCAGGCTCTGACCTCTAGCGGTCCCTGCCAGCCTGCCTGCCCGGGATGGGCGATAAGATAAGCACCCTGGGGCAGCACCGCTGGGGCTTCCTTGGCTCGGGCAGCTCCTGATCCCCTCGCTGCAGCCCTGGCTGGCAGGGGCCAGGCACCACAGCAGGAACCTGGGGAGCAGTTGCCGGCTTTTTGCCTAGGCTGGTGCCGAAGTGGAAACCCGAATGAGAGGCAGCAGCCAGTCCCTGGGTGACATGTAAGCAAAGGGCTCGGAGGCTGAGGGGTCCTGTGGGGAGTTGCCTTCTGGGGCATGGAGCACTGCACCTACCCCCCATTGCAACCCCCTGCTGCTTCCTTCTCACCAGAAGGATCTGAACCATCTCGTGGCAGGCATGGGAGCAAACATCCTTTCCTGGGGTCGTCCTAGCTTGTTCTCCCAGTGCTTTTGATTGCACCTTGTTTTGGCAGTTTTGCAGCAACTCCTCCAGTGCTGTTCAGGTATTGGCTTTTACTGCTTCTGTTTTAAGTCCAGGCAAGTGTGGATGTCCTTATTCCTTCTTTAAGGCCTCAGGTTTTGGAGTGTTCTCGTCATGGGAGAATTGTGGTTTTCACTGAAGAACCAAATGTGGTCTCTGCCTTCTGATTTTATAGAAATCGAGGTCTGTGATCCGAGCACACCTTAAACACTGGCAAGAGAAGCGCTGAGCGGAACAACATGCAAGTTGTGTTGTTTCAGAAAGGGAAAGAAAAGTTGTGATATGAGGAGGGATAGGCTGGTGTTGGAGAGTTTGGCGATACTGGGTTTTCGCCAGTCATTTGGTGGGGAATTTCCCCCTTACCCACAGCAGGTCACAGTCCATGTAAAATAGGAAGAGGCCAGTGAAAAGCTGCAGAAGTTCATTTTCAAGCAAAGGTGCCCCAAGCTGGGAACCTGGAGACTCTTTTAGCTTCTTTCTGGAGGGCAGCCCCAAGCCTCCCCAGCCCCTTGAGATGCAGGAGTGGAGGGCAAGGTGGACCAGCCCAGTGCCAAGGCTCCTTCCCTGTCTGGTGGCTGGCAGGGCAGCAGCAGCGCTTGTCCCCAAGTGGTCTCTCCCAGCGTGTCTACCTTCTGCCTGCTTCCAGCTCTGCACCAGCATGAGTTTGAGGTCTCTGTAAAATCTATGAACCCCAGGTTCTGTGTGGTGGCAGAGCAGCCACAGCGCTTCCCCTGGTCCTCTCATTTGGAAACCTCCCATCCTCCGAGTGACCTGGGGATGGAATGCTCCTGCAGTTGTTCGCACAGTGTATGTTTGTGGGTTGCAGTGCTTGTCATGATGAGTTTTGCTGCCCCACTGGTTGCTGTTTGGAACAGACTCATGTTGTGACCAGGGATGCCCAGGTGAGAGGGTTTCCTTGGACCTGTGCTGTGATGGTGGGGATGTTTACTACAGCGCTGTGCTGCTAGGGCTGGGTTGCTTGAGCTTGGGAAGCATCAGGCAGGTGTGCCTGGCCAGGACCTGTCCCTTTGCTCCTGGGGTTTTGGCCTCATCCTGCACTGGTTGTCCAAAGCCCTGACACCAGACACCATGTGCTGCCAGAGCAGCAGCACAGTGCGAGTCCAGAAACTGCATTTGCTTTGTCCCCAGTGGTGCCAGTGGTCCTTCACTCAGCCGTTCCTGCATCTTTCCGTCTTTTAAACCAAGTCCTAAGAGAGACAGCTTCAGCCTGAGCCAGGGGGACAGGGGCTTGCCCTGACAGCTCGAAGAAATAATGCAGCTTTGCAAGCTGCAGTGAGCAGGTTCCCACCATGCTTGCACCGACCCTCCCCCAGCATCCTGCTGGAGGAGACGGAAACGCTGCACCCCAGCGTCGAGGTTTGCCTCCTGGGCACTCGCCACCCCGGTGGGGGCAGATGGAAGGCGCCAGCTCGCACCACATCCTCACAGCAGGAGTTATCCAGCTTTTTTTCCCCCCATCCCCTGGAGCGGGCAGCTGGATGGCTGCCAAAGCTGCGGGGCTCCTCCTAGGATGCAACATGGAGTGAGGCGGCTGTTGGGGGCTGCCGTCTCCAGAGACTACGCGTCCCAGTGTGCAGCACTCGGCACTGTTGGCAGTGGCTGGGAGTGAGGTGGAGCGTTGCATCCCGGGATCGCAGATCTCCATGCGCCACGTGGGGACTGACAGCATCCCATGCTCTGAGGTGGCAGCACTTGGGGTCCTGGGGATCTGAGGAATCAGCCTGGAGATCCCCCTCTGTGGCCAGAGGGGTAGACCTCAGCCTCTCACTGCCAGTTCCCTGCCCTCCAGCTCTCTGGATCAGATCCTGTCCCTGTGTAGGGCTGCACTGAGCGCACCCCCAAAACACCGTGTGGAGCCATGTGTTTTAGCTCCAGCACATGCATGGCAGGTAAGGAGCTGGGAGTAGGAGCAGAGATGCTGGCTGCAGCCTCTGCAGGACCATCACTGTGGCTGGCTATGGCTGTGAATTTTTCCTTACTGCTGCAGAGCCTAAAAAAACCTTTGAAGATGAAAATCCTGGTTTGTCAGGAGGCGTTTTTTCACGGGATGCTGACAAGGGGTTTTTTTCCCAGCCCACACCATGTTGGTTGGTTGGTTGCTGGTGCTGCCCCGGTGTGTGCTGTGGAAGGGATGGGAGCCTAGATGCCACCAGAGCTCCATAGGGTTGCAGGACCCTGGGGTGGAGAGATCTGGGTGACAGGGAAGGTGGCCAAAAATGTGAAAGGTGCATTCCTGAGGCTGAAACTGGCAGCGTTTGATTACGGATCGTCTTTGAGACGGCGAGCTGAAAGGAGTAATTAGGGACAGTGGGATATTTCCCCGAGAGTCACAGGAAATTACTGCCTCGTGGTAGGTTGATAGTAGTGGAGCTGAAACTGGGTTATCTGTGGGATTGCATCTGGGGCTTGCAGCCTTGGATGTGGTTCAATTTTCAGGCTGTTTTGCAATTGGCAGGGCATGCTCTTTTCCCGTTTTCCCTCCCAGAGAAATCCCCATCCACGTGTCTGAATCATCTGAGGGACTGAAGAGGGAAGGGGAGAGTCCTGGTACCTCTAGGGTACCTCGCAGGGCAGTGAGGTCCTTTGGATCACTGCTGAGTACCCAACTCCGCAGGATGCCTTCCTGGGAGGTCTGGGTTGTGGCAGAGTTGAGGCTGCAGCAGTGCTGTGGGCCTCGACCCCCAAATCCATGTTCCAGACGAGCTCTCAACACCCAGTGCTTTTTGGATAGCGCCGCCTTGCCGCTTGCATCAGGTTTGACACTTAGTAATTATTAACTGCAACTAATGATTAATTGTCTAGCTGTCCCAGTGAGTTTGCAGGCCAGTTGGTAGAGAGGAGCACCCGCTGCTCCAGCTGCTTTCTGTACTGCCGCAGGATGCAGCCTGGAGCTGGGGCATGTGTCCCTTTCTGCTCCCTTGCATGCAGGGGACACCGTGTGCAGCCACGTGGAGCAGGCAGGGAGGCAGCTCGTGGTCAAGATAAGCTCCATGGCTGGCTCAGATGTGTGGCTAGAGAAAAGCGAGAGCGTAATCCCTGCACTCAGCAGGGCAGGTGGTGCTGCAGGTTTTGTCTCCGTGCAGGTCAGGGCTGGACCGCATGCTGGCCACGGTCAATCTCTGGATGCTGCTGGGTTCGTGGAATCATCCCATGGTCTCCTACAGCAGCAGTGTCTCTCTTCCCCAGACATCCCGGCCCCCTGGTAGCTTCAGCTGGGTCAGATCTGCGTTTCCAGAGCAAATGGGGTTGCTGCAAATTGAGATTGTCACCAAGTATGTCTTGGGCATGGGCATGCCTTTGTGTGTGCTGTCTGGGGTCCTATCAGTTTAATAACGGCATCAAGGTTTGCAACTGGCCTCACTCCAGCCCCTCTGCTCTGAAGAATAAAAGGTGAAGGCAGGTTTGTGGAGACTGGTCTGTGTGCTTCTGCCAGTCCCAGTTGCTCTGGATACTTGTCTGTGTTTGTCCCTTGGCCCAGCCATCTTCACTGACACCAGGCACCATAGCCAGGCAAAGCCTTGCGAATTACTGAAGATGCTGCCCTGCACCCAGCTCCAGATAGCACCCTCCTGGAGAACACCCTCCCAGCAGCCCTGCTGGCAGGGCAGGGCTGGGAAGATGGATTTCCTGCTGCTATCACAGCTTCCACACCCCAGCGAGGCAGCCCGTAGAAACAATGCCGCTATTTACACTTTGAAGCCTCGTTAGGCAGCCAGGAAGGAGCAGGCAGGGTGCATGCTGGGAGGCAGCAACAGCCTTTAGCCAAGGCTATCCCCTCTTCTTCACCCGGCTGCTGGGAGGAGCAGGATGCTCCTCTGCTGAGCTCTAACCCTGTGGCCTCTTTCAAGCCCCGTTTCTTCATTTATTTTTATCACTTTTTTTTTTTTTTTTTTTTTTTTTTTTTAGCATCTGGAGCTTCTGCCTTGTTGCTGAGCTTTGCTGCTTGCACGGAACGTGCCTGGCCCGAGACAGCTTCTCTCTGGGATGGGGAGCACTGATTCCTGCCGGTGGCTGCAGCTGTAGGAGCAAGAAGCCAGTGCTTCTTCCCCTTTATCCTTGGCAGCTCTTTGCGAGCAAGATGGAGCCAAGGGGAGTGCAAGCACGAACTTTTCTTCCTGCCAGGCACCAGGGAAGGCTCTGTGTGTCCCCTGCCTGGGTAGGCAGCTCCCTGGCCTGGCTGGTCTCAGCTCACGGTGCTCTGTTGTCTCCTGGCTGAGGTGCTGCTGTGCTCTTGGCTCCTTGGGAAACCTACTGTTCCCCAGCTCTGGGGGCTTAATTTAGTTTTTAACCATTCCTGCTCCAGTGAACCCGCCAGGCAGTGCACCAGAAGGGCTTTCCCTGTGGGGCTGGCAGCTCCCAGGCCTGGAAAACAGAGGAGAAGGCAGGCAGAGGGTTGGGCAGCACTGGGCTGCACGTGAGTCACCAGCAGAACAGAGCACCCGCCTTCCCTTCCCCGGGCACTTGCCTGCCTGGAGCTGCTTCTTTGACCAAGCTCTTGTGGCCGTTCTGTGCAGCACCAGCCAGCTCTGTCCTGCCCTGGCTGGGGACCTGGACTTGGCACAGGATGCTGAGCTGGGGCATCCCTCTCTGGGGTTCCCTTCTCCTGTGCTTCCCTGCTAAGGAGGAGCCATGGGGCTGCCCTCCTGGCCATGGGCACCGTGACGTTTGCTGGAACCTGCCCAGGCTGGTAGCTTGTCAGCTGCAGTGTTAGCCTGATTTTTTTTCCTTTCCGACCATGCACATGTTTTTGTGGTGCTCAGTGACAGCCACAGAAAGCCTGTCCTGTCGGCTTGGGATCCACAGGGGCATCGCATGCCCAGCCACCAGATGGCATCCCTGCTTGCACTGAGCCTGCCCAGATCCACCATGCTCCAAGTGGGAGGCAGAGCAGGGGCATGGGGAGACATTGGTTGGGGCCAAGTGCTGGACTTGGTTTGGGAAGGGCCACATCCTGAGGGTCTGGGTCAGTGAGCCCAGCAGGACAGGGCTTGCAGGGAGCTGGGGCAGCATGAATGGGAGAGGTGGTGACAGAGGGATCTTCTAGACCAGCATGACCTTTGTGTGGGTAAAAAAGTTGGTGTTGATGCTGTTGTAAAGTAATTGTGTTGTTTCATGTAAGGCGTATACTGTGAGTGTCTACAGTGAACATGGAATTCGAACAGCCTGTATCAAATCCTAAGGCTATTGTTAGTGAATTCAGTAATGTATTTTATGCTCCATTAAAAAATAACTCCTGGTCAGGATGCAAGCATTGCGGAGGTCCCATAACAGGCTGCTCTCCACTGCTGTAGCTCCTGAGATATGTCACCCAGTGAAGCCCCAAAAGCAAGTTGTGTCTGTATTGACTTGCTTGGGAAGGCCCAGAATGGAAATGGATGTTTGGGGCTGGAGCAGTGGGCTGGCTTGTCTGTTGTCTCACCTGCAGGAGCAAGTAGTTAGGGGAGAGCACAAGAAGCAGAGTGGATGGAGTGTGTACCCCTGGTCTCACCACCCCAGGAGACCTTACTGCACTCTGAGAAGCTAGATGGGGACCAAGGACAGCAAGAAACTTCGGGGGGCTTTTTTCTCCCATTTTCATAGTGAAAAAAAAACAAACTATCAAGAGTATGAGACCTGCTTGATCTGATTTTTTTCATCATGGTGACCAGAAACAAACAGTTCAGGCTTCCTGTCTCCAGCTGCTGCTGTTGGGGCTTAACAAAACAGTTCATTTTCAAGAGAAGACACGTGCTTTTGGGAAGTTTCCTGTGCATCAAGCACACTTTAACACTCATTTAACAGCAACGCAGAAGATATGGAAATGCTGTGTTTCTAGTGCAATTTCAGTGGAATTATAATTTCCATTAGGCACAAGTTGACAGGGATTAAAGCAGAAAGCAAACATTCCCTTGCACCAGCACCGACCTTCCTAGGTAAAAAATTTTTATCTGTGAAAATGTTTGGTAAGAACAAGGAGCTGATGTTGTTGGCAGCTGGATGAGAAATTGTGCCATGGCCCATTTATCCCCACTGTGGGCAGACGGGAGCGAGGAGCAGGAGCAGCAAGCCCCGGGCAGACCAGCTGAGCTGGCTCTAGCCCCACGGGACTGGTGTGTCCTGGTGGGTGCGGGTGAAAGACTGGGTTTGTCTGCCTCAGGGAAACACAGCAAAAAGGCACTCAAGCCCCAAGAAGACAAGAATCGAGGAGTGAAATGGAGATTTCTCTTGTTGCAAGTTGGATATAATGCCTGGGAGGTGACTCCCTCTATTTTTTACCAGCCCTTGCTTGCTTGGCTATGTCTGCGATCCCTGCAACTGTGGGCTTGTGGTCCCGAGCAGCTTGGCAGTGGTGTTGATGCTTCTGTGTTGGCTGACAGGTCACAGTGAGTGGACATCTTGGGTCCCAGTGCTAGTGGCACTGCTTTCCTTAACCCTGATGCTTTTTACTGCCCTCTTGCATCCATCGCAGCTGGGTGACTGCTCCCATCCTGTCCCTGTGCCCTACCCTGCAGCCTGCCCATGGTAGTGGGCAGTGCCTGGCACCTTCCAGACACTTCCCTCCACCGCTGGGCTCACTCTCTGCAGCTCTGGGCAGCAATGCTGGTGACTCCTGGGCACCGGGAAGCGCCTGGCCTGGGGCTGCAGGCGGGTAGTGGGGATCCCGCCTTGGCCCTGGCGTGGCTGGCCGCCCAGCACGGCCGGCTTTGGGTCCCCTGCCTGTGGCAGGGCGGGGGGAGACGTGCCCGTGTGTGGTGAGGCCGGCTGAGCCGGTGGAGCCGGAGCTGCCTGGCAGCTCGCCCGCCGCTGCGCCCCATCCAGGTCAGCCTGTCTGCCCGGCTGCTCACCGGGGGGGAGCCACATGCCTCGGCAGCGCCCGGGCCCAGCGTGCCGGGTCCTGCCAGCCGTGGGGCGTGCCGGGGCTCCCGTGGGGCTCAGGGCGGGGTGCTGGCAGCTGCTGCTCCTGGGAACCTGCTCCAATGGTGGGACGGGGCCAGCAAGCATGGGAGCCCCCGGCATCCCCTTGGGAGTCCAGTGGGGGCTGGCTGTGCCGGTGTGGCTGGATCTGGCAGACATCCCTGTCTCACATCGGCAGGTCTGTGGGGGTCTCCAGGGTGCTTTCAGGGATGTGTGCTGGCTTGTACATTGCAGGCTCCATCGCACCCCCCATTGCACCCCGTGGCCCTCCGTGGGCTCCTTGTCCTTCACCCCAGTGCTGCAGGGGACAGCGAGGCTTTGGGGTGGTTTGATCAGGGCTGGGAGCTGGTGTGTGGGATCTCTCCGTCCACCTGGAGCCGGGTGGCCGCTGGCCTGCTTGAGCAGCAGATGGTGGCTGCCTGGGGACCCGCCATCCATCCCTCTGGGCGATTATTCACCCGTCGCCATGGCGATAGAAAGGTCAGCAAAAAGATCCTGTGTGATTCCCGGGTCGAGTCGGTGGGATTAGAAGTGTTGCAGGAGGGAGGGCTGGGGGGAGCAGCCAGCTCCCAGTCAGCATCCCACCCAGCTCACCAGCTGGAATGTCCCCCTCAGGCACCACTGACAGAGCCCAACCAGCTTAGAACTGGCACACTCTGTGCACCAGTGGGAAATCCCTGGGATGGGAATCAGCCCCTCCAGCTGCTGATACTGAGAGCTCAGCGCTGACCCTGTGGGTCCCATCCTGTACAGGGAAGGCCTGAAGCTGTGTGTGGGTGAAGGGGCTGGGCTGGTATTAGGGGAAGCACAGAAGGGATGGGGCTGTGCTGATGGGGGCTTGGTTTGTCCTGCATCCTTCTCACAGAAGGGTGTCTCCCTGTGGGGTGTCCCTGACTTACCCAAGTTTCCTCTCTCTCTTCAGGCTGTTCCTCTAAGTCATTCAAGCTGTACTCGCCAAAGGAGCCCCCGAACGGCAACGCCTTCCCCCCGTTCCACCCAGGCACCATGCTGGATCGAGATGTGGGGTGAGTCAGGGCTTGGAGAGGAGTCTGTGAGGTTGGGGATCCTCTGCAGTCTGCACCCCAGGGTCCCTCTGTCCTGCTTTGCAGCAGCAGGCATGAGCAGGACTGGGTGGAGAAATGGCAATATTTGGGGTGAAGGGAGCCCCCAGGTCCCCAAGCTCTGTGAGGCCAAGGCCCTGGGCTGACCCAGGATGGAGAGCACTCCTAGCTCCTGCCAAAACAGCCCTTTCTCCAACCTCTGTCCCTGCCTGGCATCAGTCCCAGCTGCAGAGGAGCCAGGCATGTCTCTGGAGAGCTGCAGGCCAGGTAACTGGGAGCAGTGGAGCAGCCATCAGTGTGAAGCAGAGCCCAGTTTTAGGGGTGCATGTCACCCTGTGGGGACATCAGATATTGGCAGCCAGGCTGCAGCCCCCACCATGCATGGGGTTTTGCCTCCAATCAGCCTGACCTCCTGCTGCTAGAGGTGATAAGGGATGGAGATGCCTGCCAGTGCTGACCTGCTTGCATTTCTTTTCCCTCCCAGACCTACTCCCATGTACCCACCAACATACCTGGAGCCTGGAATCGGGTAAGCATGGGGAGCTGACAGGGACTCTGCTAGGAGGGTGGGTTGTGTCTTGGCAGGGCTCACAGGCTGCTGTCCTCAAGGGTTTGTGGGGGGGTTGCTTGGGCTCTACCCAGCCCCAGAGGCACTGTACGTCCCCCACGGCGGGCTTGAGACCCCTCTCCACCCTGTGGCTGCTTCCCCCTCTGACTGCTTGCTCTGCTCTCTGGGCAGGAGGCACACGCCATATGGGAACCAGACAGACTACAGGATATTTGAGCTCAACAAGCGGCTGCAGAACTGGACAGAGGTGGGAAGCTGCAGGAGAGGGACAGAGGTGGGAAGCTGGGGCAGGGGGACACTCTGAAGTGTGTATTTTGGGGATGGGGTCCTTTGTACTGCCAGCCCTTGCGAGCTGCCTTGGCTCTAGGAGGAATCTCCTTGGCAGCGCAGTCCTGCCCTGCTGTGCAGGTCTCTGACCTGGGACAGGGCTCATCATCCCCATCTTGGAGCAGTCAGCTGGGAGCACAGCCCTCCATGGGCTTAGCATGTGGCTGCTAGGCCTGGCAGCCAGCAGCTGGCTGTCTCTCCTCCCCATAACCTGGCATCTCTGCTGTCTCCAGGAATGTGACAATCTGTGGTGGGATGCCTTCACCACGGAGTTCTTCGAGGATGATGCCATGTTAACAATCACTTTCTGCTTGGAGGATGGACCAAAGAGATATAGTGAGTAGCAGCTGGAGCCCTGCTTCCCAGGGCATTGCCTCTCTGACAGGAGATGTGGTGGTTGTGCGGTGTGTGGGGGATGCGGGCAGGGTGTTGGAGCTCAGCTGCCTCCCGCCAGCAGGAGTTGGGAGACCCCCTTCCCATGCAGTCCCAGGGCATGCCTGGGTGAACCATGTTTACTGATACTATCTTCCTCTTTCTCCCGCTGCAGCAATCGGACGGACTCTGATTCCCCGTTACTTCCGCAGCATCTTTGAAGGGGGGGCCACGGAGCTCTACTACGTGCTCAAGCACCCCAAGGAATCCTTCCACAACAACTTTGTCTCTCTGGACTGCGACCAGTGCACCATGGTCACCCAGCACGGCAAGCCCATGTTCACCCAGGTACCAGCAATGCCCCTGCCTTCTGCCCCTTGTGCCTTGGTCCAGTGTGTCTTTGTGAGAGCCAGAGGGACACTGATTTCCATGGCTTGTTGAGTGCCACACTGTAATTCCACATGCCTCATCCAGCCCTGCAGCATCCCCTTTTTGCAGGCATCCCCTGGGTTTTGTGGGTTTGGCTTGTGCCAAGTCTCATGGCAGGCAGGAGCAAGCCTTGGAGGTTGTCCCAGTGTTAAGCAGGGGCTTCCTAGGGAATCTGAGCTGGGGAAAGGGGACAGCAGCCTGTGCCTGACCCTGCTCCCTGCCCAGGTGTGTGTGGAGGGGCGACTCTACCTGGAGTTCATGTTCGACGACATGATGAGGATAAAGACATGGCATTTCAGCATCCGCCAGCATCGAGAACTCATCCCCCGCAGCATCCTTGCCATGCATGTGAGTACAGCTCCAGGAGCTCCCTGGAGCACCAGTGACACAGGGCTGCTGAGCTCTTCTCCCTGCTGCACAGACTGGGGGGACCTCGACCCTGTTGCCCCATTGCAGGCCAGGGCACCAGAGAGTCATCCCCAGCCTGGATGTGGCTGAGCCATTTGTCCCTCTCACTCCTAGGCACAGGATCCTCAGATGCTGGACCAGTTATCCAAGAACATCACCCGCTGTGGGCTTTCAAACTCCACACTCAACTACCTCCGAGTAAGCATGCGAGGAGACGGAGGGACCTCAGGCAGCCACATCATGTCCTCTCAGCTGCCTGACACCTGGTTGCCTTGGGGTGCGGGGCAGGCTCTACAAGAGGGATCTTGCAGATGGGCTGCAGAGACTCCTGGAGCAGGGGGTCTGCCGGAGCCTGCAGGCTCCCAGCATGGCTTGGGTTGGTGCAGTGCAGATGGCTGCCCAACAGGGGGGCTTTTGCTGGAGCATCACAATCTAACCCTGTTTGTCTGCTCCCTGCAGCTCTGTGTAATCCTAGAACCAATGCAGGAGCTCATGTCAAGGCACAAGACCTACAGCCTCAGTCCCCGGGACTGCCTCAAGACTTGCCTTTTCCAGAAGTGGCAGCGGATGGTTGCTCCGCCTGGTAAGCCTCACGCTGCCTGCTCTGCTGCCTGGGGGTCTCCTGGGCTGCCCACTCCTTGGCACAGGCTTCTCCCAACACCAGAGCCTGTGTCTGGCCTCGTCTTGAGAGGCTGGAGTAGCGGATCAGTCAGCTGGCTTCCTTCTCTGCTGGCCTGCCTTCCTGCTGGGGCAGAGCAGGGATGCAGGCAGCCAGTGCTCCCTGCTTGGGACCTGCCAGCCGCTTGAGGAAAGCAAAGCAGGGACGGAAATCTTCCCTGCACTGCAGGGACAGTGAAGCTGTGGAGGGCAGGAGCATGGTGATGCTCCCTCAGGGGGGGTGCAGTCCTTGCAGAGAAGGGGCTGGGGACACCGGCTCCTTCTTCTTGGGACTGACCATGTGTCCCTCTGCCAGCGGAGCCAGCGCGGCAGCAGCCCAGCAAGCGCCGGAAAAGGAAGATGTCAGGGGGCAGCACCATGAGCTCTGGCGGGGGAAACACCAACAACAGCAACAGCAAGAAGAAGAGCCCGGCCAGCACCTTTGCCCTGTCCAGTCAGGTACCTGTAAGCATCCCGTTTCCATTCTCTCTTCCTCCCCTGGGATCGAGGGGAGGGCTCCCTGGCTTCCTGCCCCAGTCCCTGGGAGTGGCTAGGGACAGACCCCCAGGGCCTTCCTGTCCCAGTCCCCCAGCTCTCTCTGGGTAGTCAGGAAAAGGAGAGGGTGTCCCAGCTGCCTTCCCTGGGCTGCTTTGCTCCCCTGCAAGGTGGGGAGGGTGCTGCCCCACACAGTGCCTGAGCCTGAGGTCCTGTGATGAAGATGAGGTGGCCCAGCGGCTGGGGAAAGGGGCAGTGGTACTGGTTGAGGGCAGATCTGGCGGTCCGGGCTCCCCCCACCTCGATTATGTTTCGGGACCGTCTCCCCTTTCAGGATGTGATGGTGGTAGGTGAGCCCACGCTGATGGGGGGGGAGTTTGGGGACGAGGATGAGCGGCTCATCACCCGGCTGGAGAACACGCAGTTTGACGCCGCCAATGGCATCGATGACGAGGACAGCTTCAACAACTCGCCGGCACTGGGGGCCAACAGCCCCTGGAACAGCAAACCGCCCTCCAGCCAGGAGAGCAAGTCAGAGAACCCCACGTCGCAGGCGTCGCAGTAACGGCCCCCCCGCCGCCCCGTGGACTCAGTCCCAACCGATCTACCTGTACATTTGCAACGGAGAGTGACTGGGAAGCGGCGAGGTACCGGGGGTGGATCCGTGCCACGCAGCCAGCGGGATGCACGGCGAGGGGCGTGCGCCAGGCGGGCAGCCCCCAGCCCTCGACCCCCACTGCCTCCCTGCTCCTCCCACGCCTGCCTCCCCACCGGACCCCAGGGCAGGGGTGGGTTTCCGGGGCTGTAGCTTCGTTATTCCCCCCTTCTCCCTCTTCCTCCCTGCTTCTTCCCTGGAGAATTTCTCATCCCTGCCCTGATGTGCCCAGCTCCCACCTGATGAGCAGGGGTAATGAGGAGGGAGGCGTTGGCAGTGGTTGGCACGACCAGGAAGCCAGCAGTGGGCATAAGTGTTGGGGTCTGGCACAGCCCAGAGACCCTCCTCCTCCCCCCTGGGCCCTATGGCTGGGGTTTGCTGGGCAGCCACCTGCAGCAGGGTTGCACATCTGCAGGGGGGACCAGTGATGGAAAGCCTTCCCTGTGCTGCCGGCTCTGCCACGGAGCCTTCTCTGGCTGGGGTTGGATCCTGCTGCTCTGGGATGGTGTCGAGGATTGGGCCCCGGTGCATTTCTCCACTCCCCTGCACCCTCTCCTTCCCCTTGCTCCCCAGGGGTGATGGTGCAGCAAGGCTGTGGGAGGACTCTGTATATAGGAAGTGCGTGGAGGGGGCAGGGGGGCTGAGAGGGGCACAGAGGATCCACCACTCTGCCTGAGCAGCTGGTACCCTCGCTCCCTGCCTGCAGCCCCTGCGTTTCCCCCTGCCCCACGTGAGTCTGCCTGGGGCCCCTTTGCAACCCCTGGCTCCCGGTACCTCCTACTTTTGTCATTTTTTAAGGAAAAAAAAATAATATTATTAAAATTGTAAGTTTAAAAAAAAGAAAGAAAAAAAAATTGGGAAAAGCCTCCCCCAAGCCCCTTTGCCAGTTGCCCCCTCCCCACCCTGAGCCCTCTCACCCTGTCCTGACTTTTGTACAGGCTTCTTCTCTTGGGAGTCTCATTTTATATCCAGTTCGGAGAGCTTCAAACCAAGGAGAGACTTTGCAGACTTCCTTTCTAATCCCTCCAGGGGCTGGGGGGAGCAGCCCCCCGCCTCCCTCCTCAATGTAAATCTTGTGTGCTGTTGTCCCTGCTCCCCCCCCTCGGGTTTGTGTACCTCGTGCTTGTACATTTCCGCGCTGTAGACAGTGTGTACGATACTGTTCTTTCAATGTGTTATCACTAGAGCAGGTGCCTCCATTGATGTTAGGGGAAACGAGAAAAATAATAATTTTGGGGTTTTTTTTGGTTTTAAAAAAAAGAAAAAAAAAAAAACAGAAAAAAAAACACACAAAAAAATCCCTTCCAAGGCTTCTTCCAAGAAGATGGGAGCCGCTAGGGGGAGGGAGTTTGTGCTCACCAGCTCACCCCAGAAGCCTCAGAGGGGGGTTCTGGGGGAACTGGGGGTCAGAGCTGCCTGTGGGCACCTCCCAGCATGGCCCCGAGGTGGGGTTGCAGCAAGTGGTGCTGTGAGGGTGGCTGGGGTGGGGGGACTGCCCTGGTGGGTGAGGGGTGTTTGTGTGTGTGTGCAAGAGTGTGTGTGTGAGAGGCTTGTGTGTTTGTCTGTGTGTGTGTAAGGGAGCCCGGGGCAGGCTGAGCAGCCCTGCTGTTTGGGGAAGAGGGGGTGTGCACCCCATTCTCTCTGCCAGACCCTCTCCCCCACCTTCCTGCCAGGGATCCCACCTTACATGTTCCACTGCCCTGTGGTGCTGGGGGCTGGCCAGTGTCGCTGGGGGTTTTGCCCCCCACTGGGGGTGCTGCCTGCAGCAGGGGTGTTGCCTGCACCCCGCATCTCTCTCACCTGTGGCTGAGACTGCAGGGGGATGGCTGAATCAATGGGGATGAGACACTGTTCCCCTTCCTTCTGCTGTCCCTGGGGTCAGGCAGGGAGACTGAGCCCATTGGCTCAGCCCAGGCCTGATCTCAAGCCGAAAATCACTGGAGAGATGCCTGTGCTGGCTCCTGGGCCCATCCATGGGCAGCCCAGAGGCAGAGGGCTCAGCCCCGTGGACCCCCAGCCACAGGCATGGGGGTCCCCAAGGCCCCTTTGTGGGGGGTGTAGTCTCCCAGGGTGGGAGCCCAGTGTTGCAGGGAGGGGGCTCTGCTTTGCTATTAAGGTACGATTCTTGCCGCTGTGCTGCTGGGCTCTCATGGAGGGTGCAGAGCCCCTTGCTACGCCCCTGCACCCCTCCCCCCCCCCCCCCGGCACACTATAATGCCTTTTTGTTATCTTCCCCCTTCCCCTCCCTCCCCTCCATAGTTTGTGCCATTTATGAGTCATGTATGGTACCAATAAAATGACTTTTCGGTTTGAGGTTGTCACAAGCGCTTATTTCTGAGCATGGGACCCGGGCAATGTGGACAAGGCAGAGGGGGGGTCACCTCGTACCCCCAGTGCCCTGGCAGGGAGTGTGAGCACAGGGCTCGCTGTGCTCCCAGGATGATGCTGGCTTGCCTCGGGCAGCTGGTTCCCAGCCAGGGCCTGGCTGTTTCCCTGCTGCGCCATGGAAAGCAGAAATCCCAGCAAGGACAGGGCACAAGGCTGCTGGGAAACAGCCCTGTCCTCGAGCCAGAGCAAACAAGCAGCTCAGTGCCTGCCCTGACACCAAGGTGATGGGCATGTTCCCTGGGGAGCAGCAGGGGTGGCACTGTGGGAGGAAAGCAGCAGCAGCCAACTGGTGTGCAGGGGTGCTGGGGAGGCAAGGAAGGGGCAGTGATCACCCTCCCCCCAAGAGCAGGAGGCACAGAACCAGCCTTCTCCATGGAAGCTGCCCTGATCTTTTAGGAACTAGGAATCCCCACAGCAGTGCTGGGGACCAGATACTAGTACCCATTTCCCCAGCCAGCTGGTTCCAGATGGTGTTTTGTTGTCTCCACTGGGTGAGGTACTGGGGACAGCCCCCAGCCATGGGGGACCCTGGATTTAAACTATGGGTGCCTCATTGAATGCAACTCCCAGCCTGCAGGGCTGCAGGTAATGCTGGGGTGAGGGCAGGTAACGAAAAAGGGAAAAGGAACATGGGGGAAATGGCATAGGTGCTGCAGGGGAAGGTGAGGTCAGGGTGGGTCTGTCTGAGCAGGGCAGAGCTTGGGTTGACATATACACCAAGGGATGTCACCTTGCCATTCTTCATGATGGAGCTGGGGCTGTGGGGCTGCAGGACACCTGTGCCACGGTGGGAGCTCATGGTTGGGCAGGGGTGGAGCAGGGTGACTCCAGTAAGCCCATGGCATGGTGGCAACCTGGGCTGAGGTGTCAATACCTTCACTCCTGACATGCACTGAACTGTAGCAACCTCAGTGGGATGTCCTGAGCTGAAAGGAAGCAATAGCCTGGAGAAGATCCTCCCATCCCTGAAGGATCCCACAGATGCCCAGCCAGATCCTGCTCACATGCAGCTGTGGGAGCTGGGCATACAATGATTTGGGGGGTGCAGCATGCAGGGCAGCCAGCCCCATTCCATGTGGGGTCCCTGGTGCCCTGCTCCACACTGTGTCCCCTTCCCCAGAAGCTGGCAGAGGGCCCTGAAGCAACACTTTGGAGTTGGGATCCAAGCTGGAAAGCTCAAGGATGCCCATGAAACCTCCAAACCTCCCTCCCCCCAACAGCCCAAGTGCTGTGAGAAACGGTGGTCCCTGCTTTAGTTTCTTTTTGTTTCTTTTTTTTGGAGGAGTATCTGTGTCCTCTGCCACTCTGTCCCAGTGCCAGTGCTGCGCCCCAGGGTCTCACATGGTCCCAGGGCACTGGCCAGGCTTGGAGGAACCACTGAGGCAGGGCTGCCTCCTTCCCATGCCACCTTCTAGCAAGGTCATGGAGAACGGTGACACCTGGGGAAAGTTAATCAGTAACCTGGGAGGTAGCAGGCAACAAGCCATCAGTGCTGGGGGGCTGGGTATAGCTTACCTGGACTCCCCACTGATGCCTGTCTAAAAGCACATGGTGCCCCATGCAGGAATGGGGACCAAGGACCATACTGGGGATACTGGCTATCCTGGGGAGCGAGGCAGGAGCAGGAGAGCACAGCTGAGGGCATGGGGCAAAGCAGGCAGTATGGGGGGGCTCTGGGTAGGGGGGCTGTGGCAGGGTGGGCTGCTGGAGAGGCCAGCACTGGAACTGGCATTGTGGAGATAGAGCTGGGTCTCCACGGGGCAAAGAGGGGGCATCACCTGGGCATTGGGCAGAGGGGCTGGCTACCAGGGTCAGGGGGCTCTCGCAGGTGGGATGGGGCAGGAGCTTTGGTCTTCTCGGGAGGAGATGCAGGATGTTAGGGTGAGATGGAGTAGAGTCTGGGGTCCCCCCAATGCAGAGGTGGGGTGCTGGAGCAGATTGAGGCAGAAGCTCTGGCCCCCCCACTTGTAAGTGCAAGGCGCTGGGGTAGGATGGGGCAGGAGTTGGGGCCCCTCGGGCAGATGCAGGGTGCTAGGGTGGGATGAGGCAGATACAGGGGTTCCTGCGGGGTGAAGGCGGAGTACTGGGGTGGGATGGGATTGGGGCTGTGGTCCTCCCAGGGCAGAGGAGGGTGCCAAGGCGCAGCGGGGCGGATGCTGAGGGTTCCCTCCCGGCGGGGGCGGGGGCTTAGCACGCCCCGGGCAGACCCCGGGGGGCCGGGGCGGAAGAGGCGGCCCCGCCGGGCTTTACCCACCCCTCCCGGGGCCGCCGCGCCGTAAGATCGGTGCGGTGCAGAGCCGAGCTGTGCCGGGAGCTCCCGCCGCCGCCCGCCGGGACGCGACCCCCGGGGCATCCGTCCCGCGCCCACCGGGTGCGTCCGCGGCGCAACCGGGAGCGACCCCCGCTCCGCCCCTGCCTCCTGGAGCCTCCGGCGGGACCCCGGCGGCGGGGCGGGGGTTAAGGCTCGCGGGGCTGGGGCGGGGGTCGGAGCTTGGGGGGCCTGCCCGAGGGACGGGGAGGGGGGATGGAGCCGGGCAGACGCTGGCAGACCTCCAGCCTTGGAGGAAGAATCCTGTCCGGGGGCCCCTGAGGCTGTTCCCCGCTTGGGGGGATCAGGGCGCTTGTGGAAAATGCCGGGTTTGCTGCCATTTGGGAAGGTTTTTATAATGCAGCCTTCTCCAATGCCCCATTTGGGGAGGCTTTTAAAGTGCAAAGCCTGGTTTTGTAGCCAGCGCTGGTTTGTACCGAAGCTGTGGCCGGCCGAGTACACCCCATCCCGAAGGGATGCAGATGGTGCTGGGGTGGAACTGGCAAGATGGCTTGCCCTGGGGATCACCACGGGTCACCCGGCTCCTGGGTCGAAACAGGAGAAAACAAGAAAGGGCGCGGGAGCTCTGCGAGGTTACGAAGAGTTTCTACCCAGTGCTTGGGTTGGGACGGGTTGGTGGTGACCCTGACGCGGGTACAGAGAGGTGGCCCGGGGTGGCCGCGTGCCAGGAGGTGGCCAGGCAGGGTGGGGCCATCCCGGCATCGCTGCCTTCCCCGGCGAGCAGCTGAAACTTAAACAAACCATAAAGCCCGGGCGCTGGCACTGTAGGTCTGGGCCCTGCGTAAGGCGTGGGCGCACAAAGGTGCCAGCAGACAGGGTAAGTGCTTTGTCTCCACCTCATCCCCCACAGCCCCTCTGGTCCTTCACGGGCACCTCCTGCCTGTCTTCCCCACCCTGCTGCTCCCAGGACTCCCCATCCCTCCCCAGTACTCTCCCGCAGCTCTTTCCTTCTGGGCAGGAGCCTGCAGGTGCCTGATTTTTTCTCCCTGCACTTCCTTCTTGGAGGCAGGGCTGGCTCAGTGGCCTTTTGCTCCAATGACGCAGACTGTGTCTAGGTGTCCTCCAGAGCTGCCGTGATGGAGCTGGGGAACATCTCGCAGCCGGTGTATGGCCCTGGTCCCGAGGCACCGGGCAGCAGCACGCCGGGCCTGGTGGGGATGGTGCATGGTTTCCTGCGGCTGGTGCAGCCCAACGACCTGCCCATAGGTGGGTGCACTGCAGTGGGGAAGCTGGTGATGGGGTGGGGGGGGGGCTGGCGATGGGGTGGGGGGCTGCTCGGAGTGGCAGTGTCTCAGTTGAGTGTGAGCTGGAATTCCTCCACTGGTGACTGTCGATCTGACATTTAAATGCTGGGGTACTGGGTTAGGTGGGATTTAGGGCGGGGAATGGAGTGGGGTCCCTGAGGACTGCCAGCTGTGTCCTACCCACGTCCCATCACTACTGTGGGGCAGTCTCAGGTGGGCCCTAGGACAGGCTTTGGTGGTAGTGCCACCTTGCAGAGTCCTGTCCTGTCCTCTCTCCAGGTATCTTCATCTCAGGCCCCAACAAACAGTGCAGAGCAAACCCAGAGCTGCCTGCAAGTTTTCATGGTCCTCGTCTGGCTTGCAGCTTTCTGTGCTTGCATGTGACAAGGTGTGCTTAGGCAAGACCCAGCCTGGGACCACCAAGAGCAGCATGTCCCAGTGCCAGTGCCTGAACAGCAGCCTTGCAGGCACTCCCTGTGCACAAACCTGCTTGCTAGTGCTAGCCCTCCCTCCATTGCCTCCTAGGGAATGTGTTGCTGGCACAGCTCTGCTCTGCTGTGGCTGCAGGTTGGCATGGGTGATGACAAGACACTGCAGCTGCTCATTGTCCCGAGGGCAAGTGCTGCCCTCATAGCTGGTGAGGGAGTTGGCCATTGTGGCTGCTGACACTTGTGCTTCCTCCTTCACTGGGCTCAGCTCGTGCTCACCAGCAACTTGTAGGCAAATATATGGCTGGCAAACAGCTTTGTGGCCTTGTTCATGTTGCACAGATAGTGGGGTGCAATCACATAGCACCATGCTGGCACACCTTGTAATGAGGCCATGGGGCATGGGCAGGGCAAGCCCTGGAGATGTGAGAGGCAGTGCAGTGGCGGGGACTTTGCTCCAGCATCCATCCCAGCTGGGCTGGGCTGCAGAAAGGCAGCCCAAGGGAAGCAGAGGCAGCTGTTGGAGCATCCTTCCACCACCCTGCCCCTGGTGCTCACTGGGATAAGTACCCCCTTGTTTCGTGGACCCCTGAGAGCCTGGGGGCTGGCAGTATTTTTCCTGGGTGCCAAAGGGTTGTGTGACACGATGGCCCAGCTGCTCTGGGCCCTAGCACTGGAGGTGATGCCTGGTGCTAGGAGCACCTCTCTGGTGTTAGCAGCATGTAGGGGCCCCTGGAGAGAAGCCCCAGGATCCATCACCCACTCATGGCTTTCTCTGCTTCTTGTGTCCCAGAACTGATTACAGATTTTGGACAGTCCCAGAGTCAGGATGCTACTGGGGAGCAAGTCCAGAAGGTGAGTGGGCAGCCAGGGCAGAGAGCCAGCAGTCCCAGCCCACCACAGGCTAGATGATGCTGGTGCATGCTGCTTAGAAGCTGAGCCCCAGGTGCTGGGCAGCAGCAAGGGGAGATGTGCAACACTCAGGGGGGATCCATCCTGTCCTGTGAGAGTCTGGACAGGACCCTCAGAGCTGGGGAGCCTTCAGGCGTACCAGTGTTATGCTGCCTCTTATTCTTCCTTTCCCAGCTGCTGCACTACGAACTGGGTTTCCTGGTCTGCATCGCCATTGGGGTCCTCTTCATCATCCTCGTGCCCCTGGTGGGATGCTGCTTCTGCTGCTGCCGCTGCTGCGGCAACTGCGGGGGCCGCATGTACCAGAAGCAGAGCCGGCGGATGAGCTGCCGGCGCAGAACGCTCTGGGCCTCCGTCCTGCTGGTCTCTGCTCTCCTACTGTGAGTGCACTGGCTGGGAGGCTCCGGATGGGACCTGAGGGCGGGTGGAAACACCGGCAGTTGGCGGCTATGCCAGGAAGCTGCCATTGTTCGCAGGAGCAGATCCCAGCACGGAGGGACAAAGGAGAGGAAATGTCAGTGGTGGGGAGCTGGCCCCGGGGGGCTGCATGTTGGGATGGTGCAGACCCTTCCTGACAGTTTCACTGTGGGGAAATGTGGGCATGCTGGGCACTGGGCTCCCCTGTGCCTCAGTTTCCCATGTCCCTCCTCACTGATCTGTTGGCTTGTGTGCAGGGCACTCGTTGGGGTGCTCTGGAAGCAGGGCTGTGGTGTGCTCCAGACCCTGCAGCGTGGGGTCAATGCAGGTGGATTTGGAGGGTCCTGGGCGGGAGCATCAGGACTGAGCTCCCCGTGTGCTGACCCTGCTGCCCTTCCCTTGCAGGGCTGGTGATGTCTGTGCCTTCATCAGCAACACCCGCTTCTCCCAGGCTGTGCATGGCACCTTCCCCAACATCAACAACACCCTGAACAATGCCCAGACCTATGTGACCTCCATTCCCCAGGCACGCATGATCCCCCTGCCCTGACTGGGGTGCCTAATGGGAGGGTAAAGAGCCCCTCTGGGGAAGGGTGACAGTGGAGCTAAAGGCGAGGAAGGGTTTCTGCTCACACTAACACCCCATCTCTATCCCTGCAGCAAATCAATTTTATCATCGACAGCAGCAACGTCCCGCTGGGTCACGCCAACAGCAGCCTCCAGGGTGAGGGTGTGCAGCAGAGCAGGGCTGGAGCATTCCCATGCACCCATGGCGAGCTGCTCTGGCAGGGCTGGGGGTGCTTGGGGAGTTGGGGTGGCTGGGGGTGCTGCATTAGTTTCTGTTGCTGCTCTGCAGATAGTTGCTGACCCTGGAGGCCGCTGTGCAGGGTCTCATGGGGATGTCTAAATGGGGGCTCCTCCAAATTCTCTGTGCTCTGCACCAGCTGTTGCTTTTCCCCATCCAGGCTCCTCTCTGGGGAGGGTGAGGCAGGTGGTGGCAGGGTGGGAGTGTTTACTCTGCCCACTGCCTGGGAGGTGGGTGTGGGATGGGGTTCTGGTGCGGTGTCAGTGCTTTCAGCAGCTCCCCTGCAAGCCCCAGGATATCGAGGGTTCTGTCATTGACACCATCTCTCCCATCTCTGCAGACATTGGGTCCATTCTGGGTGGCATGATCATCTTGGGCATCAGGAGCAGCACGGATGGGACTCTGGGATCCCTCCAGAGCCTCTTGCAAGGTAGTGGCCCCATCCCTGGGGGGCTGTCAGGGCCTCAAAGGGGATTCAGGGGAATGTGGGGGCTGAGAACTGGAGTAAGTGCATAGAATCATAGAACCATTCAGGCTGGAAAAGACTCTTGGGATCTCCGAGTCCAACCATCATCCCTACTCTACAAAGTTCTTCCCTAAACCATATCCACCAACACCACATCCAAACAACCCTTCAACACATCCAGGGATGGTGACTCAACCACCTCCCTGGGAAGCCTATTCCAGTGTCTGATCACTCTGTGAAAATTTTTTTCCTAATGTCCAGTCTAAACCCACCCTGTTGCAGCTTGAAGCCATTCCCTCTTGTTTTATCGCTAGTTACCTGTGAAAAGAGACCAGCACCAACCTCTCTACAATGACCTTTCAGATAGCTGTAGAGACTGATGAGGTCTCCTCTCAACCTCCTCTTCCTCAGACTAAACATTCCCAGCTCCTTCAAGCATTCTTCATAAGAATTATTCTCTAGGCCCTTCACCAGCTTCGTTGCCCTCCTCTGTACTTGCTTCAGCATCTCAATATCTCAACATGTTTGGGTAGGGCTCCAAGGGAGGGGTCCATCTGGTTTCCCAGCCACAGCTTAGGGCAAATGCTGGGACTTTGTGGGGTTGCCCCTATGTTGCATTTTTTGATAGGTCTCTGAGGTTCAGCTGAGTGAGAACAAGCCCCAGTGCACTGGCAGGATGAGGCCCTGAGCCCTCCACTGTCTCCCTAGGGATAGAGATGCTGGCAGATGCCTTTGGCATCATCTCCAGGACTCGTCCACACCTTGAGGAGCTGCAGAGCAACTACAGCCAGCGGCTGGACAGCCTGCGGGGTGGCCTTAACCAGACCCTGCAGCGCTGTGGCAGCCCCTGCAGCAGCGTGTCCCTGGGTGGCCTTGCCTTCAGCACCAACTTCAGCACGGTCAGGAGGCGAGGGACCCCACAGCCCCTTCCCCAGCCCCCTACAGTCCCCTCACCCAGGCTCTTCCCCACAGATCCCTGGTGTGGAGCAGCAGCTGGAGGCCCTGCATGATGTGTCTGGCTCCAACATAGCAGCTGATTTAGAGAAGGTGAGGGGTTCCCCTTGCACACAGGGCTGGGTGCTCATGGTGCTGCTGGGGCTGTGCTGTTAGGGGTGGGCTTGGGAAGAGCTCTGATGGGAGCTAATTGCTGTCATATGGAGGGATGTGCTGCTTGGAGGTCCGCCTTGGCCAGAGCTTACCCTCTGTCCCACCCCTGGGTGCTGGCACAGTCACGGCTGGGTGCTGGGGGGAGCCTGGCTGTCCTGTGCCACTGGGATCTGGGGACAGAGGGGGTGTGCCGCTCAGCCCTGGGCTGTGAGCTGGGACATGAGCTGGACACTGTGCCCCTCTGGATGCAGGTTAACAGCACTCTGAGCACAGCCTATGCCAAGGTGCAAGAGCAGTCCCGGGATGTGGTGACAAGTAAGCAGGGTTTTGTTGCCAAATTCTCTCTCTCCCAGAGCTCCATTCTCTTTTCTCATCCCGTCCCTGCCTGGAGACCTCCCGTGCTTCCACCCCACTGCCTGCAGCCCTGGCTGTCCCCATGTCCCTATGTGCTATCATGCTGATGCCATCCTTGACCAAAGCCACTCCCTTCCCATCCTCTCTGGGTTCCTTGCTACCCCAGGCTTGTCTGCCCCAGACAAACAGGACTCGGGCAGCAGTTCACAGCACCAACCTGTCCCCATCCCCTGCAGAGACCCAGGGCCAGCTGGGATTTATCAGGCAGGAGATCAGGAGCTTGCAGGAGAAGTTGCCACTCCTGGATTTGGAGGAGAATGTTGGAGCCTTTGTGGGCAACACCTCATTGACGCTGGAGGAGTACAGGGAGCCGATCGTTGCCTTGGACAGGCTCAGGTAGGTGAGGGGCTGCTGCTTGCCCTGGCATCCTTGTCCAGAGAGGCTCAGCTTCTCAATCCTCCAGTTGCTGGAACTGGGGGCTTGCTTGGTGATAGGGTTGTGGGTGCAAGGCAGCCAGAGCTGTGCTTCACAGCCATCCATGCCCCTTCTCTGCCAGGGTGCCTGGGAGATTTTTCCTCCCTGTGAAGGCAGCTGATGGAATACCAGGCACTGCCTGGGATGCCAGATCTTGCTGGCTGACTTCTGCCCCTCCTCTTACCCAGGTGGAGTGTGTGTGTCCTCCTGTGCTGCATGGTGCTGCTGGTGGTCCTCTGCAATGTCTTTGGGCTGCTGCTGGGGCCCCTGGGGCTGAAGGAAGATGTGCTGCCCACGCAGCGCAGCAGCCTCTCCAACGCCGGCGGGAACTTCTTCATGGCGTGAGGCTCCCTTGGCTGCTGAGGATGCATGTGGGATGGGTGGGCAGGGCTGGCCTGGGGATTCTCAAGCTCCTTGTCACAGTAAAAGGAAAAATGGCTTCATCCTGGCTCAAACCAGGACATTCCTGAAAAATGAAATTACTGTGGCTTAATGGTCTGCCCTGTGGCAACTCACCATACAGGTGGAAAACAAGGGTACTGGCAAGGTGCTGGTGAGAGGTGTTTGAGCAGAGCCCATTCAGCCCTTGCTGTCAGGGGCCTGGACAGTGTGTGCATGGTCCCATAGCTCTGCGGGTGGGTGGTGGCGGGTGGGCTGGGGGAAGGTGTTCCAGGGTATGAGCCCAAGGGTACAGCCTGGCTGTGCTCGGGGCAGGGAGTGAAGGCAGAGTGAAGATGTGCTTATTGGAGTAGCATTGCTGAATGGGGCACAGGATGTGCAGGCTCTGGGCACTGTGAGCTGGAGTCAATAGTAGCAACAACACCGGGCATAGGGCCTCATGCACCAACTGTGTCTCTGTCCTGACAGAGGGGTTGGCTTCAGCTTCATCTTCTCCTGGCTGCTGATGCTGCTGGTGCTGATCACCTTTGTGCTGGGGGGAAACACCTACGTGGTCATCTGTGAGACCTGGCACAGCCAGAAGCTCTTCCAGGTGAGCTCCCTGTGGGGAGATATCCCTGCTCAGAGCCATTGCCACCTTTCCAAGGGCTATTGCTGGAGTGGAGGCAGCACTGGCCAGTGTAGGATGCTCTTCCTAGGTGTCCTGTGCTGTGTTTAGTTTTTCCATCTCTTCCCTTGCTTTCAGATTCTAGACACCCCAGGCCTGATCCCTGGCTTCAACCTGTCAGAGCTGCTGGGCCAAGAGAGTGGCACAACAAACTTCTCAGAGATGTACAGGTGAGTCCCAGCTCTAGCACTGTATCTTTGAGGAGCGGTACAGTTGCTCAGTGCCCTTTGATGATCCCTGGGATGGGAGCAGCTTGCCCTACCTGCCCTGGCTGCAGGCAGGCACTGGTGCCAGGGAAGGAGTGAGGTGCAAGTTGCCCATGTGGGTGAGGACATGCTCCTAGGAGGGGGTGTCCCTTGCCTGCCCCATTTTCAGCCCCATGTCCTGCTTCTGCAGGCAGTGCCAGCAAGATGCTGCCCTGTGGCAAACACTGCACCTGGACCAGAGTGTGTCCCTGGATGAGCTCCTGAACATCAGCCAGGTAAGCAGGGGGGTGCCAGGGTCTGTGGGGCAGAGCTGGGGCACAGGATTGGTGCTGGGGAGACAGTGACGGGCGAGCACCATGCCCCATCATGGCTCTCCTTGCTCTGGCAGTATACAGGAGAGATCTCCACAGCCTTTGAGAAGATGAACATCACCCTGAGCCCCATCTCCCTGCTCAACGAAACACAGAGAGACTTGCTGCTGAAAGCCAGCCAGCTTGGGCAACCCCCTGACTTCACCCCTACTCTGGAGAAGGTGGGCTGGGTGGCAGCTTGGTGTTGGGATGGGGGTGTCTGGATGTGTGCAGAGGGGATCCACTCTCCCCTTTGCTGCTGTGGGAGTCCCACTGGAGGCTCCATGAGTGCTCCTTGCTATCCATGTCACCCCTTTAGGCAACTAGGCACCTCTTCCACCTGGGAGGCCCTGGCTCTACTCTGTTCCTCAGGGATGGGGTATGGCCCTCTTGTTAACCCTGTGTCCCCAGTCTCATGGCTGTGTCTCTGCCTTTTCCAGCTGGATCAGAATCTGACCCAGGGCAGCCTCCTTGATCTGGCTGCAGAGCTGGAGCAGCTGGCAAACAAAGTGGTGAGAGACCATGTCCCCCTCTGGACCATGGCCAATGTGTCCCCAAAGCCACTGGCTGTGGGAGCTCCTCCACAAACCTGCCTGGGTGCTGAGGGGAGGCAAGGCCCTTCACCCTGTCCCAGCTCTTTTTTCCAGCCCACATCCCCATCAGATGGCTGTGGTGGGGCAGGGACCCTGTGCTTTGGGGCACCACTGACTGCAGCCCTTGCAGGGCACGGACGTGAAAGAGGACCTGAAGCATTATGCTTACCTGCTGAGGGAACTGGACAGGGAGATGCAGATGAGCTTCTCTGGGCCACTGGTGAGTGATGCTGGGGTGGGGAAGGTGCCGGAGGTGCTGGCTTTGGCACCCTCAGAGCTTGGAACATGTTCGTGGGGTCTTGGCTGAGCAGTGAGGTCTGTGCCTTTGACCCCCTTCTCTCCATCCCCAGCAAAGCCTGAAGGAGAACATCCACTCAGTGCAGAGCAGGGCTGCCCAGCTTGAGGTAAGCAGCACTCCTGAGTGCACCCCTTTCCAGGACACTCTGTAAAGCACCTGTGAAGTCCTGCAGTGGAGATGATGGGGGATAACCTGCAGTCTGGGGAGCTGGTGGGTGCCATGGGACTCCCCAAGCATGCACTGCAGGGGCTGCTCGTGGGGCAGAGCAAGGGGGCCCACACCATGGACCCTGCCAGGCTCAGGCTCCTTCTGCCTGAGGTACTCAGGCACTACTAATACATGACTGCTGGGGACACCACAGGTCAGAGATGCTGCTCCCTGGGACAGGGTCGGGGAGATGTGGGGACCCCCACTTCCCCCATCACACTGCTGAGAGCACTTTTCATCCCAGGCACAGACAAAAACTGCGCTGGACAAAGCCAACGAAACCCAGCAGTTCCTGGAGAGGGAGATGGGAAACATCATCAAGAATGTGAGCTTGCCTTGCCCTGCTGCTGGGCCACCTGGTGGGGATGTGACTGGACTCCCACACCAATACTTCCCTCTGCGCAGGGATGCCAAGCAATGTCTGGCTGCTTGTCATGCTTTGTCATCTTCCCTGTGTGTCCACTCCCCTTATGGCACTACAGGCAAGGGGTTGGGATGGTTGGGGACTTGCAGCTCTATTGCTGCTGGGTTGAGGTGGTCTTACAGCCCTGATCCTGACATGGAGCAGACACAAGGCATGGGGAGGGCTGGGGGTGCAGCAACTCCACTCTGCTTTTTCTCCCCAGGAGACATGGGCCTTCCTGAAGGAGCTGCTAGACTTCTTTGAGACCTACGTCTCCTGGGCCAAGAGCAGCGTGAGTTGAGCCTCTTTGGTGGGGTGGAGGGAAGGCAAGGACAGGCTGCAGGGTTTTGGGGACACTGACATGTCCTGCTTCCCACTGTGTTCCCAGCTGACGGAAGATGTGGCACGTTGCAAGCCCATAGCTCAGACCCTGGATAACGTGGAGGCCATCACCTGTGACTACATCCTGGACTCTCTGGTGAGTGGTGCAGTGGTGTGAGAGATGACACATGTGGTGGCAATGTGGTCCCCTTGTCCCCCTCATGCACCAGATAAGGGGTATCCATCTCTGTCCATCTCCCCGGTGGATTGGTGTGGCTAAGAACAAAGGCCAGGCTGTGAGAAGAGCTGGATGAGGGCATCACAGGGGGAGTCTGGTGGAGAAGGGGCTCTCCCAGTCACTTTCTGGGCCCTGATGGCTTTCCCCACACACCCAGAATGCCTTCTGGTTCAGCCTGGGTTGGTGTACCGTGTTCCTGCTGCCCAGCATCATCCTGGCTGTCAGACTCGCCAAGTTTTACCGCCGCATGGACATTGCTGATGTCTACAGGTGAGAAGCCACTGCTCACCTATGACCACACTATGTCTGGGGTTCTCCCTATGCACTGCAAACCACCCCTTCATCTGCCCCGTGGGGCTGATCCTAAAGGAATTCGGGCTTGGGGGGACCAGGGAGGTGGCTTGGGACTTTCAGCCTTTGAGGATGGAGATGTTTTGGAGAAGAGCATGGCTCTGTCAGCTCTGCAACTCCTCCTTGGACAGCTGCAGGTGCATGTGACCCCCCTTAAGAGAAGGGAGCCTGGCTTGCATAGCAGGGCTGCAGCCCACAGCCTGGCTTGGGGGTTCACCACTGGTCTTGCTCAGCTTTGCACTGTTTTTTTTGTGCTGGGGACCCCGAACAGGAGCACAGCTGGATGTGATGCAGAACATGGTGTGGTTGGCATCATTGCCACGAGGGTGCAGTGCTCACTAACACACCCATGGATGCCAGCACCCCAGGGCTGTCCCCCATCCCGCTGGGGCCCTCTGACTGGCAGCACCACCATCAGTGCAGCTGCCAACCCCTGTGGATAGTGAATGGTTTCCAGTTGGGTTTCCAGCTGCTGAGGGCCCCCTGCCCACCACCCCTCTGCTCTGGGGCCCCTGGAAAGCCAGGGTTTGCAGCCCACTGTGGCCCAGCCAGCCTTTCCTGCTTGCCCTACTCCCCCTCACTCCATACCCTGTCTCCCTAGACCTGTGCTGGAGTTGTACATAGTGTGTGTGGAATGTGGCACTGAGCTGGGCTGTGCCCTGTCCATGGTGTGCCCAGGGTCCCTAGCGGTGGCCCTGGCACCTTTCACTTCCCCCTCAGCTGGTGGCTGAGCTGGGGACATGGGTTAAGCTGCCAGGGAAACGGGGGAACTGAAATCATGGCACAGAGGAGCTGTGTGCTCCTGAGCCGCTCTTCCTGCCTGGGGAATGAGCAGTGATGCTCTGGGGGCAGCAAGGTTCTGGGGAGTTGTAGGAACCCATGCGCTGTGTCCAGATCAGGTAGCTGGGATGGAGGGGACCATAGCACCCTATAGCCCCTGTGTCCTCCCTGTGTGCCTTGGGGGAGACCTTGTCCCACCTGGAGATGCTGTACTGTCCCAGGAGGCATCTTCCTGCCCCACTGACACCACCCCCTCTTTATTCCCTCCAGGAATGAAGACTTCGAGATGTAAGTAGCGGTGCGAGGTCCCAGTGTGGGATGGGGGGCAACTCCTGTGGCATGAGAGGGGACAGGACCCAGGGGGAGGGGGGTGAAGTGGAACAGGGCAAGTACAGGCCAAGGAGGGGGCTGGTTTCAGGGGTGGACTGGGAAGGTGGGAGCTGTGCAGCATAGACTATTTTGGGGTTCCTCCATCATCTTCTCACACTCCTAAGTTCGTGGGTACTGCTGCTCCTAGTCTCCCCCAAGCTGGCGGGGTGGGGTCTCTGTACCTTCTTTCCCGTAGGGCTGGATGACAGGCGTGGGATATTTGGCCGTCCCAGCACATCCTGAGCTGTCCCTTCCTCCCATCTGTGGCTGGGGGTGACATAGGTGACCCTGGTTTTGCAGGCCACCCACGTTCAACTTCTACAAACTCCCCCGGCCATCTACGAAGCATTAGTCCCCCCAGCCCACAGCATGGGCACGGAGGAGATCGAGAGGGCTGCTCCACCTGCTGTGTCTTCTGCCTGGGCCCTGAGGAGCCGGTTGGGACCCCTCCAGCTGAAGCCCCCTCCCCAATTCCCATCATGTGATGATGCCCCAGTATGTATGGGAGGGGGATTGCCCCTTGCACTGCCCCAGGTGGGACTTCAACCCCTCACACCAGACCCCGTGGGGTCAGGGCAGCTTGTACCATCCACAGCACTGCAGCCTGTGCTGCTGGTAAATGGGAACCTGCTGAACCAGGCCCCTTGCTTGAAAAATGTGATTCTCGTTTTTACAGGGAGCCTGACTCTTTCCAAGGCTGAGTTTTGCTGTCAAACAATAAATGGGGTGTTTGTGTGCACTGCAGGCATGTGGCTGTGCTCTTCATGTCTGGCTGCAATGGAAGGACGCAGGGGTAGAGGCAGGGAGGGTTCCCCACTGGTGGCACAAGCTGGTGCTGTGCCTGGGACTAGAGTGCCCTGGCTGGGGTCCCCGAGCATGCTCTGCCCACAGCCAGCTCCTGGACTCCTGGTTCAGCACCTGGGTTGATGCAGGACCACTGATCAGCATTGCCAGGGCTGGGTGATGTTCCCCTCACTGGGCAGCCCTTTGCACCTGTGGTTGGGTGGGTGCCAGGCCCTTCCCTGGGAAAAGCTGAACCAAGGGCTCCTGTCCATGAGGTGCCACCCCATGCTGTCCCCAGCACACAAGTACTTCCCTGTGCCCTCCAGCAAGTCTGCTGTCATCTGTGCATTCCAGTTAGTTTATGGGGTGCCTGCAGCTCGCACCTCTCCCCCTTTACTGTGTATGGTGGCATGGGGACTTTCAGTGTCCACCCTTACATATCCCCACACTGCTGCAGGGCATAGATGGGCATGGCCAGAGCTGCACGAACAGATAAGCCAAAGGCAACTTGGTCAGCACCTGTGATGAGGCAAGTGTAGGTATTGCTTTGTGCTTCTCCTTGGTGCATGCACAGGGACCATCCTGGAAGCTGGGTTAGGCATGGGGGACATACGTGAGCAGCTTGACTCATTATTTCCTTTGTTGCAAAGTCCAAGTCTTTCTGGAATGAGCAACATGGCAGAGCTGGCCAGCTCGTCCTCCAGGATGTCCATCTGCTTTATCGCTTTTTCCATTTGCCTTCAGATCTTCTAATCACTATTTTTCCTTCAGGCGTTATCTGAAGCTGCACTGGGCTTACCTCCTGCTATCTCCCCCCAGCACCCATCCTCACCGCAGAGAGCCCCGTGCTTGCCTATCACCCAGCTGAATCTGTCCTGCGTGCTAGCTCAGCCCCTGCTTCCCTCTGGGCTGCCCACCCTTTCTGGTCCTTGAGGCAGGATTTCCTGGCACCCCCTCTGTTTGTGCTGGAAGGCAGGGAGCTCGACCCTCCTTGTTCACTGCATCACCATGGCTATCTGCACCCAAACCCAACCCTGGCAATGAACATCTCCCCCCAAATTACCACACAGCCTTTGCCAAGGCGTGGGGTTTGCTCTCAGCAGGTCCCCATTCAGCACTGCCCAGACAGCATCACAGGCCCTGGAGCTATGGCTCTGAGAGGAGCCTGGGAACATTCTCCTCCTGAGCAGAACTGGAAGGTGGGCAAGAGCAGCATCAGGCATGGCCAGCAGCTGTTTGGGGAAGAGGCAAAGATGGTTCAGTACAAAATATACAGCTGCTGCCACCATCTCTCCTTTCAGTCAGGCTCCCTCTGCTTACATGAGTGGCAGCTGCCAGAATCCACTTCCCTTGTGTGGGAGGGAAACTCGCAGCACCCCACGGCCGCAGCACAAGAGCCACCATAAGATAAGGAAGGTCTCATCAATAGCCAGCCAACCTCTGGAGAACCGTTGCAGCAGTTCCTCTTCCCCTTCGCCAGACTTTTTTCTACCACAGGGACTTTCTGCAGCTGAGCCCTTGTCTGAGGGAGGCCCTGTGCATCTTTAAAGTAGTTTGAGAGGATGCCTCCAACAGCAGTTCTCCCACTGTGTGCCTGGGGCAGCAGGCTCCCACTGTGGGCAGCCTGATGTTCCTTTCTGTCAGTTTTCCAGCTAGAAAAAAGAGATGAGCTGGAGCTCTTGCGGAAAGAAATTCTCCTTTCCTCAACCCTATCTTGGGGCTGGCCACAACTCCCCCAGCAAGAAGCTCCAATGGCCTGTGGGGGTTGCATGTGGCCCCAAACAGCTGCAGAGAGGACAGGAGGGAAGCCCAGGTAGGTCTCCTTGCTCCCAGCAATATATAGGCTTACTTTTGCCAAACCATGCACTGCCTGGCATGGTCACCAGCCTGTCAGTGCAGAGTCCTGCCTCCATGCCTTTGTGGTGGTAAGGGGACACATTGTGGAGAGAATGGGCAGGTTGGGCACAGCTGGATCTCCAAGCCCAGCACCTACCAGCTGTGAGCCATGCTGGGAAGTACCATGGTGAGTTTAGCTTGGCTACTTTACAAGCAAAATGAAGCTGCCCTCCTCCTGGGGGTGTTCCTCCTCGTAACATCCACCACTGCCCCAGCACTGCTATAGGAACCTTTATTTTTAAAACGTCTGTCTTCCACATTTAACCCCACACTCAAGAGGACTAACACAGGTGAATCTCCCCCAGTACATCCCATCCTAGCCAGGCTCTGCCAGCCCAGCAAGGCAAGAGACAGCTTCTTCACACTACAGACTGGATGCAGGAGCAAAGCCATAGCCAGGGTCTCTCTCCTGGAGGAGGAGGCCAAGCAGTGAGCATGGGAGAGAAGCTGGAACCTGGATCTTCCTGCACGACTGCTCTCAAGTTACACTGACTTTGCAAACAGAGGCACAATATGAACCAGACAACCCTGACAAAGCCCCTTTGTGTGCAAAGGGCAAAGGTAGGGGAGATGAGAACAGAGGGCCCGGGTGTCCTGCAGCTTAATCTAAGCTTCCACAAAGGAAAAAGAGGCAGGGCCAGCCCCAAGCTCGCACAGGCTGCTGCCAGCTTCTCAGCTCAGAAGAGAGCTCGGGTACCGTCTGGGATAGAGAGATAAGGGAATTAGGCTGCTCTCTTCAGCTAAGTAGCTGCAATCAGTCACAGCCACAGGATTGATCCCAGAGGAATTGCAGCGAGACAGTGCACACAGTGCTGCAGCTGCCAGCGTGTGTGCTGGGACCCCCAGTGCCATGGAGCTGTGCCACACTGGCATTTAGCATCTGAGCAGCACGACTCTGACCCCACTGCAAGAAACATGCCCAGTTTCTCACAGGCAGACCTTGGAGGCACCACCCAACCCACCGAGCAGAGAACGGGGAAGGAAAGACTGTGTAACCCTGCCCACCACTCTACCACCACCCCTAGAGGACTGGGGAAGTAGAAGTGAAGTTATAAAAGAGCCAAGCAAACCAATATCAAAGTGCTTTGAGCAGGGAGCAATTCTGTAGTCCCATAGTGCAGCCAGTGCTTTCTCTGCAAACGCACCCGGCGTTTGCTCCTCCACTGGAGCACATGCAATTGCACTTGCTAGAAATAGCCAGAAATCCTGTCCTGGCTTCAGATAAGATCACCCAATCCCAGCCACCTAACAGACCATTTTGAGATGCTGCTGCAGGGAGGCTTCAGCAAGAAGCAGGCTTCCGTACTGCCAGGCAGGGCAGAATTTCCTGGGGTGGATGTGGCTTTCCCCTTCTCATGCACCCAAGGTTTGGGATCCTGTTGTGCTTCCCTCCTTCACACAGAGTCACCCTGTACCAGCGTTGAGAGGGAGGAAGTCCTTGCCTTGGGTGGCTGAGGAGCATCACTGGCTGCTGCTTTTGAAGAGGTCTTATGCTCTCGGGGTGGGGTGGGAGGGGGGAAGGTGGGGCTCTGCAAGGCATCTGAGTACATCTCATCCTGGACACAGGGACACTGCACAACCCTTTGAAGCAGCGGCTTAAGCAAGCCTATAGTCAGCTGGTTCCCCTCACTGGAGAAGGGTACTGGGTCCTCCTGGGGGTGAGGGAGGTGCTGCAGGACCATGGTGAGGATGTCTGAGGTGGTGAGCTCAGGAGGGCACAATGGCCACAGCGTGTCCAGGTAAGGGTCCAGCTCCCGGTGCTGGGCAAACTCTGCCAGCAGCGTGGTGAATATCTCCTTGTTAAGCAAGGGGCTGAGCTTGGAGAACTTCCCTGCCACCTCCACCACCCGCTGCCACCGCTTCAGGCGGATGAGAAGGTTCAGAGCTTGCAGCACAGCCTTAGGCCTCTTGCTGCAAAGCAGCAGTTCAAGCTCCATCTCATCATCTGCCTCACTGCGCTTGTTCTTCCTGGCCAGTACCCCCAGGGCTCTCTTGTACAGCGGCACCTGGCCCTCTGGGCCCTCCTTGCTGCTGAATGCCCAAGAGACACTAACATACTGCTGGGTCAGCTCCACAAAACCGGGCAGCCACTTGGGTTTGAATCTCAGGAAGGAGGCACAGATGAGCTCAAAGAGTGGGACCAGGCCATTCTGACCCACCTCTTCCTGCTGTGGCCCACCCAGGACCTTCTTCCATACCTCTGGGGTGGCCCTGGCTACCAAGAGGCCGTCCCCATTCTGCTGCAGCTGCAGGCAGCTCCTTGTGGCCTTCCAGGCCGCCTTGGGGAAGGAGGCAAAGATGGAGTTCAGGTAGGCCAAGTTGTCTTTGTCCAGGTCAGAGTGCAAAATGCGGCTGACCTCCTGCTGCACCAATTCCTCACAGTAGCTTTCCACTTCACTCTCTGGGGCACACACCACACAGGTCTTGAGGAGCTCAAGGCTCTTGTAGCTCTGGAGCTCCAGGCTCATTGTGCTCAACAGCTTGTTGTAAGTGTCTTGGAGGCCTCGGGCTGGCTTCTGCTTCTGGCAGAGGCTGTGCTGCAAGATGGCTGCAAGGGCCACAGGAGCCTGGAACACACCGCCTTTCTTCAACTTCTCTACGGTCAGCTTGGCACTGCTGAGGCTCCTCCTCTGGTAATATCTACAGGCCTCCTCAAACACCATCTCCACTAGGCACGGCTCAGGCCTGCTGCTGCTCTCAGGTTCAGAGAAACTACAGCTGTAGATGCCAGTTTGACTGAGAAGCTGGATGCTGTCCTCCTCTCCCGGGGACTCCAGGAAATGCACCTCTTTCATGCTCAGGATCTTCTTTTCTATGAGCCTTCCACTGTTCTGGTCAACGAGGTACAGGACCCCAGCCAGTACGCAGGCCAGAATGCTGCCAAAGCTCTTCAGCTGGACAGGACTTCCTTGGGACAGAGTCCCCACCTCTAGGTCAAAAATATGCCTCTGTGTCCCATCTGGTTCCATCATGTTCACAGCACCCTTTGTGCTCACCAGCAGCAGACCCCCACTGTTGGACACAGCAGAGGTGTGAATGTCCAGAGGTGCTAAACCTGAGAGAAGACCCACAGAGCCAAGGAGGAGCTTCCTGAAGTCTGACTCACTGCTGGAACGCACCAACTTGCTGTGGACAAAGCCTGCAGAGGGGGCTGTGATGGTAAGCTTTGCCTCCTCAGGGTGCCAGATGAGGAGGAACTTGGAAGTGGTGACAAAGCTGGCAGCAGTAGGCACCAGGAAGACATGCTGGGGGGAGGCCAGGACCTGGTACTCAGGGCTGTTGTGCAGGACTATCCTTACGGTGCCCAGCTGCATGCCTCGCTCCCCTGCCTCCAGAGCCCGGGTGCAAACACAGAACCTAAAGGCACACTTGCTCATGTCTGAGTGGGCATCCAGGGGAGGCCTCTCCTCGCACCACACCAGGCTGGCTCCCTGGCTGCACACGGAGATGATTCGTGCCCGGGCACCCTGGCAGAGCTCCAGCGTCTGCAGCAGCTGCCAGCCCGTGGCCATCACAAAGTGCCAGATCTCAGTCCGGCCATGTTCCCACACAATGGCCAGCACCCAGGAGCCCAAAGTCACAGGGCTCTGCAGGAAGAGCAGTCCCACAAGGGCTGGCTGTGGCGGCTGCCAGTTCCTCTCCAGGTCGGCTCCGCCGATGCTGTGGCGCTGGAAGGCCACCAGCCGGGGCAGCGGGGGCGGCCGGCTCTTCTGCAGGACCAAAAGGTGCTGCCCATCCGGGCTGGACTGGACATGGCTGGGCTCTTCCCCCTGGCACAGCAGCTCCTGCAGCCAGCGGCCTCGGCTGAAGTCACTGAAGTCGGAGACCTGCCGCAGCGTCCCAGCCGGCTTCATCTCGGGGCGCCCGCCCTAGTCACCAAAAGCGTGCACCAGGGCGGGCAGGGGCACGGGGCTCCTGCTGCCACCAAGCGTCCCCCCGGGTCCCCTACTGCGCCCACTTCCCCAGGGCCTCTGGAGACCCTCCGATCCCGCGGGACCCCCCCGGACACCCTGCTCCCCAGGCTCTCAGCCGACCCTCCAGCCCCCAGCACCCTCCGGGCGCCTCCCTCCTCTTGCAGCCGGTTCCACGGGCACCCACCCCCCGACGTACCAGCTCCCCGAACACCCAGGTCCGCCCGGGGGGAAATCCCCGCCGCCCCAGGCACCGGCGAGACCCTCTCCTCCCACCGGGGCCTACCTGCCGCGGCGGCTGCCTGCCGGGGCGCTCCGCCGGGGCCGGGCCGGTGGCTGCGGAGCTCGGCTGGGCTCGGCACGACGCGCCGCTGCGCAATCACGAGGCGGCGGGTTTCCGGGCGGGGCCGCGCCGCGCCGGCCCGGGCCGCCCCTCTCCTACTTCCGTCGCCGGTGCGGGGAGGGCAACGGGGCCGCGGCCCGGGACGGCCCCGGGAGGCCTGGCAGGCGGAGGGGCCATTTTCTACAGGGAGTGCGGGGCTGTGTGTACGTGTGTGTCAGTTTCCTCAGGGAGCGGCAAGCCCCCTGCGGCCCGGGGAGAGACCTCCTCCCCGCTGTCCTTGCCTAAAGCTCCCGCCGGGGGGCCGGCCCCGGGGAACGGGCGGGGGATGAGACCCGCCGCCGACAGCGCCGGGCGCGCCCCGGTACCGGCGGCACTAGGACCGCTCCCGGCGCATGCGCGGCCGGCGGCGCCTGCGCGGCGGGCAGGGAGCGGCCCGCAGGTGAGCGCCGGGGCCGGGGAACCCGCGGGGCCGGGCGCGCCCCCGCCGCCCCTCCGAGCGGCCGGCCCGGCTCTGCGGCAGCAGGCGGGCACCGGGGGCTCCGCCGCGGGTGCTTCCGCGGGGTGGGGGCGGTCTCCGCCGCGAGGGGCCTCGCCCGCCCGCCGCTCGCGGGTCCGGGTGCCCGCAGGCGCGGCGCCGAGGTGCGCTGGGCGGCCGGTGCAGGCGGCAGCTCCCCGGGGGGGCCGGGGGGGCGAAGCGTCCTTTGCCACAGCCGTGTGGGCGGGCCGGTGACCCCGGGCTGTGCCGGGGCCCCTCGCTGCCCCGTGCTGTGCTGTGCTGCGCTGCCGGGGCCTGGCCGCCTCCCGGAGGAGTGCGAGAGGAGCCTGTTGCTCTGCGCCTGCCTGCGGCGCGGCTCTCACCGGTAATAAGGCCTCACCTCCGCGTTGCCGAAGTAAGTGCACCCACGGGTGCCCTGCGGGGCGGGCTGGGGCCGCCCGGCCCTGCGGCTCTGCTGGTGCAGCTGCTCCGGGGCCGCCGCGTCAGGCGGCTGCTGAAGCGGGTTCAAGGCAAGTTTTTCTAGAAAAGTAATGAACTGGACCCGTTCTCGTGTCGTTGATCCGGCTTGCCTCACGGTCCTACGGGCGCTTGCATCGGCAGAGCAACGGGGGGCAGTAAAGGAATGGGAACCCCTTCTGTTTGTTATGCAGAAGGCAGAGGCAGCTGGCGACATCAGCACACTTGCAGCCTCGCTCAAAGCCCTGTTGTGTGTGTGTCGCGGTAAGGAAGTTTGCTCTGAAGCAGAAACTGATCTGAATATGCGAGGAGAGCAAATTTGGGCTGAGCAGGTGGGTGGAATATGCGAAGTAAACAGATAATTCGGGTCATCGTGATATGTGGTGACCGCAGCTCACCAGCTGTTTGAGTTCCAGTAGGAAGTGCGACAAAAAACTTCTAAGAGGAATTTCAGGGTGGGGAAAGGGATATAAGTTTGGTTTTCCCATAATAGTGTAGTTCTCAGCCTGTTTCACTTAGGGCACTTTTTGCTGCGTGCAAAGAGACTCTGCAGGCAGGGTATATCCCACGTAAAAATGTTAAACAGTTATTGCTTAGCATGCACAAAAGAAACAGGCTTTAATGAGCTGCTAGGCTAAGCATTCATCTCCCCATGGCCCCTGCTAACACAGCTACACAGACATCCCTAAGAGAGGAAGGGTCAGCCTGCTGCTCATAGTTGCTGAGCTGCTATATTCTGGTTCCCTGCTGTTGGTTGGGTTTGTGTTGTGGGGTTTGTTTGTTTATTTTAGACCTTATACCTTTTCATGCTTGTGTTTTTCCTCTTGAGTGCTTGTGCTACTGATGGTCCATATCTCAAAAATGTTACCTCTGCAGCTTTGCCTTTCTTATCTTGGTGTGGCTCTGCTGTGCAGCTTCTTAGAACACAGCAGCTTCCTCAGACATTGGAGCCAAGGTCATGCAGCTGCACTGTGTTCAGCATGGGCCTTGGATCCACACTGACAGCTGAAGCTGTGGGAGTAGGGCAGGGGAAGGTTACAGGGAGCTTGTTTTTCTTCAGAAGGAAGGCATCTGAAAAGGTCTCCCAGGTAGCATGAGCTTTTAGGTAGGAGTGTAGAGGCAGTGTGGAATATTTCATTATAAACTGGGTGGGATGGATTCTGAAGGGCTTGAAAAGTGAAAAGCCCAAGAGCCTTTCTGACACAGGAGACCTGGGCATTGTAGCCAGGAATATGGAAAGGAAGCATGATGAAATGAAAAAAAATAAGTTGAAAAAACTGTGTGAACAGATGGAGGTGGAAGTGTGTGATGCTTGTCTAGATGGACTTGACAGGAATAAGCATAACTGGTTGATAGTGTGAAGTTGATGGATGGGGTGTTATTTTAACTGGACAGATAGAAATGAAAGCCAATTATGGGTGAAATGTTAAAATGTAGCTTGGATGTTATTCTTTTATATCATTCCTGAAGCAGATGTAGTGGGAGGAAGTCTGGCTGTATTTGCTGCCTTAGGAAGGTGATTTTCCTGTCTTTCAAGGGGGGAAAAAAAGGTCAGTTGTGCTGTAACTTTGGATTGTACTGTGTGGAAGCACATACACTGCTACTGCTCTGAGCAGGATGGAAGGGTTTACTAGTAAAAATGTGTATGCCAGGACTGTACTGGAGGTTCTGTTGTTTGGTACTTCAGGAAAAAGTAGGATCTGTGTGTGTTTTGTTATCTGCACACCCTCAGAACGTATTTCTCATTTTATGCTGCATGGGGGCACCTGGAAATTCTGCCAGGTGGATTCAAGGCTTGTGTGCTGTGTTACTGTTTCTCTTGTTGGTGAGTTGGGCATCTTGCAGTTGGAAAGGAAGGTACAGTCTGAGCAGTTTTAATTCCAATGGACAATATGCAATTAGGGTTGTAAAGCATGGATGGAACATAAAAGCAGTGTGGATGTGCTAACGCAAACCGTAATTGCCAGTGCCAAGAGCTGGAGGAGAATAAACTGCAAAAGGACTCATAGCAGAAGTTTGCTCATGACGGTTACTAAAGCCTTGACAAAATCTAGCCAAACACATTCCACTTCTCTCTGTTTTAACTAGTAGTGTCTGCCAGGCTGCTGCTGGGTGGTCCCGGGGGTTTTAACACTGGAGCTTGAAGTGGGTCAAGGCACTGCCTGTGCACTGAGATTCATAAACTCTTGGGCTGGGTGCAGGTTGTCTGTTGCTTCCGGTGATGGATGAGGGCTGGAGCCTGGGTTTTATCTGCCAGTTGCTCAGGTCCAGTGCTGACTCTGCAGATTTGTTTCATGTGGATTAAGTGCATCTTTTCCTGGAACTTCTCTGAAGAGTTTAATAACTACTTGGCTTATAACATGTTGGTTTAAAACTACAGGTTAACTTTTAGGCAGGGGTTTATCCTCCTTTCCTGCATTATTGAGATAATTTTTTAAAAACCTTGCTTTAGAATGTGCTAATATACCTGCAAAATACCTTGAAAAGCAATCATGATCACACTGGGTCCCAAGTGCATGCAATTAGTGGTGGAGGCAATTACTAGCCTTGAAATATTTAAACAAGCAAGTACATTCTTAGTAGCAGGAGAAAGTCAAGGGATATTGGATTCTAAAAGCAAAAGTATCTCAGTTCTTATTCAGAGTCTTTTTAAATATTGATGTCCAGGGCTTTGGCATTAACAAATAGAAATCACATAACTTGCACAGCCTTTTTCAGATAGGGAGTAAATCGCATGCCAAGTAAGTCAACATGTGGAAATATAGTCTAATGTAATCTGTTTGGTTTTTTTTTATTAAGTCTAGAAGAATTTTAGTAATTTTTTTGAGGGTTCCACACTTAAAAAAAAAAACAACAACCACACATGAATAAGTGTCTATGTAGAGGTTGTGCATCTGTAAGCTTGAAAACTTTCAAGTTTGTTAGCCTCGGCAATTAAATGCAAAATATAGTGCTTGATGGGCTGCATGCAAGATTACAGAAGTTGCAGGGTTTGGGTCCTGTTGTTGTCATAGTGTGGATGGACATTAGTGTTATACTCTCTACAATGGTATTTTTGCTATTCTAAGATGATCCATGGAATAGTAAGTCTGTACAAGAGCTGAGTGACAATGTGGAGCAACCACAGTTTTCAACGTCCACGAGTCTGAGTATATGTCAGACTGAAAATGTCAGGTTCATTTTTCCTGTGGATGTTCTAATGAAAAACTAACATAGATGTGTTCATCAGAATGTCACATGTTTGGTTGGCATCTCTGCTATGAGTTCTGGAATGACATGGAAAGAAGGTGGATGGTTGGATGTGCTCATCCTGTTCTTCCTGATGGGATCAGCTGATCCCAGGGTTGATGATAGATAAAGCAAGAATCTGCTTGAACTTCTTTCTGCCGTGGCTTTTATCTTCCTGCCTTTGAGCTGCCAAGACTCGTGGTCTGTTGAGGTTTCTTTTAGTTCTAGATGAAGCATCTTGAATCTTCTGCTGCACAGCAAAGTTCTTGCTGTTTTAAAAATCCACATGCTTGTGCTTCTCTGTGCCCTGAGAGGTAGTTCTCCTGTACGGTCAGTGACTGCGGCAGGATTCACTTAGCAGCATGTGTTAATGGGACTGACCTATTGACAGAATAAATTATCTATTTGAACCTAAAATGTGCAAAAAGCATGGATGCTTTTTAAATGTGTTGCATTTAAAAGATAATTGTTAGCTGTATTCAATATTACTTCTATCAGCTGTCATGGCTTCCTGATAATTTGACACCCTACAACTTATTTACAAAGGTTTTGTGCATTTAACCATTGTTTTTGGCAGCTGCCTAGAAGGCCCCCATTAGCAAAATGCAGTTTTCTGGTTTTGTCTGTATGACATCTAGAAAATGTAATTGCATCAAGTGAAAAGAAAAAGCTGTTTGTACACCCTGATCATCATAGGTCATGAAACAAGCACAGCCTAATAATGCATTGGCATGAAAGGGGACTTTTACTTTTCTCCCCTTGCTCCTCCATACACTCATTTGTAGAACAGTAAATTATAAACAACATTATTTAATCCTTGCCTCTAGCAGTCTTCTTTGTGTGTGCTGTGTGCAGCTTTGGTTGAGAGAATATGAATCCCAAGTCCCATTTTGATAGAGACTAGAATTTTCACATGATCATGTGATCCCTCTGATGCTCACCCAGCATCAAGCCTTTGCATCTTGCGGGATTTAGATTTTTCTCTCTTTTCTGGAAATGTAGGAAAAGTGTTAAAATGCAGCTCTCGAAGTCCAGGGACTAAGCAGAGTGTATTGATCCTTCCCCATTCACATACACATTGGATATAAGAACCCTGACCTAGAAGCACTGAGAGTTAGTTTATTAGTTTTGACATTGGGATTCGTTAGCTGTAATTCAATTACAAGTATGCTGATGGATGTGTTTGTATGCTGGGGCTGGCAGCTGCTTTAGGTTGAGAAACTTGCAGTTCTAGTTGGGAAATTGTTTTGTGCAACCTTAGGTAAGATTTCTATTGCTAGGCTAAAAGCAACATCCTTCTTGATTTGGTTTTTAATAGATTTCTCTCTGTTTCCAATTATGTTTCTAATTAGAATGATGTCTTATTTCCCATGACAGTTTAAAAGTAATGCAAAATCTGTAGAAGAGAAGCTATCAGGATGATTGAATAATGTTTTCTTTTTGTTAGACTGAAACCTTTTCCATCTTAATTGGATATATAGAACCAATAGGCTACAGGAATAATTTTGGTGTTTACAGAAGGCTGTGGTGCAGTGGTTGCAAAGCTTTCTTCTGTTACTGCGTCTTGGGGCTGTTTCCATTCTCACTCCAGCATACGCACCAGCCCTTAAGCAGCCATGCTAACACTTTTCCCTTTCTAGTGGGAAGACAGAACACTCTTCCACCATTTTATATAAAAGCTTTTCAGGTGTGAGACCTGCTGCTCTCTGTCCTATCAATCCAGGCAAAGCTCCTTCCCTTCACTTCTGGGATAGGATCATTTGCAGCAGCAGCATTTCTCTGGGCTGAAAGATGTTTTCCTGCCATTTAGAATTGAGATTTATGGCTCAAGGGATGGGTGTCTGAATAACGGACTCTGGGAACCCAAGAGTCCCAGTTGAGACCATAGTTGTAGTTTAAGAGAATCAAAAGCTGTCAGCAGTAGAAAGAATGCAGAAGAGATCTGCAACTGGCATTCAGTATTTGCTGGAGCCTGCTCTTTGAGGGGAAGACAGATCTAAATGTACTGTGATCATGGAAAGGGTTCAGGCAATTTGGGATGGAGACTAACTCCAAAGCTGTCTCCATGGCTGCCAGCTCAGAAAGCACTGGGGTCTTAATGATGACTGTGGTGAACTTACCTCTCTGCATAATTTAGCATGGCTGAGTGCAGCTGCCACAAGAGTCTGCCCATGTTTTTCTGGAGCATGACTCAAGTCAGGCCTCTGCCTGAGGTATATTGCTGCCATGTGTGTAATTACCTTTGGAGGTATGGGAGAAAGGTTGGGAGCTTGGGGATATGAGAAGGGATGGCGTTCTCTTTCTGCTAAGTACATCTACAGTGCAGCAGTGACAGAGGAGGTTAGAACAGTACTGAAGCTGTGGTGCTTGCCAGAAAATGGTGTGATTGCAAATAAATACATATTTGCAAGGTCAGAGTGGTGAAGTGCTTTGTAGCATGTGTGTTGTGACTCTCAGCCCGTGGAATGGACTGTTATAGAAGGTTCAGGACTACAGCCATGGCTGCTACTATTTGTAACAGCTCATTTTGTAATAAGGATACTTCCTTTTTTTTATAGGATAACCATGAAGCATGAGACACCAATTCATTATAGCAAAGCCTGTTTGCATTTCTAGAAAACCCTTTGCTGTCAAATAGGTCAGGAAAAGCATCTGGCTAAAAGAAAAATCCCAGTGGAGCTACTCTCCTGTGTTCCTCCATCCTCCCCAAACTGAACCACATGTGATGCTTTTGAGGCTGGTGTTCTTCTCTGGCTTGATTTGCAGAGCAGCTGGCACAGCTGAGGGATGCCAAGGTGCAGGGGTAGGGATGAGCAAGGCTGGCAGGAGTTCTTCAGGGAGGCTTTGCAGCCAAATGTTTCCTGGAGTTGGATGCTGCCTCTGCGTACAAAAGCAGAATTTGAAGTGCTTTGGTAGGCAGCAAATTAAACAGATAAGACGTTTTCCAACAGTTTTGGAAGCTTTATGTCTTAAGATGTCACTGATGCTTGACCAGCATCAAAAAGGACCGGGTATCCATTTAATGGCAAGTATCACAGTTTGTGCAATGAGATTAAAAAATACATATATTTCTAGATATAAACTGCCTTGGACTGGATCATGAATCAGTTTCTAGCAAAGAAGGTTGAAGAAAATTTATCCATAAGGAGCTTATTCTGAATTTTCCTGTGTCTGGACTTTTGCATCATTCTTTGAAATGGGGTATAGAGCTAGATGGAACCTTTGATCTGATTTCTTATCTAATATCTAGTATTAAAGTGCCTTCTTTCAGCTTGTGAGACAGTTATTATTTCAGTGCAGTGAAAAAGTCTTCCATGGTTGAGGCAGACCAGATTTGCCTTGAAGAAAAGTTGAAGTTTCCTTAGCCTTTTTTTGTCTGTTCTTTCCTTCAGGCTATACAGCATGGCCCAAGCAGAGAAGAAAGGTGGGCTGCTCCGGAAATCTTCAGCCTCCAAGAAGCCATTGAAGGAGAAGGTTGTGTTGATGTATGATGAGATTTTCACGGTAAGGACTTGAGCATCTCTTCTTTCTAAAGCATTGGCTTAACTTTCCTTTTATTTCATAGAATCTTTTTTGGTGGAAAAAAACCTTTATGATATTCAAGTCCAACCATTAACCTAGCATGTTGTCAAGTCCATTGCTAAACCGTGTCCCTAAGTACCAACTCTACACATCTTTTCAGTCTCTTCAGGAAATACCTCCTTTAAATACCTCTTTCTTTGTTTAGTTTGTGTTGAGGGTTCTGCTTGGTGGATTCTTTCCCAAGGTGAGGACTGCACAGTGTAGGCACATCCTTCACACTCTTCTGCTGTCATGCAGAGAATTTGTCTTCTGCTCTGTTCTTTAATGACACCTTGTCCTTTTGTTGCCCAGGACCATTTATGATCTACAGGAAGTTATGGGATTTCAAGTAGTTTTCAAAAATTAATCCAGACAATAAAGAGGCATCCCAGTTGAGAGCTGCTTCTGTTTGTCCTTCTGTTTCTGCAAGTCTGTGTAGACACAATTCTTCACTGTGAGACCACTTGGTCATCCAGTGGGATCATGCTGACTCTGAACTACTCATGATGATTTTCTTTAAATTTTGGTGAGGATTTCTTCTTGTTTGCTCTCACTGCTGTTCCTTTTTCCTTTCAGACAGAAGACCCCAGTAAATGCAACCCTAGGTTTTGGGAGGAGCTGTTTCTCATGAAGGTAACAGGAATTGAGCATTCTTGGATTTGCTGCTGCTATTCTGCTTGTGCAGTGGCAGACTCTCAGTCCAAGAACTTGTGTTTCTATGGTGTCAGTGATTGTGTAACATGTCTGAACTGCTTCTTAACCTGACAGGTCAACTTGGAATATCTAGAAGGCAAGCTGGAGGCTCTGGATGGGGAAGAGTTGATGAAGATAAAAGATAACATCAACTGCTTGTTTCAGCGCTGCATCCAGGCACTGGGTGAGGACCACCCAATCAGAGTGGTCAATGCATTACAGGTACCATGCTGAGACAGGAAATCCTCTCTTTTGCTTCTGATGAAACCATATATTTGCTGCTCATTTCAAACATGTTATGCTCACTTCTTTGTTTCTGAGGAGAAGTGATGTCTACAGAGCAGTTGCTGCTTATTGTCTACGGAGGTTGAAAACATTCTTAGTCTCTTTAGTTTTTGAAGAACAATAGCTTGTTTCAGAATTCAAGAGGACCTGGTGATGCAGGATGAAGTGAATGGCAGTGAGGGGGGGCAAGAGGGGCTTGCTCACTGCAGGCTGTCAGTTTGGGACTCAAGAGTACTCTCAGTAGCATTGTTTTCTACTTTCTCCTGTTCTCCCTTATTTCAGCTTCCCTTTTGAATTTCCTTATGGGTTGGAAATAAAACTCTGGAGTAGTTAGTGTGAAATTTATGGAGGAGACTGTCCCTGCTGGACACTTCCTAATTGGAAGCTGTGAAGAGTTTTCACCTGGAATTAATAGCGATTTTTCTGCAGGTTGCCCCTTAATCAAGCTCTGACATCCTATGTCTTGTGCAGGAAACTCCCCTCCTCAGCCTTAGTGTTTGATGTTATTATTTCACAGACTGATTCTTGCAGTTTTGTGAATACATTTGTCTCAGCTTCTCGCAGCTCTAGGAATACAAGATACGGATTTCAGGATTGGAGAAGTCTCCTGTAGCAGACACTGAACAGACAGTAAGCTGGGAAAAGTTGATTTAAACTTCTGAAACTAACTGCTGCTCACAGGTGAATTTAAGATGGACTCTAAAATGGCAGTGGTTATATTCCTGCTCATGCCTCTCTTAGCAGGCCTGAAAGTTACCTGATGACAAAAGTTGCCATAGACATTTCCCTTTCTTTTTTGGGGCAAGTGAGACATTTCCTGTCCCTAAGTTTTTCATATTGTCTGCTGGAAATCATAGTGTACTGATACCTGTTTGTTGCCAGTGATCTCCAGTAACTCAGTAATCCAGTGCCTGCAACAAGAAATTTGAAAGATTACCTTCAGTAGGAAGCTCTTAGAGCTCCTAAGGTAGTTAGGAAAACTTAAGCTGCCTAATAGCCTTGGAGATTATTTTTGTCTTTTTATTTTTTTTCCTTAAGTAGGCTGTTGTTCAGATGTAGTATATTACAGGGTGGTAACCAAACAGACATTTGTGCTCTCTGTAGCAAAGCATCTACTGTATGGAGAGGAATATTGTGATAAACTGCATTGTATGTTTTGGCATGCTTGAAATAAGAAATTCATCTGGAAAGCCCCAAAGCATGCCTGTCCATATATTAGATGCTGCTTCTGTTTTGCAGTTTCCTGATCAATTTTCCTGCTGTTTTCCAAAGATCATGGTCCTGTCTGGAACAAACTGGGTCTGGAGAAGAAGCAGTAAGATTACCTTTCCTCAGAGTGTGATGAAATGAAAGGTTAAACAATTATATATTTTTTTTGAGTTTTCAGCATCCAGGATCCCCTTATAGAAACAACAGAGGTGGAGAAGAAGTCAGACAAAACATGTGGCTTCCAAGCTGCTCATATTAATTTAAATATCTGTGCTTTTCCAGCGCTATGAGAGGGTCTTAGGGCATGTTTTGCTTTTGAATTGTAGGTGTTGCCTTACATCTTACCCTCTGATTTTTCCCTTTCCAGACTTTGTGTGCATTGATTCGGGGTGTCCATCAGAAGAACAAATCCACTTCTGGGTTTGACATCATCAACATGCTTGTGGGTTTTGATAAGGCAGAGCTATGTATGAAGGTGAGACCCTGGCAATTGCACAGCAGCCATGTTGCAGGGGCAGTGATTTGTAGACAGGTCTGCCTGCCAAGGTGCAGTGTTTGGGCGAAATATTGCTGCCACTTATTAAAAACAACTGTCCCAAAGTTTTCTACCTGCTAGTAGCACAAAAGCACTTGATGTCCCTGTGCTTTTTAGTAATAGAACAGAACACTTTTCCTTCAGTTTCACGCTGTGCAGGCACTATGGTTAAGAGATCTTGAGGCCAGAATAGGCTGTCACAGGCCAATTACTACCTGGTATTGGACCTCATACCTTGTGCTTAATTTTTGGCTAATAGTCATATCCTGTGTTCTCACATTTCCATCAGCACATGTTCCATTTTACATTTTTTTGATGCATTTTACTGTAAAGATGTTGAGTTTTGGGAAATGACAAAGTAATCAGTGATAAAGCTGAATTCCTGTTGTATCTTTCAACTCTCTGCAAAATGTAATAATTTTTCATCTCTCCACAAATAGTTTGGGGAAAATATTAATTGTAACTTGCCTGTCAGAACTACATTTTTCCTTTAAGAATAACTGTATTACCTGTAACTTAGTATTTGGAAAACAGTTATTTACAAACATATGTCAAACAGCTACATAGTATCTATTTTTAATTTTAAGTATTAAATTGGAGGTGTGTTGCTTATAAAAAAATCTCATGGTGCCTATAAGTAAAATGGGATATTGAAGAAAGAAAGCAGTGGCATTACTGTCTTGCAAACAAAAGCTTATATTTGTAGAAGTCAAAATGAGTTTGTGAATAAAATTTATTGTTATATATATAAAAAAATTTCTCATGCATCTAGAGAAAACTCTTGGAAATCATCATGTTAGTTTAATGACTACGTGCCCATTGTCATTAAATGTAGTTAACACAAAATGATGTTGAGAACCAGTAGTGTGAATATGGCCTGTGTAACAGGATTCATGGCTCAGTTACTGATTCTGGAATAACGTGACTTTATATTGGTGCTCTTGTATTTGAAGGTCTCAAAAAGCTTTTTATAGAAAACATTTAAAATAATGATAAATATTGCTTTTTAATAATGCCATTTTTCTTCTTTAGAATCTGATGGAGAGCTTGGACTCACTGCTCTGTGCAGAAGGTTCTGAAAGCCTCAAAAGCTTGTGTCTGAAGTTACTTCTCTGCTTGGTGACGGTAAATAAATACCAGCTGCACTATAACTTAAAGGCTTATATGAGCCACATCTTGAGGGCTGGAACTGTCTCAAAACTTCAGCAGAATGCTGCAGTGTGAAGCATGAGAAGGGAAAGAAATTGTGAATGAGAACAAAGGGCAGCCCAGAATATGCATCATTGCACTGACCGCAGTGCCAATACTGACAGCAGACTGTTTTCACGTCATATGGTAGGTGCCAGCTGGGGCAAAAGGCCACTCATCATCTCTTGGAGACAGTCATCCATGAACTGGAATATTTTGGCTGTGGTAATTCAGTGAGAGGGAGATCTTCTCTGCCCAGTTCACCATGGGAAAGTGCTCAGTAGAGTGTATGTTCCCTGTTTTTTAATTCTGTGTCTCCTGTGTAGCTGCCTGCTTCAGCTGCTGATGCCTGTTGTCATGCAGCTGTGTGAAGTATCAATCTGTAGAGAAAAGGGGTATATGGATCATATTTCTTGCCAGAGAGAGAGGTGGGGAGGCAGGACAGATTTCTTCTACTTCGTGTCTAGCTCTACTGCTGGTCACACCTTGACTTGTTGACTAAGTGTAAGATTCTTGGTAGTAGAACTCTTCTGTTCTCACTGTGTGCCAGAAGCAGCTGCAGCATCAGAGGAGGCTTTGGGTGAGATTTTAAAACTTGTGTTTGTATGCAGGTGACAGATAACATCAGCCAGAACACCATCCTGGAGTATGTGATGATTAACAGCATATTTGAAGCTATTTTACAGGTAAGGATTCTTCCTTCTACTGCAGAGCCTCTTCTTCCATAGTGAGGGCTTTCAGTGATACATCTGCTTTTCAACTTCTTCAGTGCAGCTTCGCTGACTGCCACTGTGTGCTGCTTCCATTCATAGCTCAGTCATAGATTATTTAAAAAAATAATTATTTTATTCTAGCCTGCTGGTTTTGGTCACTACTGAGTATTTAAAGTAGTTTCACTGGAGACATTTGTGCACAGAGAGAAGCTGAACAGATTTCTAGGCTAATTTTACAGAGAATTCCTGTATTGGAGTAAATTTTTCAAAAGGCAGTCTGAATATATTGAGGGTTTTTCTGCTCTTCAATAAATTTTACTTTTTAGAAGTGGAACTGGGCTTGGGGAAACCCAGGAAAACTTGCACAGATAGTGTTGGTGATGTACTGAGATACTGAGAAGTTTATTGGCCGTTTATGCCATGCGTATTCTCTCTGTGATAAAGAAGCATCTCTGTGCAGAATTTGACACTCCCTTGACCTTAAATATCCTCTTTCAGTTAGGGCATAATTTGCTCTTACACAAGTTTCATGGCCATGCATTGAGAGTCCCTGCAAGCCTCCTGAAGCAGGCCTGAACAATGTGATTATTTATTCCAGATCCTGTCCAGCCCACTTAGTCGCAGGGAACATGGTTATGATGCTGTTGTCCTACTTGCCTTACTGGTCAACTACAGGAAGTATGAGGTAGGTATTTTTCTGGATAACAGAAATACCACTTCTCTATTTACACTGGCCTCTGGATTATGAAAGCAATTTACAGTACAGTTTTCAACAACACACACTACAATATTTATCAGGATATCAGGACAGAGCTACAGAAGCTTTGAGGCAGTCATATTATGCTAACTCTGATCTGTCTCTGAGTATGTATAATCAAATGTATATGACATTCATAGAGCTCATTTTATGCAAGCAGTTAAGAAATTACCTAGGTGATTTGCATTTCCTTCATGAAAGTGTTCTGTGGAAGGTCCTTTTGGAAGAGTTACTGTTGTGCCAAACTTGCGTGTTTGCCTGTAACTGTGCACTTATACGTAATCTCTGAAGTAAAATCAGCTGTCAGTCATCTTGGGCTTCAGACTGAATTTGTGATTCAGAGCCTGACTAGCAGGCTGAAAGAGCACAGATCCCCAGAAGAGGTGGTGAAGCTGTGAGCAAAGACTGAACTGAAACATCTCGGCTCATATTTCCAAGATAAGTCTGTCTATCTATGAGAAACTTTGTCTCCCTTTTTCTAGACTGGTTGTGCTGCTTTTTGGTGTCTTCCCATTTTTTTTCTGTTATTCATCACCTTGGAAAAGATCCTCAGCAGAATTACTAGGAGGAGGCAGACTCTGAAACCTACCTGGGTTTGTAGTAGATCTTACTTTAAATTATGAATAGACCTGAAGAATAGGCAAAGACAGGAGCTACACTTAGGTTCAAAGTACTCCCTGTTAATTTCTCATTCATGTGAATGTTGTCAGAATCATGAATTACAGATTCTATGTGGAAATCATGGAACAGGAGCGTGGTGTTTGTTTTCAGTGTGTGGCCATGAGGGAAAACTGCTGGGAATGATGTGGGTAGGGTTACTGATGAGGACAGACTGGAAAGGCCAGAGGTCTCATTGCAACATTCAGGTCAAGGGGTGAAGAGTCCCACCACTGAGCTGTGGATCCCTATAACTATTACCATAGTTTGTCCTTAGTAAGGTAGAGTGCTGTGAGTACATAAGTCCTCTGCTCTCTGTAGAGTGTTGTGTTGGGATTTAGTGCTAGATGTCTTCAAACTGGGCACCCAAAATAAATTATGGTGATGTACAAACCAAGCTGAGGCAGACATGTAGCAAGGGTAGTTTCAGATTGAGTAGTTCATCTGGCAAGCTTGAAAGCAACCTGAAGAGTGATTTTTCTCTGGCAGGTGCCTTAAGTGGAGTAGCTGCTTTGGTTTGCTGTTCTTTGTCTCTTGGAGTCAGTTTGGTGGTTACCTGGCTGTCAGTGTACTGTAGCATACTTTCATGCCTCAGATCCTTTAGAGTTCTCTTTTTAGTTAACTGTACTGCAGTTGATAGGTTCTCTTTTGTTCTGAACTTTGTTGGTTGCTAAATTGTTTCCAGCTGCTTAAGGAAATCTAATTAGGCTGAAAATTTATTAGTTATCTATTATTTTGTGTCTGTCTTTAATGTGAATACCAGTGTGTTTTGCATCAGGATGTTCTTTCATAGTTTCAGGGTGTGAATTTTGTAGTCTCATCTCAAATTCCCTGGTGAATGTGTCCATGTTTTTATTACCAGTGTAGCTGAGATCTTAGATTGCTTGTTAACTTATCTTTTTAGGAGTAGAAATTATTTACATGTCTTTACATGGAATCTTTAAAGGGATGTGTCTGATATGAAACCAAGTAACTTTAAAAAGTTGTTCCAAGTGCATACTTACTCAAGTCTTCAGCTGTATTTTGTTTTGTAATTGTAGTCCTAATTTTGGAGAAAATATTTTTACTTTGATACTATATAAAAGAAATATAGAAGAGTAACTAAATAATTAACTATCAGAAAATGGTGAAGCTAAGTGGACATAAAAGGCTTCCAAACAGAGAAAATGCTGTGAGGAAGAGTATTTGTTTGATCATGTTCTCAGTGTTTTAGGGATGACTTCTAGAATAGCAAGTTAAAACATAAAATCAGGTAGTGACTCTTAAATAGTTAGATTCCTTGATAACATCGAGGTGGAAATTTTTGCCTCATGTTCAACGTGCTAGAATTGTATATTGTGTTTTTTGCTAGGCAGAGGTGAAAGCAGTCAAAATGGAGTTTTTTTTCTCTTTGTGTGCTTGTCTGGCAGCATGTAGTGTATCTGACAGCCCCTCATGTCCAGTGACATGCACTTGCCTCTCCTAGATACAGTCAACTACAGGTGCTGAAGAGCCACTTACCAACACTGAAGGTGCAGAACATTCATTGTTCTTGAGTTGTTTGTTTTGGTTTTTTAAATCTCTCACAACTCAAATTATTTTAAATTAATCTCTATAACAAAAAGAGTGATTATTCAAGCTCCAATTCTCTGGAAGATGGCCTGCCTGCAGAGGAGATGGCCTCATCAGAGCTGGCAGCAGACCTGCTGAATCATCTCTACTGAGTGTTCAGGGAAAAGTCTTGCGAGGGATAATTGAGTGGACTCTGGCCTTTGTGTTACAGATGTGAAGATAAGCACCCAACTAGGGATTATACATGGTTAGCTTATTTTTTCCTACCAAAAAATCTTTTCCCATAGGTTTGTGTTGGAAGTAGAGGTACATTCTGGGGCATGGAGGAGATCTCACTGCCAGACCTATGTGCTTCTCCATATAATGCTCACTTTGTATGGCATGTCTTGCCTGGAGATGGCTTTAAAAATTATTTGGTAATGATCTCCCTGCAGCTTTCACCTTAATTTCTATGAGATTGTTGGCATCTGATGGTAGGTAGTGCATAGGGCACATGTTGAGAATTCTCAGATTCCAGGAGTTTGTGTCTGTACCTTATCACTCACAAGAAGACTGCAATACTGTGGTGTTTATTAGCTGATGGCAGTGATAGGAAAAGGCCTGTGTTCTCTGAGCTGAGGATCGTATTTTTTTGAGTTATTTCTGGAGGCAGGTGGAGGCAAAAACTATTTCTAAGTTTGCATAACCACTTCATTGACGTATTTTGGTTTTCAAAATGCTTATCAACCACTTGTCAAGGCTGTTGCATGTTTCTGCATGTTGTGGAGTGACAAGCATGATTTAGACTTCTGAAACTGTTGTGATTCCCAATGAGAGGGGAACTGAACTCTGAAACTGCAGGATTAGAATAGGGAAGCAGACAGGGAGGGTTGAGGGGATTAGTGGTGCTTGTACAACTTGCACACTGCTGATGTTTGCCGTTGAGGTCCAGACTGATGCTTGTAGGCAGTAACTGGAGCTGTTGGCCCTTAAGGAGGGGCAGGAGCAAACCAAACCCTGTGGACAGCACAAGAAGTGTTCTCACCATGCTGGTATTGACTTACATGCTGAAAAGCACTATAAACTGTCCCATACAGAGTAATATGATGTGTGGATTGCAATGGTTAGTCATCTACCTGCTGCTGAAGGAGTTAGGGAAGCCTAGAGGAGGCATGGAATGTGTCAGTGGAATAGAATACTTCAGACAGGAATGAAATGGACTTTGGCAGATACGGAAATGACAATTGGAAAGATAGAGGGCAGAGATCTGTAGCAAGCTAGGCCAGCTTCATGGCTCTATCAGCGATGCACTGAAGACATCTTGCTGCTAAGAGGCAGGAGACATGGAGCATGCATCTTGAAAAGTCAGGGGCAACAGGAGCATGAAGAGCTGGAGATAATAACAAACCCCCTCTCCTTCCCTTTCTTTGATGGGATGGAGTGTGTGACTAGGTCTCAGGGCAGCCTGGTGGTGTTGGTCAGTGTAGTATTGTGCAGTTTGCTTATTCCCCATGTCTGAGAACTTGGATGACCCTGCCCCCTCTAATCCAGAATAGCCCTGCTACCCCTTGCCTGGAAAAGCCCCAGCACTTTTATTTATTGGTCATGAGTTATAGGCTGACTGCTCTTCTGTGCATGAGCTGTTGTGTGGAGAGTTTCTCCTTGTTGTATAAGGAGAGAAAGAGAATGACTGAAACTGGCAGAACCAAGATATATTTACGAGGATGGATTTTTATATATATTTAATTATGGATTTGGGAAGTTTGCTTTACTGAAACTGACTAAGTCTAATTTCTGGAGGGGAGCATGGTAGTAAAGAGAGGACTATATATTGTTACTCAACAGGAACCTCTACTTCAGCCTCAAGGAAATGGCTTTGCATGCTTCATGCACAGATGGATTCTGTGTGAGTTTTTTTGTCTTTTTCTGAGACAGCAGACAGGGCTGTGTGCTGCTGGAGGCAGGATGACAGACTGGCTGAGAGTTGTTCTAATTAGTTTCTTTCCTTAAACAAAATGAAAGTCTGCTCCTCCTAAAGCACCAAATAATTGTGAGAGTGATGTTTTCTGATAAGACTTAGTTTTAACTTCCTGTTAAACCGTGGGTAAATCTGCTGGATAACTGTGTAACTTATAGGGTTGTATTTGATGCATACGTTGTGTTTTATTTTTCCCATCCACTTTGGACTTAGTACGTAGATGGAGCCTGTTATTCTCTGTCCTGGTTCCAAATCATCTTTGTTAGTTTTGCACTGACACATATAAACCAGGGAAAGCAAATGGACATTGCTAATGTAAAATGCTTCCTAAATTGCTAGGATTTATCTTTATAGATGGAGCGTCTGTGATTTATTTAGCTAAGATAAAGGAATTTAACTTCTCCAGAGACTTTTAGCTCACAGTGGAATAAACTGTTACTGTTGAGCTTTAACCCAGCAGCAGATGAGCCTATAACATTGTCTTGCCTTCCCAGGTCCTCCTTCCTTTAAGCAATCTTGGTGTTGCAGAAGGGAAATATGGAATGCTAATGTTCAGTCCCAGCTTCACTGCTTGTTCCTGCTGAATAACTGTGTATGTGTTGCACATAACAGGCTTGCAGGACAGCTGCTCTGTATTCAAGACTGAAAGATATGCTAGTGGAGGAGCTGAAACTCCTTCTTTTAATGAAATAAGGAGACTTCCTGGGTGAGACAGTAAAGAGAAGGTGTCCCAGACACAGTGGCCTTAGCATGTGCTGTGTCTGCTTTTTCTTTGTTGTGTATTCTGATTTGTGGAACAGGAGAGAGATTCTTGGAGAGATAACAGTGTATAACTGAACTTAAAACCAATTTTCTTTCTTCCTTCTCCCCCCACCCTGAGCAGTCAGTGAATCCTTACATTGTGAAGCTCTCCATCGTAGATGATGAGGCCACACTCAATGTGAGTATTTGACTTGATTCCTCTGCACTATCAGGGATGCTCTTTCACATGTGGTGTTAGTGTGATGAATGCAACCATGCTGTCTGGTAGAAAGAGGGTCTAGGAACAGTGGTACTGTAAAGAACACCAATTTAGTGGGTTTCTGCCCTAATTGCACTCCTGCAATAAGTTAGGCAGCTCATAATTTGGACAGGTTGATCACTAGTTAAATGGTGAAGGTAGTTAAAAAGCTAGTTAGCAAGGAGCATGCTGAAGTTGATCTATTATTTATGAACTACCTGTACACTATTTGCTGTCACAAGATAGTTTATGCCAAAGATCGTCTTGTTTCTAGTGCTGTGTCATCCAATTTTACCAGTCCACAAGTCGGTTCTTGAAGCTGTGGAAGTTTGTACTTGGGTCAAGAGTCCTGCAACATATTTTGGGCTGTAGTCACTGCCTAAGTTTTATATCCAGGCCTGGATAGAAAGTGACAGCACGCTATGCACTGTGTGAGGTCTAGAATGAGAAGCTGTTATTTAAACATAAAGTGAAAAGCAAGCTCCATGCCAACTGAAGGGCAGGAATCATTATTCTGGGTGAATTCAGTTTGGGGATTGGACTCAATGATCTTTGAAAGTCCCTTCCAACACCTATCATTCTTTGATTCTGTGAAATTAGCTTAACAGAAAGGGTGGTTGGTAGCTGTGAAGTGATGAAGGCTGTTTGCAAGAAGTGGAAAGGCTGCTAGTGTTCATGGCCTTTGTTTTGAATTTTTGGATGTCTTTCCTCTGACACCAGCTTCCTTCTGAAATTCTTGCTGCTTTATTGAGGCTTCTTGAGTAAGCTCTGTCTGAAGGTCCAAGGAGAGCAAACATTCTCTGTTGAACTTAGTAATTAGATATTCAACTTTAAATTTTAGTATATTGATTTTTGGAAGTTGTTCTTGTTGTATCATAGCATGTCTTAATAGTTCAAACCACTTCAGGGGAAATTCTTCACAGCATGCTAAGTTATTCTTGGGGAGGGGGCAGCTGCTATGTCTGTTCAGTGTGTGATTTTCTACATTAAGATTTGTAATAATCTATTTTAATATTTTGATTTTTTATTTATTTTTTTTTTCAGGGAATGGGACTTGTAATTGCCCAGGCTTTATCAGAATATAACAGGTAAAACCTAATTGTCTCTTGTTTTTCAATCCATTGTAGTTGCTGTGTATTTCCACAAACTTTTTTTTGTGTTTAAGCACTTATCACCTAACAGCCCTGGAGAGGCAGAGAATAGTCTTATGCTTTGAGGTACTTTGGCCAAGTTGTTTCTGTCATTGCAAGTGTAAATGCATCTGTACCAACTGTGCTGATGAAGGTGAGATTTGCTGTAGGGGAAGGTATCTATGGTATGTTTTTACTGTCAGGGGTTTTACCTCTGCATGAACCTTGTGTAAAATCTTAGTCCAAAGTAAAAAGGTAAATGATTTACTTAGTACTTCTCTGTTAGAAGATTGATTTAGCTGAAACATGATAGAACAACAACAAAAAATGGATCCACGATTATCCACATGCCAGATCTGAGATTATTAGGGGATGTATGCACTTGCAGATGGTGGAAGGCATAACTGCATCTGAAGTAAGAGCCAGAAAGGTAGCAGTAGGAGTAGCATGTTCCCAGCCTTTCTTTCGTAAGCAACAGCAGTGTAAGTTTTCTTAAGAAGAAGGTGCTTCAGAAAGATGTGGAAACCTCCAGCAATTTCACCTGAGCAACTCAAGACTTTTTTGGTTTTTTTTGGCATTAAGATTCTCAAACTAGCCAGAAAAATGTTTTAATTCCTCTGAAGGTCTGATATTATAGATATGCAGATGACTTGCAAGATCAGCAAATAATGTAAATGTATTTAACGGAGTAAATTTTTAGAGTGAAGCAGAAAAACTCTCACCCACCCAATGCCCTTCATTCTGACAAAAGCTGTCTCAGACTACAGTCTGTTTTGCTTGGGTCTTTCCTCCCTAAAAAAAAAAATTTTCTTTCCATGTTGCCTTGTGTGTGATCAGTTTCCTCTTATGAAAGACAATAAATGGCCATGTGACCTTTGCTAGTCCATTTGAAAGGCAAATGAAGCAATTTAGCTAAATCTGAGATGCCCAAACTATTTTAATACCCTCTGCATCTCTCTTAGTGAGTTTTAAAAAAGGGCTTGTGAATGTTGAAGCTTTCTCCATCTGTAGCCTTATAATGTAAGACTGTCCTCATAGGGTTTTAGATAAAATAACTCTAGTTCCATTTCTAACCCTGCAGCTTTGTCCTTATTCCTTTTTGTTCAGACAATACAAAGATAAGGAAGAAGAGCACCAGAGTGGTTTCTTTTCAGCCCTAACTAATATGGTAAGAAAGGAGGCAGTGTTTTTCTATTCTTAACATACATGCCTTTGTGGAAGTTCAGTAGGAGGGTGTTTCCAAAAACTGAGAGCTTGGGATGTGGGTTCTGGAGGTGGAGATGCATTGATCCAAGCCAAACCAAATACAGCGGAAATGTTTGTATTCTGAGGAATGCCTTGTTGTCTGGATGGGAAAGGATGAGATCTCTCTTCTGGTGTTGATAATTGAAATTATTTTTCTTAATATTTTTCATTCTACTTGAGTTTATTTTAAAAATAACAGTTACTTGTTGGACACTTAAACAGCTATTTATTTTTAAATACTAATTGCTGTTGGGATTCAAGATGCAGTAGTTTGTTGTTGTTGTTTTTTTTTTTTTCACTTCTGTGATTTGACAGGTAAAGCATTGGTCAGTGACAGTAGTGCAAAATAAAATGTGTTTGTAGATTGTCGACCCATTTCCCATTCGTATTTGACAAGTATTAGAATATTGTCTACGTGCCTTGGGTGAGAATCCCTCTCCGAGGGCACTTCTGATGTAGTTGAATCTGGGTCTTCTCTCTTGTTTAAATTTCTTTCAACAATTCCTCCAATGCAATATGCTTTCTTTCCATAGGTGGGCAGCATGTTCATAGCAGATGCTGATGAGAAGATCTCAGTCCAGTAAGTACACAGATGTTAATTACCGTGGTGAGTTGCCATTCACTGGATGGTCAGCGTGATCTGCTCCCTCAAGGGATTGTTCTTATGTAGCAAAACTCAATACAAGTTCTCTTGTAACCCACATGGTACCGCAGGGCTGCAAACAGTGGAGTCTCGCTTAAGTGAGGAGGGTGTAGCAGGAGGAGCCATGGCTGTGTTGCTTGTAATGAGATGAATGAAACAACCTGTGGTTTTATGAAGCATTTTTAACATACAAAAGGCATGTTGGAGTTCGGGAGTGATGGTTTGTGCACTCTTGTCCCCAGCAAAATCTTTTCTTAATCAAGGGGGCAGCTGATAAACGTGAGGGTTTGTGGTGTCTGGAAGGAACCTCTGCCCATGAAAGAAAGGACTTTAAAGGAGAAACATTGAGCAATGAGGGAGCCCTTCAGCAGGAAGAGGGACAAAAACTTTACTTGAGCTCTAAAAGCAACTATTTTTATGGGTTGCTTGGTACTACTAATAATCAGAACAACAAGTGGTTTGCAGAGGCAGAGTTTTATATAGTTGAAAATAAATTTTCTTCTTTCAGGTGGGCCATGCTTCTGAAAAACTTTGCTTTTGGGATTCTCATCTGCTGTTAGCCCTTAACTAACTGTTTTTGCCTGTACCCTTTCCACAGAACAAATGAAGCAATCCTTCTGGCCCTCTATGAAGCCGTCCACTTAAACCGGAATTTCATCACAGTTCTGGCACAAGTGAGTGTCAGTGCAATGTTTGCTCATTTATTTGTAGTGGATGTCTTTGAAATTAGAGAGTTGGCATTGGAATTGGTGAAAATATATGGGTTTCAATTGTGTGGTTTTTTTTGTTTTCACACATACACACACACACACATACTTGCCATAGGTGTTGGTGACCATGAAGTCAGAAGCAGGCCAGGGCCTGGGTTTATTATACTTCTAGAAAATGCATCCTGTCTTGCCAGAAAACAAGTCAAGTTTTGAGGCGCAGCTAATGTTGGAATGAGCCATTTTTCCCACTGAATGGGAAGGGCTGCATGGAGTAACTTCTGTGCCATATTGTTACTGTCTTTACGGCAGAATGGAGTGAGTGGACTACTAGAGATGAGATTCCTGCAGCTGTCAAAGCAATGAATATCCTTGTTAAGTTAAGGCTGAGAAAAGGCAGCTGACCTGACTCCAATGAATGAATTTGAATTTGTCTTGTCTGGGAGTGCACAGACTGCATGTTGTTGTCTGTTTGGGTATCCCTCGGTACTAATTAAAATGTGACGACTGTTTCAAGTACTATTTTGTGTTCAGTCTTCCTTGGATAGCCCAACCCCTTTTGCTTGGGAGGCTGCCACCCGAATGTAACACTTCTCTTTGTGCTTTTTATGGTGCAGAAACAGCTATGGCAGCCTTCTGAGAAGCAGTGGGCTGCTTCATGCCTCTGATCACAATTGTCTGGATGGTTTTCTAAACACTGTGTGAGTTTGCAAAGGTGGTTATTGCTGGAGACAGATAACGAGTCTGTCTGATCAGTGATGGTGCTGTGGCTGGCTAGAAGGATAGCCTGTGTGTTAAGGATAGCTGTCAGGTTTAGGCTTTTAGTTTTGATTTATCAATAGTGCTGGTAGTTTGTGAGAAAAATGACATCAGCAAAGCTGTTAACACCTTTCCCCAGTTATTCCAGGTCTTCAGAGTACAGCCCATACATCATAGGCTAGACACTTGGCATGACGGAAGAGACCTTTGTGGACTCCTGACAGTAGTGGTGATGAAAGAGGTCTGATAGGCAGATCTATTGCCCCTGAAAAAAGCATCTGTTCCATGGCTGGTTAATTTGCTGAGGCTTCCTGCCTCTCATTTCCCAGGTTATTAATTCCTATCACTTATGAGAGACTTCTGCTCTTCCAGTTCTGTGTAATACTACCTCAGGCCTTTCGGTCATCAAGATATCCCTGAGGGAAGAGAGACCTCTGGCAGGGAGAAGAGCAGGGCAGGAGAAGAGAAGCTAGAGTAAAAGCTCTTAAATAAAAATAAAATTCTAAACTAGTAATTTGTGAAAGTGATAGCTGAAGTTGCCACTGCTCAGTGGGTTTAATTGAAGTGGAGTTCTGATGCTCTTGGGTGAATTATCTGTAATCCTTCATTTAAGAAAGGGCAAGGTATGGGTTGTACTGTTCCTTGAAAAAGCCTCATAAAAGCTGATGAATGCTTTTGATGAGGGTCTGAGTTGGTGCCCATTGCTAGAGTGCATGAATGACTACCTGCTGCTGTGTGGGCACATAGGAAGAGCAGGGATACAGATGTGTTGATATGTGTCTAAAGTGTGAAAGTTTTTGTATACTTCCCAGCTTGTTGGCCCTCAGTTTTTGCTGGTAGGTGGCACTGTGATCTCTCAACTGATGATTAGCGCTTGGGGGAAAAGAAGGGTGAACACCATAGCAAAATCTATGGAAGCAAACCTCTTTTATGTAAGGTTTTCAATATAACATTATATTTTAAAGTTTAAATTGGTACCAGTAATGATTTAAAATTGTCTTTGAATTGTAGTACTTATGTCTGTGCTTCCCATAAAATACATGTCTTTGTAGTTGCTCACAAAGTAAGATATTCAAAGACAACATGGAGGATATCCACTTGTGAATAATCCTGCAGAGATAATGTCAAATTAGCAGTTCTGTATCCCTTTATTTTGAAATTGTGGTGATATTTTAAGGTGGATAATACATTTATGTAAAACATGCCCTGTGACACGGACACATAAAATATCATGGCAGTTTGCCTGCAGTTTCAACAGTGTGGATAGATCTGGAAGCTTACAAAGAGTAAAGTCAAAGCAGTAATTAGGCAACTATTAGCAAAGATGAAATGGGGAGAGTAACCAACTGATGGAGGCTGAGAAGATCAATAATGATAGTGCTTTGCACTCTTTTCCTGCAGTGCCTGGGCTTTATAGTGAGACGGGAAAGTAATAAATTGCCATCATCTTTGAATATGAGCAGGAGGAGGGTAGGAGTGAGGAGAATTTGCTTTTGGAAAGAGAAATAAAAGGATCTTGGGGGAAGACTTCAAATGCAAACTCTTGGGTTGTTTTGGGGGCAGTTGGAAGCTATCAGCATTGTGGGCTTCTGCATACCTTTTCCCATTTGACACTGGGGAAGAGCATGTTATCTGTCTGCTGGGGACAGCCACCACTTCCTGACATTCTTATGTTTTGTGGAGTAAAGAAATTGATATACAGTTTAACAGTTAGACATCAAAGGTCAGGAAGCATAACCTTGCCTTTGGAGGAGAGGCTGAAGTTTCTGTAGGCTTTATTAGTCATGTCTGTTGTGCAAAATCATGGAACAGTGCAAGTAGGGATCTGTATCCCTATGTGTGCCTAGGGCACTAGTGCCTAGGGCAGCTATTGACCTATGTTTTTCTGGACATTTATGTTTTCTGTTAGAGCCATCCTGAAATGGGGCTGATGACAACACCAACAAGCCCAATTCCAATGACACCCGTAACTCCACTTGGAACCACCCCACCTTCTTCAGATGGTAAGAAATCTACTGATATTCTGGGGAAAAACAGTTAAAAACTGTAAAATAACTAGCGAAGCATTTTCTCAAGATGGTAACTAATGAGGTTTGTCTGGAGCAGATTTGACTCAAATTTGTTTGTTTTGCCTTTTATATTGCTCAATAAAATTATGCTGATATTCCATCTGAAAACATTACTGTCCCAGCATCTGCATGAAGATACCCCCAGCCTGTTAGTTATTCTATGTAGGTTTTTACTTACGAGTATTTTTAGTGTCAAGTTCTTTGCCTAGGATTATTTGTCTTTGGAACAGATTTACAGAGAATTGTGGTAGATTCCTGGTTGTTGTTAACACCCTTGTCCCCAGTTTTGAATTAATTTGGATTTGAATCCAGCCAAGGTGTGGAGGTATTCCTTTCTCTTGTTGCCTTTTTTCTGATAGGCTTTGTAAATGACTGTTTGCCCTGTAATCTTTTTTCTAAATAAGATATTAAGTGTCCATGTAAGTATGCTTTGAAATAATCTAAAATAGAACCCTTTCATTTAAGGTATGGATAGATAGCCTGTTCTAAGAGAAGAAACCAAATGGCTGTTGTCACCTATTTTAATGGCATCCTCTAGATCTGAAGGAGGTGTTTAATGAAGGAACAGAGTCAGTTGGAATAGAGCACAGTTTGGATATATTTCTGGGTAAAAGCAGCTTGGGTTACTCAGTTATATCAGCTATTCAGGTCATTTGATATCCTAGTTAAGGATGATCCTCCTTGTGGATGTATTCTATCTGGTTACTATGGATATCAAAAGCTTAAGTTAAAAAGCCTTCTATGTCCCAATTCTCCTTGTGCATATAACATAAAACGTAGAGGGATGGGCATTCTGTGCTTCTGTTCAACGTGTTCATTGCAAATACATCCTCCCACACACCAGATTATACAACTGACAGAATTCTGTCTTAACTGCATCTACTGCTTGCTCATGCTCTCTCTTTAATTGACCAAAAACCAAAAGCAAAACAAAAACTCTGTCCTGCTTTCAGCAGAGGCAGTGATCTTGTGAAGCTTGAGGCTTCTTGCTGCTTGTAAGTTTACTAAGTTTAAGGAGGGGAGATGATCTTAATGTGCAGCAATTACATCAGGAAGCATTCTTTATTTTTAATTGCTGTCACCTTCCTGATCCCTACTCTGTGATCTCTTTTTTGTTGTTTTTTTTCTCGAGAACTTTGGCTTGGTTTAGTTTTGTGGTGCTTTAGTATTGCTGTTATTTTAAAGGTATGTCAGAATTTTCCTCAATTTCTAAGGTCTTGAAGTTCAGCTGTAAAATTTGCCTGTGGCTGAAAGTTAGCGAGGGACTTTTTGGCTTTGTAACGAAAAGATTGCTTCCTTCTTTTTCTTGCATTAAAAAAAAAATATTTAGTTGAGCTGTTTTCAAGTTGCAGCAACATGTAGAAATCCATCTACGGGTTTCAAGTGCGGTTTTTTATGCTGACTGGGATTAAAAGTGGGTTCATATTCCAGTTTGAAATTGAGGCTGTTAGCCTACAGTGTGAATTAAGACGTTTTAAAGTTTCAAAATTTGTTTAAAAAAATCAAGTTCTGTGATGTGTTCTTCAGAGTGATTTTTTTTTTTAAAATGAGACTTTTGCTAGAATTTGTTGATCCATAATATGTAAATCAAGTGTGCCTGTCACCGTAGTTACCTAAATGTCAGTTTGCTTACTGTTGTTAAATATTCATACACTACGTTCATTGTAACAGCTCCAGAAGGACCCACTGGGGATATAAATAAATTTTTCAGACTTTTAGATAAATCTCTGAGCTATTCATAATATTGGGGGTGAAAAAGCTTCCAGAGTCATTGCACAGACTTTGACAATAGACTGGGCATGTTAGCAACATGTTAGGAGCCCCAGAGCTTCAAGATTGAAGAGACTGAAATAGCTCACACCTGAGGATGTCCAGCCTTTAGAAGCTATTGTAATTATATATAAAACTTAGATATATATATATAATAATATAATTATACATATATAATTATATATAAACCTTCAGAAGCATTTATAATTTCTTTGATATGATTTGAACAGCAGATTTAGATGGATCTATTTGGTCTGTTGTTTCCAAGGGCTACAGTTTTTGTGTTCAGGGTGATTGTATAATCCTAAACTCCATGAGAACCTCCACTGTGTTCTGGGCATCTCATTGCTCAGTTTAAAGCAACCTGCATTTTACTGTTTTGTATCCTCCATCCTTCTGTGCCTGTGCTTGCCCCAGTTCTAGGGGTATATAAGCCTTGCTTGCCTCATTACAGGGTTATGAGATACAAGGATTCTATGATAAGGTTTCAGTTACAAAAGGCATTGCTTGTTAAAGCAGACTTTTCTCTGAATCAAAATACAGTTGCATACAGGACCTTCACTTCTCCTCAGAGCCCCAAACCTAGCCCTCCAAAAATCAAATTAGTAATTCCTCAGTTCTTGCAAGGTCCAGTCTGATCATAAATACCTTTTTCATTCCTCAAGAGTGAGAAAACCTCAAGCATACCTGAGAATAGATGGAAAAGAGGTAATATAGTTCTTAAGATGCATGCCCTAGTGGTCTCCAGATTTGTTTCCAGTGCAAAGGGAGGTCTATCTTAGGCTATCTTTATAGGTTGAGAAGAGACAGAGCCTTCTGGCAATCATAATTCAAACCACCAATGACCTCCTGCATGTGGAAAGCTACAAGATTAAGCTCCTAGGCAGCCATAACAGTTATTGTTATGTCAGGACAGGCACGTAGAGCTGGAAAACATCCCCTTGACTCTGTGAATCTAGTGCCCTGTGCTTGCAGGCATGTCATCATAGAATCCCTTAAATTTATCAAACTCTCTCTTAATTTGTTACCTTTGTTTTCCAATAATTCGTATTGGAAGGCAGTATCAGCATCTTGTTTTTTGGCTAGAAATCTTCAACTTTTCAACCTGCATTTCTTGTCATTTTATACCCATTAGTCATGATGTGTTAACCGTACTTTGGAGCACAGACATCTCTTTTTTTATACATTGGGTTACTTGCCTGTGTATTTTACTGTCTCGTAAGAAGGGCACTGCGTTCCTTTGATTAACCTGCTAGCCTTTCTCTGAACTTTGCTCAAGTTTGAGTTCATCCTCTTTGAACCGTATAATTATGCACAGTGTTTGAGACAAGGTCTCACCTTGTGCAGGGCATTGCTGTGTTTGTCTCTGCTGGAAGTTTATTTCTGGGTATTTTGTAGGACCACACTTTTTAGTGCTTTGTGTTGGTAGCTCATCATCTTGTGATCTCTCAGTGTCACAGTGTTTTGTTTGCAGCTGTTGAGTTCCCAGCTTGCTATGGAAATAAATCCGTAAATTCCTGACCATAGGGCTTTTGTTGCTGAATTTCATCTTGTATTTATTATCTGGTCCTTTTTTTATCCTGTTCCTTATGTACAGTCTGATATTCCTCTCTGTTTACGTATCCCAGCTTTCTGCCATTAACAGGTTAATTAGCAAGCAACTGTTTCTTGTGCTCAAGTCACTCACAAAAAAGAAAATACTCCCTAAACTGACACCTGAGGAATTCAAGTAGCAACTTCTTCCCAAATGAAAAATTTCTCCAATTTTTTCTGCTTTGCCAGATCTTTGATGTACTTTAAATGTCTATACTGGTTCCCACCTACCTGCTGCACTCTTAATTTTTCATTCAGAACTGTATTAAATGGTTTACTGAGGTCCTCCTAGACTAGCTCCATCAGTTCAGGTTTTGGTGGGTTTTTTTTCTTATGTTAAATTATATCAGGCTTATTTGGCAAGATCTGCAGGTAAAGGCATGCTGCGTATTTTCCACTTAGCTCTTTCCCCTGCCCTCTCTTCAGTATTTCTTGGAAAGCCTTTCAGAATGGGAAGACTGAGAATGGCCCTTGTGGACAGCTCAGGATCAGTTACCAGTAAAAATGTGGCTCAGTCACATGATGGAGGTTTGACAGCTCATAAACTCGCTACTTCAGGTGGTACATGGGGAGTGAGCGGGAGGCACACTGTGCAATTAGCTGAGTAATTGAGATAGCTGCTTGTAGAGTCTAAGGCAGATGATGGCCAGTGTTAAGGTGTCAAAAGTACAGCTGATGGTAATAAGCATATCCTAGAGAAATGCCACTGAACTGTGCTGCCGCAGGTATGGAAAGTACGTTTCTGCTCCCTGCTGTGTTGTGATTTCTCTAGCACAAGCTATGATTGCTTCTGCTTCTCTGTTTTTACAAAGCTGCTCTTTCTACCTCTCTTTTCTTCCAATTTGGTCACGCAGCAATTGTTATGTTGCAATCTTCTGTGTTGCTTCTGCAAGAGAGGCTGTTGTTGGGAGGGAAGAATGGAATTGGGGTGGACCTTTTGGAACTGAAAGTCCAATGTTGCTGAAGCTGAGTCTTAGCTGGGCATGTTTCTTTCCAAACTGAGAACGGTATGAATTTTAGTTGTGTTTGTTGTAAGAACTCATTGGCTATCTGTGAGAATATCTTAGCACTCATCAATATTCCCAACACAGGGAGTTTAAAAGAGCAGGCTGATCACCACTGGTGGGGGGGGGGGTGGACAGTGGGAGACAGGTACCACAACCTGTACTTGGAGCAGAAGAAATGTTCTCTGGGGGACTGGTACCAGCCTTCAAAACAAAATCTTGGCTAGGTGGTCATGAAGGAGAATCAGCAAATAAGCTGATTCTATCCCAGATCAGTGAATCTGTGACTTGGCTCTTTGTAGTGTTACGTCTTGTATTTGTGGAGGATAAACATGTCTCATCTGCTTTGTTCCAGTTATAAGCTCTGCAGAGCTGCCTTTGGATGCTGATGTGCAAACTAGCAACCTGCTGATAACCTTCTTGAAGTACAGCTCGATTGTGATGCAGGACACAAAAGGTAAATTCTGTGGATGCAGGTGTGGATGCAGCAAGCAGTGCTTCTTGAAGCCAGGAGGGCAAAAGACCATGTGTAGTGACTCCAGAAATAGGAGTTAACTGGAGTCCCCCTACTGAAATTTAACTTTTTGAGAAAATGAAAGAATTTCTTATTGCAAGATAAGAGTTACAAGTCTAGGAGAGACCTGATGCTGATGGGACAGAAGTCAAATATGAAAATAATGTAATAGTAATAGTACCTATTAACCAAGCCTGTCCCCATACAGGAGGTGTCAGCATATCTCATTCCCAACTGTCTGTCAGAGAGGGAAAGTCAAGTACCAGCAGCCTATATTTTTAACAACATTTAGAAGTTGACACAGGAGGCAAAGCTCAGTATTAGGAAGAAATATTTCCTTTGTCCTTTGGTACTTACTGGTTAAACAGGCAGATCTTTAATTATAAAGAGGACAGCAGTGACTTACGCTGTACTGACAGTAATGTGCTTGACAAGATGTATTTCCGTATTGTGCTTTTTGCTTTTCCTGATAGTTTTGTGGGGTTAATTTCAGCTTGCTGGAGTTGAAGTATTGCTTCATCTCCTGCTCAGGGTACCCACGGGTGCTATTTTGTCCAGTGGTTGTATGGGCATGACCACAGTGTGAACATAACAAATCATTTTTGTACCATATTTAATCCCGTTACCAACTTCTGCTGCTAAGTTAGATATAACAACTGAACAAAAATAGGGAAATAGCTGCAGAGTTATGATTCATTGATTATTGAACTTGAATGCTTGGCACTGTCTGAGAGAAGGCATGAGAATTTCCTTCTATGTGCTATATTGCAATGAAATTGTACTGGGCTGTCTTGTTCTTCTTCAATGTGCAAGCTAGTTGAGGAAAAAGTGGATAATTGAAATTAGGACCAAAAGGAACTTCATGAAAATATCTAGTGCACCCCTCAAATCGAAGGCAGAATCAGGTTTACCTGTATCTTTTCTCAGAGATGCTGCTAACAGGTTGGATAAAGACACTCTGATAATGGATCATTCCAGTGTTTAAGTACCCTTATTATGAGAAAGCTTCACATGCATCTTAAGTTATTTGCTGTGATTTTAATTAATTACCTATTCTCCAAGGTAGATAGTGAGAACGGATTATTCCTTTCTTCTTTGTGACAACCCTTATGTGTTTGAAGTCTGCTTTTATGTTTCCTCTTGCTTTTGTCTTTATGCTAAATCACCTCAATCTTTGCTCAGTCATTTCTTAACTTCTGTACCTATTAGTCACTGTAGTATGGAAAGTCTGCATAGGGCCTCAGGAGCTGCCAAACTGGATTAGTTTCAGATAGAGTGAAATCTGATAGAGAGGTTTCCTTACTAAACAAGCCAGCAAGAGATGGGTTTATTCTGGGATGAGACAGGAGTTGATGTTTATTTCTTTATGTTGGTTCTAGCTTGTATAACACTTGAAATTTCTGTGGCTTATGGACTTAACCTCCTTGCTGCCATGGTAGTTTGTGGCAATGAGCTCCACCGACTGTTTAAAAAATGTGTTCCTTCCAAACTGTTGCTTTTTAATTCTAGCAGTTATATTCCTGTCCTTATATTTTGGTGATAGATGGGTTCTTGCTTGAATTTTTTCTTATGTAAGATCAAGCATGAGACACCAATATAGCAACAAGAGAAGAATGGCTAACTCTAATTTATTCCATGTGTCTTGAGACAGGTGTGAACGCTCAGAAGGGAGGCTGGTTTGTTCTGCATCCAGGACTAGACAGTTGTTTGGTCCTGTCCCAGAGAGCATAATTTAATAGATTGGGTTGCTGGGTCCTCCCCTTGTTTTCTCTCATGTCAGTTGGAGGCTGCTCCCTTGGGACAAAAACTGCGTAGTTTCTTCCCATCTGTAAAATAAAGTTCGTACTGCTACACCTCCCCATAGGAAGGGGTCTGCTTTGTTCCTTTAATGAAGGATGCTGTGGAAGTACAAAGTGTCTGTGAGAATAGTTGCCTGCATAGCTGCCCCATAACTGCTGAAAATGGCATGATGTTCACAACACATTGGCTGAAGGTGGAGTACTTGGTGTGAAACAGGAGCCTTTGCAGCATTGTCCCTGGAGAGAGGAGTGGTGGCAGCACCTACAAAAATATACAGGGAGGCTTAACAACAGAAAAATAACAAGGCTCCAGTGTATTAAAGTTCTTTGAGGCCATTTCTCCTGCTTTGCTGGAGTAGGAAACTTTTAACTTAAACATTTTAGCTGACATAGGAGAAACTTTTAACTCTCCCATTCCAAAATTCTTCTTCATCTTACTTAGTGCTGCAGGATGAAACCAGCACGCTTCAGGGCACATCTTGACAGTAAACATCTGTCCCTCAGCAGCATAGAAAAGAAACAAAAGAGGCATCAAACTAGACAGAACAGCTAGCTAAGCCAGTTTTATCCATGTTTATAGATTACCATATACACATTAGCTAGCAAAGTGTTTGTCAAAGTTACCTGCAAAGATGCAAGGAGTTTGGCTGATGCTGCCACCTAATTTATGTGAAAGTGGTCTGACTGCTTCGAATTTCCCTCTCTTCCAAGTTTAACTGTAAGGCAGATATTTGAGGTGGCATGTTTAGTAGTCTTACGCTTTAGATAAGCTGTTGGAGGTCTCATGAATGTGCAGTTTTAAGCTTCCTCAGATTTAATTATAGGTATGTATGTTTGTGGTGTGGTTTTTTTGTTGGTTTATGTGTGTTTGTAGTTTTGCATGTGTGGTGTGAATGTTTTGGTTTTTAGCACAACGATTTTCAAATGAGCTTGATTGGACAGTGCCTTGAACAATCAGTTTGTAGCTGGCCCTGCTTTGAGCAAGGATTGGAAAAGAAGCTTCTTCCATCCTAAGTTACTCTATGACTGTGTATATCTTGGTTTTTTGGTATTTCAAGGTGAAAATGGAGAGAGAAGAATTTAAAATAATCCAAATAAAATTTGCACTTTTCTGCCTTAGTCCCTCTATTTGTGAGTCTTTCAGCCTTCCAATTGTCATTGAGGGCAAAAGCTGGTTGAAGTTGTAAAGGGAGTAACAAGTTGCAGAACATGATCAGGGCAGACCTCCTTTGGCTAAGTCTTTGCAGACTTCAGTCTTTCATGATTTTGCACAGAGCAAACTGTGATGGCTCAGTATTGGGGTCAAAAATCAGGACTTGGAGCATAATGCTGGGAGTTGTTCTACCACACTGTGCTGTGCCTCTACCAAAGCTTTGCTGCTTATTTCATAACCTGCAGCAAAGATATTTTTCTTCCTATCTTGTCTAAGCAAGGGATAAGAGCATCTCTGTTGTGACGGAAAGACAGGGACCAACCCCAGTATTTATGATGTCTGTGGAAGTAAAATTGAGTGAGACAGAAGTCCCACTGATAGTTACAGTGCTGTTGGAGATTCAAATCGGAAACTTTGTTGTTGGCTCAGGCTGGTGGAAAGTTGGTGTGATTTAGTGGTCAGATTGGAGAGTGAGTACTTAATGAGAGTAGTTGGACTGTTAGATATTGTGGAGGAAGTAGGAATGTAAGGAGAATATCCAAGACTGGGCTCTTCTCTTGCTGCAACAGCTGTCTCCCACTTCAGCATTCCTAGGCTCATGCAGGGCTTGTTTTTTCTTCTTTGCAGATGAGCACCGGCTGCACAGTGGCAAACTCTGCCTGATCATCCTGACATGCATAGCAGAGGTAGGTTTCTTGTGTGACAGTGTTCAGCAGATGGTGTGTTACAGGGCTCTCTCTGCATACACGTCCCCTGCCTCCTGCTGACCAGGCCATGAAGTTCTGCTGTGGTATTGAGTAGCAAGGACCTTAGATACTTAACATTTTGTTAAATAACATGATGCAGTACTTGAAAAATGGATCATCTTATTTGGGTTGGCCAACTCCCAGGGATGAAAAGAGAATGGGGTGAACCTAAGCCTTTTCTCTCTTAGCTGTTGAGTCACCTTGTGGCTTTTAGATGAGCAATATGATAATGGCTTTCAGCTCTGTGCTGTTCATGGTATGCACAGGCAATGCCATATCCCTTCTGCCCAAGAAGGATCCAAGTCTGAAAGAAAGCCACATGGTTGTAGGTCCCTATAAGTGAGACAAATAACAAGTCTAGTAGTAGGGTGAGAAAGCAGTCTCACAGAGCTATGTCAGCAGTCCTGGCTGAATGTGGTCCTGTCTTATGGAAAGAATGTAGTTATGGCTTGACTGATGTCCTTAATGGTGACTGAGTTTGCATGGTGTTTGTATTTTGCTCACATGCAAGTAAAGACTTTTCATTCTTAACAAAGAATAACAAGCAGCAGTGTTGATAGCCAGTGTAAGAATTCTGAAGTAATGTTTCTTCAGGGTGCAGTCTGAAAGCTAATCATGATTCAGATACTTACCATTAAATGCTTTTAGCACTTGAATTCTCTAGGTGGATGCATAGACAATACAATATAAGAAATTCTCTTTCTACATAGCAAAGGCATGTTTTCTTTCTGGTATTAAAAGGAAGGCATATTTATTACCCAACCTGACTGTGCATTATCTGGAGCAATCACTTTGGTTTAGAGCTGATGTTGAAATGAACTTTGCCTAAGGGATGGGACTGTTGATAAACCTACCTGCTAGTACTGCAGTAGCTTCTGGAATGGTGGGTCCATCAAAATGCCAATGTAAACCTTTGTCTACACAGTCAAAGGAACTTGTGTGCTGGAGAACCACCTCACACATTATACAGCACTTGATAAAATCTTCACACTGTGGTGTGTGAAGTCCAGAGTTTGCATGAGCAAAGGAGAAGAATGAACAATGAATTGCTAACTAAACAAGCAGTAGTGCAGACTTTAAAGTGGAACTGGGATCAGGAGGAGTTTACTTCGGCACATGGGTGAGAACAAGAAGAGGTGACAGGTGGCTTTCTATCTTTTAGCTATATATTGGGAGTTTTATAGTGAAACGCATGTGATTTGAGAGGCAAGTGGAAGGTGTTGAGCACTTGTTTGGCTATTCACATCTCCTCCCTTTTCTTTACCTTTTCATTAGGATCAGTATGCTAATGCTTTTCTCCATGATGACAACATGAATTTTCGAGTAAACCTTCACAGGATGGTGAGTCTTTTCCACCAGGTGCCCTGTTTTGTTTTGGGATGAGTGCAGAGAGGATTTAAATCCCTGTATTTTGAAAACTGTGTCATAGACATCTAACGTAGATTGCTAAGACATGTGGAAATACTGTGAGAAGTGCAGTAGTTGGGAAATTATTTTGAAATTGCTCTCAGCATATCTCACTCTTTCAAAGAACAAAGAGATGGTTGCCCTGTCAGTGAATTCAGAGGTCTGTGTAGCTGGGGAAAAGCTGGATACTATGAGGTCTCTGAGGAAATCAGTGACAGAGAGAATGTTCTGCCTTAATCTTCAGCAATCATTAGCCCTCATGTGGTATATTAATAGCCAGCTGGAGTTACACTGAGTGCTCTAATTTGGCTTATGCTTCATCCTTGGGGGGGTGACTTACCTTCAAGGCAGAAAGTATCTTTTTCAGAGCTTTTTCCTATAGGTATTTGTGGAGGAAGTAATCCTTACCTGGCTCATGAAACTCTGTAGTTATGAGTAACTTGAATGTTTACCCTAACTTGATGCATTCTGTCTTTATGGCAGTGGCAAGTTCTACCTGATCTGACCATGAAGCAGCACTTGAAAGTGTCACTAGTCCAGGACAGAAAAAACCCCATCTTTATAGTGAGCATAGCACGAGGATGCTAGTCATTTGCACTTAACAACAAACTTGCCATTCAGTTAGCCTTTCTGGTTTGTTACAATAAAGACCAAGGTTGTTTCATACTGCACATGCCGTTAAGAGTGCAGATCAGACTTCTGGGTCAGGAGCAAATCAGTATATTGACTAAGGGGGAGGAATTACTGTGTAAGTTTTTTTTTTTCCCCCTACTTTTTTCCTTCTCCCCTCCCCTGTGATATATCAGTGCCATCCAGTTACACAGCTAGAAAAACAAAACCCATTGCTAAGCATGCTGAAAACCAGGCATAATTTTGCTCTAACCATGGCCTTTGGCACAAATATAGGTGAGATAGCAGTTAGACAAAAAGACAAAGGATAGCCTGTGCTGATGGTACTATTTGCATTAAAAAAAAGTAACACACAGAATATCACTTGAGGTCTCTGCTAACTGCTTTTCATCTTTGTGTGTTTGAAGCCAATGAGACATCGGAAGAAAGCAGCAGACAAGAACCTGCCATGTCGCCCGCTGGTGTGTGCAGTGCTTGGTGAGTATTGGTAGAGTATGTGTCATCTTGTGGTTCCTGAAGCATCTTTTGCTTCAGGATTTGTGGATTAAGGGGGAGGGATGGGTGAACTTAGAAGGGGGGCAGTTATGTACAAAAAATATTTCCATCAATGGACCATCCATCTTTATACCTGGCTGCCTCACAGAGAAATTAAATCCAAGATTGCTGTTTTGTAGTACGAAATCCTATAGTTTTACAGGAAATTTTGCAGAAGCTTGTTGCCCCCCTTTACCTGAATAAGTAACATTAGGGAGAGCAGCTGCTAAATCAGAGTTTTAGGTGAATTTAGTAACAGTTGGGCACAAGTACTTTCTAGATGATATGATGAGGGCAAACCTACAGAAAGGAAAGGTGTTTGTTGGGGAAAGGTGTTTTCTAGGCCTTTAGCCTTTTCTGAATAAAAACCTAAATAGGAATGTCCGTAGCTAGGGCTAGTTTTGCATGTGGATGTGGAGGCTCATTTTAAGACTTTTCAAAGAGCATATGATTATGTTTTGACACTCACTGCTGTGGATGCCAAAAGCATCAATGAGTGCAGAAATGGATGGAACCTGAATCCCTGAATGACTCTTAAACCTGATGAGATAGAAGCAGTCTCAGATGCCAGCATTTTCAAACAGGTGATTGTTGAAGCCAAGACACAACAGCTGCATGAAGAATCTTTCTAGACTTACCAGTTTTCATGCAGTCTTTCCCTAGGCTGTTTTTAGTCCATTATTGAGTCATTTTTCTGGGCTATTTAGTACCCTAGGAGGTTGTTACCACTGGCATGGGTTAAGCATTTTATGTTGTAGTTGTGTTGGGCAGAGAACACACACACGTTATTAGTGTTCTTTAGCTGAACCATAGTAACTCTTTTAAATTGTATTTCTGTACTCTCTGCCTCTTATCCTTACACTGGGAGCCCTTAAATGTTGGAGACATTCTCCTTTCCCCCTGCCCCTTGCGTGCGTGAGCCTTAAGCAGAAGTTTACTCTGTGTTGAGATCAGACTAAATTTACTTGCTTCAGAATTTATCTTATGGAAAAATAGGTGTGTCTACAATGTCTTCTTTCTAAACATCTAGATTGTGCATTCTGGGAAGAATGGTTTTCCAAAATGTGCTTCTGAATGGAATTTTCTGTCAGTGACAAGGCTTGAAATATGAGAGCAATTCTAAGCATTGGATTTTGTGGTGTATTCTTTATTTGAATAAGAGTGGGGGGAAATCATGCAGAAGCAGTGCCTCAAAGGAAATTACATGACATGCCCTCAGTTTCCAGTAGGTTTGGATTGTGTTTTTTTGTTTGTTTTCATTCCACGTGTAATTCTCTTTAAAACAAAAAAAAGGGAAATTTCTCTAATTTAAGCAGGACTGTTGTCTGGTAGAGAGGTAGGTAAGTGGGGTAGTTTGCCTCTGTCATTGTTGTCTACTAGAAGTTAACTGTAGCTAGTTCAATACTAACTTTATAATTTTCTTTTCTGTCAGATTTGATGGTGGAGTTCATTGTAACACACATGATGAAAGAATTTCCGATGGATCTCTATGTGTAAGTGTCTGTGTGGTAACTTGTGATTTTGTTTGAAGTTTGAATTTGGGTGGAATTCCAGTCATAGAGCAATCTTCTGGCTGAAATAACACTTTGTGGCTGCTGGAGAGCAGGATGGCTTTTCATGAGCTCTTCCAGCAAGTTTTTCTACTTTAGAAATGCTATGTGCCAGAAGATGGAAAGCAAAATGAATTTCCACCTTTCAAACTGATTTACTAATCTACTTGATCAAAAACAAAGAGCTTTTTAGTCTGAAAGGAGTTTCACAGTAACAGTCATTGCAAGAATCCCTGCTTCCAGAAACTGAATCTTGGTCTAAGAAACTGAAAAGACTGTTTTGAAAAACCAAGAACAACTGATATGCCTGTGGAGAGTGGGACTGAGAGATGTTTAAGCTTGAAATAGTCTGCTAGGTAGCGAGGGGTAAAACTTAGCAACAGGGAAGAGGACAGAAGGGAACAGGGCTACACATGAGCACTCCTTGTGTCCCAGGAGACCCCTAGAATGCTTTGTTCTGCTTTAGTCTGGAGGGCTGGAATAGGATTTAGGCAGATCATTGCCTTTGCTCTGACTGTACAGTACTGAATTTCCCCAAGGCTTGAACAGCACTATATTCTGTAGAAGACAGAAAGATACATAGGCTGTTTTCCCTTAAAGGTAACTTTTCAACATGTTCTATTTTGCCCAAATAGCTGCAAATACAGGGTCTTTGCAAGGGTTATACAGTTGAATTGTAAGTTTGTGAAAAATTTTTGAATGACAATTAGAGAATTAGTTGTAGATGGGTGTAGTGCATTGAAATTTCACAAGAAAGGTGTGAAATGTTTGTGCTCAGAAGTAAAGTTACATCTAGAAACCCTGTGAGAGTAGAAGTAATGAGCAGTAGCAACCATCAGTGGGCATCTGTATCCATTCGTTTTGGCACATTTGTGCAGTCCTTTCACTACACTCTTGTCTGGAACCATCTCATAGCAGACACAGTTATTGCAGGCAAAGTGGATGTTCTGAATGCACAAATAGTGTCATACTTCTCTGCAATACATTTTAAAGGTGACAATATGAAGCTGCTCGAGGGAGGGCATATTAATATTTAAAAGAGAAATTGAGGTTGTTTTGACCAAGGCTGTTTTTTTTTTTTTTTTTATTGTTCACTATGTGTATTACGAATCCTCAGCACCAAGCTGAAAAACAGACACTCCACCAAGATGCATAACATAATAACTAAAGCAGTTTTATAACTAACACATTGTGTTAGGAGTCTATAGGCTGGTAGTTGTTGCTTTGGCTCCTTAGGCAGAGGCACCTAGGACTGTTACACCCCTCCTCATCCCTTTTCTTCCATGCTTTGATTTCACCCAGAAAGTTGTATGCTACTGTGAACAACTACAAGGTTTGAATGCTGAGATATGTCTGCAGAGTATTTTGCGTTATAAAGAAACACATTAGCTGTTGCCAGATTCTGTCTGGTCAGTGCCTTTAATAGCTTTTTTGGAGCTTGCATCCAAGGAAATACGAAGGTGGAACTGGGCATTGTCTGGTACCAGTAACATGAGAAAACATCAGGTCTCTCCCCAGAGCGATGGCTGCTCCTGAACTGAAGGCAGCTGTCTGTATCCTAGCTGGTTTGCTTCCTTTTCTTGGTTGAATTTATGAGAATCCAACTTGAAATACAGCACTGAATGTGATGGTCATTATTAATGGTTTTAACTGTATTTGTCTAAAGTTAGTTTCAGTCCTTACCCCATCATAGTATTTTTGGGATCATCTAAATGTCTGAAAAGAACCATGTATGCTTTCTGTATATTATTTCTTAAGACTTTTTAAAGTCTTATTTTGAACTCCTCACCCCATTTTTAATAACTTCAATGCAAATTTATAAAATTTGATTTCTGTGTTTGTCTGATGTGTAGAGTCTTTCAGTAGTGTCTTTGATACTGGTGAGATAATGTGATTCTGAGAAATAAGAATTTGGGGAAAATATTTTTTGTTGTTGTTTTGAAGTCTTCCTTCTGTTTTTTATAAATGTCAGGAACTAAAAATAGCTTTGTCTAACAAATTCAAATTTGTGTATAATTTCTGTCTTGTCTTTAATGATAGCTAGTGCTAGATAATTACTCATTGTATATTTTGTTCTGATGTTATTTTTGAGGAATGTTTGTGCACCTAAGAGTTTGAATGAACACTAGATGCTATATAGACCTACAGGATTTGGAGACTTCGCAAGGATATTAGCTGTTACTGCAAATATACAGGACTACTCAATCCCAGAATTTTTAATTTGGAAAACAGATTCTCTTGCTCTAACATGAAACTTCTTCAAATTTTGTAAAAGTTGTAGAAAACTTTCTACTCTCAATCATATTCCCAAAAGTGATGTTTTCTCAAAGGCTTTATCAATTATTAAACCAATTAGTAAAATTGCATTACAATGTTTTTCCCAATCTAGTTAGAAAAAAACCCATACAATTTAGAAGTAGCTCAGCTACTGCTTTACCATGGATATATACTATGCTTCTAAGATATATACCATAGAGTTTAGTACAGAATATCTAATCTATAAGCCTTTTTGTATGTTGGGGCATTTCGAAGCTTGTAGGTGTATTGATCATTCCAAGGCTCATACTTCATTTATTTAAGGAGACTGGAAAACTTGACAGAAATTTCTCTTTTCAAGTAACTAAACTGCATGCCTTAGTCAAACTAAAAATCCTGCAGTTTGTTTGACCCTGTCATTTCCTTTATCCTCATAATTTGGGCAGAGAAAAAAAAAAGCTCCATCATGTCCAGATTTTACAAAATTTGAGTGCAGTATCTCATACATATGGAGTCTGCAAGTTAAGTAACTCCATTTGCAAAGTTTAATGAGGTCCTCAGGTAAGGGCAGCAAAGCGTAGAAAGTATTAATGAAATATAAACAACAAACTTGCATCTGCAGTTGGTCCAATCACATTGAGCTAAAACTGACAAACAGGCACCTTTCTCTCCTCTCATCTAGTTCTTTCTTGTGCTTGTTGTTTCCCTTGAGGTGTCCAAAAGCATTAGCCCCATCCTCCTCTGATAGTCTTTGAGTTTGTCTATTTCTGTGCTGCTGATTTCAGAGATATTTCCAGGTTCAAGATAGAATTGCTGGGAAATGCCATGTAATTAATGCTTTGCTATCTTTTTCCAGACGGTGCATTCAGATTGTGCACAAGCTGCTGTGCTACCAGAAGAAATGCAGAGTGAGGCTTCATTACACCTGGAGGGAGCTCTGGTCAGGTACTTTGCACAGACAGTCAGATATGAAAAGCCCAGAGAAAGTGGCTGCCTGGTGGTCATGACTACTTGTTCCATTGTTGGAGGGTTAAACAGCAAGCAGCAATTCTGTTAAAGCATCTTTATCTTGTTTCTGGGTTGGTATATGCAAATTACCTATTTTGGAAAGCTGGATCTTTATCATAATGGTAGCTAATTTACTTTCTTACCTGGCTGTGATCACTGTGGCATCCAATTGTTTGTTTTTTTATTTCATTACCTGAGTCCTTCCTTCACCTGATCAGAGAAATGGAGTAATGTTTTATGCAGTACTGTTTCTCTCTCAGATATTTGTGAATAGAAAGGAGGTAGGCTTTTGGGTAAAGGGAAATGAACCTTACTTTTCCTTTTTTACTATAAGAGATGGATACACATAGAGCAGTGTGGCAGCTCCTCCTGAAGAGAGCAACCTAGATGTGTCAGTGAGAAGAGGCTTTTAACTCTAACCTTTGCATTGATGGTAGATAGTCTGGTTCATGCCACTGATATATATATCAGGATAAGTATTATGAGGTTTAACTCATAATCTAGTGGACGTGGCTTTATAGAACTGTTTTTTGATGCGATCGTTGTGAGGGAGGTCTGAGGAAGGGGGTAGCAGAAGGGACATTAAGACCTAAGTGGCTTCTTTCACGGATGTGGTTTGTGCTTCTGTTCTTATCTTGCAAGAAGTGAAGTAGCTCAGCTGGGAAGGTACAGTTAATCCCCTAGCTGTTATGGCTTAAATAAGAGGTTTATGAAAATTGAAAGGAACGTGGCCCTAATTGTGTATTCCCTGTGCTGTGCATGAGACGTAGGATCATCAACTTGGCTGGTGTAATGCAACTCTGATGAGGAGTCAGAGAGGATGACTTCTGAAAAAGGCAGTGATGATTGGTTTTTGAAGCTGTTCTCAATTAACACTGAGTGCTTCCCTTCAGTAGCATTGCACAGCTGAGTGTAGGTACAGAGAAATAAACCAACAATCTGAGTCACTTTCAGTTATTAAATTTTTGCCTTGTGTGACATATGGCTCATTCAGGCTTTCTAAATTATTCCTGTAGAAGGTGAAGTGTGTGCCCCTAATTGAGGGATTAGCAATGTTTTTTGTTGTTGTTGTTTTCTTCGGAAGAGGGTCCCTACAAGCATGGCTGCAGCATAGTGCTGGTTGAGGAGAGAAGTGTGTACAATGTGGGTGTCTATTATGAGTAGGAATTGCATCTGACAGCATGTGTGGTATCTTCTCAGCAGTTACCAGTGAACCAGATCCATTCCTATGTGGCCAGGTCTTTCCTACACACTGGCAGTATGGAAGTCTCAAATATAATGCCTTCTGCTCGAAGGTACCGTTCCACAGCTCAAAAAGCACACTCTTGGGCATCTTTCAATCCTTAACTTTCCTGATTTTGGGGAGAGGGGAAAATCCTTGCTACACAGTGAGATTCAGTATCTTGGGATGTTCTTACTAGCTGTTTCTAATTAGCTGGTGTTTGTACAGTGCTTTGGAAACAGAAAGTGCCTCAGAGGTATTAAGTACTGCACATGCTTCGGAAGCAGAGCCGTAAAGTGAAAAACACTCAGATTGGTCAGGTTTCCGTGAAGAACCCAGAATATCTGTACATTGGATGTAGCTTAAAAGCTCCATGCTTTCTATAGATTTCTGCATGTTTAGAGAGATCCTGTCATGCAGGAGAAAATTGCAGTGAGAATGTTTCAAATTTTTTTCTTATAGGATGTTGAGGTGAACAGGGAGGTGCTTCAGTAGCTGCTAGGTGATCCGTACAGGCTGCAAGGCCCTGGGTTGAATGGTACACGCACCTGTAAAAGGGCACATCCTGGCAGCTCCAGGTGTGTGCTTCTAGAGTGCTGGATCTGTCACATTAAATGCTAATTGCCAACCCTATTTTGAGTTATATTTAATAATTAACTCTTATCTCTGTCAAGGCTGCTCTTTGATTACGCAGAATGCTGCTGCCTTTGATGTGAAAGAATGGCTATTTTTCTGGTCTTGATCTGACAGACCATTTCAAACCAGAGCACAGGGACTTGTGAATTCATTTCTGTGCTTTATGTGAACATATTCCCCTTTGGGCTTTTATTTTGAATTTAAAGAATTAGTCATCACTGCTGGACAAACAGCTTGTAAGGAGCAGCTATTCACTATAAGGTCTGAGATCTTGGGTTGCCCCATCAGGTGTGCTTTACAGAAGGTCTTCAAGCCCACACTTGTCTTCTTGAGTGACAAGGTGTGTGATGACTGAAGCAATGCCCCTGTTGTGCAGAGTGGATAATAGCAGTGGAAGGCCCCCAGCAGAGCTGAGTGGAACAAAGAATCTGGTGGAAATTGATGTAAGGAAGTATTAAAAGAAAGGGGAAGAATTCTGCATGGCACGCAAAAGGAGGAAAGTTGTTTCAGGCAGAAAATAGCATTTGAGAAGACAAAGGGAATACTGTGGGGTAGGTGTGGAGGAACTGAGATAAAGGTTGTAGGTGGAAGCTGTAGCAGTGCATGGAGCCTTCTGTTCACTTGCAGATTCTAATGTTAGCTAGTCTCTAATTAAGGAAAGCCACTTGCGTGATATCTGATGGATAGATGATCTTCCTCTGTGGGTGGTGCTTTGTCGACAGTATAGAAGGCCAGCAACACTTTGAAAAGTTTCTGCATTTCCTTTTGTGTTTTTTTGTGGTTTGTGTTGGGTTTTTTTTGTTTTTTTTTTTAAGTTGTAATGGTTGCAGAGGAAGGCAGTGGAGCCTGGTGTTTGACATTTCTCGGGACACATAACAGGCTGTTCCTGCATACTGTATAGTTCTTTGGATACACCACTGTGTGGCACATGGCTAACATATGATCTTACTTCTGTTGGACTTCATGTTTCTACATGTGAACTTGAGGAAGAGCAATGTTGTTACAGAGTCTTTGGTTGTGACCCAGCCTTAGCTTCCCTGTTGGAGTAATTCTTCATATTAAGTCAAGGAATTAGGACCACAGCACTCAATACAGTATACATTTCTAGCTGTGCTAACCAGATGACCAAGAATGTTTAGCTGACAGAAAATGATGCAGGGGTTTGAGAGCTGGAAGCAGGACTGATAGAAAGGAAAATCTGTAGATGGCAAAAGTAGTACGTGTAAGCTGGCTGTAGCTAAAAGTAGTGTGAAAGTAAGTATCAGATCACTAGTGGAGTTAAATTCTGGATTATCCTAAGAAGAGTGCTGGAGAGGGAAAAGCAATTGTAATTTGTTTAGTCTATGAAAATTATTACTGAGCGCAGTTACTAATAGGTAGACCAGGCATTCAGATCCAGAGATGCCTGTTGATCTTGGTTCTTCTTTAGCAGACCTTTTCAGCAGATTTGCTTCAGTTCAATCATTTGTGGTTAGCATGTGGCTCTTCCAGCTGAGTCCTCAAGATGAGCTTCAGGTTTTTCTTCTGTGACAATCTGGTACTGGTGACAAGCCTGGGAATTTGGCCAAGGTCAGAAACTGTTAGTGGATATGATTGTGTGAACCTGTTTCCTTACAGACATTGCGGTCAATTGGAAATCCATTGGACTGTTATGCCAGGTACCTTATATTTTTTTAAACACTGATTTATTAAGGTACTTTGTAGAGCTGATAAAGAAACATTACTCAGTAACAGCCAGTTTCCTGCTCTCAGAAACAGCATGTTATGTCTAGTGTTTTTCTTCAGTTCTGCTCCTCCTCATGTGAAAATGAGGTTGCTTTTGCTGGTCATAAAGGTGACGTTTGGATTTTAATTGATGAACTCGAAGTTGTTTGTACAGCACCTGAGTGATGGAAGGTGCTATATATGTTGTTGTTGTCAAGCATCATAAGCTATGCCAAAAAGAGTTTTCATGAGTCATTTAAGCTTTTTATGTAGAAAGACCTCATTTCTGCAACTCCTCCCACCTCAAAATTAGTAATGCTTGAGCAATTCACTCTGAGCTTAGGGGAGCAGGTAACTTCTTTACAGTTGCTATGGTTTGCTTTAAGCAAAAGCCCTGTTTAAAGAAACAGACAAGCAATTCTACTATAGACTTATAATAGCAAGAGTAGATAATAAAAATTAAAGATTTTAGGGAAAAGAATTACCTAAAATCTGACCTTCTTACAAACTCACAGTGTGTCTTATGTGGCTTTAAAAATGCTACCAACATTGAAGATCCAACAGTAGTCTTCTGCATGCTTTTGAAGTTGTCATAACAGTTCAGTGGAAGCAGTCATGGTCCAGCTGATGGTTCAGTAAGGTTGCTGTGGTAATTGCTGTGCAATGAAGAGTTCTATAATACAGTAAGGAAGCAATAAATGTTTTCAAGCTTTGGAAGGATTGCAAGCATAAGAGAATGGTCTCTTCAGCACAATATCTTCAAAAGCAACTAATAAAGGTCATGCAGGGATAGGGTAAAATGGAACAGCTTGTGTGTCAAGTGTAAAACACTTTCAGAAAATGAAATCTAGGGTGGGACAGAAGGTCTTTTTGTCTGTTAAATGATTATACTTGAACTTACTGTTTTGGTAAGAAAAATAAGTAATTACGTGAGACTTGACCTTTCAAACATGGTCCAGCAGAAATGCTTTCACTTTGCTGCACTGCTTGTAAACTGTAGAACAAATGCTAGAGTTTTAACACCTTTGTCGGTCAACATAGTATGCCTAATGCAGGTTTTACCTGGTGCTTACCTTCTCCTTTTGCCTTGCCTTTTGATAGTGGGAGGCTGGCCCAACTTCTTAAAGCTGAACATTGGAATCTTCATGTGACTGAGAGCTCACAGCTATGTCCCATATACCATGCTGGGGATTTGAAACCTCATGAGTTGCTTGAGTACAAAGTGATGCTGGCTTTTTAAAGAGAGTGCTGCTTCACCGAGGAATGAGGCTGAAGTGGGAAGAATGGGCTCCTTCTGCAGTTCCCCCAGGAACTTAGGAAGAGGCAAGAACAGTGTCCAAGCTAGTTAAAGGTGAGCTGCTGAGCAACTGGAACAGGAGTGAGAGATCTGAGTTGATGGGGTGGGTAGGTCTTTGGAGCCAGAAGGGGTCTCAACCTGGGAGGATGGAGACCCTAAAAGGAATTGGAAGTGATAGTGAGATGGGAGGAATAGGAGATCAGTATGAGGGACTAGGTAGGATGAGGTCTGGGGTTAGAGACGCTGGGATATATTACCAGATAGAAACTTTGGGTAAGAAATCATTGTGTGATCTGGAAAGGGAGCTATTCAGCATTTTAAATGCTCAGGAATGGGACTAAATATCCTTTTCCTGTTCCCTTAATTGAATGTCTTTGTGGGACCATACTTTGGTTGGGGAAACTAAGGAATGAGAGCTAGTGTCTCATTTAGGAAGCATCTTCTTTTACTTAAATCCTTCTTAGTGTTCTATTACTTAATTCTAGTTACCTTCACTTTATTTTAACACACTTTAGTACCGATGAGAAAGAGTTTGGCTCTGGTTGCTGATAGAGAGAAAAAGAATAATACAAAATTTGTGGCTGTTATTACTTGTATCTTACCTGCTAATATTGGAATGGAAACTCTTCACCAACAGAGCCTTGCTCACATGAGCACAAGGAGAATTTAGTCATTTAAGTGGACAAAAGTTCAGCCTGGCAGGTTTCATCCAGATATGTTGCTCTGTCCTGCAAATTACTTTATTTTAAAAGTTAGCTAGCACTGGATAACTTGATTGTGAATCCCTAACAGTTGGTAGATCATGGTGACCTAGTGAGATGGTGTGATAATTTCTCCTGAGACAGTCCTGTTGATGACGGAAGAGTTACAACCAGAGCTGTTCACAGCCATCTCTTCATCTGCATGGAGGGGTTGCAGCATTCAGAATACAGTGGTGTATTCCTGTCCCCTTTTTGTTTTCAAGAAGCAGCACTTCTGGGTCCCTTACTTTGCTGGTTTTACATGTTCTCAAACAATGTTTCTGCTTTTTCTCCATGTGCTCCTCCTTTTCTGATTTAAAACTCCATGCAGAAATGTGCAACCTTAACTCCCAAGAGTACTATTTAATTAATGGTTTGAACCTGTGCTGTCAGACACAATAGGATTGGGCTCAATGCTTCCCTTTGCTCTAAAGAGGAATGAAGCTTGTGGGTGTGAAGTTGGAAAATTCGGTTTCTCTCATACTGCTTGCTGGATTCCTATCAGGCAGCATTCTATAGCATCAGCACTCAGCATCTCCATTAAGCTTGCAATTTTTACACCTCTGGCTGTGGCTAGATGGGAACAGTGAGTACCAGGGACTGGGACTATATAAAGAAAGTTAAGGGTTGGAAGTGAAGTGGCCTACTCAGTGGATCTTGGGTTATGTGAGCATGTGCTCCAGCCCTCTGGCAAGCTGTTGCTTCTCATTAAGAACACAGGCTGCTTTCATGCTCATAACCTGAGAGTCATGGGGAGAAGAGGGGACAGCTGTAGAGTGCCTAGATGCTGGTGATGGGGAGCTTGCCAGTAGCCAGCTGCTAGGTGCCTCAGAGCTTTGGTGGTCAGGAGCAGGAATCTGGCAGCACCTGTGGTAGCAAGCAGGGAGGCAGTGGTGGCAGCCATTGAGCCAGGTGCACTGTTACAACTATGAGCAGGGTGCTCCCTCCTTCTCAGAGCAGAGAGAAGGAACTGAAGCATGTTGAAGAGAGATGTCGACAGAGCTTTTTTATTGCTTTCCCTGCTCCCTGACAGGGGACTGCAGCAGAAGTGAAAGAGTCTTGTTTTCTAGTGCTTTGGCTGATTTGATGGGAAGCTGCAAGTGCTGTACCCGGGTCAATTGGTTCAGTTGTCCAGGGTTGCTGGAATAGTTTGTGCCTTGGGGCGTTCTGGTGCATTAGTTTGTAATAGCAATGTAGATATTTCTTGGAAACACTTCCTATTCCTACTGCTCTATCTGGAAGCTACCTCTGTTGATTCTTTTCTGTCAGACCCTATCTGTAGATACTAATCTACTGGTGAGTTTGTTGTGATCACTGTTCTGCTGAGCATCTGCCCATGCTGAATATGGCCTGATCTGCTACCTGTTAATACTCAGGTCATCTCAGTATGCTGTATTTGAGCCTTTTGCTTTCCTACTTCTGAATTTCTCTTCAGTTATAGCATCTATAACAGCTGGTTATTCTGTTTTGAGGTCTCTCCTCCTCCTTGTTAACAGCACATGGATATATGGTTATCCTAGCTTGACCCTTGCGACTTCCAGTCTGGAGTAGGAGAGTGGACTGGTCTGTGGTTATGGTATTGTTGTGTTGTGAGAGTCTGCTATTTCAACACTCCACCCTGTAGTTTCCCTCTTGTAAGGGGATTATGCTGAATTTTGGAATCTGGACGTGTGTTATGAGGAAGTGTTGTTTGGACTATTACTTTTAAACAGGCATCTGATATTGACCAGTTAGAAACAGAACACAAAGCGCAGGTGGGCCTTTGGTCTGACTGGTACAGTCAGGGCTGCTCGTTTGTGTACTTATGCTTCCAGTGCTGCTGAAGACAGAATGGACCCGTTCTCTCTTTTATGTTGGAGGAATCTGAAGCACAGACAGACCAAAATGTTGCTTTCTGAGGAATCAAATCCAGTTTCTTCAGTTCCAATCTAGTGCACTGAGACTTACCAGATCTGACTCACCATGTGCTACTGTGAGTGGTATGGACCTTGCCTTGAGAGTATGTGTATTTGAACAGGCTGGCTGTAAGAGGTCCAGAGTGGTTACTGTGCTGCCAAAGCACTCAAAAGCAGAGGATTTATCTGAAGCAAGAAGTATTGCCCAGACGTCATTTCAGCTGCCCTGTAATGATATGTGGGTAGGGATCAAGCTGAGGGGACTGTGAGTTGAAGCACTTAAAGCGGGACACTGAATGTACTGTTGGTACTGTGGTAGCTTTCCACTGGGCCCTGAGATTTGGAGGGTAGAAAATTAGAGGACTTTAGTGTTGAGTACAGGATCCTGTTAATTTACATTACTCTGCAGCTGAGGGGCCCTCATATCTCTCTCTTGCTCCTTTGTTGAGGGCCATTATATGCACCATTAGAAGATTTTTGACCTGTGAGTGCAGCAGATGCAGTGACAGAGGCCTCCATACTGTGATCAACCCATCCACACTCTTATTGATGTGTGTCTTAGGGCTGTTCTCTTCTGCTCTGTTGTGCAATAACACATCAGAGCCTTCTGATGCTCTTGGCAGAGTCTGTGCTACATTCTGACTTGCCCAAGGGATACTACTTTTCCTCTTCCCCTCCTTTTCTCTGCTTAACCTACCTGCAAGCTCCTGTTGCATTACACTTGATCCAAACAGTGAACACTGAGACACTAAATAGAACATAAACTTTTTGTGAATCCCAGATGTGCTGGGGTTGAATATACTTCTGTTTGTGCCAGGTCTTACAAGGAGAGAAGGAAGTCTGCTATGGGAGGAGGAGTAGGGGAAGGAGGGAGTGAAGGCCACCTGTCCATAACAGGAATTAGCTCCTTTCATATAGAAGAGAACATGCTGGCTGCCCACAGCCTTCTTACAGAGGATTGGCTTGAAGAAGGGCAGCAAATACCTAAGCAGGGGTACTGCTGTTCCTCAGCAGACAGGCTGGCCACAAGAGCTGATAAGGGAAAGTGTCCCCAAAAGCAGCTGTGAGGCAGAGAAGCTAAGAGCTTCTTTCAGTTCAGTCATTTCAGTTTAAAAAGCAGGGAAGGTATCTGTAAAAGCTGGTGCTGTCACTTTTCATCCTTTGGCTATAATAATCCTTGGAAGAGAAAATTGCCTAAAAACCACCCTGTATGCTTTACACCACTTTCACGTACAGCCAATCATATGGCTTCATGTCCAGTTTAAGTGGCCACTCAACAGGCTTTTCCACTTGGTTTTGAGGCTGCAAAAGTAGGTGTTCAGGGCCACATTCTCTCCTTGTTGATTTAAGAAGCACAGCCTGTGTGCTCAGCTCAGATCACAAAATGAGGGGCTTGCATGCAAATACTAATGGCTGCTGGTGTAGTTTAGTTACAGCTTCCTGCTTTCTTGCTAGAGAAGTTCTAGTGGCACTATTGCATTGTGCAATTATGGGTGGTTTTATGCTCTCCATAGTGGGTGTATTCTGTCCTGATAAGGGATGATAAAGACAGGTATCTTTAGAAAAAAAATACTCTAGAGGCTGTTGCAAACATTGTGCTTTTTTCAGTTAATGTTGAAATAGGTCTCATGCCTAAACTATCCATCACTGTTAAATCCTCGAGCACAAACTGGGATAATTTGGATGAGCCCAAGCAAGGACCACAGTACTGTCTGCCTGTGCAGCTGAGAGCTTGAACCGCTGCTCTATTGGGAACAAACATGCGTAATTTCCTGGCTAGACTGTGAGGGCAGCCTGCAGATGGGATATGAGAGGAGAACAGTTGATTGCAGCTGGGGAAAAAGTGACACATCTGGCTTGGCTTCAGGTTGTTCAGGAACAGTGGTAGCAGTGCCCTGTGGCTGCTCAGGGGAGGAGGGGCATTCAGCCAGTTGGCCCTTTTCTCTGAAGGCTTTTTTTATATGTGTGTAATTGCCACTGAAAGGCACTGGGCATGTGAAGCTGGATGTAAAAGTTGTTAATCCTGAAAACTCCAGGGCATAGATGTCCTCATTTTCAGCACTAAGTCTGCCTTACAAGCAAACTACAGAGATACAGGTAGCCATAGATTTAAGGGCTCATTTTCCACAGTCTTCCTGTTCCTTAGAGCCACTTGAGCAGAGGCTGGTGCAGAATGGTGTGGAAAAAGATTGGTGGCTCTTAGAGCATCAATGTATTGTATATCTTAATCAGGAGCACTGCAGCTTTTTTTTTTTTTTGTGTGGTTTCCAAACACTTGGATAAATCTGTTTGTGAAGGGCTCACAGTGACTGTAAACCTGATGAATTAGCTTTTTGACCAACTCTGAGCCCAGCACTGTTTCTTCTTCAAGTGAAGCATGTCCCTCTCCTTCCTCCTTAGGGAAGAAATGGCATAGATCAGCTGTGAGTGGGCTATGATGCACTGCAATTCAGGTATAAAAATTGATTTCAAGCAGTGGTAATCTCTTGTCTTTTCTAACTGGAACAGGAAAATTTAATATGAGCAAATTGGTCATTATGGCTGAAACAGATGTAGGAGCTGTTGTTGGGGTAGAACACAGCAGCAGTTCTCCTTCAAGTGTTGTCACCAGTATAGAGCAGTGCAAGTGCTTCAGGGTGGTATCTAAGAAATACTGCAGTGGGCAGTTTTAGGGTACTTGCAGTGGGCAGTTTTAGGGTACTTGTCCTTGTCAGTGAGTGCTTGTCCTCTAGGCAAACAATGGTTACACTACTTCTAAAAATAGTGTCTCCCCACTGTGGGCAGCTTTCATGTTCACCATGTTTTGATGCTCAGTGTCTTCTCGTATGCTGTGTAATCACCTGCTGGCAAAGGCCTTTTCAGCAGGGTTCTGGTGGGAGTGAGAGAGATGATGGGAAGAACAAGAGGCTTCCCACCACTTCTTGTAGGAAATCCAGAGCTCTGCTGCTCTGCTTTCAGAAGGCCTAGCTGCCAGTAGTCGGAACAGCAGCGCCTGATGTGACTGTGTGGACTTGTGTGGCCAGGGAAGAGGTAAAACAATGGTTTTCATTATTAAATAGAGAGTGGCCATAAGCTGCTGTGACAGAGATGCAGGGTAGCTGTCTTCAGTCCAAGGCACTGACTGTGGGAGACTCTACTTTTTTGCTGTAGAGGCTCAGTTACCTTGGCAACCTGTTTTTAGATTGGATCTCTGCTCTGGTGGAGAGCCCATCTGTACCTGCTACTTCTTTGTTTTGAAAAGGCTGTTTTACAGAAGAATATCTGACAGGAATATTTCCAGAGCTGGCTTATTGTGGAATCCAGGCTCTGCTTTTGGTCCCAGGAGTTTCAGTGTGATGACAAGGTGATGATGGTATGGGGAGTTCTGTGGCTGGATTGAAAAGGTATTAATATGTCTGCTTCATGAGGTGTGCTGCTGCTGTGGAAGGGAGAGATGCTAATGCTATTATTAATTCCTGAAATGGAAATCAGCCTGAAAGATAAATCACTTGCGTGTTTGGAGTTTGCAGAGAACTTTGTTCATTCTGGTTTGCAGTACAGCATCAAGCCACCAGCTGGTAGATTAAACTGAATTAGCTTCTGTCTGCCATGAGTATCTACTGCCCTGAGGGCTGTAGGCCCCCCTTTTAGGTGGCTTATATAAATTTGTGATACTCCTGGTGAACTTCTGGTATCAGAAGGTAGTGGTTGCAGGACTGTATTCAGAATGTGACTGTTTTGTTTATTTCTGAATCTTACCAGTCTCTTCACGTCTCTCTTCTTACTGTATGTTTTTTGGTTTGTTTGTTTTACTTTTTGTGAATACTTTGTAAACCTGAAGAGGGGGAAATCTATATTTTGCCCTTCATTCCTGTTCCTGTGCTTTATCTCCTACTGCTTCATAGCCTGTACCTTTGGGATACCTGTTCTGTATTCACTATGGGGGTCTCCCAAACTGGAGTTGGCTTTCTCACAGGTTACATCGTGGTGTGTAACACCTGTGTAGCAGTGGGGGGAAGACCAGATGAACAAAATTAAATTGGAGTAATGCCTGGTGTTACTGTTAGATGCAGCCACCAATTAGTAGTTAAATAAGAACCGTTTTTTAGAAGTCTGTAAAGCGTTTCAGCTGGACTTCGCAGGCCATCTCATTCAGATGTTTTAAGTTTTGAAAGCTGTTGACTTCAGAGCAGCAAGAATCTGTTCTAGACAGGTATCAGATTTCAGTCCTGAGCAGCTACAATGCAGAAGAAACCAGCTTTCTTCTGAGAAATTTTCAAGAACTAGAAAAGATTAAAAAAAATTCCATTTTTTTCAAGTGTACAGAATGCAATTGTTTATAGTAAAGTTTGTTTGATTAAGGTTCTTTTAGTCAAGCTTTTTGTTAATTTCCGCTATCACTAACTGATTTTGGGTGGTTACAGCAGGAGCTTTTGTTGTGTCTTGTTTTTTTTTTTTTAAGACAAGTGTGAACCAGATCTGTAGTCTTTACTGCACAGCCCTAGATAACTGACACAATAAAGCACTGTAACTTTCCTTGTATCAGAGCTACAGAAAAGCTATGCTGTGGCATTTTTATTTTGTTACTTTTTTTTAAACTACCTGTATCAACAAGAGTGACAGTTTGGGGCTGACTACATCATATTGGTGATGCATGAAGCTGAAACGAGACAGTTGGATTCTCCAACCCAAAGCTCACTTCAGGATTTGGCAGACAGAAAAACCTCCCATGAACTTACCTTGAGCTCGACTGGGGAGTCAGTGAAGGAGAATAAATGTTAGACAGTAAAACAGCAGTTAGTCACCTGTTCAGAACAGTATTCTAACCACAAAAAAACCCCACCCCAAAACAAACCCACATGTAAATTGATATATTTCTGAAAGGTGAGCAGCTGACATTTAGGTTAGTTTATACTAGAGAATGAAAATGTTGAGAATGGCTTTGCTTCTAATTTTATTTTAAGAAAATACATATTTTTCTCTTAGCTTTGATCAACTTGTTGAAGTTCCTCATGTCTAATGAGACTGTGTTGCTGGCCAAGCACAACATCTTCACCCTTGCTCTTATGGTGAGTACAGTCAAAGCAAATCCTCTTATTTTAAACAACTCTAATTTTGAATTAATCTTAGGAAAGAATCAAGGCTTCTGACCTGGAGATACCAGAATAAGGCCACAAAGTGGAGGGATATAATTGTGATTGGTTTTAGATGTAAAGAGCAGTGCTTGGACTCATTGGGGAGTCTGCTTATTGAAATGAACAATATGTGAGTAAAGGCTTTGTTTAATTTTATTGATTTGATAATGTTTTTCCTTGTTTTGTGGTCCTTTGTATACAAAATAGAAACCTGTTTTCCTGGCCCCAGATAGGATAGTGTTTAAGCTTCTTGTCTGTACTATAGGAAAATAATGGATAAAGCAATGAAGGAGTGAAATACTGTGTAATGCAACAGGGAGCTAGTTCTTCGAAGGGCATAGTTTGTATGGTTTCTGTTGCAGAATAAATGTTGTGTAAATATTCCTGTTGTATTTCTTTCCACTTCCTTGTATAGGTTGTCAATCTGTTCAACATGTTCATCACTTATGGAGACACTTTTCTCCCCACTCCAAGCAGCTATGATGAGCTGTATTATGAAATCATTAGGATGCATCAGAATTTTGACAACCTTTATTCTATGGGTGAGTACCTCTCCTGACTTGTCAGGACTACTGTTGACTGGAAGTGAGGGTGGTAGTGCAGGGATGATTGTGTCAGATGTTTTCTGTCCACCTGCTACTAATGTGTGTCTTGGTGAGTGGGCATGTGTTGCATACTAGGAGAGGTTTGGTAAATTAATAGTTGAGAGAGGGATAAAATTGGTAAAGGGATAACTTAGTAGTCAGGAAAAAAAATAGGAACAGACCCATCACCTCTCTAGCAGCCACTTACTGTGGTTGGAAATAAAAATGTCTTGGCACAACTGGGTATGTGGTATTTTGTGCATCTTTGTGTGGGTTTGCATCTATTATATCTGACAGCTTCAAGTCAGAAGGCAAGTACATGCTGCAGAACCAGCTAGCACAGAGAAAAGCTCAATGCAAACAAGAATTTGGAAAAGAAATTGAGAAGTTTCTAACAAGAAGCTCGCTGTGCTAGACAAATCACATCTACTACACTTATTGCCAAAACAAACCCAAGAAAACAGCCCTCACAAACATGCTTGCAGTGACAAGTGAATCACTGGACTGAAGAATGTGCCTACTGGCAAAACAGGGAGAAGCTGGCATCCTTCAAAGAGAGAGGCATGCTGGAATGCCACCAAGTGACACCCAGCAGGGAAGAGGAACAAAAGAGATTAAGGAATGCATGGAGACACAATTGGGCAGTGTATACACAAGAGCCTCCTGCCAAGAGTAGCTGCAGCAGCACTGGTGTAGTGCCTGGCTGCTTGAAGCTGTGAAGGAAAGAATATAGCTGTGCTCTTTGTTTGCTTTGTTGTTCAAGGACCTTTCTTCCCTTCACCCCCTGCTCCCTTCTCAGTGTGATCACCCAATTAACAACAGGAGTTAATATGAGCATATAGGGGGAGTTAAAGGGCAGTGGGAGACAGACAGTTGGCCGCAGCTCTTCTGACATGGGAGAGAACCAGGTTCACCTAAATAAAAGTAGCCGAATACTCCCTGCAACTGCAAGCAAAAATGAGCTGCCCTTTTGTACAAACTTCCTACACTTTTCATCCATTATATAAAGGATCTCTTGGCCATTTTTTGTACCTTCTGAGCACATAAGGTTTTTTTTTTTTGCTAACCCATTTCCTACTCCCAGGAATTGCATTTAGTAGGATGAGGTGCTTTTACTAGCCAGTAATTTTTCAAACCTGCTCCCTATGGAAGCTGAAGGAAAGTGGAATGGAAAAGTAATGCACTCAAATACTTAAGTTGGGCTGCAGTAGGCACATCTGACCTGTTGAAACAGTTCCTTTGTCACATGAATGTTTTCCATCCTGCCACATAGAACAAACCCCTTTGAATTAATGTTGTAGTTGCTTGAATGGAAACCCTCTCTGAATACATTACTTCAGATATTCAAGTACAGTATCTACTGTTTGACAAAATAATGTTACTCTAGCTGATGTGTTTTGTTAGGGTTTGTTTTTTTTTTTGTGAGAAGCACTATCTCAAGTTGATGCAAGCCAGTTTAACCAGCTCTCCTGACAGCTTCCCTTTGCTTGTCAATCCATCTCACTGGAACTACAGTAACCCTTCTGTCACCCAACCTTGGGGCATTTGTTAATACAGATGAGAAAGCTACTCTATCCTTTAGTTTTCCTGCTAATGTGGTTGAAACAGAATATCTATGCTGGGAGTGGAGGTGGAATCTAATTTCCTTGTTTTTGTGGTTTGTTGTCCTGAATCTGAACTTTATCCAGATCTTCAGGACTGAAAGCTTCTGTCATGCAATAATAGGCATGAGTATGCAGCCACTGTGCTGATGGATTCACTTGTACAATCCATGTTTCTAGATGATCCTAAATGCAGGTGACATGCTATTCCTTCACTTCTAAGCCAAGGGTCAACCTTGTGCAGTGTAATCTCCAGAAAACCCTGCATACAAATTCTTAGAAAATTCCCTTCTATTCAGACAATATGGAAATTAATCCAAACATTTGCTGCAGGATCTGTTACTGTTTTGGTACTTGCCAGGAGATGTGCAGGTAACTGCCACCATAGAAACGCTACAGAGTCTGACCTAAATAAATATTTTTAGTACTCTGGCAGAAAAGAATTGGATTCCCTAGAAGTTCTTCCTGTTCCAGAATGTTTTCAGATCTACTCCCAAGTCTGTCAGAGACCATCTGTGCAACAGAACAACACCCTCATTCCCACATGGAACGTTTTTCCCCTAGGCTGGTGTCTAATTCCTCTCTGCAATTCCAGACAATAAAGGGAGGTAAAGAATCCATCACTGCTGGGGTGGGTGTAAATGCAGGATGTAGTCCAGCTTAGATAGAACCTTGCATAAATAGGAGCCAAAGGAGGACAGCTGTGAGTGGAATAAAAGGTATCATAGGTCTGGGACATAGCCCTGTTTCTGGTGGAAATGGACTTTAATTTGTGATGATGAGATAAGGCAGGAGGACCAAGGCTTGTCTGTCCCCTCTGCTTCCTGTCCCCTGCCATTAGTTTGTTCTGCTCACTTCTGTGTTCATTACATTTCTTAGATGGGCTTTGAAGGGAACCTCTGCTCTGGATCACAGATTGTCTGAAGATAACTTTTGTTTTGATGTGGTTCCAAGGCTGCTGTCTCACCAAAGCAGATTTATTTTTTAATGTATTGAATTAGAAAATTGTCAGCTCTGTGCCAGCACTGTTATCTGTCTTTTCCTTTCAGTCCTAAGGCTGTCTACCAATGCTGGTCAATGGAAAGAGCCTGCAAGCAAGGTGACCCATGCATTAGTCAATATTAGGTAAGGAGCAGAAGTTAATAATAATCTTAGAGATTCCTGTGTGACTGCATTCTTATTGTGACACTTTCACATTTGTTGTATTGGATTTGGTTTTGAATTTGTTCTTTTTGTTGAGCTAAATTGCTGCTCTAAACAGGGCACACTGGGATAAAGAGAGGATCACCAGGGTTTGATTGTCCTCTCTCTAATAATTCTCTCAGCTCCTCTGCAGACTGAGTGCTTTCAAAGCGTGGCACAAGCTGTAATGAATTAATCCTCACAGCATTCTTGGGAGAAGTTATACAGTAGGAAACAATGCTGTGCTGGCAGAGCAATTGTGGACCTAATGGATTTCTGTTGTGTGATTCTATTGCAATTTTATGAACTTATGAAAGGGACTATAAGACAGCTGTAATAAGCAGATTCAAGACCTCTTTTAACATTGCAAAATTTTTGTGTGTGTTTAAATCTGATTATTTGAGGACATTTCAGTATTCTTTTAAACCTCTTCTTCCTGTTGAAGGGTGGAAGTTATGCTCTACTTGTAAAGCTAAGGAGTATCTAGGGATGCTTTTGTGCTGTATTCCTTCATGACAGCAATTATTTCTTTTCCTGTCTTTGGAATCAGCTAGTACTGACCAAGCTGGGTACTGGACAAGAGGCTTATTGGTCTGATTGGAGAATGGAGGGATGCTGGGAGAGAAAATTTACTGTTTATCTCCAGCGTGTAAAAACCCCCTCTAAGATAGAAGTATTTATACTGAAAACACAGCTGTCCATCACTTCCCTAGTTGCCCCAGATACTTAGTGTTTGTGCAACACCAAGTTACTCAGTACTGCTGCATTGCCAGTACTTGTCATTTTCCTCACTATGGATGAAATTGTGTAGGACACACTCTCTGAGGGCATCTTTCAAGTCAATCTGCATCTTTACGTGTCTATTAACCACCTTAAATGTTCCCTTAGTAAGCCTGTAAGCTTAATAATATAACACACTGTTCCAGAAGATTTATTTTGCTACTATCCTTATTTTTTTTTGTAAGCAGACATAAATGAATGCTTGTGGGCAGATAATGCACTCAGAGTGAAACAGCAGAACGGATAGCTGTTGGCAAATTAATGTCGTTTAATGTGACAGAAAGTGTCTGCCCTGGGAATTCTGTGTATACCCAAGAAGAGAAGTCTAAACTGGGAAGAGATATAAAAAAAAGTGGTCACAGGAGGTTTGTGCTCACCTCTGGTTTATGCAATGAAGGTTTTGCATCAGTTCTTAACAGCTGCTTTTGTAAAGATCAGCATGCAATGGAGACAAGATAAAACCAAAATACTGGCACTGTGATAGCCCTCCCTGGACAGCCTGTATCAGACATGTCCAGTACATGGTGCTATCTGAAACCAGTGAAGCCTCTAACATGTTTCTCTTTGAGGCTTTTGGTAGCTTTCCCCTGCTCCTGCCAGCTGCTCACATATCTTGAAATTTCATGTTGTCTTTCACCAACCTTAGTAGTTTTCATGAGTGACTACTTTTCATTCTGTGAAATTAGAAAAGGTCTAAGTTAGAGATGATTCAAGGCCTGGAGAGGGATTTGAATTCAGAGAAGTTAGTCTGTTTGACTTGTCCCGTTTCCTTTCTCCCTCAAACAATAGAGAGGAGCAGGTATTTTATCTACTGGTTTGTTTTCTTCTCATGGTAAAATTAGTATGTTTGAAGGTTTATTTAATTGAATAGAGTTTGGGGCAGCTGGTTGTTGGAAGTTGGAGAAATCCAGAGGTACTGTGCTTTCATGAAGGTGATTGACAGTGTGATGTTTCAAAGTGGTGACTAGGATTAGATGCCTCTTTTTTTGTGACAACATACTTTAGAAAGTTCCAAAAGATTCATCTGTGTACAGGAAAAATGGATGAAGTGAAGGGTCTGTGATAAAGTAATACTCCATTTTGGCCTCAAGACCGAATTTAGGAGTTTTGAAAGCTGCAGGTCAGGCAACAGAAGGACAGAAGGATAATTCTTTGAGGAATGCCTCAAGCCTTCCAAGGTCTGACATTTCTGCAGTCTGTTTGTAAAGATTATTTTGTCCTGGTCTGTTGGCTGCCGTGCTTCTGCAACAGTGTCTTGTAGGAGGACTGGGGCCACGTGTTTTCTTTTGGTGTTGGACCAGGATTGCAAACTGAAGCCTTGTGCACACACTTGTGGCTCTGTGTTGCAGAGTCACAGAGGTGTTGCAAGGCCAGAATCACCAAGGAGAAAAGGGAGAGAGGGTGCTTCAGAAGAAGAAACCATTTAGGGCTGTTGGCTTGATGGCTCTAATACAGAAACACAGTATGTTCATGAAAGACAATATTATTGTAATATTCATGTATTGATAATTTAACTTGGCTTAGCTCCATGTTGTCTGGACTTCCACTTAGTTTATGTCCCTTTGGTTTCCCCTTAGAGTGGTCTTAGTGTGCTGTTTCTTATTTGGATGCCTTTGTCATGTTTCCCTCAACTTGTTCCATCTTTTTTGAAATTTCTTCTGAGTGATGATTACATGCTTTTGCTGTAATAGTGCAGTGCAAAGTCATGCTTTATATCTTTGTTTCATTACAACAGCTATTTGAAAATAAATAAGCAGCCATTTTCCTTACCCTAAGGCCTTTGGTGGGAAAAATCACAAAAGTAAAAACATCCTTATCTACCTGTATATGGTGGGCTTCTGCAAGTGTCTTAAATCGTAGCGTGCGATCTTCTGTGCATTTCTGCCAGCAGAGTAGTGGGGAGTTTTTTTACAGCTTTTCAAGGCTGCAATGCATTTGAGTTAAAAGAGTAACTGTTGGGGAGACATGTAACAGTCCTGCTTGTACCCCTCAGTGCTGGGTTGGTCAGGTCATCTGATTAATTGCTTTAATACAGAGTCAGGATGAGTAATGCCTAGAGAATCTTCAACATGTTCTGGTTTAAACTTGGCTGAAGAGAGAGATCCCACTTCATGACTCCTATTATGGTATTAACTGTACTTTTTCACTGAACCCTGTTCTCCACTGGGCAGCCTGATTGAGTTTTGTTGTTGCTGATAACCTGATTTTTTCTAGTCCTTACTCCACTAAAAAGAACAGCCACAAATGTTCTTTTTGAGTATTTAGAAATGAGGAGGCTATTCCTACCTTCTCTCCATACCTCTTCTTTTCACAGACAATTCTTAATTTCTGTCCAACCTAAAGAAAATGACAATTTGAAGACGACAGAATAATAACAGCCTTATCTGGCTGAAGTCTTGCATACCATACTGCAATAAATGATCCCTATTGCTGTCCTATCCCATAACAGTGATTATAACTTCCACCTGTGGATTTGTTTCTGTGGTTTGCAAAAATTAATTGAGACATGATGGACTACAAGATAAGCTGCAGCACTGATGGGGTTGAAATAAGAAGACGTAGCAGTTAGTGGTTTGAAAACTCACCTTTTCACCTATGAGGAAATAAGCATATTGTAAGACAAGTAATTTTTTTAAAGCTAACAAGCCTCTTTAAGATAACATTGTGCAGGTTTGCATTTAATGAGAATTTTACTAACGCAGGGTTCAGAGGCGCATGTTCTGATTGCTTATGCAGCAAAGAAGGTGGCAGCTGAATTCTACTGTGTTCCTTTAATAGACTTTCTCCTGATCAGGATTTTTTCAAGGTGAATAAATAGATTAACTCAATGATTAATAGACTGAATTTCCCCATTGTCTGAAATTCAGTCCCATCATAATTTTTAAAGTAATTTTATTTTTTTTGCCGAAACACTTTTAATAAGGAGAGAGTAAGTTTGTAGTATGGAATTAGGTGATAGGGGATTTTTTTTTTTTTTGAAAGGTGTTTAATGTGCTACTGTAGCATACACTGCAGTCCTTGCTTGGGTGCTTTAATACACTCTTCATCTTGAAGCTACTTTCGTTCCACATGAGCCACCCTGTGTGACACTCTTTCTCTGTGCAGGAGGTGCTGCTTCTCCCATGGCTGCTTTTGGGGTCATAAAGGAGAGACTGGAGATTTGTGAGGAGCACTTGAAGCATTGCATGGATGTGTGTAAAATGGTTATTGCTTCTTGCCAGTCTGGGCAGGAGCACCCTGAAGGAACACTTACCATTTTACTTAGATGAAAAAAGGCCAAATTGGGCTGTGCTTGTTTGTCGTAGGATACCTGGCATCCCTGCTCTGAAGCTGTAGCTCACATTAAGTTACCAACACTCCATAGAACTGCACTTATTGAAAACCTTGACAGGGGAGGTGGCTCCACTCAGATGTTTGTTAGAAAGTGGGCAGCTGCAAGCAGTCCACATAGTACCTTCAGCATTGTTCTGCTTTACAGCAAGGAATTTAGCATCTATTCATGGGGAGAGAAGAGCTAAATGCTGCTGACCCAGTCATGTTGTAATGGATGACTGCAGCATTTGTGCAGAATACATGAAGGGGGACCTGCTGATAGATAAATGCTTCTGTACAGAGTGGAGGCCTAGGGATTACAGTCAGCTGAGACTGCATGTATATAAATACATTTATTTTTTTACACACACTTCCCTTTCTGTACAGACTTAAAGGACATACATACATTTCTTGCCAATATGAGTAAGAGAATGAAAAAAGGAGGGGCAAGCTTAAAGCCTGTTAATGAAAATAAATGAAGAAAATTGATGTGCATACATATAAAAATATGGACGTGTGTATATTATATGTATATGCACATCTATGATTGTGTGTATCTAGATATATATGATTATCTGTGTATATATAAATACATACACATACATGTTCACACATATGTATACTTACGAATATATATGTATATAAAACCACAAATATCTTTCCTTGACAGTGAGGCTAATGTCAAGTCATAATTTCCAAGCTGAAGAAACAAGATACTTGCTTGTTTCCCACTCCTCTGAGGTGAGCCAGGAGTGCTGGCTGTAGATGTTCAGCTGTTGCTCCTGCCAGCAGCCTCTGCCACAGCAGCCTTGCACTAGGTCAGCACGTGGTGTTTGGAGCTGCCCAGCTCAGGCGGGCTGGTGCTGAGCAGCAGAAGGTGCTTGGGCACACAGGTTAGCCCGGCCCCGCCTGGAGTTCATTCCCTATCGATTCTCAAACCCGCTTGTGAGGGCTGCCACTGGAATAACAACAATAACAACTCCATTGAGTTGTTCACTGAGGTGTGTTTAATGGTAATGACCTCTGACATGCTGTCACTGCTAATCAGTCTGACTGAGCTCAGATCACAGACTAGTACAAGATAGTCAACAGTTATTTTGTAATGAAAAAAGCAACAAAACCCAAAGAGAAGAAACTCATAAATGTATTTTATTGGTACTTTAAAATTCTAACATAATTTTGCCAAGATGAAGGATCAAATTGTTACTAAATCAGTAAGTGTAAGAAAGCTTTGAAGAAAACTATTTGAAGAATTAGTTAATCAAAATTTTTATATCAGAGCTTTTCCTGTTCCACAGGGACTCTGGTATGGCAGAACAGTTTCTGAAATACCACAGTGGTTCTAGCAGAGCATAGTTATTTAAGAGTTCATCTGCAACCACTGCTTGTTTTTCACTTGACTTTGCAATATTTTGGTAGGGAAAGTTCATTTGCTAGGAGCAACAGATTTTGATGTGAGCAGATTCTGGCATTAGCTGGCACCTGAACAGAGGAAGCAGATGGATTTAAAGGGAAACACCTCACTTTTGGGCCATTGTGACTGGCAATATAAGAAAGAAGCACTCCCATCTCAGGGTGCATTGTTTCATCTTTTCATGGCACTTGGCACATGCTTCCAGCTTTTAAATTAACATTTAGGGTTTTTCATCTAGTAATTTAATTTCTTTTACGTTATCTGATTTCTTCTTGAGACACAGCGATGGTTTTCAGTTATTGCTCTTTATTTACTAGCTGATTCATCTTGGAGTGCTTCTCTTACAGCAGTTTCATTCTGCTATAATTTTCCTTCATTCCTACTCATTCATGCAGTGGCTTAATTAAATGTTGTCTCTGCCACTGGCTCAAATCCAGAGAGCAAATCTGTTAGCTGACTGGCATTGTATGGACCAGTTCCGCTAACACAGCAGTGTGGTCCAGCAAATCAGGTGTATCCCAGGTCACCTTCTTTCTTTTTGCCAGTAATTTCCCTTCCCAGGCAGCAGTGACTGAAATGGACTCTGACAATGTCAAGCCTGTTTTATCTTTAATGAACATTTTTTTACAGAAGATTTTTGGGAGCATTAATTTATTAGAAATTGTTTTCTTTGTGGTGACTTTGGGTTTCGAGAGCTGATGCTGATTTTGATCAAAGCTGTTTGTGTGGCAGAGAAATGCCTCTATCTGAGGTGCCACACCATAATTTGCTTTCTTCAGTGCACTTGAATGCCATGCTGCAGGGATCACTTTCTCTCTAAAGTAAGCAATGCTTTCTGGATTGGGGTGGCAATGAATTTGAAGTGATTTATTCCTAGGATGGCAGCCTTGCTTAACTGGCCTTCTTAATTTCTTTCCAGTGTCTGCAACTGTATTGGCCACTTCCATCTCCTTTCCTTCTTTCATGAAGTAAACAGGTTGGCCTTTGAAGAAGGAACTTGCAAAAGGTTCCACTTCTTTATTTCAGCACTCTGTGAGGATTGTGATAGAGAGAGCCTATTGTTTGGGAGGGAGAATCCTCAAGGAAGAATTGTTTGCTGAGAAGAAAGGAAACTCCCCAGCAGCACAGCCAGCCTTTGGCAGTCTCTTCCTAAGTTCAGCAAGTATCTCAGTTTGTGTGATTCTTGTAAGGGGAGCATCTCACTGCAGAGTTTACTCACTTGAGAACCTCTGCCTTCCTGTTTTGGAGGGTTAGCCAGGATCTGCAGGCAACGTAGCAAAGTTTGCTGAGAAATGTTACATCCATTACTGAAGTTTTGCAGCCCAGATTTCATCCACTCTGTATCAGCTTTAGAAACATATTGTTTGTCACATTAGTTTCTGTGTTTGTGCTAGTGAATTCAGTGTCTAGAGCTTTGGGAGGACAGTCAGTAGAGGATAAAAGTGAAAGATTTTTCAGTGCAATTGTGGTCTTCTCTTTGACTTATGAGGGACTTTGCTTGATCTGAAGAAGTGTGGCAAGAAATTCTTGTTTTGCCGAATACCTTTATCTGCAGCAACATAAAAATAGTGGAGAAGGTATGTTAGCATTGGGAGTGGTTTTGGTTTATTTTAGAGATGGACTTCACATTTGTTGGTCAGCAATTTTTTTTTTTTCTGACTTGTCTGCAGATGTTTTAGTCTTGAATTCCCTTTCTGGGCACAGGCAGGTTATGTATGAGCTCAGTGAGGGGTTAAATCGTGTGATGCAAAGCTAGGTTGCAGTATTGTACAACTCAGGGTTTTTGTTGCAGCACAAAATCCAAAAAGGTCTCCTGTTTACAAGAACAATGTTAATTATTTCTCTAGTACTGTGACTGGCCTGAGTTCAATTCCTAATTGATAGTTTTCAGCCTTAGAGTTGAAATCATTGCTGGTAGCTCTGATGCAGCCAGGAAGCAAGACATGAATAGCCCCTGCAACCAGATTCTCTTGACTCCAAGAACTGGCCCTACTGGAACATGATTGAAGCACAGTTTGAACCAGCTGTTTATAGCTTGTCAAAACTTTGCCCACGCTGTTCTTATTCTTTGGGTAAATATAAGGGTCTCAGATCTCCACTGGTGTCAAATCTAGCCTACAAGATTTGCCTTAATTGAGAGAGAACATTAAGCAGCTTTCTTCATCACCCAAACAATGTAAAAATAATTGTGAACTTAAATAACACCTTTATCCCTTGAAAAAGGATGTGGTATAATGCTATTGTGCTCTTTCTGTTTAAAAGAAATCTGTTGCTCACAGGAGCAGCTGGAATTATTATTCCCTCTGGAAGTCTGTGCTGTGGGATGTGTACTTACAAAAATAAAAGCTTTTCAAAATCCAGTAACATGTATTTCTTATTATCTTATGCTTGTGGGGTCCTAAAATTTGGGCTTATTCTAGAAATGTAAATGCTTTATTCTTCTAATTCTTCCTTTAGGACTAAATTTACAAAGTTACCTGCTCATTAAGTACATCTGCTCATTAAAGTAATGAAGAACCTACCTTATCTTGAACTGAAAGCAAGGATAATACATTGTTAGCATAAATGCAGTCTGTTTGAAGATTGAACCATACTCTGGAGCTCAGTTCCTAGGGAACTGTGAGAAGAGGGCACCTTGTTTGTAGCGATCGTTTCATTAAAGGAAACATGCATCCTGGCTTTCAAAGTTAAGATGCTTGGGTTTTAGAAGCTCTTCCCACTGAAGGCAGAGATGATTGTCTTACCCTTCCAGCACAGGAGCTAGACACATCAGAGCTTCCGGTGGACTGAATTAAATTGGCTGCTGGGGAATCCCAGAACACAACCTTTTGTTGTTACAGTTTTTTAGTCTTTAATTTTTTTCTGACTCTTGTAGATAGAAGAAGAATTCAGAAGATCATGGTGTAGTTCTGAAGTTGCAATTTCTCCCTTAGCTTTGAGGTCAGATTTCTTTTGACTGTCTCAAGGGATGCTAGCAGTGAAGGTTCAGCAGTCAGAAATGCCCCTGTGTTCAGCTGCTTCTCAGCTATCAAAGCCAACCAGATTAAGGTAACTGTGATCTCATGAAGAATTCATCTATGATTGATGTCAGAATCTGATATCTCATGCTGATAAGGATTTAGTTAAAGGATGTTACTCTGGCAAAACTGCCCCAGTGTGCTTCCTCAGCCTGTGCTGCTGTGATCACCTGAAGCAGCTATAAACTGACAGAGTTGCTGAGCAGGAGGATTCATCTCCCATTCATTCTTGCCATCTCTTCCGTGGGGAGCAGCCTAAATTGAGCAGCTGCACGTCAAGGAGGAGCCTGGGGAACAGTTTCAGGATAAAACTGTCTAGGCAGGAAAAAACCCCAATAACTAAAACAGTGTGGTTTTGCCTGGGTCAGTTCTGGAGCCTGGTTCATTGCATACAGAGGTGTGAGTGGTTGTCAGTCTTGTAGAGGATGTGTATACAAGCAGCTTGGCATTAGGGACAACAGAACAGTCTTTCTCAGCAGCATCGACCTGTTACACCAGTTTTAGACTAATATGCTGCAAAGTGATTTTTATGTCCACTGTCATCAGTGGTCACTGGTGTGACTCATGGGAGAGCTCTGAGCACATGTTCTCTTGCTTGTGCTGGTATAGTGTGGGGTGATGTTCACAAATTGTTCTTGCTGTTAAGAGAAATATCAACATAACCATTGCCTGCAGCTTTGGTTGGGCTACTGAGCTTGAGACAATACTGCCATGAGCCCAAAAAGGGAGAAATTGGGTGCTACTCAGCAGGGAGTCTGCAGTGGGAGATTGCTGATGCATTGAACGTTTCTTGCTACACTGGTCTCCTGTTTGATAGGATATAAAAACATGCTTTCAAATGTGGCTTGTTTTGAGGGTGTCCAAAAGTGGAATGGCCTTAAAAGCTCCCTGGCAGTCCTTTTGCCTGACTTTGCTAGAAGACTTTGAAAGCCCAAATGTTTTTTCATGTTGCTTCTTCAGTGATTAATTAGGTCATCACTTTATGTGTTAATTACAGTGACATTTGTCTTCTCATTAGTTGGATTATGGAAAATTTTTGAATCATTGTTGGATGGGAGGTAGTGCAACCTTTATGGTCAAGGGAAAGATGATTTAAGCAGTGCATTTCAATGATGGTTTGGGTACTGTGAAAGTGTGCTTCTATCCACAATAGAAAATCTAGCTGGTAAGTGCTTTGTGGGCAGGATAAATGCCTTTTGTTCTAAACAAACTTGGGATACTGCCCACACTATGGATGAGGAACTTTAAACTGGATCGTTCTTCTGGAAGGCTGTGTGTTGTGTTAATTAATGTAAAGCTCTTGCTGCTGACAGAGGGATGTGAATATGATATACTTTTATATAATGTCCTTCATGGAGTGCCTCAAAAGGCTTAACAGGGATCCTTTAAAGCAGGGCAGTGTACATGAATGAAGGCCAATTGCTTTTACTTATGCTTTTTCAGTATTTATTTAATGTCCTCCTTATAATTTGAAATACTGCTTTGGAATCTGAGCTTGACATTAACTTTTAATGGACACTTGAGATGAGCCTGACTGAGGCAGACACTCCCTTTTGAACTTGGAGAGCAATAGGTCTGACATATGTTCTTAATTCCTTTATTCATTAGAGTTTGAAAGCTGTGCTTGTTTTGAGGCTAGGCCATGTGTGAGATCTTGAGCCTTGTTGAGGGAGCAGGCTGTGCAGTTCTCACTGGATAGCACCTGTTTTCCTTGTTTGGTGACTTGCACCCTCAGCACAAATTTCTGTCAGAAACGAAGAGCCACAAAACTAGGCTGCTGCTCCAAGATCTTCTGTTTGACTGGGAAGTAAGTCAGATTGCAGTAAGGGAGGTTCTTTGCAAATTCTCGTCAATATGAGTGATCTAATACTGGAACAGATTGCTCAAGGAGGTTGTGCTATCTCCATCCTCTGAGTTATTCAGAACTCACCTGGACAAAGCTGTGGGCAAATTGGCCTAACTGGCCCTATACTGGCTATAAAGCTGGACCTCATAACCTCCAAAGGTTCTTCCCAACCCAAGCCATTTGGTTTTTAAAGAGCATTCTCTTCACTGCATGGTCAAATGGTAAAAGAAGCAAGAAAACTTGTTTTCTTTGAATGCACTGTGCTATGTTTTAACTCTGGGTTCAACTGGTAAAGATGCTGAGTAGAGGGCACTTACTTAAATCAGTGGGAGCTTGTGGTGCTTGTCATCTATTTTCTGTCTCTGAAAGGTCAGTAAAGGTTAAAAACTAGAGGACTCACAGTATGTCTTGCTGCAGATTCCTAGTATTGTGTGTTGTCTGTGAATTTATCAACAAGCTGGATCCTGCTGGTGAGATCCAACTATGCACCTCAGTCATTTGTGAGAAGCAGCTTTCTCAGTATGATTAATGCTGTGGTTGATGATGGGGACAGAAAGTGCTTCTTTGAATAATACCTATAATGCATATTCCCCTGCGTGTAAGTTTAAAGGAAGTGTATGGTTATGTGAAATTGAGGGCATTTAACAGGCAGTTAATGACAAGTGAAAATGATAGCTAGGGTAGATTAATTGTTAAATGAATGGTGCCTGCACTTGCTGTCATTTTAATATGAAATCAGTATGATCTTATACAGCAGGAAGGCATCAGGAAACTATACTGTGCACTTAGGTTCAGGTCAAAGGAGTTTTTCTCAAGTGTAGCCATGTTTTTGCTGTGGTGGATTTTTTTTTTCCCCTCTGGAGGACCAAAATCTGCATTTTTATTTATTTCGCTTTTATAAGTTTTACCGCGTGCCTTTTTTGACAGTGTCATAAAGTACTATTTACTCATAATCAGTTTAACATAAGTTTTGTTTTAGCTGTGCTTGGAATTAGACAATACCAGCAGAACTTGGTGTGGAACACAGATAATGGATTTTTATTTTTTTCATTGCACTTTATCTCCTGGACTACTTATTTAATTGTGATTTGGCATGGGGCTACTTTACATTCATGCTTTCAATCTGAGTAGAGCATAAGGGGAGCTATCAGGATGGAAGACAACTGAAAGCAGCCAGGCATAGGTCTCATCCTCTCATTACTCTTAAGAAATCTGTCTTTTGAATTGGTTCTGAGTGGCAGTGGGGTGTGAAGCCACAGTCAGAAGGTGTATTTCTCTAGTAAGCTTTTTTCACACATGGCCCATAGATTCTCTTGAGTGCATTTTGTGTGGTTTCTAGATGAAGTGAAATGTTGCCATGTATCTTTTGGTAAAGTTTAATGGTCCCTGTTAATACTTAGATGCACTGAATGGTTCTTGGGGCCCTTTTTTCAATCTGATAACACTTTTTTTATTTTTTTAATCATTTGCTGCATTTGGAGAGGAATCAATTTGGGCCCAAGGACACCTAAAGGATGTGAGCTTTGATTGCTCTCAGACTGCTAATCTTCATAATCCAAAAAGTGCACTCAAGCAGAAGAATAAGAATGCCCTCTACACAGTAAGACAGAAAAATACTCAATAAAAATCCTTTCATAGGAAGAGAGGAGGCCTTCAAATGCATCTTCTTGAAGGTTAAACTCCTGTGGGGCCAGGTACAGACAAAAGCAAGAAGAATAATGATTTCCTTCCAAAGGATACTTGTGCAGCTTGCCCAATCCAGAAAAGTGAAAACTAGGGGTTAATAATGTAGAGGGAAACACCAGCAAGGTGCAATAGCTTCTGAAGCTAAAGAGAAACTTATAATGTGAACAAATGAGCAGGAAGTGTCATGAATAAATAAAAGTTGGAAGTGAAAGGATTTCTGACATTAAAAGCACTAAGGGTCTGGGACAGTTTTGTGATCCTCTAGAAAAACAACCTAAATTGATCTAGTTCCATTTAAAATTAGTCAGTCAGTGACTGGTCTAGTAACTGAAAATATGAGATGATGGAGAGAGCCAGAGTCCCAGAGTTGCACCAGGAGGAACATGGATAAGAGATGTCTGCTGATGTTATAAGTGAGCAAGGTTTGGTTGTTTTTTAATTCTCTCCACCCCCATCAGTAATGTTATCAGCTCCAGGGCTTTATAGAAATGGGTCAGATCAGGTTGGCCGGTGGATTAGGACATGATTCAAACAGTCTAGTAAATGCCACCGTAGTGTTTTCTGACGTGTGAGACTTGTAAAAAACTTGCAGTTGCTTTTTCTGAGTTATTTCCTTCCTGCATCAATGATTCAGAACCTATTAGTGTTAATAGGCTAGCTGGTTCAGACAGATTGATACCACTCTGTCCTGTCAGTCAGGAATCACTTCTCCACAAAAGGAAGACAGTAAATGTATTCTGTAAAATTCAGGGGCTGGCTAACAAATTGCAGTTTAGAATACATTACAGATGACGAATGTGATCTCCTTAAAAGGAAATCTATTTGTTTGACTTAGTGCTCTTAGGATTAATTGCTTGCCAGATTAAATTGCTCCATAAAATGCATGCTACTTTATTTGATCTCTTCATGATGAGATTAGCTAGGCCATGCTGGTTCTTTGTATGTTAATTACAATGGTATTTTCTACTTCAATTTAATTATTAAATTGTTTAGCACAGCATGTGTTCTCCTAGCCTCAGGAAAACATGCTTGTATGTTGTTTTTTGACCACTGCTTTAAAATCTTACTGCCCTTGTCCCAGATCAGAAATATTCTGTGTTCCCTTTACAGAAGTATTACATGGTGTAGCGGATGCATTCTGAGGCTTCTGTGTTTTCTTTGGTGTGCTGCTGAAACATAGGAGTGGTACTAACCTCACACAGGGTTCACCATGCGACAGCTTAAGGCAAGGAATGAGGAATGTCTAAACTGAAGCCATGGAGGCAAATTTCTAGAGTTGCCACCCAAATGTGAATTCTTCTGGGTACTGGAGCTCACTTTTCTGCTTCTGTTGAAAAATGTAGAGCTCACTGAGTGGCAAGTTGTTTCCTTTTTGTCTCACCTGAAAAATCAATGCTCTAGCACCTCAACCTGCTGAAGTTTCAGGGCAAATTTGGAGGGAAGAGTCATGTGGATTTTCCATGTTCTTGGAGGTTTTCTCTGTACTTGCTGACCATACCCAAGACTTAATATTTTTGAAAACCTACAAAATGGAAACACAAGAAATTTAACAGCACCAGAATTGTGGTAATGGCCTAAAGTTAGTGAAGGATGGCAACAATAAATAATGTAAGGAAATATTAAGAAAAAATTATTTTAAGTTTTCATTATAAAACTTGCCCCAGTCTTTAGGGTTTTAGTTCATTCTCCCTTTGTCAGTCAGGGACTACATGGACAGCTACTCCCCACACACGGACACAAAATAACCCTTATCCTTTTGCAACACTAGGCCTAGGATTTACATATATCCTCATGTTCCCCTAGCAATATTACAGTGGCTCTATTGTTAAGTTGTTGGTTTTCTTAATTTCCTCTTTTTTTACTGTTCATGCTGCTAAACCACTCAAGATGAAATATTTAAAATGCACCAACTAAACTGTTAGTTGTGGTGTTTAAAATAATTCAAGTCTCAGGGTCTAAAGTGGAGCTTCTCACTTATCCAGCCTTAATATCTATTTTTTTATTTGCTTCTCAATGTAATCTTTCTCTTTTCATAAATAGTGTGTTGTCTTCTATTGGGATTGATTCCCAATGACAAGGCAAGTTTTTGTATCAATTAACCTAGTCCCTCATTTGCTTTGTATCCAGAGCTTAGAAAATTCAAAAAGGTATAGTAGAACTAGGAAACTTTCAGAAAGGGGCAGCAGGAGTGACTGAAAGTGTGGATCCAAATGTGTTATGAAGAATATTTATATACATGAGAAATCTTCAGGCTGGAAGAGAGATGGCAGAGACTATAAAAGAATTTGTAAAAAATATTAAATCTTACAGATAAGACGAAGAGGAGCTACAAGAAGATGGTGCATCAGAAGATCAGATAAGCTCAAATCAAGGGGTACTTAGTAAAAACTTAATAAAGCTGTGAAATGCCTAAAGGTGATGTGAATTCAAAGCAATTGTAAAAATTAATGGAAGAAAATTCTATCATGGGTTACTCATAATACAGATAACAATTCTACCTCATGTCATCTTCAACTGCATGTGGTTGGAAGTAAGAGTTCTTTCTGGGGCAATATACTTTTATTCTTGTCTGCTCTTACACTGTTACCTGAGCTCCCACTTCTAAACGCTTTCAAAGCCAGGACACTGAACTGGCCCTTGCTGCCTGACTCAGTATGGCAATTTTTAATGTTTACATAAATTTTATGTCAGCAGCTTCTCAGGAGTAAGCTATTTTGCTCAAAGCCTTTACCAAGGGTAAGGCAACATGCCAGAATTCCTGTCCCACTGCTTTCAGAATCGAAGGATTACGTTTTACTTACAATCACCCATCTCAGTTATAGACGTGGCTTCTTCAGTCTGTCAGTACTTTCAAATTGAGAAGGCTGAAATCCCATGTTAGGTGTCTGTAAGGATTCATTGTTATGTGGAAGAGTCTCTTTAACTACGTTTTTACCTACATCAGCTTTGCCTACAGAAGAGAAGACCTGCCAGCCTTTCTGTGGCTTTCTGCTGCTTTTTGTATGTGCACAAGAAATATTGTCCTTGTTAATTTAGAAGAGGGATGTCTAAGGAAGAAGACTACACTTTCCTAAGAGCTGGGGCTCCTGTCTAGCAGACTTTTGCTCTTTTGTGGGAGTGTCAGAGAAGTGTGTAATGTTCTTGAGCACTGTTGAAGAGCAGACTGATTAACCATGGAAAATTTTTCTTCACTCATAATTTTACTTTAGAATTTAATTGTCTTCAGTGTTCCTTTTTTCTCCAGAAAGAGCTCATAGAGAGCTGTCAGAATCAGTAACTCCTAAATCTCATGAAAGTAAAACCCATGCCAGCTGAGCAAGGCATGGTTTTAATTAAGACTAACAGGATATTTTTGTCTTTTTTTTTTTCCTTTCTTGTTAGCTCTGATTCACATATAACTGTTGGGAAGAAAGGGCTTTGGAAGTTCAATAGCTTATTGTTTGTCAACTGAAGAAGATTGAGTTGGTGGGACCTTTTAAGACTTTATTTAAATAAAATAAAATTTAAAAATGAAAGGCCCTGGTTTTTATTTTTCTTTTTGGTTAAGGGGACAAATCCTTTTATTGGGCCTTTGTAAAGCAAGGAGTTGAACAGGGATGTAACCTGGTTTTTCTCTTGCAGGTTACTGTTCTAAAGGAAGTTCATGTTAGATAATTTATTGTTTGTGCCTTTTTTCCTTCTGGCTACAGCAGATCCCCGTGCACTGCTCTATAAATAGATGTTTAAAAGGTTCTTCTGCCATAATCTCTGGATACAAACTCTGATTTCACTAAATAAAAAAAACCAAACACAACAAACTATCCTCAGTTCTCGGTGCACAAGCTAGATGGGTTAGAAAAGCAAATGGATCAGGGTAAGAGACCTCTGCTGTAAGTGCCTCTGTATGGAGGTGGAGAGGATCTTTCCCTCACTGAGGAACTAAGACTTTGTGGCTCCAGCTGGTTCTCCTGCCCAGGGCTGGTCCTACAGGCCAGTTCTGCCCCCCTATCCCCCTACCCACACTGCCTACGACAAACACCAACACAGCAGAGGCTGAGAGGTGTCTCCTTTGGAGTGCACTGCTGATCTGACCAAGTGCCAAGCTGCCTTTGTCTCCCATCCGTGTCTTCCCCAGTCCATGGTGCCTGTGACAGGGAAAGCCATCTGTTACAGCCTTTTTATGTTGGCTTGGGAAATGAAACGGAGCTATCGTATTGCTTCCAGTCTGATGTTGTGAAGCAGTTTAAGTGATGTATTGCATGCAAAGCTAGCCCTGACTGTTCAGCCAGGTGGAGTGCTCACTGAAAGGTTGAGTGCCAGGGGTGCCTCTTAATTCTTGAATTTCTAAGCAAACATTTCATCTGTGTTACCAGTTATTCAACTGAAAGTTAGCTTGGTGTGGAATGATGCTGCTGTGGAACTGTACTAAGGCCACATCTGCTAAGAGCTTGTATTGATTTGTGTCTTAGTTTATAAAAGCCTTCAATTCTCCTTGTGTAAATGCAATAAATAATGCAGATGTACTAGATGAAATGCACTGTAGGAACATCCCAGAAATAATTTTGGCCTGGGTTGAACTGAGCTAATCTAATAATGATTAAGAGCTTCTCAACAGCTGTGAAGCAAAAAGTATATTGTCTTATTCTAGCTTAATGTATTAGCCAATACACTGGGGTAGGAAGATATGCATTTGAAAGCGGTAATCAACTTTATAAAACAAGAGCTTTAATGTTAAAATACTACAAAACTTTGTCTGAAACTAGTTGTAAATCATATATATACACACGCACAGTGGATGTACAGTAAAATCCAGTCCTGTGTATGTGATTTATCTGCATAATCCTCACATTTGTATGCCTTTTTGTCAGAAGGACTGCAGTGCTTCAGAAGCTGTATGTATATATACTAAATAAATCATTTTGTCTGCTCATAACATAACGGCCTTTTTGTGCCAGCAACATTGCAGAATGCATTTTAGTAGGGGACATTGATGAATAATTTGTCCTTTTGAGATTCCATGGGCTTTAGGACACCAAAATGTGTTTTGGGTTGGACTAGGTCCAGATCTGTATAAGTCCTTGGCAGTCTTGGAGAAAGTGTATGGGCGTTTTGGAGGTGACCTGTTATTAGAAATTTAATTTAATTTTTGCTGTGTTTTACACCAGTTATGTCTAAAGAAAGCAAAAAAAGGATGTGGTATTTGTTAGATTGCTGTTTTCTTTTTTCCTTGTGCCATTAGAAATATCCAGCATATCAAGGCTGTGGAAAGAGGATGAATTTTCTTTGAAGTGCTCTGTGGTCATGGCAGCTTGGGTTCTTCTCTGCACTGGAGAGATCTTCTGAGGGATGGTAGTTCCTCCAGAGGGGAAAGAATGTATTTGTATGCTCATAAATTCCTTCTAATCAATGTTTCCCTGGCAGTTACTTGATGTTAGTCACCACAGTTGCAGAATGAGGGATGTGTTTACATGCTATTAGCATTGTTAATTGAGAGGAAACATGGATGCAGCCTATTTTAAGAGCTGAGTCTTGTCTTCCTGTCACTTTTCTGCACTTGATGGCCCCAAAACTGCTGATGTGATCAAATAGCACATTGCAGACTATAGTTGTAAGACTTTTTGAATTCACTAGTTCTGCTTCAAGTAGCTTTGCATCAAGCACTTTGTCTTGGTTAAATCAGACAAACCATATGAACCAGGTTGCCCATTGGGCATTGAGGGTTTTTAGGAATTTGCAATCATAGACCAGTGTTTATTACCAAAGGAACTCCAGGTGTCCAAGGAGCTTGGAGAGCTTTTGAACATCAGTGCAGGGGGAGACTTCAGAAGTCATTGAGATTGGTGCTGGTCAGACTTGGCTTTAAATATTTCCTGTTCATTCTCCAAGTGTTCTTGGTTCACATGCATACATTATAGCTCATATAAATATACTAACTTGTGACAGTAGAGACAAGAGATATTAAAGAACTTCTGTATGTTAGTTTTATAGCAGAGATTACTGAAGTTGTAGGACATGTGAAACTCAGTGTTTCTTTTGGAGCTAGCCGTGTGCATCAAGAACAATGCTGCAGATTCTAAGAGTAAGTGGTGTGACAAAGCACTTGTCATAGAGCATCCCCAGAAGGCAAGGATGTCGAGAGTGCACTTCCTTAGGTGACAAGTATGAAAATTGTACCATATGGTATAAATTTTTGAGTGATCAGAAAAGACTTGAGAATTTCTGATAAAATTCACAAGTTATTGGAAAACTGGCAGAATGTTAAATCATGAAGTAGATGAGGCAGTATGATCTGAATCACTTTTTCACCTGTCAGGCGGAGCAGTTCATGAAAAAGCAACTGCCAGTTTGCAGAAGGGGGCTGTATCTTGAAAAGCAGTGACTCAAGAAGCGTTGACTGGCAGCTTTACTCTAGGTCTGCTGTGAAATGTTCAGCTAAAAATGTTTATTTTGACCCTTGAAATATTAGCAGGAGCAGGAAAGTGATTTTACGATCAGATATTTTGTCTGTTTCAAGAAGTATATTGAAAAACTGGAGACAGGACAGAGAAGCCTCAGTTATGAGAAGTTAGTAAAAATGCTTTCAAGATTTTAGTATCTCTTGCTTTTTAAAACCAAACTTGAGGTATGTTCTTTGGAGTGTTCAAGCATTTTTGAGAAGACAAAATGCCAAAGCAGAAAAAGGAATGTAAGGCTAGACAATTAATTGAAACTGCAAGTTAGGTACCCAGTTTCTAGTAGGCAATTAACCATTGTAGGAAATGACAGAAGTGATCAGTTTTCTTCCCTTGTTCATATCTGAACAGGATACTGTTGTGAAAGATGCTCTAGCTAGCTGCTGGCATGAGACCATGTAGTGCAAGGATAATGTTGAAAAATGCACCAGCCTGTGACATACAGAAGTTCAGATAAGCCAATCCACTGACTTGTAGTTTCATGAATCATTTAAAGACAGGATCAGATATCTCACTTTGCATATAAAACTTAAGGAATTAACCCAGGTTTCCTGTGCTTCAGACACATATTTTTTGCATTGAGAGAATTATCTTTCTGTACATCAGCCTTAGACCTACTGAAATTTATCCATGCAGCAATTAAACAGAAAGGCTGTCCTGAGATGTAGTTTTAGGAGCTGTTGCTCTTGTAATCACAGGACAGAGGTGAGATTCAAGAAGATGCCAATTAACTGCAAGATTTTAATTTTTCTGCAGTTTGCAGTCACTATGATGGCTATGCTCAAGGAGTGTGGGCCAGGATGGAGGAGTTGTGCTGCAAGATGTATGGAGAAATTGTTCACTAGCTGGACCTCCACCTAAAATTGTCATGTCTGTAATTTGTATTTTCATATGGGAGCAGGGATTTTCCCATTGGGTTTCAGAATGTCACGAGTTTTATACTAAGTTGTAATAAATAGCAAAATAAAGCTAGAGTGCCTCTGAGTCTATTTTTAAAGTCTATTTCTTATATATATATATATATATAAAGTTTTTACTGAATGGATTTTGCTCAGCCTTCTGTGTTTGTTTAGTTAATGTACAGGAGCAGTAAATCATGGAGGGAGTTGTCCTCAAACCCAGAGGAGGGATAAATATGCTGTTGTTTCCAACAGTCTTTTTCTTTTCCAAAGTGCATACATATGGCTTAAGTGTATTGTAGTGTTGGTGTTCTTTAAACACTGATCTTAAGGATGCTTGAGTCTTTTGGTCAGGATGTCAAGACACCCTTTGACACAAGAGATCCTGCTTCAAGGTCTAAAGCTCAGCCTGCCTAAGAGGCCTCCATCTCCATGTCTGCAGGTACAACTGATGCTTTCTATAGCTGCACTTTACAAATAGAGATAGGGCAGGAGTTGAATCTTAATGATGCCCAGGGAAAGTAAACTTTGTCAAATCCTAACTCCTGCTAGAGCTGGGAGAGAACATGACCTTTAGCAGCTAACTGGCTATGATTTCCCTGCAATGGCTAAAAACAGAAGTGATGGTATGATTGATTGTATGTTGAACCATTCAAGGAATAGGAAAGGCAGTCGATACTGGAGGTGGGATCTAAAAGCCCAGAATAGCCTGGTTTTGGAACTTTCATTAGCTGCCCCAGCATGTAACTGCAGAGAATCTATAGAAGCTACAGGTCTGGTTTTGCTCATTTCATACCTCCTCTTACTTCCGCCTGTTGAATAACAGCAGAAGTGTTTTGGGGCAGTAAGTCATTGAGATTTGTTGACGCTCAGGTTTGCCATTGCTATTCAGGAGGTTAAGCACGCTGTTTACTCCTGCTCTCCTGTGCTATTTGGGTTGAGGTTAGGGGTTCTTTGTTTCTCTGCTGGCTCTCCCTGTTCATCACTATGCAGAGTGAAACCTTAGAAGTTGTCTGAATATTAATTTTTCAGGCTTTCTGAAAACTGTAGGAAGTAAAGGTCAGAGAATGTACATTGGCTCCTGTTAAGGCAGAATGGCCAACGTGCTGAGCAATGAGCAGGTGTGCCAGCCTGCAATAATACGTGCCAAACTGGGTCCTGCTGTCAGCACCTCTGGCCTCCTGCCGGGGGCCTGTGGCCACATTTGTCTTGTGGTCGCTTTTTTGTACAGAGCAGTTGTGCATCTCTTCTGAACACAGAGGTGCTGCATCTGAAGGTTTAGAGATCTTGTGTTGAGCTTCATGCTCCGTGGCAAGAGGAGCCCTGCTAGAAAGAGGTGAAGGAGTCCTGAGTGCCTGGTGGTCTGCTGTATGTAAACATGCATGGTGCAACAAAATACTGTGTGCTGGAGCCAGTGGGTTTATTTTAGAGAGAGCCTGGAGAGAGCAGGATTTTAAATTTTCCAGTGGAAGTCTGAAATGAAAGCACTTCACAATATTTGTCAATTTTTGTTTTGAAATATCCTCATCTAGATTTTTTTTTCAACTGTTGGATGTTTTCAACATAAAAATTTTACTTGGTACAATTTTCCCCCCAAGTTTTGTATGTCAAAGTTGGATTGAATCCTAAATTTTGTCCAAAGGAGAAGTATAGATTTTTAATGGAGAGGTTAAAGATCATATGGTTTCATTCAGAATTGAAAAAAAAAAAAAAAGCCAGATTTCTAAATTTTTAAATCCCTTATGGAAAAGGGAAATTAACCTTGGTTCTAATTTTGATAATCTTTCTTGTGGAGTTATCCCAGTGTGGCTGTGACAGAGCTGGCACTGTGAAGCCAAATATGGATCTGCCCTTTAAATAGTGTTTATGTTTCTTTCTGTTTTCCCTTTTTTGTGGTGTTTTTGGGTGGTTTTTTTTGTTTGCTTAGAGAGAGGTTTGTGCAGTTTTCTCTTATTGTTTAATAAGCCCGTTGCCAAGCCTTGGCACTATCAAACTTGATGTCATTGCTCATTAACATCAAATGCCACAGCCCATATCACTTTTTCTGTGTTGCTCAGCTAGCACATGTTGGCTGTTTAAGCAGCAATTAATCCCTTTGATACTGAATGGGTTCAGTAATCATCCAACCTGTTATTTAAAGTAATAATCAAAGTTCTCTAATGACATTTATGGTTTAATTCCTTCAGGAATCTTGAAACAGACAAGGAAATTTTGCCATGCAAGCTAACTCAGGCATCACTGGAGAGCTGGTGGTAACGAATGCTTTTTAAGTGTAGCCAGGAAAATGATGACTTCAGCAAGTGCAGTGTGAGTGAAAGGAAAACAGGGCTTGGTAGGTGAACAGTAAGCAGCCTGATTGCCTTATATTGCACTAACAGGTTTTCTGCTTAAGTTTGACTAGTCTTTTTAGAGCAAGATTTTGCAGTGTTTCATCTGGCAATAAATGCTCTTATCAGTTTGGTTGGAGCAGTGTTTAATCTGGGTTTAATTCTCAGAAATTTCTAAGTGTGTGCCTATCAATAGTAAGTTATTATGCACATGTGCAGAATGAATGCTAGCCAAGGTAATAGAAGCAATGCACATTTTTTTCCACTTTAAATGAGGGGGAATCTGCAGTAGCACTCACAGAAATAGTTATTAGCAGTTTAAAACTTTGTAATAGTGACCTATATGTGTGCTGAATGTCTTTTGTTTTTGTTTTTTTTTTTTTTAAGATATGCCTGTTCCTCCACGTTTCCCAAAATGCTTAAATTGAGCAGCTTTCCCTTAATAGCGTAGGGCAATGCTGGTATCTCAAGCATTAGAAATGAGATGCTGAGATGATATTGCTAATGCTGCTTCACAAGCAATAACAGGAGAAGGATCCTGACCCCTTCAGTGCAGACACAAGTGGTGAGGTGGGGCAGGAATAGGAATCAGCTGCTGCAGCAAGTGGACTAGGAAAGAATTGTCGCCTTTGGTCTTTGAATGGAAGAAATGGAAGGAACAAGTACATAGTCAGCACTGCATTCTTGCCAGTGCAAGTATAATAGTAAAACAGGAATTCAAGATTTCAACAGCCTTGCAATGCTCAGAACACTTTGGTGTTTGCTAGAGCAATTCTGAATCCCAGAGTTTATAGGAATTAACGCAACCAAGCGTGGTGACTTCCTTTTTGGTTAGTTATTTTGGAAATAGGAGGAGCACATTTGGCTCCTTACATCAGGTTTGCTTGTTTTTTTCCTGCATTTTCACTTGATTGTGGGTAACATTTTTTAATGTTTTGGTTGCTGAACTCAAAGTTGTGTGGTCTTCCCCATCTGCTGGGTGTTGACAAACTTTGTCAGTGACAACTAAATACATGGATGCTTTGTGTTTAAAAAACAAAAGAAAGGGAGGTGACAAAACAGTCTGTGTTGCTTAGCTCTGAGGCTGGACCAAGGACTGGAGGGTTTAATTGGGAGTGCTGGTTTAGGAATTGTTGCAACTTAAACTTCACAAAGAAACTAACTTGAACTCCTGTTTTGTATCACATGTAACTGATATAAAAAATATGGCTTTTTTTCACATGATTTTGTAAGAGCCTTGAAAAATACTTTAAAAGCATAAAAGACATATCTGTAACAGAACACTGTAGGAGTTGGGCTTTTTCTTTGGCTTGCTTAGTAGGAAAACATCAGCATTTAATTTTGGAATGTTTGGTGCTCCACTGTTTCTTAGACTGGAGAACCATACTTCACTTTTGAAAGAGAAAATGCGCTTCACTGGCCTTGCCTTCAGTAACTCCCATACAAAGAATGGAGCAGAAAAAAATAAATGTAGGTATAAATTACAAAACCAAAGCTTTGAGGGAGAGGTGAACACGGGTATGATGGTGGGTGAGAGAGGGGAGTGCGGGCATTTGAGAAGAAATTTTTCTCCTCCTCTGTGTGACTTGAGAAAATCTGTCCCCAAACATCTGTCCTTCAATGGCCAATTAAGCTGAATGGGTTTTGTCAACATCTGACTGAAATTTGGTGTGCAAAATAAAAGTAAAGACAGAAAAAAACCCTCAACACTGTAGAAGTAATTCTAAAAACCCTTGGTACAGGCAAATGATTTAAAAGATGCCGCTTATCAGTTGATCTGTGATGAGTTGACCTCCACTTCTCCTTTTGTCCTCACTGTTGTGTGATGAACTACGAGTGTATGGACACAGGCTGGCTCAATGTACAGCATTTTATTCTGCAGGCACAATGGATTTAATATCTACCCACTGTGGGTAACTCAGCTGATAACTTGCTAAACCCCAGTAAATCACTTGCTTCTGATTATACTGAGAGTAGAGATCTCAATAGAGAGTAGATACTTGTGACATCTGCAGATGCTTGGATGGAGTGAGCTTGGTTTTCTGGGAAGCAGGTCTGGTTAAGGGAAATAAACAGGAAAGAAGACCGATACACATGAAATACAGTAAAAGAGTTAGATATCTACGATGAGATGAAGCTCTCCAGTGGTCCATAAACTAGACACCCTGTCTCAGGAAAACAGAAATCTTAATGAACTACAGATACTCCAGCGCCTCAGACATGAAATAAATGTCATAACAAGAGTACCATTTATTCAGCTGCAATGCTGTTTGGCTTACAGCTTTCCTTGGCATTGAAAGCCAATTTCATCTTGCTCTAAATGTGTGTGATGACATCTTTATTGAAGACATGGTATTACTTAGGGTGTGTGAGGGATTGTTATCAGAGGCACAGAATCTTTACAATTGACAAGACCTCTAAGATCACAGAGTCCAACCATTCACTCAGGAGGGAAACAAACAAATAAAGCCACCCCCACACCCCAAACTACCCACCAAACAACACAACACCCACCATGCCCAATAGAGCATGTCCTGAAATGCCACATATGCCTGTTTAATACCTCCAGGGATGGTAACTCCACCACCTTCCATGCTTTAACTCCTGGTCTTGGATTTTGAAAAGCAAGGTGTTGCTTCCATCAAGCATTTCTCAACAAATGTATTTCTCCTTTGCACCTGTGTGATGAGAAATTATTGTGAGGTTTGCAGCACCTTGTATTTTCAGAGGATTGGACTGTAGTGGGTTTTGGTCAGCATCGTAGCTGTTAGTATCTGAAAAGTTAAGACTGTGAACTCTGCTAAGATTCACATGGCTGTACAGGTACAGCTGCAACTGACATTTGGTGTAATTAAGTTAATTAAATATCATTGTGGGACTCAACTTCATTTCCCTTGTGAAGCAAGTTTGACTATAGTTGATTCTTGCTTCGGCAGTGTTCCTTTCCCCCCTCTCTTAGTGTTGTTTAACATCCAACTACTTCATGACTAGATGGTATTGTTCTAATCCTTTACTTGCTCAGTCCAGACAAATGCTGATGTTTCTATGCCTTCCTTTCCCTCTGGAACTTTTGTCACAGGCACAGGTTTTACTGTGAGTCTGTAGAAAGAGGTGGTGTTATGTGACCTATGGAGACTGTGTCTTGCTGCCACAGTCTGCAAACAGCATGTTCAGGTCCTCATACAATACTTGCTGGCTCACACCTGACAAAATGAGGTAATAAGAACCATTTCCACGCACTCTAGATATTACAGGGTCGATGGCAAGTGTTTGCTAAGTTAATTAGAGTAGCAGCCATACTCATTGCCTTTCACAGAGAGCTTTAAAAGGTCCCAGCGGGGTAGTTTATAAACTTTTTAGATTTCACTCTTTGCTTGGTATGTTTGGAATCTGGGGTGTGCAGTCTGTATGGCATTCTGCACTAAATGCACCTTCTAAAAGCATACATTAAGAAACCTAAGGAGGGCTTCTCATTTTAGAAGTTGGATGAAATTTCTAAATTGGTGGAACAGCTGTGGAAGCATTGACATTGTCCCTATAATCCTATATGCTGGCATTACCATCGTCAGCTCTCGCATCTTGATTGTGCTAGACTGAGTTTCAGGTTCAAGTGCCTATCAGCCCAAGCCCACAGGGAAGACACATCTGTGACATTTTTATATTCTGTTAAAAAACACCAGTTCTGTTTGTAGTTGCAGGTGAACAGGTTACCTGCTGTTCTCTGGAATTGAGGTGTGATAGAGAGTTGGCTTTTTAATGCTTTTACTTTGGTAAAAGTAAACTGTCATCATGCTCTCACCACTAGTAGCCAGCTGTTTCAGATCAATAAAATGTGTCACTTGAGCTCACCTAAATTGCATGATTGAAATGAGAAGTTTATTACTGTCAAGTCATAGCTTTGTTGTAGAACAGTTGCTGACAGATCAGCAGAAAAGCAAGAGCACAGGTCAGGTTGGTGCACTGTGCTTTGGTAGATATTTTTACTCCCAATATCTAGGCAATATTTTATACTTTGTCATTCATATCAGTTAAACTAGCAGTGTCATTGGTTATGTATACTTAAGAATTTTGATGCCTGCTTATTGAGAAAATGGAACAGAATTGCATTTAGATGAGTTTCCAGTGATACACTGGCCACATGTATATATGTGAGTGGGTGAATTCCCTGACTTGTAGTGTCCAGTGAGGTTTTGCAACTGTCACAAAGAGTTATATGCATACACATGAGGAATTCCTTAGTTAAGAAGCCAAGTAGAAGGCCTTTTGGTACAAAGGTGGAGGTATTTGGTTTGCTTGGTTTAAAGGTATGGACACAAACGGTAGGAAGAGAAAACTGGCATATCCTGCAAGCCATGGTGTTGTCAGGTCAGTATCCAACAAACAGGGAAGTGGAAAGATGCACTGTGGAGCTTCATGGTGGGTCAGAAAGCACATGCTCTGCTTCTGCCCTTGCAGAATGGGTCTTGGCAAAACAATGCCAAGAGTTGCAAGCAGCTTACTGTAGCAGTGCTGACTTGTATGTTGTTGGTGAGCTGTAAAGCAGAAGCTTTTGACTAAAATATTATCTTGTCTTGGATTCTCCCTTGCAGTTTAGCATTGTGTATGGAAGATGCCTCCCCCTGTGAGTTGTGGACTTTCATCTTAATGTCAGTACTCGTTAAAGTGTAGGAGCAGAAGAAATTCAAAAGACTGGAATTAAACCACAGTAAATGGAAGAATTTAGTGCACCATTCCAGGGGGTTTGCTTGCTTTTATTTGATGCACACAGCTTAGGCATGGTAGGGATGTGTACTTTATAGCAATGCCTCATGGACTTGTGCTAAAATAACCTAAACCCTCTCACCTCCTGCCAGGTGGGGCTGTACATATGGAGTAACTCAATCTAATTGTTGCAGGCACTAAACAGATGGGGTTTTATTGTCTTGAGTGCTGGGAGTGTGTAAGAGAGCAATGCCAGCAGGATCTTTGCCCCATACAGCAGCTTGCTGAGGCACAGCTTGCTGCAGGAAGGCTGGCTTGTGGCTGGCAGTTTTGCACAGGTCTCCAGCAACGATGATTGCGCTGGCATGAACGGGGCACGAGGGTAGGTGGTTTATGTTCATTTTGGTATCTGTTTTATGTGTCATTTATTTGCTGCCTGTGCTTGAGCGGTTTCCAAAATATCACATAGTAAAACATTCTGAGCTTTTTTTCACCTTGTTGTTTTAAAACACTTTCTGAAGGTGATTGTTCTTATTCCCATTCTATAAAGGGAGAAGCTAAGGCACGTGAGAGACAGGGAGTTGCTGTAGCAAGTGGAAGAGAAGCTGGTCACTTAAGCTGGTTCCTGTTCCTGAACAATAACCACCACTGTATCTCAAGTCTCCCTTTAGTAGTAAAGCAGCTTTATAAAGCAGGGTGTGATAAAAAAACAACTATGCCCTTTCCTGCCTGTTCCCAGCCTTTGTTATGGTACTACAAGCTTAGTGCACACTGGAGCATTTCTCCATCTCAGTGGGAGAGTGGACTGTCCACCTTTGCCATGTATCCAGCTTAACTGGATGAAGACAGAGCTGTGCTTACTGCTGCCCAGAGCACTTCCAAGAGCATTCCATTGAGAGAGATGAATGTGTGTAGTGAGTCACCCTTGATTTCCTGTGAAGGGTTAAATACCAGCCAAGTGCTGCTGCTTCCCTGGTCGACTGTAGCAGGATGTAGGAGGAAGTGAGCTTGTGGTGCTGCTTTTATTGTACAAGGAATGTGTGGGTATCTACAAGAGTGTTTTATGCCAGGCACTGCATACTGGACCTGTAAAGTAGGTGCAAAGACCAGGTTCATGCAGTGAATGATGGCTCAGCATTCCTAGCTCTATAATAAGCTTTGCAACCTTTCCTTTTTCCCTTAGCCTACTTTCAGCACCTTCAGAGTGCTTAATTTGACTGCTCAGGACAAGAGGACAGTGTTGTCTTATGGGACTCTGTCAAGCAGGAGAGGATATTAGACAGCTCATCTGCAATAACTTGATGGGGAGAGTTTGAAGGTCAAAGAAAGCGTGCTGAAGAAGTGCTGCCCACCTGAGCATAGTGATTTTGCTTTCCCTGCACTTTGGACCCAGACCAGCTTGGGGTTAAGTTGAGCAGGGTGGTGTTCCTTGCATTGGTGGGTAAACATGGGATGGAAGATGCTAGGAATTAAGGGACTGGTAGCATAGTATGGCTGATGTGTTTTGCTACTTACGTTTGATGTTACAGCTAGTGGCAAATTAAATTGAGGAATCAATTAAATCTTTTCTTTCTGTGCATGCCATATTGGTTTTCACAGGAGCCCTTTCCTGTCAGCGTACTCTGCATCTTCAGAAGTTGTTTTACCCCGAGCTTCTCTGAGGGGCAGCACTGATTATTTCTATTCATCAAGGAGTAACTCTAGGCAGTTTTTAAAGGCTTCATAGAAACAGTTTTTTAAATGTTCCTTGCTGACTGGAGAGCTACTGCAGCCACTGCAGAAGCAATCCCTGTTACTGTGAAGATGGTGATGCAATTCACCTTCTCTCACCATAGCTCAAGGTGACAGCAGCACTAGGATGTTCCCATTTGGGGGAAAAAACCCCCACCTCCTACTAGGGCACACGTGGAGATTCCCTTAATTCTCACCTTCCAGCCCATATATTTTTGAGGGAGAAAGGACTAGTAACGGTCACTTCTGGACTGGCTGATTGTTGCAGCCTCAAAAACAGTCAAAGTATAAACTTTCCATCAGTCAGGGGATACCTGGAGATCAGTTGCTTTTGCTCTGATCATCTCTGTTCTGCAGGCTTTTCACCTCTGCTTTTCTTAATCCTATCTGCTCTTATGACTCCTTTTTCCAGTCTATTTCCTTCAGTATTCTTTTTCTGGGTGTTTGTTTTTTTTTTGTTAGTTGGTTGCTCTGTTTGGTTTTTTTGTGGTTGGTTTTGTTTTGTTTTTGGTTTTTTTTTCCTGTCCTTGATTTATCTCTAACTGAAGTCTTTCATAACACTCAGTAAATAACGGCACTGCTGTATTTTCTGTTCTCACCACAGTTTTCTGAGCTTTCCCTGTTCACTTGCATTTGAGATGATTAGCTCTCTGAGACACAGGCTTTCCACCACTCTATACCATACCTGTTGCAGTGGGACCTGCTTTTACTGTCTAGTAACATGATAAATACAGCTAGTGCAAATAAATTATTAATTGGCACTTAAGTTCCTGAATCAGGGTGGGAGGCTTTATATTTTTCCTTCAATCATTCCCTTCTTCTCAAAGATGTAAATACATGCAATAAATATGCAATAAATGCATAAATACATAAATGCAAGTGCTGAGGTTGTTCATATTGAGGAAAGTACAGGTTCATTTATCTGTCTGCATGGCTTCTGGCATCATGGTGTCTAGCTCTCTGAAGTGCTGCATGAAGATGTGATGGGAGATGTGGGTTTTTCTGGGAGCACTGGCATGGCTAGTGTGTAAATGAATGACTTGGGAGGTCAAGGAAAGGAACAAAGAATGTGGAGATGGTGTTCTGCCTTAGAGCACTAAGAATTAACCTCAAGACAAGACACTGGGAGCCAGTTTTTAAATTCCTGAACCATTGATTTGCCTTCTGCCTGTTCAGCATCCTCCCCCTGTCCAGTGACAGTCTCCCTTCTTGCCAGTTGACTGCTGAACTGTGGATTTCTCAGAGGAGGCACTGTTGCTAAAGTGACCTGTCTCCAGATGTGTCTCAGTCCCTGGAGAATTGTGTCCCAAAGGTGCTCTGAAATGTGTATGACCAAAATACTACAGAGCCCCACTGAGGGACTTTGTAGTGTGGAAGTCTGTAAGCACACACAGTAACAAAGATTGGTTGGGGAACTGCAGAGTTTTGTCTTTCAGTCGACACTTCACCATTTCCTTGCTTTACAAATGCATTGAAGATGCTAGTGCTTCTTGAATACCAAATACAAGGTTGGTTGGGTATTTTTTTGTGGTTGGGTTTTTTTGACTGATCATTATTAAGATCTCAGTAGAGCACGGCTTATCACAAATCTTTTCCAAGCACTTTAACCACTCCCTTCCCCAAAGGGGAGGCTGACATCACAATAACCAGGGCAGTCACAGTGTAAAAATAAAATATTGCCAAGGTTTAGCTGTTACATGCTAGTGCGTGAACTAATGATGGCAAAGTGCTTGTTCTAAATTCCGTGAGGGGGAGACTGTGCTTAAAAGCTCCTGTCCCCTTTTGTCTCCTGGAACAAATGCTGGTGGAATGGCAGCTTTGCAAAGTGAAATTCCAGCTGTTACTCAGTAGCCCAGGAGGCCAGTTGCCTAAAAGTATACTCCAGAGAGAAGATGGATTTTGAGAGATGGAAGAATAGTGGAAGCATATCAGAGTGTCTTACAGAGAAAGTTGCTGCTATTGCACAGCAGCTTGAGCTGGGTAGGGATGGATTTTCTTGTAGCAGATGTGTGAGGAGGAGCTGTGCCACGTGCAGAGCCTGGCCTTGAGTAGCATATGCTGGGCAGTAAGAACCTGACTACACAGAGGCAGGATTGAATCCAAGCTCTTCATACTCCTCTTTCCCAGGCTGCCTGCAAGTTGAGGAAAACAGCTCTGCAGAAAATCAGGTTGAGAAATAATTCTTTGTAGTGAAAGAATTCTCTTAAATTAAATGGCTGAACTTCCTCTAGTCGCTGAGGAGTTATGTATTTGACTTTAGGGAAATGACGAAGGAGACTTGAATTCTTTCTCTTCCCTTAATGTCTGTTGATTCTTACTGCAGTGCCAGCTGGTTGCTGATTTTCCTTTCCCTGGGTGAATCCCAGCTGCAATTGCAGGTGCCGCTCCACTAACTCAGATCTGAGCAGGGACTTGTGAGCAGGAGGCCCATGTTGAAGAGCTTCACAGCAGTGGATACAAATGAATGCTAAATCTGTTCCCTGGTAAATGTTGAGCCCTGTGAATGCAGTGAACCCCTCTGAGCTGCCAAACCTTCTGTCAAGCCAGAAGTTAAGCTATTACAAGTCTGTGTTCCCTTTATCTTTCAATAGCTTGTAGTGTGTCCTGTAGCCAGGACATGAAACATGCAACTTAAAAGCCACAGTGGTTGAGAGGCTGGGTAATGGAAGGTGTGATTGTGACTCACAGTAGCTGCTACTCTAGTCAGGTTGAAATGGGAAGAGTTTGGGCACATCTATCTGCTTGCTTGCCCTCCTCCCGAGGGGTGCAGGCAGCCTGGAAGGGGCTGGGCTGAATTCCCTTTACTGATGTAACTGCCAATGCTGGTGAGACTGCAGAACCCTCCTTGTACCAAGTATGCACTGCTTCTGTAGAAGCAGCCACTGGAGTGACTGCCCCTGTGCATGGACTCCATGTGATGTGTTGATGAGGTGTGTAGCTGGAAATGTTGCAGGAAACCTGCAGATTGTTTGGGTTTGTTGGTGTTTTTTAGTCATCTCTTATTCCCCTCATCCGTGTCCCCCACACTGTTTATCTGTGTGTTTAAAGAGGTAAGGATGCTTCGAGGAGGCTTTTCTTCCCACAAGCTCTGATTTGCACTACTGAATATCACTTATTCCTGGACTCAGGCACAAGCTCTTAGCTGTTATGAGGTCTGGAGAAAGTACTGCAGGGGGAGCTGTGGGGAGGAGGAAACCCGTTGGAGAGCTGCAGAAAGAGCTGGAGTGAAATTTTGAGCTGATAAATATGAGAGTGAAAGCCCTGACTGCTGCTGTGCTGAAATTTGGCCAAGCAAGTGTTCTCCAGGCACTGTCAGTGCACATCTGTGCTGAGCACTGACGAGCTGTTCCCATCATGAGCATTTACCTTGGCAGTGGGTCTCATGAGTAATGTCCCAACTAGACCAGTTGCAAGCCCTATTCCTAGGGAGACTTTACTGTCTTGATATTTGTCTTCTCAGCTGCACCTGACAAGCAGAAGAGAGGCTGAGGAAATACTCCTGCTGCAGTTCAATTTTATTTTTTCCCCCCAATTATTCTACTTTCAGTTTTAGGTTTCTCATACCTGCCTCTAGATTCACCTAGAAGGGAAGGGGGAGTATGTTGGTGTAAACCGTAGGAGAAACGAGACAATAAAGTAGGAGTGATTAGTGTTTCTGGCATGTTTGGGACACTGCCATAACTTACCTCTAATGATCTGAATTGGGGCTGAGGACTGAAGTAATTATGAGAAGAAGTGAAAGTCATGGCGACAGTGATGGATGACTACAAGTAGAAGCCAACTACAACATTTTAAACATAGTGGAGATCCAAAGCAATAAGCCATCAGCTTCAACACATTAGGTAACAAGGTTGGGTAGAGCAAAATGTCAGGTGATAACAATTTTGGAAGGGATGAGAAGGTGCAGTTCCTGGGCAGGATGGGGCAGTGATGGCCAGGTTCAAGGTGCCTCCCCTGGAACACTGATTTGCAGTCTGTTCCCAGCAAGGCAGTGTGCACAGCCCTGTATCTGCTGGGACAGATGCACTGACACATCGGGCAGTGCCTGTGCTTGCAATTCCAGTGAACTTGAGACTGCATCTGCATTGGCCCCTCAGCAGGGAGGGTGCCTGGGGCAGAGCAAGCCCTACAGTGTGGTCAGGGAGGAACTACTTCTTGCAGGACTGTGGATCCATGTGCACTGACTCTGGCTGACAAGGAATTCCTGCTGCATCCCTAAGCTGTTCTGAGACCTCTCAAATTTTTCCCTCCTTTGTTTCAGAGCCATCATCAATCACTTCAACCCGAAGATAGAGTCTTATGCTGCGGTCAATCACATATCACAGCTCTCCGAGGATCAGGTAAGCCAGGCATGCTTTGACTTTTTGCCATATTGACCTCTGGAATATAGGTGGTTAGGAGTACCGTGTGCTCACTGGGACTGATGATGTTGCAGCAACATGAGGAGTGAAGACAGGACTCTGGTGTTCCTTGTTCAGGTGTGGATGAGAGGAAGAGAAATAAGCCTTGCTTTAGCCAAGTTTACAATCATATGCAGACAACTTGGTCCAGAAAATGCAGAAGTCTGGGTACAATGATGAAAATTGTCAGCAAGTGTGGCTGGAGACTTTGAGGATGCTGGCATTTAAAAAAGGGCAGGAAGTTTTTGGCAGCAGGTTTAATTATTGGAGAACTGTTGGGCTCAGCTTGATATTCTGTGAGATCAGGGAATTAGAACTCAGGCAACAGTTGGTAGAAATTTTCTAGGATAATTTAATTAAATTGGTTTAGATTTTGAAAAGAGAAGGGTTTTATTAAAGAAGGTGATAGGGGTTAGACTTTCCTTCCTTAATTTGACTTTGTTTGCTCTCTTCATGTCTTGCTTGTAGTACATAAATGTGTAAATGTGGCTTTTTGAGAACAGGGTACTGTGCATGGTCTCAGGAAGGGAAGACATAATCTATTTCCCAAATAAAATATTTGGGTTGTATGTTAATCGCTCTTGGAGAGGTAACTTACACTGCAGGAGCCTGTGGTGGACAGAATACAGAGCTTCCCTGTGAGCTGGGGGGATCATCCCACCAGTACCTCTGGGCCTTCTGGAGAAGAAATTCTGTACACAGTCAAGGCCAGACCTCATTTGAGTTGTCTTAGATTGCTCTTTCCAGCAGATGGGATCCTGTGCTTGTGTCTGCTAAAAAGTCTTGACAGCATCTTGCTCTGCGATTCATTTCTCTCTCTGGATTATATTTTTGCTCATTACTTGATACCCTTCCATGCTTCCTACTAAGCTTTTCATTTATTGTAATCCTTTAATATGCAACACCCTGAAGTCTCAAGGGGAATGCTGTATTAGTGCAGTGGAAAAAATATGTGGACCCCACTGCTTTTTGTGCTTTTCTTGATATAGCTGGCTAAAAGAACACTGGTTTTAGTGTACCCAGTTTTTCTGTATTGTTCAGCCTCTGAGAATCACTATACTCACAGCTATGCTTTGTGATGGTTCATGTTATCAGTCCTCATTCATTGATGAGACACTGATTGCAGCCACCCAGACCCCTAAAAAAGAAAAGCCTGTAATAGCCCAATTTAAAACTGGGGGCTTGGATGAAGAGGAATTTTGCATAGTGTTTAGTTTAGTCTGAGAAAGAAAATGAGCTTTTCATTGTCAGCTCTGTGTAGTATTCATCCCCCAGCAGTTCAGGCAGGTCAGATTAAATCCTTTCTTCTTTCTGTGTTATTCTTTAAATAAAATCTATAGCAGCAGGCAGATAATGAAATCAGTGCTGATGCATGGAGCATTTTGAGGAAGATAACTAGGAAGCTGAAAGACGGATTTATCTTTTTTCTTTTCTCCTTTCATGCTTTCTCTCAATGTAGCGAGAACATTAAACCAAGCAAGGCAATAATAGGCCCTGGTGAACTGCAGAGAAATAACAGAGATGTCACTGTGGTGAGGGACTCTGTGGTCTCGATGAGCGTGTTGAGTCAGTGCTCTGCAATTTACTTCACAAAGAGGAGAGGGATGGAGACTTCTTGCTTTCACTTTGAATTAGCCAGTGAGCTCAGGTCTGTGTTGGACAGTGGTTTCCCCTCTCTCACAGCTGTCTCACGTTTTAACTACATGAGAGATAATGGAAGGTGGCAGAGATCAGGCCAGGATCTGGCTTTTGTGGGTTAACAGAATGTGTTGTTTTCATTCTGTATTAGCTGTTCAGCATGGGGTAGAAGGGTCAAGATTGCCTTTTGGCTGCTGTAGTGTCTCTTGTTTCTTCCTTCCAGCTGTACCTTTCGTTTTTACCTGTATGTTCACTTAATTGCCCTTTTCTCTACTCTCCATAAATACTTTCTGCACAAAATCCACTCTCTTTTATAGCCCTGTGGTTTTGAAACACACCATATTGAAATATTTAATGCTGACATTTAACTTGTGTGGCTGTGCACAGATAATACGTTTGGGACTGGTCATTCTCTTAGTTATTTCAGTAGTTTCAGGAGACTGATATTTCTTTACTGGGAGCATTTGTTTTAACAATTTTGAGGATCAAAGTTTTCTTTTAATGAAGATTTCCTTCCCAGATACTAGCCTTGTCCAGGTTCTCATATGGCTGCTTATACTCCTTTGTGGTATTGGAGAATCTCCTTGTAATCAGACAGACCTGGCTTTGACATAGCCCTGTATGAAGGAGATTTTCCAGCTGCTTCAAGTTGATTCCAATTCACTTGAACCTAATCAGTTTGCAGACTCTTTCTTGAGCCTTTGTCAAGCTTACTATGCTGCTCCGTGAATATTCTGGCACCCTGCTCATTTGTTAGATTATTTTTTGCTATTATTATTTTTATTTTGTATTTTTAATATCCTTAAAAGTACCTAAGTAATTAGCTGAAAGAGATTTTGCTCTTTTTCTAATCCTATTGAAAACTTTATTACCTTGTTAATCACTAATATCTGTTTTTCACTATTCTAGGTCTGTCATTTCAGTGCTTTCTCCTTTTTTATTTATAAGCATTAATGTTAACATTATTACATGCTGAGGGGATTTGTAGAAAATTATGTATATGGGATTGTTTTAAGGATAAACTGTTAATACCACTGTACATCTTCAGCCCTAAAGATCTCCAGGAACCACAGTTTGAATATCAGATCTGTGCTTATAGGCTGGTATATTTTCAAGACTTCATGGTACTTCTTTGACTGTTGTGGGGTTGTTCCAGTGTTCAGATCAGAAATACTAGGAAAATACCTTCTTCTTTCCATATTCTCTCGAGCAAAGAGTGGGAGATTCTTGGGGGCAAACGAATGCCAGGGATTTGATGATGAGCCACCTCAGTCTATCAACACCCTGTGATCCTTGCCAGTGCCACTCTGTAGAGTCTGCTTGTCAAAGCAAACTCTCAGTCCTTGTTTGTTGCTAGCTATTTTGACCCTGCTATAGTTCTTCCATGGAACAGGAAATGTCTTAGTCAGTTATTGGCATCTTCCCTCATTTGCTTGTTTGTTAAATATGACTTCAGTGTTAGTTTGTGTTTTTGTGGTGTTCTCCCTCTCTAAACTCTTGGCTCCTGCCTGCATGTCCTTTAAGGAACTGAAAGATGCTGCAGTCAAAAAGATAGGATTGGCCATTAACTGCCAATGCAGTTTTAGCTCTTCCATGCGAGTGATTATTCCCATGTCTTCAAAGATGTTTCAGTCCTTTCGGAAGTCAAAGGGCAGAATAGCTTTCTGTGAAATGAATTCATAAGCTTATCTGTACTCTCCAGATGACTGGACTGCCTTGTGCTTAAGATATTGGCAGCAGACTTTCTCTGTGCCATATCTGATATGAGAAGCTCCCAGAGTGTTTTCTGGCAGAAACAGTTGCCAAGAAACAGGGTCAAGGTAGTGGGAAAACAACAGCACAACAGTTACTCTAGAAGGTCAAGTGCAAACAGAAAGACTGGAAACATAGAGCATGAATGATCTGGACTGGGTCTCACATGTGCCTTTTCTGGATGTGAAGGAGCAGCTGTTTGTAAGAAGGTAGCTTTCTGCCTGATAGTGATATAGCATAATTATTCTGGAGAGGCTAAAGAGGGAAACTCAGTACTTTTGGTGACATCTCCTCTGAGCAGGAATGTCTTGTGATACCTTGCATGTCAAGCAAGTCATGTGCCAGTTGGCAAAACTGCTCATTAGGATAATTTTCTCTTTGGCACTTTTTCTTGCTTTGATTTCTGCTCTAAGGGTCTTAAAATGTGCTTTTTCTAACAGAAGCCCTTCATCCCAGCCACAGAAGGGATACTAGGTACCTCTATTTGGAGGTGGCATAATGTTCAGTGTGAAAGACTGTTGTGAACACGTGTGTATCAGTCTGGTAACTGCAGATGAAAAGTGCTGGGAGCCAGAACAGATTGTGATGGAAAAACAGGGCAACTGTATTGCCTTTGAAATTGTGACAAATGAGTGTAATACTTGGGTTGTTCCATATTGTGATACCTTTGTAACTCAGGTAGCTGCAATCCCGTTTGGTCAGGCAATCTCACAAATCCATTTCCCTTTCCTTGAGATAGTACCTCAAACGTTGAATGCTCCTCCCTGCCCCCTAGATTGACATGGCCTTATGTTACCTGGTGGAGCTTTGAGGGACTAACCCAGAGTGCAGCTCAAGGAGGCTCCACCAGAGACTTGCACAGAAAGTCACAGAAGGATGCAGTTGGTTTTAGGTGCCTTGAAATACTCAAATTCTGAGCCATTGGTGTGTCAGTTTATCCAACTTTTTCTCATTTCCATAACTAGCAGCAAAACCCCTGGCAGATACCAAATGCTTTGTTGTTTCTTAGCACTAAGAGTTAAAGGCCTGTTGGCATGTGTTCATATTTAAAATGCTGAGTACCATCAGAGCTACTTCTACAATAAATCCCCCTAATCTCTTACATGAATATAACGTGTTGTGGGAGCTCCATAAAGACTTTCAAATATTTTTGGCATAATGCTACTTCACTTCTGAAAAGCAGTGAGCTTCGGGGTAGAAAGTATCAAGCTTGCTAGTGCCAAGTTGCACCCAGTAGTAGGGATGTGAAACTCCAGCTAATGGGTCACCAAGGCAAAGCCCTAATTTAAAGTCATCATAGCTTTGCAAACAAGGCTGGGATCTATGGTTTCATGGTCTCATTACAGACACCTACTCATGATTAATGGCTTGAAACAGATTTTATTGTTCAAATAGAAGGAGCTCAGCAGCACCAGATGAAATTGGAATCCCAGGTTTAAGAGGATCTATACCAAAAGTATTCTGGAGTTGGCAAATTGCTGGTTTGCCTAGCTGATGAGGGGGGACCACACGTTCCTCTGGTTTAGATATCTTTATTTATTTGATTTACCAGAGAAATATTCTGGAAATTTACAAATGCCTCAGACTGCTTTATGCAGTGTGCCAGACTGAATGGATCTGAAGAGGCTTCAAGGACTGATCAGCTTTCCTGCAAGGTGATTTTAAGCTGGAGGTCAGCTTTGGAGCAGTGACTTTGTGCTGTTTAGTGCCCTTTATCAAGATGCAGAATACAATAAACTGTGTCATCGGAGGAGGGGGACAATGTATGGTAGGCCTTTACAGGGACAAAAGAAGGACTTTGTTTTTTAAAGACACCTACTGCTAGAGAGATGGAACCCTTTTCCTAATTCGGTCCCAGAAACCCCAGTAAGCAATGGGAGAAACCCTTCAATTCCCTTCTTTCAGGCTTGACATAAAGGTGCCCTGGCCCCCTGCCTGTCGCTGCTAGTGGCATTTAGCTGCTCTATGCCTCTTGGATGCAGCATGATCTTAGATGACCTTGACTTCTCCCCTGGAGCAGAGGAGTCTTTCCACCCTTTGCTCATTGCAAATGCTAAGACATGTCTTGTTTCCTACCACTTCTGTGAGCTGTGCTCTTGGGTAGATTAGGGATTGCCTCAAAGTACAAGCTGGTAACAAAGGACGTCCATTACACGTCAAAGCAAGGCTCGAATTCTGTTCTCAGGGCTGTTTTCATATCCTTGTCTGGCTGTTGCTGGTACCACAGGGACTGATAAGGACCTGAGAACTGCTCTAGGGTAGGTGACCACTGAGTGCTGGGAACTTGTTAAGAGCTGTCTTCCAGTGCTGCTGCTGGCTGCATCAGGGTAAAGTCTTCTGGAAATAGGTAGGTTTCTGTGCTGTGGCTACAGAGACAACAGAATTAGGCACACAGATTTAGCTTTGTAATAAGTTTCTAGCCCATTCTGTTGAGGCAGGCTGATGTAGCTCTTGTTCCAATGCTTGTCTTATACCCCTGCTGAATTTGTTTTACAAAACACTTCCCAGGTGCCTGGTAGACTTGTTTTCTATGGGACACTTAGGTAATCTTGGAAAAGGGGCTGTGGGTGGCTAGAGGAAGGGACTGCAGGTTGGGATTTGAACTCCTTCCTATCTTTCACTATGCTGCCTTGAGCAAACCTTGAGCTCTGTGTTCTCCTGCGTGAGAGGGGAGCTGGTGTGGAGCCCTTGTGGAACCAGGGAGTGTTTGAAGGGCTGTGTGATCTGCTGGGGAAGGCTGCTGTGGAAATGGAAAGCAATGTTATGGATTGCCGTGGCTGCTAAGCACTTGTATAGGGCAGGGAAAGCTCCACAGAACAATCAAAACAGTCTGCTTTTATAAAGATTAAATTACAACTTTGCACAGCTACGATTAAAGGAGGAGCTGTCAGCAACTGGCTTGTGCGAATGCACAATTTAATTTGCATTTTGTAAAACTTCAGATTGAGAAGGTTCTTTAATCCCTTGTGAAATGGGAACAATAGATGCTGGCTGTTGCCAGGTGCATAATGCATATAGATACCAAGCAAACTTCTTTCATCACCCTCTGTAAAGCTGGATTTGTAGCACTGTACTTTGTTGCTCTAGTCCTGAGCTCCACCCTAAGCTTCCTTACAGTCTGTCAGCTGTTTGCTTGGGAGCCCTAAAAGCAGACAGGTTGTAGCTTGCTGTGGCAGTTACAGATGGCAAGGTAGCTGTGAGTACCTGTTCTGGAGTCAGATTCTTCTCTCTGCAAAGTCACAGGCTTTGCAGTGACTGCCAGCCATGCTCATTCTGGGGCTTCTTTAGGGTAACACTGCTGCCTTCAGAGACTGCCAGTCATCTGTCTCTCTGGTAGTATCCTTCTGTAACAAATGATGTTTTTCTGCCTTCCTCCTCTGCATCCTCTAGCTGGAGCTGCAGCTGTTTCCCAAAAGTGACAAATTGGGTCATCGCTGTGATTTCAAAGTAGGAAGCAAATTGAGCTTTGCAGTCTCCACTCCTTCCAGAGCAGGAGAGTAAAATGCTGCTGATCCAAAAGGTGCCACACCTGATCAGAGCGCTGCTCAGCTGAAAGATTTTGGGGTTTGGCTCTCTTATCACTTGGCATTTGGATGTTAAGACAGTAAGTTCAGATTTCTTGTCTGCAGTAGGGTGCTCAAAGGCAAATCTTTTAATAGAGGAGAGGGTGGCATCTCTGATGTGTGTCACTCTTCCTATCTTCATTGGAGATCTGAGGCAGGCAGTGGGATTGCTTAGGGAGCTAAGATGGGTCTTTCAAAGATAGCAAGAGAAAGGGGAATGAATGTCTATGGAGAAGGATCTGGGGAAGATGGTTCTGCATCAGCCAAGTGCCAGGGGCTATAAATCAGTTTCACTGCCTTAGAGGGTTCCTGGGTTCCCTCATAGCTCAGCTAAGGCAGAAATAAGCTTCTGGGGAGCAAAGTATTGCTGGCAGCACATGCTGTTTTAGCAGCAGCATCTGCCTTGTAGCTGTCTTTAGTGTACACCTGTGGAAGGATATTAATTCATAGCCCTGTGTTTGCTTTCACCTGAGCATCTGTTTGTAGGAGTTCCTTTCATTTTTGCCCAAACTGTGGATTTATGTTCTCCACCAAAAACTGCTTGGCAGCAAGAATTGCTAACAGGGAGAAGGATATTCCAGCCTGCCAGACAAGAAGCTGATTAATTGGCCTGGACTGTTGTCTGAAAGTGCCTGGGATTACTGAAATAAGCTGATGTGACCCAGAAACCATCACTTGCATCAGTGTTAACTGGTGTGTCACAGTTGCATGAATGTTAGTTTAAACTGGGAACATTTCCTCTTCCTTGAAAACACAGGTTGGTTAGGACGACCTCTGGCAGTAATAGAATAAGTGTGGAAAATCTCCTGATACATCCTTAACATTTAGAGAATGGGGTAGTTTCTTGCATCCTGACATCTAGTAACATTGCTTCCACTAAGCCCCTGCCGTATGCCTTAGCATCCTAGTTGGAAGCTTTGCCACTAAGTCTGTGTGCAGAACCCCACTAATAAAATATTGTACTTAAATCTTATTTATACACAAACCCATCTTGTTTTCACAAGTGTACTTTCCTCAGCAGTTGTAATTCAGCAGATTGCATTTGGTTTTGAGTTGGATGTAAAAACACAGACGGAATGCTGTTGGAATCTGACTCTTGGACTTCTGACTCCTCAGAAAATGCTGAGTTAGGGCCCTATGTAGAAGCTGTAGAGGTGGAGAAGTTCTTGTGAGTGCTTGTCCTCCCACTTGCGATGGCGTGAGCGAGCTCCAATCCCACTAAACTACATCTCTGAGACAGTGACAGCTGCTTGCAGTGAAATGTGATGACAGAGGAGGACACTGTGTCTTTCTAGCAATGAGATTTAGTGGCTGGGAGCTGGTCAGCAAGCTGGTGTGACGTGGCCAGCTAACTGTTCTTGTGGTGCTTTGACTTTGAGAAAGTCTGCATAGTCTTTGGTAGACCAAAGTGGGGTGCCCTGGAGCCTCATGAGCATCTTTAAACCAGTGCAAGGCCAGAAATACAAGTATCATGGTGATACAGTGAGAATTTGTTTCTCTGAGCACCACTGTCATTTCCCCTCAGGCTACATTTCTTCAGAAACATCTGTGAATCAAACAATTGATCTTCTTGTAAGTGAGACACCAGTCTTTTCACTTACACATTGCATTGTCCTGTGCAGCCTTCTCCTGTTTCTGTGAAAATTATGTTCCAAACCCAGCAGGAATCCATCCATAAGGGAATATGGAAGTCACGTAGAGTTTACCTGAGATTTCTCTCGTTCTGCCAGCAGTTCTCATGCCAAGTGTTTAAAGGGTGCTCAGTTGGCTATTGACTGAGTCTCCCTTTCCAGTTCTCTTCTGCACTAGAAATATGTGTACCCCTCTCCAAACCTAGATGCCAGCTTTTGCTTAGCTGTGTCATATTGGTGGTTTGCTGGAGTCGGGCATCTGACCAACTTGCATGAAATGCGAACTGTTACTGTCACCCTGAGGCTTATCAGTGATTTAATGTAACAGGATGTAAGACAGAACATGGATGTAGGTGGAGCTTCATGTGACAGTATCTGCAGGGTTTTATTTTGTATCTTTAATTTCTTAAATAAGGTAGCTGTGAGCTACAGTGTAGGCACCTAAGGCTGCATTTTGTTTGCAAGAAGTACTCTCTGTTAAACATCTTGAAGCCCTAGGACAGGAGCAATCTTCCAGCTGTTGGAAACAGAAGTGTGGATTTTTGAGGAGGCCAAGGTCATCATGGTGGAACTTTGTCTGTTTTGCTTTTTGCATCCAGGCAGTTTTGCTGGGAATTTTCTAACCTGTTGTTAATGCTCCTGAAAAAAACTGGATGGGACCATCTCACTACAGACTCTTAGTTCTCATCTCAGCTATAAAGTGCTTTTCTATTTTAAGTGATGGACCTATTTAATTACCGTACCACCTACAAGTTGCTTTATAGGCATAGAAAGGAAACTTAGGTCTGTTGCTGGGCTAAACTCCCCTTCTCAGAAGAACAAAAAAAGATGCCTTTCCTTTTATGCCTCATTCCAGCCTTATTCACAGACACCTGAGCATGACATGCTTTTTTTCAGGAGATAATATTAACATGATTTGAATTTAATTTCTCCAGCTGATGACAGTTTCACACATCATCCAGTTCTTGCTGAGCTTTCCACCCTCAGTAGTGCCCAGAGGGATGGTATTTGGGACAGCCTGAGTCCTAAAGTGCATCTGTCATTATTTACTGTGTTAATGTTTCGGACTAGGATGCCAGGGCTGGGCAGTTAATGTCACAGAAAACATCTCAGCGTAAGGAAGTTGGACTCTGTACTGGGACCACTGGCCACTTCTGTCCCAAGCACTCATCAGGAAATTGGATGTTTATTTGAACCAGAAACTTGTGGTCTTGTCTCAGATGCATTGTTAGCTTGAGACATAGCCTGGTCCCTCATCCTCACACAGAAACATTTCAGCTGAGTCAAACATAGTTTGAAGATGGAGGCAACTGTTCTGTTGGGAAATGTGCACTGAAGCTGCCATCCTTTTTGTACGGGTGATCATAATGCAGTGTGACCTCAGCTTACTTATTTTAGGGAGAGCTGTTCCTGTGAATAGTTTAGAAAAGGTCAGGTTAAGATGTTTAAAGAAAAATGGTCAGTTGGTTTGATCCTCATGCAAAAATTTCAGAAGTCAAATGTGGAGAGGGGGAGGATTTTATTTTTATAGCATTCCCTTTTGAAAGAAGTCACCTACCTTTATTCTCACAAAAAAAAAGACCTTATTTTCCAGCTCTCAACAAGGTTGTGGTTTAAAAGGTGAATCCAGACTCTGGAGGGTTAATTTTGTCTCCAGTAATCTTACATAGTTGTACCCAAATGCTCACCGACTCTGCAGATTCTTCTCTTTATACTAAGTCAAGAACAGATGCTGCAGAAATATCTACAAAATATTTAAGATCACACCTCTCCTCACTCCCACTTGGCTCTTAGAAAAGGCGGTCAGATCATTCTGATGCTAAATGCCTCTTCCTGTAAGAGTTTTTAATGCCTGCTAGAGTAATGGTGAGTGGCATTTCAGATTGCAGGCTTCTCTTACTCTGCATAGATCCTGCTCTGTTCCTTTCTCTCTGGGTATTAAATTGTTGTTCTGGCACAGTACTTGACTTGAGTTTTTCCCTACCCTTGTTTCTTCTGTAAGAGACTCTGTGCCATCACACTGCTGACAGCACATGCATTTGAGAGGATTTCTTTACATGTGCCTCTTCTGGCATTTTATGATATTCTATCTTTCAACATGTGATAGCAGAATATAAAGTAGGTCACTGTATTTCCTTTCTGCTTTTCTCAGTTCTGCAGCTCTTGTGATCTTTGAGTTCTTTCTGAGTATCAGTGTTGGAGACTCGTGACTGGGAGAGTTGAACAGGCTCCTAAAGCCTCAGTAGTCATCTTGGGATTGGGCCTTAACAGGGCACTGGGGACATCTTTCTTCCTAGCCTTTGTGTGTCTGGGATACCCTGTTAATTAGTGCCCTCGATGTGTTTTAGAGAGATGAGAAGGAAGAACAATGTCAGCTTTCCTAATGCACAACCATCATTTGCTGTTATGATGCATCTTGTGGCAGTTGTCAGCCCTGCCCTCCTGTTTTCTCTCAGTTGATTGTAACTGGCAGTTGTCATCTAGAAGCAGTAAACCAAGTGAACAGCTCTACTTATTACCATTTATAAAAATGTACCAAACAGTCAAAAGTCATTCCTCTAAAAGGCATATGGAAGGAATTGAGTCTTTGCAGTGTCAGGCCAGTTCAAGTTACTGTAGATTTACAGCAAACACCAAAACTTTAAATTACCTAAATTTTTCAAGCTGCAGACTTGCTCTTTTGGGTTTTATTCATACAGCCCAACGGGATAGAAGCATTGAGGTTAAATTATAGCAGAGTTTTCTGAAACTCCCACTTGTTGTGAATGGTTCCCAGAACTGTAAGATCAGAGTCTCTGCAGAATAATGCAGAGATGTGGCTGCTTTCAACTTCTGTCACTTGATTTCTCAGCAAGGCAAATGCAGCATCAAATGATTGTGTTAACCTGGGGTGAGAATGGACCTCTATGGTTTATCTCACCTTAAAGGTGTGTTAGTATGTGATGAAACACACACGAACTCCATATTTTCAAGAGCTTCTCTGAAATGTGAGGCTGTGTTGAAGATGAAGAGAGACTTGGTCCAAAGCTTCCACCCAAGCTGCCTTCCAGTGGTGGTAAATTCCTGAGGGGACTGCTCAACTGATATGCCCAGTTAGGAGAAGTCAATTAGTACTTTAACTAGAGTGTAGTAGTATAATGTACAGTTTCTTGAGAAATTTGCTAAGCAAACATGAAATCCTCATAAAATATAGTCCAAAATTCAGATGTGAGAGTATTATCAAGAGGGCAAGGCAATGGCATTTTGGGAAGAGCAGAGTTTTAAGATTCCTATTAAAACAAAAATAGTTCTGCAAATAAAATTACCAGTTGATGCAGTACAAATTAGTGGTTTTAAAATCTGGAGAAAAAGCAACTGAGTTATTAATCCCTGAACTGAAGCCCTTAAGTCCTTCTAGTGAGTGACTTCTGCTTGTCATCTAATCCCTTTGCATCATGGAAAACACAGACCTGGAGTTATCTGCTGTGTAGTGAGAGGAAATTTAACCAGTGAGCTAAATAAATACATTGATTAATTGGCAACAGAAAGGAGCTGTGCATGCACTGTATCTAATTGCTTTTTTATATTGTTTTCTAACTTCTCCAAAAACACAACTTTGTGGGTTACACATGCAAAAATATGCTAAAAAAACCACCCCACCTCACCAAAAGCTTTGAACCTTCAGGTTCAAATATAATTGTGTGGATTGCCTTGTATTGCTTTGGACAGTTTCTAATAGGGACGTTGTTCAGCCAAGCTGAATTTATGCAGTAGAAATTCAAGCTGAAATTGAACACACCTCAGAATCTTGGAGTAAATAAAATCTCATTTTCTTGCTTGCAGAAAATGTGGACTGTGTAGGCTTTCTTCCTCCTTCTCAGTAATTTTTATTCTACCAGGTCAGAGCTACCTTTTTCTTTTGAGAAATACCAAGTGAGTGGCTTTCCTGAGCTTTATTCAAAAGCCCATCAGAGCTAATAGCTTTGAAAATGTTTGATGTCCAAGAGACAATTTGGAGCACTGAATCCTTGCACAGGGATTTTTAGGCTGTAGAACAATGGTGTCCTCCAAGCACTGTAGAAATTACCCTGGAGATGATATTTCCATTACAGATCCCACAGGTACTTACCTGGGAATATGGCAAAAGAGAAATTTAGAGAGATCAACTCCTTATCCTCAAGAGAGTGGCATTGTCTTTGCCTAAGTCTTCAGTAATGCCTTATGTACAAATGCATCCTATCTGTATAGCCAGCAGTTTCAGTTTAGAGCTGTCACAGCAAAGGGTAAATGCCTTTAGATTCAAAGGACAGACATTGTGGACAAGTAGTTTTCCACCTTGTGGCTCTGCGTACTGATTAGTTCAGCTTGAGGGTTTGATAGCTAAAGGTGCTTTGGAAAAGAAGCATAAGTTTTGTTCTCCTCATCCTGTGGAGGGAATGGGTCCAGTGCCAGCACAAGTCACCTTTTTCTTAAATGTTGGTGACAGGCATGCAGCCAACACAATAATCTTATCTGGCCTATTACCAACAAACCTCCACTTTGTGTCCTGTCCTTCATGCCCCTTCAGCATCTGAATGTCTGTGGCAATAACAATGTCACTCTCATAGAGGCAAGATACATCTTTTCAGTCTCTTCTCAGCCATGTGTTCTGAAGGGACTTGTCCTCTGTGATGTTTTGGACCTGTTGCTGGGAGTTTCTGAATTGTGAGAAAGCTGGTGCTGAAGAGCTGGTAGGTCTGCTGCTTTAAGGATATATACAGAGCAAGTGTTGCAGAGATAAACACTAAGTTCCCAGGTACACAAGCCCTTGCTGTCCTCCAAGTATCTCTGGATTGGCAGGAATCCTTCTTGAAAGACATAGCTATTATTTTGGGTCCTGATGTGTTTCTGTTAGGTGTAAGGAGAAAATTAAACATAGCTGAGTGTCACCAACTTTTGGTGTCACACAGACTTTTTTCTCTGACAAGGGCAGTAATAAGTATCAGACCATTTGACTTCTCAGAAACTTCTGGCTTGTTTTCTGTGTGTGGTCCATGCCCAAGTCTGTGCTCCCTCTCAGATTCACCTTGCTGGCTGTCTGCTGGCCAGTTATCCTGCACATCTCCATTTCAGTCAAGAAGTTTTGCATCTCATCAGGCCTGCCCTTGCTAGTGCTTGTATTGGTCAGTAGCCTCTCTATTTCTGGGTGTTCCACTAGCCATTTAAATGTTCCTTTTGAATTATCTTAGCAGTCAACTTTAAGCAGTTCTGTTTTTCAGGCAAAAGACATTTTCTATGCTGGTCATGAATGCTTCCAAGCATAAATGGTCTCATTCAGTTTCAGCTCTGGGCATTGCCCAGATGGAGTTCAAAAAGAATGACACATTCCAACAGCACAAAAGAGGATAATTAACAAATTAAAATGTTAACGTTTCACTCCTTCAGCATGTCATATCAGAATATTTGTTTCTCTTCTTTCTGCCCTCATCACAGACTTTGTCCTTTCCTTTTCCTCCAGATGTGCACCACAGATTATAGTGGGATCCAAAAGTCTGTTTGGGGCTTGTGAGGAGTCACATAGTTGGTACAGATTTGGTCCCATTGTCTTGGTAGGAATTTAATCAGTGTCATAATTGTTATAAACTTAACTTGCACAGCAGCATTCTCAATATATAGGGGTCCAGTCAGCTCCTTTTCTTCTGAGCTGCTCCTGATGTCAGTACTGCCTCTGGTCATGAGCACCCTCATTGCTTATGTCCCGAATGAAGAGACTTGTGAGTTGCACGTTAGAATGCCTTATTTCTGAAATAAGTGCCTATGGAGGAGGAACTCCAGACTTTGTATTGCAATTTAGGTGACCTGCACTTAGATTGACTTAAACTACTTTTGAAACTGCAGCTTTAGAAGAGACATTTTGCAACTGAAGTTCCCTTTTCACTACATGCTTTTCTGATTATAAGGATTATCCAGCACCTTACAGCTGTCTGTTCCAATTCCAGATTTGCAAAAGCCTTAATAGCTAAAACTTTTTAATATGGGTTGAGTCACACAAACTTCCAAGCACTGCCCACCTTTCCTTATTAGCTAGCTACTTTGCCACACAGCTACTACAGATTTTTCTAGCTATTTGTAGGTACAGCTATTTGTAGCTAACTAATTGACTACAGACCTATTTATATTGGGCTCTGTCTCTAGAAAGAATTTTTGCAGATTGAATTTATAAGTCTTTTACAGTATTTAAGCTGTAGTAAAGTCTTCTAGATATTGCCATGCAGGGAAAAACTCTTGGGAGTCACCATGATAAGCCCAGAAATGTTGGCTCAAGGCTCAGCAGTGGTCAGAAGGGCAAATGGAAAATTAGAAATTATTAGAGAACAAAAATAAAGCAGGAGTACTGTGTTGTCACAGTAAGTCTATGACAACCTGTGTTTTAAATCTTGGATATCGGTTCCAGTGCCTTTATTTCAGAAAAGATATTCTAGAACTACAAGATAGTACAGATAATCAGGTATTTGCTCATCTGATTTCTGGGCTATCCAGACTTCCTGCTTGTATTCAGAAGTTCTGTTTTTCCCTGCTTTGGAATGGACTTGAGTTGATTTTCTGCATGTGGTCAGTTAAGCAGGTGAGTTCTGGGTTTCCTTTGACTTGGCCTTTTCAAGCATCTCCTCAGACCACTGAATTACTGCCTCTTATCCTTCCGTTGTGTGATTAATAGCTGGCCTTCTGTTGTCACTATTTAATTGATTAAATGTAAGTAGGAGCCATGGAACTGATCTTTCTAAGCTCTGTGCCTCCAAATGCATACCATCTTTCCCCAGTCCTAACTGAGTGTTTCTCTGGTATGTCCTGTATTGTTTTGACTTGCATTAGATATACAGCATCTACTTGGTTTGTGGCCGGTTTTTTAGTGTATTCCTTTTAGCTTGGATGCCTTCTTTAATTAAATTTATTCATGTTGTGCAAACCAAATTTAACAAGATTTCTGATCACTTAAAAAAAAAAAAGCCATGAGCCAAGTGGTTAGCATCTACTTTTTCTCAGCACGTGTCAGACCCAGGGCTGTACTAGCAGTATTCGTAGAGGCTGCTTGCTTGTTAGTTACTGTACAAGAAAAAGAAAAAAGAAAAATCAAATGTGTGGCGAGCCCCATGGCTTTTTGGAGTGTCTTTGTTCTCCTTTCCTTTGTCTTGATCATCAAGTCAGGGTCCTGGTGAGGCATGTCTTCTAAGTCAGTGTCTGTAATGATTATATCCTGTAGAAGTCTGTGGTGGCTGTGTGAGCAGCATGAGTTCTCATGGATTCCCTACTGATTCCTGTGAACCTGACCAGGCAACACAGTTCCAGAAACCTCCTGTGGCTGCAAATGTTTGATTAGACCATAACCAGAGTAAGCCTCCCTGTTGTTTTTCCCTTGGGCACAATTAGATTTTTGGTTTCTTCGAACTGAAATAGTCCACTTGCTTCTGTCAGGGTTTGATTGAACAGAAAGGTTTTTGTTGCGTACCCGCTCTTAATCTGTTCCCTAGGCAGCCTTGTTCCTGAGCCAACTGTCTTCTGGGCAAATTTGAATTTCTTTACTAGGAATGGGTTTTCTCTGGTGTACATCAGGTATCCTGTTGTCCCCTCGTTGAGGCAATCTGAATTGAAAGCTGTGTATTTAAGTTTCAACATTTGACCTTTGCGGCCCCTAGAAAGATTTTATGTCCTTTTCTTAAAATCCTCAACTCTTCTTTTTTAGGTTCTTGTGGCTGTCTTTGATTTCTGTGACAGCTTTCGATGTCCTGGTTTCTCAGTTTGACTGAAGCAGCAGCTTATGACTCAAACTCTTTAATCTTGTTTGGGGCACTGAGGTTACTGCTCTTATTTTGGTCAGTTAACTGATGCTGAAGAGCTGCTGCAGCTGGTTGGTTTTTTGGGTTTTTTTTATGTTCAGGGAGACAAGGTCTTCCGTAAATAGAGGCTTGCACCAAAGGTTGCACACAAATCACAGCATTAATTTTCTGGGTGCCAGTTAGCTGCTTAGGCTGAAGGGGTGATATGCACAGTGAGCATAAGGATGTTCTCTTCCTCTTGTCTGATGTTTTGGTGACAGCAGTTGATGTACTGCTGTGCTAGAATGCAGCTGGTAGATAAAAAGCTTCTTCTGGAACAGCCCATCACATTTCAGCACTTAAGTTAATTGTAAGCACAATGGGGAAATAAAAAAATTAACGGTCCAGTCCATAGCTATCTGCAGTGCATTTCAGGCCTTGGCAGAATTGCAAGTGTTCTTACATACCTAGCAATGAGAAATGTTTTCATAAATGCCACCAGCTGGAGATAAGGGTTCACAGCTCCAAAATAGGCTGTAACTTCAAAATAGCAGATCTATCTGTCTCAGGGTTTTATGCTCCTGCCATCATCCTGGCTGCTCCCTGCCTTACAAAATTTCTAACAGGCGAGCTTAGTGGACCTCATCCAGTTTCTGTTGGATTTCCCCATCCAGATATAAAATTCTACTCTTGAGGGTGCTTATTCTATTAACTGGTAATTTTTAAGATTATTTGTTTCAGGATCTTTTACTTCTTTCTCCCTGCCTGGACTTCAGAACTGCCAGCGTTGTGCAGTACATGGATGTTCGTTCTCTTGGCAGAAACCCCCTGAGCCCATTTTCCTCTCTTGAATGACACAGAATTGCCTCCTGTATTTCTTCTCAAGAGCCTCTCTCTGCAATTTGGGGAAGAAAGCCCAGAGCCCCACCGAGAGTGCCAGGTTCTTTGCACCAAGGGGGATACATGCTGACCATCCATGAAATTGGGAAAAGTGCTTTGGTCTTGAGAAAAAACAGTGTGAGGCTAAGTGCATTTTTTTTCTTTGTCCTCCCAACCTAAATGGGTTGAGTCAATTGCATTTAATATGCATGGAAGTGGTTGTGTGTGTAGACATGACTTGTTGAAATTACTCTGTAGAAAAAAGATTCATGGCACAGGTTTTCTGGTGGAGCAAGCAGGCTTTCAGCTCCCTGACTCCTGGAGCTCAGAGGCTGTGATACTTCTAGCATGGGACTCACTAGCCTGAGTGATGGCTGCACAGGGATATCAAGGATTATCAATCACATTAATATCTTATATTTGTCTTTGCCTTTTACAAATTAAATCTCCTGCACGTAGCTGGTCTCTGTGACCATATGTCTGTTGTTACTTGCCTTTGTCTTACTTTTCAGCCTGTCTGCCTCTTAGGTTGAGTCTTCTGAAGGCCAGTTCCATGAGAGCTTGGAATGGACACCGCGTTGTGCATTTACAACTGCTTCTGGGTGGAGCTGGGAGCAGTTCTGGCTTTGGGATGTTTCTGAAAGCTGTGTGATTTCCAGATTGGCTGGGTCAGTGAGTCTTTTCCCACCATTAAATAGATTTAAACACCTTAAGCTTCTAATGGATTGTGTTTCAAAAACATTGCTGGAGCAGATGACTGTTGTCCCAAAAGAGGATGCCATTTCTGCTAGCAGCATTCAGAGAATGACAGTCATTTTCTGAGTGAGCTTGTAAATTATTTCTCTTTAGAGGAGGCACCTGTGGGCAGAGGAGAAAGACTAACTGAACCATCCCACTCCATGGATAGAAACTGTCAACTTTGTAGGCTTGTTCCTTTAAAGATCATAGATGTCTGTGAGATCATTGAACAAACATCTGAGCTACTGTATATCATCTGAGCCTGACAGCATGGCTCTGTGCTGATGTGAGGAAAAGGGGGTGTGAAATGTCCCTCCTTGATGTTTCTAAGTAAAATAATAATCTTCTATGTATGATCAAAACCTTTTGCTTTGTGCTGCTCAGCCTTGTCCATGTGTCCAGCTCCAGGCACTGAACTGGAGACTCTCTTGACTCTCATCAGCTTGTGTTTCTCCACTGTCAGGACTTGGGCATGTGTTCATAGCTCAGTGCCATCCTGGGGCTCATGGACAGCTGTGCCCACCTCTGCAGATCTTTCTCCCCTTTATGACCTGGACAGATCTCTTATGTCTTACTGCCCGGCATTGCTGTTGCATTCTGCATTGTTGTGCTCCTGTTTCATACCTCAGAGGAGAAATTTGCCCTTGGTTGCTTTCACTTAATCTTTTGGGCTAGTTGAGCTTTTTACTATTGGCTTTTCCAGGAGCCACTGTGGATGGCAGCTGCTTCCAGCATGTGTGTGGCACTGGCAGTCTTAGTGGATCCTCTCTCTGAACTTGGCTCCTGCAGACAGTGAAAGAGGAATGGGATAAGGAGATGAGTGCAGCCGGGATCTGGGTAGAGTGTGTTGGGAAATGTGGCAGCTGTGTGTCTATGTTTTTATTTAACTTCTAATTATTTAGTTATGTGCTTTGTCTTTGGTACTTCTGGGGATTAATTCTAGCAAAAACTCCAGCTTGCATCAGCAGCTTTTAAGTTGCTCTGTGAGAAGTGTGATGCTGTTTGGGAAAAAAAAAAAATCGTTTTCCATATTAATTAGAAGATATTACTGTGAAATTTATGTCAATTATCTGACACTTTATTATGGAGAGGCAATAGCTTCTTTGTAGTCCAGGTGGCAGCAGCCTTTTCATTACAATGAGAAATATTGCTATTCGGTTGAATTCACTAGGAAAAACACTTGGGTGCTATGAGTTGCTTGTGGGGATTAGTGGGGGAGGAAAAGGGCAAGATTTGAACTAAAGCTGGAGTAAACAAGCCAGTTTGAAGACTCCAGTGTAAACTGCACATCAGACTTCTACTAGGGAAATCCCAGTGCTTCTTCCTATGGTTCCCATCCTCTGACCTGAGGGGACAGACTGCTGGGTTTGCTCGTGGTATCTTGGGCTTTGCCTAGGTTTCAGAGGTGGGACTGACGTAATTCCCTCTGTGGTATGGAGGCAGTGACAGGGACTCCACCACCTTTTTAGAAAGGATAGAAGGCATGTTTTTCTGTCCCTGGCTGCCATTGGCCTCCATGCTGTGTCCATGCAGTAGCACTGGTGAGAGGTTGGAATTACAGGCCTCACAGACAAGCTGCTCCACCCTCCGGCATGGGACAGAAGCACCCGACTTTTCCATCCTGTGGGGGCTTGCAAGGCCTGATCTGAGCACCTCCCCCCATCCCAGCCTTGTGAACCACGTGGAATTTGTGTGGGCAAATACATTTTAACCTGGGGGTTGTTGAGGTAGTTGTTTTTTGTGTTGTGTTTTTTTTCCTTTTGCTTGATGTGAGATCATTCAGTCAGTTCTTTTCCAACTGCTTCTGTGCTGTGGTACTTAATGACTGTCTTACAGGCATGGAGAGACTTTAGAGAGGTAGTAGTGGTGCTGACTGATTGCATTCTTGTCCTTTCCTGCACTGATTAAAAAGACAGTGTAGAGACCTTGCTTTCTTCTTGCATCTATTTTTCCTTTATTTTTCTGTCACTACCTGTGCATCCCAGAACCTCCTCACCAGCAGGTCCTTTGCTGGGTGCCATAAATTGGTGATGCTCCCTCATTTTATGTTGTAGTAAGGCAGAGACTGCACATGCAGATCATGAAAGATCCTGCAGGTTAAAAAGTTACTAAGCAGTGAAGCGTACTGTGTCTGCCAGATAGATGGGCCCTTCTTCTGCCTGTTGCCTGTTAGATTTCATTGCTGGTGCAGCTCATTCTCTGGCCTTGCTGCTAACAGTGGCTGTGTTCTCCTAGGCGGGATGAGGATTGGAGACTGTGGTTTATAATCCCCTTGTTTCCGAAGGACAGACTCTTCCAGAAGGTCTAGTTTCTCCTGGGGGAGAACTCTAGTTGAGGACCAATCAGCAGGAACAGCCCTTGTGCAATAAGGAAGGAGCCTGTGTGTAGCAAGTGGTGCAGCAAAGTACAGTCTGTTTTGAATGCAGAAAGTTTTGGGGTAGTGGCAATTGATTCTGGGTGAACTAGTTCCAGAGCTTGTGTCCACAAGTCTACTGACCCATCTGTCAGAGGTTGTCCATCCAGTTTTCAAGGGAGCAGTAAGGTGGTGGATGCAGCAAAGGAGCCAAAACCTGTGATAATCTTGTTTCTTTGGGTGCAGCGACATGACGTGTCATGGGTGGGATGTGGCAGAGATCTGAGCCCCACAACAGCCCCTCCACTGGAAGCCTTCCCCCCTGCTATGTTAACCAGAGGGTTGCCTCTGCTCACAGACCTTACTGGGGAAGGAGAATTCTGGGGTGTGAGGGCGAAGCTGAAATCTGAGTGCCACAGAAAGCACTTGCTTTTCAGAGCAGCTCCTGAAAGGTTGTTTTGGGGACACACATGCAGGGGCCTGAATCACTAACATCTCCCCGGAACTTCTGGAAAGCAGTCAGTAAGTGAGTGGTGGGGCAGGGGGTTAATTTAATGGCAAATTATCTTTAAATTATAGTAGTGCAGCTCCATTGACTTCTGGCTTGCTGCAGTAGAGTAAATGCACAAATGTAGCCTCTAGGGCTAATACAGGTAAAAGGAATTCAGCAGCCTTTGCTTTTCTTGTATAGACCATGTCTGAGTTGCTCACTTCAGTCACATGGCTTTTTTAAGACTCTGGTGTCCCTAAGGCAACATACGAAAAGAAATGTAGGTTGTGAGTTTTTCCACTAGGAAGATCCAGTAAAGCATTTTTTTAAAACAATTTGTCCCACATGTTTATTCTTGCAGTCTGAGTAATGTCAGATCAAGCTCCTTGGAAATCTGCAGTCCGTTTTCCTCTGTCCTTGCATGACCCTAGAAGTATGATGTTTTTCCAGCTGCTTGTGAGAATTTTAAAAACTGAATGGCTGTTTAAAATCCAGGTGGAAGAGTCCAGCTAGAAGTCCTCAAATTGTTTTCTCGTCTTCCACAGAGACTTCTAGGAAGACCAGGTTGGACATGACCTTTAAGCAGAAATGCTTTAATCTCAAAATTAAATTCCTCCTTTTTTATCTGATAAAAAGGTGCAGATAAAGATCTCATGTGTTGAATGCAAAAGGGTGTTCTTCCTGCAGTAGTTTTCCTGAGCAGAAGTCAAAGTAGTGTGGGAGAAGGGTGAAGGATGCTAACACGCAATCTTCTGTTACACAAAGGCTGTGAGTTTCTCTCACCTGTGTAGAAAGCTGATGCCTTTCAAACTTTCATGTTAGGTGTGCTTAATACCTTCTACTGCTCTTTAACCTCTCCTCCTAGCAGCTGAATCTTAAAGAATCTTAAACAGTCTCAAGGCTGGCAGGTCCTAATCTCAGTAACAGTTCCTATGCATTATAGGGTATGAAGTGAAATGATCTGTGAGTGGGTTTATCTCGGATCCCACATAGCATTTTTGCTCAGCAGCAGCAGGAAAGGGAAATTATCAGGCAGTGAGGAGAAGCTGTTTATTTTTAACTTACCCTTTCTAAGTTCTATTTCACAATTAAAAGAGATAAGGATTGGAAAACAAAAAAACAAACAAAAAAAACATAGCTAAATGGATAAGCTCAAGTTAACTGCAGAGATGATAAGTGGTGGGTAACACAGTAGAGACTTTGGGGTCTTGTTTCTCCCCTGTCCTCCTCCTAGTGTGTCAAACTGAGGTTTTAGCTGCCTTTCAAAGGTGGCACAGGAGGGCTGATTTAAAGGATATTGCTTACAGAGCTCACTGCTGCCCTTGGAGTTTACTACTCCTCATTATGGTTTGAGGATACCCCTGTTGAGTATCTGAAGAGATCTCTACTCAGGCCTAACACGGAGGAATCCTGATTCTTCACAGAGGTGTGTACTTCTATCCATTGGCTGGCCAGACCTATATGACACTGCACATGGGGGCACAGGGAAGTGAAGAGGGGCCTAGAGGGAAGGCTCCTGGAGAGTGAGGTAGCCCTGGATAAAATGCCTCTACTCTGAGTTACTGCTGGAGAAACATGTTGTGCTCCTCACCTTTCAAACAAGGTTTGTCCCCTGCAGTTTATTAATCTTGGCCAACTTGGCTTCCTTAGATTGACAGGACAATACTCCTCTGATGCAAACTGCTAGATTATTGGTCAGAGTAAGATGCATTATACTATTACTCTCTGTCCCTAGGGGATACTTGCATCCCAGATTAAATTATTCCTGTACCCAGGCTGCTTTCTTTCATCATTGGTCTTGGCTCTGTGATACTTCTTGCAGCTTCTGCACACAGGAACAAGAAGGCCAGACTGAATTTGCAGATGACTGTCTTTGCAGGGGGTTCTTCCTCTCTGCCAGTGGAGCTGACAAACAGCATTAGGGAAGTGAGTCCTGGAGAGGAGGCTGTGTGCTCTTACAGCAACAGGACGCTGACAGGCTGTTCTTAAATAATGCTGCAAAATGCTGATTCCTGCTCCTAGCTTGCCTCTGCAATGCTGGAGAACAGCTGAGCTGCAAAGAGGCTCTGCTGTGTGGCCATCTCACCTGGGAACCCCTTCTGGGACCCTTTATCACCCCCAGTCCTCATTTGGATGATGCCCTGTGGCTTCTGCCACCTCGGGCCCTAGCCTGCTTCTAGGTGTTTGTATGAGTGTCTCTGTGTACTACTGCCACATGCAAAGTTTGGGGAAACAGATTTTGAAGGAAAACTAAGCAAGCCTAGGTTTCCTAAAGGATAGAAGGACACAATTCAGTCCTGTAAAGGGCAGGAGCTGCCAGCTGCCTAAAAGGGAAATTGGAAGTAGTGTTTACATTGTTGGGAGTGCAAGAGAAGTGGGAGGATTCCTTATTGTTCCGGACACTGTTGCCTTAAATCCTCTGCAATGCTTTTCTTAGGAAAAAGATCATGATGCCTTGGGGCAGGGTCTTCTTCCTTTGCACCTTAGACTGTGTAGTCCCCCTGGCTGAAGCTTCTCATGAGTAGAGGCTACTGTAATGCAAATCTCAGGTGTTAACACCCTCTTTAGCTCTTGGATCAAATGGTAACAGCCTAAGAAAGAAGTTCATGTGTTAGAATTGTTTCAAGCGTATGTTTTGCCCAGGAGTGCTGAGCTATATGGTTCCTGGTCAGAAGATCATCTTTACTTACAGTCTCACAAATGCTGTGGGGAATGCATCTGTCCATGCAGTGCTTTGAAGCTAAAAAGCACTGTGAGAGTCCCTCTTGGTGTTACCTAGCTAGGAAAATGAATAGTTAAATAGGACAGAGATGAGTAACTGTGGATTTGCACGTATAGCTTAGTGCTGGGAGCCGAGTAAGGCAGTAATATAAGCTGGAGTGCTTTGGTTGCAGCAAGGGCAGGTAATAAAACTCCTGGACAGGAAGACCTGAATTCATGTCTCCATCTGTTTCCAAAACCAAAGTCTGTACCAGGGTTGATCTTTAGATGCCTGTCAGAAGCTTGTTCCTATTAGGGGAGAAGTGCTGTGCTCTGTGTGGAAGCTGACCTGAGCAGCTGCAGGAGCTGGTGGTTTAGCAGATTGTGAATGGTGATTAGCAAGCCAGGAGGGAGGTGTGTTGGCAAAACTAGCATTGGAAGGACCATGAGGTCAGGCAAACCTGTGTTTGCATGCTGCCTACTGTGTTGCATTTGGGTGTACACATGGTAATTAGCTACTTAATTTAATGAAATCATGTCTGCTTCTCCCAGTGACATAATAGTATTTGGAAAACTGCTGCTGTCATAGATACAGACTCATCCACTGTTCTCATGAGAGGAGAAATTCTGAACATTTGAGGACTGCTCCTTACTGGTGTTAAGAAGACTTTAGTGCCCACCTCTGTGTTGCAAAAAGAGATACCAGAGCTGTGATCTACCATAGTCCTACTCCTCCTGTGCTGAGGCATGTGTGGATGCTGACTCCTCTGCTGTTTTTGGCTGTCTCTGGCAGGTTTTGGAGGTGGTACGATCCAACTACGACACACTGACCCTGAAACTGCAGGATGGACTGGACCAGTATGAGCGCTACTCAGAGCAGCATAAAGAGGCTGCCTTCTTCAAAGAGCTGGTAAACTGCCTTGGTTCTCCAGAATCAACAACACTTTTCCAAAGCCTGTGCTTATGGCCTGGGCAATGACATTTGGAGTATAACTGAGCAGCTGTGTTACTCCATTGGGCTGTCCCCATAGATGGGGCACGAATAGGATCTGGATGGACACTTCATGTCTCAACAGATCTGAAAGCTCCCTAGAGCTCCCAGTCTTGTAATAACATGGCTGTGGAGGAACCACCAGGCTGCTCTGGCCAGCAACTGGTCAGTCAGTCTCTGTGTCTTCTGCCATGGGGATGCACTGTGCTATGTGGTGGTAAATTTGCATGGTGGAGAAGCTGGCTGCTCCCACCTTGGGTTTATCACACAGAACAACCTAACCTTTTTGCTGCTGTTAAGGAGACAACAATGTATGGGACTAAGCAGAATATATGATGCTGGTGCAATACCTGCCTGTTCATTGCTTTCCTCCATCACTCTCAAAATAGGGTTCCAAAGCGAAAAAAGCAAAAGCATTCCCTAGAAACATCTTCTTCTTACAGAGGAGAAGACTAATGGTAGGAAGCCCCACAAAAATCATATAGTGAAGACTAAAGTTAGCCAAAATAATTTGGGTTGGTAGTTATATCCTTCAGCAAGCCAGCTTGTTCACCCTGCTCCAGAGAGCCCTGATGCAACGTTTGCTTGTCCGGCAGCCACATCATCAGGGAGGCAATGTTTTTGTAGTGACTGGTATTTGAGAGGAGCCTGGTTTTCCTCACTTTTGAATTCTTACAGCTTCCACAAAGGGAGAGATGTCTAACTCTGGCAGCTTTCTCCACCAGTCTGAGGGCTGATTGTCCCAGCTCTGTCCTTGCTGACTGATGAGTAATTGATGCCTGCCCACTCTGTCACGAGTCTGCATGAGTTTAGAAATGTTATGCCTCTTTCTGTCTACTGTGCTCCAGAGCAAGCATGCCTGAATTGGTTTTGCTTCCTTTTTTCAGAAAGCTTTTTAATGTTTTTTGGGTCATTCCAGCACTGATGTTGGGTAGGATATGGGCAAAACCACTTGCGCTCACTTTCAGGGTGTTTTTCAGTGCTCATTTGTGCCTGTTTTTGTCTTTCTGGCCTGTTGTTTGCTACCTTATCTGGATACATGCGAAGAAATTTGGCCATAGCCTTCCTGTGACGTGGGCTTTTCCTATTACTGTACCCTGGCAGTAAGGCACATTCATGTTTCTGTTGTCTGTTCTGTCCCAGGGGCTCCTGCCCTCCTCAGCCAGCTTCTCCTTCCCTGTCCTCTTGGCCATGTGATTGATTTGCTTCCTGCATGCCCCACTTTCTACTTGGCCTGGCAGAAGCTCAGGCTGGTCATGCCAATTGATTAAAATTACATTCTCAGTCCTAAGATCATCACAGCAACAAAACACTTCAGCTAAAATAATTTTATTCCTAGCTTGATTTTTTTTTTTTTCCAAAATCCCAATTTTGTATCATTTAAGAATCTGTTTAGCATAACCAGTCCCTTCTCTACTCCCTTCTGAAAACTGTCCACCCAGGTACCCCTGGGACTCTCTCCTTAAGAGCATATGAAAGCCTGAATAATTACTGTCTAAATGTGCTGATTTGACCTAGTTGTGAATCTGTTTAATCCACATTTCTCTAGATGCCCTGAGAATTGGGACCTTATTAAATGTTCTTTACTCACAGCTACAGAAAATCCCCTGCATTCCATTAAGCTGTTCCCTCAACACAGCAGGAAATCAACCTGATACGTTATAATTTGTCTTCAGCAAACCCAGCTGCCCTCCTGTCCTCCACGCTGGTTTTTCCTCTAGGTGCGCAGTAACTGATGGCTTTATTCATTGTTTAAACAACTCCTCAAAAAGGCCCTAATCTGCCCTGTCCTCCCCCTATCCTCTTCAAACCAGGTACTGCTGAGGGTTGCAGGGTTTCATGGAGGGGGCAGATTCAAGTTGCTGCAGTTTCCTTCACGGGCTCTGCCAGAGGAGCAGGGCTGGCAGGGAACTACAGGTTTCCAATGTGGTTTCCAAACTCATGCTGGTCCCATCAGGTCTTCCTGAACAGGATCTGTTTGCAAATAATTTCTTCCAGATTCTACCTGGTTTTCTGATCTCTGTCTGTGTCATTGCAGTAAAGCAAATCCTTCTTGGTAGGGAGTGACATGCAGGAGCTATTTTCCTTGTTATCTGCTTTTTCATCTCTCTGTGCTCTCAATAAGTGGGTGAGCAGAAACTTCCCCAAGCCATTCTCTTGGTTCCTTTATGCTTAGAAATCTTGTTCTCACTCCTTTGACGTGCTTTGCTAATGCACTGCTTCCACTTCTCTGGCTTTGCCTCAGTGCTGTGCTTTTTTGCTAATCCCAAAGAAAAATCTGCTTTCTTCTCCCGTTCCCTTTTCAAAGAAGTTTTCAAAGGCCTGCAATACTGCAGCCACATTGAGGTGGAAGGTGATGTGCAGAGTGTTTTATCAGCTGGGTTTTCTGGCCTGTTGTGCTGCCTTTGAGGGGCTAAAGGAAGGAAGTTAAGAAGTTTTATAACACTTTTTTTTTTTTTTCTTTGAACCCTCAGGGATGTCGTTAGAGATCTGTGCTGCTTTGATAGAATGAATGCTTTGGATGTGAGCTTTTTGACCCTCGCATTGCAGCTGGAGGAATGTGTGGAAAGAGATTCAGCATCTTTCCAAAACATTCACAGCCCTTGTAGTTGGATAGATTTCAGCAGAGTCTCGAAATAGTCTGATTAGGGATTGAGTTCTGCAGGGAAAATTACACTAATTTAACTTTTAATTAGATGTGGTAGTCAATGTAAACCTTCCTCCCATTTTACAAATTTCTCAAGAGCTGCTTGTTGATTGGAAACAACTTTAACTGATGAGTCTTCCTACAAAATAGGAGTGTCTGTACAGTGTAGCACCCATCCAACTATAATGACAAAAAACTAGAACTGAATAATGTTTTCCTCATGTGGTTAATGCCACCACTTCATCCAGCCTTTTCATTTGCTCATTGTTCTCCAGGTGATATCAGCATTTTGTGCATCTCCTGTTTATTCAAAGTCTATGGGTTAATGTGATCCAAGCTCCTAATAGGGAGAAAACAATTTTAAAAGCTTTTCTCGCTGTAGTGTCCTCCAGCATGCTGCATACAGAAGCAAGAGAGGACATGTGCTCTGCTTTTACATCCTTGCAGAAATTTTTAGAGATGTCAGAGTCATCTTGTGTGTTGTTACCATGCCTACTCCTCTCCCAACTTGTGTTAAAGCAGATCTAAGTCTGTCTAGAATGCTCTTGACCAAAGTTTGTGTCTAAGCTCCTCTTGAAACCTGATGCTGTCTGTAAGTGAAAAGAGCTCTACACTGGCCCAGGTGATCTGCTCCACTGCTTCACAAACCAGAAGTTTAAAAGTATTTCCTCTTTTCCAGTGTAAATCTTCTTTACCTTAAATTAAGCCAAGTATTTCTTGCCCCATCCCTGGGGAGCCAGAGAAATATTAGTCACTGTTCTATTCTGACCTAATTTTACATATTGGAGAGTGTTTCCTCTGTTCCTCCTAAACCTTCTCTTCGCAAGCTAAACAGGCTTAGTTCCTTGTGCTCTGCCCCATAGCTACGATTTCTGCCAAGCCCTGTGTTCTCATTGTGTCACTCCAGCCTCCTTTTCTGAGTTTGTGGAGACCGCTGTTGCATCCTTCTTGGACAACTATATATATACATACATACATATATATATACACACACATATATTATATATGTACAAGCTGGGCATCTTCTCCTGCTGGTGCCTGGCCCCTGGCAGCAGTTCCTGAGGCCAGGAGCTCATTTCTGCTTTTTCTTTCTGTCACTGGGATGCACAGAAATGGTACTAGTCAGAAGAAGGATGCTGGCTTACACTGCATGTAGCGTCTGGCCCTTTTCTGCAGGCACTCCCCAGGGCAGAGGACTCTGCATCTGTTGAGCCATGTTCTTCCCCACTGCCAGAACTGGCTGGATCACTGAGGTGGGGAGCCCTCAGCAGGACCAGAACCAAATCCTGTTGGTAGGGCTTCTGCCTGTTGGTAGGGCTTCTGCCTCCTGGCAGGGAGACAGCCCAATGTAAACCAATGTTCTGGAAACGACTTGCAATGATGTTTAAAATAGGCTATAACCTGTGGCTACCTGAAAAGAAACACCACTAACTTGCTCTTCCAGCTCCGTGTTGGATTCTTCATTCTGCTTCTATATAATTCATTCCTTGGTGCTTACAAAAGCACAAAACACTAACCAGGTCAGCAACAACCTTATTATCACAGGCTCCGAGTCTCTGGGAACTATAATCCCGTTGTTTGGATGAGCTTGTGTCAGTTTTGCTTTCTGTCACTGCTGCACAGTCGCTGACACAGATGATGTTTGACTTTGTTTTCTCGTTGCCGAGTGCAGCTGAGACTGAGCCCAGTCTGGGGCCTGCGTGTTCGGCCCGTGAGTCTGCAGGCATGGAGGGGGAAGGGAAACTGCTGCACAACAGGGCTGCCCAGCTCTTCTTTGCAGACTCTACAGGTGACCGGAGGTCTAGGCATCGTTAAGGGATAAAGGTGTCTCTTTTTCAGAGGCAGCTGGTGAGCCAGCTTCAAGTATAAGGCACTCAGCACAGAATACACACAGCTGGCTCTGAACCCATGGTTTTCTGACAGCTTGAGTGACAATTTGTCTTTATAGCACAGTAGCATGGTCTCTGTCCTTTCCTTAACTCTGTATCTTTGGCTTTGCATATGGACAGGACAGAGGCCATAGCAGTGCATGCATCTCTAGGAGAACACTGGCCAGCACTCCAGTTGGCACTGGTAGGAAGTGCTTGTCCAGCTGCAACTGGGAAGTGCTCATTTTCCCCATCACTTTGCCCCAGAGTGGGAAGCACATCATAGCTCATGCAGGCAAACGGAGCATCCTCTCCTATTCCTGTCCCATTTGGAATTTACTCTCCTTGCTGGGACATCACCACAGGCATTCCTATTATTCCAGGAAGCAGCTAATCCTCAGGGGGATTTTTTGCACAGGTGGAGTCTCAGTGAGAGTTGTCTGCAGCAAGTTCTCTGGGGCTATAGCACATGCAAAATGGCTTTGTGCTGAACCTGGAGGTCAGCAGTCTCGAGGCTGCTATGCTCATGGGGAGCCAGGAAGAATCACTTGGCTAAAACATCTTGTTTTGTCTCTGTTAGGTTCGGTCCATCAGCATCAATGTGAGGAAGAACCTTGCTTTCAACACGCTGAGCCAGGAGCTGCTGCTGAAGGAATTCTCTACGATCTCGTGAAGCAGGAACGCAGCCGCTGTGCAGGGCTGACCAGAGATGGGCCTGTCTGGGCAGGGACACTACAAATGTGCAGCCAGTCACCCCTTGCCTTCCATCTGCACAAGGGACTGTATTTCTTCTAGGGGAAGAGCCTTGCTGCTGTGTGTTTGATCCCAAAGGCATGTGTTTCAACAGGACTGGGGCTGAGGAGAGGTGATCAGCATGTTGAGGAGAGGAGGAAGCAATTTTGTAAGGTACCATGGGAGTGGGCAGCCTTTGCCATGACGTAGCAATGGGAGATTCCCTCCACAGCCTCAGGGAAGATGCACTGAAAACCTTTGTAGCAGAGCTGGGCAGAGCTCACAACCAAAATAATAAAATCAGTCCAGCTATGTGAGACCGTTCGGGTTGAGATTGCTTTCCTACACTATGGGGAAGGCGCTCTGATCCCAGGTGAGGGCTGTCTTTTTCCATCAGCCTAGATCAACCTACCCTCCTGCAATGTAGGTCAAATACACTGCCATCCTGCTAGGAGCAGCTTTGGGATATAAAACAGTCTCTCCAAGGAGCAAGCCCTGCACACTGCTGGCTCCTGATGTCAGGAGGTGTCACTTGAACCAAGCCATCAGACTGCTGGAGAAGGAGAGATTTTTTCCTCCAAGGCTGTTGGCTTACAGGGTCCTCTCTGAGCCAATATATGCCAGAATATGGGTCATCAAAGAGAGCACTTTGGAACTGGAGACCAGCTCTTCTTGGGATCACTGTTGCTTCCAGTAGCCCAGCTCACCTTTGCTGTTTCTAATGTTATGGGGACATTTTTAGAGATTCCATTTTCATGGGGCAGAAGACAGGCTGACTCCTTCCCCCCACTCCCCTTATTGCCCGTCAGGGACTGCATTGTGACAATCTTCCTCTTCCTCCCAGGAGTATCTGCCTTGCACATGTTTGCAAGTGCCTGGTGATCTTCAGGATCTAAGAAGTCCCCATTTATTCCTGTATGTGTAGCACACAATTAAAATGCAGCTGAAGAAGTAGTTACTTCACATTTTTACTTGCCCTCCCATCTTCACTAAGCGACTTGCAGCAACAGTCTGCTGAGAACTTCTGAAGGAAGAGCTCTGGGCTGATGCTCTGGGGCACAGGCAGACCTTTCTGCTCCAGAGCCACTGTTCCAGAGGTGCCCAGGCGCAGCAGAACATGTTCCAAGTGTTGCCAAGTGTTCAGGGGCTGCCAACTCAGGAATATGCAGCATAAACACCTGCTCCCTGCTCGTTCATTTTCAGCTCCCAGCAGTGATGTTTAGGATCTGGCCAGTTTTGGTGGACTGAAGTAGAGAAGTTATTTCCATCCCAGATCCATGTGTTGTTTTTTTTATTTCCCCTCTAGAAAACAGGTTTGTATATTGGTTGTTTTTTTTTAAAAAAGTGCCTAGTCGCATTCTTAGCCTCATTAGGTTAGTGTGAGTGCTGTGAATGTCAAGCTCATTCTCCCCCATTTTTAGGCAAGGCTTATTCATGCTAGCATGTGTTAATTGTGTTGATTCATCTTTACCTTACATGAGCATTGGAAATGGAAAGCTGTGTCCTTGGCCACCCACTGGTCACAGCACCTGATGAAGACAGTATATTTTCCTTGGGAGCACCAGCTTCTCCCAGCAGAGATACTTTGCCTCAGCACAGAATTGTCTGACTTTTATCAGCTAAGCCAAACACTTACTTGCTTTCCTGCCATGAAGGTATGTAGAAATGTATACATGTCAGAGGGACAGTGCTTGGGAGAGGAGGCAGGCTCCATAGGACTACTCTGCTTGAGAAGAGCCCAGGACATGTGGAAGGAGGCTGCATCTCCAGTGAAAATTGAGTAAAAATTGTTTGCAGCACTTGGCACTTGTCTGTATGTGTGGAGAACTCTTGCTAGACCATCTCACCTCCATTTTGTCCCCAAGGGGGCTTGAGTTGCTTCCTTGAGGTGCTGCCCCAGCCTTGCTGCTGTCGGAGCATGGAGTCACCCAGCTGTCCTCGTGCCCCCTTTTCTCTGATCCCCCTTAGTCTGAGACTAGATGGAAAGGTGAGAGAGTTTGGGATGAGTCTGCCTCTGCCTTGGCAACCACTGGGATTTTCAGCTTTCCCCTCTGGGCCCAGCTATTGAAGTTCTCATCTTCCCCACGGTGCTCCCTTGCTGGGATGAAGTGAGAAGCCCAGGCTGTGACTGGGAGCAGCTCCTGAGGGCAGCCCTCACCCGAGGCTGAGCTGGGGAGGACTGTGACACACGTCTTCTTGTCACGCTGTCACCCAACCAAGCACTGTAAGTGGATGTACATACAAACCTGGAGCTCAATAAATAGCAGAGCCCTGCCTGGCCAGAGTGTGCAGCATTTGTCCTTCACAGGGGGGAGAGTGGGGTACCTATGAGGGGGGTACTTATGAGGGTGGCTCTGTCACCGTTGGGGGCGCACTGGCTGCAACAGGGCAGTCACTTGACCTTGGGCTCTTCCTGCCTCTGCAGAGGGTGGTAATAGCACTGCTCAGTGGTGCCTCCTCCTTGGTCCAGGCTGCAGGTACCAGCCAGTAGTGAGCAGTCCTCTGCCTCTTATGTGCCCTTGGGGCTACCAGTAAGGAAAACATGGACAAATGGAGAGCCTGTGGATGTTAGTGAGCGATGCAGAGATCTACCTGTGCATGGTATGATGCTGGTGTCAGCAAGCTTTTCACAGCTTCTACTGCAGATTTGCCTCTTTTGTTAAACACCCTACTACTGCATGTGTTTTGAGGCCAGCTTGAACTGAGCAGGAAGTCAGTTAACATTCAGCCTCAGGATGTGGCTGATGGCTCCAAACTTTCCCATGTCTGATCTGAGGAGTTGAGTGCATTTTATTATACCAGTTCATAAGCCCTGTCTATTATTGGAAGAGCTGTTTTTGAGGCTTGGGGTGTGTGGGGAGAAGTCAGATTGCTGCCTTTCAATTAGGCAGCTGCTGCAGGGAGACATATTTTACAAAATAATGACCAAATTCCGGAGCAGAAAAATTGAGTTTGAGCTAAACTTTGAAGGGAGTTATTAAAAATTGATTTGTAAATGCCATGTGATTTTTGGTATCGTCTCTTCTTCCCTAGGTCTTACAGGTCCCATTTTTCATGCAGACTTGGGAGAGAGGCAGCTCCTCAGGAGCTGAGTATCCCCTGCTGGGGCTGTGGGTTGTCAGAGGAGGCACTGTGCCTTGGGCTGGTGGTGGGAGTCAGCTGCTTGTGATGGTTTGGCTGCTCCTTGGAGGTGCCAGGAGCAGGTAGTACCAGACCCCTGAATCTCACATACAGCAGCCAGAGAGCAGGGTGCACCTTTGCCCACCTGCTCTGTTTGGTTTACAAAACCTCTTCATGCCCATACATGGCATGGGGGCCTTATCACTTGAGGGTTGAACTGTCCTCCACGTAAGCCTGTCCTGGTGCCCATTTGGATTTTTTCTCTCTGTGCCTGAAGAATTGCACACTCTTCTGCTCTGGGGTCCTGCCAGTCTGTTGCATGGTGGGTGTCGGGAGAAACCTGCTGTCATGGAGAGAGCCACCTGCTAGACAGCACTTGCACAAGGGATCAAGTCCCAGGGTGTACCACACGCTTTCCTCCTGGGATGGAGCCTGTGTCCTTCCCAGCTTGTCACACGGTGGCTACAGGGAGATGCCATTACCTTGCTCAGTCATGGCTGCTGTGGTGTGTGTGGCCAGCAGTCTGCTGTAAGATTTACAGCTGGCTTTTGGCACTTAGAAGCAGCTCTCTGTCTCGGTGTCAGCACCAGTGCCTCCTGCATATTTGTTCTCTGCTCAGTTTTTTTGTTTGGTACTTGTTGGGATGAGTAGGGACTGCATCCTGTCTCTGCTGAGCAGGGTCGTACTGGACAGAGGTTTGTCCCTGTGTTTGGCTGATGAGCTGTTGCAGTAACCTGAAAGGAAAGGGGTAAATCCCAGGTTTGGGAGCTGCAGATACCCAAAGGGACCAGGATAAGATGGGTTTTACCCCTAGTGAAAACTAATTATTGCCTTTGCTCATGCTTCCAAGAGGAGGGCAGGCACAAAAGTAAATCCTGAAAGAAAGTCTGGGCTGGGAGCCTGGGGAAGGGATGTTGCAAGACCTGTGGGACCTGACCACCTTCCTGGGACTGCCAAGAGTCATTTGTGGTGCTCAGAGCCCTGGTCTTCCCCAGTGCAGCACTGAGTGGGTGAGTGCAGGGGAATACTGATCAAGCAGAAAGGTGACCCCAAATAAATGGAACAGGGAGCACTTGGAGGAGCATCTCTGGATGCTTGCCTCTCCTGTTGTGTTTTTAAAGCATCTTTAGGCCACCCTTGGTAGGTGTTTGGGGGTGCAGATGCTAGAGCTGACCCAGAGTGGCTCTCACCTCTCAGAGTGGTGACTGGCTGCAAAGGGAGATGCTTAGGACAAGGCTCCCCCAGCCTCTGCCCTACAGCTTTCTACACATTACTCAGGAGTAGCAGCTTGTGCACAAACAAGCCTTCCTCTCCTTGCCAGAATGGGGCTTCCCTGCAGCCTCCGGCATCTCAGCATGTCGCAGTGGGCTCAGACAAGTGTAGGGTCCTGGCTGTTGTGGGAGCAGCTGATACAGCAGCTCCACATGTGCTCCCCACTCAGCAGCTGCCAGAGCCCAGGCCCGGCCACGCTCCACGGCCTCTGCTCTTCTGTGCTGTCCCTCCAGGGCTAATTGAATCATGTGGCTGGAAATTGAATCCAATTGAATAGATTAAATGAGCTGGGCTTGCCGCTCACTGCAACGCAGCCCAGTCTTGCTAGGCTGCTGCCAGAGGCTGGGAGCTCCTGGGAGTCCCATGGGGGCACGAAGGGGCTGGGGAGGTTGCAGGGAGATGGACACCCACTGGTCTGGGCTCTTCTCCAGCTCTGCTTTGACAGATGAGCCCTCAGCCACTTCTTGGTGATGTGCAGCCTGGCAGAGTCCCAGGGTACACAGGTCACTCTGCTACAGGCATGCATAGATTGGGTTTTGCCCTTTTTTCTCTATATAGCAATTAGTGACTAATTAGCTGTGGTCCCACTGCTCCAGGGTTCAGCCAGGGTCCTCTCAGCAGTGTACAGGGGTGAGGATGCTCTGATGACCCAGAGCACACCCTGATGGCTGTGCCCTGCTCAGCAGCTCTGAGCCGGTTGCTCCCAGCATGAGGCAAGTGATGCTCCAGCAGCACCCCTCTGTGTCACTGTGGCCCCATGACCTGGTTTCATCCCCTCTGCTGTGGCCATTGCCAGAAACAACGGGACAGGATGGATAACACCGAGCAGTGTGCTGAGACTACAATCACAGGAGGGACATCTGTGGAGATGAGCTCTGGCACGGGATCCTGCCCTGGCAAAGCAGGAGGACGTGTGTCTGCAGCATGGACTCATTCACGACAGAGATGAACACGTTTTCATAGCAGACCCAAGCTGCTGAAAGGGCTCCTGGTGTGGCCTCTAGCATGGTGTAAGTGAAGGCTGAAAACAGTATCTGGTGCCTGTTTAAATAAATGCTGAGCCCACAGACACTGAGCACACAGTTTCCAGATGTCTATAATGCTGGGAGGGTTCATGAGTCTTGGGGCACCTCCTGTGTCTTTGAATGCTTCTCAGCTCTCTAAAACAAGTGCTTCTCTTCACCCAGATTTTTCATTTGTTATGCAAAAGTGACAAAGAAACATTTAGGGTGGGCACAGCCTGCCCAGCAGTGGAGCCATGCCAGGGAGTCCCTCATTGCTGGAGGTATGGTAGAGGCAGGTGATGGGCTTTGAGGATGCAGAGTGGAATGCAGAGTCATTTCACCCTCCTGCACACCCAGATTTCTCCCACCTGCTGATTTCATTTGATAAAGGAGGTTCCCTTTTCTCCTACAGCGTTCCTGCTTGTAAGCCTCACCCAACAGCTTGCAGGCATTTGTTCCTCCTCTAGATTTGCAAGATTTTCAGCAGCTGAAATTCTCCCCAGATCTGGATCTCCCAGTGGCTCCCACCTCCCCGTGTGTCTCTGCAGGGTGGGTTAAAAGAGATGGGAGCAGTCCACCCTTGCATGTGTCCTGGGTGATGCCCCAGCAGGGCATCACCTCTCCAATACCTGCTGGTCTGCTGTAGCTGCTCCGCCAGTACTCAGGATCCCAGGCCTGTAGAGACAAAGGGGTTCCTCTAGGTCTCAAGCCATCTAGATTAATTTCCTCTGTGGATGTAGTAAATATCATGCTTTATTCCTGAGTGAGGCTAGTTGCCCTGCCTGGGATCCCCCCAGTTGCTTGCATGGCCACGAGCATCCCTCCTCTGGGCTGGGGGTTGGGGGTCCCTGGGTGGGGAACAGCCCTGGTGCTGAGCTGCTCATCTCCATTTAAGGATGCTGTTTCCTGGCATTTTTGCAAGGGGTAAAGCTGCCTTTAGGAGCTCCTGTTTTCACCCTCTGCTCCTGGAACCAACCTGTGGGTGCTGTGTCCCATGTCCCAGCCTGAGAGCTGCCCGAGAGCCCTCTCTGACCAGGGAGCAGGGCTGTCCCTCACTGCCGAGTGTAGATCTGATGTCAGAGGCACTACAGCCAAAATAAGATTAATGGCATCTGCTGAGGGCACATCCCGAGGACTGCTATTGATGACTGTGGCTTTAAAATACTGTTAACAGTGGATAAAGCACCATGATTTAGAGCACTTAGCAATTACATCTCTGTTTGAAATTTCCTAAAGATAGGATCAGACTCCCAAGTCCTGCTCTCTGCTTTTCTGATAGAATTAATAAGAATGGAGATACGCAGTTAGACAACACACAGGCTGGTAGGGCAGATTGATGCCTCGTGGTTACCTAATGAAGTGTTAAATTGCATCTTTTCCTGTCCCCCTGCAACAGCCACAACATTCGTGCCTGGGGAAGAGCCCCCCCTGCACCCTTCTATCCCTGCCTGGCTTCGTGGTGGCATGATGCAGACCTCAGCTCTCCTGCCTCCTTTCCAGGCTTTTCTTACTTGTGAGGTTGGGAGCAGTTTGGGATTATCTTGGGCCTCATGTTGAGCCTGGGATTTTCAGCAGGGCTCCTTAGGGAGGTGTGCTCTTGGCAGCAGCTGAGAGCAGGCTGCTGCCCAGAGCCAGGGGGTCCTGTCAGGGAAAGATAACCCAAAGGAATAGGTGTCTTGGAGAGGAACAGGGATGGTTGTGGGTGGGCTCAACTCAGTTCAGCCTGGGTCTGGATGTGGCTGGTGGCAGCTCTGCCTGCAGCAGGACTCTGCTTCCAAGCTTCCAGGTACTGCTGGAGTGTCCCCAAACTTGTCCCCTTCCCCAGTTCAGACAAAGTTGTGTTGACCACACACTGACCCGGGGACAGAGAAGCCACCTGGTCAGTGTGGTCCTGTACACACTTCCTGGCCCTCTAGCCCCTGCACAGAGCAGCATTAATCCCACACAGGTGCCCTTTATCGCAGCGCTGCTGCTGCTGACAGGGTGACAGATGGGCCACTTAGGGAACGCACCTCGCACACGGGCTGATGTGAACAGGTGATTTCCATCACAGCAAGTGCGGATGAGTGCTCCTGGGGACACCCTGCTGCTGGGAGACACACAGCCTGGGCTGCACCTCAGGGTGCAGCACCCCTCATGCCCAAAGCTTGCCTCTCCCCTTGCATTTTCTGCCTGACCCCCTGTTCTCCATCTCTGTCCCGTCAGCTGCTGGCTGTGCCAAGCCCTGGGGCTGGTTTATGTGGCTGTGTTTTTGTCATGGCTCTCTGCTGCTCTCCTAGAGATGAGCTGGTGGACTTGGATGCTTCCACAGGAGCCCTGCCTCCCCCAGGAACCTGGATCCAGCTATCTGCCTGTCTTCCACACTTCCCTGGCCCTGGGCATCAGGGTATGGGCTGCACAGTGAGCTGTGCCCCATTTACTGTGAAGCCTATGCCACTTCTTGGCTAGCTGGGGTATGGTCCTCCCTCCCAGCTACCCCTTGTAACTGGGATCTGGGCTCACAGTAGCCACAGGAGCTCTTCCCATCCTTTGGAAACAGTTAATCAGGCTTTATCTCCAGCAGCACAGACTGCCAGCCCTGCCTGTGTACAGCTCCTGCCCTCCCCAAACCTACTGATTGCTTTTGCAGCAGACATGGCTGTGGCCAGTGGCAGCAGGGCTGTGCAGGGCACGAGATTGTTGATTAAAGTCTTGGATGTCACTCAGGTGATTTCCTCCAGCCTGGCCCAGCCTTTCTGCATCTGCTGCACGTCCTGGTAAGACACGCTGCAAATGATGCTCTCTGCACTCCAGTGTGGCTTTGCTGCCGTGCCCATCCCTCGCTAGACGTGACTATCCAGGCATCTCAGTGACCAGTGCACCTGCAGCTTGGCCCTTGCCTATGTCTGGGCAGGCGAGCACAGACCAGACTTGTTCCTGCAGCAGAAAGGCAGCAGCAGCCATCAGTGGGCTGCTCACACCCCAGCATCTTGCAGACCCCCAGCTCTCAGTGCCCAGAGGAACATTTAGGTGAGGACGTTGCATTTTTCCCCCGCAGAGAAAGGCTCACAGGCTCTGAATGCTGGCAGGATGCCCAGCCCTTGTGTCTGCTAAGGAAAGGAGTGTGACCAGCGAGCAAGCGAGCTGTGTCCCATGTTTTCTACACTACAGGGGGGTGGGCTGTGTCAGCCTGGCCCTGGGGCTGCCCCATCCTGCCCCATGGTACCCACCAACCAACCCAACTTTCCCCTCTCTCCCCAGTGTGGGCAAAGCCTCTTCTGCTTGCCTGCACGAACAGGAGCACTTAGCTGGGATAAAAATAGCCATGTTTGCTTCCCGGTGGACCAGGGATGGCAGAAGGTGAAAACTTTCCCTGTGCAGCTCTGCTGGGCCCACCACATCCACAACAGGACAGACCTGCAGGATGCTAGAGATGGGGACAGTGGCCTTGGGCACCGCTCACACAGCCTTCCTGACCAGGCTGCCTCCACGGGACACTGCTGGTTCCCAGGGGCTGCCAAGAAGATGTGGTCAATGAGACAATGGAGAGGATGTAGGAAAGATGACAAGAAGGGCAAGGAGCAGCAGGACAGACAAGGCCAGTGGCACAGGGTGTCCCTGGGCTGGCTGTCTCTGGCTGAGTGGAAGGGGCATCACCAGGGCTGTCCCAGGAGTTTGTGTCCAACCAGGCTACACACATGGGCTCTGTGACAGTGGCAGGGCCACAGGGAGGACTGGGGGAATGTGTTTAGTTCTCCAAGCATTTCTCCACTGCGTTTTTCCTTGCTAAATGGCTCTTATTTTTAGATCCAGGCAGTTGCTAAGCATCGCTGCCTTGCTAAGGCGGCTTCTTTCATGGCTTGACACCAAAGCACGCTGAAAACACGCTGCTGCGTGAGCATGGCCCTTCCTCCTCACTGCTCTGGATTCCCTTGCTGTTCTGTGGCTCCTGTGGGCCAGGAGGGCTGGGCTGGGTGCAGAGACTGAGATGGGATGGTTTTCTTACTCCCATAGCTCTTGCTCCCTTCTGTCTCTCCGCAGAGTGTGGAGGAGAGGATGGGAAACGCTGGGAGCTGGGCAGCCCCTGAGATGTGCCCAGGACCCTGGCACAGTGCAAACAGGCAGCACATGGGCAGGAGCGTGACAAAAGCCCCTGGCTTTGCCCCTGGTGGGGACTTTTCAGCGCAGTTGGCATCTCCTGGGATGGCATCACGCACAGATGGCAGCAAATAAGCGGGGGCAGCAGTGGGACCTCCAGCCCCCAGTGCCAGATGTACCGGTGGGGCTGTGAGCTCCTCTCCCGGCAGCACCGTGCCGCTGGAAGCCATTCTGAACTGCCTTGCTTCTTCACCCCCTCCCTGGGGCTGCGGGAGACGGGGAAAAAGCGCTGCTAAAGGCTCTAGCCCTGCATGGGCAACTCGTGTTCGGGGGAGCTGCCGGCAGGGGGGACCTGCTCTTGTCCTCGGCTGCAAGCAGGTGGACTTGAGCCGCTTTCCCCACTCCTCTGCACGACCCCTCTGCCTCTGACCGACTTCCCATCCAGCTTCTCCCCGAGGGGTGATGCAGCAGGCGTCCTCGACCGGCCAGGGCCCGGGTCCCCCTTCCTTTCTAGCTCTCGGGGGTCCCAAGGCACAGCCCGGCCTGGGCACCGACACGCAGGGCTTGGGGGGGCCCTCGCTCGCACGCAGCGGGGTGGGAGCCGGTCTGCGCTCCTCCTGCCCCGTGCTGTCTCCATCCGTTCTCCGTCCCTGCGCGGTCCCTGATCCCCGGCGCTCATCCAAACGGCCGGAGACCCCATCTCGGTGCAGCCTGGAGCAGGTCCCTCCCTGCTTTCTCCTCGGAACCCCCCGCCCCCGAGCCGTGCCTCAGTTTCCCCGCAGTGGCGCGGCGCTGAGCGACGGGGCCGGACCGGCGGCTCCCGGGAGGAGGCGGGGAAGGACGGGGGGGAGGGAGGAAGGGAGGGGGCGGCCGTGCCCAGCCCCGGCGGCGGGGGGGAGAGGGGCGGCTGCGCGCTCCTGCCTGCCGTACCGAGCCGTACCGAGCCGAGCTCCCGGCACCGCCGGCCCCTTCCTGCTGCCGCGGTGAGTGCCGCGGGTAGCGGGGCGGGGGGAGGCGGCGGGCCGGGGCCCCCCTGCCCGGCGGCGGAGCCCGTGCGCCCCGTCGCGGTTCCCCCCGCCGCTCCGGCCGGGCGGGAAGATGCGGAGCAAGGGCAGGAAGGAGAGCCTGTCCGACTCCCGCGACCTGGATGGCTCCTACGACCAGCTCACGGGTGAGTGCCGCCCGCCGGGGAAGGTGCAGCAGCCGCTCGGGACCACGGCGCGGGGGCGGCCCCGGGCACCTCGACCCGGCCCCGGGCACCCTGAGCACCCGGCTTCCAGACCCAGCTGAGCCCCGGCCCCCACCCGCCCCGCTTCGCCGCACTCCTTGCCCGGGGAGGAGGGGGAGGGCGGCCGCGACTCCAGCGCTGGAGCAGGGAGACAGTCCCGGGGCCCGGGGATGCTCTGGGAATGGGGTTCGAGTCGGTCCCAGCTGGGCGAGGATGGCACCGAGGCAGATTTGCAGGAAAAAGGCCTCCTCCGGAAGGTTGGGATGCTTTGATGGCTTTTGGCCTCCCCCAAGCTCACCTTCCTCACTGCTGCTCCCAGGCTTCTTGGGCACCAGGGTTTGGTGCTGGGCTTTCTTGGCCATGCCTTGGAGTCCCCACTGCACCCTGGGGTAGCATGGCAGCACCCCGGCAGCAGGGTCCCCTGGGAAAGAAGAGGTTCACCCTGCTCAGCAAACCCCAGCAGTGCCACAGAGCCTGGTGTCTTCTCCACCTGTCACCCGGTGTCCCTCAGAACATCTCCAGTGATGCTTCTGCTCCTGGGATGGGGTGGCTGAGGGCCAGAAAGGTCAAATATGACCCTATTGCATCCCCCTCCATCCTTTGCCCCAGCAGGGAATTGCCTAGCTTCCCACATCCCACCACAACATCCACCCATCCATCACACCTCATGCCCTGCGGTCCAGTAGCAAAGCAGCTGGGCTGGAGCTGGTGACACCCCTCCTTCCCCATGTGCTTTCCACAAATCAGGCCCAATCCTGTCCCCTTTCAGACCCTCTATTGCAGGTGCTGTGAAATGGGCCAGCAGTTCCAGTTCCTGCCTACTGGTGCCCATGATGGAGCTAAACCTGTCCATAGCCAGTGGGCTTGGGTGCCCTTGTGCCTCAGGAACTAGGGTGTGTACACAGGAGGCTTCCCTGGGTCCCAGTGGTGCTTCTCCTGCCACAGTCAGGTGTGGATTTTGGGCTTTGCTCTGAAGTTTTGAGGAGGTGGTGGTAGCAGGGCAGGACCTCTGTTCTGCTTTCCTGGGCAGCCCCACATGTGGGAAATGCCACTTGCTGCCTGCCCAAATGTGCTGCAGGGAAGAAATTTTTGAGCTGTGTCGGAACTTGGAACCCACACACAACTTTTGGTTCCTCTGGTAACTTTAAAATGTCCATATGGATTTAAATCAAACTGAGGTTAAAAATAAATTCCAGTCTCTCTGAGGCTGAGACCTTTTATGCCTGGGCTTACCTCTGAGCCAACCATGGAGCAGGAACCTAGGCAGAGGGGAGCTGTGCTGCTGCCTGCAGGGATGGGCCTGTTGGGGAGTCTCTGCGGAATAAGGCTGGAAATACCTGCCCCATTTCCCAGCACGGAAAATGGAGGCCCCAGAAGGGCGTGTCACTCACTTGCCATCACTGTCAGGTCACTGACTGGCCAGTGCAGAGCCGGTGGTTACACCAGCTGCCCAGGCAGGGAGCTAGTTCCAGTGGCACCAATTTCTCCTATGTTGACTGAACGTAACAAAGTCATCCTTCCCTGTGAAGGGAGAGTTGTTTTCTTCCCAGAAAGAGTGCAGAAATGAGGCAGGCAGGAGGAGAGGGGATGCAGCCTTAGCTCTAGGGAGGGTTTAACAGCTCAAGCTTATGCCTGCTAACCTGACCTGGGCTTTCCCAGTTCCCTGGGGATGTGGTGAGGAGCCAGGACCCTTGTGAGGCCATAGTGAATGCCAGTGTGGCTTGGTCTGTCCCTGTGGGTAGGAGGGTCCCTGCTGACACCCTCTGTTTGGTAGCTCAGCCCTGCTTGGAGACAGCCATGAGCAGTTCAGGGTGTTTCTGCAGCTTTGGGGGCCCCCATCCATCAGGGTGTGTCAGGATCTGAGGGATGTCTTTAATGCAAGAGATATTAACCAAGATATTATTTGATGTCAGGCGATGTGACAGCCCCACAGTAGATCCAACAATTGCTGGTGTGCATGAGGACAGCAGTCTGTCCTGCTGCCTCCCCATCGCTTCCCCAAAACAGTGTTGGGGGTGATGAGACCTCCTCAAGGAGGGTTAGAAATACCTCCTTCCAGAAAAAGGAGAGTGGCTAAGGAGAAGCAGGACCCCCAGCTGTGTGCAGGGTAGAAACATCCCCCACCTTCCCCAGCAGCACGTTGATTTTTAAATGTAAAGAGCTTCTGAAGTGAAAGTGCGGTGGCAAGCCCCCATCCCTACAGCATCTCCAGAGGTGCCTGGCTGCCCCAGTCCTCAGCCAGAGCAGCCGTGTGGGCGTGTGGCACGTGGATGTGTGTGTGAGAGTGCCCGAGTGAGTGAGCGAGTGAGTGAGGGCTGCCGTGTGAACGAGGGGAGCAGCCACTGGCTCCGTGTGCCAGGGGAAGACAGCCCGGCTGTGCTGGGATGAGCTGGGATGGGCTCTGCCTGTGCCCCAGTGCAGTGATGTGGGGTGAGGGCAGCTGGGGTGGCTGCTGAGCCTGGGGCTGGGCACCTACCTGGATGTTTAGGAGATAAATGGTTAGGTTACACCACTAGGAAATTAAACCGGTCTATTTCTGAGGTATTTAGATGACGCTAGTGAGACATAAAAAACATCCATAAATTCCATTATTTCTCCAGCCCTCTAATGGCATGAGTGATTAGTGTGCAAGCAGAGCCCAGAGACAGTGTTGCAGGACTGCTTTGGACATGGCCGTCCATGTGGGAGAAATGGGAGCCCCATGCCACTTTGCCCTGAGGAGCACAGGTACCATGTCCCTGGCCCCAAATCCTGGCAACAGGAGAAGTGAGGGCAGCTTGAAAGCAGCTTCCCCTCCTGTCCACCACTCTTTAGGGGTGTATGGGTGGTGGGGCTGCCCCAGCCCCAGTTGGGGAGCCGGAGCAGGTGACCTGGGGCCCCATCTCACCCCACAGGACAAGCCCAACCCAGTTGTGCTATGTCCTGCAAGCAGGATGGGATGTGCCAGCACTAGGTCAATGCCTGGGCTGTTTGGGGTGGTTCACATCCCCTAGCTGCATTTTGGAAGGATGAGGGGTTCATCTCCAGGGCTGTTGGTTCCCTGAAAGGGAGTAGGAGGCTCACTTTTCACTCCTGCTTTTTCACTCCTGCTTTTTCACTCCTGCTTTTTCACTCCTGCTTTCTCCCTCCTGTTGTCATGTTGCGGATTCTTGGGCAACCACTTTGCTCCACACTGAAGGCAGCTGCAGTGTTTGCAGCAGGTGAGCAATTGCTACAGAGACCACCTGCAGAGCTTTGGGATCCTCCTGCCTCCCAAGGCACAGCTGATGGATGGGGAGTCCCCAACTCTTAGCACTTTCACAGCCCACCCAGTGAGATGAAAACAGCATGTACCAGTGTAGGGGCAGCACAGCCTCTGGCTGAGCTCTTCTTCCTACCTGGAGGGAGGGTGTTTCAGAGGCATCTCTCCCAGCAGCAGTAAGAAACGAGAGATGGGGCCAAGCTGTCTCCCACAAACATTCCAAAGGGAGGACGGTGGTACCAGGCTCCAGTCCATGCCATGGGATAAAGTCAAAGACCTGTGCCCCAGTGATGCATCTGCTGCAGGCAGGTCCTGGGTGATGGGCAGATCTAGGGCAGTGCCAGGGGCTTGCTCTGCTGCTGGCAAACCCGGCAGTTCCATCGTGGCTGCTCGCAGCCCGTGCTCACCTGGGCAGGAGGAAAATCTCTGTGAGCTTGCTGCTGTGTTGGGCTTCCACCTGCAAGAGGGAAAATGTATTGCCCAAGGTGTGGAAGGGGTGTCAGTGCTAGCCTGCCCTGAATAATAGTGTGTGTAGGGGGAAGAGTTGTGATCTGCAGCTGAAGGATGGATTGACAGGGTCAATGGGGTGGCAGTGAGGGCAGGAGGCAGGCAGGGGCTGGGTGCCCTATGTGTGTGGTAGGTTGTGTGCTGTGGCTGTGTGCTGGGCTGGATCCTGGGGAGGGGGACTGGGATACATACTGTGCCTGAGACCATGGCAGTGCCTCACCCAGAGGCAGAACAAAGCTCCTTCTCTTGCCCAGTTGCTTCCTCAAGCAGCACAGGGTGCATGGCCACCTCACTCTGCCCTGCCCACGCTGGTCTGGCAGGACGAGCTGCCCGCATCCCTAGGGCCAGCAGCACTCATGGTTTGTCGCTTTCTAGAAGTAGCCCCCAGAAGGGGTGACATACATCAGTGTCCTTCCTCTGGGGGACATGGGAACCAAACATGCTACGCATCCCCCTGTTCCACTGCTAAACTGCCTCCTCCATGCTGCCACTGCTGCCCCATGCAACTCGCCTCCTCTTGCTGCTTCTGCTACCACTGCCTGCAGCCCGGTGGCTTGGCTGGGCTGGAAGCCAGGCTGACCTTCAAGCCAGGTCCCAAACCTCCCCAGAAGACCCCCAGTTCAGGGTGGGGTATGGTGGGGAAATGGGTCCCAGTCATGCACTAGGGTGGGGGGCTCCTGTGGGGTCCCCTCTGTGCCCAAGCGCCATGCCCTCAACAGATGCTGCACCTTCCTGGGGTGATGGGAGTGTTGCCTGCATCATCTCTGTCTGCTGTCTCCCTCTCTCTGGCATCTGTACCCTTCTGCCTCTTCCCTCTTTGCTGTCCTGGCTTGTCTGCAGCTCTTCAATGCTGATAGATGCCCTCTCAAGGGGTGTTGTGGCCTCTGCTGACTAGAGGTTGAGATCCTGCCAGTGGGGATGCGGGATGCTGCTCTGAGCCCACGCCAGGTCAGAGCTGCATGCAGGGCAGGGGACACCAGGAAAATGCTGCTGGATACCACTGCCCGTGGGTGGATTGGATTTTGCAGGTGGAGAGGCTAGAGCTGAGTTTTTGGCAGCTGCTGCTGCATCCCCACAGGCAGAGGCAGGTTGGAGCCCGCTGGGAATTGGTGGCACAATATTAATTGACAGGAAGTTCATGGGTTTGGTTGGGGAGGTTAAACGGCTGATTTCTGCAGATGCCAATGCATAATTCATGGGTTGTCACAACTTCAGCCATGGTGCACAGCTTCTGCTGCACTGGGCTGGTGATGCACGGGCAGGGAGGGGTTTGCTCTTTCGCCATCTATGTGTCTGGGCATGGAGAGGAGTTTTTGCCCACAGCTGGCTATGTTGCAGCCAAAGAACATGTTCTCAAGACAGTGGTGCTGCTGCTTTCCTCCTTGTGTGGTGTGCTGGGAGCAATTGCCCCCAGAGTCTTGGGAGCTGGGACAGGGGGAGGTTTGGGAGGGTGAGCAAAGCTGGTCCTTGGAGTGGGTTCTGGTTTCCCCCACGACATACCAGGTTTATACATCCTGGCTGAAGCTAAGCCTCATGCACTTGCCTGGCAGCTGGAGCATCAGTGTCACTCCAGCCCTGAATGACGGAAGAGACCCCATTAGTGGAGCTGCTCTCCCCCTCCCTCCCTGGCTCTGCTCATAAATGGTGTTTTCATTAAAAGAAGTGGTTTGGTTTTGTTTAAGCCAAATTGCTGTGCTTGGGAGATGATAAATCCATCTGCTGGCAAATGGCTCTCCTGCCACCAGGATGGATCCCAGCTCTGGGCTTTAATCGTGCTGCAGATGAATGAGCCTCTAGTGGAGTGAATCTCCCTGTTGTGCCTGCTGGGGGGACTGAGCTGGATGGGCTGCCTCCCCGACACCATGGAGAGGGGCTCTTGCTTGGAGTGGTGGTCAAAATCATATGCTAAGGGGTTGTGGAGCCCCAGGACTGGTTATTGCTAGGGAAGTGAACTGCTGGGGCTGGTGCAAGCAGCTTCCCAGGGAGCAAAGTGGGACAGAAGCCCCTTTGCACAGGGCAAGGGCTGAAGGTGGGTGCAGGGGTCCTGTTCAACCCATTGTTAGTGCCAGGGTGCTCTGCCAGCAGCTGGGGCTGGGTGGGTGCCATGCCATGGGGGTGAGCAGCAGGACAGTGCGTTTGTTGGGATGTAGGGGATGGAGGGGCCCTGCTCTGGGTGATGCCCCACTCGAGTGGCTTTGCAAAAGGGATGTGGCAGCAGGGCTGTTCTGGGTAGGAGGATCTTTTTGGGATCCTTCTGTCCTCTGAGCCATAACAATGGCTCAGGCTTTTCTGGCTCTTTAGTAAATTTGCCCTCTGCTTCAAAGGAAAATGAGTGATGCAGCCCCTCAGGAGCAGTGTGAGTAATTGACTTGTTTGGAAGCTGACAGGGATAGAGGGCATAGAGGGAGGGTGGGGTGTCATCTGCATCTGAATTTGGGTCTCTCCAAACACTTCCAGTCTGTTCCAGACAGGGCAACTCACCTGTCACGTCAGGATCCCTCCTGTTCAGGTGGCTGGCACCCCTCCTGACCCCATTGCTGCTGGGGGCTCTGGGGTGCAGAGAGAGGGTTGATGTCCCACCCATGCTGCTCCTGCTCACCTTAGCTGGGGACACTGGGGACCAGGGGACATCAGAGTCTGGAGGCCATACAAGCAGGTGCCCCACCTCTGACAAGGACCACGCTGGAGCAGGCAGAGAATACTCAGAGCCTCAAGGGGCAGTGCTAGGCTGGCAGCATAGATGGATGGCTTTGCCTGTGGCCCCTCTAACAGAGCAGGTCAGAAACAAGAATGGATTGACTAGCTCTGCAGGAGGTCTGGTGGCATGAATCTACTGCCTGAGCTCAGCTGTATGGAGATGGAGGAACTGACCAGGCAGGAAGGGACCCCCCTGAGCTGACCTGCTGTGCACCCATGAGCCACCTCCTGGGGCAGTAATGTTCCTACTGGGAAGTGGCTTGATAGCCTAAAGCAGGGAGAGGTTTCTTGGCAAGATGCTACCATGAGAGACTGGCACAACCCTGTTGCTGAGCTTCTGCGGGGCAGAAAAGGGAACCCTGCTCCAGGCACTGGCTCCAGCAGCAGGGCTGCCCTCTTTTCATCACTGAACCTGTGCACTTGCACATAAAAAAGTGCTTTTTAGGGATGGATCATCAGTGACAGTCTGGCCAGGATCTAAGTCACAGGAAAGAGGGTTTCCATGCTTTTCCCCTTGGCCCGGCTGGGGAAGGTGGAAGGGGAAGGTGCAGCCCTGCAGGATGCAGGGAGGCACTGGCAAACTCACATATCCATGGATCACCCTTAGACATAGCAGGAGCCATGGAAGAGCCATTAGGCTGCTCTCACCTGGTTACTGCAGCCCATCCAGCCACAGCAGGGTGGGAAGAGAGCTGGCCTGCTAGCTAATGAGATTAGACAGGTGAGCCACTGCTCCTGCTCTGTTTGCTTAATTGCTTCTTCCTTGATTGAATTTTTAAAAACTGCATTGCTTACAGAAAGCTCCTGAATGGGTTTAAAGGCAATAATCCACCTGGCCCTCTGTCACTGTAAGGATCCCCCTGTGCTACTTGGCAGTGGGTTGTTGAAGTCCCTGGTGTGTCTCCACGTGTCTCTGGTGTCCCCAGGAAGGCTGCTCTGGTGGGCTGTTGACAGCTCTTGATTTACATCAGAGGAAATACTGATTAATTTTTGGTGGTGTGACTTAGCAAAGCCTCCCGGACATGAGGGAGAAGGGAGAGAGTCTGGTGCCAGGCTCTGTGCTAGATCCAGTGTGACAGGTCCCCTTTGCCCCTGACTGCTGCCCGAAGGCTGTGGCAGGCAGCTGCCCATCCTGCTGTGCTCCAGGGGACATGCTGGAGTCGGGGGGCTCCAGCATTTGGGCACAGCTCCCCCAGATCTAGTTGCACCTGCATGGGATCTTGGCTCCCAGTCTGACCCCAGAGTGGTGGGGGTGGCTGCTGGTGCTGAGTTTTGGGTTTGCAGCACAGATTGGCAAATCAGTTGCAGGGCTTGAGCAGCACAGCGAGGGATGCTGTAATATGCTGTGATTAGGGCTGATCCTGATGTCCCATGGGGACATCTCAGCCCTCTCCTGGGTGGTGGGATATGCCCTTAAGTACCTCATTTTTTCCCCCCTCCGCTTTCCTTCCAGAAGTTGCATCTTCTGAGCCCAGCCGCTGGCTGAGCCTGCACCGCTCTGTCTGGCCCGAGCAAATATCCTCCCACCCTGCCCTGCCTCCCTCCACCGTGCAAAGTGAGTCACTGCCCGGCACTGGGAATCATTCATGTCATTTCCCCCTTTGCCGCAAAGTCATTAATGTGAGTGGAATAATTTGTTGCGTAACGGAGAGGATCAGCAGGAGTGCTGCTCTGGTGAGTGACGCTTGGCCCTGGCTCCCCATCGCCCCGGCCACCACTGCCCTGGGAAAGGGCAGCTTGGTGGGATGGCCAGCTGGGAGCATCCCAGGACTTGCTGGGCTTGTGATTCCACAGCCACATTGTGCTGGCAGTGATGATATGAGCTCCATGAGATGTCTTCCTGAAACTGCTGAGTCCCACCTGGACCCTGGCTGGGAGGGATGAATGTGTTTGTTGTGGCTTTGGTGTCTGATCACTCCTGCACAGCTCTTCTGAAAGAGGCTTGTCCCAACTGCTCCACAGTGACAAGGGCCAGAAGCATCTCCTGCATTGATCAGGGTGTGTGTTGTGGCAGCCTGCGCCCCTGCCATGTCCTTGCCTTGGCCCACCGTGTGCTGCTCCAGCTCCTCTAAGCTTCCCAAACTGTGGGGTCACAAGCGCTTCCTACCAACAGCCAAATCTCTCCTGGCTTCTTGCTTCAGAACCAGGGACCCCAGGAAGCCCCAGCAAGGTGCAGGCTGTGTGGGACTCTTTGTGGCTCCCTTGGGGCCACAGGGCCACTCTGCAACTGCTCACAGCAAGGTCCCAGCAGGCAGCAACAGCTGGTGATAGCAGCCCCATGCATGGGATTCAAACCAGGACTCCCTCCTGGGGACCTCACAGCCTCCCAAGGGGAACGCTGGAGGGGGAACTTGCTGTCCTCATCCAGCCCAGCTCAGGACTGTGTGTGCTGGGAGCCCTTTTGGGACCACATCCATGGGGGCAAAGAAGCCTTCTGTCCTCTTCTTCATCAACTGCAGACCCCAGGGACCCACCTCTGCCCTGGGTCACAGCTCTGGGGCAGCGACATGGGTCCCCAGGGGCCGTGGTGTCTCCCCAGCCCCAAGCCACCCTGCTCCTCCCTCAGCACTGTTTGTTTTCTCAGCCCGCCCTGCTGTAATTACAACCCGCTGTCACTCTCTGATAATACGTTTTACTTTTTATCACTGCTTAATTAAATAACGGTGGGGAAGTGAGGGGCTGGTAACCCCTTGTTTGCCAGCATGCACAGCTCAGTGGTGCTGGGGAGGTCTCTTGGGGCTGGCAGAGAAGCTGGGTGGGGGCAGCTGTGCCCTGGCTCGGGGGCACAGTTGAACATGGGTACGTGTGTGCCCCTGGGAGGGATGAAGTGCTGATTTTGTTGTTCATGGGCACAGCATCTCAGGCACAGACATTGCCAGGCCATCCCTGAGGAAGAACCCTAGATGTGACTGCCGTCACCCTGTCTGTAATTCTCCCCTCAGCTTGGAGCTATGCCCACTGCCAGGCTGGGAGGAGCGTGTTAGCAGGGTGCCTGCTGCCAGACCAGACATCCCCACCCACAATTAATTGGTGCAAATAAGTGTCCCTGGCAGCTGCTGCTGGGTCAGTGATCTCTGACCGAATATCTGCCAGGTGCTCCCCCCATGGGGCCAGATGAATGGGTTCTGTTCCCAGCTTGGCAGACCATCCATCCCCAGTTGTGCTCAGGGTGGTCCTCAGTGTGGTTTCCATCATAGCATCCTCAGGAGCAGGATGTGGCCCTGCTTAAAAAACACACAGGCAGAGGTGATGGCAGCACCCCCCTGGGCACTGTCTGTCCCACTGTGATGGATTGGAGAAAGGTCTGATCTGATGGCATTTCCATCTACCTGAGAAAAGAACTTCACTGAGCTTCAGCAGGGCAGCCTGGCCCAGGCAGGGATTGATGGATGTCCCCAAACTGTTGCCAAGTCCCAGGGTTTGTTTTTGCCTTCAGTGAGGAACCGGGTTTCTTTGCAGATGCAATCCCCTCCCTCTTAGAGCCAAGTCCCCCTGCACCGAGCTTGGTTGTGCGAGTGACATCACAAGCTACACTTCCCTTCGGTCTGGTGGAGGGTGGGGGCAGCTCTTTGCACTGGTGATGAGGTGTACAAGAGGAAAGGCTGAGGTAGACTGGAAAATGTCCTCCATTTGTGGACTGGCCTCCTGAAGCTGTGGGTAATTGTTGGGGGCAACGATCAGTCTGGGGATGGAGAGATTTTGGGGGTGTTCTGGGGCTTCATGACAGGATGCTGTGGGGAGAGGAGCTCCCTGCCTATGTAGGGGTTGTGTGCAAGCAGCGGAGTGTAGGTTGAGCTGTAGGCTCAGGATGCCTCTCCTCCTGATGTGCTGCCTGTCCTCCCTGCCCCTGCCTGTCTTCCTGCCTGCACTGGGTTGGCAGCTCAGGGAGTCGCTTTGCACAGATCAAAGCCTGGAGGCACCTCTCATCTTGGCTTACCTGAGTCCTGCCTGCCCTCCAGCCTGGAGCACAGGGGATCCGGAGGTAATCCTTGCAGATGGGATGCTGCTGGCTTATAGCAGAGCCTCTTGCTTCGTGGGAACCACGGAGAACTGTCCCTTGAGCCCAGGCAGTGATGGTACAAATCTGCTGCTAATTAGACTTGAAAGTCCTCCCGTGAGCTCAGGCGCAGGATTGATATTTGATTATTAACATATTTATTTCTGAGCCTCTCAGCAGGTCTGTCACTGGAAGGCTGTACTCACCCCTTGAGTAATTGCTGGGCACATTTATTCCTATCAAGAGTTCTTGAGGCCTCCAGGGGAGAAGTGGCTTTTCAACTCTGTGTACTTGTTTTGGGGTTGTCTCACCAAGGTGTGTGGAAAAGACATCTTGCTGATGTTTGAGAGGTCCTGAGTGGGAGCATGGTCCTCAGACTCTCCTCTGTGCCTCTCACCAGTCTCTCTCTGAGGTGGGATGCTCCTGACTCTTGTGCCCAGGTGGGAATCCAGGGGGGTCTTCTCCTACCTGCTCCTGGGTCTGTTGATTCCAGGCACCAGGTAGGTAGCAGAGGCAGGGTAAGGACAACCCTGTGGTGTGGAGCTGGTGCTGAGCACTGCAGCCCAACACAAAGCCACCTGCCACAGCACACCCAGGGAGAGCATCCCTCCCTCCAGCAGAGGCAGAAAAACTGCAGTGGAAACGCTGCCTCTGAAACAACCAAGAATAGCTTTCCTGTCCCCAAAATGTCAGTTTAACAAGGCAGTCTCTGGGGGCCCACCTGGGCTGGCAGTGGGCTGAGCGGGTGCCCTGTAGAGATGCCAAGTGGGTGGCCTTGCTGCCCTGTGGGGCAGGGAGTGCTGGGCAGGGGGCCAGAGTGCTGAGCCATCTCTCGGGGAACAAGAAAGGTGCAAGTGGGCTGTGGGTTGTCAGGGGGACAGCACTGACTTTGTGTCACCCTTGTCCTAAGGCCTCCAGGTTCCCCAGCCAGGTTGTCACCTATCCAGGGGTTCCAAGCCAGTGCCAGGGGCTGCTGGCATGGGGACAGCTGAAGAGTTGTGGGTCAGGATGGCAGCTGCATCCGCACTGTCACTTTGTTCTTCTTCCCTGCCTTGTCGCTGCATCTCCCCGTGCAGGGATGATCCAAGCCAGGGAGCTGAGGACAAGAGTTTGTTGCAGCACTGGAGTTATTAATAGCAACAAACACTCTTGGTGCCTTCAATCCAAGTCCATTTTGGGGGAGATTCCTGACGTTTGAAGTATGTTTCCCCTCCCTGGGATCCCTCAGGTGCCTTATTTCCCTCTCCCAGCAGTGCCAGTGCATACAGGAGCCCCTGGATAAGCTGTGATGCTTTAATGGCCTTTCCCATGCCATCAGTGTCTGGCTCGGTGATGGAGGGTGTCCTGCTGCCTGCCCCACAGGCAGCTCCACGCTGCCTGCACATGTGGGAGCTGTGGTTGCATCCCAGCCCGTCCCTGCTGTGTTTCATCCCATCACCATGCCCAGCCAGAGCTGTAGGTGGCTGAGTGAGCACTGATTGCAAGGAAATTAGCTTAGTGCCATCTCCTATTTATTGGAGCCCAACCTGTGTGTGATTGCACAGGGCTTGTTATTTTGTCATCATCATTGTGGCCTGGTGGGGGGCAATGAGTGTGGCAAAGCTGGAGAGGAGTTCACAGGGGGGCCAGGACAGGTGGCAGCCTGCTGGGATGCCAAGGGCCATGTGCTCCCCTAGAGCAGATTTGAAAGCTGGGCTGGCATTGCTTGTGGTCAGGCTGAGATTTTTCCTGGTCTTGGAGTTCAGGAGACCCTTGTGAGACTTGGAGTGGGAACTGGGACAGGCCTGGGGACATGGCATGGTGTGCTGGGGATGGAAACCCCTGCTGGTCCCCATGGGGTGCCATGGGCACAGAGCAGTGTGGGCATCCAAGGGGCAAAAGGATGCCAGTTTAGGTTAAAGAGATGCTGTGGTTGTGTTGTGCCCTGGCATGAGCCTTGTACCCCGGGACAGCAAGGTCCCTGCTGTCAAAGGCTGCGGTCTTTGGAGGTCCTGGGGCTGTGATGCTCTCCTGGGTGCCTCCAGAGTTGCTCTGTTTTGCCACTCCAACAAACTCAGAGAAGACTCCAGATGCTCCAAGCAGGCTGTAGTGTCCTTGCTTACCACTGCTGTCTTGACAAGTCAGTCCTATAATGAGGCTTGGCCTCAGCTCTGGCTCTTTTCCCTTCTCCGTGCCTCAGTTTCCCTGTAGATGCTGGTGCTGGTCTTTACCCTTCCTTTGCAGAGCATGAAGGGTCTTGGGGCGCACCCCAGAAGCCTGGGTGGGGGTCGATGGAGCTTGTCCCCCCCGCCTTGTCTTCTTCTCCCCCCTGCTCAGTACCCTGTGTGTGGGGGTGATGAATTATTCACACCCTGTCGGGGTGGGTGTCTGTGGCCACCTGCATGATGCCAACGGGGCTGACGTGCTGCCAAGCACAGAGAGCTTTTCTGTGTAAATCCCTGAAATATTTAGCAGAACTGACTTAAAAAATACAGCTTGGGAAGAGTTAGTACCCCAGCATAACCTGGAGGGCTGGGGGCCATCGCAGGGGTAATGGGGGTGATGGACACACTGGTGTGGTCCCTAGGGTGGCTCTGGCCCCAGTCTCTGCTCAATACCCACCACCCAAGTTGCTGGTGGAGCTTGTGTCTGTCTGACCACCCATCCATGAATGTTTCTGCTTGTTTCTGCTTGTCTCTGCTGTCAGATGGTGGGGGTGCTCCCATTCTTTCCCTGCATTGCAGGAGTGCTTTGAAGCTCACCCCAGGCTCAGTCTACTGGCTAGAGCATGTCCCAGTCCCCAGCCTGGTGCCACCAGAGCCAGACTGCTGCCCCAGCACCTGCTGCTTGCCAGCTGCTGGTAGGTCAGTGCTGCAGGACTAGTGCACAGCATTGGGCCTGGCTCCTACCCTGGCAGTGCCTTCCCAAGCAGACAGATCACATCACATGCATTTTTTAACAAGATCTATCAGCTGAGAATGAGCTGAGCTGTCGTTGCATGTTTGTGATCAAAAGCAGACATGCCCTGGCAGCCTGGCGCAGGGTGGCCCAGCACACCACCCCTCTCCATCACACAGCTGATTGACCTGGCATTTATTCTGACAGAGCAGGTTGCAGGTGTGTTGCCCCTGCATCCCTGGAGGTACCAGGGTGACCAGCAACCTCCTGCCCAGCGTGGGTGTGGTGACTCCTGACTCAAGCATCTAAGGATGGGGGCAGAACTGGTGCTGCTGTTGGGCTTTGTGCACAGCCCTACACCCCAAAACTGCACCTACTGGGAGTTGGAGTGTGCTGGGTTTGCTGGCAGCCAGTGTGAGGTAGGAAAGGGTTTGTTCTTGTCCTGGAATATATTTTGGGTGAGGTTGCTCCTGTCCCCCTTGCCTCCCTGGCCTGGTGGGGTGGTGGGTGCCTGTGGTGGGCCCATGCAGCAGTGTTGTGCTGTGAATTTCCCTCTGCAAGCACCAGCAGAGCCCCCGGGCTATGCTTGGCTGTGACAGCACATCTCATGTCAGAGCCGCTGCAAATCCTGCCTGCTAATAGCTATGCAAATTACCTCATTAGCTGCCTTATTTGTTTTCTCTGGCATCACATTTTCAGCACTTCCCTGATTTCCAGAGGCTGCTGGTCCGCAGGGCTGGGAGGAGGCAGGAGCGGCAGCGGGACCGCACGCAGGGCTGGCTGTGTTGAGCCTTCCTCTGCCGATGGCAGCAGTGTTTGGCTCCGATGGAGCTACCTGCCCCGGTGTAGTGTGGCTGGGACCAGGGACTTGTGAGTACCGCAGTCCCTGCTGCCAAGATGTCCTCCTCATCCCTTGACGTGCCCTGGCTCTGGGGTGAGTCTTGCTGAGTCCTTCCTCCAGCTAGGAGCCACCCTGTCCCCTTGCAAAGCAGCTGTGGGTTGGGCATTGCTGAGATGTGTATGTTTTCCATCCCCCAGAAAGGGCAACTGCTGGATTTAGGTGCAGAGAAAACTGAGTGTCTGCCCAGTCCCTGTGGTGACCTGAGGCTTGGCACAGGGCTGCAGGGTACCCTGCATCTTTCCCACCCTGATTGTCTTTCCTCGTTAAGGGAAGTTTGCTTCCTTGCCACTCTGATTTCCGTTCCTCATTAATGAAAATGGGTCTCCTTCCCACTCTGATTGCCTTTTCTCCTTGAGTGAGATGCTGGCACATGCTGGCACAGGGGTTTGCCCTCTGCCAACCCCAGGACAACTCTGTTGAGCCCCCAGATACCCTGGTGAGGGTGCCTCTGGCTGGACCCCTGCTCTGGTTCTGTTCCCAGAGCGTGTGGCCTGGCCTGAGACACTTTGAAGCATGGGCACCATCTAGGGCTGTACAGGTGGGAGAAGTCCCCAAGCACCAGCACAGCATGGTGCCCCGTGGGAATGTTCATGTCCCAGGGTGTCCCTGCCCATGCTGGGCACGCATGTGAGCATGTAGCTTCCTGCAAGGATGGCTTTTTCTGGTTGCATTTTCCAGGGGTGTTCAGGTGCCCAGGACACCCCTGGCAGTGGGGCAGGGTTTACACAGGCACCAGAAGACCCATGTACAAGTGCCAGCCCTGAAGACCTTGATCCAGCCAACCCGTGGACTTGTCTGTGCCACGTGGAGCATGCGAGCATTGTGTGTGCTCCCCTCCTTCTGTTTATCTTTTATTTTTCCCCTTCTCTTTGTGGCTGAGCTAATGAATATTTCATGGCCAGGAACCAGCGTGAATTCCCCCGGCTGCTCCCGGCCCCCAGCGCTCCCGCGACGGGTACCAGCCCAGATGTCAGTGGCTTAGGAACGATTTGTCTGCCAAGAAGCCACCTCAGGAGGAGAGGACCTAGGCAGGGAAGGAAGCAGTGGCTCTAGTGTGGACAGCTGTGTCGTGTCCCCCTCCCCGGCGATGCTGCCACTGTCCCTTCAGCCTGCTCGGGAACTCCAGCGGAGTGTGGCTGCTGCCGTGTGTCCCTACACAGCTGCCTTCACGGCTCCCGCGAAACCTTGCCCAAGTGTGCACAGCCTTGCCCCGCTGGCCACGCTTCCCTGCGCGCTCCGACACGACCGCACCTTGTCCCCTCCTGTCCCCCCTGCGCCACCAGCCGCCACGGCCGTCTGAGTGAACCCTGTCCCCGGCTCACCTCCCCGCAGCCCCGCCGCTGCGGCTGAGCTGTGCAGGGGCTCCTCTTAGCGTCAGGCAGCGGCATCGGCACCGGGACGGCACAGCGCCTGGGTCACACCGGGCCGTGGCACCTCACCGGCCTTGCGTGGGCTGCTCTGGGCTCCCGTGCGTCCACGCTGGAGGTGTCTCTGCACAGCCCCAAAACCTGCAGGCAAGTAGCAGGGGTTGGGGTCGGGGAAGAGAGGAGCAATTTTGCTCTGCGGGTTCCCTGAATTTGCCATTTATACCCTACGGCAGGGAGCTGGGTCAGTCCCCAGGACAGGCTTGGCACTGAGAGGTGTGGAGCGGCTGCCAGAGCACCTGGGAGGAGCTGAGCTGGAGACAGAGCTTGGAGCCATGGTCTTCCTCCTTCCCAGTCCTGTGGCTCTAGGAGTGCTGTGTCCCTTTTTGGGCACCCTGGAGAGACAGAGTGGCTCCAAGTATCTGTTAGGGAGAAGATGTCATTTGCCCTTTGAGGCACTGTGGGGCCTGAAGTTCCCCTGGGGCTGGGGCAGGGGCTCAGGAACCGCTGGCCTCCTGACGGGGGGAGCAGGTGTGGGAGAAGCACAGGTGGGACTGGAGGCTGGGGAGGTGCACCCGTGGTGGCTGTGACCCAGATGACAGATTGTCAGCAAGGAGGTACATGTAAGAGTGGGCTTAACAGCCCTCGTTTGTGGCTTGCTTTTGATTTCTGCTGGATTCCTCTTTGTCTTGCCATGGGAGAGGTGGGTTGGTGACTGTGTGGCTTTGCTGCCCTGCTGCAAGGCAAGACATGGTTGCTGGTGCCAGCCTGGGGAGCCTGTGCTCAGAGGAAGCCCTGGAATGGGAACAAGCCATTTACATCTCTTTGCAATCCACAGTCCTTGCAAAATATCTGCTGGGGTTGCTGGGTGCAGGGGGAGGTGACAGTACCCTGTCAGCACATGCGGTCCCCATGAGCTTCTGTTTTGGTAGCAGTGCACGAGGGCCTCTCTGAAGAGCCAAGCCAGCTTGGAAGAGTAATGCTGCTTTGGAAAGCACTGTCTGGTTCTGGATTGTTTGTAGCACCTGTGGATGCTGCCAGCTGAGCCTGGATGTTGTGTGGGTGACATCGGTGCTGGGCTTTCCTCCCCTGCCGTGTCCCTGCAGGTTGGTGTGGGGTGGTCTATGCATGCTGATGGAGGGTATGTGAGCTCCCTTGTCCCATATAGCCATCACGACCAGGATGCACAGGACAGCACTTACATCTCCCACCTGCTTGAGATGTGCTGGGATGGAGCAACCTTCCTGGCTGGGTGGGATCTGGCTCCCAAGGAGCTAGATGGTGGGTTTGAAATGGATCTGTAAACTTGGTTTTCTGTTAGGTCCTGCGGGCTCTGGCACCCTCCTGTGGCTGTTCTGCCATCTTTCCTATGTCCCTTTTGGGATGCTGGAGCTGCCTCGGGCTGAGCAGTACTGGCTGGTCCCTGCAGTGATGCCATGGAGCTGGGTCTCTCTCCCAGCCTGGGGGTGCTCTGTGTTTATAGGATTTGGCTTTGTGTCACACAGCCTACCGGGTCTGCTTGTTGCAAGAAATTGTTCCAGCATGTTTGTGTTGTGAGTCTGAGACAGGAGCAGGGCTCCTGGATACTGTAGATGAGAATGAGGGTCCTAAACCCCTGACCTGTCCATGGAAGGTGGCAGAAGGGGACTGGGCACCACTTTCAGCCCAAATTTCTGAACTTTCAACAGTGAGCAAGAGGTCTGCAGGGGGTATGCTTAGTTGGGTGTTGCATTCCCAGACTGATCCTGCAGTTGTGCCTCTGTGTCCCCTGCACAATATGCCTTGGCTGGCCTGGGCTGTCCCCTTCCTCCTGCCGATGTCCCTTGCTGCCCTTCCCTAGCCCTGGACTTTGTGGGTGTATTCTTGTAGGGTTGCAAACCCCTGCTCTGCTGTGTCATGCCTTGCTGTAGTGTCTCCCCAAACCTGGCTCAGCTCTGCAGTGACCAGTGCAGCATCCCCTGCTGTCTGTATACCCCTTGCCCCAGGGCACTGTCTGCCATGGTATGGGGGCTTTCTGTTGGAGGGCTGCTGCCTTGTGCAGGGGCATAGCCAGTATAACAGAGAGGAAGAGCTTGGTTTGGAGGGGATAGCCCTTCTTTTGGGGATCCAAGGGTGAGGTTACTCCATACCAGCCACTGGGGAGGGGTTCCTGCCCCTTGCCTTGGGGCTTCTTGTTTGAGGCATTAATAGGGACTGGATAGTCTGTTTGTTCCTGGCTGATCACGCCTGCTCCCTGTTTCCCATCCCCGAGGGAGCAGAAGCTATATTTTCCATCAAGTCTCTTTTTTTTTTTTCTTCCCTTCCTCCCCCATTAATAAGAGATGAAGCTTATGAGATAATAGCGCCTGGATGGATGCAGAGCTGACAGATCCTGCTGGTCTGGGGTGTGGATGTGATGTGGAGAGGGAACTGCAGCTGGGAAAATGGGACTTGGGGAAGGGATGTGGTTGCCAGTCTGCACACAGCATTTTTGCACTGGCTTTGCGAGCAGGGAAATCCCACCACTGCCACGCACCAGTCTCTCCTGGCTATGACATACTGTGCAAGCTAGGAAGTCGCTGCCAGGCTGAGCTTTGGGGTGAGCAGCTCTCAGCCTGAGCTGTCTGGGAGTCAGACTCAGCTTCCTCCCATCCTTGCACTGATCCTTGTCTCCTCCCCTCTGTGGAGCCAGTGGGAGTGGGTGGTTGGTGCCCGGGGATGCAGGATGGTGGAAGTGCTGGAGGGCTGATGCTCGGGGATGCAGGATGCTTGCAGTGCCAGAGGGCTGGTGCCTGGGGATGCAGGATGCTTGCAGTGCTGGAGCACTGTTGCCACAGGGATGCACGACACTTGCAGTGCTGGATGGTTGATGTCCAGGGATGCATGACGCTTGCAGCACCAGCTGGCCGGAGCAGACGATTGATGACCAGGGATGCAGGATGCTCACAGTACTTAATAGTGGGAGCAGAGGGCTGACCCTGAAGAATGCAGAATGCTCTCGGTGTCGGCTCCCCTCCGGAAGGGGCATCCTTTTCTGCTCTTGGAGAGAGGCGGCCCTGGGATGCAGCAGTGCCTCATTGGTCAGCGAGACCTGTGGAGTCTGTGGGTTGCCATACCAACCTGCCTTTGGTTCCCGGCCAGCCGGGGCGTGAAGTGCCGGGTCAAGCTGGTGGCAAGGGGCGGATCAGAAGCTGGGGGCAACCCTGGCTTTGCCAGCCAGGGAGGCATCCATCTGCTTCTCCCGGAGAGCTGGCTGGCGCTGCTGGGCTCCCCGGCCCCGAACATCCCTCCCCCCACCACCCTGCTGCTACTCGCTGCCTCTCCCTGCCTCTTCCTGCAACTTTGCTGCACGGAGGGGGCTGGCACGGCACTGGAGGGGGTTCACCCAGGCACCCCACTCCCTCACCGAGCTTGCGATCAGCTTTTGTGTTCCTAAGCCCTGGGAGGGGCATCGCCGCCAGCCCCCTGGCTCCTCTGGATCCGCAGCCAGCCTGCACGGGAGCATCCCGGCACAAAACTTCCTGGCAGGCTGCCTGCCGCCTGGGAGCGGGGCCTGGCGGCTGCCGCGCTGCCAAGCGCTGCCTGTGCCCTCTGCGCCGGGCTGGACCTACTGCCGATGCCCGCAGGCTCACTCCGGGCAGAGAAGGGTCTGTCCTCCCCCGGGCATCGCCTGCTGCTTGGAGGAGCTGGGGGGCTGTTTGCCGGCGGCTGGGTCCCTCCCCAGCGCTGTGAGCTGGAGCCATGAGCCACTGCCAGCAGCGCTGCAAGAGGCAGCTGGGCCGGGTGATCCGCTTCTTCTACCAGTTTCTCACCGGGACCCTCTCCCAAGGTAGGTGCTGCCCTGGGGGGCACAGGGGCTCTGTTCTGCAGGCGTGGGTGGTTGTGTGTGTCTGTCTGATGCACTCTGTGGGTTATTTGGGGAGGGGGGGAAAATGCTGTTTAGGTGCTGAGCAGTGCTGAGCCCCAGGTGGAGGGGTTGCACTGGGCTCTGTGTGGGGCAAAGTTGAAGATGCTCACAGGAGGCAACAAGAGCCCCTGCAGGTTCCCTTTTGACCTGGGATGAGTGGAATGTTTTATTTGGGGTCGAGACTGGTGGGAAGTGAAGTATGAGAAAACTGCTGTGCAAATAAATTGCTGCTGGCCCAACCCTTCCCTGCCATGCTAGGCATCCAATGCCTCTGGGGCTGGGGCTGCACCCTCCATCATCTGGCTGGAGAAGCCCTGGGTGCGCCTGTGGTCTGGGGCAGTGACACACCCTGGTGCCTGCATCCACCTGTGTGCCCCCTGTTTTGCTGTCACAGCTAAGGCAGGACCCACATTCCCCTGCCAGGCCCTGTGCAGCCCAGCCAGCTGGCCAGGAACCCCTCTCCTGGGTGTGAGCCCAGAGCCACCTCCTGACCACGATGGGTACATCTAGGGGAGGTTATCGTGTGCTTTATGCGTGCTGAGGCCCTGACTCCTGTCCCCATCTTCATGTCCCCATGCCTGGGGTAGGTTGTCCTCCCCATAGTCTTGCCCCACCAAGGACCCCAAGCTGCCACCTGGGGCCACGATGGTGCTGGGGAGGGACGTGTCATGCCAGGAGCATGGAGAAAGCCTAGTTGGGCCAGTGTGGCAGCATCACACCTTGGAGTGTGGCTGGGACTTGCCCTGCCTTTGCCAGGGCCCAACCTGCCCAGAAAAAGCCTCCCAGGCTCTGTCCTGTCCTTGCTGAGGGGAGCCTCTGGCTGTCCCCAGTCCATGCTTGTCCATGAAGCCAGAGGGTGTCCTCGCCCCTGGAGATTCTCTTAGTGCCATGCGGGAGGCTGGGACACAGAGTGGTATCTGCCTTGTGAGCCATGCCCTGCTGCTGTGCCACCTCCCTGCCCGCTGGGACCCGAGCTCTGTAACGGAGGGTTGCCTGGCTCCAGGAAACCCTCCCCACGGATGTTTCCTATCACTTCCCAGCCCTGTGGGCCCTTCAGGTCTCCATGCCAGCCCACAACATGGTGACAGGGACAGGGGTGCCAGGGTAAATGTGGGCCTGGTGGAGCAGCATGCCGGGCTCCAGAGGCTGGGTGTGCCTGCAGGCGGTGCTGCATCTGTCCCCACTAGTTGGCTCCACGGGGCACTGGCCAACTAGCCTGGAGTGGAGTGGGCAGAGGATGAGTCAGCTGAGTCCCACCCACCCTGGGTGCAAGGGGCAGAGCTGCAGGTGATGGAGTGGAGTCATGAAAGGGGACATTGGGGTCCTCCAGTCTCCACCACTTGCAATTATGTCCTATAGGTCCTTGTCCTGGTGTCTTGGGCTTTTCATATGGGTACTGTGGGGCTCAGTCAGTAGTGGGTGTCCCACCAGGACCAAGTCTCTGGCCTGGCCATGTGCAGTGGCCCCAAGGGCTTGGCCCCATCAGCCCTTCTGGAGTGTGCAGGGTGGCTGTGTTGCATGGAGCTAGGATGGACGCAGAGGACAGGGCTGGCAGTGCCATCTTCTGCTGCTCACTCATTTCCTCCTGAGCTGTGGGAGAAGACAAACTGTAGGGAAACCCAGAGCCAGGCAGGCCTGTGCCCTCCTTGGGCTTGGAGCTTGGGGCTGGAAGGGGGATGTGGAGCTTGCACAGCCTTGTACGCTCTGCAGGATCCCCTCCTTCCCAGCTGCTGCTCTGCTCCATGTGGCACATGGGTCACGGGGATGCTGTTCTCCCCTCCTCCCTCTCTCCTCCCCCATCAGCCCATTTTGGGGTGCAATGAGCCTCTCTGCCTTCCCTGCAGAGGTCCCACAGAGCTCACCAGAGCCAGGTGGGCCCTAGCATGGGGTGCCCTCCTGGCTGGGTGCCCTGGGGAGATAGCCAAGGACGGGTCACCAATGGGGGGAAAGAGAAATGACTCAATCAATTAACCAGATTAAAACTGTGACTTCACCTCCCAAAAATAGCACTTCGCCAATATTTTAATGTGCTTATTAATAATCTGCTCGCGCTCTGATTAGCAGCGAGGTAATAAGGGATCAGCTGTAACCTAAATTTAACTCTCCCTAATGGATGATGGCCCCAAGAACCAAAAAAACCAGGAGAGGCTCCTATCCATCAGCCTCACTCCCCAGCAGGTCAGCAGTGCCCAAATGACCTGGGCTGCTGCTGGCCACCTGTGCCCAGGGACTGTCACCTCCACTATGTCTCAGCTGGTCCCATGGCACATTTTGGGGGGTAGTCCTTCAGCACTCTGTGGCACCAGGCTACAAGCATCAAAGGGGTAGCCACAGGGGTGCCTCCCCTGCAGGGAAGACCCTGGCTATCGTCAGGGTCTGTGATCGCCTCCTGAAGAGACGAGTCTGGTCCCTTGGCAATGGGTGACTGCCCTGCTCTCTCCCTGTCTTCTCCTGTCCTGCAGCAGAGGACAGTCTCCTGTGCCCAATTTCTGACAGGATGGGGACAGAGAGTAGCCATCTGGCTGCCTGACAGCTCTGGATCTTACCCACTGTGTGCCTGTGGCATGCTGTGTGCACAGAGCTGCTTTCTGGGCAAGAAACCTACCAGACACTTCTATTTGTACACAGCTGGTGGCTGGTGGGGTGGTTAATTTTATCCAGGTAGCAGGGCTGCACTGCTGGCAGTGCTGGAGAGCCAGGGCTGGGGTGACTGGGCAGGGGGACGCTTCATGGCTGTTACTGTCACAGCCCAAAATGGGACAGGCAGCAAAGACTGGGCTGCCCATCCTGGCACAGCTGTGCCTGGGGCAGCATTATAGAGCTTGTCACCCTCCCCAGCGCTGAGCTGTGGGTGCTTGCTGGGGCCACTTTGCCACCTTGTCCTGTGTCTCCTGTGGATAGAGAAGCTGGTATTGGGGGAGAAAGAAGGGAAGGGTCCTAATGCCTGAGTTCTGCACCTCGAAGTGGATACAGCTGGGCTGATGCCATACTCCTCACCCCATGCCTGGGTAGCCATGTCCCCTGGCTGTAGCTGCAGGGCTGGGGATGGGACATCTTTAGGAAGTGTCAGTGTGAAACAATTTGGTCCAGCATCTCCCTCAGCTGTGTGTCCTGTGAGGTGGCCAGTGGGGTCAGGCATGGTCCAGGGATGCAGCTAATCCCTGGGGTTTGAGGTCAGCTGGTGAGCGTGCCCAAATTCACAGGGGCACTGCAAGAGTGCCCCGGTGCTGCAGAGCAGGAAGAAGGCTGGTTGGGTCTGGGTCCTAGCTGAGAAAAGGGGAGGCTGATCCCAGGCATCCCTGGGGAGGTGCTGTTCTGGGGTGCAGGGGATGAGATGCCAGTGCCTTTCTGCCAGAACCAGCCCTCTGGCCCAGCAGGCCTTTATTCAAGGCTCACTGTCTGGAGCAAGGATGGGCACAGTCATCCTAGCAGGCATCCTGGTCTTTGCCAGTCCTGGGCTGCAACATTGCTCACTGGGGAGCCCAGTGTCCAGGACTCCCAACTCCTCCTGGGAGGTGCCAGTAAGGGACTGAGCCTTGAGTGTCCTGAGGTCACCGGTGAGCTCAGAGCAGCCACCAGGCTGTGACTTGTTGGCCCTGTGGCCTGGAGACTCAGCCACATGTGTAGCGAGCCCTGTCTATGCTCTGCCCCCTGCTTCCTTTTCCTGGCTGATGGTGCCACTCTCCCCCCGGGCCAGGAGGGTTATTTTTAACTGTTTGCCATGTGCTGCCTGAGCACAATTAAGGTAATTGGTTTGGGAGCCTGGCTCTCACACGCTGCTCCCAATTACCTGCCTGCCTGCCCGTGCGGCCCCCCGCCTCCCTGCCCGTGGTGGTGGCTCCTCTGTCGGGGGGACTGCTGGGACAGGGCTGCCCCAGATACCAACGGGGCTGGGCCAGGGGCGCAAACGGGCACAGGGGATGGAGCCATGGAGAGGACATCCTTACACAACGACAGCCTGCTCTATGCCTCCCTGATTGCCATTCTCCTCCTCATCTCCTATTGGTTCACTACCCGCTGCTTCAAAATCATCAGTGGCATCGAAGGTACGGGGTTGGGTTCATGGGGACACAGGCTGATGCTGACCCATCCTGTCTCATTCCACAAGGCAAGCGGTGAGGCAAGCTGGGTTCTTGGTATGGGAGAGTGGGATTGGGGAGCCCCCTCTCTGCCTCTCTGGGCCTTCTCTCTCTTCTCCTCAGTCATTTTATTTGTTCCTCCTGGTCCTGGTCCTGCTCTGCTGTGTGCGAGAGCAGCCGGCGGCAGTCACGGTGCTCCAGGGGCACTTGGCTTCGCCGTGCTGCTGGTGTTCGGGTAATACTGCTCCCCTCTGTGGGGTGGGGATTCAGACAGGCTCTTCTGTGGCTCTCGTTCTGGGAAGGGTGCCAGGTGCTGATGCTGGGACCTCAACCTGCATTTTGGGGCTCCTGGTCCCTTTGGGCATGACCTACATCTTTGCACCTCAGCCAGTGTGTTGGGGAGTTCTGAGATGTGGCTGGGGTCCTGGGTTTCCTGGTGAAGGGTCTCTCAAAGCCCCACTGCATTGGGATCTGTGTGTGCAAGGGGCTTTGCAGGGTGAGACCCCCAAGGCAAGGAGCAGGACAGGAGGCGTGGCACTTGTGCCACTTACCTGGGGACGTGCAGGGCCTCTCCTGTCTGGGGCGTGCATTTCTCCATCTATCTGTGTGACCCCTCCCTCAGCCAGGGCCTCATGGTTCCTCCCATGGCATGACCAAATGCTGGCTGGCTGCAGGGTTGAGGAGCCATCTCTGGGAGCTATGCCCTTTGACAGTGCGGGTGACAAAGCCCTGTCCCACTTCTGGTAGGGTGTGTATGTTTTGGATGGTCCTTTGAGCTTCCATTGCAGGTGGCTGTGGCTCTGGCTCCATGGGTAAAGCTCCCTATGTGAGATCACGGGGATTCTCCATCCTTGGGACAGCTCCAGATGGTGGAAGCACCCCTTGGGTGGTTCCTTGACACCCCCAGCCCATCTGGAGTTGCCCTTGGTGGGAGAGGATGTGCTCTGGGCAAGTTTGGGGGTGGTGGGAGCTGGGCTCTGGTGTAGTGTGTAGCACTGGGATATGGGACCAGCACCAAGTGTCTGTGCCAGTTCTGGTGGGATTCTGTGTTTTGCTGGTAGTGAACAGCGGAGGGCTTTTATTAATGGATCCAGTGTGGAAATGAGTAATCCTGACATGGCAGCCAGTTGGTGATCTATTGGTGCTCCACCAGGGAGGCTGGCAGGCATGGGATGGACATGAGGTTTAGGGGAGAGGAGGAGTTGTAACTGGGGCTTACTTAGCAAGAAAAATGGCTTTAAAAATGTGGTTGGAGTCAGTGGGAAACTTCCTCTGATAGTGCAACAGGCCTCTGCTGCCCTGTCCCCGAATGGACTGGCTCAGGGCGGGGCAAAGCCAGGAGCCAGCCAGCTGAAATCCAGGCTCAGTGCCTGAAAACTCTCCTCCTTCCAAGAAAAGGAAATGTCAGGTCTGAAAACTTCCACCCTGAAGGATGTTTCCCCAGGGAGGACTTTCATCTCTCTCCCCAAGCCGCCTCTGATGCATTGCTGGCATCTTCTGCTGGCGTTAGAGCCTTGGGAGTTCACACCAGGCGGGCAGGAGATGCTGAGCCTGAAGGCACGGAGCTGCTAGGTAGCCCGGCCCTGCTGTGACCTTAGACTTAACACCAGTCCTCTCTGTCCCCTGCCAGGGGACAAACCTGCAGCCTACTGTGCTGGGAATGGAGGCTGGAGGGGGTGGTTCTGAGCCTTGGGGGTTGGTGTGGGGCAGCTCTTCTGGAAGCTCATGTCAGCATTAGCCAGTACCTCTGCCTTCCTCTTCCCCCTGTGGGTGTCCCAGGGTGACATTTCTTCACCTGGTGACATATTTCTCCTCTGGCACAAACACAAGAGGGAGGAAAAGGGGCTTTCTGTCCTGGTCCCATCTGCAGAACCCTTTGTGGGGGGCAGGAAGGCGCAAGAGCTGGACACCAGGTCTGCCCCATTGCCTGGGCATGACCATCCCACCTCTGCCTGGGGCAGCCAGCCTTGCTGCTGTGGGGGACAAAGCAGGGTGGGGAGCAGTGGTGACATGGGGGAAGCCCTGCTCCCTGCCTGCCACACCGGTGATAAAGTTGGGTCTGCTTTTGTGTCATGCCCTGTGTGAGATGCATCTACCCAGGGATGGGCAGCACCTGCAGAGTCCCTGGGGAAAGCTGTGCATCCCAAGGGATGCTGAGCTCTGGTGATGGGGCAGGGACCAGCAGATGCCTGGCTCCCTGGTAGTCCCTTTGGCCTGTGACTGAGCAGCCAGGCAAGGGCTGGGATGCTGTTTAAAATAAATAAAAAAAAGAGCATAGGAGCTAAATATAGCCCCTTCGGCTGTGTGTGGATGTGTGCTTGAGGCACACGGACACCTGGGTTTGCCCTCTGCCTCCAGCTGCAGCATGACCTTGGCTGGGTCCTTTGGTCCTGTTTGGTCCCTTGCACTTGTGTCCCCTGCTCTCCTGCCTGTTGCTGCACTGCCTGTGGGTCTGGCAGTGTCTCCAGCATCCTACATTGCAGCCCCTGCTACTGGCCTGTTGCCCCAGTCCCAGTGAGACAGCTGGACCCAAGCCTGCTTGGAAGTGGGGTAGCTGGACATGTTGCCCCAGACCCTCCCCAGGAGAGGATTGTGGGGACTTTGAGGTGCTCAGCCGTGGTGGTCCCCATGGGGCAGGCACACACGTGGGGCACAGAGAACAAGTCTGAGTCATTTCCATCCTGGATGTTTAGCCAGTGCCCAGCATCCTGTCCCCTCCCCATGCCCCCCCACCCCCCCTGGGACAGAGTGCCTTTTAATATCTGCGGCCCGTTTCCCTAGCAACTGCATTAAGCAAATCGATGGAGGTGGTGTCATTGGGATGGGAGGGCATGCCTCCTTCCCTCCCCAGCCCCCCCATCCACACCACCCCCCACGCCTCCCTCCGCTTGGTTTCCCTCTGCTCTTACTCGCAGACACAGCCCTGCTCTGCCTGGGCTCTGAGCTGTTGGCTCCTGGAGCCACCTGCTACAGCCCCTTGCTTGCCCACAGCTGATGATGGGTGCCCCTGAGTAGAGGAGTGACAGCTGATCCCCCCTCAGGGACAGCAGCAGGAGTCCCTGGGGATGTGTGGTCCAGCAGCTGCGGTGCTGGGGTGAGGGGGCTCCAGGACAGCGGTAGGGAGGGAGTGGAGGTCTGGGGGGCCATGAAACACCCCCACCATGAACCTGGAAGGCCTTGAGATGATTGCGGTGCTGGTGGTCTTGGTCCTTTTCATCAAGGTGCTGGAGCAATTTGGTCTCTTCGAGCCTGTGTCCTTGGAAGGTAACGGGTGTGGGTGGTGCTGGCTCCTCTGGGAACATGGGGGCAGCCTGTGGGTCTCCAGAGCTGTCCCCAAGGAGGCTCTGAGTTTGCTGCATCCACAGGAGAGTCCTCGGTCATGGTGTCCATCTGCTTATAGGGGCGAGCAGGGGAGTCCTGATGTGAGGAGCAGTGTGTCCTGTGCAAGGTCCCAGTGGCTGGGCATGTGGGGAGGGGACAGGGAGGGCTGGCGGGGTGTCTGCTGCACGGTCGTGACTTTGTTGTGTGCTGGGATGCCATGGACTGGGACTGTGTGTGAGCATGTGAGTGGGCACCGGGGTGTTTTCCAACACCTCTACAGGAGCGAGGTGTCCCCAAGGTCTGTGGTCATCTCACCCTGAAAAGCACGAATGTGTGCTGTCAGACTCAGCACCAGCCTGCAGAGCAGCCATGCCTGGACAGGATGGGTCCCTGCTGCACTTCCTGCTCCTGGCTCTTCCCAGAGCCACCTCCATGGCCCTTGCAGGGTGGGAAGACACGGGGTGTGCAAGGTGCTAGAGTGGCATGTGTGGGTCACGCTCAGTGGAGCTGAGATCCTCTTGGGAGAATCTGTGTGTGGTGGGAGGGATGTCAGGACTGCTTGGATGGGTGCTCCGTGCACTCCCAGGGGTGATGGGGTTCACCCATCTGAAGGATGTCGCAGCCTGGCCAGCCCCAGGCACTGGGACAAGCACAGGGTGAGGAGGTGACAGGAGTTTGCCTGGTCCACTGGTGCCCTAAGATGTTCCGCTTTGATTTTGCAGCACTAGCTGTTGCACAGACTAGGTGTGGGGGTGAATTCTGACTCTTCTCCATGAATGATGCCAGGGCACTCCTTGGCAGCATCCCTGGGCTGCACCTGCAGGTCGGCTCTGCCTGTGGATGGGGAGGGAGGGGGCTGATAGGGAGATCTCTCCCTCTGACCCTGTGAACCTGTTTGCAGGACAAGAAAGGATGGTGGGTGGAAGCTTTTGTTGCTGCTTAACTGCTTGCTTTGTCCCTGTGCTCCAGCAACAGTGCTCCTAGGTGGATTGTGTTGGGAGAGAAACTGAGGCAGAGACTGAGCATCCTGCCTGTGAGCCCTGGTGAGAGCCACACTGTGCCCAGATTGGACCCCCCTTCCCCAGTTCCGATGGTGATTTGGTGGGTGACTCCCTCAGACCCCGCTTTCCCCTCTTCCCTGTGCTTTTGCTTCCCTGTGCAGCTGTATGAATCTTTGGACCAAAGCTGGTGGCATTGATTGTGGCTGCTCTGCAGCACACTGACTCCCAGCATGGTGGAGACGGGGGAGGCAGAGACCCCCCAGAGCCCAGTAGCAATCCTGCTAAGGGTTGCAGGACAAGGCAGGGGCCACTTCTTGGCTTGTGGTGACTGCTCCTCTCTGGGACCATGCTCCTCCATCCCTTGGGGCACACTCCTTGCCAATCTGCAAGTGACTTTACTCCAGTCTGGGACAGAGCGGGAGGTTAGAGATGTTGTGTCTTGTGTCCAGACTGGTTCCCATTACCCAGCACCCCTCTAGAGGCAACTGGGATGGATGGTGACATGGCTGTCTCCTATGGAGGAGAGGTCTTGCCAACAGTCCTCCCTTGTCCCCAGGAGGACATGGTGTCCCTGTGCAGTGTGCAGAGACGAAGCCTGTCCTGTCCCCCTCCACCTGCATCCTCACACTGGGGAGCTGTGGGTCGCTCCAGCCTGGCTGAAGCTTCACCCCAGCTGTGGTGGTGGAAGAGGGATCCAGGTGCTCCTAATTGACAACAATTTCTCCCATCACCAAAAGGTGCCTGGAGGAAGGGAAACATGTTGCTCAAGGGGCAGAAATAAGCTGAGGTTGAGCAGAGCCCTGAGTGCTGTACGGGGAGTCCTGTGGGTGAGTGACTGGGTGTTGAGATGGGGCTGAGATGCTGTTGCATGGGTCACCCCCCTTTGGCTCAGGAGGCAGCAGGTAGGAGACTTTGCTCTCTGGGGAAGGTCCCAGGCAGTGTCTGGGGTTGGGAAGTGCTGAGTCCCCTCGGAGGGTTGTTTACCAGCCATGCCTGGGCCAGCAGTGACAGCCCAGAGACCGCAGAGAGCCTGAAACCATACACTAATGGCTCAGTTCTGCTAATGGACACGGGTCCCACCACCCACTCCAGAGCCATCGATACTGCCTGCTGCACTTGCCTTGCCCTGTGCAATCCCTGCCTGTCCCCTGCCTGTGGCTGTCCCTCTGCCTAGGCCATGCTGGTGGTATCCTGGGAAAGGTCTGTGCCACCAGTTGTGGGCTGGGGATGGAGCATCTCCAGAGGACACTGGAAAAATGCCTTATCCCTGGGTAAGGGTTTGATGGGAGCATTTGAAATGAGACTCCGTTTGCCCTGGAGGACCACGGAGGAGACAGGGGCAACAGAGGAGAACTCAAAGCTTTGTGGGTTCCCAAACTCAGCTGGATGAGGCCCTGAGCAACCCATCCTCCATTCAGAGCTGGCACTCCTCTGAACCTGAAGGGGAGCAATGGTAGTCTTCTGCACCCCTTGGCCTGTCCCTTTGGCGCTGTCACCCCTCAGATCTTGCGCAGCCAGAGCTGCTGTCTGGAAGCAGCAGAAGAGTATTTCCCATGGGTGTGCTGTGCTCCAGGAGTTCTAGGCGTGATCGATACTGGAGCTGGCGTTGTTTACCAGCTGGTAATCACTGGTGGGCCATGTCACCCCCCCCCTCCACTGTGTGCCACTGTGCCTGTCCCCAGCCCCAAACATCTGTCCTGGTGAAGCTGCATATGCACTGTCAAGCTGCCTGGGGGCTCCCAAACCCCTGACAAGAGCCTGCTTTGTCTAAGTACTCAGGAGGGGGCAGGCAAAAAGAAACACTATTGATTTTGGCTCCTGAAGCGCAGCATCAATAATTCAGCGGAGAGCAATTGGTCCTGGCTGGGAGGAGAAGTAGGCGGGAGGTAAAAGGAGGGAGAGCCGCCCGGGAATGAATATTAGATGAAGCTGCAGATTGCTATCGGATAGGATAACTGGTGTCTGCCCAGGGATGGCAGGGCTGTCCCTGCCTTGGCTGGGTCAGGATCTGTGCATGGGACAGGTAGGATTGACTGTGTTTTGGAGAGCCCTCAATATAGGGTGTGCTGGTACCTGCCTTCCCTGGGGGCTGCTGCTGTTGCCCCAGAGCTGAAGATGCAGAGGTGGAAGCAAGGTTGCGGAGGGTGCCAAACCCCTCCAGAATCTAGGGAGAAAGGGGAGAGAGCAGTAGCCTGCCTGGGTGCCACCAGCACCCCAAAGGATGCCAGGTAGGAGGGTGGTGGCAGGAAGAAGCGTGGCTACCTCCTGGTGCCTGGCTCAGGGTGAGGATCCCTCCGGAGACTATCCCCACAGTGCTGGCAAGAGCAAGGCCCCGCTTTCCTCCTGCTTTCTAGGAACCAGCAGAAGCACAGTGTCTTGGCTGTAGGAGGTATCAGCCCTTTGGGGCACAGTGCCAGGGTTCCCCAGGCTCAGGGTACCATCCAGCTTGGCTGGTCTGACAGACCTGAGAAGCCAAGGCAAGCTGGCTGCACAGGGGGTAGATCGTGGAGCACCAAAATCCAGCCTGAGACAGTTGCGGGTGCTCCAGGTTGAAGTTTGGAGTTTTCTGGGTGGGGGTGCACCAAAGATTTCCCTGTGTGCAGTGGGTTTTACCCTTGCCTTTCCTTTGCCAAGGGCTGGCAGGTTTTTTAGCTGGCTTTAGAGCTGGACGGGGTCTGGTGGCTGAATCGGCAAAGAGCTGCTCCCTCAGAGTGGGTGCTTGCAAAGCAGGAGGGGGAGGGTTGCAGGGCCGAGTTGTATGGTAGCCATGGCCAGGCTCTGAGTTTGGGTCCCAGCACTGTCAGGCATACTGCGGTGGGGCTGCATCCCACCAGCACTGGGGTCTTGAAGAAGGTCTCCTAGGGACCCTACACTCCCTTCTGTAGAGTGTCTTCCACATGCTCCACACCCTGGGACACCAGCCTTGGTCATTTCTGTGGATACAGGGTGGGCTGTGCTGTCTCACCCTGCCTGAAGAGGGTGAAGCTTGGGCAGAAGGGGCTTGCCCCACGGTCCCATTGGCTGTGACCCCATAGCTGGGGCCAGGACAAGGCAGGTCTCCCAGCACTGAGCTCCCCAAAGACTGCAGCACCTGCAGCATGTGCCCTGCTGGCTCTGCCACTGTGGTGTCACATCCTGCTCAGCCCAGCCAGATGTAATTAGCTTGTTGAATCTCTTCTCCCTCCGGCCTCATGTTAATCACTTTTCACACTGCTTTCCTCTCAATTCCCTCTGGCCTGGCTTGCTCTTTCTGTTGCTGATGTACTTGGAGAAGGGAGCAAGGGGACCCAGCTGAACATGGAGCAGGGACCCCACTTTGCTTCATCCTGCCCTGGAGGTGGGCTCTGAGCCAGCAGATGGAAGGGCAGGGAGATCACTCTGCCACGGGGAGATGAGAAAATCACAGGCTGGAGAAAAAGCAATAAAGCTAGAAAGCAAGGAAGCCAGTTGGGACAGCCTTTCTTTGCAGTCCTGCTCTTCTGTTAGAGAGTCCAATGGAAGTTTGGCTTGGAGCCATCCTGAGGCTCTCTAGCACAGGGTTCTGTTGGGCTGTAGGGTGCTGGAGATAGCTCAACAGGGTGTCCTTCAAGTCTCCACTGTGAAGGGCAGGATTAGACCACAGGATTGGACACAGGTTGGAGTAGAGGTGCCCTGACCAGGGCTCTGTGGGTTTGTGGTCCCTGAAGTGCAGGCAGCAGGAGGTCCTTTCCACCCTCCATGCTTGGCTGCAGCATCCCCTCCCAGGGATGCAGGGGAATGTCTCATTCCCCACAGACCGGGGACTTGCACTGGGACTTGCTGGGGCAGAGGGTGGCCACATCAGAAGCAGCTTTTAGGTGAGAGATGTATAGAAAACCAGCTCAGAGACTTCCTAATAATGGCAGCTGCCAGGCTGGGATCTCTGCCCTGCTGCCCACAAGGGAAGGCTTTGGGGAGACCCTACCCTGGCTGGCAGCCCTGCCATGCTGCCCTTCCTCCAGGCAGAGGAGTGGAGCACATTCCCCTCCAGCAACCATGGAAGCTGCCAGCTTTGACTCCTCCAGGTACTGCAGATCCTGCATGTGACTATGACTGACCTGCTGGTGTGGAGAGGTATGGATGTTCCCCCAAAAGGTGAAGAGGGAAGAGATGAGGGTGGCAAGTGTCCATCAAGGTGATCAGTAGGCAAGGGTGAACTCCAAGGCAGGGAGTTCCTCGTGCTGTGCAGTGTGTGCACGCCAGGTTGGGGCACTGCTGGGTGAGCAGGTTTGGTGGTTTGGGATGGGACAGAGGGTCTGTCCTGGGCAGGGCTGGTCCCTGGGTGGCAGCAGTGTCCCAGGAGGCAGTGAGCGGTGAGCTCAAGGGTCCCTGCATGTGGCGCAGCTCGAGGGTTGATGCCACCACGCGCTGGTGTTGGGGTGGGAGTCAGGGGCAGCCAAGCCTCCTCCACACACCCATTTGTGCCAGCTCCGCAGACCTCTGCAGTTTTCAGTGCTGTGAGGTGCCCGTGCCAGGCAGTCTAAGTGCAAGGGTGGGAGCTGACCCCTAAGTCCCTTGGGCAGATGCCTGGGCTTCTTCCTCCCCTGCAGCCTGGGTGCCCCAAGGGATATCAGAAGGTTTTGGGGCGGGAAGAGGGAGGGCCAAGGCAGGTCTCTCCTCCTATACCTTCCCCTCTTCTTCCTTACTTGGTCTGTTGCTGCCAGAGCTGCCTGCTAGGGCTGTGTGTCTTGGGGATGTTGGTTGCTGGGACATGCTGGGACCCGCAGGGGCTGCAAACAGTGGGCATCATCCTGCTGCTCATCTCCAGCCTCAAGCTACTCCATGCCCTGGGCATCATCGACCTGCCCAGGGAATGTGCAATAGGGAAGGGGATGGGGTTGCACCTCCTGTCTCAGGGGCTGCAGGGTGCTTAGGGGAGGTTTAGAAGGATTAGTGTGTTTTGGGGCATTTGGGGAAGCACTAGAGTGTGGGAGGGTGTCTAGGGTGTCTGGTGGCATTAGGGTGTTGGCAGCTGGGGAGGTGAGGGTGTCTAGGGTGTGGGGCTCTTTGGGAGTATTTGGGTGCTTGGGGGGGCTCTGGGCTGCAGGGATATCCAGGATGTTTGGGGTATCTGAGGACTCAGGAATGTGGAATGTTGAGGTGCAAGATGCTAGACAGATGGCATGTCTGAGAGCATTAGAGTGGGGGATATCTGGATCTGGAGGCATTGGGGTGCAGTGATGTGTGGAGTGCTGGTGGACTGGAGCTGTCTGGGGTTGTTGGAGTCTGAGGGCATTGGGATGCAAAGTGCTGGGCTTTGTCAGGTGATGGGGAAGAGGGCTGGGGAGACAAGGGGGAGCTGGATGTGGGGCATGGCATCGTACAGGGGAAAGCTTTCCCCACTGTCTCAGGAATTGGTGGCTATGAGGAGAGCCTGGCTAAAAGAGGCTGGAGGCCTCGGTCCCTTTGCCCTCCCTGTGTGGCTCTGCCAGGACTGGGGAGGATAAGGGCTGCCATGGGTGCTGAGCTCCCTGGATGGGCAGGTGGGTGCTGAGGACAGGGTTGGATGTGGCCAGGCAAGAGGACCCAGAACATGTCAGAGTGAAGGATGCAGGACCTGTTGGTTGTGGCTGGCAAGGGTGGCAGTGCAGAGAGCTGTAGGCTGCTGCTGCCTTGTCTCATTTGGCTGCCTTCCTTGGCTCTCCTAGCTCAGACAGGGACTGCCAACAGACTTTGAGTGCCATTTGGAGTTTGTTTGCCCCCATCCTCTCTGCTTCCTGCCTGGCGCTGGGGATACTGTGAGATGAAGGGGCTGCAGATTGCATCCTAGGCATGCAGATCTTGGAATGAGAGGATGTACAGACAGGATTGATAAGAAGAGCAATTAGTGGTTGAACACAGGGAGGGGAGAAGGGTGCTGTGCTCACGAAGCTCGTTCAAACCCCTGATGTCTGAGCTGCCTGGGATCTGTGTTTGAGGCATGTCCAGGCTTTGTCCCTGTGCTTTACTGGGGAGGCTACAGATGGCATCTGGGTAATGCAGAGCACCAGCTGTCTTAGAGGACACACTGCCTGCAGCTAACAGAAGCTGCTGCTTTGCTGGGGCACTTCTTTGGTAGCTCCTCTGGGACCTTAGATGTACTGGTTCCTGCTGGCAGAGGTGTCCCTGCCATGGAGGTGGTGATGGGGTCATGGCAAGGTGTGTCCCCATGTGTGGGCTTTGCAACAGTGCAATGCACATGGCTGTCCCAGTACCCCAGCCTTACCTGCTCCATTTGGGGATCCTCTGAGCTCCAGTGCTCCTTGACACCTGTATCCCATCCCATTCCCTGCTTTCAACATTTTGTGTGAGATTATTATTCTGCCAGTATCTCCTCTGGGCACAGCCAGGCTGTCTGCAAGCACTGTCGCAGGCTGGCGATGGGAATGGGGACAGCACTGCTGTGAGCTCTGCTCTGCAGCCCCTCCTGGCCCATGCCCTCATCTCCCTTCAGGGCCTGCTTGGCACGGGGTTCACACGGCCGTCATCCCCTCTCTGGCACCAGGAAACATCCCCGTTCTGAGTCTCTGCTATGCCATGAACTGCAGCTTTGCTGCTCCCAGCTCCTGCCCTGATGGCTCTGGGTGTCCAGGCTGAGGCTGCCCCTGTGGGGGCACCCAGGACCCCCAGGACAGGGTCTTTCCATCTGTCCCCTGTTTTGGGAGGTGCCAGCTCTGATTTCATTCCCCTAATAGATGACTGTCTGGCCCTAGCGGCTGCTTGCAGGCACCTTGGCCACTGTCACACTCGGCTCTGTCCCTGCTGACTGATGAGGGTCATTTGCAGAGCTGCTGCTGGCAAGACACATCCTGACCGCCCCACCCCTCCCGGAATGGCTGGGGTAACTCGCTGTCTCATCCTGCTGATAGCCTTCCTGGCAGACCCCAGAGAGCTGTGGTACCTCTGAGAGGAAGGTGGCACTGCCTGACCCTGGGCACTGTGGAGGGAAAGCAGAGCTGGGGGGTGGAAGACCCTGCTCAGAGCTGAGTCCCGCACAGGGATACTTGTGAGCCACAGGTTGTAGGCGCAACTGAGCTCAGCATTGCTGCTTAGATGGACCCAGAGCTGTGGCCTGGCGAGGGGAGCTTGCGGATGTGCCTCTTGTCTCCTGGGAAAAGGTGATGCTCTGGAAGGAGGTGGAGGCTCTTTTACTGAAAAAAGACATCTTCTGTAAACTGCTGACCCCTTTCCTGTGCTCCCATGGGCCTGTCCTGCCCCTGTTTCAGGTCTGTCCCCCTACCCTGGCTGGGGTTCACCTTCCTGCTTCCCAGCCAGGCTATCTAAAAAGGCAGAGGATCCCGTTGTCTACTTGCCTTCCATTGCCCAAAATCTGCTCCTAGGGCAGGGTGCTGGGGCAGATTGTCCCTGGGGCACCAGCTCCTCCTGACCTCCCCACTGACTTCATGTTGCCCCACAGGGTGAAGCAGGGGCTGTGGGAACTGCAAGACCCACACCATGGCTGTGCACTGCTCATATCCTGGAGCAGCGCTGTGCCTGGATGCTGAGCTGGGGATGCTCGGGAGGCTCTCCCCACCATGCGATGCACATCTACCACCCATTCTGATGATGGATTTATTGATGGGTTACTGAGAGTGAGGGGGCAGTTTTGGCACTGCCTGTTGGTTTGTTATTGTGGGTATTTTTCTAGCAGCAGGGTGCTGTGGAAGGGGTGGGTTGGTCTCCTCAGCCAAATGTCACTGAGAGGGCACTGGTTCTGTGGGGAGGCCAAGAGACCTGGTTAGGCCTGGCTCCTGCTTTCTCTCTGGGGAAGATACAGAGCAGCCCAGGCTAGGGTCCTCCCAAGGAAGGGGGATGGCAGCCCAGCAGCATATTTTCTTCTGACATGGTGGCACTGGCTGGATCCAGTCCCCAAGGACATCGGCTGCTGGTGACTCAGTACAAAGTGGTCAACAGCTGTCCTACTGATGGTCACTGCTGGGGTCAGAGATCTACCCACTGTGGGTCCCTTCAGAGACAGTGTTCAGAAACCTCTGAGATTTATTTCAACAGCTAGTGCAGGTTGTGAGGGGTGGGAAATCCCTTCTCCTTTTGTTGCTGGCCAAGGATGGAGTCTTGGTTTGTGTGTGTGTGTGTGTATGTTTCAAAGTTGCTGGGCTATGGAGTGATGCATGGGAAGTGACAAGCTGCTTAACCTGGCAGACCTTCTGCTGCAGATAAAACACTGCCAGCCCTTTCTGTTGGAGTGTTGGGCGGCAGGCACTTGATGGCTCTTGCAGAGGGGTGGTGGGCAGACCACATCTGAAAAAGGAGGTATTGCTGGCAGAGACAAGACTTTGTGCTGTGGACATCCTGTGTGCCCAGCAGGGCAGCACATGGCTGGGCTCTGCTCCCTGTCTTTGGGCAGAGCTGTTTCCCAGCAAGGGGGAGCTCAGTGAGCCCCCAGACTTGCTCATGGTTTCAGTCCTGGGGACAGAAAGGGGCAAGTGTGTCATCCCCAGAGGAGTCTTTGGGTGCACTAAAGCCAGGACAGCAAAACCCCAGCCCTGGTCATCCTTCTCCTGTTGTTGAGCTGCATGTGCTGAATGTGTTCCCTCCACTGCCCCAGGGGCCCCTGGAATTGGGCCCTCTTAGGTTTCCTCATTAAGAAAACGCCCATTTTCTTTTTTTTTTTTTCTTTTTCCTTCTTTATAACAAACTAAAGTGTAGCTTGCACCTGACCTGACCTACTGCACGTGCCTATACCTGCTGCCCCTGTGAGTCCAACCACAGTTTACTCTCTGTTGCATCTCTCTCGCTGTGTGGTTTCCTTCCTGCCCTGCTCCCTCCCCTAGTCCATCACCCTGGCATTGGGTGTTGCTTTGCTCACTCCATCCCTTGCCCCTGAGCGAAGGGGCTACTCCTGCCTCCCAGGTCTGTTCCCACAGCTCAGCTGTGCCAGAGGGACCTGGCCACAGAGCATCCTTGGAAGGCTGAAAGGTGCAATTTCCCCTTCTCTCTGCAAACTCAAGCCCTGGAAAAGTAGTTGGGCCAGAATAATGTTTTCTGCACAACTGATGCCTGCTTCTAGGAAGGAAAAAACCTCTTTCCTCATCTTCTTGCAAACCCCAGAGAAGACAGGAGCCAGGCTGTGCTGTCCTGCCAGGGCCAAGATCCTGGCCCTCACCTGTGCTCAGTCACCCCATTTGTACATCCCTACTCATTTGCATGTCACTGGCACCCTGCTGTGGATGCCAATTCCCTGGGGAGAATTTTGCCCTCTCTGAGTGACACTGTGTGACAATGATCTGGAGCTGTTCTCCATTGTTCCTGAGTGATGGAACTGCCTGTCCCAGCCAGCTGCCTTGGTGTAAGGTCAAAGGGTCTCAAGTTTTACCTGTGGGCACTTGGGGACCCACCTGCCTAGCAGGGGCTGCTGGATGCAGATCCATGTTCTTATCCTGGAGCTGTGTACCACACAACACCATTTCCCCAGTACCTGGGGCTCAGCTCAGCCCCACAAGGCTGACAAAACTGCCAGAGAAGCCCCCTCTGCTAGCCCCCTAGAGAAAAATCCCCAAAACCAGAGCTCAGGACTTGTAGGTGTCATGTCTGCTGCTAGATCCCCAGGGTGCTGGAAACAAATCTGGTGTCAGTGGAGCTCCAAAGGGACTTTGCACCTTTCGTCCCATTGGTGCCCAACACTGCTGCCTGCCTCCCTTTGGGGGTTGGTGCCCAGCTTCACCTTCATCCCTTCCTCTTCCTCCCCTCCCTGCCTGTGGTGTTAGTCCTGTGCTGTTTGCTGGCTTGAGGCACTGTGGGGCCCCGCGGGAAGGGAGGAAGCGGGTCTGCTGCCATGGGGCAGTGCCAGCTGGGAGAGATGGGGCTGAGCAAAGCCATCGGGGTCAGGATGGGGGGAATAGGGGTGGCAAAGGGGTCTGTGCAGTGAGGGGACCTGCTATTGATACAGGGCCCCTTGGAAGCAACGGCTGTGGGTCGGGCTGACATGGGGAGCCCCTCACCCTGCCCCATAGCCTGTCCAAGGCAAAGTCCTGAGCCCCGTTCCCCTTCTGGCTGTCTCAAAGCAGGTTCCTGGGCTCAGATCCTGGTGCCATGCTGGGGTGCATGCCGCAGTCCGGGCTGCATGGCTGGGTTGGGGGGGCATGCTTCGTGCTCCGCCGTCGGGTGCCGGCAGGATCAAACCCGGCCTCTAGCTCTGGGGAGGATGCAAGGTCCCAGCTTGGCCACAGACTGTTTCTTGGGCTCTCTCCTTCCCTGCCTCCCCACATAGCCCCGTGGGGAGGGTTGGGTCCCCAAGGAGCAGGTATTTCGCCTCAAGGCAGAGTCCAGCCCTGCCACCTCCTGGGTCTCTGGGCTGCTGGGTGTCTCCAGCACACCCCAGCATGCTCCAGTGGAGAGTGTAGAGGTGCTGGGTGGGGGTAGCCCTGCAGGGTTCCCCCTTTGCCCTCCCCATCCTTCCCAAAGAGGGAAACTCCAGTGCCGGGTTTGTCCTGGGATGAAGTGGAAAGGCCAAGCAGAGCCTGGGCTGGGCTTTGCCTTCCTGCTCCTCGTACTGCATGTGCTGCCTCTGGCCCCACTTGCCCCATGCTGGGTGCATAAACCTCCTGCCCGCGGGGTCCAGGGGCCGCTTCTCTTTTAACTCTTCTTCTGCTTGGTGACTCCTTCTTTCTTCCAGGCAACCCGCCAGGCCAAACTAAAAAAGCGCTGAAGCAGCGATTCCTCAAACTGCTGCCCTGCTGCCGGCCCAAATCCATCCCCTCGCTCAGCGAAAGCAAGTGCTTCTTCTTGCCTTTGTGTGTGTGTGTCCCTGGCGGTGCTGCTGCCTGCCCTCTGCCGTTGCCCTCCCTTGGGAAGGGGATGCCTTCACCGTTCCCCTGCCCTGGGTCTGGGGCTCTCAAGGATCAGTCCTACCCCAGAGGGGTCCGATCCGATGGGCTCTGCACCCATCTCTGCTCTCGCCTGCTGCCAGGATGATTTTTGCCCTCTCCAGCTCCCCAGAGCCTCTCCCACAGGATGCACAGTGGCAAGATAGGCTTTGGAGCTGACTTCGGGCAGCAGGACCTCCTGGCACTCGTTTAAGTGCTGGGGGGTTGTTGCTCAAAGCTCAAACCTCCAAAGGTTTGGAGATGGAGGTGTGATGGGGGGGTGAAAGGGGCTGAGCAGGGATTGAGCGCCGAGCTGCACAAAGTCCCTTAGTGCCCCTGCACCTGGTGTGCTTGGCCCCTTGGTGAGTCTGATCCCAGCTGATACCCCCTGGGAGAAAAAGTGAGTATGGAGGGGCAGGGACTGATCCACCCCATGAAGGGAGGCACCTGCTGTGGGGCTACAGCCCCTCAGTTGCAGTGGGGTCTGGGGATGCTGGCTGCTGCTGGCAGGGGTTGTGTGGCTTGCCAGAGGGTAGGGAGAAGCCATTGATTAAGGGGGGGCACAGTGAGCAGAATGGGGTCTAAATACAGCCAGGGAGGCATTTGAGTTGGAGTTCTGGGGGTAAGCTCTCCTGCTGGACACAGACCTGCAGGATGTTCAGGGTCTTGGCTCCAGGGAGCAGATGCCTGTCCTGGGGGGAGAAGGGCAGGCAGGGGCCTCTCAGCAGTGGGGGGATTTCACACCCCCTTTCTGACCAGTATGGGCTGTGCCAGAGGCTGAGGATGTTGTTGCTTAGTGTCAGCTGCTGGTCTGCCCCCAGGGTGTCTGAGTATCCCCTGCTGGCATAGACCTATCTCCAGCTGAGTGGGCACCCCAAAAACGTGTCACCCTGGGCAGGTGTGAGAGGATGGAGTGTGCTGCGCAAGGTGCTTCTCCTGTCCCCTGGCATAGCAGGGCAGGATGGTGCTGGCCTCAGCTGCCCTCTCTTCCCCTGGGTTCCTTGCAGACAGCGTTGAGGATGAGTTTGAGCTCTCCACCGTCTGCCACCGCCCTGAGGGGCTGGAGCAGCTCCAGGAGCAGACCAAGTTCACCCGCAAAGAGCTACAGGTCCTGTACCGAGGCTTCAAGAACGTGAGTACCCCTTGACCAGCTTTGCTAGCCTCTGCCTCCAATGTCATGTCCACCTGGTAGAGTGCTTCATACCCAGTGGTGCCTGGGGTTTGCAAAGGCTTTGGGACCTTGTGGTTGAAGTTTATATCAGGCTATGGCCTGATCCTACCTCCAGGGAGCTCAGTGGGGAGGCCTGATCCTGTGCTCCGTCCCTTGGGTGCAGAGAGCCCCCTCTGTGGGTGCCTGGGATGCAGAGTTCCTCCAGTAAGAGGTGCAGCCCACAAAACCAGGGAGGTGCTCCAAGCAGTCTTACCAGCCAACACACCAGGCAGCACAGGGTCAGGGGGTGAGGCAAGGGAGCCCCAGGGATTTAAGGGAGTGCTCAATCCCTCTCTGCAATGTGGAGGTGATGCTGTGGCTTGTCCTGACAGGAGTGCCCGAGTGGCATCGTCAATGAAGAAAACTTCAAGCAGATCTATTCACAGTTCTTCCCACAGGGAGGTGAGTGCCTATCACTGTCCTCATCTCCATGCCCTGCCATGGGTGCCTCCATGGGGCAGGGGGTCACACACAGCACCCTCACACTGTCTGTCTTCCCCCAGACTCCAGCACGTATGCCACCTTCCTCTTCAATGCCTTTGACACCGACCATGATGGCTCTGTCAGCTTCGAGGTGAGCTGTGGCCGAGGAGGGAATGGAAGTGGGGTAAGGAGGGCAAGTCCCTTCAGCTGCTGTTGGCTGGGCTGAGCAGTGTTGCTGTTGCAGATGGATGGAGAGCTTTGCAGGGGCTGGTGGACTTTATTAAATTCCCAGAGGCAGTGGAAAAACAGTGAAAAACCACAAAAAGGGGGCTTTCTGTATTTTCTGACTAGTGTCTTACAGGTACCCAGACTGGCAGGCACAGCCACAGCTGGGTCTTCTTAAGGCTTTGGCCGAACAGCAGGTCCTGATGCATGTAGTCCTTTTGGGTGCTGTGACCCGAGGGACTAGTGTGGGACATATCTGGGGACAAGCGATCCATTTTCCCCAGGCTCTTTTTGATACTTGGCATTCTCCTTACCAGTCTAGCCCTGAGGAACAGCTGCTTTGGAGCTGACTTCCCCCTCTGAGAGAGGGACAAGCAGGGCTGTGCCCTCTGTGTCCATGAAACCCTTCATGACTCTAACTCCCATCTACCTGCCTTGCCTGTCCTTGCAGGACTTTGTGTCTGGGCTGTCCATCATCCTGCGGGGCACCATTGATGATCGCCTGAACTGGGCCTTCAATCTCTATGACCTGAACAAAGATGGCTGCATCACCAAAGAGGTCAGATGGGGGGTTTCAGGCTGGTCTTCAGGGCTAGAGCAGGTCTTCACTTGGTAGGGAAGAGGGCAGGACTTGGGGACATTGGCTGAGCTCTGGAGGAGAGCTGAGAGCATCAATATTTACTGAGCTCAGCTTTACAGACAGGTCTCTCCTGGACCCCTAGCACATATGCATCTCTGGGGTGGAGGATGGATGAGGGGTGTGCTTCTTTGGGCCTCCATCACACATGCAGGCACACAAACAGGCTCACACTGTTCATGGAGCCAGCAGAAGCACACTTGAGCTATTTTTTTGGGAGCATCATGAAAAAGGGGTGGGTTGAGGACTAGGCACAGGCAGAACCCTGTATTGACCCTGCAACCCCACTCCCCTTCCCTTCAGGAAATGCTGGACATCATGAAGTCCATCTATGACATGATGGGCAAATACACATACCCGGCCATGCGGGAGGAAGCGCCCCGGGAGCATGTGGAGAACTTCTTCCAGGTGAGCAGAGCACGTCCTGGGGAAGCAGAGCTCCAGCACAGAGCCAACGACTGCCCAAAACCTGGCATACTACAGGATAAAAAAATCCCACTCTGGGGACGAAGCAGGGCTGTGCTGGAGGCCCTCCTGGTCCCTCCAGGTGCCTGGCAATGGCTGGGGCAGGGGTGTGCTGTGTCCAGACCTGCAGGACCTGGGCAGAGGGTGGGCTGGGCTCTCCCTGGGTCTGGGGTTGTCCCCGTCATACCCCCTGTGCTGTGTTTGTCTGCAGAAAATGGACCGAAACAAGGATGGTGTGGTGACAATTGAGGAGTTTTTAGAGTCCTGCCAGAAGGTAAAGCCACCAGCAGCTCTACTCTGGGGCTGGGCTGTCTCCCTGTACTGTGGTGACCCCTGTTCCTGTTCCCCCATGGCCCTCCTCACAGATAGGCGGTGAAGGTATGGCTCCCAGGGGAAAGGCTAGGGCTCTGCTTTGGGATCTGTGCTGGCATCCCTGTGCAGATGAGAGCTGTGCATCCTGGTAGGGCTTGGAAACTGCCTGTAAACCCTGGGGCTCTGGTGCCATGGGTCAGACCTGCCATCGGTCAGACCTGCCATGAGCAGAAAATCAGGTTTGGGGGAAGCTGTCCAGATTGCTGTTCCATGCCCAACCTGCCCACTTCCCACCTCCTCCCTGCAGGACGAGAACATCATGCGGTCCATGCAGCTCTTTGACAACGTGATTTAGCTCCCGGAACTGCCTCCAGCTGAGCTCTCCTGCCACCAGGCCCAGAACCTGCTTCTCTCTTGACTTTTCCTTTGAGCTTGCCCTCTGCCGGCTGCACAGACACCCCCGCGGGAAGGGGCCTCCCGTCCTGCAGATGCAGTCAGCACCAGGATCTCCCCTCTGGGCCAGCTCCATTTTCCTCGGGGATCCCAAGCAGGTGCTCCTGGATGTTGGAGCATGGGCACGGCTGGCACGGGGCGAGCGTTTGGCCCCGATGGACCTCCCTGCACCTGTTCCTGGCGGGGAAGCTGCAGCCTCGGGCTGCAACAGAGGCTTCCCCCATGCACAGCACCCCGTGCAGCCACGGCTCCCCCACCCCTGGCCCTCCCCAGCCTCTGGAGCCTGCAGCACCAGCTCCAGCCCAAACCCTCCAGCAATGCTGTCTGTCTATAAACTAATAAAGTCTTGCAACAGGCACCAGCACTTCGGCTTCCTCCCCTGCCCTGGCCATGTCCTGCCTTGGGGAGTGTGACCAGCATGTCAGCCAGGAGCTGACAGCCGCTCTCCTTACCCAGCCCCTGGGCTGGTGGGTGGGCAGAAGGGCTGTGCCTGGAGAACGTAGCTGCACAGGGTTCATTGCTGCATGAGGTGTGGGGAGCAGCACCTGACCCCAGAGGGACTGGTTAGACCTAGGAGGGCTCAGTCTGATGTGGAGAGAAGGGATACTGAAGGGACCCCGAGGTGCCTTCTTGTGGCACTGGTCCCCAGGATTGGAGGATGCTGGGCTGGGAGAGTTGCAACCTCAGCCCCTGTCCTTGAGTTCAGGTTGCTGGCACACAGGGGACCTTGGGGACCCACTTTGAGGCTTCAATGGAGAGATACCCTTCCGACTGCTCCCCACGGACACAGCGGCCCAGGTATGGGGACACATGGAAGAGGGAGGTGTGCTGGGCTCTGGCAGCCACCCTGGCCCTTGGGCCTCACAGCCATGCTCCTGACATTGCTGCTGATCTTCCCCAGGTCCATCCCAGGCTACCTGCTGCCCTGGGGAGCAGGGGAGTAAGCGATGTGGCAAGGCAGAGCCCTCTGCTGGGGGCACAGCTGAGCTGGCAGCTCTTTGGGTAGAAAGACAAGGCTAGGGCTGGCCAGGGTCACCTGGGGCAGGGTGGGCTCAGCCCCTTCTCCTGGCATGGCCATGTGAGAGACTCTGCCTGGGACCCCAGGAATGGAGCCAGCACCCTGGGGCTCCCCACATCTTTCTTGCCACCAGCTCCTCAGAGCTGGATGTGTGTGGGCAGGCCTGTGCTGCCTGCATACCCCCCTGAGTTGTAGCTGGGACAGTGATGCCCCCGGGCTGATGACCTCATGCCAACTGCAGAAGCCCCTCTGTGCAATCCCACAGGCATTGGGGATGGATGCAGCCCCCAGCTCTGCTGCTCCAGCCTCTGCATCCTTAGCAGCCAAGGGCAATCGGGGCTGGTCTGAGCTGTTGTGTCTGGGGTCAGTGGGAAAAGGGTGAGCAAGACTGCTACCCATGCTGGGTCAGGCCCCAGATCCAGGCTGAGTCCCTGGTGTCAGAGACATTAGAAGCTCCCACCAGAGCCCCAGGCCAAAGCTATGGGGCTGCTCCCCAGCAGGACTGTCCCTGGCCTGGCCTTTGCAGATGTGATGTGTTTTTTAAGGTTCATTCCACACATTATTCATCTCACAGTCCTGTTCCTGGGTTTGCCGTGAGGCTGAGCAGGCAGGTATCCTGACCTTATCCCTCCCATCTCCTTCTTTCCACTTTCCCTCCTCCCAGGCTCTCTGGGGCATCCACCTTACCCCTCCACATGGAGCAGATGCTGCCTCCTCCCTCACGCTGCAGGTTGCATGGCGTGACCCCCGCCCCAGGGCATGGTGACCCACAACCCGCTTGGCATCTCCAGTCTGTATATTTTGTATTATAACAATAATATGGGTTAAAACCAAACAACAACAAAAACCAACAACAAAAAAACAATAAAATCTAACCACAATCGCTATGCACACCACCGTTATGTCTTTGCATCTGTCAGCCATCTGGGTGGGGGCAGGGGCTGAGGGGCTCTGCAGGGCATTGGCAGCCTTTTTGGGGTGCTGCATGGTGTTCTGCATGGGTGCTATGAGAAATGGCATGGGAGACAGGGTGTGCACTGAACTGGTTAGCATCCCAAACAGCCTGGCCATGACATTGATGATGCTGTAAAGATAGTCTTTTCCCTGCTAAAAGGCTTTAGGCTAGCAGGGTCTTACAACAGGTGTGTCAGGTCTCAGGATTGGGGACTGTCAGGTGTGTTTCAGCTTATCATGATATGCTGCTAGGTGAACCCAAGCTTGGGACCAGGTGGCTTTTGTTTGGATGTGGCATTTAAGGCTGAGGTAACAGGAAGATGGTCAACTACTGCCTTAGAGAGGTAGGTATGGACTAGAAAGGGATTTCCATAGGGATGTGAACTGATGGGCAGCTGCTGGTCCTTGGAAAATTGCAGCCTTGAGAACTGGGGAAAAAATGGCTTGAAGTGGAAATCGCCTTTAAAGAGGAGAAAAGAAGCAGACAAGTAAGAAATCAGCAGAACAACAGGACAGTGGACCTGATGTGGGCCAGTAACACTTTCCAGTGTTATGCAGGATAGTGTCCAGGAACTGAAGGCTCAGTGCATAGAGCTGCCTGGAGACCCAAACATCTTAAAATAATGGGCTCTGGCTATGAGAGGATTTAGTATTGTGGGCCTTGGAAAGCTGCAAGTCTGCTCTTACCAGAGCCTCTGGCTCTCCAGGGACCTTTCCGACCTGCTGGCAATCACCCAGGTGTAAAGGAGTTTGAATGGGCCTGAGTGTGTTTTCCTCTCTACCCCACCCTTTCCAGTATATCCTATTCCTTGTGAGCTCTGCTTGGCTGGTTGCTATTTTGTGTGATACCATCTGCAGGCTTGACATGCCCTCTGGTGGAACAGGGATGCTGTGAGCCATGGATGGGGTTCCTTGTGCCCTCCCCAAGGAAAAGGGCAGGAAAGGGATTCAGGTGACAAGAGGAAAAAAGGTTCACTCAGCCTTCAAATGCTTCCATAGCCTTTTCACACCAAATGGGAATATGTTTGTGCAGGGATTGTTGACAGTAGCTATGGGGCAGGGAGGGCAGCTGGTTCCCTGGGAGCCAGAAAAGAATTTGCTTGACTCTTCCCTGGGACAGGCCCTTGGGGAAGAGGCTGAGAATTAGATCAGTCCCTTCAGGGGTGTCATGAGCTTGTTACGAGAAGTTGCTGAGTGAGGTAGGACTTGGGACCAGGTGCCTCTTTGTTAGGATGTGGCATTTAAAGGTGAGTAACAAGCAAAGTTGTTGTGTCTGCTGAGAACAGAGGTAAGAGCTGATGAGTCCTTGGAAAAGGGTCTTGTGTTGATTCAAGTAATCTTTTTCCTGACTTTCAGAATGAAAAAGGAATAGTAGTTATGTGTGAAAGCAGCTGAGCGGGTGAGGCAGCTGATGCAGCCTGGGGCAGTGAGTCATTCCAGCATCCTGAATACTGCCTAGATACACAAACATCTTGTACAAAGGGAGATTTCCAGCACTGGGGAACTGCTACTGCAAGATTACCTTGGATTGATCAAAGCTGTGAGCATGATGCCTGACCTGGCAGCCCACCGCCCAGCTCTGCATATGGCTGTATGTTTTTCACCCAAATTCTGTGCGTTTCTCCTAACTCTTCCATGAAATCTTATTGCATATTAATCTAACTTAGCTAGTTACTGTTTATGGTAGCAGAGCAATTTCTATTTTTGCTCTCTTGCTTTTTGAGAGCTTTAGATTGGATGTGATGGTAACTAGAGATGCTCCTTGGCTGGGGCCTTGCTGCAGCTTCCTGAGCATGGGTACGGACGGAGCCAGGAAAGCAGCCAGGCTGGGATTCGCCTCATGCCCAGAGATCAGTAGAAATAAGCTGGAAGAGCAGCGAGCCGACTTCAAAACTGCAAGGGAAGGTTTTGGGAAAGCCGAGTGGGCTGGGTAGGGGTGAATCACATCCAAATCAGCAGGGGACGTTTTTAATCCGTTTTTATTAATTTTGTTTCGCTTTGGCTGGAACACGACATGGCTGCTGTGCTGTCTATAACCTCCTCCAGCCCTTCCTCACAGGCTGGGCTTTTCGGCAGCTTCTTCCTTACTGGTTGCTTGTCGGCTGGCACCAGCCCCGGGGCTGGGGGGGCTGGAGGGGCCACCTCACCGGCCTCGCCCTACAGCCTCACGGGGGGCCTCCCCAGCCCTCCGACTCGTGCTCTGGGCACCTGCTGCTCCCAGCCCCACACGCTGCCCCCAGGCCGGAGCTGCGGTCGGACCCTGGGCCGCGCCTCTGCGGTGCTCGGACGGGCGGTCGCAGCTTCCCAGCCCCGCACCGGCCGGGACCGCGGGCGCGCGCAGCTCCGCGGGTTCCCGCCCCCCCGAGGCCGCAGCTCCGCGAGCGCGGGAGCGCGCACCACCCCGCCCCGCTTTCCCACACCGAGCCCACGGCGCGTGCGCGGCCCCCGCCCCCCGCGCCTGCGCGACGCCCCGCCCCTTTCCCGGGGCCTCCCGCGCATGCGCACGGGAGGGCCGCGGCGGGCTCTCCGCGCACGCGCGCTGGGCCGGCGCAGCCGCGCTCCTCCCCCCGCCGCCCCCCCCGAGCAGGCGCAGTGCGCGCGCTTCCGCGTCCCGCGCGTGCGCCCTGCGCGAGCCGCTCCGCCCGCCCGTTCCCTGAGGCGGCTCCCGCTCCTCCGTCCCTCGCTCCCGCTCCAGCGGCGCGGTCCGGGCGGCGCGGCGGGACGGGACGGGACGGGACGGGGCTGCTCGGCCCCGCGGAGGCCCGCGTTGTTTCTTCCCCGCGGAGGCAGCGGCGCCCCCGGCCGGCCCTTCGCGCGCCTCGGCGCGGCGCGGCTGCGGGCAGAGCGGTGCCGACCGGTTGGGGCCGGTTCCCCGCGCAGGCGCAGGGCGCCGTAAACAGGAAGCGGCGGCGGCGGCGGCCTGGAGCGGCGGAGACAAAGGGGGTGAGCAGAGGAGAGAGGAAGGCCGCGGGTTGGCTCGGCTCGGCCCGGCCCAGCGAGCGGGGGTCCTGGCGGCGGGCGGCAGGATGGTGCAGAAGGAGGGGCAGGCGGCGCTGGAGGAGCCCCAGGGAAGTCCCAGCCCGGCCGGGGTGCCCGGCGCCCCCTTAGAGCCCCCGGGCGCCGCCGCGGGGCCCGTCCCGGGGGGCGAGGAAACCGACACCGAGACGGAGACGGCGCTGGGATCCCGCCGCTTCCTCTGCGGCGTCGTCGAAGGTAAGAGGTCTCGGAGGGGGTGCCCGAAATCCCTGGGAGACCGGGGGTGTGGGGGGAGGAGCGGGCCGGGGGCGATATCGGCAGAAGACCAGGGAGGGGGGTCTGGTTCCTAGTTGCTGTTCCCCGTCTCCTGCCCCGATCCCTGAAGGAGCCCGGCCTGCGAGCAGGGCGGTGCGCGGTTCTTGGCTGGGGCTCCCCCCGCTAGAGAGGACTGGGGGGCGGGGAGGAGCCGCGGCTCCCGGGCGGGGCTGCTGCCTCTGGGGCTTGTGCTGGAAGCTGCTCCCTCGCTGGCAGGGAGTGCCCTTGGATGGCAGCTGTTCGGCGGGGTGAGGGCAGGCCTGGCGGGCCGGTGATTCCTTATGGAGGCTGAGGCAGTTCTGTAGCTCGCTTGCTAGTACACATCTACAGAGGGAAGCAAGAGAGAGAAAGCGAGCTACTGTGCCATTATCACAGCTGTAAGAGCCTCTTCTTGTGCACCAGAGGCTCAGGTTCAGTTTCCTGGGAAAGGAAGAGGTGATTCCATAGGCATCTGTTCTAAAATTAATATTAAATGCTTCCTGCTCTCAAACATGTTGCAGCTTACTGTTTTTATTGCTCTGTAGAACAATAATTTTCTGTCTTTTGGTATAGTTGCAGCATTAAAAGGTTTAAATTGTTGCAGAACTTGCAAAATAAAGGGACTTTTCTGCATTTCTTCAGTAACTACAGAATTTATCTGCATTTCTGAGAGGTCAGCTAAAGCTGAAAGCCAGCAAGAAAAGACGGTTTATTCCTAGCATAATAGTTGATTTGGAATTCTTCTGAATTCCTGTGGACTGCTATTCTTTCTCTACCTATAATGAATCTCCAGTAGGAGAACAAATTATTAACAGATGGAATGGAGGGTGAAACAGGCGGTTTATCAAAGTCAGTTTCTGCATTGCTTGCAGAATGGCTTTTATTCATATATTTTAAAAAAGACCATTTGGCTCCTGCAAATGTCATGGTGTGAAGTGCACTAAGCCCAGTTAATGCCCATATTTTTTTTAGCACTTACTAAAGCTTAAATGCTGTCAATGTGTAGAGAGATGCCTTTACTTTGTTAATAGACTTAATTCTGTGAGGATAGATGCAAAATTGAAGGCTTTGGAGACAGACAATAGTGAACAGAAATACAGATTGTAACAGCGTATTTTCATGGATCATCGGCTTATCCAGGTTTATATCAGAACCACTGTGTATACCATAATTATTTTTCTTGTCATCTTAGTTACATTGTTGATCTCATCTGCATATATTTTGGTGCAGGTGTTCTTGACTGTAGTGAGTAAAATACAAAGCAAGAAAATGGCCTCTGCCCAGTGAGGCAGTCTAACACTTGTTAGGAGTTTCCAGTCTAACATTAATGTACACATGGAGCGGGGGGGGGGAAATCAATTAGGCAAGTGATTAAAAAAAACCACACCCAAAATCCCCACAAAACAACAGAAAAATCTGTTGTGGCCTATTAGGTACATGGTGGTGGGTGGGAACATCTGTCTCTTTAGTGCATCAAGAGAATTACAGGGTTAAGAGAAAAACAGGGATTAACTTCAGAAGCATAGATAAATACTTAAACATAATGCAGTAGTTAAGACAAACCAGAGGTATGGTGGGGATTAAAGCAATGAGATGGAGTGTTTGGATCTTTGTAGAAAAGGAGGCGGAGGGGGCTGGCCAAATACTGTGTGTGCACTCCAAAGAATTGGAAGAGCTTATGACAGATATCTAATTCACTATTTTGGGGAGTAATGAGATCTAAGAGAGTACTCAGCATGAAGCTCTGGTGCTCTTCCTCCAGGATATCCTGCCTTTTAGTGATGGGGTGACCGTGGTAACTGGGATGAGGTGTTTTTCATGATCTGTCGTCTTTTTATTAACCTGAAATACAAAACCAGGTCGTTTCTCAGTTACTCAGAAGATCCAAGAATTATCATTAGCTGGTGACATTAGTTATCTAAGAAAAGTGGTGACAGATGGAAAAGTATTGCTTTGGATTAGCATGTTCTCTTCAGTCTGATATAATTAGTTTGTTACCTGATTTTCATGGGTTTTTTATAGAAGGTCGCTGCTCTGCTTTAGGCTAGTAGGTCTGAAAGAGTGTCAGATAAAGCAAGTGTGTTCTGAACAAGCAATGAGACATAAGTGGTATTCATTAGGTATCATACTAACTAATTCCTTTTGTGGTTGTTGAGCTTCCTCAGGGCAGCATCAGCCAGAATTAGGTAATGCTAGTGAAAATGAGACATTTGTTCTGAGTGAAATAAACTGGGAGGTTTTCACGCCTTGCAGCTGTGCTCTTGTTTGTTTCTCTGCTTAACTGTCCTCAGTTTGTCACTTGCAGTTTGTGTGGAGTAGTAGTTACTCAGCTTTCCCGCTTCGTGGTGCCAGGTAGTCTTAGATCACTCTTTGAGAGACTAATGCTTAAAACTTAAGCCTGATTTAAGATTCTTAAAAGAGCATGGTTCACTTAGCAGGTAACTGGTTAATATATGGAAAATACTTCAGTTGCATCTGTTTTGAAAGGTGATAGGAGGGTGTTTTTGACCTCTGAGACCAAATACTTGTGGATTTACAATGATGAACAATTCTGGAAGTGAAGGTATTGTCTACCTTTTTAACTAGTGTTCTGTGGGAGCTCGTGAGTTTTGTGTATTAGGAACATCATTCATCACTGAGTGGCCATGCAGTTTGACTATGAGAGCTTATTAAATTTCAGTGTTATTTTAGGCTCTAGTCTTTGCTCAGGTTGCCAAGCTAAAGCTTTGTTTTGAAGTGCCCACTTGTGGTTGAACTGTTTGCACATATGTCTAAGTGAATTTACTTGACTAAGAGTACATTGAGGGTGTTTTTTTAAAGTATTATGTTTCTAGAACGGAAGGATTAGGTTTAAAACCAGAAGCAGTTACAATTTCCATGGAGTTCCATGGCTTTAGATATAAACTATTCCAAAACCTCTTGTGTAGATGAGTAATGATTATTCAAATAAGTAGTCTTAGCTTGTAAATTTGTGGGAACTGTTAAGATTATCGACTTGCGAGTTGATTTTGACAGGAATCCTATTACACTGAATAGAAGGAATAAAATCCTAAGCATTTTGTTGACTCACTTGCACATTTTTTTTTTTAAATTACACATCATCTACCTCCGTCTGTATTTATGTACTCTCTGTGTGTACCTAACATTTTCATCTGTACCATGGGTTAAGCATTTTTGAGCTGGTAAATATTTTCAAGTGTTTTCAGTGTTCACATTATAATCAAATCTATTTTGTAGGTGTCTGGAGTTACCGTTTAATTAGGCTATGATTGTTAAGTCTGCTCTTATAATAATGCTGACTTGACTTGTCAAGGGCATAAGTTCAAGATTACAGTTTGGATTCTCAAAATTATTTGCTTCAGTAGCCAAAATTATAAGACCTTGGATCATAAGAAATAATTAAAATTGCATTTAAAATTTAGGTTATTACACTTTCCTAATGCTGTCTAGCATTAGGATTAGCTAGATTATTTTTTTCTCCTTTCTGGTTTTGGAAGCCTTTTGATGAATGTAGCAGCAGCAGAAGAGAAACAGGAGTTGTAATATCATGTTTTAGGGAGCAGGCGTAATCTAACATCTAACTGGATAATTTTAATCTTGTTTCCTGTAGGATTTTATGGAAGACCTTGGGTTATGGAGCAGAGGAAAGAACTTTTTAGAAGGCAAGTCATGCTTCCTCTTACTGCAGCACATTCCATCACAATATGATCATAATCTTCCACTTAAGCCTGAAGAGAAGTATTGTTCTAACCTAGGGCAGCTTTTTGTCTGATATCAGTATTCTTGGGGGTTCATTCACCTTACCTTATTGCCTAAATTGGATTTGTCCAATATCAGCTGTGTGTAAAGTTATTGTGTCTTAATAGTATAACACAATGTTCAATGAACTAAAAAAGAATTAGATCAAGTAAAACATAGAATTCCTGAGTTGATAGACTATTTTCCCAATGAAGGACTCTTTTGCTATGTTTATAGACTTCAGAAGTGGGGACTAAATACATACCTGTATGCTCCGAAGGATGACTACAAGCACAGGATGTTCTGGCGAGAAATGTACTCTGTGGAGGAAGCAGGTAATTGCCTTCATTTCCCCTCTGTGTTTTATTTAAGTAGACTTTTGAATTAATTGATCACTGCTACATATGTTTGTGTGCACTCAGTCACAGTAGCTATTTCCAAAGGTGAGTGGAGACCTGTTCTTAATACCCTGCAGATGTATTTAGTGGAGCTCTCATACAAGCATGGCTTTACCTCTTTTTACTATATACATCTGCAGATTATTTCTAAAACTGCTTTTAGGCTTTGTCTTACGAGATTTATTTTTACAAGGGAAAATTATTCCTCTGTCTCTTGAACATCTGGACTGGATTTTGAAGTAGAAATTATTTGCTTCAGAAAAGATAGATGAGCGGATAGCATTCTCTTTTGCATGATTCATTAAGTTCTTGTCTCAACAAAGCTAGTACCAGCCAGAAGAGCAGCTTCTGATTTTTAGTCAGAACAGAGAAAACATGTTTAAGCTGGTGTGAGGCTTTTTATCCACCTCTGGCATTTATGGGCTCTACAGTGTTCATTACCCTGTGGGGATTATAATTTTCCTTGGATGAGGGGAAAAATTATACTCGCTTGAAATTAAGTAATCCATCTTGGAGGCCACTTCGGAGCACTGCAGAAATGTAATCTAAAGGGTACTGCAAGATAATTGTCAGTAACAATAAAGATTGTTAAATATTCTAAAAATAATTCTCTTTCATCATATGGAAGATTATATTTGGAGTTTGTTTCTTAAAGCAACTACTTCTGCACAGTGATATTAAAAAAGCCTTTTTGCTCGTGCGCTAAGCTTCAGTCATGTGAGTAGTATGTGAATGTGTCGTGCATGGTGCTGTTACTACATTGAATTGTCTCTTAGTATGTGTGACAAAAGTGGGAAAAGTAAGTAATAATTCCAGAAGTGTTGGTGTGCATACTGTAGAAACAGACTACAACCACGTTTGTCTTGCATCATTGAGATAAAGATAATTCTTTATATTTTCAAAAATTGTAATATGGAAAATAACAATGCAAGGACAGTTGTTATATTTATTTTAGGATAATTTCTGAGAACTCTTGCAAGTAATTTGGAGCTCTTTTCTGTGCTAGTTTTAAGAAATTCTAGCAAATTTTTATTTTATTATGGTAGCAGGGATATCTGCGTTTTATAATTTACTTAAGATTTCTGAGACATCTTTTTAATTGTTAAATTATTCTGAAATATTTGGATTTGATTTACAGAGCAGCTAATGACCCTAATATCAGCTGCACGAGAACATGAGATAGAGTTCATCTATGCAATCTCGCCTGGACTTGATATCACTTTCTCCAATCCTAAAGAGGTATCCACATTGAAACGCAAGCTGGATCAGGTAAGTGTGACAGTTTCCACAGTTGCAGTGCTACTTAATTTGAAAACATCAGTACCTTGCTCACTCTCACAGTTTTTCACTAGTTCTTGAGTGTTTTCAGCACTAGTGTTAAGTTTTTTGGTGTCTCTGAACACTTCCAGTGGAAGTCATAGAATCATAGAATGGTTAAGGTTGGAAGGCACCTTAAAAATCATCAGGTTCCAACCTCCCTGCTGTGAGCAGGGACACCTCACACTAGACCAGGCTGCACAAAGTCCCATCCAACCTGGCCTTAAACACCTCCAGGGAGGGGGCTTCCGCAACCTCCCTAGGCAACCTATTCCAGCACCTTACTACACTCATGGTGAAGAATTTCTTCCTGATGTCTAACCTAAATCTACCCTCTTTCAGTTTAAAACCTTTACTCCTTGTCCTATCACTAACCTCTTTGGTGAAAAGCCCCTCCACAGCTTTCCTGTAGGGCCCCTTCAAGTACTAGAAAGCTCCTAAAAGGTCTCCTTGGAGCTTTCTCTTCTCCAGGCTGAACAGCCCCAGCTCTCAGCCTGGTTTCATAGGAGAGGTGCTCCAGCCTTTTGATGATCTTTGTGGCCCTTGTCAGAGAAGACTGATTCAAAAAAGTCAGAACCTCAGTGTTCTTAATATGCTGTGTAGCTACGTCTCCCGTTTCCTTCAGGAGAGGGCCTACATTTTCCTTGGTCTTCCTTTTATCCCCAACATATCTATAGATGCTTTTCTTATGGCTCTTTACATCCCCGTCGAGATGTAATTCTGTCTGGGATTTGACTCTCCTAACCTGATCCCTAGCTGTTCGGACAATCTCTCTGTAATCCTCCCAGGGTACCTGCCCTAGCTTCCACCCTCTCTATGCTTCCTTCTTAAGTTTGAGCTCTTCTAGGAGCTGTTTGCTCATCCACGCAAGCCTCCTGGAGTTTTTACCTGACTTTCTCTTAGTTGGAATGCATCACTCTTGGGCCTGGAAAAGGTGATCCTTAAATATCAGCCAGCTTTTGTGGACCCCTGTTTGCTTCAGGATTTTATCCTGAGACTTAGGGTTGCATTGCAGAAGTGGCTGGGGATCGCCTAGATTTTTTTTTTTAAAAAGTCTCCTATTGGATTCTGAAGACTGTTCTTGGGTCTTTATTTTCAGAGTACTTTAGGGCCTTGAAGTAAAGATGTATTTCTAAAGCAAGAGCTCTTTATCCACAGTAAGCCCCTTCAGAGGCAGACCTGACATACACATCTTTGTTTTCCCGACTGACTCCTTTCCTTTGTCCAGAAGCTGTTACAGCATTAGCGTTTTTCCAACTGTATGTCCTATGACATCAGCTTTGGATTGTTAAAACTGGAACCGATTGCAACCTTCAGAGGTCTAGTCTTTGAGAGAAGCAGAGCAGTGAGTTAGAAATAGGCATTCACTGCCACCAAAGTTTGTCTTGCCTCCCCTACCTTCTCTCCCTCACTGCTGTAACTTTTCCTTATAAAAATTCTGTGGGTTGATTTTAAAAAAGCTTTAAGAATTAAAAAAAAATAACATTTTCCTCTTGTCTCTTGTATTAGGTTTCCCAGTTTGGCTGCAGATCTTTTGCACTGCTGTTTGATGATATCGATCACAACATGTGTGCAGCAGACAAAGAAGTTTTCAGTTCCTTTGCTCATGCTCAAGTCTCAATCACAAATGAAATTTATCAATATCTAGGAGAACCAGACACATTCCTTTTCTGTCCTACAGGTAAAATGATATTAATAATTTATATCAGCTTTAAAGGAAGGGTCATATTATCTTACTGGTTGAAACACTGGTTTAATATTTACTCACTGCTTTAAGGAATATTTTGGGGTTGTTGAAATAAATTTACTTACAAGGAAGTGTTTAAGTAATTAAAACATGTGCAGATGTTTTTCCAAATCTACACATCTCTTGACAGGTTTAATGCCAAGCAAAGAAGGCAACTTGGTAAAATGATGCAAGAAGTTTGAACTGAAAATTAGGTTAAAGGAAGGCTGCTATTTGACTTGTACCAAAGTGTTTTTGCTTCTTACTCTGGCTAGCTGTGACTTTGTTAGAATCACTTTAAAATAGAGGTACAGCACAGCCTGTGCTCACTCGGTACCTGTTTTAATACAAGTATCCGCTTTTACTGGTCATAGAGGTGCTTTATTTATTTATTCACTGAAAAATAAGATGACTTGCACATGAGTCCAGTCACTAATTTTTTTTTTTAATTGCAAGCTTCCTCTTATACCTGCAAGAATATTGTAAGGGAGAGAGAATTACTATGTTCAGTAGTATAGATTGTTGCAAAGAAAATGGAATTCAGTAGCAATGTTATCATCATTGTTAATTTGTTTGTTCCCTTACACTGTAGTAGTTTGGTTCTGTTGCAGACCTCTTTAACTTAAAGACACATTTCTGGTGTCAATGTTTTAGGTATTTGCATTTCATAATCACTCTTGGGGTTTCTGTTTCTATTGCATATTGCCTGCTGTAGCCTGCCCTTCTATTTATGGACTCTATTAGTTTTTTCTGAATGTTGACATTTGAGCTATTTTAAATAAACTTTCTACCTTTCCTTTTTTATCTTTATGTGAAGTATCATTCATTATGTCCTTTTCATTTATGCTTTAGACTTTGGGGCATTTCTTGATTAATTTTATAGACTTTTCTCAGATGGTGGTGTTCTCAATGTCTTTGTGGGACAGTTGGGTATGATGTCACACATGGGCACCCTTCTACTATAAGCAACGTTCTCTTTTTCTGTACAGAGTACTGTGGAACTTTCTGTTATCCTAATGTTGCCCAGTCGCCATATTTACGGACTGTAGGAGAAAAGCTGCTCCCTGGCATTGAGGTGTTGTGGACAGGTAAAAATTGTTTGTTTGGGTGTTTGCTGGATTGTTTTTTTTTAATTCCCTACTTGTCTTAAAAAATTATTTCTCAAAGTATTTAGTAAAATAAACTGTCCAGCCACTTTGGGAGTGAATCTTTAAAAGTATGCCAAGCTCTCTGATTATCCTGTTTTTCTTTTAGGTCCAAAAGTTGTATCCAAAGACATTCCAGTAGAATCCATTGAAGAAGTATCTAAGATCATCAGGAGAGCACCAGTTATCTGGGATAATATTCATGCTAATGATTATGATCAAAAGAGACTTTTTCTTGGGCCTTACAAAGGTCGGTCAACTGAGCTTATCCCTCGGCTGAAGGGAGTTCTGACCAATCCAAACTGTGAATTTGAAGCCAACTATGTTGCTATTCACACGCTTGCAACCTGGTACAAGTCTAACATGAATGGCGTGAGAAAAGATGTGGTAATGAGTAAGTATTCATACCTGTTTGTTGGGATCTATGCTTAACCATACAAGACATACTGATTTTTTGCTTTATTTAATGATTCTAGCCTTTCCTTACCAACCTTTTCTTTCCAAGGTCACCTAGATTTTTCTGTCCCATAAGTAAATGGCAATTGTCTGAACGATAAGAAGTATCTAGATTGTTTTATTGACTTCCTGGGTAGTATCTGTAGCACATGCTATCAGAGAATTTCTTGTATCTTGAGACATATCTATGGTTGTATAAAAAAGCACTCTAAGCAAGCAGTTTAATCTCCCGAATTTTATGTCTTTGGATTTGATTCCATTGGAATGGAAGCAGTTCAGATCGGAAGAGAGACTCTGAGTGCCAGAATGTCTAGTTTCTCTATACTGTTTGTGTTGACACTGATGGTGACCATAGTTTTCCATTTTGTTTAGTTAGAATGTAATGCTTTGTCCTTCTTCAAAGTAAGGCTTTTGAATGCCTTGTCTAACATGATTTTTCTTTTAAAAGAAACTTGCATGATAACTTTTTAAAACTTCTCTCTGTAGCTGATACTGAAGACAGTACAGTTTCTATCCAGATTAAATTGGAAAATGAGGGGAGTGATGAAGATATTGAAACAGATGTTCTCTACAGCCCACAAATGGCCCTGAAGTTGGCCTTAACAGAATGGTTGCAGGAATTCGGAGTACCTCAGCAATACAGCAGTGAGTTTGATTTGCTATTGTTCTGGGGTTGGCAGAGTATGGGGTTAAATGTTCAGTACTTGCATTTAGATTAAAACTATTTTACAGATCCTGGAAATCTGTATACTTTTCAGTTTGAATTGCTAATGGGGGAAACTTTATTAAAGGTAGAAGAATGCTTGGCATTCTGTAGTGTGCCTGTAGTGCCCTGGCTGATCAGCAGAAGCAACCTTGACATGTGATCCTTTGACAAGATAGAGTCTGCATCTTGCTAGTCCCACTTGTTTCTAGGCTTCTGTGGGACCTGAGAGAGTAGGAATAGTCTTTCTCCTGTGTGGGTGTTATATGATTATAAACATTAGTTCTGCCCCAGAAGAGCCTCTGTTGTTCCAGGTGTTTTAAGATAGCTTGATTTTTATGAGCTTCTGTCTGCAGAAACCAGCTGGGTTTCTTTCAGCTTTGTACACCTTTCTTGTAGCAATGGAAGCTTGGGATCTGAGGTAAAATCTGTTCTTCTCAAATGTGGGTTTGAGGTGGTCAGAGTGCCCTTCTCTGGTAACTGGTGGTGGAATGGAAGAACTTCTCCCAACTCTGCTCTGGTGCAGTTACCTTTTTGACCTGCTGGAGGGTTTTAAATCTTTCTAAAACTCAGCTACAGCAAAAACATTGGGAGAGGAGTAGTAATTAAGGTGTCATCTTCCTCCATTCTCACTAGTCAGTTTACATTGGAAGGAACCTCCTGACATTGCCTGGTCTAACACCTTACTCAGGCAGGGTGAGTTTAGAGAAGTTTGCCCAAGACTGTCCACTCAGGTTTTGAGTATCTCCCTTTTTCCTAGGTTAAAGACATTTTTGCAAATGAAGTATTTAAGTGTATTTTGAAGTGTGCTCTATATCCAAGTAAGAAATTTCCTCTGCATCAACTGATTTGTAAAAAAGTTAACTTTGAGAGCTTTTTATTCTGATGACATAGTCAGAAATGCTGCTGGCAGCACACAAGTATTAACTAATTTTGCTAACATTTTTTCCCATCCTGTCTTTGCTTATCAGTTATGTGGAGGGGAAACTTGCCAGAAGATCAAGTCTCTAATTAGAATTACAATGACAAAAATGAACAGGCAAAATGCAAGAAGGAAGATGCACTTATCAGATGCCATGGCATCCATGGTTTTCAGAAGTGCCTGATTTGTACCTTAGTTGGCAGATACTGAAAACCCTTAACTTGCTTTTTCTTGTTCTCAGGTAGGCAAGTGGCCCACAGTGGTGCTAAAACTACTGTAGGGGATGTGGGGCCTCTGGTGTCACCATCCTCGTTAAATGCAGCAACTGTGGTTACCACAGTTTACCAAGAACCCATCATGAGTCAGGGGGCAGCCCTGAGCAGCGAGTCACCAGCCCTGGGGAAGGAGGAGGAGAAGAAGCAATCTGATGAGGAACCAATGGATATGGTGGTGGAAAAACAAGATGACACAGACAAGAGTGCTAATCAGATACTGACAGATATTGCCGAAGCCAAGATGGCAGAGGAGTTGAAGCCAATGGATACCGATAAGGAGAGTATAGCTGAATCAAAGTCCCCAGAGATGTCTATGCAGGAAGACTCTGGTAGCGACGTTGCCCCTATGCAGACTGATGAGCAAATAAACAAAGAACAGTTTGTGCCTGGGCCAAATGAAAAGCCTCTCTACACAGTAGAACCGGTGACATTAGAGGACTTGCAGCTTCTCGCTGACTTGTTTTACCTTCCTTATGAACATGGGCCCAAAGGTGCACAGATGCTGAGAGAATTCCAGTGGCTCAGAGCAAATAGCAGTGTTGTCAGTGTTAATTGCAAAGGAAAGGATGCTGAAAAAGTGAGTGTGAATCTTGTTTCCTTTTCAATGAAAATTCTGAGCAATGTTATCTCTTCTCTGTTATAGAGACTGGTGTTCAGCTTCCTAAAAGCTGAAGGGTAGTGTATAACTACCCTCAGGTCACAGTAATTTTTATTCCTTCAGTGAAATCTACTGGTTTAAGCCCTGTTTTAGTGCCACAAAGGCAGTCTGGTGACTGTGTTTGACCAGTGATCCCCACACTGGCCTCACTTCTAACAGCCATAGAGAGTACCTGTGAGTCATGTGTGATGTGGTAATCTTAATGTGTGAAGTAATTAATTGTATTGTCCTCCTCCATATGTAGAATACGTCTCTAGAAGGCTGTGTTTGATCTTGTGGGTGTTTTTTAGATAGAAGAATGGCGTAACCGAGCAGCCAAGTTTGAAGAGATGTGCAGCTTGGTCATGGGGATGTTCACTCGCCTCTCCAATTGTGCCAACAGAACAATTCTTTATGACATGTACTCCTACGTCTGGGATATCAAGAGTATTATGTCAATGGTGAAATCTTTTGTGCAGTGGTTAGGTAGGTGCATTGGGAGCCATTATAATCCCAGATAGTGTATTTTTTTGTTTGTTTTTAATTAGCCCACGGGGAAAACAAAATAGTAGGCAAATGTGTTTTCTTGGACATGGGGTCTGGTTTGACCCTGTTTTAAAGGTTTTCCTGTCTCACTATTTGAAGCAATGCTTGCTGTGAATTTGCTTTGGTATTGTAAGGAGTCTGCTGGATGTTTAAGATTGGAGACCATGATTTTCTTCTTGGGCTAATGAAACTTGAATCTCAGCTGACACGTAAGTGTTGACTTTAACTTACTCTTGACTGAATGCACACTGGACTCTATGCCATGTAACTCCTTGGATACCCTGGTGTAAGATTGGAAATGACGCTACGAAATGTGACCACATCAGCCATCTGCTGCTTGCTCTGTCTTGATAACATTCTTGCTGTCTTCAACAGAAGAATTGCAGAAGCGACCTTTCAATGGGCCTGGCCAAGAGGAAGCTGATCCTCCCAGCCCTGTGCGCATGCGAGCTTTAGCGTAAGGCTATTCTGGTGCAAAATAATTTCCTTTAAAGATTTCCAAATTGTTAATTTTTTAAAATTATTTTTTGATAATGGGTGGAAATTATGGAGCTCTCTAGACAGATATAGTCTGAGACTTAAACTGATCTTGAAGCAGGTTGGTTTTTTTGGTTTTGTTTTTTCCTTCTGTTTTTTTAATGTGTGGCTTTTTGGGGTTTTTTTGTTGTGTTTTTTTGTTTTCTTTTTTCCTGAAAGATTTTTTGCAATCCTAAGAGGGCAGATAGCACCAGCATGGCCTGGGTAATTCTAGTGACCTCATTTCACTTCCAGGTTTCAATAAGGAATATGCTGTGGACTTGCTTGATGACATACACAGCAGGCAGCAAAGCTGGTGGTCTCACGTCACACTTTTTGTAGCTGTCGCAAACCTCACAGTGGTCAACCATTACACAGCCTTGTTCTAATCTTAGTGTTTGGATTGTCTTTAAATGATACTCTTAAACACTGGCAGGTTTAAGCAGGGACAGAGCAGGCCTGTTATGTCATCAAGTCAGTCCGTGCTCAACAACTTTTTCTGTGCTTTGTGCTTATTAAATATCTGATCCCTATATGGTTGATAAAGAAGATCTTTTAAGACTGCTTTCTGTGAAGTACAGAGAAGAAAACTAGCTTGGGAAGAAATCTGCAGCATTGTAGTATGTTAACAACTCTGCCTGATGCTGTTTAAAAGCTTTAATCTGTGCAATTTCAAGACCAGCGTGACACAACTCCCCCAAATTTACTGTCCTTGCTGAACGTTGACCTTTAGGTAGAAGGAATGCTCACTTTTTAATCTGTTTAAAGCTTCAGGCCAAAGCTGTAGAAGAGAACAGCAGTTCTTGTAATTTCTGAATATTGAGGACCCAACTGAAGACTACATTTTAGAACTGACATTCTACCTACTGATTTTAGCTGAAATGGTCTTCAGTTTTTAATGTCCTTGTAAAGTTCAGTTCACGTCTTTAAATACATCCAGTATTTTGAATAGTTCACATTAGATGCCAGCTCTGTATCGGTACTGTTCTGTTCTGGTACTCAAACTAGTATTAGATGAGAAATTAATTTTAAGTGTTTTTGACAGTTTAACGCTCATATGCTAATGTTTCTTCTGTGAGAAGGGATGCTTTTGTTTTCAGCTTGCATTTTATCACTAATGTGAATACAGAGCAAAGGTTTTTGAAAAAAGGCGTAATTATGTAAAGCTAGTAAGTACGTTACAAATCCAAACAAATTAGTTTTCACAATGGTGTGCTCAATGGTCCACTGAATGTTCACTTTCTTCACCTCTCCTCCCAAGTCCAGCTAGCATTCAGTCCCTTAAATTAGTGTGGCTGTACAGTACTATGGATTACTAATGACTTCTATTGTCTTCTTCCCCATTGTGTACAGATGGGAGAACCCTCAGCACAAGTTTCTACTGCTATTGGATGGACAGCGCCAGATGTTCACAGCGCGTCGTCATTAATTAATTAAAATGGAAAGGTTTTGTCTGTGAGGCAGCTCAGATAGATTAGGTGTGCAATAGGCATGAACTGAAGTCACATTTGCGCAGCGACCAAGGCATTAACTATGTTTTTCATTTATACAGCTCTTCATTCACACAGCTCTTTATTGTAATAATTGGAAGTGCTAGTTAAGTTGTAGTCTCAAAGTACAGACAGATACTGTCTTCCAAGTTACTGACTAAACCTCATTGTGATGGGTATCTTTTTGAGTGAGAATTCTCAAATGTGGGAGTAAACCAAATTCAAATTCTAATGCTTTCATTGTTTCTGGAATTTATCGTATGTAGGGTAGTTTGCATTTAACATATTCCTGAACTGTCATAAATGTCAAACTTGGCACACTTTGGGACTCTCTGACTAGCACAACATACTTGTCTGTACTGATCTGAGACTGTTACTTGAACAGGAGGTATATTGGTGTCCACAAAAGGAAAAAGTATTTGCGCTGCTCATCTTGTCAGAAAACTAGGCAGGTCATTGAAATCTCCAGTTACAATGCCTTTTTTTTTTTTTTAACCTACATAATTGTTATTTATGTTGTTTGTTGAAGGCTGTAGTGCCTTGCTGGCAGAACAGTATTTAAAATTAAACAGCTAATAGAAGTTTCTTTTCTAAAGCTGAGTAAACTAAAGCTGAGTGCTTTGGTGGGCCTGTTGTGGCTGACTGATTAGCAGGGACCCTAATGTATCTGATGTGCTTGAGGAAGACAAAAATAAGGATGCTGAAAGCAAAACTGTTATCTGTCACCAACAGGGTGTACTGCTTAAATTGTGAGCTAACTCAGTTAATGCTATGTAGCTTTTTAACGTGCCAGCAGCATAGTGAAGGTACAGCCTGGGTTATGTAAATCTGCATATTCTCATGCCAGAATACGGTTTCATACCTGTCCTGGCTGCCCGAACTATTCTGGACTGTTTGCAAATATTGCCAGTCCTAGTTTTCTGACAAGATTAGAAACAATCATTACTAAAATGTGACTTCAGAAAGGTCCATTTTTTTTCAAGGGGCTGTGATAATGGCATTTGTTTGATCTAAAATTTCTTTTAGTAGCTATTGAGCCATGTAGCTTCCAAGATGTCATCTTTTCATAGATAAAGTGCATGTTTCTGCCACAAATATACAAAAAAAAAAAGGTACAAAATATCTGGGAAGCTTATATAATTGCACTTGGCACCATTCTTGTGCCTTCTGGTCTGGATTTGAGGTGTTAGTTGAGTCATCTCACCTGTTTTTAGATGAGTTGATTATAGGCAATAAAAATTCTGGCATACTGCCGCAAGCACAAAGTGTTTATAAAGAATACATTATTACAGCCTCAGCCCCCCAGCCCTGGATTCTAGCTCAGTTAGAGAGTTTTTTCCACAAGTGTGTGTTAGCTTTTTGGACATGTTAGACACCCAGGAAATCCCCCTTCTCGTAACATTCTCCGCTTGGATCTGATCTCAACAGGGTGTCGTAGTCAATCTTCAGCACAGTTCTTAAGTGGAGACCAAGAACCCTGGGCCTTTAGAGGTGGTCTAGCAGGAGAGTTCCAGGTATCAATATGACTTCACAACTGAATGACATTTTCTTTGTTTTATGAGAAACCTTTTGTTGCACATCAGAGGTCTGGAAGGATTGGTCTGCCGAAGGCTTTCTGGTCCAAAGCCCATTAGCCTTACATCTTGGTTTAAAATAATTTTCCTCCCCTCTCTACAGTAATTTCTCAAGGAGATGCTGCCTGTCCCACGCGCATGCGAAGCGCAGCGACTTTAGTTGTACATTTCACATTGTTTCTTTGCAGGTCGCACAGCATTTTTATCTGCGCCCGCAATTGCACAATGCGCGCACGCTTGTCTGCCGTTGGGAATTCCATGAGCAAAAGCCGTAGTCTTCCAAATTTTGATTCCTCTCTAAATAAAGCTGTACTGTGCTTTGTTGCAACGAAATAAATTGGCAGATGTTTTTAAATCGCTGTTTATACCATGTTCAGATTTGTTCATGGATTTTTCAGGCGCTGTACTTTTCCCCCCTCACAGGTGCTCTGCGCGCGCAGCAAATTGAATCAGCGCATTGCTTTTGGGATAAAGCGTCTCCTCTGGCCAGTTAACCCTCTTCAGACCAAACCTTTCCTCCTGACATTCTATGTTCTTATACAGAGACAGTGTAGATATGATTGGTAAAAAGTATTATAAAGCAGATAAGATTAACAGACTCTTAATGTGCTGTTTCAACTGCATATTTTAAAACACCAATTGGATATTTTCTATTCAAATAAGGTCTTTGCATTTGTAAAGCATACCAACCCCACCTTCTTCTGGGGTGCCTGCAAGTAGCAAATGTTAATTTGGGAGTCTGCAGTGCACACCCAAGAGTCATAGGTTTTGTTGTTCATACAGTCATATTAAGTATTTTGTTTTCACAGCGTTTGCTGCCTATTGATGGGGCAAATGACCTCTTTTTTCAACCACCTCCATTAACACCCACTTCCAAAGTGTACACCATACGACCCTACTTTCCTAAAGATGAGGTAACTGCTTTTGATGCTTGTCACTGTTGTTGTTAGTGGTGTGTTTCCTTTTTTGGCAACACTGGTTACTGCCGAGTCCCTTCATCCCTTAATGAAATAGATGTCCCAGTATCTTGGGCAAGGCGCAAATGCAAGCTTAGGGGAAAACTGAAGTTAAGTTACTTGCCTGTGTTTCATCAATATGCTGTGCAACAGTACATGTACACCCACATCTTGATTTCCAGTCTCCCACCCCACCATCTTTTTAAATCTGCAAGTACCTTGCCTGTCTCTGAAAGGCAAGTTAGTTGGTGGTGGCTAGTAGAGGAATTCTTGCAGCAGGGACACATGCAATGCATTAACTTTAGCAGTGGGTGTGTATAGCTGTTGACTCACAGCTATATAGGCAGAGTGTTGGTACCATGTCTCAAAATGCAGCTGCAAAATGTGGTGATCCTTCAGCTATTCTTACTGTTTTAGTTTTGTGAACTTCTTGGTTTGATTTTGAAAGAATGGTACTTTGGTTTGATGCTCATCATCATTGATTAGTTTTTTCCCCTCTCTTTCCTGCTGAATAGATTGTTCTATAGCTTCATCCTGTTTAGCTTAGCAAGAAGAGTAGTTAACTCATTTTATAGATGTAGTTTAAACAGTGCAAGGATTAATGTAGCTTGAACTTTTGCACTTGTAGCTACATTGAGATGTTTCTTTTGAAACATAAGTATCTAGGTTGAGTTTGCAGTGGCTGAAATGAATCCTGACTTCGAAGCCAGTCAGATAGGACTAGCTGAAGAGGACAAGTCTTTCACCTGCTACTTTGTTAGCTTTGTCCTGTGCTGTTGGCACAAGCAGTAAAACAGCCTTTTCCATATCTTAGTGCAGGGCTGTACCTAAGCTCTTTTGTTCCTATGTAGGCAATGAAAATGATATTTCTAAACCATCTAAACAATTGGTGATGCAGCTAAACATACATTCATAAAGAATATTTTTTCTGAGGAGAAGTTCCTTTATTATGAAAGGAGGCCAGGGACTTAGCAAATATAAAGCCTTTCAGCTGGAAAATGTAAAGTTTCTTCTTTAAAGTTCATCTGATACAAGTTTACTCTTTAAAGAGGTTCAGCCAAAGCCTTTTAATGTGCAGAAGGTCAGAGTGTGTCTGTCTGTCACAGTGGTTAAATTGTTGCACATACATATTGGAGGATTTGAAAAGGGCTGTGTAGCAAGGTTCTTGATTTCAGAGCTGGGCTGACTGTGAGATTAAACTTGAGCTGTTAAAATGTGCAGGAGGTTGACCTGCAGCCATCCAATTTAACCACAATGCTTTTGAAGGGCAACTTTAAGAGTTACTTGGAGATGGGGGAAATGGGCAAATCCTTTCTCATAGATGGTTACTCTTATTCTGTGTAACTCAAATGCCTGTCAGTACAAGTTTACAGGGGAGCTGTTGATGAAATCTCTTCAACACAAAGTTTTTAGCTTTTGAAATGTGAGTAATGACTTGAAATCATCTGTTCTCTTCTCTTAGGCATCTGTATATAAGATCTGCAGAGAAATGTATGCTGATGGAGCTGATCAACCCTTCCATAGTTTACCAGATTTAATTGGAGACAAGTATGTATTAGGAATTAGTGATCTACAAAGGTGATTCTGAAGGATGAAGTCCTGACACTGTGTTTAATTTGAATTTTTTTAAAAGTGCACGTGTGGGAAGAACACAAAGAATATTTGATTTACAAAAAAACCCCACCACCACAAGCTGCCCTCTGCATGCCTCAGGAAACTGGTGTTAGGTTTCTTAAAGATGCCATATGTCTCAATCTCCCAGCTGACTACCTTGAGGTTTTTTTCTGAAATACATGTTACAGATTACCTGTACCAACTTTTAAAAAGAATAAGCAATGACAAGTGAGATCTGAACTGCAAAATGACCTACTTTGAGTAATTTTTTGTATGTCTCAAGTGTTTAATTTAGATAGGACTTTGTAAAAAGGCCACTCTGTGAGTGACAGGAAGGTAGTTAAGAAAAGACGTGTAGCTGGTATTAAAAAACAGAGAAGATGGAAGAACAGGGTGGTAATGGCAGCAGAGGAACTGAGGGCAGAAGGTGAAGGAAGTTTGTCTCACTGGTGAGTCAGAAGAGCAGTGTGTATGGAATTAAATTACAGGATCCTGAAGTGCAGATGTTGCTCATAGCTGAGTTTTGACAGCTGATCGGTTTGTTAATTAATGCTTTGTAGGAACTAATTTTGTGACTGGAGGATTCTGTCCCTTCTTTACTTGACTGTAGACTCTCCTCCAGAGTACCTGAAGAGCATACTTGTTCAAAGTGATCTCCTTTTGACTGAATTTGGACGCTTTTTCTGCAGGTTAGTAGGAGGTCTGCTCACCCTCAGCCTGGACTACTGCTTCGTCTTAGAAGATGAGGATGGCATATGTGGCTATGCTTTGGGAACGGTTGATGTGACTCCTTTCATTAAAAAGTGCAAAATGTCTTGGATCCCTTTCATGCAAGAAAAATATACTAAACCAAACAGTGACAAGGAGCTGTCTGAGGCAGAGGTTGGTATAACTCACAGGGTCAGAACTCTTTCTTTCCAAAGCAGGTCTTTGTTTTTCTTCATTTTGAGCTTCCATGTGTTACTCAGTTTTCATACCTTTCTCAAGTCTTCAGTGAGTGTGGCATCTGACATCTTAGAATGGTGGCAGGAAAACAATTTACTGTCATTCAGATACAGCTGTGTGTTGAAATACACCCATGAGGTGTACTTTAGTGGCAATCAATGCAGTAAATGTAAGACAATCTAGAGAAAAGTGTATTTTGAAAATGAAGGATTGCTTCTGCTCTGTTCTTCTGTGAAATGAGATGTTAGTTTCCCTCTGCTGCAGGTGAGACTAACCCCTGATAATCACATCAGTTTAAGTATGGAGAACAAATTAAAGAGCACTTGGTTTTGATGTTAAAATCTATGAGGTATTTGTGGAGTGTGACAACTGTAAATGGTGCAAAATGACATCTCACCTTACTAAAATATCTTGAGTTGTGTTTAGAAAAAATCAGAAAAATTATGTCACTGAGCTGTTAGAAGTAGTGAAAAATTACGCATTCTTGCCAAGTAAAGGAATGTGTTTAGTACTAAGAGGTGCAGATTCCCACCTGCATGTGGAAAGAGGTGTGGACAAAGCTGTAGGAGAATCAGGCCCAGAAGTTGCTTTACAGTTTTATCTAAGTTCCTTTTAGGAAAGTTTACCTGGTATTTGCTTTTCCTGGTAATAGTTACTAATGATCACAAGAGATGAATGCAATGTCTCTCTTAACTGCTTTTTAGGTCCACCTGTACCCTCCACTCTTGGATAACCTTTTTTACCTCTTGTAGCACTTTCGGTCGTTGGATGAAACAGTTATCACCTTTTCCTTCGTGCTTGAGGGTGGCATGGCTAGCTTTGAGCCGTCTCTCTGGGCTTTTGCCTGTATGGCTGTGATAAAAGCCCAGAGGAGCTGGTGTGATTCTGAACCTGAAGTAGCTCAAGTTTGAAGTAGTAACTTTGAACAGAGGTTCTCCCTGCAAGAGTTTGCGTGATAGCAGTTTATGGATTTGAAATTACTGCATTTAAACTTGACTGAAGAAGAATGTGGGGGTTGCTGATGTTATTGTTCCTTGAGCAGTGAAGTCTTAGTTTGGGTTGTTACGATAGTTATACAGGAAGTAAAGCTAGGTGGCTTGTTTACTTGAGGCAGTGCTCCCTAAAGGTTTTAAAATTCAGTAACCAGGGGAAATTACTTGAGTATATTTCAGATTTGCCTTTGTCTGCTTCTGCATTACTTCACTTTATTGTTCCATTCCCATGAGCTGCATGAGGTTAACATCTGATGTCATATTCCCAGAGACCTTCCTGGACACTTGAAACAGTCTTTAGTGATCAAGAACATGCTTTAGTAACCAATAAGGCTTCTTGTAAGCTAGAGAAAAATTTGCTTTTGTTGAGGCAAATAGTCGATGAGATAACTGTATGGACATGAGAGATAGTTCCAGACTGTTGTGAACTAAAGATGTGTGGAAGCTTAGGATATTTAGAGCTAAAACTGCCCATGCAAAGAAAAGCAATCTCTGTGCACAAACTGTTGGTTATGGTTTAGGTTACGGTTTTTCTCACTTAGAAATGTGGGTTACTGAGAAGCCATGCAAGGAATCTTGCATTTTTCCTTTGATAGTCTGAGGTAGTTCTGTAGTCTGTCTTTTTATCTGGAGTAGAGAGAGCAATTCAGCATGAAAGGAACAAAGTGGCCATCAGAAGTGTAGCTGAAGAGCATGCTGGTTTATAGGTCTACTCTGTGAGCAAAGCAAGCTTCTTTAATAAAGATGAATTAAAATTAAAAGCTGGATAATGATTAAATGTCTGTTTCTTATATTCTTTTCAGAAAATAATGCTAAGCTTCCATGAAGAGCAAGAAGTACTACCAGAATCATTCCTTGCCAACTTCCCATCATTGATAAAGATTGATATTCATAAAAAAGTGACAGATCCAAGCGTGGCCAAAAGTATGATGGCCTGCCTGCTCTCTTCTCTAAAGGCTAATGGTAAGCTACTTGCACTCAAAATTCCTTTATTCCTAATTACATGTTAGTTCTAGGATGCAAGGCAAACTTGGGATGGTTATATTAACATCCTGTATTTGCATGTCAGCCTGAGATACTCGATTCCTGACATACTTGGCACTCTAGATTTAGGTAAATAATTGTAAAAGCTTTCAGATAGCTGTCTTTGGTAAAAGGTAGCTTTTCACTTTAGCCATTACCCTACAAATTAGAAAATAGGAAGAACCAAGGGAGCAATTTGGCAATGAGAGCACACGTTTTTGCATCTTGAACAACACAGAAGTGTTTATATTTCCCCTGCTGGCATTGGGAATGATGCTTTTTCTGATGTGCATCAGTGTGCACTGGTGGGTAATTACCAAAACCTACAATATGGGGAAGCACTTGGCTGTCTGCCTTACCATGCACCTGAGGTTCACAGTGCCTCTGCACGATTTGGTGCCTGCTTTTACTTCTGTTTTCTGAGCCAACATCAGATTTTCGAGATGCTTTTATGTGAAATAAAAGGTGCACAGAGGGTTTGTCATATTGATAAGATTTCTGCAACGTGCAGCCCCTTTAGGGGGTGGTCAGCTGTCTTGCCATAAATCTGATCTCTTTTGGGCACTATGTTCCATATGGAATTGGATCAGTGATTTTATTGGGTTTAAATGTTAAAATAGGTTGGAACTCTAGTAATATTTGATGACTGCACTTTTTACAGTAACTTTTCCTATAGCATTTCGTTTCCTTTCTTCCTTCTTCAGGCTCCCGTGGGGCTTTTTGTGAAGTGAGACCAGATGATAAAAGAATCCTGGAATTTTACAGCAAGCTGGGTTGTTTTGAAATTGCTAAAATGGAAGGATTTCCAAAGGATGTTGTTATCCTTGGAAGAAGCCTGTGAAGTGCTTGACAATGAACTGTTCCAGTACTGTAGTCCCTTAACAGCTGGGCAGGTAGTGGTGGGGATCTTCTTATGGTCTAGCTGCACAAAGCCAGCAATAAGCCAGCTTAGTACAAGGGGCTATGCGAAAATCACCCATCACCATTCAGACTGTAATTTGTTGGAAGAGGATAATGCTGCTGAAAACACCGTTTTAACAAAGAGAAACCTCATCCTCTCCTGGTCCTGTGTGAAGTGCCAAGGAATCTTGCATGGGCTATAGCTTCTCAGAGGAATCCCTCTCAGTCAGCGCTGTGGTTGATGACAGTTCTCTGCATTCATATGTCAACAGAAAAGTGTTCTCTGGCAGAATTAAAGATGCAGATTTTTTTCTCTGTCATAGAGCAGGATGGGCAACTGGAAGTTGCAGAAATGGGAGGGATTGCTTGTGTCAATCAGCAAATTTAAAGATAAGTAGCTACAATTCTATTTTTTACTATCTTTATGCTTGTTGATAAAGCAATGACCCATTGTCACTTCTAATGACCATTGGTGCAAGCTTTGTGCTTTGTTAGGGACAAATGTGCAGTGGTCTGTGGCAGAAGTCACTTAATGAGAAACTTGTAAATTTCAGTGTATATAAACTTAGCTGTATGCTGACTAACGTTTTGTTTACCAGTTTTGTAACTTTTTCTTTTGAAAAGTGAAAAGGTATAGGTCCGAGATGGCACTTTTGAATAATCTAAAACCACAATGGAGAACGAATCTGCCCTCAGCACTGACCTTTCTTATAGTGCCTCATGTCCTGGGCTGGAAACTGACCATCTTGGGTAAGGGGAGTGGATCCCAAATAATCCTTCCTTCAGACGTCAGTTTGTCACCGCTTGAGGTTGTCATCATTATCCTGGGACTGAAACAGCAATTCACAGGGTGGTCTGCCAGACCTGGTAATTTTGGTAACATTAGCACGGGATTGTGGATGGAAGACGGTGAGAGGGAGAGAGCTGGCCCACAGCTGGGACTTTTCCTTGGAACAGTCACCATGTTTCAAAGCCTGTTTAAACGAGTTTGATTAAATCAGGGTCTTCAAGTCCTGCACATTTGTATCAAATAACTTTTCTATAAGAAATGCCAAAATAAGCACATTTTTACACATTATTTAAATGGTTACCTACTTTTAAATGTTCCAGGAGTTTAATGTTTTTACCCAGGTCTGATGTGTTTGGCTATAGGATGGAATCAGCATGGTGTGGGATCTGATAGTGAGGTTGTTGCATCTTTTATGAAATTGGTATTTCACAGAAGTCCCAGTGTCCCTGATAGATAATTGGCCAGTGGTATACACCTCAGTGTACACCTCACCTTGCTGCTTCCCCCTGCTGCCATCAGCTGTCTTTATCTTCCTTTTTAATTTTTCTGGGTTTTTTTCAGTGGTGTGCAAAAGAATTTCAGTCCGTTTAACAAGCCTCCAGCTGCATAGAAGTTAGGCAACCTATAATGGATGGCATTAAGACTGCAAGAATGTTGTCTGCAACCTGTAAGGAGACCCTGCATTTGGTCTTTCGCTGCAGTCACATGCAGGATTTATGATGTTTTTTTCCTTTGCAGAATGTGAACTTTTTTTTAATGCAGTAGCGAAGTATTTAATTTGAGACAAGTTAATTTCATTTTTAGAGAGAGGTACTGAGTTGTGCTATGGGATTTCATGTAAGTCAGAGCTGAATGCCACTAGTTTTTATACAGCTTTGAGTGCATGTTGAGTAGCTGATACCTTGGTTTTTCAGGTGGGAGAGTTTTGTTTCTTCATGGATACCAGAGTCAACTCATTTATCTGGATGCATAACATTACAGCATAGGATGCTTGTGGCCTTATTTCTTGGCTTTTAAGGAGTTGCCACATTTTTTCTTCCTATGACTTTGTTATTATTATAGGAGATAATTGTATAAGCCTATGGAATGTCAGGCCAATACCATCATTCTAGGATTGTAAAGTGATATGCTGACATATCTTTCATGGTTATGAATTTTCATTAAGGTTGGAATGCCACTTTCATTCATCTGTTTTTAGGTCAACAGTATCTGTAGGAGAAAAAAACGACCTGTAAAACTGTATTTGAAGACCATGCGAGAAATAGAATAAAAATTGAGAAGTGAATGTAAATAAGAAATGTATTTTGTGTATGAGGTTCCAGAACCAGAAGTTGTTCTGTGGTGTATGTTGTATCACACTGTATGTTTTGATCTACTGTCAGAGAAACTTGTCTTGTTTTGGTGGTGGCAGTGAATTGTGCAGTAGACACTTACCTGTGCTGATGCTTTTCAGAGACAGGTATTGAAGTGACCCTTCAAAAGTACTGACCCCAAAGATTTTTGGGGTGGCCTTGTTGGCCCTTCTGTTAGTAGCACCAACTAAACTTTCACCTGTTCTGTAAAAAACAGTTCTTTCACAGGTGGTCTCTGGTGTCAGGCAGTGGAATAGGTTGCCTAGGGAGGTTATGGAAGCCTCCTCCCTGGAGGTGTTCAGGGCCAGGTTGGATGAGACTTTGTGCAACCTGCTCTAGTGTGAGGTGTCCCTGCTCATGGTTAGGAGGTTGTAACCTGATGATCTTTAAGGTCCCTTCCAGCCTTAAGCATTCTATGATTCTGTGATAAAGCCAGCATGAATTGTGTTGCAGTAGTGCTTGTTTGCTTTTTACTACTCTTCTCGTCTTGCTGTCTGCTGGGTTTAGAGCTGCTAAAACCCTGAAGAGCCTGCCAGCAGAAACCAAGTGAGAGATTAGGTAATTTGACAGATGTCACATTGTATGTAAGGGGAAACATTGTAGCTCCACAGGCTGGCCTTAGTTTACATCCACGAAATTTAATTTAGGAAGCTAAGCACTGCACCTGAGACAGCTAAATGATGGAGATTCCTGCTTAGAATGACAGCCATGGAAAAGGGGTGGGTCAGGGTTATTAAAAGCAGCTTTTTCCGAAGGTCAGTTGGCAAGAGTTCAGCCACCTGCTGTAGAGGTGCACTGGTCATGCAGTGTGAAAGCAGTGTGCTGTGGGGAACGTGCAAACACACAAACTTTAGCTGCCAGCTTCCCTGCTTAAGCTTTTCTCCCCACACAGTGAACGTGTTCCAGTGATAGTTGTTCTTCGCAGAATCTTGTGTTATTGTTTTATTGAAGCCTGTTTCACAAAGTTATGGCAGAAATGGCAATATGACTTGCCTAAGTCAAACATCTCTCAGCCTGGAAGACAGGTTGGAAGCCTGCTCCAGGAGCTCTTCCGTTAAGTGTGAGGCAGAAGTGGGCTCTGCTGCCTCCCTCGCTGCAGGGTGGTGGCTGCAGATGAGTCACGGAGGTGGTGCTGCCACCAGCCAAATGGTTGCAGAGAGCAGCTACTGCAGAAGCAAGACGGCAGCGCTTGTATAACCATCACTAAGCGAGCACTGGCCTCTTTCTGGGACCAGGTTAGGCTTTTCAAACCACTTCAGTAGTGTTTTTCTTGAACCAACTCCAGCTGGAGCAGAGTAAATGGCTGGCTCGTGGAGGTCTCCTCTGCAGTGGGAGCAGAGCCAGCTTCTGACCGAGAACGCAGTGTGAACTCATGGTTAGTGGGGTTTGTTTCCATTTGGCTGCTCCCCCCTCCAACCCTGCAGCACAGACCAGGCTGCTTCCCTTTCTGCTTTGAAAGGCCAGTCTGGCCCTCTGCACCTCACCATAGATTTTTGGAGCAGGATTTTGCCTTCTGGGTTCAAAGGCCTGCAGTCCCTGGTGTCAGATCATGCAGCTCTTGTCCTCGCCTATGCTTAAAGGGACAGCAATGAGCAGCTCCCTCCTGCTGTGCTGCTGTTTCCATCCCCTCTGCTACTCTACTTTATGCCCTCAACCTTCTGCCTCTGCTGGTCCTATTGGTTCTCCAGGTCTTTCCCCAGTGGCTGGAAGGTTGGTGCCCTGTAGCCAGGATGGTGTCCATGAGAAGGGTGATAGGTGGACAACTGGTAGTAAGGGAAACACCAGTGGGGTATTTCCACAGATGGCAGTAGGGTCAGTAAATACATTGTTCTGCAATGGGTTGGGCTGAATGCCCAGGGTGGCCAGGAGACCCCCAGCTAAAGGGTGCGGTTGTGTCTTTCATCTTCTGGATGGCTTTTGGGCTGTTAAGCATCCTCACCATTGAAGACCCTCTCCACTGTTCCTCCTGCCTATCCCCCATAAAAATCTGACGGAAGAGGCCAGTTACCAGGAAAAGTCATTAGGATCCCGCTGGGGTAATAACCCTTCCGCTTTTACTGCAAGGAGATAAAGTACTATGAATTCGGCGTTTCAGCAGGCCCTTCTCCCTATGCAGCAAGCCCTTCCAGAAAGCAGTTTGGTGACGGCAGCCGGGTCCCCCCGGCCAGGGTGCGGGAAGATACTACTGAACCTTTTGGTTTGGGCATCGGCAGCGGGGGCGGGCCCGGCCCGGCTCAGCCTCGCTTGTCCTTGCCCGGCGCGGCTGGGCCCGCCCCACTTGTCCCAGCCCGGCACGGCTCAGCCCGCCCCTCTCTGCTTCCACCGCCGTGCTGCCGCCTCATGGAGCCTCACGGCCCCGATAGCGTCCTCTTCGGTGAGCGGCACCGGGGCCACGGGACGCGGGGGTGGACGACGGGGGAACAGGAAAGACACGTGGGGGAGTAATAGATGGGGTGGGGAGACACGTGTTGGGGGGAGGGGCGGCAAAAGACCGGGGCAGGAGAGATACGGTGGGGGGAGAAGAGAAAGATGGGGGAAGGAGAGGTACGGACGGGGTGGGGGGGGTTATTGGGAGGTGGGGAGTCAGAGAGAGACGTTGGGTAGGGGGTAAGAGAGATGGGGAGTAGGAGACACACGTGGGGGCAAAAACTGGGGGGCAGGAGAGAGATGGTGGAAGAGAGAGACTGGGGAGTAACGGGGTCGGCGTGGAGGCAGGAAAGACGTGCATGGGGAATAGAGCTGGGGGGGAAAGGTGGAGGAGCAGTAGGGACACGGGGCGGGGGGGGGGGGGGATGCAAAAGAGAGACTCGGGGGCAGAAGAGACACGGCGGGGGGGAGGGGCAAGAGTCACACGTGGGTCTGGAGAGAAGCATGGAGGGTATTGCTGAGCCCTGAGTGGTAAGAGGCGTGCTGAGGGGGGACACTGGGGAGGGACACGTGGGTGGCCGAGGCGTGCGGTGAGGGCGACCAGCGAGTCACCCAAACCTGGAGTTTGGGGAGCGGGGGCAGGGGACACGGGTATGGCCGGGCTTGGGAGCCAGCGGACACGTGGTGAGGGTCCTGGGATGGTTTGGGGGGAGCCGCGCAGGGGGCACCCCCTGCTCTCGCCAGCCTTTCCCGCTCCTCCGGTGCTCCCGCTCCCACGTCAGCATGACGTGATGCCCTTCGCTGGCGGCGGAGCCGTGTCCCTCCTCCCTGGGGGTGGATCGGCCCTTTTAAAGCCCCGCAACATGCGGCCCGGCGCTGCTCGCAAATGTGCGTGCAAGCGGGTGTGTGCGGGGCTGCCCCGGCCCGAAGCGTCGCCAACATCGCGGCTCAGCAAGCGCCTGTGTCGGGAAGACGGAGTCTCCCCTGCCCTAGGCCTTTTATGCAGCTGGATTTTGGTCCTTGTCCTGGTGAGCTGACTGCATAAGCACGGCTCAGAAGACATCCTGCCCTGGGCTGTGTTGCTGAGGCTAATTCCTCTCTCTCCCTGTTTGCAAATGCCGGCTCTGGTATGCAGGGCTCAGGTCTGTTTTTTTCCGATCTGCTTTACGTTGATGAATCATCCTTGAATAAGAAACACACCCAGGGCACTCTGCCTTTCCCTCCTCCCCATGGTCAGGCAAATCCTGACCCTAAGAGCTGAAGCCCGGGGTGCTCTGGCCTGAGGCTGCTCCTGGGAACCCTTTACTTACTGTGCTTGGGGCTGTGTAATGGCTGCTGCAGTGTTTCTGATCTCCTCTGTCCAGGCTGCGAGCTGACTGCCACTACCAAATCCTACACCTTTCAGGTGGATAAGGAAGATGACTCTGACCACATTTTGGCTTTGTCTATGGTAAGATAAATGAGAATTAGCTGTGCTTGTCCTCTGCTGCTGTGGCATACAGCCTCACCCCCTGCCTTCCCAGGCACATTTCCCCTTCCCTGGCTGTGCTGAACAGAATCCCTTGGCTGAGGTATCAACTTTGGCTGCTCAGAGGGCTGAGCACAGGACGTGTCACAGGAGGTGCTTGAGCAAATCCAGTGACATCAGGAGGCTGGTCAGTGGAGTAATACTGCAGACATGGGGTGAAGGAAGTTTTTTTTCCTTGTATTTGACCTTTCTGGAGCCTCCCACCAGAATGTGCCCTCCTCACTAGCTGGGTCTCTGGCCTGTTGCTCTCCAAGCCCAGGTAGAGGCAGGGCTTTATTCATGGCTGTCCATGGGGGCCACTTTCTGTCCTGGGAACACAGGACCTGCCAGCATGGATTAGTTCAACAGGAAGTGCAGCCCAGGTACCAGCTATTGAGACCATTGCAGGAACAGCTGTCCCAGCTAGGAAAGACACATTGCTCCTCAGCAGGTACCCGCACACTAAGGGGGCAATCACTGCACTGGGGCTCTCTGCTGTTTTGTGGAGCAGCACCCTCATACCTTGCATGACAGCTGGGCTGGTAGCATTACTGTGGGTCACTTGACCCATGGAGAGCCCTGGCTGTCCCTGCTGTGTCCTCTAGGTGAGCAGGAGTTAACAATCTTTACTCCCACCCAGGTCTGCCTCACAGATGGTGCCAAGGACGAGTGCAATGTGGTGGAGGTGGTTGGACGAAACCATGAGAACCAGGAGATCGCTGTGCCTGTGGCAAATCTGAGGTTATCGTGCCAGCCCTTGGTAAGAGGTTGTTTTAAAGACTTGGATGGGAATGGCTGCAGGGAAATGGATCTCTGGATGTTTGTGGATCTTTCTCCTGGGATCTGATCATGAGCTATTCTGCAGCTCATGGCGAAATGTTGTGGGTAGCCTTGGCCTGACTGCAGAGGTCCCCAGAAGGATGTGTTTAGCTGGGCCAGGTGTGGTGTTGGGGATTGCAGGACATTCTACCTTTTGGCTCTGCCACTAACTCAGCTCCATCTCTGTTTCTTTGCAGCTGAGTCTGGACAACTTCAAACTGCAGCCTCCAGTGACCTTCCGCCTGGCAGCAGGCTCTGGCCCAGTACACCTTGCCGGCTGGCACCAGATCAGTAAGGACTTGTGTGGGGAAAGGCTTGGAAGAAACAAGGGGTATGGAGGGGCTCCCTCCAACATCAGTGCCAGCAAGGGACCCACTAGGAGATGCATTTGGTGCCTCTTCATGCCTTCTTTGTGTTGGTTCCTCAGGGGCCACCTCTGCAGTAATTCCTTCCCTGCCATAAAGCCATGCATAGGAAAAGGGATCTGGATGACCCACACTGTCCCTTTTTCCCATGACTGGCTGTTGTCATTCCCCTCTGAGACTGCCCTCCAGCTGGGATACAGCTTATTGCCCACCAGCTGCTGTTAAACTGTTTCAGTGTTCTTTGGGCTGCTCTGCTCTTGAGCTGTCTAGGGGCTCAGTTGTTACTGCCAAAGTTATACATTGGTAAGAGTTATTTGTGTGTCCCAGTGCACAGGGAAGATGCTTCCTTTGAGGAGGATGATGATTTGTCTGAGGAAGAGGAAGAGGAGCTTCCTCCTATCATGCCAGCCAAGAAGTAGAGGAAGAAGCAGTAACTTCTGTCCAGGCAAGGTGAGGGGCTGGGCAGCCTTGGAGGAAAGATCGGGGGGGCTGTGATACTGATGAGGCAAGTGTGGGTGGAAGCTGCCCTGCTGCAGAAGGCTGCTGGTCTCAATCTGGTTCTTTCTTCAGGTACTCACTGGGACTTCTCTCCCTGGACAGCTTTTACCTCGAACACCTCTTGCCAGGACCTCAACGTTTGCTGCTTTATGTTTATTTTTTTTTTTTTTTCTGTTGTAAGTTTTCGGGGAGCAGGGGCTGCTCCAAGCACTGTGGTGTCTCCTTTCCCACAGTCCTGGGAGTTTGATCCCAAAACTGGATGGATGCTGCTGGTATATCCCCTCTCCCCCATCCCTCTGCTGAGAGTCAGGGATGGAGGAGGTGATCCTTGCCCTGTGCATTTTTTTGTCCTGGACCTCTGCTCTGTGCACAGCTGGGACAGGCACTTTCACCAATTCTAGTGTGTTTCGGTTTGTTTTGTTTCTTTAGTCACAATTTGATCATTTTTATACACAGCTTCTAAGTGTGAAACTGGGGCCCAGGCAGGGTCCTCCACTGCAGTTACAGTGGGGTGGGAGCTCACAGCCTATCTGTGATTTGGGAGGAGGTTCTGGGTCACTCTTTGTAAAGAACTTTGTAAAGAAGTTTTTACACTCTGAATAAAAGTTTCTCAGCCATCGGGTCTGGAAGAGAGTCACTGCTGGCTGACAGGTTCCTCCCCTGCACACTTCAGTGGGAGATGCTCCTCCTTGTCCACTCCCTGACACTTGCTTCCCTTGGCAGTGCTGTGGATCTCTCAGGAGGGGCCTGGGTCTCCTTTCTGTCCCTTGTGGGCTTTGCACACTTGTACCCCATGAGCCAGCTCAGCACTGCATCCTGGCTACCAAGGGAAGGGGCAGAGTTGCAGGCAGCAGTAAGTGGCATGGATCCAGCTCCACGTGTGCTCCCAAAGGTAACCCACCTGTTAGCAACACCCCCCTGGTTTGGGCCACATTGGCCCTGGTACTGGGCACTGCCACAGCAAGGTCCTTACTTGTGTCTTCCTCTCAGCCCAGCAGCATCCTGTGGAGGGGTAAAACAAACTCCTGCAGGGGGTGGGGCAGATTTCAGCTCTGACTTCTGCTGAGGAATCATGTCACCCTGTGTCTGAATAGCTGGAGAGGGTTTGATCCTCTCTGCGCTTCAATCACGTGGCACTTTTCACTCCTGGGGGCTAGTCCTGTCCTAAAATTTGTCTCTAGTTGTTTGCCTGTGTTTGATCTTGCATCCCTGGCCCATGGGTTCATGCCTGTTCCAGCCCTTCTTGTTTGTGACACTGCCTATTGTCACTGATAAGCACCATGTACTGTCTGCCCTGCTGGCCCTGTTGGTGCCTTGAGACTGTGAGTTTCTTGCTTTTGTGGACATTGGTAGGAAATCCTCCAAGGTGGATCCCCAGTCCAGGATCCATCTTAGGTAGTAAGTGGGGCTGTTTATCTTTTCTGGGACCTCTGCAGCTACTCTCCACCTCTCTACTGTTTCCTTCTGGCCCCAAACAGCCCTTGGCCAGCACAGAGGGAGGCTTTGATGCCCCTTGCAGCAAACGGGAAAGGACTGTTGGCATCCCAACAGCATGGCATGGGGGAATGCCAACAGAGAAGGGCCGCCCTGGGATAGATGATCCCCCGACTTGATGGATGGTGCCCCGCAGCGCCGGGGGAGTCCGCCGAGGGGCTGGGAGAGGAGGCGGGGCTGGCAGGTCCCCGCACGGGGACCACTAGGTGGCAGGCGGGCAGCGCTGTGGCCAGGCCAGGGCGACCGGGGTCCTGCCAGTCCCCGGCCTCTCTCCTTGACTTTCTCCTTATCTCTCCCTGCCTGGCTGCCCGTCCCTGCCAGGCCCATGCCTGCACTATGGCAGGGTCTGGGCAGTCCCTGGGATGCAAAGGGCATCCAGCGCTCTGCTACAGAGCCATGCATGGTTCAGAGTGCTTGGGTCTGGCCCTGTGATGAGGATGGGTGCAGGCTGGGAGATGTCACATCCCCGGGGAAGTAACATTCCTTCTGCCATTCCACAGCATCCCACAGCCTGGGGCTGTCAGTCTGTGCACATGCCCACAAGCACTGTGAGATCCCCCAGCAAATCTGGGGAAGTTTGCAATTCAGCAGCCTTGCTGAATGAAGAGATGCAGGAACATCCTTTCTGAGGGCTGGATGTGTTTGAGAAGTGCCAGTCAGGCACAGGGCTGGTGGTGAGGGAGAGGAGTTCAGGATGGTAAATTGAGTTGTGGCTGTGCCTGTGCCAGGATGGTGCTCAGCCCCTGCTAGGGCTGACATGCACAGGACCCCATAGATCTCCCTGGCTATGTGCATGTGGAGGGGTCAAGACCAGTTTATCTGCTAGGTTCTTGTCCTGCTTTGTCTGTGGAGGAGCAATTTGGCTAGAGGAAATAAGCCAGTAGGTGCAACTGGAAGGTTGGGCTTAGGGAAGCTGCTGGCTTGAAGCCCATCAGAGGGTGATGAGAGGAAGGAGTGGGCACAGCTCAGCCCTGGTGGTATGGCTGCTTGACATGAAGTGGGAGCAGCAGTGCTGGCTGATGAGAAGGAACTAAAGGGTAGGAGGAAGCAGTTTCAGGGTGCTGGGTAGCTGGGACAATGAACTGTGACAGGAGGGATAAGTTCTGCCAGGGGACAAAGGTGGCCCCGTGGAGGACGTTCAAGGAGACCAAGTTTGTCCACCCCTCTGCAGGGCCAGCCCATCTCAGAGCTTTGTTGCAGGTGCTGCCTGGTCCCCAACATTGCTGCAGGGTGATTGCCAGGGGAGGGGAACACCTCAAGCCTAGAGTGGGCAACAGAGGGTCTGGGAGGTGTTGGAACTGCCAGGCCCCTTTCTGAGTGACTTGGAAAGGTTTACTCCCCCTTCCCCAGCCATGTCACAGCCTTGATGTGCTCAGCTTGGGGAGAGGGAGATAAATGCTGAGATGGCAGGCGGCTGGGAGGGGGGATGCGCTCACACACAGCGTTTAATGGGGAAGGATGGGATTACAGGGGTCACGCTAGGTGAGCAGCTTCCTTCGCAGAGCTGATGGTATCAAAGCAGGTGCCCCCGGCTGCAAATACCTTGGGCAAACAAACAGGGCTGTCTAAGAGCAGGTGAGCTCGAGCATGGCTGGCTGGGGGGTGTTCAGGGGTGGTGGGGGACGGGGGGCAAGAGGCTCTCTGTGAGTGGAGAGTGAAGCACGGGGCTCCAGATGTGAGGCCTGTCTTGCTTTGCATAGATTGGGGGGAAATATAAGTTATGTGTCCATGTACATACGTGGGCTCCCTGTGCTGAATATGCGTGTAAGGGTGTGGAGCCTATTGCTCTCCCATAGAGTGGTGGAGGTGCTGTTACCCAGGGTGCCAAATTATGCCACAACCCAGATGATGGCTCTGGGGTTGCTCTGGAAGGTGGTTGGTTCTGAGCATCCCTCCTCTCTGTGACATTTCAGTGCCCTGCATGCAGACATTACTGGAGATGGATCCCTACTCAGTGCTGGGGAACTCTGACCATGACTGAGCCACACAGCAGAGAAAGGTGGCCATAGCATGGCTAGATGTAGAGGTCACCATGCATGAATACCATGGCCAGGCACCCACACTGCCGCACTCTCCATGGCCCTCCCAAACTGGCCTTCTGTGCTCTGTGAGTGGCTTGGGCTGCTTGCTGAAGGGTCTGGCCCAGGTGCAGCCCTGCTGGGCTGGGGCTTGGCTGTCTACCTCCATCTGGGCATCTGGGCCAGGCCAGTGGCTCCCACAGGATGGTCTGGTTTCAGAGATCAAGTCTGAGTTGATTTTCAGGGATGGAGGAACAGGATGGGGAGCTGCTCTGCTGAGGCTGAGCATGGCCAGGAAGTGGTTTTCATTGTGATGCCCTAGCTGGTCCTGTCCCAACAGTTTTCTTGCTGGGTTTCAACTCTCCCTGACTGAGAACTCGGCCCCAGGGCAGCTGAGAGGCACAGCTGTAGCTGTGCTGTAGGTGGGGCTGGTCCCCTGCTCCATGAGCTCTCTGTTGCTGCTTCCCACACTGAACTGGGGTAATACTACTTTACTGTGAGCCTTGATGTCTGAGCAATGGAGGAAGCCAGTGGGACACCCCGGGAGATGCACATCCCCTGTTATTCCAGGGTGCAGCAGTTCTGTGAGGTGGGGCAATGAGCTGTGGGATGCCTGGTATGTCACTGACAGCAGGAGCCAGGAAAAGGGTCATCAGAGCCACCTGCAGCCAGGACCAGGGTGGTGTTGGGTGTGATGAGTGTCCTGTTCTCTGCAGTGTGAGCTGACTGTGCTATCCTTGTTCTGTCCTGCTGGGCAGTGGTACCTTTGTTGTCGCCTCAGGGAGCCACTGGCACCCTAAAGCACAGAGCTAGCTGTGGCAAAGCTGAGCTGGGAACACACTAATATCAAGACAGGAAGCAGCAGGATCTGGAATGGCCAGGCTGGTGGTAATTCCCATCGTCTTCCTGTCAACACACCTTGCAGGGGGAAATGCTGCTGGTGCAATGTGTGGGAACAGCTCTGTCTGCTGGAGAAGCTGAAACTCAGTTCTGGGGTCATCTCCTGCTCTCTGGTGCTCAGTCATGTGTTGGGTCCACCCCAGCATGCCTGAAGCTGTCTGGGAGCCCGGACATGCACATGTTCACCCCATTGTCTGCTTTGCAGTAGGACAAGATCCTTCAACTCTCATCTCCACAGTGGGTGCTGGTGGCTGATTTAGCATGGTGGCTCCCAGCTACATGTTCCAGGTTGCTTATGGCCAGGCTCTGCTCCAGGCATTTGCAGGCTGCAATAGCTGCTCAGTGTGTCTACTTGCAGTGGGGACGCATGTCCCCAGTTCCACAGCACTGTGCAGAATACAAAAGGCAGTTGTTTCCCTGAAGGTGCTGCTGCGGCAGCTGTGGCTTTATGGTTTGTAGTGGAGGCAGAGCAGAAGGTGCTGGAAGAGCACAGGGTGACACCAGAGCAAAAGTTGTGCCATGAGTTGGGTTTAAACCCACAAACACATACAACAGGTGCAAAAATTGAACATGACTGGGCATGGTAGACAGCCCCATGCAAGACAGCCTGGGTGAGGCTCCATCACAGCCATTCCACTCCATCCTCCCACATCCCCAGCACAGCTGAACCTCGTGTCAGGGTGGTGTTGGCAGCTCTGTGCTTGGCAGCCATGCCTGAGATACCCAGAGGTCATAGGCGTCCTGGCCCTCCACCCCTCTGGGGTGTGAATCTAATCACTGTGGGCTGGGCTGTCCCTGACACTGGCAGGGCTGTCGCTGATGGTCATGCATCCTTACCATGGGTGATGGCAGCTGGGAGGGATGGCTACGCCCAAGGAAGGGGATTTAGGGTCCGAAGAAAGGATCCTCCCAGAGAGGCACTTTGCTTCAGGGAATACAGGGACCTTGTGGTCCCTTATTCCCAGCCCCAGTGGTGGCAATAACCCTAGGTTGGATGGGCAGGATTGGGCTTCTGTTGTGTCCTTCCTGGTGATTACTCTGCAGAGGATCTGTGGGACACACCATACCCTCTCCATGCTTTCAGCACTTGCACCCGTGATGTACTCTCAGAGAGGTGGAGACCCCCCCAAGCTGCAGCACACAAGTTTTTTGGGGCTGGGTAGGAAGAGTTGTTGCTGATGGGCAGAGCAAAGGATGAAGAGAGCACAGGGGACAGGGATCTTGTCAGCCCTACTAGACTTTCTGATGCTCAGCTCCTGGGGGAAGACAGCATGATCTAGTGGTGGGGTAGGCACTTGGGAGATGGGATTTTGGCTCCTGGGGAAGAAGTGGGAGCTCCCAAACCCCATCCAAATTCCCTGTGTGCTTGCTCCTGTGCCCAGACTGGCTCCTGGAAGCCCTGACCCACCCCTGCATACCCTGGAGATGGTGTCTACACTGTGATGGGAGCTTGGGCGTCTTATGCATGTCATGACTATGCTCCAGGATGGTGTAAAGTCCCTTATCACAGCTGTTACCTGAGATAAATCCTTTACAGGCTGTCTCCAGACAATGCATTCACTGTCTTCCCAAAACACGGAGGTGTGCAGGGTTACACAGAGATCAGACATGGTCCTGGGCATGTGAGCTCAAGAAGAGCATGGTTTCTGTGCCAGCCCCAATGCCAGTGTGGGATGAAGGCTGTAGACAGGAGCTGGAGAGCTGGGCTTGGGTAAAGGCTAGCAGAGAGGTTTGGAGCAAGTCCAGAGGGCTGGCCAGCAAGGTGAGGAGCTGCTGCCAAGCTGGGAGAGCAGCAGGTACCATGGGGAGTGTGCCCACCTTGCCGCTTCTTTGGGGTTCACTCTCACTGGTCCCACCACCTCCTCCTGTCCCCCAATCTCTCAGGGCCACGTGGCATCCCTGGGGTTTGGCTCCCTGGGGCCAGGGTCAGGACAAGCTGTGGCTTTGCTGGGCTGGGATGTCAAAGGGGCCATAACCCTGGTGTTTTGCAAACTCCTGGGGTCAGCAGTTCAGCTGCCACTGACACAGGGGCCCAGAGACACACACGGGCATTTTGGGTGGATGCTGTAAGCAAACAAACGGAGGTAGAGTTACACCCAATGGACACCCCCCCCCCAGCCACTGCTGTTAGTTTTAGGCTTAACTCCCCTGCAGGCTGGGCACAGGAGTCCTCTTCTTAAGAGGACCCAAACCAAAGCCAAATTGCCTGGCCCAGCTGACTGGGAGCCAAGGCTGGAGCTAGGCACAAAAGAGCCTGCATTTTGTCTCTCTGTCTCAGCTCCTCGTGGCCCTGAAGGAGCCTCTGAGCCCATCCCACAAAGAGGACACTGGCCTCTGGCATTGAGTGATGGCTCCCACCTTCCTGGGTGGCCAGTAGAGTGGACCCCCCTCCCACCCAGCCTGGCTTTGACCCCCCTTCTCAACCCTAACCCTTCCCAAGCTGGATGACCACAGAGCTGTCCCAGTTCTCTCTCCTTGCAGATGGATGCAGCCTTGGGGTGCATCTTCTCTTCAGTACCCTTCACCAGGCTTCTGGCCTTGCTCAGCTCTGCCAGATCTTTACCCATGTGCCTGGCTCACTTCTGAGCCCCCACCATGCACTGGGTGTGGATGGCAGAGATGAAAAGAGCATTGCTCTTATCAGAGTCAAATGCAGCTGTGAGATGGATGCTTAACACCAGAGGAAAATCCCTCTGTGCATCCGTGGACTGCCCTGGAAGAATTCCTGCTCTGCCTGGGGACCAGGAGAAAACCTGTCATGTGCTGAGCCACACAAGGCTTCCCCTGCCACACTGTCAGCCCCACTGATGTGGGTGGTGATCTTTCCTCCAAATCACCAACCTGGTTGGAAAGCAGAGCCTAGCTTTGACTCCTCCAATCTGGAGGAACATCGCTGCCTGGGAGTCAATGTGTGGCCACCAGAGGATGATGTAGCCTATATTGACACCACTGCTTTCAGGAGAACAGCATGAAATTATGGAAGCAAAATCCATGATTATAGAAAGCTGCCAAGCAGGAGGTACAGGAGGGGATGAAATGGTCTCCAAAGGGGAGACGGTGGAGCCCAGTTCCCTGAAGTGAAGCTATGAGAGCAGGTTGCTGCAGAGGAACCTAACAGGGCCACGTCAGCCAGGTTGGTCCTGCACAGGGGTGGGCACAGCTCCTGGGTGCTGCAACCAGAACACAGAGGTAGTCTCCTGCCCTGTCTTTCCCACCACCCATGAAACATGCTCAACCCTGGTGTTTGTAATTGAATAGAGAGGAGAATTTATTGCGAGAGGGCTGTGTCTCCCCTCCCACTCCTCGTTTGCCCTGGGGGCTGCCTTGGTGCTGTGGGTAGTGAAGAGAAGGTCATTCCCATGTAACACACCCCGGTGGGGTTCAGCCAAGTTCCTTCCCTTGGTGGGAGGGGGGCAGGTTAATGGCGAGCAGTGGGATCGCCCCAGGCTGCTCAGTGCTGCTCAGCCATGGAGGAGCTGCTGTTGCCTCCGAAACGCCCCATTAATGCTGCAGTCCCTTTGTGAAGGATCAGCAGGCAGGGCTGGGGGTGCTGGGCCATGGGCTGGGGCTGGGAAGGGTGAGGGTGGAGTGGGCCAGCATCCCTGTGGCTCTGTGGGGAACACTCCTTGTGTTTATTTTGGGGTGACAGAAGCTGGTTTATGGCTAAGCATCCTCCAGGCATGGCTGTAAAACATTAAAAAGATCCTGGGTTTCATGTGTTTTGGCTCTCCATTACTGATGTTGGGTGGGAGTGAGATGCTCAGATGCAGGGCAGTGCTTCCCATGCTCTGATGTCCTTGTCTTCATGTGCCCCAGCTTTTGGCTAACCCTCAGCCCTATGCCAGCCACCCCACTGCCTACAGTGTTTGTCCCCTTTCAAAGGCAACTGCTCTACAGACTTTGCAAGCCCTCTCTCCCTGCAGACAGGAGGTCTCCTCTCCCTCCCTGGTTCAGCACTGCAGTGTGCTGTTGCAGCTGCTGCTCTCCTCCATCAGTCGGGATTAGCGCTGTAGTCCTGTCTATGTTTCTGGCCAGACAGGAACAGTGTACTATGCCTGTTGGCTCTTCTCTCTGAGTGACAGCAGTGTCCTGCTTGCTTCTCCACCTGATAGCTTCCCCTAGCGAAGAGATGTTCAAGTCAACCTGCTGTGGGTGTTTTGCTGGCTACCCTCACCCCAGATTCTCCTAGCCTCCTCCTGTGATGTGAACTTCCAGTTTGCTATGAGCCCTTTCCTCCACTCGCCCCTGTATGGACTGGTTGTCCCTAAAGCTGTGGTTGGTGTTGCTTTTCTTGGCTCTGCCTTTCTGACATAAGTGATGCTAGTGGGGAGGCTTTACACTGATGCTCAGGGAAGAGCTGGTATCAGCAACACCTTGCTGGCTTTGACCTCTGTGCAGAAGAGGGGTATCTGTGGACCACTTCTGACCTGGACTGTGCCAGATGGGGATGATGCCCTAGAAGAAGAAAGCTAGAAGCTGAGACCTGCCTGTGTGCTGCAGATGTGCAAAGGTACATCCTGAGAGAGCAGGGATGGTGCTGGGGTGGCCCCTGCTGGGGCAATGCAGTGCTGGGGTCACAGGAGCAATGGGGAGAGACCACCCCCACAACATGCCCTGTGCTCTCTCCAGTCTCTGCTGTACAGTGGCACAGGCAGCCCTCTCCCAGGGGGTTTCACAGTTCTTCACCTGCTACTCCTTCCATCTCCACAAATTATCTCCTGTTCTGCTCTGCCAGACTGCAGCCTAGGCTGCTCCAGGAGCTGCTGCCATGGTTCCTGGCTGCCAGGGGAGCCTATGTCAAGTGCAATGGAAAGGTTTGAAAGCAAGCCTGGACCCCAGTCAGGCTAGGACACCCATCTCTGTGTCCTGGTTCCTCTCTTTGCTCATGCTTTTTGTTGTCACAGTCCAGTGGCTGCACCTGGGCACCTTCAGCTTTAGGGAAAAAAGGGTGAGGGGGCTGCAGCTCAAATCTCTGATGTTCAGTGCTTCATCTGCAGCATTTAACCTCCCTGAAGAAAAAAAATGCATGAGGGATACACACTATTTGCTGAGGGATACACACTCCTGTGCTTGACCAGCTTCAACATAGGTGCAGATCTGCACATTAGGGCAATGGAGCAGTGGGGCAACAGAATGGGACCTGATGGGACCATGCGGGTAGCCTTCTTCAGGGATCACAGCCTGATGACTACCTGGAGTTCTGAGGACACAGCAGGTTCCCAAGTCTTTCTGTTGGGAAAGGATTTCTTTCACCAGCTCCACGGCAGCCTGGCCTGAGGCCTGGCTGCTATGGAGTACCAGGCTGGGGTTTCTCTGCTCTGCAGGAGAGCCAGACAAGCCATTTAGACTCTGTTCTTGGGAATGTTGGGGACCCTTGCCATGCGGACCAGGGAGCTTAGCTCAGATGGCCTGCAAAAGAGCTGATAGGCAGGCTGATTTCCCTTGGGCTGCCTTGCACAGGAGAGAGGCTTTTCAAAAAGGTCTTTTACAAAAAAAAAAAAAAAAAAAAGTGTGTAGTTCTTGATGCAAACATGGGTGATCCCATGGTGGGCTGGGAAGCACCAAGGGAAGAAGGCAAATGCCTCTGTACAGGCATGAGAGTTACCTGCAAGGAGTAGATCATAGACATGAGCTGAGGAAGCAGCAGAGGTGGGACAAACCTGGCAGCTGTGATGCTTTCTATCCTCAGCTGCTGTCACCAACCCACTCATGTCTCTCCCCTGTCCAAAGATGCAGTAAGATGGGAGAAGTGAGGACTTTGGCTGTGTGGGCCTGAGGATGGCTGGCAGGAGCATTGTCTGTCATCTGCTGTCAGGCAAACTGTCGCCGCCCATGGGTGATCCCGCATCAGCTCAGTTTTACAGCCATGACTGGCACTTGAGCCTGTTTGCTGAGGGCAGGGGGCACACGGGGCTGTCAGCTGAGGGCTGCCTCTGACCCCATATGGGGCACCATAAATCTCCTGGTTCAAGGCAGCCTGGGCTGCTCTGGACATGGTGCGGCTGAACAGAATGTCCTGGATAACATGTGGCCCAACCCTGCGCCTGCTGGAGGTAAAGCAGGGGTGGCTGCTGCTGAGTAAGAGCAGCAGCTAAGAAACAGGGCCTAAATCCCTTGAATTTTTTATTTAAAAAAGTGAGGATTATCTGAATTTAGAGCATTGGGAATATCTAGGGCTGCCTGCTCTGGTTTTGCCTAGTTTTCACTAGGCAACCTGGAGAGGTGGATATGGGGAGCTGCCTTACAATGCCTTGGCACATCTGCCGTTTGCACAGCTTGACACAGAGGGTTTTTCTCCAGAGCATGTGCTGGAGCAACGGGCTGAGTGTGTGAGTGTGTGCTGCTCACGGAAACCCTCTCTTGCTTCAGCTGAGCACCTTCAGTACCCATTCTGCCCACTCCTGTGGGGCTCTTAAAGTCTTCCAGTTAAACACAGGCTTGGCCCAAGACTTCTTTCTATGCATAGGAAAACATCAGAAACATCCTTTCAGCCTTTTGCACCAAGAAAAAAAAAGGAAGGAAAATGCCCAAGGGGCTGATTTTGTGGGAATTTTTGGCCAGGACAAGGCAGTTGCCCTCCCTGTGCTGTGTGAGGTCTGACAATGCCAACACAAGGGCTGTTTTTCTCCTTGAGCCCCATGGGGCCAGCCCAGGGATGGGGCAGTGCCCAGCCTCCTCTGCCCCTGGTAGTGACGATACTAGGCAAGCCCAGGTGGAGACCCCTGGGAGATCCAACCCAGAGGTGACTGTAGGCAGCATTTTGGGATGAAGCACTGAGTGTGCTGTAAGGAGAGGTGTGGAGCACATGTGTCCGGGGTTACTGGGTGCCTGAGCAAGGGGGAAAATGCGTGAGCTTGATGTCAGTGTGTGTGTGAGAGAGAAACGGCCTGTGACTGCAGCTGGTGTGCGAGTACATGTGTGAGATGTGAGAGTGTATTTTTGGGGTAGGGATGAGCAAAGAGGAGCGTGTGTGTCTGGGCTGGGGGGTGGGCAGCGTGTGTAGGGGGGCTGCCTGTGTGAGGGGTGCAGGTGGGTAGGAGGGGGCTGCATGGGAAAGGCTGCATGTGTGTGCAAGCTGTGTGTGCACGAAAAGCTCTGCATGGTGGAGGCCCTGCATGGGTGCATGTGAGGGCTGTGTGCGTGCGTGTGTGTGCGCGGGAGGGCTGTGCAGGCGTGTGCGGGCGGGCCGCGCACACGTGTGTGTGGTGGTGCAGCCGCCGCTCTGTCACTCAGAGGCCGGCTGACAGGAGCTGCCTCTCCAGCGGCGGCAGATAGCGCTGATTGCTGATTCGAGGAAACAAAATAGCAATTGTAATTATGGGCTCTGATAAGATAAAGGAGGGCGCGGGGAGCGCGGGGACCGGCAGCGGGGCACGGCCGGCAAATTAGCAGCTGTCACTCAGAGCCGAGCAGGCGGCGCCGGCCCCGGCCCAGGCCAGGTACCGGCCCCGGGGGCCGCCCGCCGCAGCCCCCGCCCCGGTGCGCAACAGGTGGCCGGGCCGGGAGCGCCGGGGCTCGCCGGAACAATGCAGCCCTCGGCGGCCCTGCCCGGGCTGCGGGGCTGAGCCCCGTCCCGCCGCCGTCGCTCGGCCCCATGGCCCCGCACCGCCGGCCCTGAGGGCACCCGCCCCACCAGGTAAGCGCCCGGCAGGGATGCTCGAGGGGGGTCCCGCTGCTCGCTCCACACCCCGGCTGCGGTATTTGCTCAGCCTCGCTCCCTCTCGAAACTCCGGCCCCCTCCATTCCGCCTCCCCTTCGGTAATCCTTTTAATGTCTGGCACGTCCCGGGAGGGCTCTCCCGCCCGGTCCCAATCCACAATGCGCCCACGGAGCGGTGAGCCCCCAGGGGGGGAACCGCGGCCCCGACGCCCCCTCCCTCCCAGCCCTTTAACCCCCTTTTACGGATGGAGAAACTGAGGCACGGGGCGGGGAGGACGTCCCGCCGGCAGCTGGCCGCGAAGCCCAGCCCTTAGTGCCAGCCCCAAGGCCGGCGATACCTGGCCCGCCGCCCCCTCGGCAGGTACCGCCGTGCTGGAGAGGGGAGCGGGGCCAGCCGGGTTTCCCCCTGCGCCGGTGGCCGCCCCCCGGCCGCGCCCGCCCCCGCCGTCGGGGCTGCGGGCCGGCCTTGCCGCCTCCCGGGGCGGCAGCGGGGCCGCGAAGCGGGGCGGGGGGCACCCCGCGGCGGGGGCCGCCGGCCGTGCGCCCCGGGGGCTGGGCGAGCGGGCGGGTCGGCGGGGCCCTTTCCCCTCTGTAGCCGCTTGTGCCCTCCTTTCCTTGGGGCGAGGACGCGCCGGCAGTAGCGAGAGGAGGCGAGAAGCCGAGGCAGCGCCGCGTCGTGTCGTGTCGTGTCCCCCCCGGGCGCTCCCTGCTGCCGCCGGGCCCCGGGCTCCCGGCCCCACACCGGCATCGCGATGGACCCCTGCTCCTCGCTCTTCAGCTACGTGTGAGTACCGGCAGCCTCTGCCCCCCCGCCCAGGTCCTCGCAGCCCTCCGGTTCACACCTCTCTCCTGCTTTCTCTCTCCCCCCTTCCCAGGTTAATGCACTTGTTCGTTCTCTGCCTGCAAGCCCAGGTAAGTGCCCGCCTGGCCGCCCGGCTTTGTTCGCCCCTTGGGGATGGGGGTGTCCGGGAGCCGCCGAAGAGTGCCCCGGGCTCGGGAGGGAGGGAGGAAAGAGAAACACTTTAAAACGCAGGAGACAGAAGTCGCCCGGCTGTAAAAACCGAGGTCGAGGAGGGGAGTCCCGCGGCTGCAAAATGAGGTACGGGAGGCTTGGGCTGTGAGGCAGGGAGTACCCGGGTTTTCAAGGAATCGCGCAGGCTTGTTTTTAAAGCAGCCTTAGGTCCCGTCCCCCCCACATCTAAATGGCACTGTGGATACCCCCGTTCCTCTTCTCCGGGATTGTTTTCCTGCACCGCTTCCTCCGAAAAGTAAAGCGGCATTAAAAAAGGGAAAATAAGTCCCCACCAAAGCCTTACTAAAAATATCGAGTTTTGATTCAGCTTAAAATTGTCAGTCTTTAGCATCCCTGGTTTGTGCCGCCAGGGACAGAAGTGTCATGAATAGATTAAACAGCCCGGGCAGAGTTTGTGCAACACCCGCATACCGGCAGGCACGCGTGGCTGGGAGCAGTGTGCCTTCAAACCAGGGTGAAGCCCCCTTCCCCCTGAGATCACAGGTGCAGAAGCTTTGTTTAAATGCCCCTTAAGCTAGCTGTTGTTGTTATTATTATTATTATTTTCCTGGAAGCTTGGGGGGAAAAATAAAAATCGAGTTTCCAGCTGAAAAGTGAAGGGAACTAAGTGCTGGGAGTGTGCAGTTGTATAAAAACATAGCTGTAATATTTTGGAGTATGAGATGGAGACCAAATACCAGCGTGGTTAATGACCTCTCCTCCACATGGTACCCTCATCAGAGCTGGGGAGAGAATCCTGCTGCATTATCCAAAACCCGTCTATAGGAAACACACATGCACAGGCAGAAGCGGAGGGAGAGAGATGACATTGTCAAGGGGAGATATCTCTATAAAGCCAGCTTTGGGAGAGCAGCAGCTTTCGCTTTTATTGGGTTTTTTTGTTGTTGTTTAAGACAGGAGGAAATCTTCCCATTTGACGTGGGGGTAGTGGGGGGTAGTCCCAGCCTTCTGATGTTGAAAGGAGCTATCTCCTAACATTTGCTCAGAATACATCTTTATAAATGTCAGGGAGCAGCGAAACTTTCCAGACTTAAAAGAGGGATTTGAGACAAGAGGGGGGGAAAAAGACTTGTGTGCAAGCTTGCAACCAGGGCTGAGGGGGGAGCAGGTTTGGTGGCTCATGAAAATCATTTAAAGCCTAGGAACAGCAGTGTCGGGTTTGGAGGGGCCGGGCTCAGCTGCAGCTCCGGGGTTAACGGGTTTGGTGGGCTGGGGACAACCCTGCTGCTGGCACCGAGCAGCTGGGTGAGGATGAGGGAGGTGTTTGCATGGACAGTGCTTTAGTATCCTTAGGTTTTTATGCCACAAAATACCTAGGCTGGGGCATGGTTTTCTTATAATTCTTCACAAGTCTACCTTCTCTGGGCACTCGGTATTTAAATAGCTCAGTAAGTGGGGTGCTTGGGGGCAAATAAAGCCTGGAGCAGAGGAAAGGGAGCTACTGAAACTGGTGGGGCAGCGGCTGGGGTACACGCAGCAGTGTGCTTCTGCAGGGTGGAGACAGATGTGGGATGAGAGTGTCAGCACCCCTGGGGGACAATCCAATGCCATCCTTTGTGAGCCCCCCTGGACCCTTTCCAGTGCCCAGACTTGATGCCCATCTCAGGTGCTCCAGTGCCAGTTGGGACAGAGTCCCAGGGAGGCCTGTGGAGTTACTGAGCCCCTGTTGTGCTCCAGAGCCATCTGTGCCTCTCTGTTTAGGGCATGTCTGAAGCAGGCACAGCTCTGTAAAGGGTTGCTTCTGTAAAAGGTTGCTTCGTCCGTGGGCTTAGTGCTTCTTCTCTCAGGGAGGCTTTGCTGGTGCAGGAGGTACGCCTGTGGTCCTGGCTCCGTGCCTCCCCATCAAGCCCGGCTGGAGGCCGGCAATCTCGGCTCAGCCCATTCGCCTCTCTGAGGAGTAGAGATTATAATGGTGTGTCGTATATTTTTTAATTTCCTAAAGGTAACTGTTCAGTCCCCACCTAATTTTACACAGCATGTGAGGGAGCAGAGCCTGGTGACGGATCAGCTCAGCCGACGGCTCGTCCGTACCTACCAGCTGTACAGCCGGACCAGTGGGAAACATGTGCAGATCTTGGACAACAAGAAAATCAATGCGATGGCAGAGGATGGAGACGTGCACGGTAAGGACGTGCGATGGGGGCAGGTGGAGTGGGGGGGAAACCGGGGAGGTGTTCGCAGCCCAGCATGGCAATTGATGATTTCCGTCCTGTTTGTTAGCCAGAAAATCATTAAAATCATTCAGCTTGTGGGGGCTTGTAAAGGGAGAACATAAGGGTCAGTGACCAGTGGCTGTGTGACTCAAGGTGAGGGCAAGTTTCCCGTGCCAAGGGAGGGGATCGGTGCTTTGGGATGGGCTCTGCTCTTTTCCATTCTCGCTTTGCACCTGACTTGGAGGGCTCTGGGCTGTGGCGTGCTGAACAGCACCAGTCATTTAAGTCCAGCTTTTTACAGGGCTGGGTGTCTCTGAGAATTCCATTTGGAAAATAAATGGAAAGTTTAAGAAGAAAAGGAGGGGGGAGAAGGTGAATAGCTGCTTTGGAAATCTTCCCTGAACCAGAACTGTCCGAAGTCGCATTTTCCTGACATATCCCCCGTCCCTCCCTTCTCAAAACAAATCCTGAGCAGAGGGTCAGTGAGGCAGTTGGCTTTGGGAGAAGATTCTGCCGTATCTCCAGAGACAAAGCCAGGGGGACTCAGCGAGCGTGAGAGCCTGTGCTCTGCCGCAGCCCAGGCTCTGGCACCCTCTCCCCAAAACTGCTGCCCCTCCTCAGAGCAGGGGAATGATCCTTTTGCGGGAGACTCCTGAAGCCCAGATAGTTTGGCTGTGTGGGCTAATGACACACCGGGATGGCCAAACACCAGACAGGGGCCAGCGGGGCCCGCGAGCCCCGGAACTACCACAGGGCCTGATCCTGCACCCGGACCTGAGAGCTGCCTGTGCTCACGTGTGTTGCACGTAGGAATCACAACTGGTTGTCTTTGGTATTAGGTGCAATTTCCCTTTCTTGCTTGGGGAGATTAGTAGAAACGGTTTCCTTCCTTCCCCTTCTATTTTTCACTTTTCTTTCTTCCTTTTGCTTAAAATTTCAGGCTGGACTTCAGCAGTTCAAGTGAAGTACAGATTCCATCTATATGGTATTTTATACATCCAACATTAATCTTCCAAATGAATTATTCTCACCCTAGAGCAGCTCTGGCTTGAAAGGGCATTAGCTAATTTCCCAAGCAAAAGAATAAAAAAATCCCATCGTGTTTTAGTCTTATAATGCCTGGATTTTAAAAGGCAGTTAGTGCATATTTAAAAACGACCAGGTTTAAATAAGGCCAGAAGGAGAGGACTGGTGGTGGCTTGAAAAACTCTATTAAAATGTAATAAAAAAGGTTAAGCATTTGAAGAGCTAAGGAGGAAAATGAGGCCTGATCTAAACCAGAAAGAGAACAAGCAGTTTTTCAGATGTAAAGTTTTAAAAGAGTTGCAAGTCTGTAAATGTTAAAATAGAGGTTCAGGATTGTTCTATATGAATCTCTAGGGAGGCCCCCATGTCTGGAAGAACTATTAAAACGCTTCTTACTTTCACCTTTTTTAACATTTCCTGAATACTTTCTCCTCTTCGCAGTCCAGTTGGGGGATCAAGTGTGTCTCGCTGCATTTTTTCAGCATTTACGTAGCCACTTTCCCTTCAAAGTTTGAGCATGAAACATAATTTTACTGGGATAAATCTGTCACTTCAGTAAAAGAATAGAGTTGAAAACGTCAAGCTCTCCTCTCCCCCGACCACCCCCCCAAAAAAGAAAAGTGGAAACAAAAAGTGTCCCCCAAAACATTATTTAGAAATTCACTTTTAAAGAAAGGAGCCTCCCTCCCTGAGTCCTTCCTTCTGCTTTTTTTTTTTTATCTCATTTTTGGGGGTGGGAGTGCAAAAAGGGTTGATTTATTTTTGCAGATGACCCCTTTCCCTACACTGATGTTTTTACAGCCGACTTAACATCAAGTCTGGCGTTTTCAGTTATCTGTCTTAATTGTCAATATTTGATTGACTTTTTTTTAATTCTAGGGGAAGGTGGGTGGCTGGTGCAGCCTAACTCATCTCTCTCAGGCTGTGCCTGCCACCGAGCAAACCAATGGTGGCTGCAGCCTGGGCTAAACCCTCTGAGTAGCTGGGGACACTGGCACAGCTCCCTGACAACGTGCTGGTTTTGTCTGCACCCAGGTTTTTCTGCTGGTCAGGGCTGGGGTTTGTGAAGTTTGTGTTTTACTCACAGGGATCTGGAGAAGCAGGTCCCTGGGGATGAGCTGTCCTCATCCTCTGCTGGTGGGGCTGGATCTGTGCACTGGCCAGGCTCGTGCGGGGCGGCAAACCTGTGCGGCAGCCGTAAATCACAGGGGAAAAAAAAGAAAAAGGCCCAAAGAGAAGCAATGTGCATCTTTAAAGAGGGGTTTTGTGCTCTCTGGGGCCAAGGCCTCCCCAGCTCCCTCCCTCTCTCCTCCCTCCTTTGCCTCCCTCTGCTCTTCCTATCTCTCAGAGAGAAAAATCAATTCTCCTCAAACCTTTTACTGCCTCCAAGATCAATTCCCCCCCCTTGCTTTCCCCAATATAGATAAATAGGGGGTCACTGTCTCAGCGCTTTGTTTGCAGAGCACCACAGCTCCTGTAGCTGGTTTTGAGGATGCTGGGTGTGTGTTAAAGCTCTGGGCATTGGTGATGGGGTGGCACAGCCTGGAGTTGGCTCTTCCCAAATTCTTGGCTCTGAGTCCAGTCTGTGCCTTAGTGGGGGTGGGAGGCTGTGGGCACAGGGCAGTTTGGCAACGAGAGATGCTGCAGAGTGATTTTGGCAAAAGGGAATGCAGGGAGGGGGTGCCTGCATGCGTGTTGACCCTGACTTGCCTGGCAGCACCAAATTAGTCAGCCCCAGCAAATTTTGGGCTGTCCTCTCCATTGCTCAGATCAGCTCCTGCCAGCTCACTGTCCTCTCTGTGCCATTGACCTCATCAGTGTTCATGATGGGAGGGATGCAGGACCAGGGTTTGGCAGAGAAACACAAGCAGCAGTTCGCTTCTAGTATGGAGTGTGATTTAGGCTCACTCTAATTTGTGCATGTGCCTGCAGCCTCCTCCTGCCATTCAAAACATCCTCCAGTAAAGCCACCTGCTTCAGAGCCACATCGCTGCCCTCACTGGCGCTCGTGGGTGTCTGAGCATCCTGGGGTAGAGATGTGCAAGCTGGGGCAGATGCCAGTCCTGAGGAACTGAGCAGCCCTTCTCCAGAGATTGGAGTGGAGAAATAAGGAATCTGCTTCTTTATTCCCATAATACCGCTGTAGACTTGGAAGCTTTGCTGGTGGCTCTCTAATTACCTTGCTAAATTGCACTTATGGCACTATGGGCTGATGCTGGGATAGAGGTGATGGTGGTGAGATGGGACAGTCCTGGCTGTTTTTCAGTGCTGTGGGGAAATCTTTGGTGTTTGGCACAGCTCTTCGGAGGTGCAAACAGGTAGCCACCATCCCCATCAGGGCTTGCCCCAAGGGATGAGCTGGCTCTGGGGACCGCAGCTGCCAGGCCAGGGAGAAGGATGTCCTGTCCCCATCCTCCTCCTTCCCTGGGGATGGATGGGCTTCGAGGCTCAGGTTCTCAGGGCGGAGGCAGGGAGGGAAGGTGACAGGTCTATTTATAGGCAGCTCATCGACCCTATGATTTGCATAGCTCCTTTGGAAGTCGATCGATGCTTCCATTAAAAAACTGAGACCAAATCAATATGCCCTCTCGACTCGTGCAAAGGTGAAAAGCATTGAAAGGATGGCTGTACCCTTCATTCCTACCCTGCCAGCTGCAAAGTCACTGCTCCTCCTGCAGCCCTGGCCCAGCGGAGAGGCACAGAATGGTGTCCCCTGGGCTGGGGACAGCTGGCAGCATGTTGTGCACTTCCAGAGCGTTTCTGCCTGCTTCCTGCCAGTAGGCTTGCACAGAATTGCCTCTGTTTACAGGGCAGTTGGCTTGTTCTCCACCAGCCAACGTGTTCCCTGCTTGCTGCCCTGCCTCCCTTCTGGGACATCTCTGTGGCACCTAAACTGCTAAGCCCTGTGGAGCAGGGCAAGGCAGAGGTACTCACCCTCCAGCATGGCTCAGGGTTGTAAAGAGATGTGACCAAGGCTATGCAGGGACACAGTGGCAGGTAGAGGGGCCAAGGTTGGCTCTTAATCTTTTGCCCTTATTTTAGGACTTTCTCTGGCCCAACTGCCTCCCTACCCAGTGTGTGCCTACAGTGCCCAGCATCAGGCATTGCTGGGATCTCCATCCTGGTGCCTGCCCCTTGCAGAGCCTCGCTGACCTCCCTCTCTCTTTTCTTCCACTTCGCTCCTCAGCCAAGCTCATCGTGGAGACAGATACCTTTGGGAGCCGCGTGCGTATCAAGGGAGCAGCCACAGGTTTCTACATCTGCATGAACAAAAAGGGGAAGCTGGTCGGCAAGGTAAGACACTGGGATCAAGGACACACAAGAGCCAGGGATGCTCTGTGGGTGCTGAATGGAGCTCGCTGGGAGAGGAGCTCTTACCCAATATGGAGTGCTTCTGTGGGGATAGGAAGGCAGGATGGGGGTCCTGGGGACTCAGCCAGTGCACCTCTTTGGAGGCCTGAGGGATGCAGCCCTGGGTGGCAGGCAGGAAGCAAGGGAGCACGGGAGGAGGCGGGTGCGGTATAGGGTGCATTCCTTGTATCTTCCAGAACAAATAGGCAGATTGCTGGGCTATTCTCCCCAATTACATGGTACAAGTGCTAGGAATGTTAAGATGCTCCATGGGGCTGGCCTCAAGGCCAGGCCCCACCACACACCAGTTAGTCATGCTCCCTCAGAGCCTCAACACTCCCTCCCTGGGGGCAGAGGGGGCTGTATGTGCAAAATCCCACTGGGATAGCAATTGTCTGGGAGGATTTTCTATGGCAGCTCCCTCCCTGGGGCTGGCTAATGCAGGTCCCCTCCTCTGGTCCCAGTACTGCCTGGAACTGGGAGGAGCTCAGCCTCCAGCTGCCCCCATGCTCTCTGCCACTGTGGGCATCTTCCCCACGGACCCGCATCACTTCTGCTCCTTGATGCCCCTCCTAAATTTAAGACCCCAGGAGGGACAGGATGGGTGGATTAGTTGCTGCCGAGATGGAGAGTTTGCTTGTGGTCACTCTGGCAGAGAAATCCAGCCCCAGGTATGGAAAAGAGCAGGAGTGGGCAAAAATCCCCTTAAGCATGCAGGGGCAATGAAGGCTGGAATGAGCTGCATTTTGGCTTGCAGTCCAGTGCTGGCACCACACTGGGGATGTGACCTGCAATGAGCAGTGTCTGCCTGTGCCCCAGTGCCCCCTCCACATGGCCTTCAAAGGAAAAGCAGATTTTTGGCAATTCTGACCTTTAGGAGAAGAGGTGGGCAGAGTGAAGCCCTTGGCTGCCCACAAGCACTGCAATGCTGATGCCACCTGAGCCGGTCCAGCTTGGGTAGCAAGAAGAAGCCTCTGACTGAGTGCCTGTTGCTTAAATCTCCCCCTCTGTCCCTTTCTCAGAGCAACGGGAAGGGCAAGGACTGTGTCTTCACAGAGATAGTCCTGGAGAACAACTACACGGCGCTGCAGAACGCCAAGTACGAGGGCTGGTACATGGCCTTCACCCGCAAGGGCCGCCCGCGCAAGGGCTCCAAGACCCGGCAGCACCAACGAGAGGTTCATTTCATGAAGAGGCTTCCCAAGGGCCACCAGACCACCGAGCCCCACAGACGCTTTGAGTTTCTCAACTACCCCTTCAACCGGAGAAGTAAAAGGACTAGAAACTCCAGCTCCAGGGTGAACCCTTGACTTGCCTGCCTCTGCCCGCCCTGCCTGCACCTCTCCCGGAGGAATCTCCTCCAAGCTGGTGGACTATATATAAAGACTTTCCCATATGGGTATTAAACAGGAAAAAAAAAGGGAGGGGGGGAGGAAAAAAATTCACCTGCTCTAGTTGATAATTTTGGGGGTTTGTTTGGTTTTTACAAAAAAAAAAAAAGGACAAAAAAAAAAAGAGAAGCTCTATTTTTGTACTCCAACTTTAAAAGTAATGAAACTTTCAAAGACTGGTGAAGGGGGAAGAGCTCTTCGCTTAGAAATGGTTTAGTCTGTTTGGGGTTGTGTTTTATTTTGTAGTATCTTTTTTTTTTTTGTAGCTCTAGGGATAAAGGAGAAAAAAAAAATCACCATTTAAAACAAACAAAAAGGAAATCCAAATCTGGGAGCAATGTGCTGGTTAAGTGAACTGAATTAATGCTTACGGGAGAAGATGAGAGGTTGGGAAACAATTAAGGGAAGGGGATTTATTTCAGAAGTGGGCTGAGGTCTCCCGGGTGGGTTTTGCAGCTTAGGTGTTGTGTGGACTCTGCCCATGGGGGCTGGCTGCGATGCCTGGGTGAGGACTACTGCCTGCTTTCCTTCCTCGGATGGGCCTGCTTCTTTGGCTGAGTGAGGGGTTGCTGGAAACAGTTTGTATCCTTCAAAAAATGCTGCTGTTTTCCCAACTCCCAACTTAATTTTTTCTCAGGAAAGGACAGGGGTGATGAACACCCCAGAGAAAGTCCTGAACTGACTTGGTACCTCTTACCCACAGGAGCATCTTCGGCATTTCATTTGTTTTAAACTACTAAGGTGAGGCAGTGGGCTATGGCTGCTGTGGAGTGGGCTGGTAACTGGTATTATTATTTCTTTCTCCCATATGGAAAATGTGAACTTCTCACAAAAAACTAATATTTTTTTTCTGTTTATATTTTTTATTAGATGGAAGTTTTCATCCATAAAATTAAAAAGACTTTACAAATTACTGTGGAGCCATTTCAGGCTGGTTTTGTCATAATCTTCACTTTACATTGTCAACCATTTCTTCCAGGTTTGATCTTTGAGAAGTACCATGGTCCTTATCCTCCTAGGAAAGGTTTTCCTTCAAAATTTTTGTTGACAGAAGCCAAATTTTCTATATAGAAACAAAACAAAACAAAAACAAACAACAAGCAAACAACCCAAATGAAACATTGAATCTCTTGAATGAACATCCCCAGCCAGCCCTGCTCTACACATGCTGCCGTGGGATTGCAACTCTCTCCAAAGGGTTAAAGCAATAATCCTTCATGGGGAGGGCAAAAGAAGACACTGGATAGGAGCCAGAACCAAGGGTGACTTTTCATCCAATATTTTTTGATTGTTTGGTTTTTGTTTCCTTGAGGATTTTTTTGGTTTTTTTGGTTGTGTACAAATTGAATATGAAATGATTGAAATATTTATTTAATATGTGCATTAAAAAATTGTATTAGTCTAACAGCCTGATGATTTCCAGGGAAGGGCTTGGGCTGGGGAGGTGAATTGGAAAGGGGTGGAGAAGGGCTGTGAGGTGCAGGATGGGGCTGAGGCTGTTGCTTGGTGTGAGAGCTTTCCTGAGGGAGCAGAGGTGGGAAGCGGGAGGATGCCTTAAGATCCCAGTCCCGGATGGACCTTGTGGAAATCATGGTTTTCCTTGCAGCAAATTCCAGGTTTAATGGGCAGATACCAGCTCCTTGGCCTGCCTGGCTGATTACAGGCTGGATGGGGGCACAGTGCAGCAGAGCCTTGGTGACTGGTTTTAGGCATGGGATGAGTCTCCCAAGAGAGAAGGCCGGTGTCTGCTTCCCTCTATTCTAGATGAGTTTGCTGTCTGTGCAAAAGGAGTTATTGGGTCCCTTCCTTTAGTGGATACTCAGACCTGCCAAGGTGCTAGGTCTTGCCCAGAGAAGCTGATGGGGGACTCGTATATGGAGTGGTCTCAGATAGGGAAGGATGCCAGAATAAAACTGCTAAATAAGTTTTTCTAAAAATTAAAACAAAACAAATAATAATTAAAAAAACTGCAGAAATAGAGCAGTCTTGCAAGGTGAGAGTCTCGCTATTGCCAGTGCTAACCCCACGGCTGCTGACATCCTCAGGGGGTGCCTGCAGCACTGCTTAGTGCTCAGGGTGTTGCTCATCTGCAGGGTGTGAGGATGAGCCATTCCCTGGCTGATGCTACAGGCTGGGCTGAGATGCAAATATATATTAATTTCATAGAGGGAAGCCTAGGAACTGGGAACTCTGAGCATCACTGCTGCATCACAGAGGTGGTGGGTGGTGCTTGGGCTGTAGGACAGTGTTGCTAAAGGCCTGACTGTCCCAGGGGGGACCCAAGGACCGCAGAAGGCTGGAGCTGACAGGGCTGGGGCAAGCCCAGGTTGTGGTTTCCATGAGTACAGGAACTAAAAGCGAATAGCTCCTGGCCTTTCCCCAGGCAGAGATCATGTTTAATAGTTCTTAGTGGGTGATTTTCTTTCATTAATTTGTCTAATTGCTTTTCCTAATGACTTTGTGAACCTGGGTGAATTGGTGCTGTGTTGCTGCTCCAGCTAAGGGTAGCTGAGAGGCAGGACTAGTTCCACGCAGGACAGCAGACATCTCCCTTGTTATCTGTCCCTCAGGGACAGTGATGGCAAGGAAGGGCCTGGTGTGGGTGCTCAGCCTCCAGAAAGGCAGTTCCCTCACCCCTGCCATTCCAGGCTGGAGCTGAGGGCTGGAGCAGGGGGCACCTGGCACCCTGGGGTTTGAGCTGAGGCAGGACACCTTTGCAACCTTGCACAGCTCTGTACCACACACCATCTCCAGCTTCTGCCTTCTGCTCTTCTGCAGTCTGCCTTTGTGAAAGGCACCCAGGCCTGGCTCTTGGTAAGGGGCCTTCTGCTTTCCCAGCTTAGTAAGTCCATGTTTAATTATCCTCTTTTCATTAAAGGGCTTTTGGTTGGCCATGCTGCCTAGGAGCACTACAACTTGGGGTTTTGTTTATTGCTTGAATTTGTCCAGCTTCAGCTTCCAGCCAGCAAATGTTGTTTTGCCTTTTCTTGGAAGATTAAAGAGCCCACTACTAGTTAGTTAATGAGTAAGTGAATTAATTAATGGCTCCTCATACCCTGTCTCTGCACTGATACCGCTTAGTCCTTGGCATGGCTGAAGCAGCTCGTACTCTTCCTGGTGACCTGGGTCCTGAATGTGTGGTCCACTAGGGCTGGTAGCTCCCACCACCCATGCAGGGAGATGGGGACAGTCTCTGGTGGTACCTGCTGTTCCTCCAGGGATGCAGAAATGCTAGTTGCTGGTCAAGTGTGCAGGGTCAATCACCAGTCCCAGGAATCTGGGAATTTTTCCTCCTCCGTCACCCTTAGTGTGGACCAAACTTGAGAGTCACAGCCATCCTAAGGCCCTGGGGACTGTGGGACGCTGAGCCAGGGCTGGACCCAGGGTGGTACTGGGAACAAGAGGCTTTGGAGGTGGGTGTTTGCTTCCATCAACTCATGCTGTTAACATGGGTGTTTTGAGCAGAAATCCCTGCTGCGAGCTCGCAGTCCTTGTGATGGAGATATGACTCTTCCTGGTGCTTCTTCTCCCAGTGTCACCCTGTGTCTCTCTCAATGCTATCAGCTGGGAGGTGGCAGATGAAGCAGAAGAAAAGCTGTATTGTCCTGGCTGTTGGCACAATGGTGAACACGTGTCCCTGCCCATATGGAATTTTGCTGCGTGATGCTGTTTGGACACAGCAACAAGGCTGGAGCTAAGAGATGTTTGGAAGAGTCTGCCTCATGAGACAAGACTGGGTAGCCTGCCTGGTCCAGCCAACTCATGGTAAGAAGCAAATGTGGGCCATCACCAGGCAGGGAGAAGAGCTGTTTTCAGATTAAATGTGACTCTGGTAGAGAGACAGTAGACAGGCTGGAGTAAACCAATGTGCCAAGAAAAGGGCTCTGTGCCTTCTGAGCAGGGGCTGCACCAAGCTTTGCTCCACCAAGCCCCAAAGCTTTCTGCCCATGCTGTCTTCACTCCCAATCCCTCTCTCCCTGTACAAACACTGCTGGTCTTCATTGCAGGGGTGACCCATGACAGCTTTGCTGTGAGATCTCCTGGGAGAAGAGTGCCCACTGAGCAGGGTGGGCTGTGTGATGCTGTGGCAGGGATGGGGTTCACTCAGGCCCCCTTGGGCATGCCCCCCAGCTTGGGAAGGAGGACTGGTGTGTTTGTTTATTGCAACAGGCTCAGCTTTCAAACATCTCCCTGCCATTCCCATCCCCCTCCTTTAATTAATTCTGGGTAAGAAGTCCTGGCTTTATTGTGCCACCGAGCTGAGGGCTCCCTGTGGGAAAAGTCACACCTTCTGAACAGCTTCTGATACCATGCAAATGAAGGACAAGTCCAGGAAACGCTTTCATCTCGGACCTGTCCAGCCTCCTGCCCATTAATTACACACATTTCATTTGTGTGAGAGCAATTCCTCTTGGGGAGGGGGCGGGGGTGGCCACAGCTTGGGGATCATCTCAGCCCCACTCACTAAAGACCTTTCCTTGGAAGGGGTTTTATAGCCAGAAACGTGGATGCTCAAGGGCTCCGTGGGGGATCCCATATTTCTGCTCTCACACAGATACTCCAAATCAAACTGGCTCATCAGCAGGCTACATCCTGCCAGCAGGGAGGGCTCAGCACTGCCCCACACCCTGCTTGGTCCTAGCAAGCCCTGGCTGTGGACCCAAGTGCATGGGAGCATCCTGGAGGGACACATGGGATGGAGCAGAAATTAACCCAATGCTGTCCCAGGGGAATGATTCTCCAGGGTCAGGAGATCCTAAGATGGGTAACTCTGGGCAGGGTGACCACAAAATTAGTCTAATGTATGGAAACATCTTTCCATGCTGGTCCTGAATTGTATGTGTTGGGGGACTGTGTCACACTGTGGTAGAGTTCAAAGCCTTCTTGTCCAACATGAATCAGAATCATTTCTCTCATTGAGCCTTGGTCTCTCTGTGTTCCTCTCCTTTCTGCACAGCTCCTCTGAGCATGGTGTCCTAGTTTGGCTACAGCTGAAGACATCTCTAGGATGGCTCCTGTTTTCCTGAGGCTGATGGGGAGAGTCAGCTCCAGATTCTGAAGAAGGTTCAGCATGAGAGGGTGTGGAGTACAGTGGGTTTTCACAGCCTGTTTCCTGGCCATGCTAATAACATTTAGCACTTCTGTAGCACCTGGGATGCTCCAAGCACCTACACATCTGCTACTCATTACCACCCCCTTTGCCATCTGCAGCATCTCTGCCCCCTCCCCACACATGCCTACAGCAGTAACAGCAGTCCCCTAGAAATGGGGCCAATCCTCAATATTTCTCCTGGAAATCTCCTTCAGGGCAGGGTTGCAGGGAACTGCAGCCACATTCTGTTTTGAGGTTTGAAGCTGAAAGCTGCCCTCCAGGACTAGGGTGAACAGTTTGAGGTGGCTGCTGTTGCCTTGTTGCAGAAGACCTTTGATGGTGAAGTTTGCTGTTTGACTTTCTCCTAGGCTGAGACGCACAATCTGTGTCCTCTTTTGTGACAAGCCATGGGTCTGGGAACACATGACAGCTGTGGCTTGGTGCACCAGAGGAGCTCTTGGGAAATGCTGGAGGGATATTTGGGAGTTGGTTAAAGGGAACCTGCAGCCTTTCTGGGCTGGAGGCTGCATTAAAACTCTCTAGTTCTTTGTTCTAGGAAAGCTGTATGTCCACTTGCTGGTCCTGTGCCACCTCAGCCAGGCGATGAGAAAGGTCACATGTGTGGATGGGTTGAAGATTACAACCATTGCTCCGGACTATCTGTTTAATGGCCCAGGCTGTTTTGCAATGAAACACCACACTTTGGACATGCTGTACTGGGAGCAGTGGGGATGTTCTCAGACTCCATGTGATTTACAGCATTTCTCCTATGTTCATAGTGGCTGTAGCAGCAGAATGTCTTTCCAGGCTCTCAGATGTGATGACCAAGAGGAAATCTGTGGTTATGATGTCTTAGCTCAGAGACTGGGGGGGTGGTTTGGTTGTGTTGGGAAGAACCACTCCAGCTGTGCCTAGGTATTACTACTTTGCTAAGTTTCTGCTGCTGATCATTGTGGGCTGGAAATAGGATGGTGAGGGCTGCCAGAGCCTCCCCAGTTCAGTGGGTGTCTGGCTGGTGCCTCTGTTCCCATTCAAGTCCTCTGCTCAGCCACTGAGTGGCCACTTTCAGCCACGGTCACAGCACCACAAAGGGTCAGTGTTTCCTGGGATGACCTCTCCTGCCAATATGGCAAAAAGTATCTTTAATTTTTGTTTTCTCTTAAAGCTATTACAACAGGAGAAGGAAAAATTCCATCCCACTCTTGCTGTGATTATTTTGCCAACTCTTTCTGCTGTAGTAGCACAAATTGTCAGACAGAGTTTCCTATTTTATGAAGTGCTCTCAGAGTAAATGGCAGCCCTTGCCCCAAAGATGTGCTGTTCTGTAGGATTGGCTGTATCAGCTGGCATAAACAAGAACAACAGACCTAACCACAGGTCTAGTTGCTACCTCAGCAAAAGAGAGTGATGGGAAGGGGTTTGAAGGAGGACTGGAAGATGTCCCTGTGGAAGTTCATAGTAAACATGAGAAAAACTCCAATTGTAACATCCAAAACCAAAGAAACCCTGCTGGAGTAGCTTGAAGTGCAGAATAACAAGACTCAGGCTTTACATCTATAGGGAGATTTTTGCTGCTGAGATGCGAAATGGGACCTTGTGTGCTGGCTGCACATCCATGCTCAGGCCCAGGATGTGGCTGGGTTCTGCATCACCCCGTGAGAAGCAGATGCCCAGGTGGAAGCCAACCCTTTGGTAACGGCCTGCGAATTTCCCTCGGCTCCGTTAATTGCCGCCTGGCTGCTAGTTACAGCTCCAAGTCAATTGCTGGGAGTGTTGGGCCCTGCAAAACAACCCCTTGAAATCAGTTGTTAGCCCAATTAACAACCAGTTTGGCTTCAGTTCAGGCTGTTAACCATCAAACAGCTAACTGCTGGTAATGATTGATTTCTCAGCAGTTGGGGCTGCAGTGGAGGAGCCAACCTGTTTCACAAAGTGCCATTAAAGCCAAGACTTTGTGAATGCATCTGGCTCAGACAAACATTCAAGCTGCCCCATGCCAGTACAGCAGGCAAGGTGATGGCAAGGATTTCTATCAGTTTTTATTAAATCATGGGTTGTTGGGGTCTGTTATGATAAACTGGCAGCCAGCAGGCCAGTGCTGCCACCACACTGTGCTCCAGGTAGACAGCCACCACTGTTTATAGGGCAACTGCTCATAGCTGTGGAGCATTGTGGTGTTCAGAGTCCCTGTGAATGGGAACTGCTTGGTGTTCAGCTCTTCACCAGCGTTGCTATTCCTGCCAGGGAACCTGCAAAGGTTAGTTTTTCCAATTTAGATGTTAGGGTTTTTCCACAAATCAACTGGGCTGTTTCCATCCAGCTAGGAGCTTGTAGCAGGAGGGTGGTTCCTATCAGCGTATGTGAGCCTGGGGGTGCCTCCAGAGCAGCCTGCAATACTGGCCTGTGTCTGCTGGTGGGTGATGCAGACTCATGTGTGGATGGGAATGTCTCTATGAAAGCCATAAAATACTCTCGGAGTCCCAGGTAAAGCTGACAGTCTGGGATTCAGGCAGGGTTTTGTTGAAGATTACTGGTCAGGTCTTCATCTGTTTTCCTCCACTACTTCAGCTCTGGTTCTCTGCTGTGCACTGACAGGTTGGTTTGAACACGTTGCTGATGCTACATCAAGGGGTTTTTTTTCCCTGGGGATATTTTTCCCCTTGAAGTGGCTTGTTCAAGTTGTAGCATGCACGGGAAGGAGAGAGACAGCCACCTGTTAGGGAAAGACTTTGAAAACACCGAGGACGTGCTGCAGAAGTTGACTTTGTGAAATGTACACCCTGACTGCACAGGGTAGCAGAGTGGTAGAGGATGAGGAGTGAGCACCTCAGTGTACAATGTCATGGTCCTCTGGTGTTTGAAGGCACTTGGGAACCTGTGGCTTTGCCGTGGCCTTTGCACTGCAGCCTGAGCTCTATTTCTGAAGCTGGGTCCTGGTGCCTTTCAGCAGGACATGGGCACCTAAGGCCCCTGTAGATGTTTCAAATTTCTTCCAGCAAAGTTCCTCCGAATGCAAATCTGACTCCCCCTGGTACCTCCATTTTGCCATCCTTTCCTGGGAAGTACAGTCATCCCAGATTCCCAAGCAGTGCATATTCCAGCACTGCACATTTTCTGAAATTTGGTGTATTAGATATTCCTGATGCAAGTTATTAGGTATTCCTTGTGCCAGCACAAAATTGCCTATTTTATCAAATACCTACTGGAAGTAGCTCTGCTATCTTCCACACTGGGATTACCTTGTTGAAGAGGCTGGGGAGGCTCTGTGCAGGGCAGTGCATGCACAGTGAGCTTCTGCATCCTGGGTCAAGGGGATCTGTCTGGGTTTCTCCCTCCTGTCAGTACAAGGAGAAATGGATTTTCACAAAGGGAAAAATGGGAAGTTTGAGGTAAGCAGGAGACCCGACAACCCGATTTTGCCACTCCTTGGATCTGTGAGCAGATTTTTATTTGCAGTTTGTGTATTTAACTGGGCTAGAACACAGCAATCCTGGTCCATGCATCTCCTGAGTGTCTTGTTCCCCCTCAGCTCTTGCTAGATGCACCCTTCCAGGAGGTGGTGATGGGAGCTTCCCACCTGCTGGAGCCGGGCAAGTCCTGGCTGCTCAGATTTTTTTCTGTATAACTGGGAAGGTCAGTTATAAACAGAAATGGTCAGTTTTGTTGGGGGCTTTTTTTAGACATCAAAAATGCTCTATCATCATCAGGCTGGCTAGGCTTTCAGCAGCCAACATAAAGGGAGCCAAACCCACAGCCGAGAATTCAGCACCGAGTTTCCGTGGCTATTTTGCCAAAGCCTTGTGTCTTCATTCCTCCTTATCCTTTGTGCCACAACAGCTGATGCTGTTCTGGGCTCTGCACAGCCACAGGGTGAGCCCTGAGGAACACCCAGCTGGAGCTGAAAGCAAGTGGCACAGCCCCATTTTTAGAGAAGGAGTGGGTGGAATCGGCACACAGAAAGATTAAGATCTGCAAGAAACCCTGGCAGAGCCACAAATCAGCTGAATCAATCTGCAAGAGGCCAAGAAAAGGTATGGAAGTGGTCCAATGGGGGAAGCACGGTATGTATGCAATAATCTGAGCTATAAATGAAGTACAAAACCACAAAACTGATATTTTCTCATGTCCAATTCCCCAGCTTTGACTGAAGGTTGGACTCGGTCCCACATCCTGACTGGAAGGAACCTGCTTTAGCACATGAGCAGATTTCAAGGTCATGGGGAGGGATTACTCTGAATGTCCATTCCAGTCTTCTGCAATTCTCAGACAAGAGGATCCTGCTCAGTGCCATCTGAGTGAAAGCCATACTTCTTGGAAAGAGGAAAAGGAAGGATATCCTACAGGGACTCCATATTTCAGTATTATTTGGTATTTTTGTTTAAAATTGCCTAACTTCAACTCACAGCACTTGGTCTTGCACTACTCTTCCAGGTTACAGTGCCATCCAACCTGACCAAGCTTCTGCAGGCACTGCAAATGAGTTTTCCAGGTCTCTCTTAGCTCTTGTAGGGATTTTTAAAGCTCATTCCCATCTGTCAACCTCTCTTGTGAAGTGTGGCCAAGTGTTTTGGCCACAGCATCTGGTGATGGAGTCTGGCATTGGCTTGCTTGGGTCCAAGATCTTGAGAGGAGAAGTGTTGCAGTGACCACCCACTGGAGCAATGTGTCTCGGCTCAGGGATGGTGTTTTCCAAGAGGTTCTTGCACAGTAATTGAAGCCAACTGTGGAGCTGTAATCCTAATTTGGTCAGGACCACTGTAACTCCAGTCTGTTTTGAAGAACAGAGGCATGGATGGTCCCTGCAGGAGGTGCAGCTAAGTCATGATTACAGTCTCCTGTCCCTTGTTTCCTGCTGCAGAGGCTACAGCAAATCTCTAAAGCAAAAGTGGCATTTATTTCATAATGAATCCTAAAATCCTGAGTCTTATGCTTGCTCAGGAGGGCTCCATCTCTGGCTATTCAAATATTCAGTTGGTGAAGTCTGAGCTATTTTTGTTCTCACTTATGATGGGTAAAGCCACAGTTGTTCCTCTGACTTCACTAGAATTGTTTTGGATAAGTTCAGATGTGAAAAGAGGTTAGTTTGACCTAATTATCTTCAGCGCCCATATCTGCAGTTCTCTAAGCAAGCACAGTGACATTGGCGAGTGTGGAGATTCTCATATACCCAAAGATTTGGGCAGAATCTGTGTTTCAAGAGTTGTTCGCTGACCCCAGATGCCATCCCACAGCACTTGCTGAGGTGTGACTGGAAGATGGAGAGGGCATGAGCAGGCAGGGACAGGAAAGGTGCTGTGGAAACTGCAAAATCCCAAGGCAATAGCTGTGACCTGTGGCAGCACCTGCTGCACTGACCCAAATTCCACCACTATCACAACCTGCTTAATCATAAGAAAAGGTCTTTCCTACTAATTGCTGCTGGCTGGCAAAGGGGCATCCCCAGCCCCTCAAGGACTGGGTGGAGGGGGCAGGGAGAGGAGAGTGGTGGTTGCTGACACGTGCTTAGCCCTTGCAACCTCCATCGTGGGGCCTGGAGAAGTGTTTGCACTTCACTCCCTCTCAAAGTGATCATTGTGAGGAGCCAAGGTTTTCACCACCTCCCCTCTACAGAGCTCTGGGTTTGCTGTGCACTTGACACCTGCTCAGGGGGATGATTTGTGCTTGATGGCTGTCTCCACCACAGTAGCTGGCCACCCTCCACCAATGCTCCCCTCAAACTGCATCGCAACAAGGAGATGTGCTGTTCCTGGTGCCAGGCTGAACACCAGGATGGTTCCATCTGATGTGGAGGTGACTTCTCCAAGGGCCATGCTGCCAGCTGGTGGGGTAGGATGTGGTGGCCCCTGGGGCCACTATTGTCCCAGGCATTTAGGTCATTAGCAACGACTCCCCAGATAGAGTGTGGGGCTTCCTGGGGGACCCAGCTTTTCTTGAACATCAGTGGGGATGAGAAACTTCCCTACAGGGAAGAGAAAATTGCAGATGAGATTTTTTTATCTGATGGTGAGGCCCCGTGAGCTGGTATTTTGGACAAACCCTCCGGTCTGTGATGTGGGATCACCTTATACATGGTGAAGATGAAGCATTTTGTTTGTATTTGCTACCTATGGTGTGTGGAAGGCTCTCCTGGTGATGTGAGCAAGGGGACAGGGGAGTGGGTAAGTCCTAGCTGGAAAGGCAGAAGAAGGCAGAGGAGCCCACTCTCCCAGGCAGCTGGGCTTGCCAGCAGAGAGGAAAGGCTGTGCATCCCACCTTTGTGTTCCCTGGAAATGAGTGTTCATGGGGAGGAGAGGGAAGCTAGAGCCAAACAGTAAGTGAAGCACATGGGCTTTTAGTCCTCCTGTCACCTCAAGAGTACCCAGAGGTGACAAATATGCAGTCTCTGCTATTGAGACCAAGTGAACCTGTAATGGGTGGCTTTGGGGACCCTCACATAGAGAAATGCCAGGAAGGAAAAACCTCAGTGACATGGACAGCTATTCCATGGCTAGTTTGTTGGGTAGCATCTCCTGCTCACTGCTTCTCCACCTCCTGCTCCACCCCAGAGCTGGGCTGACCTGGCCGTGTCCTGACGTTCAGAGGAGCTCCACTGACTTCCTGGGGGAGTTGTTGGACACCAAGACCAGATGCTGGTCCATTGTCCAGGCAAAATCACAAGTACTGTGCATCCAAACCATCAGTACTTATCAGTCTGGCCATAAATTGCTCTCTCTGTGCAGGAAAGCTCTGAGTGTGCTGACTTGTTCCCGAGTGTGCTCCCCTGCTGGTTTTATGTATGGGATACATGCTGCCATTGCTGTTATCTGAAGCAGATTTGGAGCTGTTATTTGAAGCAGGCCACGTGGTGAGTGGCCATGACACAAAAAGCCACAAGAAGTCTGAAGAGTGGTCAGCCAGGCAAAAGGCAGGATGGGTGTTGGAGGGGCATGAAGAGCTGGGGACAGGGAAGAGGAGACTCATCAACATAATACAGAGCCTTCATTCCCAGAAACCTCTCTGTGTCACTGCTTGCTCCAAGTTAGACCTATAGATGGTTGCTATGGAGGTAGGAAGCTGTTTGCTGCTATACTATTTCAGGGACACATATTATGGGGGAGCAGACCTTTCCCCATCAAAGTAGTGAATCTATACCTCTGCCAACAATCTACAAAGAGAAGGCAGAGTTCTAGATAAGACTGGAGGCAGCAGGATGAAACTCAGGTGGCTCCAGGCTGGTGCTGCGGACTTAGTTGCAAGCTGCGTTCCCAAATCATTGGCAAGAGCTGTCATTGCTGTCATGGAAGGCAACAGGTCTCCTTTGAGTTATTTGACCTGTATCGAGCTGCTAGGGAAATGTCTGACCTTCCTTGAAACCAGAGCATCCAGACAAGCCTGCTTACCCTCAGTAGTCATCTCTGGGCAGGAAGCACGGACGTGAGCGATGAAGGCAGCAGCTCTGCTGAGGAAATGCATTTAATTTGATCTACACTGCAGTTTTTGTTGGGAAAAATGTTGATGCAGTAACATTCTGCACAGTAACTAGGGGTGGATTAAAGGTCATAGAGATAATGTAGCATGCTGAATTCATAGGTAGCAGATGGGAAGAGTCCTAGACCTACTGGGAAAATCTCCCGAAGTGTCTTCTCCATTTTACTCAAGGACTGGGTCTGCTTCTCTTTCCTAATGAGTTTCACTCCTGCCTGGACCTTTTTCCTGAGTCTTAACCCACATTCCTGTTTTCTTGGTTTATCTTAGCAGCCCTAGTTAGTGCAGTTCTTTGCCATGCTAACTGATTTTATTCAGGGTGTTAGACCTCTGCACACTGGGCATGCTTGGCTAGCAGGTCTGTGCCTGACTCTTTCCCCCATGCTTAAAATCATGGGGTGACAGCTTAACGTGGTGCTGGAGGAGCAGGAAAGTGCCTTCTACTTGTGATGCAGTAGTGGCTGTGCAGACACAACACCCAAGAAGAAGCTTTTGGTGCACATAACTGTCTTGCGGCAGGGCTTCGTCCTGGACAAGGGAAGGAGAAGGTTTCCCCAGTCTGATGCAACTTTTGTGGTCATCTGAGGTTGATGCACAAAGTCTCCTGTGGTGGAGAGCAGATCTGTGGCAGGAGCACTTTAAAGGACTGTTCTCAGGTTAAATTCAGCACTGTAGTATGGGAATATGTGTGTCTATGTGTGGACAGAGGAGAGAGCCACATGTTTCAGCTCATGACACAAAACAACTGGTTGACCACCTGAGCTCCTCCTGTGCCCTGCATAAAATGGAGATGGTGCCGAATCACTTCACAGGTCACTGGGAGTTTAATGCAAGTTTCCCAGAGATTTTGGAGCATCAGTTGCGTAATCTGGACATCCATAAATCAATGGGTCTGGATGAAATGCATCCAAGGGTGCTGAGGGAGCTGGCGGAGGTCATTGCTAGTCCACTCTCCATCATCTTCGGTAAGTCATGGGTAACAGGAGAGGTGCCTGAGGACTGGAGGATAGCAAATGTCACTCCAGTCTACAAGAAGGGCAAGAAGGAGGACCCGGGTAACTATAGACCGGTCAGCCTCACCTCCATCCCTGGAAAGGTGATGGAACAACTTGTCCTTGGCACTATCTCTAGGCATATCAAGGACATGGGGGTCATCAAGAACAGTCAACATGGTTTTACCAAGGGTAAGTCATGTTTGACTAACCTCATAGCCTTCTATGAGGAAATTACTAGGTGGATAGATGATGGTAGAGCGGTGGATGTGGTCTATCTTGATTTCAGTAAAGCATTTGACACCGTCTCCCACAGCATCCTTGTAGATAAGTTGATCAAGTATGGGTTTGATGATCAGGCAGTGAGGTGGATCAAGAACTGGTTGAAAGGAAGAAGTCAGAGAGTTGTAGTCAATGGGGCAAAATCTAGTTGGATGCCTGTGACTAGTGGAGTCCCTCAGGGGTCGGTACTGGGACCGGTGTTGTTCAACATCTTCATCAACAACCTGGATGAGGGTACAGAATGTACCCTCAGCAAGTTTGCTGATGACACCAAGCTGGGAGGAGTGGCTGACACACCAGAAGGCTGTGCTGCCGTTCAGAGAGACTTAGACAGGCTGGAGACTTGGGCGGGGAAAAACCTGATGAAGTTTAACAAGGGCAAGTGTAGAATTTTGCATTTGGGGAAGAACAACACGATGTCCCAGTATAGGTTGGGGGCTGACCTGCTGGAGAGTAGTTTAGGTGAAAGAGACCTGGGGTTCCTGGTAGACAGGAGGATGACCATGAGCCAGCAATGTGCCCTTGTGGCTAAGAAGGCCAATGGCATCCTGGGGTGCCTTAGAAAGGGTGTGGTTAGTAGGTCAAGAGAGGTTCTCCTCCCCCTCTATTCTGCATTGGTGAGGCCGCATCTGGAATATTGTGTCCAGTTCTGGGCCCCTCAGTTCAAGAAGGATAGGGAACTGCTTGAAAGAGTCCAGCGCAGAGCCACAAAGATGATTAAGGGAGTGGAACATCTCCCTTATGAGGAAAGGCTGAGGGAGCTGGGTCTCTTTAGTTTGGAGAAAAGGAGACTGAGGGGTGACCTCATCAATGTTTACAAATACGTAAAGGGTGAGTGTCAAGAAGATGGAGTTAAGCTTTTTTCAGTGATGACCAGTGACAGGACAAGGAGTAATGGATACAAATTGGAGCATAGGAGGTTTAAGGTGAATATCAGAAAAAACTTCTTTACTGTGAGAGTGACAGAGCACTGGAACAGGCTGCCCAGAGAGGCTGTGGAGTCTCCTTCTCTGGAGACATTCAAAACCCGCCTGGATGCCTTCCTATGTGATGTACTCTAGGTGACCCTGCTCTGGCAGGGGGGTTGGACTAGATGATCTTTCGAGGTCCCTTCCAACCCCTATGATTCTATGATTCTATGATTCTATGCTTCAGTGAAAAGCATTGCTGTTTATTCTACCGTTATCACCCAGTGGAGAAAAATGCAGGGTTCATCATGACATCTACTGAAATGTCATGGGGGAAAAAAGCCAAAAAGCCAAAAGCCCAGCAGTAAAGTAACCCTGTCCTGCAGACCCCCTCCCCCGCCCCCAGTATTTTGTTCTCTGTCCCAGCAGAGGGAGCCCGAGTTTATTAACAAATCCCGATCTCTGAGATAGCTGCTATCAAGGTGGTACCAACGCCCGGGCAGGAAGCTTGCCGGTGGAGAAAGGCTGCAGAAGGTGGAGGGGATCTAGCAGTGATGATCAAAGGAGGACTGTGGTTCCAAATAGGGAAGTAAGCTAATGGTTCACTGGGAGACCCTGCAAATAACTGTACTCCTAGGATACTGCAACCATGTCAGGAGATGGATGGCCTGGAAAAACCAGTTGACATGTTCATAGAATCATAGAATCATAGAATCATAGGGGTTGGAAGGGACCTCGAAAGATCATCTAGTCCAACCCCCCTGCCAGAGCAGGGTCACCTAGAGTACATCACACAGGCAGGCGTCCAGGCGGGTTTTGAATGTCTCCAGAGAAGGAGACTCCACAACCTCTCTGGGCAGCCTGTTCCAGTGCTCTGTCACTCTCACAGTAAAGAAGTTTTTTCTGATATTCATGGAGAACAAATTTTGCACTGAAAGATGCAGCAGAGTCATGCTAAGATGGGTGAACTGAGTTTAATTTGCTTCAGATGCTTCCTCAAGGCACAGCCAGAGACCTGTGTACCTGCATTCTATTGGGCTGGCCAGCTTCAATCATGTCCCCATGAGAGTGCTCCCAATAATCTTCAAAACCATTGATGGCTGTGGTGCCAAAGCTGTTTGCTGTCTCTTGCCTGAGTCTGATCCTGTTCTGGCTGCATGGCCATGTTCTATAACCCCTGCACACACAGGACTGTTGGGCCTGATCCACAGCTGCTTAAACCTAGTGGGGCTTTTGCACTGATTTCCCTGTGTTTTGAAGGCTCTGTGTTAGTGCACTGAGGGCTTCATGCAAGGCAGCAGGAGCAGTTTTAGTGAACAGCCTTATTGGAGCTTGTGGGAATGCCCTAAGTTTTCTCTGTTGATAATGTGAGATGGAATGTCTCCTAAGGAGACAGAAGAGGCTCAGCTGTGTGTTCTTTCTTACAGACAGTAGTCACACTGATGCCATGGATGCATACATGGATACAAGATTATTTGGGATAAGGAAAGCTGGAATGCAGGAGGGCCACAGATAATTTTAGGCCAAATCCAAAGACCATTTAAATCAATGCAAAGCCTCTCAACAGCCTGAGCAAGGACAGAGATACTTGTTTTAGACCCTGAGTAACAAACTGGGATGTTTCAGGGCACAGAGACAGGAACACAATCGACTCAGGCTGCACTCCGCAGAAGTCAGCAGACGGTTATTTTCTAAGGCAAGTTTTGAAAGGAAGGTTAAATTTCTCCAGCTAGCTGGAATGCATTGCAAACCCCCCCAGCCCCAGCTCATCCTATGAACAGCTGTTGTGTTGGAAACCTAATGCTGATGAAAGAGTTAAAAGCTGGTTGATGGGCAATATCGGTGACACACCTCTGAATTGAGCATACTCCTGGAGTGAGACTGCGGACTGGTGTTACTCAATGAATAGAGGCCACTCCAAGGGAGTTTTTCCTTGAATAGAATGGGGTCAGGGAGCCGCTTTGGGGAACAATGGTTGCCACCGGCTAGCTGAATTTCTTACAATCACACACCATACCCCCTGATCAAATAGCTCCTTTGTCAGTCTGATATAAAAACATGTCATACAATGATGATCTGGAAGAATGACAAGAGCTGGCCTTTCAAAGAGATCAGAAGGGCTTGTTTCACACAAAAAGAGCCCCCATCAGAGTCAAGACAGAAAAAAAATGGAGAATAAAAGGGGGTGAATGGAAACAAACAGCAATAACAACAACAACAGAAAAGAGGGCAAGTTGGAAACTTGGGTCTGGCTTGTTTCACAGCATCCCATGGCCGCAGCGGCACAGCGCGGTCGCGTTGAATCTCTGTCAGTACGGACGTGGATGTCAGATTCCACTGCCATTGGGTCCCCATTGTCATTCTGCACTGGGACAGAAGAAATTGCTGGATGGGAAAAGGTCACTTGGCCCAACGAATCATCTCCCCCCCACCCCCCGAAAGCGTCTCAACACCATCTCTCTGCTTTCTCACTGTAGTTCTCTCCTCTGCCTTTCCAATACAATGTTCATCTGCTGCCTTTAGGCTCCTGTACAAAGTTCAGATTGCTCAGAAGGCTATTCTTGTCCATCTGCTCCTGTGAGTGGGAAAATGTCTTTATTCTCCCCCACTCTCCTGTTAACTTTCATATTTTTTTGTTTCTTGGAGTGTTTATCCTGCTTTCAACACTCTTCCCAGGATTTTTAGGGACATAATTTAGAGTTTGGATCGATAGACAAGAATTTTTTTTCCCAAAGAGTATTTTAAGATGTACAGGGAAGTAGATCTCTCTTGGCTACTTTGAGGGCAACTGCATTCCTCCAGTACCTATTGCAGGAATCCCAAGGAATGGAGTTTACACAAAATCATGACAATCATTTGCAAGCTAGAAAAATTCAGCAGTCCTAGGAGTGGGTAACTAGAGCTGCCAAGCAGTCTCAGCACCTACGTGTTTGAAAAAGCTTATATTCAGATTTTAATACTGTTTTATATAAAATGTGGAGTCAGAACAGTCAGAAGAAATGGCATGTAAGAGACAGAGCTCATGGAAAATTGTTCCTGAAAATACACCCACGATGATGACAATACACAGAATCTTTGCCCCACATTTTTTTACTTTTTAAGAATTTTTATTATGGCATTGCTCTTCTCAAAAAAAAAAAAAAAAAAAGAGAGAAAGAAAAATGTTGCTAACGCTTGTAGGAGACTGTTACATTTGTATGATTAAGCACGCTAATCAGCAGCTACCTTGCAGTAGAGATAACTAACTGTAACCACTTTCATTTATGCTCTAAGACAAATGACTATTATAATTTAGGATTTCTTCATTGTGCATTATTTTATTTGCCCTTTTTTTGTAATTTTGTATAGAAACCGTTACACAGGATTTTACTCAGCATATACCATCCATAGGGAAAATACTCAGTAAGCTGTATTTACATAATGCAGTATATTAAATACAGAGTTTATAAACACACACAATACTGACATGTGTAAACCAAATGAAATTCTTGCTGACCTGAATGGCTGAGCTTTTCAATTCCTTTACCTAAAAGTCTGCATTGCACAAAATTAGGGTCATAATTAATCACCTCTTCTCTTGAAACATAGCTCTGAAAAGCTGTGCAGCTGGCTGGAAATAATTAGGCCACATCCTGAGTGCAGCCAAAATAAAGATACTTAGAAGATATTTGTTGCAAATCTCTAGTAGTTCAAGTTGCAAAGCAATTACCAGATACTACCAGTGTATTTGAGGAGGTGGAGGTAAAACAGCCCACGTTTTGTAGGGCTGATTGTGAAATGATTTGGAATTGTAGCATTAAAGTTTGTATCACAGCAAAATAAGTGCAAAAGGCAGGTGAGTCACAGCATGTGTAGTGTTAAGAGTCAGAAGTTAGACACTGGAACTCGTACTTAGGCACCTAAATTAAAAGACATTTCCAGTGGTGCTGAGCACCCAACAGCTCGCTTGGCTTTCAGATACTCAGCAAGTAGTGACAGACAGACAACTGACTTTGACTGTCAGTCTGGAAGGCAGGTTTTAGTGCAATGGCTTCTATTTAGGGTTGCTCCAGCCACCAGCTGTAAACTGCAGGTAGCACAGAAGGTGACAATTCAGTTCTGAAATGGAATGTGTGCCCCCTAGGACTGGGTGATGGATGATGTGACCTGAACTGAACACCTTGTGAGTGGGTTTCTGCAGTGTTAGTTTTGACCTAGCTGTTGTTAAAGCATATCAAGACCATGCCATTTTGTAGTCAACAGGGCCTACATGAGAAGAAGCTCTTTGTATGCCACTATCTTCTGGCTGGACTTTGTAAATCCAGTCTGACTGGGAAAGTATCAACAGTTTTTAGGCTATAAAATCCCTCCTGGGGCTCAGGCCTGCTGGGTGGTGGTGACAACCTGCAACTTTGCAATGCCTCTATTTTTCTTGCTTAAACTGCTTTGCAATGGTGGTGTTTGGCTTTTCTGTTTTGTGGACATTTCTGTTTTGTGGTTAGTCTCAGTTGCTTAGTTTCCTTTCTTATGGAAGGTCTGGATAGGTGAGATGGATAATTTTTGTGTTGTCCTTGGGTAATACCCCATTACAATGCAAAGCAGCACAATTCTGTTAGATGCAATGAAACTGTTGTTTACAGCAACTTCACATCTGGCCTTGAGACTCTGGACAACTCAGGGAAAGAAAATAATACGTGAGGGAATACTGTGTAATTAACTATTCCAAAGGTTGGAAGGCATAAAAGTCAGGTTGTACCTACATCTTAATTCTGTCCCTTTGTCAACAGGTGGTACTATCAAAATTTAAGTGACATTTCTACCTTCTTCAGGTTGCTGGCTCTGCTGTGCTGAATCTCGCCTGTTCAAATTTCCAGAGAACCTTCTTGCATTCTCCTATGGTTCTTACCCTGCAGTTATAACCTCAGTATTGGGAGCAAGCCTGGAAAAATTCAGAATGAAAACTGAAACCTTCCAAAAGGTAGGAGCAAATAAAAAACAGAGGATATTAATATAGCAGCAGCTGGACTTCAACTTTAATAATGTATATTTTTTTAGAGCACATAGCAATTCAGATCAGATACAGGTATTTCTGGATGCTTCTGTTAAATCAGGTTTCTCGCCAATAACACAATGAGAGGTTGGTACACTATATTAAAATATTAATTACCAACCCCCTTTCTTTTGATGGGTCTACTAAAGCTACTTCAAATGGATATGTGAGAATTGATCAAAGATTCTGCAGGTTGTTGCCACTGCTCACTAGGCATTTCAAACCAAAAAAGAACCTGACTCCCATGAAAAAGATACTGTGTTTTTACAAGCAATAAAACACCACTGGTCACTTGATTGCTATGGGGATGGATATAACTAAACTGGGCTTTCTTAAGGCAGAGAGCAAAAAAACAAAAAAAGACATGGGAGAGGGAGGGAAAGAGCGAGTGAGAGAGAGCTGAATTGATTTCAGTCTGTTCAGGTCTAGCTGGAAAACACAATGCAGCGAAACGGTCCCTTAGTCGGCAAGCTTCTCTTCCTAGATTTTTCCCATGGTTTGAAGTGGAGAGGGAGGGATGATATAAGAAAAAGTGTGTGTGTGTGAGAGAGAGAAGGCTATAGGAAAGGCAGAGAGATGAGAGACATCATTTGGAAGGGTGCAAAATAGTCCATTCCTTCTGGGGAGTGGAAAACTTTGATGTCCATGTCTCTGGTTTTAAAGTGGCAGTGTCAGGTTCAGGCTGAAAGGCCCTGGTATTTGAATCTTTGTCCGTGCTTGTGCTTGGGATTCTGCCTGTGCACACACCTGCACATCAAAACACCTGCTAGGGCATCCAGGCAGCAAATAGGTCTTGCAATTCAGAGCGGGCAACAGAAAATAAGCAAGCAGATGGGTTCACTGATTCCTTGTACAGAAGTTCATGCTGAAAAAAACCCAGATTTGTATGTTTGTGTGCATGGCAAGAGATATAAACAACGGGAAAATGTGTTGTAGGCTTTACCCCTTTGCCCCTTGTAAAAAGCTAAACTGACAAAGAAGTACAGTTACAGGTAAGGAGAATAATCTGTAAGAAGTGTTGTGATTTGTCAGTCATCACACACTAGTAAATTCCATTTCAAGAGTCACAACTGATGTCTGTAGCCCTTTCTCTTCTGCAGGGTCACAGGCATCTTGCACAGCCTGACTATTTTGTCCTTCGAGCTGCCTTTCCATATGATGCTACTAATAATTCAGACACACTAACAATGATAAGTCCACTGCAAGCCTGGAGAAAAAGAGAAAGAAGAGAATCAAATTTATCACTCATGGCACTCAAGTGAATTCTGGTAAGAGGATCCAAAATGCAAGTTGCTCTTTCTCCTTTCCTCCTCGCCAAGATCAGAAAGCTTTGCACTCGTGGTGGAACTGAGAGGCCTCGTGCTCTCCCTGGGTAGTGAGCTGGAATCTGCACCCAAAAATTGTACCAGGCACTATCAGGCTGCAAAAGCAGAATAGGTATTTGAGAATTATTCAGAGATTCAGATCAAGCCAGCAACAGACATTTTACTGTGGTTGTGCTGTACTGTGAGGTCTCTGTTTCTAGCAAGAATAGAAGCATATGTCCATGGGGTGGCTTCTGGGTTCTGATGGGAGACAGACAATGGATCAATTTATGTTCAATTGACAGACCTTATTTACTGGAGAGGGAGATTTTGACTTGAATCCCTGGAATGTTGGCATTTTCCTTCCCAATACACATTTTCAGTTCAAACAGATAGAGTGAAAGGCCTGTTTTCATGGCAGGTGGGCTACAGAAGGAAGGTTTTAATGACTATTCTTGGATTTATAATCTGACACGCTGTACGCACATGTGTTTGTCACAAAACTGTGTGAGGTGCCCACCACTCATCCATGCACTGTCCAGCAGATGTTAAAGCCATCAAGTGTGTTTGCTTCCAGTTCTAAAGGAAAACATTCTCTATTTTGGGATGTGGGATTTTTTTCTTAAACTGATCTAAACAAACAAACAAAAATAGTTGTGGAGAGGCAGGGCTTACATGATCATAAGAAACCTGTGTAAATGAGGATCTAAGGCCTGTTCCCTGACCCATAAACTGGGTTAGTAATTAGTTGTTTCTGCAGTTCGTCGTGGTAATCACAAAACCCAAGGTTAGGCTGAGAACTATTTAAAAATCATGTGCATTAGCAGTACAGGATATCTAAACATGCATTTACTGCAGTGATAGAGCATTAGCTGCTCCTTATAGTAATACCTGAGGGCCTGCAGTCACAGCACATCGTGACATGTGAGCTACTGTAGCAGCACAGAAAGCCCAGGGCTTTCCTCAAGGGTTCATGGCCTAAGGCCCCAAACCCAGAGATGAATCTGCTGGGTGGGACCTTGCACTCGTGTGGTGCTCCATGGCAGAACTAGGGCCTACAGTGTCTGGACAGAGGATACCTTACTCTAGTATTTACTATCTCTGTGTGCTTGATTAATAAGAGGATAGAGGGTAAAAATTGCCTTATGGCTTGGCATAAGCTGAACTGAATAGAAATAAAGGCTGTTTCTAGCAACAATCAGATTCCTGCTGCTGCATTGTAACTCTCTTAACTTCAGATTGATGAACACTGTGCTTCAGTGATGAGATAAAACAGAATTAACCAGCGAGAAATAATTTCTCCTGATTGAGAAATCCTGCTGTGCAAGAAAGGACTACCAGTGAAACTTTGCCTCTGGCTATAGAGGAGGAAAGAAGGAAGCCTAGAACTCCAGTAATTCTCCAAATTTGTAATTGTTGTAAGTAATTAGGCTCTGTCTTGGTTGCCTGGTCAAGGCAGACCCAAAACTGCTTGTAGGATTAGGTTTGCTCACTTTCCTTGAGCAAATTATTACCTTGTAAGTGATATGATAGTGGAGCATGCTTCAAGAGCAAGGGACCCTTCTGCACCCAGGGGCACATGATGAGTCAGGACAGCGTCAGACCAGCTCATGGCAGGCCAGGAACTTCGTGAAGTATCCATGTAGGCAAAAGGCTGATGCAGGATAAAACAGTATCATAGCCACTGCTGCACCAAGGATACTCTTACACAGCTTTACAAACACTGCAAAAAGATTTGGACCAACCTGTGGAATTAATGAGAACTGAGCTGCAAATCTCTGAAAACAACTTCATAAGTCTTGGTCTTACTCTCAAAGAAGGCGTTGGGTATTTGAATGTTTAGTTCCTCAGGCTCTAAGTATGAAAGGAAAAAGCCCCTAAAATATCTTCATAGGTAGCCCCTATAAAAGAACAAGATTCAAAAGCATTCCTTCAGGAGATCAAGGACGGTCCAGCCTTTGAACACCAGAGGATTGGGAAATTTAAAGATCTTTGTGGCAATCATATTGTGCCATTAGAAATCTACCATTTGGAATTGTAAAGCATTTAAAAGGAATGATTCCAAATTCCACAGCTGTCTGGTGAGTGACAACTTGATGTGGCCTGGGGGGGAGGAAGAAGGCCATTGTTGGGAAAACAGTTAAAATGAACATTTTCGGAACAGATGCCTTAGATAATACTTTGATAAATGAGGTTAAAAACAAATAAAATATTCTGGGTGACTTCCAGAAAATAACAGATCAGTAAAACAAACAAACAAAGCCCAAAATGCAAAGACAAGAAATAGGTATATGGCCAGTACTTAGCAAATAATAGAGAATTGTTCAAAATAAAATGCACAATAAACAGAGTCTGAACCAGCAAGATGAGACAATTCTGCTGGCTATGGGAGGAGATATATTTATTTTATTGCACTGCACTTTTTCCAAGCAAAAGGGCTTCCAGAAGGCTCGGCTGTTCATTTTGATAAACTAAAATATTTGAGAATCCATTTTTATTACCCTTTTTTCCAAACCATTCAAGCAACTCAGCTGCTGATCAAAATACAAAAGCATTGCATGTGCCCAGCAAGTGGATAATGAAAGCCATCCCTTCAGTTTAGTATCTTTGTCAGCGGAGTGTAGTGAGAAAAGTAAACAAACAGAATCACTGATGACAAACTGATTTATAGAATTGTTTGTTTCAGCATAATTATGACTAAAGTTCCCAATCCTGTGGCTGCTGGGAACATTGTAGGGATGGCTGCTGGCTGGGTGCCCTTAGTACTCATTAAAAGCTCCTTCTAGATGTGGTTTGGAAGCACAGAAAATAGGGTCTGTTGGAATTATTTTTAAGACAAGTTTTTTCCTTGCCCTTTAACAGAACCCATACCAAATAGCTTCTCATCCTGATTTCTTCTGGCAGACCTTTCATAGGTAAGACCAAATCAATATGTATAATTTGGGATAAAAAAAATGAGAAAATTCAGCCCCAAACGCAGCATAACCTTTTAATTTTATCCTCTGTAATCCTTTGATAATTTTTGTGCTTCTCCTGCAGAAAAGCAATTTTGCTAATCACCTTTGTGCCAATTCCTGCATTCCTGACAATAGTGTGAACAGCTTCCATCAGAGTCTTTGATGTGGGAAAGACACACACACACACATATAATCTGAAAACAATTCAGCTCCTTGGTTCTCAATGGTGAGCACTCTGCTTTAATAGAGCGCAAGTTCTGTGGAGGTTTCTAATCCTTTCTGCCAAACAGAAGAGACACAGTCAGGTAGCACACCTTATTCAGAAGTTAAAATAACATGTTTCTTGCTCTCAGAGAAAATCAAAACAACTCAAGATCAAAAACAGATTCCGCCAACCCTAACAGGATAGACTTTCTACTCAGATAACTCTTGATCTAAGTGTGTAACAAGTAACCTGCTTTAATCCCTCAAAGCGATGGTGTTACAGATAAGTACTGTAGTAGCAGAGGAGGTGTCTTAAGTTTCAGAATTACACAAAAGCATCGGTCAGAAGGAAAAACAAAACAAAGAGCTGTCCACGATTGTGTCTTTAGCTGGAAAGGTGTATTTGAGGGCACTGCAAATAATAAAACCCCTTGAAGACAGAAAAAATAAAATAAATAAATTGACAGGCAGGTATTGAAAGTGTTTCTTCCAAGCTGGATTTAATTGACTTGCACTGTTAAAGCACAAATTTTATAACACCCCCAATTTCTAGCTTACAAACTGCAAGCCACAATGATGGAATGGTCTGCTACTTCGGCACAGAAACCTACCCCATTTTCTAGGGGTTCAGAGCAGTCATGGGCCATGAAAGGATTTGGATTCTTTGTAAGATTTGGGAAAGATACATTAATGACTATGATTATACTGCACTGACCACCTGTATGAGTGTGAAAAATGTAATGCAAATAATCATGCTACACATACAGTTTCAGTAATGGTTCAGAACTTCCCTTAATTCTTGCTCCTGCAGGCAACTACATATGCACTTAGTTTGGGATTGGTGGGAAAACTAGTGCACTGGGTTCCTAGCCTGTGATGCACAGCTTTGACAGCTCCACAGCAGTCCAGGTAGCTAAAACCATGCTACAAGTGTTTGCATCTACAGACCCATTTCTCTTAAAAAAATCCTCAAAACAAAATAGCAGATCATATCTGTGTTTTGGACAAAGAATAATTATTGTTACTACATTGTAAGGGGATCACCATATGATCCCCTTTTCATAAAGCTACATTTAAGAGCAAGGTATAGTAATTTTTTCTTTGTATTATTGCGTTCCCTGTCTGGAGCATATTTGACCTTCTCCATGATTACTGCATGCAAATATGTTTCCTCTTATTCAAATATTTCATAGTTGTCTATACCTTGAGTCACAAACTGGGGGGCACTGAGGCCCTAATTTTACAGATGCACTTGTCCATACCTTGGTCCTGGTATCCCAGAGGGTCCCACTGCACATGTTACTTTGCACCCAGGCTCCTTTTGGACTACATCAAGTAGCTTCCTTGGTAAAGTTGGCATGGCCACAGACTGGAGATTACTGTCCACTGAAATATGAGTGTCACAGTACAGGGAGGCACACACTATGCACATGTTGTCCCTGCAGAGCAACAGAGCCTAAAACCAGAGGGGACCCCTTTGACTGTCTTAGTCTGATATCATGACTTAGAACTTACCAGGTCAGTTCCTAGTCGAAGTTTTAGTAGTTGTGGTGTAGCCAGGCTCTCTTGCAAAGGAAAAAAAAAACAACAAACAAAAAACCAAGCTGGTATTGTTTTTAAGAAAATCCAGTAATGGTGAATCTACCATAAATCTTGATAAGCTGTTTCAACAGTTAATTTTCTTCACTACAAAAGCATGCTTTATTTATGAATTTGTTTCCCATCACCTTTTGTCAAGAGATCTTATCTCTTTGTCTGCTAAATTGAAGATCCTGGTATTACCAGATTTTTCTTCCTGTTTCACTGCTCATAAGGTATGATCAAGTCACACCTTAACCTCCTCTTTAAAAAGCTAAATAGACTGAGCACTTTGGGTCTCACTATAAAACATGTTTGACAGTCCTGTAATCATTCTTACTACTCTTCTTTGAAACCCCTCTAGTTTTTCAACATCCTTCTTGAAATGTTGGCTGGACAAATTATTTCCAAAGCAGTCACAACAGTGTCAAAACCAGAGGTAAAAGAACCTCCTGGCTCTTGTTTGTTTCCCAGGACAGCAGCAGCCCTTTGGTCACAGCACTGCAGAAGGAGCTCACGTTCAGCTGATTATTCATCTTAATGAAGTCTTTACGGAATTGCAGCTTTGCAGGATAGAGTTACATCCTTTCAGTGTGACCTACATTCTTTGTTCCTAGATGAGAGACTTTACATTTGGCTTGACTGAAATACATACGATTTGATTATGCCAAAACTTCACATAGGGTTATGCAGCCATAAGCATCCTTTGCCTCTTGTCCATGCTTTGTGCCTTCTACAAAGCTTTGCTCATAGTGATTTCAGATTTTTTTTCAGGTTGCTAGTAAAAATATTCAATAGTGTAGGTTCCATAGGCTGTCTCTGTGACATCCTATTGGAGAAAGACCAACTTTGTAATAAATCTGTCTTTAAAATAAGCATTTAAGATGGAGAACACATTCAGCTTTTAATAAATTTAATGTTTCAGACAATGATGAAGTCTATAACAAAAGAGCTAAGTTTAATGTCATCAAAAAGATATTAAGTTGATATAAAACTGCATTCACATTAAGTTTCCATCATCTCATGTTAAGCAAAATTTCAATTAGCTACTTAAGTCCTATACCAAATGTGTTGTTATTTCACCTGAACTCAAACTTAGGTTGAGAATTTTTTTATTACTTGGGCCATCTAATTCACTCATATCAATGCTGATAAAACATTTCCTGCCTTGTGGACCTTTTCTGACTTCCAGGGTGTATTGAAACTTGCTGTAATGGACCAGACAGCTCCTCAGTTAGCAGCTGTGAACCTCTCAAATTAAAGGCTTCCAGAGTTGGTGATTTAGTTGGATGAATATTTGAGTGCTTGAGATTACACAGACAAGATGACCTTCTGGAACAGGATGCAAGTACTGTCTAAAGGCTGTATGCTTTGGTAACCTCATTATACTCTGAAATTTATTTTTCTACTTCACTGTGCAAAAGGAGATGCAGACTGTGGTGGGTAGTAAGTGATACCTGTTCAAAGCATTCTAGGCAGATGATGAACTTCTTTTAATTTATCTATTTTTTAAATTTGAGGGAGAAATTTCACCAAGCATTTCAGGCTTCTGTAAAGTAGAAAGTACTGTAAGAAAAAAATAACACAACACTAGACTCATATTTTCCTGCTCCACTGTCTGTGGAGGGCTACTTTGTCATTTTGGACCGGGATCCTTCTGGGTTGTCAGTACTCCAGGCTCCTGTGGATGGCAATAATGACTCAGTTATTATGAACTGTTCTTTCGTGGTAGTGTGCTTGTATATATGTACACACACGTGTGAGGTGTGAGCCCTTTTCAGCCTGTGGAGCCCTGGAAGGGGAAACAGACTGCATCGAAGGGTTCCTGAGAAAAGCCAGCCTTAAATCCACTGTAGCAGGGCCTGCTCTCCTGTGGGAAAACCCCTTTCTTTTATGTGGCCCAGGAATTTGGGAGTGTTGAAAACTGCTGTGCAGCACCAGATGACCCCTGCTGTCACTTCGCGGGTGACAGGCACTCCTGACCCTGCTCAAGGATAATTAATGAGCATTAATCACCTTGCTGTTCACCTTCCTTCGCAGGGGTGCAGTGCCTAGCTGGGGTTGCTCCAGGTGGTGGAGCAGATGCTCTGGTTACCTGGGATGACCGTCCCTACCATTAATTATTCAAGCTACTAACGAACGGGTGCAGCAGGTGCTATCACTCCTCGCAGCTCGGAAGGACACCGACCCGTCCGCCCGTCCGCGGGGGGGGCAATTGGGCAAGGAGGGTCCCAGCGGCCGCCGTTAATGAATTAATTCGTTAACAAGGGTGGACTTGGCGGCCTTGTGCCCCCTCCCGCCCCGGCAGCCGCCTCCTCCCCCGGAGGGGGGCAGTGACAGGCAGCGGCTCCTGCCCCATGTGACTGGGGAGCGGCTGCCCCCGTCCATGGCCTGGCCTCCCCCGGGCAGCAGCAGCTCCGGCTCCCGGGGAGGAGGGGCAGGAGCTGCTGCTCCATGGGGAGGAAGGGCAGCCCCCGATCCCCCCAGGCGGAGGGGGGATCCCGGGCCGCCTCCCCTCCCCCTTCCGCCTCCTCCTCCCCCCGCTCCCTGCTCTGGGCCTTACCCGAGGAGCTGCTGCTCCTCATCTGCTCCTACCTGGACGCGCAGGCCTTGGGCCGCCTGGGCCAGGTCTGCCGCCGCCTGCGCTTCCTCAGTAGCCGCGATCTCCTCTGGAGGCGCATAGCCCGTGGCTGCCTCAACTCCGGCTTCACCCAGCTCGGCACCGACCTGTAAGCGCGGCCTTCCCGGCGGAAGGGGGGAGGGAGGCGGCCGCGGCGGCTGGGAAAGGCCGGGGATGCTGCGGCCTAGCTGGTTGCTAAGGGGCGTTCTGCGCTGCTGGCGCAGTCGCTAAGGGGGGCTCCCCGCTGCCGCGAGGGGGCGGAGGGAAGGGGGGAGCTATTCTCGAAGCGCGGCTGCGCCGTCTTTGCGCTGCGCCCAGAGGGGTGGCGAGGGTAGGGGAAGGGCGGTATCGCTGGGCCTGCGGTGGGGCCGTCCCCGGGAGGGTGGGAACAGCGTGTGGCGGCCCCGGCGTGGTGGGGCCGGTCTCCAGCTCTGCCCAGCAGGGTCGGGGCTTTGTGGGGAGGCCGTTCGTGCTTCCGCGAGGAGCCGGGCGAGTGTGGCAGGCAGGGGCTCTCTGGGTCCCCTCAGCGCCAGGCCGGGTGAGAGGGGACCTCAAATGTTGGGGCCCGAGGCCTTCCCCAGATCGGTTTGTTCCCCCCAGCTCCTCCTGACAAAATACGTAGGGTCGGGGGCTTCAAGCTAAGGAAGGTGGGAGTAGGGGGAAACTGACGGAGCTGGCAGGGTGACTCGTTTGTGCCCACCTCCCCTCCTCACTTCTGATCACCGGCTCCTGTCATGGTCTTGAAGTATGAGAGAAGAAACCACAAGGGAGTGAGGCCTGGGCTGCTGCCTTGGGTGTGCCATTGGGTGAAAGAGCCTTCGTGATGGGGGACCCTAGGAATACATGTTTCTTAAATTCTTCTGTTTACAGGACAGGCTGCTGGTATAGCTGGTGGTGGCTGTTGCAGAGGAAGTGGCTCTTGGACTCTTTGTGTCTTCTGGGCTTTAAAGTTTTGTGGATAAGGGTTGTTTTTCTTTTTTTTTTTTTTTTTCCCCCTAGTTCAACAGCACATAACAGTCTAGGAGAAGGTGCAAGCCCTCTTGGCTTTATTGTGTGTGACACTGGCATCTATCCAGATGAAGTGCTTTTGGGGCTTGGGCTTTGGCAGTGGTTGGTAAGGACCCAAAGATTGCTTTTCCTCTCTCAAATTTGCTAGCATACAAAGCACCACCCAGAGGATGCCACACAACGTGGCCTTTCTTTGCTACTTTAAGGATTCCAAGAGGAAGTTTATGTTCTTAGGGTCTATGAATCCAATCCAGGATCTTGTTTGTCATCCAGTGACTCACTATTGTTTCCCTAAAGACTGTACTGACATGAATCAAAAAAATTCTGTTTTTATGGCCTTTTTTGCTATCTTATATTGCTATCTCATCAATAGCACAGAGTCTAGAGAAGCAATTTTGACTCCTCCTGGCAGGAGTAGAAGTTCGGTAGTACTGAAACTCCTTGTATTGGATTCTTAGGCCAGCACTTCAACCCATTCAGTCTTCACAGCTTGAAAGTTAAACACAGTTCCCTTGGAAGTCAGCAGGAATAAGCACTGCAGAAGGGCTGTGCATTGGACTCTGTCTACTGTGATATATGATTTTGTCTCCTGAGGAAATGAAGTTCTGTATTTTTTATTAAGAATAAGGTGACACTATGCTCCTTCAGTTGCAGGAGGGATCAGGTGTACAGCAGAGCAGGTGCAGCATATGTAAGGACCACCACTTCCCCCTGCAGAGGAATGCAGGTCTATAAACAGCTACAGAAGAGGTTTGCTAGGTCAGAGGGTCTAAGTGAAGGGAAGGCTGCATGAGTATCATAAGCTCCCAGGGATTTTAATGCTGGGAGCTTAGTAATTTAGTAATTCTAGGATGTGCTTTTGTGCTGAGACCTATTTTCAAGTTTTCTTTAAACAACTTTAGTACTGAGTGCTGCTTTTAGCATTGGTCAGCACTGCCCTCATCCTAGGGAGTTCAATCATGGGTAACACACCAAGTGACATTACAAGCTGGCTATGCAGGAACCTTGAGATATATCTGGAGGATGAATCCCTCAATTACTTTTAACTTCATGGAAGCCTCAGACAATCTTCAATTCTCTGAAATAGGATACCAGATCTCATGGAGAATACCTGAAAGCCAAGCACTTTATTTCCCTGTGTGGAGATTGAGCATCTGGGGGCAGTTACAGGAGTTTTGCTTCAGTAGGGCACGTGGTTCTGTCAACAGATAAAAGGCAAGAACATATCACAGTACTGGGGGATCTGGGTATCCGTACATCTCTAGTGTGTGTGTTGAGTTGTGTTACAGCTGTAAAGTTTCTACTTAGCTGAAGAAGACTTTAATAGTCTCTGTTGCAGCTTGAGGGTTTTAAATAGCTATGCCTTTTCCATACCACTTGCTCCTTAAGGATGTTTCAAAGATCAAGAGAAGTCTCCAAGATTGCTTCTCTTGCAACTGAAGGAGTAAGATTTGTACAGAGAGGTTGTATTTTTATTTGACCGACCAATACAAGTTGGGGAGGGGTTGGAGTAAGCTTTTGGACACAGCATCTTTCTTTCTGAGAGTAATCCTAAGTAGAAACCTGGCAGGTTGCTCATTCAAGGTTAAATTTGAGCTAATTAGGTATTTAAGCTAAAACATCACTGTGTAAATAGAATGGTGATGAAGATGATGGATAGCTAGACCTTCTTGATAACTGTGCTTTCTTAGTGATACAGAGTAAATGTTGAGTTTGTCAAGCTTGGCTTTGACTCATACAAGAGTTGGAGCTTCTGTTGCACATTGTGGATAACACTGCACACATTGAACACTGGTTTTTGCTTTTAAGAGATTTTGGTACAATACTGTCCACAATTGAGAAAACAAAGGCTGGAACCGTTTATGGTAAATGTACTTAATGAAATAACATGTGTGGTTCTAGCATTAGAACTTAAACTGATGGTCCATGGGAGACTGGCATAAGTTAAAAACTAGTCTAGGGAGTATTTACTGTTTAAAACAAAAAAACATCTCAGATAGTTTGATAATTTCTGCTGTTAAATGGCTTTTGATAAGCCATCTGTTAATGCTTTGTAAATAGAGATAAATTTGAGCCCTGACTGTTAGATAGCTGTGAAACTTATCCCCTCACCCCCACTTTCCCATTTTTTAAAAGGATGATTAACTTGAAAATGACACCATTTCTTTCAAATGTTGTTTCAGTTAGGTATAGCTTCAGATAGTTGTACCAAAAAGATCAGAGGGAGCAGACTTTAGCTTGTATGTGAAACAACTCTTTGTGCAGTCAGCTTGCTTATAGAACTTATTCATGCCGAAATAGGGAAGAGAGAAAATTTGTGAGGAACTGGTTGCAAACCCTAGCTACATAGAAAAGAGAAATTGTAGTATACCTGAAACAATTTGATGTAATTTTTAATATGTACTACTCTGAGTAGTACTTCTCTTCTTTAAAAATTGCCAGCTATGGTTATCTCAGGACACACACGTAAGCTTAAAAAATGTTAAATTGGTTTGCTAATGTTGTCAAAGGAAGGTGTGGACTTAATCCCAGACACTTTCCATCAGGCTGAAAGGCACGTTCACAACATTGACAATCTCACATTTGCCCTTTCTGGAGAATTTGGCTAACTGGGAGCTGTGGGTGTAGGTGAAGCAAAGTATGTAAGGTATTGATTCAATCACATGCTTGCAGAAGAAGAAAGTTTGCTTTGAACAATGTTTCTGTACACTTCATTCCTTAAGGAGGGGAAGAAAAAAATCACTAGGTTCACATCAGTATGAATTACTGTATACTAGGGACAGAGGGCCTGACTTGGAAGGGCTCTTAATGCATGTTCTTAGTTTGAAAAATTTGCTGTTTCTTCTTTGAGTCATCAGTAAGGAAATGCTTAATAGAATATTGTATCAGTGTTATGGAAGTGAAGAGTAGTTTTAGATGGATGTGCTTCTTGGCACCTGTCCTACAAGTCTTATGTCAGGCTGCTACTTTTTCTCAACAGTCATGTTTATTTTCTGTGTAGAGCTGTACTGCAACAAGACCTTTTCATGGAGGTGGTAAAAAGATAGTCCCAGCGCTGAAGATTTTTGCTTCACTCAGTCATAGGAGCAGCTGAAGCAAGAATTGAGCCCTGTCTTCATGACGTATGGTGAATGAAGCATTTTTGTTCCAAAAACATGTGGCAGCATATCACAGAAAAGCTAAGGCTTAAGAATGCTTTCTGCAGCTAAACTGTAGCTGAGTGGTAGCACAAAACCTTTGGGGTTTTTGGTGCGTGCAGTGATATTACAGTTGTGTCTGGTAGCCTGTATCTGTTTTGCCAGCTGTTTTACAGGCCCAGCAAGAGCAGTCTCTGCCCTGACGAGCTTGCTGCCTAAATAGCCAGGGTAAACAAGAGCTGGGAGGGGAAGAGGAGGCAGAAAGATTTCAACCAAGCTGCCCTCTGTACAGCAGGTCAGTGTCAGAGCCAGGAATAGCAGAGGATGCTTTTAGTCTTCATCCAGTGGCTGCCTGCTGGACCACCTTATGATGGAGAAATCGGAGAGGCGAAGAGCTCATTGCAAGGTGGCTCTTTTATTTAAAGCATGGAAGAAAAGAATAAAGTTGCAGCTGGGCTAAACTTACTTCCTTTTTTGTAACAAAGGAATTTTAGAGGACAATTTAAAAGTTGCAACATAAGTAGCTTGCCAGTGTGATCTTTGTAATATATTAATAGCTTTTGTCAAAAATACAGAAATGTTCCGCTGCGAGTTTTGTTTCTCCCTCTGTCCTGTTCTGCCTTGCCCACTAGGATCATGGTATATTCTCCAATTCAGAGAAACAGATTCATTAATGGAATGAGTTATCTTTGAATATTTGAGCGCTGTGTAAGCATTTCTATGAGTTAATAAAAGCTGTGTTTTCTCCAGATCTTGGAAAACTATATACACCTGCAGGAGCAGGAAATGGCCAATCGATGGAAGTCAAATCCAAATGCAAACTGCAGCAATCATAGGAGACCTCTGCCTTCAGTACTGGAGGGGGAGGGAGTGTGAATGACTGTAAAGCTGCTTCAGTTTCCTTCATTTTTTAAAACTTGTTTTACCAAAGTTTCATTACTTTAAGTCTGAAATTAAGTAGGCAGTGAATTGATGCATATGATGCAGTGGGGAATACTCTGGGGAGGATATTGTAATAATAGTAGAAGGCACTCAGCTATAGCTTTGTGCTGGAAAAGTTACTGGGTTTTAGGAACTCCTGTTAGATTTGTTCTTGCTTTGTCTTAAACTGTTCCTTGTGGGCAGGACAGATCTGCCATGACAGCTCCACAATATTGAAACTGCTTTGTGTTCTGGGAATGTGAATTGTTTGTAAGAGTTCTCTGAAGGCTGCCTATCCTCCCCTTAAAATCTTGAGTTCCGAGGGGAAGAAGGGTTTAACCTAGTTCAAGGATTAAAAAAAGTGTGCTGGGCTTGTTATTTTATCCCTGTAACCTGCATCAGGGAAACAGCCATGGGTTATTTCACTCTATCTAAATACTACCCTGGCAGTCTACTCTTTCAGATCACAATACACATCACAGCTATTGAGCAGCTGCAAGTTTTCTCAGATCTTCCCTGGACTATGCATTTTTTGAAGCAGCTCAGATGTCATCTCCAAAAAGCCTGCCTGAGTCCCTGAGAGAAGCCAAACCCTGCCTGGAGTGTCCAGTCGTGTTCCCATGGCAATTGCTTGGGAGGGGGCATCTTATGGCAGGGTGGTCTGGCTCAGTCTTGGTGGTGGTGTTTTTTTGAAAAGTCTGTGCAAATTTGTGTCTTTGCTGTGTGTACAGAAATTTGGCTGCAACTCTGGTTCTTATTGGAGTCTCTGGCTTCTTCATGCAGGTGAATTGTTCATGAGAGTTATTAGGGGGAGCAGTAAACCTGCACAGCCTGATAACATCTAATGGACAGTGTAGACACACCAAAGGAGGCAAGAAACAGTGAGAGAACAGTCTACTAGAGCTCACTTCCATCTCAGAGTTATTTGAACCTGTGTCAATTAGGAAGGGGGGTAGGACAGAAGACAGTAACTTGGCAGTAAGCTAAATAAGCCTCATATGCTAAAGGAATTCAGGTGGAATTTTTGCCCTGCAAGAGACATTTTGAAAGCAGGCCAATTTGTTGAGGACAGCAACAGGAGCTCTTGACATAAATAGCTCTTCCCCCTTGGCTGTCTGTTGGTGGCCTGTGACTTGCAACTGCACTGAGACCTTGCCACTCAACAGGTGTGTCCCCATTAGACAAATAAGTGCAGTTGGTCCCTGTGTTAGCCATTCTTGCCACAGGGCCAAGGTTGAAAGTGGGGTTTAGCCACTGTGACCTATTTGTTCTTCTGTATGACCCTTTCAGTCAAGCCTGAGGCAGCCTGGTGACAGCTTTTATGCAGATAGCAGATTTTGTCCACAGAAGAGATTTGGTCTCAGTGGGTCTCTGGAGACTTGCATTTCCAGATGAACTCTTCTGCACTTTATATGTAGCAAAATGTGAAGGACTGGTGAGTTAGGATGCCCTATGCAGCTGGGAAAATATACAGTATGACATGTTGATGTTATCTTCTGTAACACAGTATATGTTGTTGCAGGCACGGTTGTTTTGGCACATGCTGAAATTTTAGATGGCAAGTAGGAATCTCCCTGGGATGCACTGAAGCACAGAAGCTCTTGCTGTTGCAGAAGTGCCATTTCTGATGGTAAAGGAGTTTGGCTGGGGAGGAGATCACTGAAGGCAAAACCTGCTGGAGGTGAAGTTTGAGGAGGAGTTGTGCTTAGTCTCAGGCTGAATGATTTTTTTTTTTTTCTTTTGTTGCTTTCCTTTGGGGCCCAGGCCAGCAACTGCCATGGTGGCTGAGGTCACTTGGGTCAGTGGTGCTGCTGGGGGATAGTCCCAGTCTCTCACTTCAGCAGCTGGGAACTGGGCTCCAGAAGGAATATTGTATTTCTTTTGGTCACTCTGCCAAGAAAGAAAGGAAATCCATAATTTGAGCAAAATACTTAAACTTTTTTTGGTAGGGTGGGGTGGGGTAGGAGGGGGGAAATGAAAAATCCTTCATAATGGGTTGCCTGGAATGGCTTTTATACTGGAACTCTCAGGCTGTAAGATATGTTCAGCTTCTCTCTCTTAGAGTAGCAAAATCTTTGTCTTCCATCAGGAGTGCATGCAACTGGAAACATTAATTAGCTCAGGTTATGTATTGCACCACGTGGTTTGGGATCATAGTAGGGTGCTTTTTGGTTTAATTAGCTAATAATAAAGATACCCTTGCATGTTCTGGATAGTTGTGATGCCCTAGCAGAGGAGAGAATGATGGACTCTGGTCTTTAAAAACATTTTGCTTGAATTTCACCAAGTTTTCATGTCCAGTGTTCACTAGCTCCTTCATCCTGTGTTTCCTGTCATCCTTCTAGGATGTTTGGCAGTACTTCATGTACTTCAGTTGCATTCTGATGCTGGACTGAATAGTAATCCTTTCTCAGCGAGTTAGCCTTCAGCAGTCTTAAAGTTCACTATTGGGTGGCTTCTCTGAGAATGTGAATGCCAAGATCTTGATTTCAGAGAGCACTTAAGTATGTACTGAATGTTAAGCATGTGGCTTAGCATTTTGCTGAATTGCATATGAAGAAAGGTCAAGGTATTAATTGGCTGTTGGAAAGTGGTCCCTCCACAGCATCTTAAAAGGTGTGTGTTTACAGGAGTAACTGCAATTGTCAACTGGTACTGTGGGCCAAGCCAATGAGTGACTCTCCATTGAAATTCCTTTCAGCACCAGGAGGATCAAGGCCTGCCTCTCAGCTCAAAAAGTGACCAGCAATTTAAGGAGGAGGCTTCTTTTTTGACCTTGGATTCACCTTTTTTGGAGCCTTGGAAATGACATCTAGTCTTAGTAGGGTTTGTGTGTTGAGCTCAGGATGTCTGGTCGGACCGGTATGTGTTGTGGCCTGAGTGCGTTTTCCATCACTATGCAACCCGGTGACTTAAAATCTGTATGTGGGGAGAACTTAACTGAGAATTGAGCGTGGGGAGGAGAGTGTTTTGGAGTAATGAATGGAAGTGGATGTAGGCGGAGGGCCTGAACTCTGTCTGGGAGAGTAATAAGCAATGAGGAGGCTGCTGGACCTAACCTGACTTTTTGGTGCTGTGCATTCATCTCAGTCACAGTCTGTGAGCTTGTAGGGCCAGACAGTGCTTGCTTTAAAATTGGAATTCCTCTTCTTGCAGCCTAGGCTAACTCTATACTTTCCCTGTTTATTTGGTTGGTGTTTTTTTAAAGGCCTAGGAGAAATAAAGAGCTCATAGCTTCCTAAATTCAGTTTTATTTTGTATGCCTCTACTGCTCATAAACTTAAGAGTTGCAAAGTTTTCTAGGGGATGAAAATCTTTTCTGTGTGTGGTTTCTGTTTTTATTTAAAATGGGTCACATGCCCAGGAATGCAGTCAAATTATAATGGTGACTAAGTGCCGGAAAGCATAGAAAAGGGGAGGGATGGGTGAGCAGAAAAAAAGGAGCCTGAGGCTATGGAAGGAAGGCTGGGAAAATGAGAATCTGGCCAGGCCTCAGGGCCAGGTTAGAGATTCCAACACCCATTACCAACTCCAGGAGATACTTATTTACAGGGAGCTAGTCTTTGTTTTAAAAATGGCAGAGGACCTAAAAATCCCACTTTTGGGATGTGGACTGGGGGCACAGTAAGGATGGGAGGAGGGAACCGGCCCTAATTGGGTACCAGTCCCCATCTCAAGTATCTTTCCTTCATTCTGTGCATCTGGGACCATTGACTGCTGAGAAATGCATGAAAAGGGGAAAAACTCTTGTAATCTAGTAAATGGTTCACAGTCCCCAGTTACAAAGGATGACTTCAAGAGTTTCTGCTTGCTTATACTTTTCTGATCTTTTCTACCTAAGCAGGTCCACCAAGGGTATTGAATAATCAAGTTTGATATGAGAAAGATGGGAGCTAAAGCTGCCTTTCTCTCCCTTCTTTAATCAACCTTGGATCGTGAAAGCAAAACAGATATTGAACAGCTACTTGAATGGAGTATGTTCATGTAGACTTGAGCAACCTTGGTCCCAGGTCTCTGTGGTACCTACCTTTTGTCACCTCTTGAGCTGCGTTGATCTTAGCTCATCTCAGCTTGACCAAGTAACTTTGATTTGTACCCCAGCAACTGCTGATGGACTACAGTTCTGACTATAGGTAGAGAATTTTCAGTGATATGGTGGAATTCTCTATCCTTTTGTGAGCTGCTGCAAAAGGTAGTTGGTCCTGGAGTATGTGTGCATTGAGTGGTTATGTGGATTAATTAATTTTATTTTTTAGTTAGAACATACTTTGATTCCTGATTATTCTTTCTGGTTGTGTGATCATCAGGCAGGTGAGGGTCTGGAGCAGTTTCTTTACTAGTCTCCAACTATGCAAACTCTTATAGCTGCGGGTTTCAATGTTGTCCTGTCTAGTGTTTCCCACATCTGTTCTTGTATGGTGTTATCCTTTTATTAACTGGCTTTCTTTACTCTCTATTGAAGACTGATGTCCTGTTTCTCTGTTTGTTTTGGTAGTTTCTTTCTGTCATGTTGTTTTGATTATGCTTTATCTGAACCTTTGTTGCATTCAGTATACCAGATAGGTCTTGATCAGATTTAGGGCTTGTTCACTAGTGATCATCAAGGATGACTTTCTATGTTGATAAGCACCCACTCTGCTCAGTGTTCCTTTCTTGTCAATTCTCATGAGTGTGCTTGCTCTAGTCTGGTTCAGACACCATCAGTGTTTACCAGGTGACGATTTGTGGAACCAGAGTGAGAGCATACCTGTGACCAGCTTGAGTGTGTTTGTCATCCATGTGGCATCAGTCCTGATTGCTAATCTCGTCTCTTTTCCTCTGTCTGCAGAGCAGCTGGCATTCCAGTGAAGGAAAGGGTGAAAGTATCTCAGAACTGGAGGCACGGACGCTGCCGCAGGGAGGCGGTCCTGAAATGGAAATGCAAGCAAGTGGCTCCTTTCTCTTCTGCTTTGTTCTGTGTCATCTGCTGTGGGGCCTTGGTTTTGCATCTGTGCCCTGAAATGAGATAATTCCTGCTCCTTGTGATCCACGGAGTCCTACAAGTGATTTTGCTGTCCTGTTTTGGGTGTTGCTGGCTAGCTGGATGTGGGGTAACTGTAGTTGCTGTCCTAGAGATTCACTCTGAGTCTCAAGAGTTCCTTTCTTAGTAAGAGCTTGAATTTGTCATCTTCTGACCTGGGCAGTTGTAGTCTGATTTAGCAATATTCACTACAGCATTCAAACTATTATGTTCCTATATGTTGGTGTATACCATGAGCAATTTTTTGTTCTGCTCTCACAATGACCACACCTTGATCCAGACGTGGGCTTGTGTCCCCCTCAAAATGCTTAGTTTATCTCCCATGTTTTATCCTGGCCCCTAATTTGGATGTACAAATCTAAAAGGCTAATTGCCATTTTTATGCTTCTTCATTGTTCTACCTTATGCTTATCTCCTTTACTTAAAAGCATATGTATATTTAACATTAATGAGAGGAGATTGTTGTTAAATTCTTGCTCCAAAGGTGTACTCAGCTTTCAAAGCAAAACAAAAGATAGGTTTCTTGTCTGAACAGCACATCTAAATTTTCAGCCTTCAGACAAGAAAAAATGAGAGAGACTGTGGTTTGTTAGCTGCTAAAGAACAGGGACCTGCTACTGGGCTTTCATACCTATTTGTGGTGCTTAGATTGAAGTGGTGGATAATGTGCCACTGCTTGTCTAAAGTCCTGGGAACAGCTGTAATGAGCAGAGTGGATTTTGGTGCAGGTTGTATACCTGCCTTTGAAGTGCTTGCAACCATCTGTGAAGACAGGCTCTGTGGATGTTAGAGATCATTACTAAACCAGCTTCCCAAGTGAAAAGGTAAGGACTGATTTAATGAGGCCACCATCCAAATTGCATCCCTTAATTTTCATCTATCCTGCTTCAAATTTGTTACTTCTCCTTATGAAAAAGCCATAGATAAAGGTAAAAAGCTAAAGAGCAGCAGGAGGAGAGCCACAGAAGCTGGCTGTAATCTAGGTAAGCTGGATATTCACTTGCTTTTAGAGGACTGCGTAGGAGTGGAGGAAGGAAGGGGAAATCAAAGCCCACCTAAAACCAAAGCTGGTGCTCCAAAAATGCCACTTATTTTTTCCATGCATCTGATCAAATCCCAGATGAATCTTATAACCTATGCTCAAGTGCTTTGTCCATGTGACTAAAAGCCTGTTCTTGGAGATGAATGCAGGCAAGCAGGAACCTTCTATCTAATAAGCAATCTTGTCTTCTTGCTTTAGTTCCTGATAGTAATGTTGTGATGTGCGGCTGTGAGCAATGGCTCTGACACAGAAAATCATGGCCTCTGAGGATGGATGAACTGCAAAAAAGAGGGAGACAGGTTTTTACAAAAAGCTCCCTTGCTGTCAAGACAGTTTGTTCCTGAATAGCTTGAAAACTGAAAGGCTGCTCTGTGGAAAGGCTCTGGTTTTGCTCAATGTTTGCATGAGTATTGGTATACTCGGTAATGACTGCAGAGTGGAGGCCGTTTCATACATCCATGCCCTATAGGACATAAGCCCCTTGTCTCTTTGTATCTGGCCATGCTGTATCCAGAAGGCCTATTCTCTGGTGGCTACACAAGAGCAAGACCTTGAGCAAAGAGCTCACTGCATAGCTGTGCACTGTAGCCTGTTGTGTGTTTTGGTTTTGTTTCAAGAATTAATAAAAATCTTGTGATGACAGACTTGATTCAGGCATTCTTTGACTATCGTCTTCTCTTCTTGGTCTCCCAGGAAGTGAAACAGTATTTTCTACTTGTAATTTCAATCTTTAAATACTTTGGAAAAGCTCCTTTAGCAGTCCTCTGCTCTTGAACTGGATCCTGTCTGTAGAAATCTGCCACTGTCCCACAGATAGCAAGGGGCAGAAAGGGTGTATGGACTCTTCTGAAAGAAAGGGAACAGAAATCAAGAGGTTGCTCTGCAGTTGCTTTTGGCTCAGCAGTGGAAGAGATGTGAATATAGAAAAATAACTCCTCTACATGATGCACAAAAAGTTATTGGATAGCCTCAGGCTTACCCTGCTGCTTTATGTATCAGCATACAGAGAATGCAGGAGGTGCAGGACTTCCTGTCTGTAGGATGACCAGTGTTACTTGATGTGACCTGCTTCCATGCTCAGATGCGTGTGAAACAGTGGCAGCTTTGTTGTCTCTGCTAGGGGGCATCAGCAGATAATATGCAGGATCAAGACTGTTTGCACCAAGAGCCTCATTTTGAAGGCTCTGTTAGAAATGCTTGACATAGCTTGCAAATAGTCTAGTTTCTTTACAAGTACAGTGCTTGTGAAGAGGAGTCAGGAAGCCTTAAGTATTTGCTATCTAAACTCACTAGACTGTTGGCCATCTTTTCTTTCAGAGATTCCATGCTGCCTTTTCGTCATCTCTTGGTTAGAAAAATGTAATCTGCTTCATATGTTGCTGGAGAAGCTTCAGTTCTTAGCTGTGCTACTATTTTAAGCTCTGCTTTTGCATGTTACCAGCAGCTTGAACTTCACAGTTTCCTTGAGTGGGCATTTGCTTTTCTTGCTCTGTTTACATATGCAAACTTTTTTCTTCTTCTTTTTGGTGTGTGACGTGTTTTGTTTTGTTTTCCCCACTCCTGCACACCCCAACCTGCTGTCTGTTTGCAGTTTGATGCCCTGGATGGAGCTGGACGGCGAGTATCTCTACCTGTCTCAAGCAGAGAACATCCATGCCTACCGGCTCTGTCCAGACGGTGCAGGTTTGCAGCGTCACCCTCAAGCTATCTTCTCTGGCCACCAGGAGGATGTATGTCGCTTTGTTCTTGTCAACTCCCACATCGTCAGTGGAGGGGGGTAAGTTGGGCAAATGAAGGAGCCCGAAGAGTGTGGCAGTGAGGTTGGCAAGATTGTAACTCCAGCCCAGAGCAGAGGGGTCAATCTTGCTACACAGAGTGCTCATGCTTGGCTGTGTTCAACTGCTGCCGCTTCCTCTCATAAGAAAAAGCTCCTAGTATAGCAGTGGAGCAGCTGAGTCATGTGCTGTTGACCTTATAAAGTGTCCTTTTCTCTTTTGAATTTGTGTAGATGTCCACAGGATTGACAGATCAGACAGTCCTGATGTGCAGTTTTTGTTTCATTCTCTGTTAGAGGCAGGGTAGCTAGACTGTGTTCTAATATTCAGAACTGCTGGTTAAGTGGGGCCACAGTCTCTTTCTAGAGACAAGTGGGTGCTTATTAGACCTCCTGATATAATTTTGGAGAGGGGGAAACTGCCAAGAATTCCTTCACATACACACCCTTCTCCAATTAATTTTGCGTTTGACTGGCCTTTTTCAGTTACAGCAAATGACAGAACTGTTATTTATGAAGTTTTAACTAACAATATATGCAGCACTCAAGCACAAAATTGGGAGATGCAAATATGGCTGTCTGCCCTGGATTTCTTAAGACTCTTCCCTGTGAACTGTAGCTCAAAATTCAGGTGGAAATGAAGGTATGCCTTCAAAATTCCAGTACCTGCATTGGTTGAAAAAAGTCTTGAGTGTTTTTATAGTTAATTCAAAGCACAACACATGCACAGCTGCTCTGAAATGAACGAAAAGCTGAGGCTTGTACACGGGTGAGAATGACCTCTTGTTTCCTTACTCCAGCCTTTCTGCACCCAGGCAGGATTCTGGCAAGCTCAAAGCAGTAGGAGTAGGAATGGCTGCTATACTGGTTTCTGCAGCTTAAAACAAAGTGGAGGATGGAAAGATAGCCAGGAAAAATTTCATGTGTGGCAGATCAGACTTTGGCCAGATGTGGGATTGTAAGAGAACAGGTGATGTGTGCAATGAGTGGAGGGTTAATAATGCTGGATGAATTTCAGCTCCCGTGAGAGATCAGTCCTGGCTTTTTTGTGGCACTCCTAAGCACTAATGGAAGGTGCATGTCCAAGGGAGAAGCAGCTGTTACAAACTCCCTGCCTGGGGATTTGTTTTTCAGAGATGGAAACATTGTCCTTCACAAGATCCGTGGCTCTTACAGTGTCAAGTTCTCTGCGCATGAACAGGAGGTGAACTGTGTGGACTTCCAAGGTGGCCTCATTGTCAGTGGCTCCCGGGACAGAACAGCAAAGGTGAGCAATGATGTTCCAGCTGCAGATGCTGCTGCAGAGGTGACCTCAAAGGTCTTGTGCCATGAATGTTTTAAGTGTCAGCAGAACCGTTGTGAGACCTGTCTTTATGTGTCGGCAGGAGAAGAGCTGGGTATCTTGGTGTAGGCTCATGTCTCTGAAAAGATGCTTGCTGTGCCAAGCTTTTGGGAAAGAGACTTGGCAGTACTTTGACATAAACTGCTGTTTTAAACTAGGAAGTGCAGAAGGCAGCAGCTGATGTTTTGATTCTTTCACTGTACATCTAACACTGTAGTGGAGATCCATGCCAGTTAGTCTGAAATTTGCCATATATATTTTAAGCACATCCTTGCTTTGGAATGCAGTGCTGCTTCACGTGCGCTCTGTTATATATTCAGTCTCTTGAAAGGGTAGCATGATGTCTTTTCCAAATCTGTGGGCTTGTGTTTTATTTATTTGTGGTTTGTGGGTTATGGTGAGGGATTTTTTTTTTTTTTTTTAATGGTTCTTGGTTTGCAAACCAGGAGTGAAGGTAGACTATAAATACTGTTAGCTCCCATTTTTCTCTTCCTGCTGGCATCACTGAATCCTTTAACATAATTTTTTGACTTTCTTTTTGAGGCAGGACCTTGTTGATTCTTTTTTGGTTTGTTTTGTATTTCTGGGTCTGGTTGGCAGTGCTCTGTTCCTACACAGACCTAGAAAGCTGTTCTCCTGAGCTGTAACTAGCTCTAGTTTAGTAGTTTAGGAAACTCCAGGTAGGTGTTTCACCCTTGTCCTGCTAGCAAGATGCAGTACCAGTAGCATCTTCACAACCACTAGTTTCACTGTTGGAAGTGGTTGCTCTATGTTGAGAGCTTTGACTGTTGCTCAAGGTAGACTCATGGATACTCTTGTTCCCTGTTACATATTGTAGAGCGTTAATGGAGGTAAGAGGAAAAATTGCTATTCCTGTTTTGTAAGAAGGGAAGCTGGGACAAAGACAGACTTAAATGCCTCTTTTAAGTTTTTTTTTTTTTTTAGGAGCTGTGTGATAATGGGTAACTGGCAGGCTGCTGAGCAGCCTGAATGTATCTGTACTCATTGGTGTCTCTGTACTCCTGGGTAAAATCACTCCCAAGTAAAGCAGTGCTCAGATGCAAAGAGCACTGCTGGGGAGGCTTTTGGGCCTCCTGGGAGCAAGGCCTCGATGCTGCTTTGTCTCACACTTAGGCAGGGCTACTTCTCCCTGCTTCGTGGAGCCTCTTTGCTGAGAGAATGCCTTCTTGCTGCTTCCCTAGCAGCTAGAGGACAGACCTCCCCGACCTTGAGGATAAATTCCTGAAGGCCAGAAGGGAATTTAAGGCTGTTTTTCTTGGAGCTAGTGTGAGATCTTGCCCACCCAGTGCACCCCGCAGCACAGGCTCTAGGGATGTTCACCTTTTATTTTTTATCATCTCTTCTGTAGGCTGTCTTGTTTGCATGAATGAGACTCTTGGAGGGTGGAAGGGAATCCCTACCAGCCTTTTAAAGGGGCTCTAAGTGTCTAAGCTATTGAGGACTCTGCTGAGTGTTGATTAGGACTAAGCCCTGAAGAGCTGCTAATGTACATTCCTGTGTGATAGGCACCAGATTGTGTGCTCTGAGCAATATTTTTAACCTGTAGGAGATAGGGATGCCTTAAAAGAGTTAAGCTTTTCTGCTGCTTTTGCTGACACTAGGTGCTAAATTCCCCGCTGACAAGAATAGCCTGCAATCCTGGGCATTATCAACAAACAAACAAATAGGGCACTCCCAGCTTTGAAGTCTTGAAGTGAAACATTGGGGGTCGGTTACACAGAACTGAGGAGCTTGAGTCCTGTGGGCCAAGAATGAAGGCAAGGTGGAGAAAATGAGGGCCACAAGCAGAGTTCTCAACAAAATTCTGGGGGACTTTATTGGGACCCAGAAACAAAGGAGGGGGTCTGGTGAACTGGTGAAAGGGGATGTGTATGTATGCACTGGTGGGGGAGGGAAGAGATCATCTCACTTTGTCAATGAGCGGGGGGAGGCTATTTGAAAATAGTCTGGGGTACACTTAAGAAACTTGGTTGAAAAGGGGTGGGTTTATAAAAAATTATTTTACAGGATAGCGAACAATTGATTTTGTAGATAATATGAATGGAAATTTTTCAGGGATGGTAAAAGTCTTCCCATGCTGTTCAAGAGAACAGCAGAGATTTGAAAAAATCCCACTTCTTGTTTATTTAACTGCAGAAGATGAGAAGCCTCTGTGGTGAGTGTTACCCTAGAGAGCATGGTGATGATGGGGGTGCTCTCTCTGTTACCAGTGAGGTGGAAGGTCATACTCATAAGTTGAACCTTTGTGTAACTTTAAGTACTTGTTTCTGCCAGCGTTTGAAGGCTCTGCTCTTTCAAAACAAGTAATAGGAATTCAGGGAGAGGATCTTGGGAAAGGTGAGCATAGCAGTTTTGGCAGCTCTTCTAGCACAATGTTGGCAAAATGCATTCTATCTTCTGCACCTTCTGGGTGATGTGGCATAACATGCATCTCTCTCTTCAGGTTTGGTCGCTGTCTGCGGGCAGAGTTGGACAGTGTCTACATACAGTGCAGACAGAGGATCGAGTGTGGTCCATTGCTATCAGCCCATTATTAAGGTAACTGCAAACTCTTTATTCCAAATTTCCAACAGAGAGAAGTAAAGGACTTGGAGAGATTTGTGGATACACAGTCTATCCAAGGCACCAGTGTGACACTTCAGGGACTTATTTGAGTGGAGGATGATCAGGTGCTTGTGCCTGCAGTGGGAGCTCAGGGGAGAGCTTGTGGTTTTTGTTCCCCGTAACAGTGGAGTGATCTGCTCATAAAGAGACTGTGAATATGGCCCTGTGTTCCTCTTACAGTCTCAGATGAGACCTGCTCGTTCTTACTTGCAGGGTGAACTCTGGCTTGCTAATTAGAAGCAATGAGCCAGATTCTCTTGAGGTTTTGTATACTGAAAAGATGCTAACTTGTATTTGTATGCCAAACAAAAAGCTCCCTTCTTTGTGAGCTGTGTGCAGTGGTTAGAGCTCAGTTTTTTTGGAGCAAGCTGGACTAAGAAAGGTGGAGTTGAGGAATGAGGTTTTCCAGCCTCTATTGTCTGTAGCCTTGTACTTCTGGTGTGGGCATAATGCTACAACTTCAGCATGGGAGGTAAGGGCAATAGCTACACCAGTGTGTTCCAGGGTATAGTTCAAAGTGCTCCTGTTCTTGAGGAAGTGAAAATCTGAGAAATTTTTACTCTTGCTGTTAAAATCTTACAGTGATCAACATCGATCTGTTGCTGTTGGTTCACTGGTTAGCTGGTCTTCTGCCTGCAAAGGAGATTATTCCTCAGCCTTTTTCAAGGAAGAGAATAAGAAGAGCTGTCCTTGCTGGCCGTGTGATCTCTGCAACTAGTGAATTTTACAAAATTCCAAAATACTTCCCACAGTTGTTGTCCTCATTAAATTTCCAAACTCATTTTGCAGACATTCCAACTTATTGGTATGGAGCTAATGGTGTTATCAGGAAAATGACCCTTGAGGCCTGCTACGATTTTGTTGTTCCCTTCTCCTATTGCTTAGAGTGAGACAGTGTTTTTTAAGAAGTGTCATGTGTATTAATGCTGCTGCAAGATGTTAGATAGGAACCTTTTACTGTCTGTGCTGCAAGGGACCCTTTTCTAGCAGACAGGCTCTGGCTCTAGCACTGTGGCTGGTTAGAGCCCAGTGGCATGCTGCTTCCTACTCCTAAGTGATGACCTACTGAGGTGGCCTCTTGTCAGGACAGTGTTCCTCTCCCTGGTGTGCACACTTGTGCACACTCTCTGTCACAATATTTACCCATAGTCTCCCCACCCCCACTTTCCTCCCTGCAGGGTGATAAATGGGAGGTGGTGGAACAGCTACCCCATGAACAAGTGGGCTTAAGTTGTGCACTCTTATTTTGTTTGAGACTGTGGACTGTACCAGCCTCCCCTGCTAGCCCACTCTACCACTCCCCACCTTACCCCTTCATATTTTGGGGAGGGGGGTGTGGAGAATTAGAGCCAATTAGCCACATCATTAATTCTTCAATTTGACGGCTGATATAGCAAGGCCTGAAACACGCTGCTGACCTCGTATAATGGGAACCCTGCTCCTTAACATATTGACGATGGGAGAAGTTAATTAAAATTCCACAGAGAGAAGGTGTCGGCTAACCTATAAACCTGTCTCTTCTCAGAACAAATCGCAGCCATCCTAGAAGAGAGAGAGGATCAGAGCAGGAGGGCATGTGGTGGGGGAGGGCCAGGGCAAGGGGCAGGGGAGATGAATTTTTCACTAATAGGTTTTATTGCTTGCTGTCTAATGAGGGTGAGTATAAAAAAGATAATATCTGGTTTCTAGCAGGGTCTGCTTTGGGGAGCTCTGTGGTTTCTGTTTTATTTGCAAGAACCCATATTTTATCCATCTGCATTCCCTATGCACTTGTGTGTGAAGCTTTTCCTCCCTTGTAGTCCCCATCCTTGCCAGGGCTTGGATGTGTTTGTTCCTCAGTGAGGCTGATCATGGCCTATAACCTCCACTTCCTCCAAAATGTTTGACATGCCCTCCCAGCTCTGCCTTTTCGTTTACCCTGGTGTAATCCAAGAGATCCTCTGTAAGAATGGATAGAACTGCTGTAGAATCTGGCTCTAATCACCTATGTATTTTATCCCATCATTGCTGAAAACCCATCAGCTCTCTCTATGATGGACACATAGAGCTCAAGAACAGCTCAGAGCTGTTGTATGTGGTGGGGTAGGAGGAGGGAGGGCTCCTCTAGCCATTTGAAAGTGCTTTGGAGAGGCTGCAGTTTCCTGACCTGGCCTGGAGGTTTGCCAGGACTAAGACTCTGTAGACTAGTCACTGTTGTATTCTTACTGAACCTCAGCTGTTAACAGACAGGACTGAAACTTTTCTTCTTACTTTTCAGTGTTATCTCCCTCTGTGTAAAGCTTCCTTAGAAAGAATCCTATGTGCTTCTCAACCACAGCTAGGTTTTCTGCTGTGTCTGCTGCAGTCCAGCAGAGCAGGACAGTGCCTGTACACCCAAACTGAACTTCAGAGACTCATGCTCTTAAAGTGCAGCTCCTCTGGCTTCAAACATCTTTTTTGAGTATTCTGTTTTGAGTTGTCCACAGTTTTCCCTGTGTTGCTAGAGAGATCCTACTACAGATGTGCTGAGTTAGGGAGAAGGCTTCCTTGCTCTTCATGTAGTGATGCTGGGCTGGATGATTGGAAGGTCCTCAAACAGAATGATGCCCATAAGAGAGATTAAGTAGAGTAAAAGGCAGTAAAAAGGGTACCAAGAGTATTGGATCTCCTCCTCTTGTTGTGCAGGGGAGAGTTATGCCTAGTCCTTTCTATGACCTTTTCAGTCACAGAAGTGCCTTCACATCTGTGTGTGTTAGTGGAGCTTCATTGCTGTGGAGATCCCTAACAGTGCTCTACAGGGTAGTGGGGATGGGAAAGGGCATTGTGTTCCTTCAGAGTTTTTAGCAAGTCTTCTGCATAGGTGAGCTTGTCAGTGTGCTTGGGACAGCAGGTCCCACATTGTGTGTCACATCAGTGACTAGAGAGGTCTCTAAGAGTATCCTTAAAATAGGATGCTTAAAATAAGGGTGACTCAGCTAGCTCTGGCAACTAGTTTAATTGGTCTCCAAAGCTGTCCTTCTCCACGTATTGGTAAAATGCTGTACTTACAGAGAGACTGTGCAGTCTAAACCATGTTTCTTATCTGCTTGTAATCCCTTCCCCCCCCCCCCCCCCGAGTTCATTTGGCTTTTGAACTCTGCGTCATGCAGATGTTAAACTTTCATTTACTGGTGCTTACTGCAGTGACTTATGTGTGCTCAGGGACCAGGGCAAGCCTGAGTGCAGTGGACCAATTCAAATGTGCAAAGTGAGGCAAACCCAGAGGTTTCTAATGGAGTAGTGGCACCTTCATGCTTTGTGATTCCCTGAGGTGGCAGTAGCCAAGGAAGAGAAGTGACCACTGTACACTGCTTAATTTGAGGGATAGGTTTATGGAGAAAATGAGGTCCAATTGCCTGGCATTTATGGCTGCAGAAACTTAAGGCTTATGATATACATTGTACTATTGAAATGTTCCTTTATTGAGGGGAAAATTAATTGTTTTTGTTTTTTTTTCATAATAATAAAGCTTGTAAGCTGGCAGGGAAAGAAAAAAGTGGATTTTGATGTTTAATTTGTTGTTAATCTTGGATTCAGAAATGGTTTGGTGTTGGATTATAAAAAGTATTCAAATCTAAACTGGCTTCTCCTGCTGGGTCTGGCCACTGGCATTTGCTATTTAGGTTTGAAAATATTTATCATGAGAGCTGGTCTTCACATACTGTACTTGAAGCGTGTTGGGTTTTAAGCTAAGAGAAGACATGATGGAGGCATGAAAGTGGTAGAGAGTTAGGAAACCTTTGGTGCAGTTTGGAACAACATCAGGCAACCATAATGTGCCTGATTGCAGCAGAGTTGTTCTTCTGGTCTGTAAGCCCAAAAATGGTCTCTCCTTTTCCAAATGTGTAATTGGTCTACGGCAGTACATGTCTCCTTGCAAATGTTTCCTTGCTGAAGTGCAGATTTACTTCAGAGAGGAGGAAAGTTTGGACCCAAAACTAGTTCTCTGCATTGAATGTTTATTTTAAAGGAAAATGCAGTGTTGTAGTTGAGACCCGACTTTTCTGTTTTAGGGTGCTAATTTGAATCTCTGTTAATCTGGTTGCCTCCCCCATGGAATGTTACGGAGAAGTAGTATCTGGGAAGACCTCTGCCTGTGTGGACAGCCTCTGACAAATTACAAAAAGTACCCCAAATTTGCTGGGAAAAGGAAGGAAGGGAGAGGTTACTGACAGGCACCTTAACTGAATGGGCCTGCCTCTTCCTTTGAGAACAAGCCAAGTTATTAATTCTGAGGGCTCATTTATAATGGTTATCTGGAAACTTTTTGTGAAACAATCTGATCTTGCAGATTGCATTAGAGCAAAACAACCCACTTGAGGCGGAGCAACAACCAGTGGTTTTAACTGTACAAGTGATGCCCTAAAGTGCAGCAGTTAAAATGTCTGATAATGTTCCCCTCACCCTCGTTTCTTGCTCCACTTTTATCAGCAGATATCCCCTACTACACATTGAGATGAGCTGTTGGCTGTAACGGTGCTCTGTTTTGACCTAGCTTTGCACAGTTAACCTCTCTGAATGTGCTAGGACTTGGGACACGTAACTGGGTTTTATTCTGGTTTGTGCATTGCCAGCAAAATAGCAGGCAGCAATAGCTCTGCTGTCCTTTGGGAGCTCTGTAGAGCCTGGTTGGTTTGAATAATTGAGAGGGGACTCTGACCTGCAGCTGTTTCTTAAGCGGGGGCAGGAAGAACCTGCTCAACTGTGAGATCCCAGGGTGGACTTACAGAGTTAGTGGTGGCGTGAACTACCATCTCCTACTGACCTTGGAGAGTGATCTGGATGTGGGTTTCTATATATATGCAATACTCATAACTGACTTGCTGCTCTTTCACCCCTAAGCTGAAGAGCAGGAAATGAGTATTGGTTTCTCCCCTCTGGAGCTAAAATGACACCTGTGTCTTATCCATGTGCCCTGACTGTTCTCTTGATGTTGGGAGGAAGAAGACTTTGTTTTATCTTCTTTAATGGTGTAATAATGAATCTTTTTGGTCGTCTTCACATGGGTGAACACATGAACATACATGTCCATTTTCCCTCTCCTCTAGAAACAAACATTTGCAAACACCTCAATAGGTTGAGAAACTAAAACTTACCTTTCTTTAGTTTCTTTCCTTTGCCATCTAAAGCTGACATGACTGATAACTTGCTCCTGTTTTGTCACTTTTGGCTTATACTCTAATATATATATATTTATTTATTTTCTGTGACTGAATTGGCTCACTAGTGGTTTTGGGCAGGTGAGCAGGTTTTGGGAGGCAGTGAGTTAGAACCCAGACATCTGTTTCTAATCCTATGGAACTGTGTTGCATATTGAAATCCACACACACACGCCCAGTTTTTTATCATGATTCTTCTTGCTTGAGGGGAAAGTCTACCTCAGAAAGCTTAAAGGGAGCATCTTTCTTGTGCTGCTTGGTTTGTGCAGGAGAAGCAATGTCTGTTTAATGGATGTGACAGAAGAAACTTAGTTGAGGGGGCTGGCAGCCTTTATGGTTTGAGGTTTCTATTTCCAGTTTGCAATCCTTTTCTCTTTGCTTTTTAAATTTGCAGAGGGAGAAGGTAACTTCACCAGACCTTGGCTGCTGTTTACCTTTGCTCGGTTGTGCAGTGTGCCTTTGTTTTTCCACCTTTGATCAGTGTCCTGCCAACAGATAATTTAGCAATTGCATCCCAGGGTGGAAGTGTGGAGTTAATGTTAAAATTAGTTTTTTTTTTCTTTTCCTAACTTCTGTGGCTGATGGAGCAGAGAAGGGGAGAGGGGAGGTGAAGGGGGCCATAAATTCTAGACCTAGTGATTCTGCTCCTTGTAGAGAAACGAAAGCCTCTGATGTCTCTTCAGCACTTTCATTAACATTTAAATTAAGGGTTTGTTTTTCAGTCGGCTTCAGTCACAGCCCTTTCATAGCCTGACACATGGACGCTGTTCTCTCTCTCTCTTTCTTTCCAGCTTGCAAATCAGTGTACAATAGTAATCACTGCAATAGTTGTGTTTTTTTTCTGATCTCTCAGAGGGCAGTGACCTGACAAGCTGTACCAGACTTTCAAAGAGAATCACAAACGGAGTGCAAAGGTAGATGAGCAGGAGGATGCCAGGTTTCACTCCTACAATTAGAGTGGTGTCTGTTCCCTCCCCTGCCTTTCAAAGGGCTGCTTTTAGGGGCGGGGAGGGACAGAGAGGGGTGGATGGACCTTTCTTGGATGGTGAGAGCCCCAGGTGCAGGTGCCTCTAACCAGGCTCAGCTTCCACTGTTACTCCTCCTAGATGAGGCCAGAGGTGTAAGCTTTGAGGATGCAGCTTTGCCATGAGGTGGGAAGTGTAGCTATAGTGTCCTAAGATAGCAGCCTAGCCCTTCTAAAGCAGTGTTGATTCACTCTGAGGGCAGCAGGAAGCTGGTCCTCAGCCTGCCATTGGCATTTGAAAGGAAGGTAATAGTGGAGGATATTGACCTGAAGAAAGAAACTCACTTCTGTCTTCTGTATTGCAGTGCTGAAGTCCTGTCTGCTCTGAGCACTGCAGTACAGTACTCTCTTACACTTGCTTCAACAATTGTGTAAGAGCCAAGGAACAAGGGGACAGTTTAGGCAATGGAGAAGTGGTATAGTAGGATCAATATAAATAATGTGAGTCTTTGTCCCAGAGCTCTTTTGTAATCTTTTGTTTCTCTCCTACCCAGCTGGTCACCACTGGTAGGCCATTACCTTCTTCGGGCTCTCTGACTGGAGTTGGATGAATCTGAGTGGCACTAAATCTGGTGTGTTTCATGAGCTAAAAGTGAATAAAAGGCAGAGGAAAATTAGCCAAAACATGGGTGAAGTGTTTACTGTAATGAAACCTGCAGTTTGGTTGCTGTGACTGTCACACTGTTCCTGTCTTCACTCTGCCACCACCCCAACTTTACTTGCCTTTCACCAAGAGCTTGATCCAGATAGGCTTAGAAGGATGCTAACAGGATGAGAGCAGTAAGCTGACATTGGTGTTGAGAAGGGTATTCCCTGCATGGTGGTAGATGTGGTGCATAAAGAGGAGTGGCCAGAAGTTTTTTTTCAAAATTGGTCTTGTGTGCCAGTGGTGGCCATGATTTATACCATGTGAGTCTTCTGGAGGACCCAATTCAAAATCATGCACTTGAGAAGCCTCCTATATATGCTAGAAAATGTTTCTGTTCTTGGGTTTGGATTTTTTTGCCCTTTTGTATGAACTACCACAGACTACTTTGTCACTACTTGTGTCACTGTTGTCAGATTGAAGTATTGTTTCTAACTGTTCTGGTATTGAGTGTATGGTGATGACCCTCAGGCAGTAACACAGAATAACTTCCCAGGGACAGGTGATCTTGTCCATATCCCAAGTGCTCCGGAGCTGTGTGGTAGGATGTGCTTATCTGATCTGGCCCATGCTCTTAACTGTTTTGTACCACCCTTCTGGTTGCTCTGTTGCTGCAGGTGGGTCCTAACTCCTCTCTGTGAGATTTCTGCATGGTCCTAAGAACAACCACCATCAACGTCATCTTGGTATCTTCATACTGTGTAATGGAAGGGGCATTCAGAATATCTGCACTGCACTGCTGACTTCCATCCAGCTTCAGCTTTTGGAGGTTCATAGGTTCATGCCCACTGAGTTTTCCTTCTTCAGGGCCCAGTGCTGGATGGTGCTGAGCATGTTTGGTGAAGCCCACTGCCTGCACAGACCAAAGCTATTGAGAATGTGAAAGAGGATGCTTAGTATTTGTCACACAGGGTCCTTAATCATGACTTCTGAGCCAGCTCCAGTATTGCTCAGTCTGTAACTTTCCAATGAGGAAATCTTCTAATTTAAGCTCTCCTGAGGCTGGATGCAAGGATGGAGCCCAGCTTGGCTGCCCCAGAGGTACTTGGGGCAAGTGTGCTGCTGTGCTAACTGGGGTAACTCCTCCTAAATTCTCTTTGGAAGTTCTACTGTATTTATGGAGGGGGGAATGGAGGGGGGGGGATGCCTGCCCTCCCACCTTCCCCCTTGTTGTCTCAAAAGGCCCTGGTGCATCTTTGATTAGGTGTAGGTCAAAAGAATTTCCACATCGTGACCTTAATAACTGGGGTTGATTGGCAGGCGGTCTGTGGAGAGGGAGCAGCCTGTCCCTTTCATCTCCCTTGGTGCCGTGCTGGGACAATGGGCCAGCATATTTTCCTTGTTGTTCCTCATTTGAAAAGGGTCTGGTATCTCTACTAGGTACCTGTGACATGGGGGTCTTGATTGGGGTCTCATAAAGGGCCCTGTCAGTGTGTCCAAAGGCCAGGAATACAAAGGCGATCAGTGGGTGGGGGTCTCAGCTGACCACTGAAGAAGGGAGGGGAGGGTCCTGGAAGCAGTGGAGGGAGAAGCAACCCCTGATGGGAGACCTTAAAGGGGGGAGGGTGGGAGGAGGCAGCCAATTTTTGTCCCGAACTCATCAAGCACATCTGCAGAATTGTCCCAGCCACTGCCTCCCAGTTTCAAAAGAAAATTATCGTTTGATAAACCGTCCTGATTCACCACTTTCTCACAAGGGAGGGAGACCCACCTTTGACCTCAATGATTTCACATTGGGCCCAGCTCCCCCCATCCAAATGCTGGAGAAACTTTGAAATGCATCCCTTGCGCTCCCTCTCCTTCTCTGTCTTTCCCTTTACTCTCTTTTTTTTCCTTCCCCCCCACCCCCCTTTTTTTTTCCCCTTCCCCTCCTCCTCTTCCCACCACCCCCACCTTCCCTGCTCTCTCGCTTTGTAAAAAAGCAGACGTACTGCTTGCAGAGTTTAGGCAAGTAATTAGTAAAATCTTTTCTTCAGCACAATAAAACCACAGCGCTTGGCCTGCATATTCCCACAATTTACATACTCGCGGGCATTTGAGAAAACAGGTGGCATTCCCAGTGCATCACTGCCTATGAAAATCATTTAGAAGGCAGGGAGGGGAGGATGCTGGGACCCGCTCGCTCCTGCGGAATGTTCATGAATATATTAAAATGTTTTCACACAATGCTTGTATTTTCCAACGGGAAGAGGCATCTTCTGGATGAAAGGCGGCTGGCCCAGACACAGACCTCTTCTGAACGTTCTTTCCCACTCAGGGTTTGTTCGCATGGACCAGATAGAGATGGGGCCTGGGGGGGAGGAAAGGGCAAGAGTGCTATCTATGAAGTGTAAATCTTTGTGTGCCTCCTACCCAGTCCCTGTTTGTGGTCCCAGAAAGTCGAGTTATGAGGGAATCATGTTTGTGGAGTGGGGGAGGAAAAGGGGATCATCAGGACTTTCTGCAGAAGCTTTTAGAGGCATTGCAAACATGGGGAGGAGAAAGGTTGTAATGGAGTAAATAGCTCTCTGACCAACGGGATTCAGGGGCTGCAGCAGGAAATGACTGAGAAGGGAGCTGGCTAGCTTAGGCAGTATTAGCAAAGTGCCTAATAATAACAGAAAACGCTCTTGAAGTACTTTTCCAGCTTCATTGTATTGGCCAAGAACAGGCTGGGCGATGCTCAGTCTGGGCAACTTATCCAGCTGTTCCTCTCCTTTTTCTGAGAGAGCAGTTGTTCCAGGATGTACCACAAGTGAAACACAGCAGTTCCCCCTCTGTTTCAATTGGAGACCACTTATCTATGTTGCCCTCAAAGAGGTCCTTTGGGCACTTCCAACTTGTAGGGTTTTGACAATGGATGTATGGTGAAGCTTGGGTCTAGAGAGAGTAGATCAAGGATTTCTTTTCTAACCGACAAGTTAAAGGAGAGAATGGAAGTGAAAGGAGGGCGATGCTGAATGCAAGTAATGAATGTCTTGGCTTAGGAACAGGGTGTGCATGTAGGAAAGACCCTGGGTTCAGCTCCAGGGATACTTTTTTGTTTGAGAATACTAGGCCAGGCTGCAAAGGGGTCTTGTTGGAGGAAATGGGTAGGTTGGTATCTGGGTATTATTTTTTTTCTTAAATAATATTATTTTGTTGAAAATACCCTTTGAAATTTCGGTGAGAAGTGGTGTGACACCAGCATAATGACCTTGATGCATGTCTCATACATGCTACAGAGACAGCCTTTGTCAAAAGCTCTTCTGGGCAGGCATCCTGTCCAGATGGGTTCTGCCCTGAAGATTTACTCGCCTGCCTACAACCAACCAGAACCATGGCAGCACAAATTTGTGGATTCTGTGAAGAGTTATTCCAAAGCCCATGCGACCCAGCTCAAGCTTCTGCTTTTGTTAAGGAACTTGTCAAATCACAGGCCCCAAGATCAAGGCATAACCCATTTAGAAAGGACTGGAAAGAGCTTTACTGAGACTTTCTCCTCAGCGAAGCCACTTTCCCTGTCCTTTCTGACCAGACTTCCTGTGACAGGTGGAAGAGAATGTAGGCCCCAGCCCTGCAAGGTGCTAAAGAGCTCAACATCTCAAAACCTTTTGCAAAGGGAAGTCTTGCATGGTGGCTGTTCCTAAAATGAATCTGCAGAAGTAGCAAAGCTCTGTAATGCTGTTTCTCCCAGCTGGTCTGCACTGGTCATACTGGTATTGGTCTTGGTGCAAAGGTTTCTAATCTTTTATTGGAAACAACCAACAACCCAACTGGCAAGACGGCTTTGTTTTTATTTTTAATTATTGTCTTCCCAATTCCCTGCCCCTCCCCTTTATCTTTCTGCATTTCTTAAAGAGGCAGTGGAGGGAAAAAAAGCTTTGGTTTTTGTTTGGAAAGGGGGTTAGGAAGGGCGACGTGGCCCCTGCAACCTCTCATAGGGGTGTCTTGTCAGGGTGCGGCATGAAGGGCACAAACAGATCATAACCTTTAAATGAAAATGCGATGGAGGGGAGAGATGAAAGCAGTGAAACAAATTAGATACATCTAGAGGGGGTGCTCAACTGGAGAAAATTAGCATTTCTTCCTAATTGGAGTGCAGGGCATTCCATTACAGGGTTTTATTACAGGGAGGGAAGCACTGGGCCTCTTCAGGGCATTCCCCCTCACCCTCAAGTTTTCTAGAAGCAAAAATATATATTTGGGAGAGAACTGAGAAAAGGCTGAATTGATCAGAGTGAAGTTTTCAAACTGCTTCAGGAAGAGGGATGATAGTGAAACAAGTTCTCTGTTTATTAGGAGAAGAAGGTGATGATTGTGTGCACATGAAGTCAGGTGCTAGTCCTAGTTTTCCTGAAGGAAGCTAACATTTTTACAGGAGACTGCAGGTGATGGTAACTGTCTGAGGTTCCTACTTGCTGAATCAGATTGGAAGACAGTATCCTAAATGCACTAGTGTGTTGGAAGCACAGGGATATATGTCTTACATCTTAAGATCAGTGGAATAAATGCAAGCCTACTTTCAACTGCCTCTCAAGTCCATGTGGTGCAAAGCATTTGTTCAAGGCATGTCTGTCTGATTCTGCCTCTAATTAGAGCTGTTGTATCCAACAGGAATTTGGATATATCCCTGGGAAGGCAATAGCAAACTTCCAGCGTGGAATGTCTTGTGGCTGCACTGGAGCTTGTGCATAGCTTTGTAGTCCAAATAGCTTGTGCCAACCTGAGAAACAGGCATGTATGGATATTCTTTGTGTGCATCTTTACCTATAGGTGGGTGCTAACAATAGCTTAAAGGGAATTGAGGAGACAGTTTGCATTGCACCTCTGGATTAAGAGTAGGGGGAGACAGTTTATTTTTTTCCTGGCAGGGACTGGATTATTTATCAGTTGGTGCCCTCAGGAAAGTGAGGAAAAATGAAGAAAAAAAGAAAAGCAGACTTGTTTGAGTGTATGCAATGTTTTGCTTTGCCAGTCTACAGTTAGAAAAATTCCTGTTCCAGCTCAGGAAAGGGAATATACAAGCATAAGAATGTGGATTGTAGGAAACTGCTGAAGGAAGGGTGCTGTCTGCACAGAGGGTGGTTCCTACCATAGTGGGAGTATATTTACAGCAGCAGTGCCTTCATCCTGGGCAGGCTCTGTCACCTCTGTGCTCAGGATGAGAATGCAGAGGATATGAATTTACAAAATGTATAAATGTAAATCTCTAACTCAACTCTCGCTGCTGAATTTTGTCGTTTTGACACAGAGCATAGCACTGCCCATGGGAATATCTTCAGACCTAGAGAAAATACTGTTAAAAATGAAAGCATGGCTTAGAGATGGGCTTCTCCTGTAATAGGTCTGGCACATATCAGGCTGATGTCTCCCATCCCAGCCTTCTCCAAAAAAGATGCTTGGCAGACTGGAAGAGATGGGAGCAGAACCAGAAAGGCTTGAATTTGGAGAGTAGCAAATGACTGGGAGGAGGTAGACTTGAAGGGAAACTGGTTTCTCTGAGGCTTTTGTCTTCACTGTGTGCAGTTGTGCATCTGGCTTGTGTGTTAATACGCTTTAAAATACAGCATGCCAGAATGCCTCTTGACTGTAGCTTAGCTTCAGCTAAAAAAACGTCTTTACTGTGAGAGTGACAGAGCACTGGAACAGGCTGCCCGGAGAGGTTGTGGAGTCTCCTTCACTGGAGACATTCCAAACCCACCTGGACACATTCCTGTGTGATGTGCTCTAGGTGACACTGCTCTGGCAGGGGAGGTGGACTAGATGATGTTTTGAGGTCCCTTCCAACCCCTAAGTTTCTGTGATTCAGCTTCCCTGGGTAGCTGGCATCCTGCATCTCTGTCATGAGTGGAATCAGACAATGGAAATGTGTGGACAGAAGTGTGGGGCTGTGTTGGTTTCTTTTCAGAGTGGTGAGACTGTGTCAGATTGGAAGGCGGAGTTCAAAGTCTGTTCACTCTCTAATGCTGTCTGGAGTGTGTTGTGTGGTTCATTATATAGGGTTTGTCAGTTCTTCTCTATCTTCCTTTCCACCTGCACGAGGCACAACTGTTGCAGACACTTTCTTGCTGTAATAAAAGTGTTGTGGGTTGACCATGCTCCATTCACCATTTCTGCACATGCCTGCATGTGGGATGTACTCATACTGCGTTGTAGGCATCCTGAGCCTTCACAGTTAACCTGGCCCAAAATTAGCTCTGAATTAAAGCCAGCTTTTAATGTGCATTGCCCTGTCTAATTAGTAAATCCTTGTTCTCTTTTCTCTGAGATTGAGGTACATGTTCCTCTTAAGTCTAGCCGTCCATCAAAGGGGACTTGAAATGAGACCCTGATATGGTGGGTAGACATGAGCAGCTAATGAAGAGAGAGAGCCCATTTCCTTTTGAGAAGAGGGACCTGTTCCAAGAATGATTGATAGCCATAGAGATTTATTTGTATGGGGTCTGGATAGAGGCTTGCAAATTGGAGCCCAACAACTTGTTTTTTTCAGGGGAAGAAGTCTGGTGGTCATCTGTGTGTGTAGCTTTTCTCCCCACCTCAAAAAAAAAAAAAAAAAAAAAAAAAAAAAAAAAAAAAAGGCTAAAGAAAGAAGTGAACTTACCAGAGGAAGCAATTACAGACTAAGCTGGACCAAGCAGCAACTGCTACTGTTGCAATGCTTGGTCTCTGCCTCCTGGTGCAGCAGCCTCGGGCCTTGCACCTGCACTTTGCTCAGTGTCTTGCTTTGCCTGTCCAGGATGATTCAATGACTGCCTGATGAAACAGGTTGTCTCTTGCTTCATATTTTCTGTCATGCACAAAGTCTTGATTAGTGCATGTGGCCTAGATCATGTTTTCCTTTTCCACATAGCCCTCTGGATTTCTTCCTCTTCAACAGTGGAGAAGCAATGGCACCTGCTCTAGAATTTAGAAAAGCAATAGTTTCTCTAATATCTGTCTTCTGATGGTCTCATAGCAATCTGGGAGTGTGGATAGTGTGCAGACCACTTCGGAGAAGTTTGTAGCTGGCAGAGCAAGGACTTTGTGCTCCTTATAGGTAGTGGAAAATGTCAGGTACTTTAGTAGTATTGAGTGCAGGTGAGCAATTCTGTTCCTGCTGTGCAATGGCTCTGTCCTCTGCTTCCCAAGCTATGGTTCACAAGACCCTGCTGGGCTTCAGACCTGCGTTGACTCTCTAGCTCTTGCAGTGAAGCCAGTGACATGGTTCCCTTCCAGCCTAGCAGTAACTGAGACTGGTTGAAGCCTCAAAGCTTGGAACACCCAATTAACTCTAACCATCCTCAGAAGGGGCAATGAACAAACAGGGTCTGAAGAGGAGATACAGCAGAGGAACACTCTTCTGTACCAAAGAAATTGCTACATTACTAGTTTATATCTGTGTGGGGTTTTTTGTGGTCTTTCCCCATATTTGGTCCTAAGTCAAACACACTGCAGAAGTTCCTGATGTGCTAATATTTGGTTGCCTCCGTTAGGTGGTTCTAGTAAAACCAGCCTAAAAAGAAATCTGGAGAGATGGTGGTGAGTAAGCTTGAGTGAGGAAGTGCTGTTCATCAAATCCTACAACAGTAGAACTAAAGACATTTGAAATTACTAGGAGATTGCTTTAAAATGGACAAAAGGTATTATTTCATCACATTATGTGTAGTGAGCTTCCTGCTCCAATAGCTTAGGGAGGTCAGTAATGCCAGCAGTTTTTAAAGGGATTTGGCAAATTAATTAATAGTAGGTTGACCTGTTTTAAATATTAAAGGTGAATCCCAAAAAACAGAGAACAGAACTGCTCTCTGTAATCCCCCTCCCCCTCTGCCCTCCCAAGGGAAGATAGAAGGGGAATAAGGAAGAAGGACTTTGGAAATTGAAACTAAAAACAAATTTACTATAACACAAGGTAAAAGGGTAAAATGTGGGGGAAAAACAGATAAGTATTTATATACAGAACCGGTCTCGATGATCACAGGGATATGGGAAAAGCAGGGCTGCTCCAGGGGAGAGGTCCACAGCTCCTCACAGCACCGGATTTTATAGATCTTGGCAGGAAGTGGTGGGAATACTGACCCTTCCAGTCTTTCAGGGTCCTAAGGACCCTCTCTGTAGGTGTCCAACACCATGCTGGGGTCTCCCAAACCATAACATAGGTCCATTACCAGGACTAGGTGGGGATATATGCTCCAAAATCCTTAATACAGCAGTTGCGGATGCTGGGGCAGTACAAAGAGAATGACCACAGACATTTGCCAAACTTGCGTGTTCTTCCTAAGCAGCTTCTGATAGTGTCACTGTTTGACTCAGGTATGACAAGGCTCTCGATCCTCTGTCCCTCCCACCCAGCTAGGGAAGGAGAGAGAGAAAGAGAGACTTTGCTGGGTTGAAAACTAAACTACACAGCTTTAATTAAACACTAATGATATAAGAAAATACAATTATGTATGAATATGTTCAGATATGTGCAAAAGCCTCTTGCCTCCCCCCACCAGCAGCAACTCCCACAGCACTCTCCTTAGCTGCCAACAGTCCTGAAAAACTCTGGACTGCTGCTGTAGAAAGCACAGAATGATGAGGGTCAGGAGAGCTCGAGCCTGGAGACAAAACACTGAGCTAGATGAGCCATGGCTTGACCAAAGTGGGCATTTCTCATATTCTTCTGGCCATGGTGGGTTAATGTTCTGGTCTTCATAATTCAATGTTGTGCCTGAAGAAATAAACACTTTTTTTTCTATCTTTAAACCTTTTGCCTGACCTTCTTATGGGAGTATATAGTGAAAGATTCCTTCCTGTGGGTAGGCTCTTCTGTACTATTTCAGTATTTTTCCCAAGCCACCTCTACTCTACTATTGATGGCCTTGTGCAAAGCAGTAGCAAAACATGACTGTTGTATTTGCTGGCCAGTTGTGATTTATGGTGGGCTTCACATGTAAGTGTCACTGAGATGCGTGTAAGCTCATTGTTTCCTCTTAGTGCAGACTGGCTGTAGGCCACAGAGATGCTGCCTGACCTGAATTGATGGTCATGTAATCACATCTTGTGTACCCACATGATAAAGATCATTGGCAGCTTTGGCTGAGACACTCCTAACTTGCTGCAGAATCAAATACTGACACTTTAGTAATCTCTTAATTTCATTGGAGGACATGTGAGCAAGTTTGCTTCTGGCATTTTCTTCACATGGATGTTTGACTTGCCCAGGAAAAATTATTTGTTTAATAACTGTGGTTTTAGATGAGACTTCCTAAACTCTTGGAGCATGTGACAATGGGGCAGGCCATGGAAAGGAAAGAAGGAAACTGTGGTTTCACACTCCTGCCTGCAAAGTTGTCTGTACGTCTAAAGCTTCCAGAGTTCAGTTCCTTGAAGTGTTGGAGGACTAGCTGCCAGCAGCTTGTCCTACTTCACCTAGACAGCAGCTTACTGTGGGGCAGTGGGGTACTTGATATTCCTTTTATCAGGTATTTCTTGACTTCAAAGGACAATGTGTTTTAGGGAATCCTAAATTCCATTTGCAGACTTGGGAGGCATTTGCCTGAAGAGTCTTTTCCCCAGTCCTTTCGACTGCAATCCTTTCCCTCCTACTCCATTTTCTGCGCCATTTTTTTTCTCCAATATACTGACGTTAAGCATCCTAATAAGTTGCTTTTCATCTTTTTGCATTATCCATTCCCTATATATACAGCATCTCTTTTGACTTATCCCTTTCCTATCTTTGTCTGTTTAATCTCAGTTATCACTGAAATTCAATAGCTCTTGGCCTGCCCTGCAGTCCAGCCTGACCACAGGTACTGAAGATGATACCTTGGTTTCTGAACCTGTGTTTTATTATATGTTGATGTCAGGATTGTGTGAGCTCTGGCTCCTGCAAGACATTTTCAGTGGATTTTTGGGCAGTCCAGGATATGTATGGGAGTTGACCACTAAACATCCTTATGCCTTAGACACATGTTGTCTGGTTGTTTAATGAAATCTTGTGTGCCTTTCTCTGCGTACAGGGTTGGGGCTGTCTGTTCTGGCCTGACTGGCGGGTTTTATTTCTCACTCTGGTGCTTGCTTACAACTAAGCATACCCTGAATCTGCAGATGGATGGCAGGGACTTTGTTCAGGATCTTGGTTGCTTGAGGGCAAACAGTTGACATGATCCAAACGCTTAGCATGAAAACTCTGAAGCAAATCATATTGCATAGAGTGGAGTACTGGAGAGGGGGCAACTGCCCAGAGCTTTATGGGTAAGTGAATTGAGGTTGTTGCAGGCATGTCTGTGTCGGGGCTGGAATGATCAGAGCAGTAAAGCTCTAGGAGTCATTTCATGGCTGAGTTAAACGCAGATGAGACTTTGGTCACCTCCTCCACAGAGCACCTGTGTCTCCATGCCTCCGTGTCCTGGACCTCGCTGTATGCAGCCTTTGCTACATATACACACTTCTACCCTTTCACTTTTCCTGGTATTTAGCTGCTTAAAACCCTCTGAACATCATCTCCTCTGCTGCTGAACAACCCATTTTACCTTCATTTGGAAATTGTTTGAATATCACGGAGCAGAGAAGGAAGATCAAGCGCTGTTTTTGAATGATTAGACTTCTTTCCTCTTTAAATGTGAACAAGTACAGCTCCTGCCTATGCATGATGTGGAGAAAGAACTTCTGTCCTTTGTGAGAAGATGATGAAAGTATATGTTTGAGAAGTCCTTTTCTTCCTCACCACCCTCATCACTTTTTTTCAAAATTCTCCTAAATTAGGAAGTTTAAATTTCGTGTGTGTGTGTATGGCAAAAGGAGTAAGATGAAAATAATTTGTGGCTTGTGGCACCAGGAGAACAGATTCCTTCCTACCCCTTCTTTCAAACGGAAGCATTCTCAGTTTTTAGTTGTTTTGGCAAATCTGAAGGGTTTCTCTCCCCCCCCTGACCTCACTGGCATGCCTGGATTACTGGCTTATTGAAAAGTAATTTTCTGTCATATGTTCTAACGGAAAAGTTTAGATAAGCTGTGATATATATATATATGTATGTGCATTTTTTTAAAGAATACTTGTTAACTGCAAACTCTGCCAGTCACATCTGAAAATATATTGGGATTGGCGGTCCAAAGCTTAAAAAAGAGAGATTTTTAAAATAAGAGAGGTTTTCTTCTTTTGCATCATAATTCTTTAAGCATTTTCCATACATGGGCATGTATTTAGACTTCTGTCCAAAGCAAAAACAGATGGAGTATTCACTTAAATAAATTTTACATGTCCCATTCTTTTAGGGTATGGGGTTCTAAGAAGCAGCAGCCCTGGACGTGGTGAGTGATAAGGTATAAGTATAGGCAACATTCTGTATCTTTTCCCACTGATGCTGAGAATCTTCTCTATTTCTCTGCATAGCTTTGAAACTGGCCTGGTCAGCATGGGTCTGCTTACATTTATTCTTTGTGCCTGATTCACAGATGCTGGCACTGATTTCATGGCAAGGATGTTTTGTTTGGAAGTGTCAAATGTTGCTTTTAAGAAAGTCTTGAGCATTGATAAGCCAAAGTAACACAGTTTCTAGCTGAGCTCATCTTCAGAAGTTGCAACTTCTCCAGTTTGCAACCTGATGCAGTGTTAGGTCACTGTTGTGTCTTTTAGCCAGCTCAGAAGTTACATGTCTGTATAGATGATAAGTCCTGAGAAGCAACAGAGACACTGTGCCTCAGAGTACCAGTTTCTGGCCTGTGAGACAACTGATGCTAGTCTGGTGCAACACAGGAGCAATACACTGGGAGCCAAGTGTTTTGGTCAACCCACATGCAGCAGTTTCCTGGTAGGTTTTGCAGAACCAAAGGCTTATAGAAGAAAGGTGTAATATGTGAGGTCTCACTATGAAAAACAGTTTTGCTTTGCTAAGAGCAAATGCCTCAGCAAAAAGAGAGTCTGGAGCCTTCTTTGCTGTCCTCCCTGTCCTGCTTGTTACTTGACTTTTGGGGCAGATGCTGGAGCAGGCAAATAATTAATCCCTGATTTTTCTCAGCATTAAGAGTTGTCAGTCTGTCCTCAGCACAGTTCTTCCTATCCCATCTGGGATCCACACTGTCCAGTTTCCTCTGCCAAGTCTGTTGCCTTTATTAATCTCAGTGCAAAGGTACTAGACTAGCAATGCTGTCCTGGGCGCATAGCCTACACCAGGCCTTCAAGAATCTGTCATGCATCATGCCTCTTCACATGCTTCTATTGTGCATCACTGGATCTCTTTTCTCCTTTACCCATTTTTTGGCATCTTGCACTGCTCTGCACCACAGGCTGGAGGAAGGATGCTTGTCATGAGCTGACCTTATCGGCACATGTCCCACCACTGACTGTGCCCCTGCTCTGCCAGGCAGGCCATCCTGCTCCAACCCCCTCCGCCTGCTCACCCCAGCTCAGAGCCCCTGAGAGGTCTTTGTCCGCCTGTTGAGAGCAGCCCCCATCCCGCTGTTCCCACATGGCGCACCCTCCCCAGCAGCCCCCTCCTCATTCAGTAGTTTGGGCTGAAAGAACTTTGGCTAATTACGGCAGGCTGAAAATTACCACTTTGCTGCGTTCTCCTGCTGCTGGGCCCATTTGTGTGGGGCCTGTAGTTAGAGGGAACAAAGTCCCCCCTGTGGAGCCAGGCAGGCCCCGAGTGTGAAGCTACAGGTACAAGCAAGAGGGGAATGAAGGGAATAATTACCAGCTTCTCCAGGTGAAAGCCCTGTTAAAACTTCAATAAGCCAATTAGGGGCCAGGGTGTGTGTGGGGGGAGAGTATCCCCCACCTATAAGTGATTCCCACCAGGCAATTAACAGAAATAATTTCATGGAGGGGAGGGTAAGAAATGGCTCTTAGAAATTGTCTTGGAATGGGGGGGACCCTGAAACAGCACGACTGCTACAGCAGTCCTCGTGTGCTCTAACCTTCTGGCTCACTGTGTGGCCTGAAAATGTTGGTGGGGCTAGGAGGAGAGGGAGGAGGGAAGGAAAATGGCAAAGAAAAAGGAATCGCTGAAGCTTTACACCTGGGCAGGCTTTGAGAAAGCAAAGGCTGAAGTTCAGAGCTTCTTGTAAGGCTGTGTGTGGGCCCAGAGCATTGAGCTCAGGGTAGCTGCTGGATCTGGGGTAGTGGGTGAGGGTCAGGCTCAGGGTGTCCTCCCCACTGGGGTGAGGGGGAAGGCTCATGGTGATGAGCCCAAAAAGGAGGGGATAGGTGCAGGGTGTGAAGGTGGGTGTGCAGGTGGGTGCAAACTGAGTGCCAGGCCTTCAGACATCTGCACAAGATGTGTGACTGTCTGCAGGTGCCGTGCCTTATGCCAGGGGCAAGGGTGTCTAGTGTATCTCACCCAGGGACCACGTTTTCCGTTGCTTAGCCAGCAGCTTAATCTGTTTCTTCTTTTCAGTTAAAAAAAAAAACCCAGCCTGCTAAAAATGAAGATTTTTATGAAGTCACCTTGCAATTCCCTTGCACTGTATTGCAGGTGGCATGTGCAGCAGTTAGGGTAGAGCATGCTGTCTGGTGGGTACCTAGCAGAAGTCTCGCCAGTCCATATTTCAGTGGTTGCTCTGGGGAGTAGAGTATGGATGAAGTTGCTGCAATGGCTGAGATTGCCTTAGTGATGTTGGAAGGAAGAATGCACAATGTAATTAAAGAAATCCAAACACCAGCTATGGTTATTTCACCTGCACTTACAAAAAGAATAACAGTAAAAAAACTCCCCTAAACTCCTCAAAACAAACTTAATAGTGACTTTGTTTGCTGTATGTTGTAGTTTCTGAGAATTAAAAATGTCCTGTGAAGTTTTGTTCTGGCTACTGGTAAGCTGAGTCTTGAATAACCCTACTGTAGTGGTGCCTAAGCACCAAGTTTTGGACTGACCTGGAAGTCCCTAGACTTCCTTATTTTTTTGTGTGTAGGGTTTTTTTGTGTTTTTTTTTTTCCTTCTCTGTCTTCATAGAAAGCTTTCTGTGGTAGGATTATAGAACTGTAGCTCTTGTACAGCCTAGCTTTTTATGCTCAGAAGTGGTTTCTTAGCACAACCATGTTTCTTTATGATTCGGCTTCTGATACATAACCCCAGTGGATGTCTGCAAAGAAAGCACTGTTCACAGGCAGGCCTGGTAAGCATGCAGAGGCTAAGAGATTTTTTAGCATGGGCTTTCTGCCCCCTTGATGTTTGGTACATGTTGTTCAGACCAGTGCCCAACTTGCATACTGGTTTATGCTTCTGTGGTTAATGAGTCTCTTTTTAATTGTAATAACAGTAATAATTTGAGCATCAGTTGGGAATCAAATTGGATCTGGAGAGAGCTACGGGTGTAAGAGTTTTCTTACAGAGACCTCTGTCCCAAACAACTGCTACATGCCTGGCAAGCCCAGAGGTTGATGAAGAGTGTTGAACATACCATGCAAATAAGTATTTTACACTGTTAACCAAAGTGCTCAAACCTTTCCCTTTAATAAAAGGGCTGATATCAACCCAGTAGAAATACTTGCATAGCCACAAAGTCAATTCTGTTTGAGGTTCTGAAAAATAACAGCAGCACTGTTAAACCCACTGTTTGAGTATCCCTCTTGTACAGGAACACTCAGGACCTTCAATCAACTTTCATAGAGTGAATCTGAGTGTGGTCCTGTCCTGGACATTTGCTTCTCCCTAAAAGCATATGTCATAGGAGGTATTGGGGAAATGAGTCTGATATGTAGATGTAAACAGCCCTAGGAACATAAGGACTGTTCCGTGGGTGGACTCACTAGTTTCTAGTAAAGGGTATTTTCTTGGTCAATGCCACAGTGTGGAGGATGTCTGTGTACATGTGTCTGTCCTGTCTGGAATCTCTGTCTTAATGTTGAAGAGCTCAGTTTTTCTCCAGAAATGGGGATTATGTTCTGGCTGCCTGTTTTCACAAAACTTATCTGCTGCAGGGTTGGTGAAGGGATAATAAACAAGGTTATGAAACTACTTGTTCAGACAGTATGGGGTGAAGCTGCAAATCAATGAAGGCAAGGTGGAGGTGTCTAGGTTGGGTACCTGCTAACTTGATAGAGTAGGGATGATCTGTCTACCATGCTGGGAATTGGGCCTTTCAGGATATTAAAGGCGTCCTCTGTTCTCCATTCTGTGGGTCTCTCAAGTCTGGAGGAAGACATGAAATTAGAGGGTGAGTCAACTGGTTGGAGAGGTGAAGGGTGACATTCCCTCTGCCCTGAGATATGCCATAAGTTGCATTGGAGACAACGATGTGAGCATTTCTTCTACGAAATGCACTGCAGTTCTGCTTCAAATGTGAGACTTTGATGTTTCAACCCAGCATCTCCACAGTGCCCTTCAGTGCAAAATGCAAATGCCTTCTTGGGGACCGCTTCCTAGTGTTCCACTTGGGGCTCAATGCAGTGTGCGAATGAGCTATTAGTCTGTCTGTGCCTGTGTCACTGGTGCTCCTTGCCAGAGCATGGCATTTCCTCTTGGAGCAGCAGTGGTTGTAAATTTTGCGGTGTTCATGCAGTTGTTTTTATGCATTTTGTTTCCTTTCTGTGCTGAGTCCCTGGAGGGGAGTGGCAGAGCTCTTCTGTAGCTTCTCTATGTGCAATTTACCATGCATATCAGGAGCACAGTTCAACCCTGAGCTGGCTGATGCTTTGGGGTACACTGCAGCATTCATGTGAGGCTTGAGGAAGCAGTAGCAAGTGTGCTAGTGCCTTCCAGTCTGTGGAACAAGCCTGGTCATTTGCCTCCAGCTGCTGGTTCTCTTTGGCAGTGTTACTCACTGCTGAACAAAGATGAGGCTATGCTGCAGTGGGGCTCTGCTTGCTCCTGTGAGCTCAGTCCTAATATTGAGCCCAAAGGCAAGATGATTTTGTGCGCATGCAAACAGCTGGGCCCAAATATAAGGTTGGCTCCAGAGCACTCTAGAAGCTCCTCTTTGTGCTGAGTCTGGAGTTGTACAGGGATGTGAGGAAGCTGTTGGCAACCTCCTAAAACCAGGCTTTAGCAAAGTGCGGTGTGGGTATCCTTGAGCCTATAACAGCAGCCAGCAACACAGATATTAAACTGACTTAAACATTTTTCTCTACCTTGTCTGCTTTTCCTTACACTGAAGTTCTGGAGGTGAAACATTGCATACCAAGGTTGCAGGAGAAGTGTGGTATGTGAGACTGGATGGATGGGAAGGCTCTTGAGGACTGAGATGTATGGAAAGACTTAGTCTCGAGCCAAAATCCAGGGGAATATTGCAGAGCTGTGTTAAATTGGATGCAACCTGCTCTTGTTATTTCAGGTTTCGGACAGTTATATAGTGTGTCATTGGTTTCTTCAGCTTTTTCAATCTTTTCTTCTTCTAAATAGCCTTCCACTTCCCATGTTCATGGTCCTGGAAAGCTGTAATTTTGGCCCATTAAAATTGGCTTGAAAGTGCAATTGGCTTACCTGCTGATTTTTTGTTCAAAAAAACCAAAAATGTTTTCATTTTCATGGTTACTGAGTTGTTAGCATATAACCCAGATGTCCTGACTTCTGAGATACTGAAGGCGCTTGGTTCAATTCTCTGGTCATCATGCAAGAGGCACAAAACAGGGCTAAAGGGAGCAGTCTGCAACATTGAAGGTCAACACCAGCCTGGCGTGATCACCCAATCATGGCTTTTTGCAGCATTGCCTGAACCAAAGTCAGGTGCGATGACTTGCAAACTTGTGGTACCTGCTTTCTTATGTAGAGGGAAATGCTAAAGGGTAAAGTGATGCTGTGCTCTTTTTTTTTTTTTTTTCCCTTTCTGCAAATTAAATGCCTCTGCGGAAGGAGCACCTGCTTCCCCTCTCTTATCTCAGTCTCCCTCCCTTTGTGTGTATCTGGTTGGCTCAAGAAGTCTCATGCTGGAGGTGCTAAAACTCCCTGTGCTGGGTTTCTCACCCCCTCCTCTCCCCTTCACTATGTTGTTCCTGTTGCATCTGCTCCTCAGCCTCCTGGGCTCTTCAGCAGGGGCTCCATCAAGTTTGTGTGACCTTAGCACTATATTCATGCCGGAGGAGTTACCTTCCATAATGATGTCAACTGATGAGGTTAGCAGGATGGTGGTGGCCACGATAAGACATGACATGTTCTAATGATTCGCCTTAGTGAGCTGCGTGTGTGTGTTGGGGGGGCACAGAGGGGCTTAGAGAGGGGAGGTGGGGGCCCCACAGGTGCCGACAAAGACTTTGACCTTTGCTGCTATAATATCAGTGTTTCACAGGCAGGGCGGTTCGGTAACCCACTTTCAGCCCATCAAAAATTGATTTAATTGCAATTTTTTCTCCCAATTAGGAGCACTGGAGCTTAACTAACTGGAGTAATAGAGAGTAATAAGGCTCTGATAAAAAGCCTTCCTCTGCCTCCTTTGTATCTTGTGTCATCGCCTGTCAGAGGTCAGAGAGCTTGCATATTCTATTAGGCAGAGTTGCCTTCATTTGTACAAATTAGTTTACCCAACAGTAATTAAAATGCCAGTGCGGGTCGGGGAGAGCTGAATACAATTGATGGGCACATTGGTGAAGGATTTGACAGCTCCGGTGGCCTCCCTTGCCAAAGCGTGTCAGTGTTGAATCAAAGGCTACACAAACCCACAGACCCGTGTGTTTAATCCGCGGCACCAACTGCTTTCTCTCTTCTCCGCTCTCCGTTTCAGACTTGCTTTCTCTTCTCCTCCTTTTCTCATCCCACTTGAGACTTTTTAAAAAAGATGTTTCCCATCTTTGAGCTGTCCTTTCTGTTGGTAGCTTTCATAACGCTGCTACCAGCCCCCCCCGTCCTGTGTCCCTTGGTGCTCCCCCTCCTCTCCCCCTGCCTTCCACATTCCCAGCTGCAGGGCTCTGTCAAGTAATAACTTCTTTGTTTCCCAGTCCGATGAGTCTCTGTATATAATAGTCTCCAAAATGGAGCAACGATGTCCAATTCCAGGGGATGGGGGAGAGTGTGAGGAGGAAGGAAGAGACTTTTGCACGTGTCAAGCAAATTCTGGATTTGAAATCCCCAAAGAGTAGAATAGGACTTGAGAAGCAATCTGTTTATAGTACAGGGGAAGGGCAGAAGCATGGGACACAGAGGAAGTTTAGAGAGAAGAGGTTGGAAAGGGACTGTTTCACCCAGGTTCCTTCAGTGATTTTGCATTGCTGGATTCCCAACTCAGGCAGTGCCTGCTCTGAGTGCTGGGCTGACAGTGAGGAAGGTATGTATTGTACAACGGGATTTGTATTTCTGGAGCTGAGGCTGTTTCTAAGCCTCATGACAAACAGCATCTTTCCAAAAGGATTGGTGGGCAGCTACCTCTTTCCCTCTGGTTCATCCACATCTGGCAGTGTTCTGTCCAGAATGAGATTAAGTAGGATACTACAGATGGGGTGAAAGTGTGTAGCTGACAGTTTGGGAACAAATATGGAATCATTGTAGCTGGACTGTAGCCAGAGCACTACTACTGTTGCCAGAAATGCCATGGGATCTTCAAGAACCACAAGTCAGTCAGTTGAAGAGAAGTTCTTGTGTTTCTTCCAACAGCACTGCCAGGTTGTGTGTTCTCTCTCATCCCCTTGGCCCAGCTTCTGTTGTTGGAGGATGATCTCGATGAAGTATCTCTTCTGTAGCACAGAGAAGTTTGGCTTCAGGAGAAGTAAGGGTTTTTCCTTTTGTTTTTTCGTTGTTTTTTTTTTCCTCTTCTCCTCAGTAGGGAGTTTTGAATGGGAAAGAGAACATCAAAGTATCAGATAAGTTGGAAAATGCCTTGCTTTGGAGAACAAAGCTGCTGTGTATGAAGTACATGTGTTTCAATGCTCTGCAAAATCCTTGCCTTCTTGGTACAGCAAAGGTGGAAACGCTCTGTTAGCTTGCTTGTTTTTACATCTTCTAAGATCCCTGTGAAGACAACATGCCCTGTTCTGGAAGCCCTGCAATGGTGCTTATATGAGAGGAGCCTTTTGGAGGGAGCAGCTTTCACAGAGCAGACGAAAGCTTAGTGGGGCTTTTCATCTCCAAGGCCATCTGAAGCTTGGGCATAGCAGTTTTTATGCAGCATGTAGATGCATCTGGTCAGTGTCTGTGTACATCAGAGGTATCTCAGAGAGATGCGTTATTCTTGCAGTAATATATATATTTATAAGGTATCTTGTGCACTCTTGTTCCCAGTCTAGTCTCTCCTCACTGTCTCTGACTCCTGAAAGCATTGTAGGCAAAATAAAATGACACTCACTAAGGTAGCAACTCAGGTAGAGTTGTTTCTCTAGGGCACCTGGCAAGAATAGTTTTGAAGACATTGCACATCTGTAGGTCAGAGGTTTTTGGTGTGTGCACTGTGCTTCCTAAGGCAAGAAGCCTTATTTAAAGTAGACTGAAAGAAGCAAGCCTGGTAGAAGGCTTCAGTTCTGTTTAACAGTGTTCCCAAAGTTTTGGAGCCAAGCTTTACATGCTTAGCTCCATTTTGTATGTTGTTTTAGACCTACCAAAGTTGACTTGTGTTGCCCTTTTGCTTGGAGTGAAACTGTCACATCTGTGAGGTTCCCAGTTATGAAGGCATATGCCTGCAGACCAGACTGAAGGTGAGGGGCCCTGGGAATCTAGACTTCCAGGTCAGTTTGCTCCCAGACTTTGATAATTTCTAACTGGCACCACTTCTTGTGCATGTCTTGTGAATGCTGCTTTCTAATCCTGGTAGTGAAGGTGCCTCCCTCTTCTGGGAGAAGTCTTATCTTTGCTTGCTAATGGACTCCAGACTGTTCAAGATAAGGCCTGCAAACCTGATCCTGCTGAAGTAAGAGACAAAATTCCTGTTGAATGAGTGGAGTCAGCTTTACCCAGAAGAGACTTGTTTGTGGCCCTGAGGCCTGTATGCAATGTGGGAGAGAAATCTCTGAATCTAACATTATTTTTCTGGTTTTTGTTGTGTTTTTTTTTTTGAGGGGTGGAGGGTAAAGACTGAGGAGGGAAAGCTGAAGTCCAGAACTGACAGCATGAGCACAGATTAGACCTTGCTGTTCCTCCCACCTTTTTCTCCCTGTTGGTGTGCCTCCATGCTAATTTAGACCTGTGGCAACCATCAAAGCCTTGTGCATACCTTCTGCACAAAGGGGCCTGTCTCCCATGTGAGGGTGTTCTCTGCTGGGACAGAGTCAGTTTGTCCCCCAAAAGAAAAATCTTAAACACCCAATTGCCTGCTTGACTGACTCCCTGACTGCTATTATGTTTCTAACCACGGTAATTGGCTTTAGTGGTTATTAGTGGATTATGTTTGGGAAGGGAGGGAGAGAACTCAACACCTAGCGTTGTAGCTAAGGGACTCCCTGACCAAAGTGCTGCTTTCCAGACATGGGGTTTGACTGGTGCGCTGTGAGAGTGAGTTTCTTTTGCTTGTTTTCCTCTGAGATGGGAGACACTGGCAAAAATGAAATGTTCCTTTTTCTCCTGCGCTATTGAGGTATTGAGCAGACACTCAAATATGAGTTTCCAAATATGAAATGCTGCACGCTTTCTTAGTTTGTTCTTGTGGCTGCTGCACAGCAACAGGAATTGGCTTTTCCTTAGGCTCTCAGACTTTGGTCATGGGCTTCCATGGAGAAGAAGGATGTGTGCACCCTGCAGCATCTGTGCAGAGCCTTGTGCTGCTGGTGTGTTGTGCCAGTTGCATGTGCACTGCTGATGCAGCTGGGATTTTGCATGTAAGACAGTCTGGTTGGAGAGACTTTGAAATGGCTCTGGTGCTGCAGGCCTTGTCTAGCACTGAAGGGCAGCTAAGGGTCACAGGACCTGTGGACACTTCCAAGCACGCAAATTTGAGTAGGATGGATAAAGCCAGCAAAAAAAAGAGCCTTGTTAACTGTAGACCTTCTTTGGTTCTCATAGGTCTTTGAGATGGCTTGATGTTATCTGCTTGCCTCTTTGGAAGAGTTTATTGACAGTGCTGCTTTGGCCTTATGGTTTGGAGAAACTAATTGTTCAGCTAAACCATAGAGCTAGGAACAGGAGGAGTCCTGAGTTCTGGCCCTGTTTCCACATGGCTCTTTCCTAGCTTTGATTGAGCTGAGTGTGTGTTCACCACTTCCCTGCTGGGTGCCTTGTAACACAAGCAGCAATGCTTCTCACAGAAGTGAAGTATGCTGCAAGAGTCCCTTCCTGATACAACAGAGGCTTGGAGGCACCTTCTGACTTCCAAAGGAAGAATATTGTAGAGGATCAAAGAAATATTTTAAGACTGCTATTTTTACAGACATGACATTGTTTCCTTATTTTGCTTTCCTCTTTCAGGTACCAGCCCCATGCCATGCTGCGAAAGATGTTTAGGCAAGGCATAGAGCTGGCTTTTATTTAAAGCAGGCTTTGTTTCCTGCATTTGTGCTATCCTTGTTGCAATGACTTAAACATAGTTTTGGCATTTTATTCTTGGTGGCTGCAGTAAGTGTGGCTTTGTGAGAGGTCATTTATACCTTACTTAGAAAGCCTTGTATGAGCTGCTTTCTATTATTTGGACTGAGGATAGGAAGTTGGCACAAAACAAGCAATGTGGTTTGGAGAGCCACAGCACCTGTGTTCCTGCTGCTTGTTTTTTAAGGATTTGTTCCTGTCTTATCAACTAGTTTCAGGCCAGTTGCTGTCAAGAAACCTCTGGAACCAGCATGTGCAGCAGGGACATAGCATTGTCAAAGACTACTTTGGAATGGATCCTGCTGGAGAGTGTGAACTGAGCCAAATATTGCTGCAGGAGAGCTGTGCTACCCCTATTAGAGAGTTCTTGAGCACTGAGGAGGGCAATCTGATCCAACTTTGAAATTGGCCCTGCTTTAAGCAGGCTGGAGACCTCTGTTCTGTGATTCGTTAGGCCTGTGATGCTACAGCCAATTCATGATTATGGTCAGAAGTTGCCAGCAAACAGAAGTGAGACATGAAGTAGGAAGTAACAGGGAATTTTCCATGGTGTCTTCCTGCACCTTCCGGGGCTGACTGTATCTGAAACTGTGCTAACTGTTTTGAAAATGTCATTGTAACTTATAGCTGTTCCTGTTTTAGGTTTTTCCCTTTGCACATGCAAATGCATCTTTATGTCCTGCCAGTTCTCTGCAGTCATGACCTGCTGCATCTGGGAAGCTCAGCTACTGAGAGCTCTGGAGCACCTCTCCCTTTGCTGCTGCCCCTTGTGAAATGTGCTGGAACATGCTGAAATAGTCTTGAACCAGAATTCAAAGTCTGTCTTGTAGCGTGTTTTCTCTATCTTGCTCATGCACTATTTCTTCAGAACATGAGGATTAGTAAGTGTTGTTTTTTTGTTTGTTTGCTTGTGTTTTTTGAACAGCTCATTTGTGACGGGGACAGCCTGCTGTGGACACACTTCACCTCTGAGAATCTGGGACCTTGAGAGGTGAGTGAGCTTCCAGGTTATAGGGAGGGACTCGATGAGTGAAGTGAATAACAATCAGAAATGCAACATTGGAGATGCCATAAAATCATTCCTTTAGTCCGTGTAGACAAGGGATGTTTCAACATGAGATGTGGGACAGAGTGGAGGGCAGAACAAACTGGTGTGGAAAAGGTGTATGTAAATGGGGTAGCTCTGACTCAGTAGGGAGCAGCTTGACTTTTCTTATCAGCTTTTCTAGTTGATGGCACAGCCATCCTTGTTTCTTTCCATCACCCGTATACAGTCAGAATATGTGCGTTCCACCTTCCTTTTCATCTGTCTCAGCTGATGCTTCAGCCTGAGCCAGAGGGGTAAGGAAGGTGATCTGCATCCTCCCATTCACCTGCTTGTCTGTGGTGCTCAGAAGCCCGAGCCAAATGCAGACTCTACAGTCATCTTGTCTTGGCTGGTGTTTCTGGTAGCTCAGGGAGGTGAGGGGTGGCAAGAGGTTATCTACAGAAGTGACCTAGGCATGTTGTCTTCTCTCTGTTTTAGTAAGCATTGAGGAGGTTAATTGCTGTGGCCTCTGATTTGGGGTCATTGAGTAGTTCCTGTTCCATGAAGATGCTGACCTTAGTAACTGGGGAAATGTTGGCTTCAAATCCTGACATGAGACTCAACTGCTGACAAATTTGAAACTTTCAGCCCAGGGGTCTTTGTGTAGTGATCGGTAGATAGGAAATATTTGTCAGGATTATTGAGTGGCAGCTCAACTTTCCAGGACTGGTATGCTCTGAGTAGGAGTGGCACAGCACAGATTATCAAGAGAGTGCCATCAGGATTGAGGTGAGCTGGGTGGGCTCTGAGAGGAGAGAGAGGGGGGTGATGGCAGAAAGGGCCTGAGGGGTGTCAGCAGGGCTGTATTTAGGGAAAGAAAGTAGAGGAGGGTTGATGTGGATTTAGGTTGGGTCTGAGGCCAGTTGCCTTCTAATCTGTAGTTTAGATAGTTTGAACTGTCTGCATAAACTGCATCAAGTACAAACATGAACCAGTTTATTTTTCTCTGAAGTAACAAAAATAAAGACTTTGCAAAGAGTGCATCTCACAAGGGATGAACTAGAGCAGGAAAGACAGATGCAGGCTGTTCTGTGATACCCCTGCCCATCAAGTCTTCTGGTTGTTCTTCAATAGAGGCATCTGGCAGGGGTAAGAAGATAGGCAACCCTTTCCTCCCTGTCCCAGCCTCTCTGACAGCCTTTCCCAAGAAGGTCTGAAGAGATAATAAAGCTGCAGAGAAAATAGGATTAAGATAATGAACAGGCACAACGGAGTTTGATCTTTCAATAATGTCAGAGCCTGAATGACAGGCAAATAAAAAAGGCAAGGCAACCTAGGCCACTGGGCCTCTGTTGCAATGGCTGGAGTGTCAAACTTATTCTTCCCTCTTCACCTGTCACAGCTGGAATGCAGCGTGCCAGTGGGTCTTTTCCTCTCTGGGGACCTGTATATGGGCTGGGAGTCTCGTTAGCACATGTAGGGCAGGAGAATGAGTAGGTAGCACCTCCGGGAAACTAGCATGTGAAGCTTGATGTGATTATTCGTAGCGAGGGAGTACAGAGCTGTCTTGCCAAGTCTTGACTTCTCTATAAACTGTTGTTCTTCCCAGCAGAGCCTTGGATTCATTTTCAAAGACTCCAGTGTTGCCAGAAGCAATCATGTAAAGAATTTGTTCCTTTGGGGCTTGTACATGTTGTTTCCCTGGTCAGACTCCAGAAGTGGGAGCATGGCATGGAAACACCAAATCTTAGAGCTACCCAGGACTGAGAAGTCTTGTGCCCAATGTGTCCTGATAACATCTGGCAGACAGAGCCAGGCCCCCTGAGTTTGCTGCTTACCACTTCCTTGGGGGCAGAAAGGGCCAGAGTCTGACCTGCAGAAACTGGACATGGCAAGAACATTATCTCTAAGAGCAAAACCCAGACAAATTATTTGTGAAAAAAAAAATGAGGCAGGTTAGAACAACACTTAAGACGTGTTCTTTAAAACTACAGGATCCTTAGATGTTTTGTCCTGTCCAAGACCAGTTAGTTCAGTTAGATGTTATTTTTTCTGCGTGAGGATGTGTGTAATATTGCAGCAGTTTCTGTGGCATTCTCTTCCCTTGGGGTAGGTGGTCTTTTTCCCCAACAGCTGAGAGCTGGAACATGCTACAAAAGGATTTAAAGCTTAAATAACCTTTTGTGTACTGATCTTCTTAGTTCCAGGCCAGATAAGTCGTTGGCTGGTGCTTGTAGCTGTTGGTCATGGTATGTTTTTGTATTTGTGACCTTCGCTGTTTCCTGACCCTGGGGCAGCCATTCTCATCCCTCCAAGAGGAAAGGGATAATGTCTTCACCTGGAAATATGTTCTGGGCTTTGAAAAGGGCTTGGTTGGGTTTGTCTTTGAGGACATTTTTAGTAGGAAGAAGAAACGCCTCTTACTGCATCCCACCCCTGCAACTGTCTTTCATTTCTGAGTCTGCTGAGATGGTGGCGTTGGATCAAAGCCACAACAGGCAGCAACAAGCAATTGTCAAGGGGAGTCTAAAGCAGGGGAATGACCGCGTCATGCCAAGTCTCTGGCTGAAATTCCAGCTGCTGCTACACCTGGCTCTTTCTCCTGTAATGAAGGGAAGGTCATTTTTTTCTTATGCTTATGAAGCTGGCTAGCTGCACCTCCGGAGAACATAGTTCATGCCACAGATGCTACGTTGTGCCATCTGATTGATTTTCGAGGTGGGGTAGTTGCTGTGCACTTACTGCCACTCAGGATGAAGATGTGTGTGGAGGTGGGCTGTGAATAACTTAGGTGACTAGAGGTCTGCACAGGAAAGGAGAGCAATTAGTAATATGGGCTACTGGATACTAACTTAAGTCCTTGCATCAAGTGTCAGCCCTTTCTGACTCCTTGGCCTCTTGCAAGTCTCCTTGCTGCTCGTGCCAGTGAGGGATATGACAGGTGTCCCTCTTGCAAGGCAGACACCTCTGCTCCCTTTTGCCTTTCTCTGCTCAGACCTTGCTGTATCATCTGCCAGTGCTCAGCAGAACAGCCACTCAATGCCAAGCAAGATAAAAGGAAACTTTCTTCATATCCTGTTCCTCCTCTATGCCCTTTGGGAGTTTAAGCTCCTTAGGAGACAAGGGTGGTGCACCACTGGGAATAGCTCCAAGGCCAGCATTTGATATTTGCCTGTGGAGGACTGTTGCTCCCCAGCCTATTGTGGTCTGCATGCCTTCAGGAGACAAATGTCCCTGCCTCAAGGGTGCTTCTTCATTAGGTAGGGTACTCCAGAGGTCACTTTTCAGAAATTTTTGGAGCTATTCTGCCAAGCCTGATGTTTGAAATGGACCAGTGATCTGTCTGGCATGGTAGTCTTAATGCTGTAAACACTTTAAATGCAAAGTTCTATATTGTCCTTTCTTGTGACACAACATGGCAGATGCAGGGCACAAGAACTGTTAAGAAAACTGAGACAAAGTTAGCTGTGCCCTGCAAGCCACCCCAGATCTTCTACCTTTTAAATATCCAGTCTTTGTCCATCTCCTCCTCTCTTTTGAAAGCATTTTGGCAGAGTGGTTTTTTGTTGGTTGTTGGTGGTTTTTTTTTAAGAACCCTCTAATTTCTTGTTCGGTTTTTCTCCCTCTCCTGAACCCTTTGAAAGTGGCTTTACACCGTCACTGACACCAAACTGACACTTTGCGTTTCCCCACTTCTTATCCCTTTATGGCAACAGATGTTGAAATTTTGTATCCCTTTTATCTGTCCCTCTTTGCCCTCTTCCTGTAATTAGGTTTCCCTTGTTAGCAGTACAAAGTGGCCCGGTTTGCTGCCTGGCCTTTTGAGCCATTGTGTCCGAGCACATTTTTTTCCTCCTCTTTCGGAAGAGTTCCTTCCCCCTTAAGTAATAGGCAGGGTGCGGGCCAAAGCTGTGGCTTTTTCTTGTTTCTTTGTTCTCCATTTATCTCTGCCACCTTTTTCAAAGGGAGAGGGGAAAAAAAAATAGAGCCTGCATGAAGGGGAAGATACAGAGTTGCATTTCTTGACCGTCAGGCCCCCTTGCTCTTCAGGTGTGCAAGGCAGGTGCCTTTGATGTCTGCTTGTTTTGGGGAGGTGGGAGGTAGAGGATTCATAAGAATGGCTTGGGAGTGGAGGAGAAAGGAGATTCAGGTGTGTGTCTGATGCCCTCAGCGGAGGGGAGGAGTCTTTCAGGGTAGTCAGGCAGCTGCTGAGCAGGTCAATAATCCCTCTTTGCCTCTAGTGCTGTTTCATTGTGCTCTTCCACTCTGAGAGCCAGTGTGGCTGTTACCATCATAAGCAGCTGGCTGAAGTTTACTAACTTGCTGCTCCTTGATCTCTTGTATGTGCTTCCATGGGACCCTTGCTAGGTTACATCTGTCTGTGCAGTAGGGTGGGCAAGAATTAGTTGCTGTCTTTCACATTTCAGCATATGTTGATCTGCATCCACTTTGGTGGCTCTTTAGAGCCACTGAGTGAGGAAATGTGAGCAATTGTCAACTAGGAGGGAGAGCTTTAAAACTTGGGCTCCCTGAGCTTTTCTTAAATAGCAAGTGTGATTTGACAATTGCAGTATATAGCACTGAACACCATGGTTAGCTGATCACTACTGATGCTTTTCTGATGAAATCCAGTCCTTCTTAGCTTTGCATCCTTTTGTGCTCAGATTTTTTATGTATGGAAGTAGATAAATGAAATTAGAATATTTGGGTCTAGCTCTTGGTTATAAGGCTTGCTACAAAAGCTTTTAATGTAAAAAGCTTGGCTCAAGATGCACAAGGAGACTTTTTAGGGTGGTGTTCTCTCTATGGCTTTGAATTTCAAGAGTTTGAGACCCTGTAATTTAATAGCAAAAGGAGTCTGTTTGGTGAAGGCAGCAAATGGATTCAGAACTGAAGTTGCTAGATTGAGAGGAAAGGTAACAGACTCCAAGAAATGTGGAGAGTCTGTTTCACCCAGGTATTTAAACTGCATTCATCTGGTCACAGAGAAGTGAGTGGATCTCTGGTAATAGGAGAGACAATTGGTAGCAGATATTATTGTGGCACAGGTAAGTTTAATGGGATTTGGGGGTCAGAAGAATCATAATACCAAGCTGTAGATGCAGAATCCCCTCTCCTGCCCTGTTTTTCTGTAGATTCATCGTGCTAAGTATTACTTTTTTGACAAGCAAATTCTCTTCAGGCTTTGAGAGAAATGGGCTTCCTACTCCTTTCAGGTTTGGTTTTCTTTCTCAGCATCTCTATCTTGGCTGAACACTGTTTTAAATCATAATAACCAATCCAAAACTGATCCAACAGTAAGCTAAACAGCTTTCTGTTCTTACGTTACATAAGTGAATGCAAATGTGTGCAGCAAGACTAGATATAAACAGGTCTCTTGCCTTCAGGCATGAATTAATCACTTGACAAGTGAAATTCCTATCCCAGTTCTGCGGCTCTAAACTGTAGGATTTGATTCCCTTGCTCTGAGACCTTGGGTATTGTTGAAGGCAGGACACCAGGCCTATGGCCAACTATCTCCAGCACTGGAGAAAAGAGGCTCCCAGCAGCAGCAAGCTAAATGGTGGTCTCTTGGATGTCTGTTCCTTTTAGCAGACTTGGTTGTGTTCAGAGCTCTGTTTCTTGGCTATAATGGAGAGCTTCAGTCTTGTCTGTGCAATATATTTTCCATGATACAGATGTGTTCACAAAACCATTTGAGGCCTTATGGTTCTTTACTGATCTCTGATTTTGGTTTTGTTTGTTTTTTACATCATGTTTCTGAGCCTTCTCACAAAAGCTTGACATCTTCTGCCTTCTTTTTGTTAAGAGGCTCTGGTACATCTTAACCTAAATGTAAAACTGTTATAAGAGGGAGAACATGCAGGTGTTGATCCTAAATCCTATCCTCCCCATGGCAGTCTTGGCCCTGTTTCACTACAGATGAGCATGAGGGCAGCTCCTGCCCTTTGGATGTGTGCATGTCCAGGGCACGCTGTGGCCTTTGCACTCCTGTTCAGGCATATTTATGACAACTTTACAAGGCCCTGAACAATTAGAGAGTGTGGGTGGGGGCTGGACACTCCAAGCACATCAATCAGTTTCATCCCTCTGAGCCAAAGCAAAAGCAATCTTTATTTTTCCCTGGGTTGAGAGAGAATCAACGGAGGCAAGAGAGAAGAATAGGAAAGAGTGAATGAAGAACCCCCTCTGCCACTGGCTGGCAGTAGCTCATTTAAACAGATGGCTTTGTTTTGATTTAGACTCTCCATTTTTTTTGTCTCCCCACTAAAGGAGACCTGCAGAGCTCTGTCCAGAAAGGGAGCAATACAGCCGCCTGTTCCCACACAAGTGGGGCGAAAGGCGAGAGGCTTTGAGAATTCCCTGCTTCTTTTCCTCGCCTCCCTCTTTTTCTCTTCTCCAAGAAATCACAGTTTGAGAGAATTCCCCCCTACTCCTCCCGTTGGAAAGAAAGACAGACAAGACATTCTTGGCATTCTTTGCAGAGAAAAGGGGTTAAATGTCTGAATTTGGGGGTCACCATGTTATACAAATTGCAATCTAATCGTTTTTACAAGAACACACGTGTGCTAAGAAAAGGAGCCATGGACAAGAAAGAAAAGGGGACAGACAATCTTTTTGTCCTGTTTTCTTCTTCTTTTTTTTCTTTTTCTCCCCCGAAGGTTTTGGACTATTGTCATGTCTTGTCTCTCTCCCCTCCTCACCCCCGAGAGGGAGAACATTGGTTTTATAGTTAAATTGGTTCGTAAAGCAGAAGGGCTTGGTGCCATTTCTGTTTGTTTTCCCAAATAAAAGCCCCAGCAGGGTCTCTTTTGCACCGTTGTGGCTTTATTTGAAGAAACTGGCTTTTTCCCATAGCCCAGCGTGTCAGTTTATCCTCTGAACTTAACCTTACGGGAACCCGAACAACAAAAACTCACAGGGTCCCAGAGCTGGAAAGGTAAAGAAATTGTATCTTTTTATTGGACCATTTAAAGCGTGTGTGGGCCAATTCAGAGAAAGCAGAAGAAAAGAAGGCAAAACTCCCTTTTCTGTCTCTCCCCCCTCAAACTGTCACTGGTGTCATTCCCCCCTACTGCCTTGAGTCCCTTCAGCTGTGCTGAGAGAGGCAGAAATCCTGAATATCACTTATAATAGCATCTCTGAGCCATTTGACATGGAGGTGCTCCCTCAAAATTCCCCAAGCCAATCCCACATCTCCCTGCAGAAACCAGTAGCCTTGGCTAAATGCAGGGGTAACATTGGGGTGGGATAATTCTATGAAGAATAACTTTGCCAAGGATCTGTGCTTCTCCCTCTGTACGTTATAGATGTTGTTTGACCAAGCCTTTCCCTTCTTAGCATATGCTGCTGCTTCCCCTGGGTGCCTCAGCTGCTGTCGCAAAGCACCTGGAAAAGATGACAGTTCAGCTCTGCTCTTTGGTTCTGATGTGCTCTCCAAATTGGATGACAGAAGTTGTGTAAATGCTGCACTCTGGGCTGCTGGATTTATTCTGGCTCAGTTTCTTGTGGGCTGGTACTGGATTTCTGACAATATGATTTCAGTCTGTCTAGATGCTCAAGAGTAAGTAGGAGAAACTAGGAGTATCTGTGAGTATCCTGCTCAGCACTGGAGGCCTACCTGTGTGTCTGTAGTGGCCCAAGTGGTTTGTGGTTAAGATGATGAAGCAAAGCTCTGGCTCTAGACTGGTCTTTCCAGGAAGCCTGGACTGTCAAATTTGTGATTCTGCTCCAGAGAGCTCCACTGAAGCTGAGTGTTTCTGTCAGTGCTACCCAGCACTGGGACTGAACCCTGGCATTGTCTGGCTTAGGCTTTTCAGTGCAGAAAAACAGAGCAAAACTCCCACCATCTGCATGGCTAACTGCCTGGCTTGCCTGAAGAAGGGCTGGGACTGAAAACAGCCTCCACTTGCCACTGCTGGGGGGCCAGTGCATGGTGGGGAGGTGGTGTGGACCTTCCATGCTTGATCTTGCTTGAGTTTCACAGTCACTTGCTGACTGACCTTTGTAGTGTGTACAAGGACAGGGAACCCTGGCCTCTGAAGTGTTGAGGACTAGCTGCCTGGTTTTTGGAAGGTGTTTGGGTGTGGAGAGTGAAAAAGGGCCCACAAAGGAAAGGAAAAGGCTGTTCCCTGCTGTGTTTGGCTGGTGTTGGTGATCTCTGCAAGCTGGTGAAAAGCAAGGTTTGAGATAGCTATCACATCTCTTTCTGTCCATCATTGACTAGGTATCTTCTGCCCAAGTAAGTTGTTAGAAAACCATCAGTGATGTGCTGGTCATCTGCTGCTTTTCTGTTGCCCCTTGATGGGTTATCTTGATCCTTTAAGGGTTATTAAGGATTTACTGTGGGTTTTGCTCCCTGAAGTGGAAGCTGTTGGAGGCTGGAGTTTAAGGGCAGGGAGTATTTGGGATAATCATAGAATCATAGAATCTTAGGGGTTGGAAGGGACCTCGAAAGATCATCTAGTCCAACCCCCCCTGCTAGAGCAGGGTCACCTAGAGCACATCACACAAGAACGCATCCAGGTGGGTTTTGAATGTCTCCAGTGAAGGAGACTCCACAACCTCCCTGGGCAGCCTGTTCCAGTGCTCTGTCACTCTCACAGTAAAAAAATTTTTTCGTATATTCACCTTGAACCTCCTATGCTCCAATTTCCACCCATTACCCCTTGTCCTATCAAATGGAGGCTGGACAGTATTTGAGTACTAATTTGTGATCCCAAGGCTGGGAGAGTTGTGAAGGCAGAGAGTTCCCTTCCCAATATGGGCTCAGCATGGATGCATATGCTACAGGGACACCTGGCATGGTGGTAGCTTATCCAGAGACACCTTAATCTGCTGAAAAATGGGAAATACTAATCATGTTCTGCTTCTTTATCAATTGAAGTGTGCCCTTGCCTGAACACTTAGGTCTATTGGTGTGTGTGTCCAGTGCACAGCACAGTAGGATTTTCCCCTGTATTCAGGGCTTCACTGTAGCAACTAATGTGTTGTTTCTGTAAACTGCTAAAGGACACTGCTGTGTGCAGGGGCTGGGCCTCCTAGCTGAAAGCTGCTGTGGCTGACCAAAATCTCCAGCTTGAGGCAGGAGAACTGAACTAATTAACAAACTAGGAAAGCAAGGTATGCTTTGCTGCAGTAACTTGGAAGTATCTGTGCTCCCTCCTTGTCTGCAGAGAACAGCTAATCCTTTGTTGTTTGGGTTTGTTGTTTGTTTGCTTTTTTTATTTTGTTGCTGAGGCTGGAAGTGGAGGGAGGAAAACAGGTGAGTTGACTTTGCTGGGATGCTTGGATATCGCTGCACTGAGGTGTGAAGGCATGGAGAAACACTGGGAGCAAGACACCTGGGTGGTGTTCAGTGCTGCACAGGAAGCTCTGAAAGTGGGAATTCAGGCTCCCTAGTTTCTTCTGTCGCTTTGATGCTGACATTTTTCACTGGGACACATCACCAAGCTGCCACTAAAAATTGCTGCCATCTTGCAGTACTGCAGACTGAGGTCTGGTCTGAGAGATGGAAGGCAAGCTTTAGTGTGTCCAGACTCCCCCTGGGTTTGTGTGCTTGTTTAGAGATCTGCTGTGACCCATTTCAAGCACCTGAGAGGAGGATGAGGGCTGGTTCCACTGAGTAAAAGATGCCTGGATGTGCTTCTGCATCCTGCTGCCTTTCCTCAGCACAGTGCTCCTCTTTCCCTGAGCTCACTTAGTCCTTTACTAATTAAAGGTGTATTATCAGGGAAAATATTGCAGGGCAAACAACACAAACAGGCTGCAGTTAGCTAGCAGGAGATATTCACCAGGTGTGCTGCTGGGCTGCATGGCCCATGTGCAGCTGCCTGTCCTGGTTTTCTCTCCCAAAGTGCCACATGCTCAGAGCACCATTCCAGGGGCTACTCTGTGGAAAAAAAAAAAAAAAAAAAAAAAGCAGTAGCATTTGGAAGTTGGCAGAGAGGGGTCCAAGGTGCTGGTGCTACTTAGGGCTTGTTGAGATAGCTTATCTCCTGTGAGTAACTCCCTGCTCCTACCTGAGTATCTGGCAGAGGACTCTGCATGTTGAGCATTCTGGCCCCTATACATCTCACAGGCATTCAAAGAATTCTTGTTTGGGAGAGCAGCTGACTCCTCTTACCTCTGCTGTATGTCTCACAACTCCAGGCCACATGTATAACTTGTAGGATGAAGATTTTGAGTAAGCCTTGAGAAGGGTTGTGTGCATGTCTATCTGTCCTGCTGGCTTTGTAGGACAGCAGATGGAGATCTCTGTGCTTGGAGGGGCAGGGGAGTGCCAGAGCTCAGAGATGGCCATCCATGACTCACTCCGTGGAGGAGCTGAGCACTCATCTGCCCAGTCAAACCCTTCAGCTCTTGTTCCCAGTGCTCAGACTGCAAATGCTTCAACCTCTCAACCTGCACACAGGTGCAGAGTTGCTGCTGGGTTGGTTTGCAAGTAACCTTCCAAGGGTTAATGTATTGTGAGAAGGTTGCAAAGGGCTGAAGCCTGGAATCCCCTCGATCCCTTGCCTGGAGAAACACAAAGTCCAATAAGCCAGCACCCCTGGATTCGTGTTGGGGGGGATTAATTCATGCACTTGATGTTAAAGCTTGTCCGAGAGGTTTGTGCGGGGGGGCCATTGCTAGGGCTGGTTGGCCTCTCTAAATGGTTGCTAGGGCCCTGGCATCAAGGGCCAATGTAGCTGCCCACAGCCACGGTCACGGAGGGAATTACACAGCCACAAAGAAATTGTTATTCTACATAATCTGCTCTTTGGAGAGTGACTGTGGGGAAACAGACTGGCCCCAGCATGCCGCCAGCTCTGTGATCATAGAAGCGTGCTGGCTGCAAAGATCGGCCAGGGCTCGCCTTCTGATCTGGGGACACCAGGGCTCGAGGCGCTAATCTGCTTTATCAGCAATTTCTCTCTCCTGACACAAAGGTGTTTACTTGTTTTAACATCTCCTGGGACTCTATTTCTCCTTTTGTGTGGTCTTTATCCCCCGACGAGGGCTTTAGCCCAGATTACAGACAGAATTAAGGCATTTGGCGATGTGCCTCAGAACTGTGTGATGCTGGATCAAGGAGCAGAAAGTAACAAAATAATGGGGGGAGATGCTGGGAATGACCCCACTGCGGGATCTGTGCTGTGGGCTTTGAGGACTGCTTCATTGTCCTGAGAACCAAGAGCCTGTTGGAGAGGGCTGGCCATGCAGCAGGGTTTGAAAAGCAGGTGCTTCAAGGTTTATTGTGTCCAGCATTTTTGATTCAGAGGGTGTCAGGAGAAGGAGGAAGAAAGGGAGGGGTTGCAATGGCTGTTTCAAGCAGCTGGGCAGATTGTCCCTCCATTCCTAAGAGTCTGCCATGGCTGGGTGTTGCTGGCTGCTGGAGAGGGGCTGTGCCATACACCTGAGGCAACTTCATATAGTCCAGGGAAGGGGCTCAGTCTCCTTCTTGCAGTCTAGCAGAGTGGGCCCTCATCAGGCACCATCAACCTGGTGAGCTGCTGGTTCTGCACATCAGCAAGCAGCAGAGTGATATGACCACGAAGCATCTGGCTTAGAGCTTCATGGAGATCTTGTTTTTGCTCTTTCACAGCAAGCAACAAATTAAAAAGGAGGTAAAAAAAAAAAGAAAAAAAAGGCCAGTCTTTGGAAAGTCATCTCCAGAGTAGGTGGTTGCAGTCATGTTCAGGTGAACCTGACAAGTGGCCTGTCATGTTCAGCCCGAGATACGGTGTTTGTAGCATGCAGTGTAACTGGAGAGGGTTGAGGAGAGCAGCCATGGCACACTGGGTCAAAAGAGTCTGACTTGCCTGTGGATCTGAGCTGTTCTTCGGAGTTATGGGGAAATACCCCAGTGGGCAGTATTTTGAAGGATGGAGTCTGGGATGAGATTGACTAAGTTGTTGCAGATTAACTGGAGTTAGACTAAGTTGAGAACTGCCTCCCATGGAGATGGAACCTTATCATTCAGAGTACTGGTCACTTCTCCCAGGGAAAATGATCTTCTGCTGAGGGTCAGCTGTGCATGTTCCTTGCCTCTCACTCTTACAGCTATGGCTCCTGCTGGTCACCCTCCACAGCAGTTAGTGGCTTAAACAGTAGCAGAAGCTGGAGGAGGGAGAGGAAAACTGCAGGCTTCTGCGCTCTGTTTAATCACAGAAATGAAATCTAGGAGACTTTTGTGACACCATCTCTGCTCTGACCAGCTGAACTGGAAGGGTGCTTTGCTCTGAATTACTCTTCCCCTATTGTTTCATTGCAGTGGTCAGCTGTTGACCTGTTTAGGGACTGACTTCCACCGTGGAGCTGGAGTCCTTGATGTCTTCTATGAAACACCTTCCCTTCTTCTTTCTTGTGGGTATGACACCTACATCCGCTACTGGGACATACGGACCAGCACCAGGTGAGCCTGCCCAGCTGGTATCTGGGGCCTGTGTGAGGCTCCTGGGCTCTCCTTGTGCCGAGTATGGGGGCCTACCTGCAGCTGAATTAGCTCCTTCAGTCAAATTGGGCCTCTGTTGCAGTGGCAGAGGAGTGGAGGCTCGACCCCTCTCTGCATTGTGTGCTCTTGCAGGAAATGTGTCCAGGAGTGGGAAGAACCCCATGACAGTGCCCTGTACTGCATAAGGAGTGATAAGAACCATATGATTGCCAGTGGCTCTTCGTACTACGGCGTGGTGCGCCTCTGGGATAAGCGGCAGACTCGGTGCCTGCAGGTGAGAGCAAGCTGGAGGCCAGGCAGCTGCAGGGCTGCTGAGTTGTGCTCCAGAAGCCCTGTGCCCTTGTTTCTTTGGAAGAAGAGAGAAGGGGTGCTGGGCTGTCTTTGGTTAGAATCCACCTTTGCTCAGGCATCTCTGCCTTCAGGTCTGCAACACTGGTTGGGGTCTTTGGGCTGACCACTTCTTTGAAAGGTTGTTTCTCCTATTTTCTTGCAGAGCTTTCACCTGTCTTCACCCACCAGCAGCCCAGTGTACTGCCTCCGTTTCAGTACCACCCATCTGTACGCTGCCCTGGCATCAGCCCTGCACATCCTAGACTTCACAGCCCCGTGAAGGGCACCACAGCTGCTTCTGGTCACCCCAACTCAGCAGAGTTGACACTTGGCTCAGGGAATTGCAGGGCAGGAGAGGTGAGAATGGCCCCCAAGGCTTCTGAAGGGTTCTTTTCTTTTTTTGCCTGCCAGAAAGCTACAATGAAGAGTGCACAAAGGGCCAGACTTTCTCAGCCTCACCTGCCTGTTAGTGGAAATAAAGGCCAATTGTCCTTTATACTTTTTATTTTGTGCAAGTTTGGGTTTGTTTAATTAACCGTGTTCTTTTTTTATATTTTTTTTTTCTGGGGATACAGCATTTGAGGGACAAGTTGAGCCAGGATGCCCTACCAGCTGTGTGTGCTGGTCAGATTGAGATCAGCCAAGCTCTGAGCCATGTGAAGCAAGTCTAGGCTGTGTGTGGGGTGGACTGATTTGGTGGAAGGGGAAGGTGCCTGGAGTGGGGCCCTCCTTCCACCTGCGCTTGCTCTCCTGACAGCTGCTTCTGTTGTCCTTTGCAGCCAAGAGCAAAAATTGAGCTAAAAAGCAGAGCCAGCCCTGCTTTCAGTGTATGCCTCCCCAAGCTGGCCATCAGGTCAGATTGTGCACTTGGCAAGGCTGAAACAGTTGTGTTTTACTAAATAAAACTCTGAGGGAAACAAAAGAGACAGTATGTTTTGTTTCAACTTCCAAAGGGGCTGTGATGTTATCCACTGATCGCAGAGGCCTGGCTGGGCAAAAGAGGTTGGGACCATTCAGACTCTGTCTACATATCTAGTAGATCTCTCTTCCTGGCTAGACCCTGTGATGCTGCTGTGCTGAAGGCAGTTCCTGGGATCTTGGATCTTGACTCACTTTTTCAAACAACAGTTCCAAAACTATGTTCTGCAATTCATTTGCTGTCTGCATAATGAAGCAGCAAACTGGACTGGTGCAAACACCAAGGCCTTGATGTGATTTACAGGTAATTTGTAAGCACATGTTAAATGGGCTCTGCTGTTCTTTGTGTCAGCCTTTTGAACCCAAGCTGAGTCTCAGAGCAACCAACTGTGGATCAGCGTGCTGTTGGCAAATGCAGCAGTGTCATGGTCTGGCCCTCCTTGGGGAAGGAGGTGCATGAACCCTACTTGACTGTGAGTTTGAGTATCCTGGACAGGTAAAGGAGAGGTTTTGGTTGAAAACTGGGAGCACTTCTAGGGCAAAGCACCCAGTGCAGTGCTTTGTAACAACTTATTAAGTAATTTCCACTGTCAAGAGGCTGCTCTTCTCTTGTGATGCACAAAAATTAGAAGAGGATGTTTGCTGAAGCCCCTGCCTGAGCAGGGAGGGAGTGGCACCAGCCAGCTCCTCACCTGCTTGAAGGGAGCCCTGCAGTCCCAGTGGATGTGAGAAAGAAGCTCAGGGTGCAAAGTAATTTAAAAGTGTGGTTTTGCTGCAGGATCATGTTCTGGCAAGGATCTTTCCAGCACAGCTCCCTGTCACAGTTCCCGATCTGTGCCTGTTCCTCTGCAGCTACTCATGCCTGCTTCCTGCCAGTTTCCCTGTTGCTACTGTGGTGCTGCATATTCTCCTTGTGTAAGTAGCAGAGTTGACATCTAAGTGCCTCACGCACTGGTCTACTGCTGTAAAAAGGTTCTGTGGATGGAACAATCTTCCATCAGCTCCAAGCTGTAGATCCTAAAGACTGCTAGCCCAGGGTAATGATTCTGGGGGGACCTCTGGGCTATTGGTAACACTGAGCTGTTGCTGAAAAGACATCAGGGGTTGCTAAATACTGCTGCTGTATTGCTTGGAGCACTCTGGGATCTGCATGTGAGGAGAGTGTTAGGTAAGTGATTAGGCATGAGAGAGAAGACAGAGAGGGAGAGCATGGGAGGAGGGGAGGCCTGGTTTGTTCGGGGTTTTTTTCACATTCTGGTCTGTTACAGGTCCTTTAGTGAAATTGTGAGGAGGGGATGGATATATTCGATGTCTTTGGCAGTGTCCTGAGGGAGGGGCTGTGAAGGAAGAAATGCCTGTGGGGAGGGAGGAGTTCTTTATTGCACTGAGACTTGGGCAAGGCCCAGAGTAGGAATGAGCACATCAGCTGGGCAGGTGACCAAGTATTATTGGTGCAGGAGACTCCTCCCATGACAGGCCTCCCTGCAACACTGCTGCTGCCAGTCCTGCCAGTTCTTTTCTGCAGACCATGTTGGTGGGTCCTGAACTCTTGTAGCTGCTTTTAAGTCCTTCCTGACTGAAGCCTGGTGGAGAGCCACAACCCCATGGTAGTGCCAGCACTGGTGGGTAAAAGGATGTACTCTTGCATCTCAGGTGACGTTTAGGAATGGCTAATCTGCAAGTACTGCTGGTGCACTGGCTCTGATGAGCTCTGCCAGTTGATGGTGTCTCCCTTGTTTTGGGAGGACTCTGCAGGTGAGTCCTGAAGCTGTCAGCAGTGAGGCTCTAACTGGGGATTCCACCCAGGCAACAGGAGTTTTTGGGCTTTGAAAGCAGTCCTCATCAGGGGAGCTATGCTGGGAGCCCAAGGCTGCTCACTTTAAAGTAGGGTTTGTTTGGGTAGGAGCCATTCAAATATGAACTGGGATTGAAATCTAAGCACAGGGATGGCTGGTGCAGGCTAGAGATGGTAGCTGGTTGGAGGGCAGGGTGCTAAAGCAGCACTGCTGGGGCTGTCCCTGTGCAGTGAGGTGTTTAGATAGGCCACATTTGTGCCCTCATGGAAGGGGTGTGCTGCTGCTACTCCTGAGCTGGCTGGCCAGTGGCCCATCACCACTTTCCCCTTCATGCCATGCAAATGAAGGCAGCTGCATTGCAGCGCCTGTGTTCTGCATGTCATATTGTGCGTGGCTGGTGGTGAGGAAGCAGTCTGGTGTCCCCCTCTTCACCCTTTTCATAGGCTGTGCCCATTCAGGTCTAAGCACTGATGCTGTTTGCAGAGATACCAGGGTCACCAGAGCATCCTTCTAACTGCACAGAGGACCTTGTACAACATCGCGGGAGGGAGCTGCTTCCAAGCACATCCCAGGCAGGTAAGGGGTGCAAGGAGGGTGTTCTTGTTTTCTAAATGTTCCTGCCTTAAGCGATAGTGGCAGACAGAGGGAATTTGTATGGGGAACTGCCCAGCTTTCGTGTCTGTTCTGCTCATGGAGGATGGGGAGAGAGCTGCAGTTCCTTTGTGCACTGCAGCTTCCCACAACTACAAAGATCACAAGTGTCTGTGTAAATCAGACTAGGCAGTAAAGAAACCAACTGCCCCACCATCTCCCTGGGCCTGCAATGAATCCTCCAAGTGGCTCTATTAACACCAGGACCGATTTTTATTAGAAAAGGCAAAATAAATACCATGAAACTGTGCCAGAGAGCTGCTCCCCCCTCCCCTCAGCCTCTTAGCAGCCATTGCCTACTGGGTCTTACAGTTGCAGTCCTCATTGTTAGCAGCCTTTATCATCTTCAGCTCCTTCTGCAGCTGCTTTTCTGCAGCCAGGATCTCCTTTGGCTTCTGGTACTGTAGGAAAGAGAGAAGTGCCCTAATCATTCCTTTTCAGCCTCTGCTCTAAGCACCTGGGGTCAGCTGCTTCCAAAGAAACTGGGGCCATCCTGTCCACGGAGGCCTTCCTGTTACCAGTTACTTCTGAAACCCATTTGGAGAGGTGGTGCCATAATCCTAGGGACATTTGCCAAGATCTGGAGTGTCTTTTACAATGCAAGTAAAACCTCCCAGTTGGATGTGGAGTCCTGTCCCCCACCAACCCCTCTGGAATATCTTGGCCAGCTGTGTCATGCAGATCCGTGGTGTGCTCACTGACTGCTCACACTGTGCATTTTTTAAAAGGCAGACAGAGAGGTAAGAGTTGCAGTTCCTCTGTCCTCAGAGTCCACTCACCCAGCTGTAGTTCAGTGGTGGATGCAGGTGCTATTCAGCAAGGGTTTGGCCTGTAGCAAACAGAAGCTCAGAAGGACTCAAGGTGCTTCTCTTGGCTCATTTCCCCTGCACGTGCACCCCCTGCTCTGCTGCAAGGTTTCTCTCAGAGGGGATGTTGTCTGGGTAGCTGACTTCTGCATTTAAGAAGACAAGCACCTGCTGCTCTTAAGCATCTGTCTGCCTCTTGCAACAAGTAAGTGCCTGTTTCACTAGTTACTCGCTTTCACCATGTGCATATGGTGGAAGTGTGTCCTTTCCATGTGTCCTCTCCAAGAAACATGCTGTCACTGAGAGTGGAGGCTTACTGAGGCCTGAGGGAGGGGATCCATAGAAAACAGGACACTACAGACACTCTTCCACGTGCAAGTCACCTTCAGCAGCAAGCAGGGCCCCTCCTGTGGCTGGGCTGTCCTGGCTAGTGTCAGCATGCCAGTGTAATCTGAAACTCCCACCGACTGTGTGACAGAGAAAGGGGCTCACCAGTGACCCTCAGCAGATCCCCCTGTTCTGCTGGGCTTCCCTACATGTAAGATTTTTAACTTCATTGTAGACTTAAAGAGAAAGGCAAAGTGCAGTTTTGTGTAGCTAAAACCTCACCGTGATGATCAGGGTGTTGTTGGCATGGGTGAAGCTCAGGGCAGCTGCATCCAAGGGGAGCTGGTATCTGTCCAGGTCAGGAATAGAGAACTTCTTGTAGTACCTTCAAACAAGAAAGGAGACACAAGTAAAGAAGGTGGGGTTCCCATTCCTCTGCTAGTGGTGCTGAGGTACACAGTGCTGCTCTGCAAGGTGTAGATGTGGACAACAGGCCTCTCAGGGTTGGCAGAAGAACACTGAGCCATGCTGTGCCTGATGGTGCTGCCAGGCTGGCAGGAGCACTGGAAACAAACCTCCAAACTAGAAAGTGATACTGACAAAGTCCTGAAGGATTTTGGTGTGTGAGAGCAAGCTTGTTCCCTCCAGCTTGCCCTTGAGCAGTGCCAGACATGGTTAGGGACAGAGTACTCAGCCCTAGTGAGAAATGTCCCTTGGTCCCTGCTCACGGCTTCTCATTCCCTCTAAGTACCAGCTCCCATTAGGTCTTGTCAAAACAGCTGTCAAAGCCCTTGTGCCCTGTGACTTATGTTCCCTGATTGATGCACCATTTTGTGTTGCAGTCCTTCCTAAACTTCTCTTTTTGGCCTGTCACTTGCTGCTGCTGTGTTACCTTGATCACCTCCTGCTTTGGTGGCACGGTCATGCTTAGGCATGCTCCAGGTCACCTGCGCCTGTTTTGCAGCATCTCCGTGCAGCCCCCATGATGGCTGTGGTGCTCCTCTGCACTTCCAGCTCCCCTAGTTGTTCTTTTCCTGGTCTCTATCCCAGTCTCCTAGTCATCTCTCACATCCAAGCAGAGGACAGAGAGGTTTTTGCCAGCTCCCTATCCAGTCTGTGTGTCTACTCTGAGCAAACCTTGGGCTTTGCTCAGAATGAAGGAAACGAGATTTGTCTCAGCACTTGGAGCAGTTATAAGCTCTTTAGGCAGCTAAGAGATTTCCTAAGACTTTGGGACCAGAACCTTGTAGGTCTGTGTTTGCCTGAGACCTTTCTTCCTTGGCATGGCTGGCCCTGCATCTGTTGCTTCTCACTGTGGCTGCACCAAGTACACTAGTTGGTGGTCCTTTACCCATGTAGAGGTGTGGCTGGGTTCTTAGTCTCTTCCAGCACTCCTGTGGGCAATCACCTCCAAGGAACTGGCCTGCAGCTGGTAGTGAGGTGCCCACAGCAGAGTGGGAACAGGCAGCAGCTGCTGTCATGCCATAAGGGGTTCTTCTGCATTCAGCTGGCCATGTGTGAGGCTTGGCCTCTCTAGCTACCCCTGCCCAAATTGCAGTTTATTTTCCAAGTCATGGTGAAAACAGCTACAAAGGGCAAATGGCTCTCCTGGTGCAGTGGGAGGAATGTAGGCAGCCTGTTACCGCAGGGCTCAAACCCTTCTGTGTTGTCACTGCTGTCGGTATTTGGAAAAGGTGGCAGACATGGATAATAAGGGAGATGTCAAAGGTTAAACAGCAGAGATTAGATGAACACAAAGACATGTTAAGGAAGTGTTAACTTCTTACCGATTAGACAAAAAAAAAAAAAGCAGTACACAGAAAAAACCCACTGTTTCAAAGGGCCTTGGGAGTCATCAATGAAACAGCAGCATTCTGCTGCCCCAGGACTAAGGAGAAGGGGAGAAGAATGGCTTTGGCTGGCTTCAAACTAAAATCTGTGACAAGATCAAAGGAAACCAGATCTGCCTGGCCCCCTCCTCCTCCTCCTCCTAACATTACCACTGCCTCTTGCTACAATAATTGAATCAGGTTTGGCGTTTGTGGAGGTGGCTTTCTGGGTTTGTTTTTAGAGTTTAGTTTAATGGATTTATTTTACAGCAAGAGGTTTTAGGCAAATCCCACTTGAGCAGCCCTTGCCGTGGCCATAGGGAACGCGAGTGAGGAGCTCCTGTCTGGGCTGGGGAGGTAGCTGATGGGCGGTTATCCCTGCGGAGGCAGCTGGATTCTCTGCCCTCGCCTCTCACCCCATGGCCAAGGGCAGTATTGCACTCTGAGCCAGGGTCCTGGCCTGAGATCTATAATGCTTGTGTGAAGTCACTTCTATTATTTTCCTACTGGAAACCCACTTTTTGTCAGCCTGTAGGAAAAAGTGCTACTGGAATGTGGAGAATTTAGAGCTGAGCTACACAGCAGTGACTTGGCAGCCCATCCCGTTGCTCGTGCCTCTGGCTGGCAGTCAGCACAGCTCTATTGCTCAGAAGCAGCGTGGCTGACTTCCAAGGGCTGGAGAGGCTCCGAGGCTTCCTTTCTCTCTCATAGTGATGTGCACTCTCTCTGTGGACTCTATGCCTTTGTTGCTATCTTGGAATTAGTTGCTGAGTGATGCCTTGCCCTGGCTGAGACCCAGGAGAAATGATATAAGATATCCTGGAGCCTGTACTAAGTCTTCTGGTGCTGGAATCTGCCCCTGCTCCCTATTGACAGCAAAGTCATTCTTGCCTTGATGAGGCAACTTTCTGCTTTAAGTCCAAAAGTCCTTAACTTTCATGTGCAGGCCCTGAGCCACTGTCAGGTCCTTCAGCTCTCTCTGACTCGAGATCATGAGTGTGCAGGTGTTGGCTGCTTGTGAGGGGCTGCTGTTTTCCTGAGAGTGGTACAAAAAATCTTGAAGTCTGGTCGGGCATGGGTGAAACCTCAGTGGAACTTTATAACCTTACAGCATCCATGCAGGCATGGAAGTTCCCACATACACACTACTGTGGTAGGATTGGGAGCAGATGTGCCTTTCTGTGATACTATGTGGTTGGACTTAGGATCACATACCCTTCCTGCCCTAGCTCCATGTGCATCCACATGTGGCTGATGGGAATCTCATTCATCTTTCCTAGACAGGTCTGTCTGCTAAAGTGACACTCTTTTCCTGTGAATGTCTCTGCATGCATTTAGGCCAGCATCTTTCTGTATTAGAGTTGTAATTGTTTGCTGTTTTCATGGGGCAGACTCCCTTTTTCTCCTTTCCAGCCTCCTCCTGCTTTTAAGCGTCCAGGTGTGCTCCTGTGCAGAGCTCCAGCATCCCTTTGCCACAGCCTCTGATGTCAACTTGCCTGAAGACTTGAGGGTTCTGCCCCGCGACAGGCGTTCAGCTGCCACAGCGGAGCAGTTCTTTGCCAACAGCACCACCTACAGCCAGCTACAAAGAGCGGCTTAAAGAGCGCAGGGATCGGTTGGAAAACACCGGTGCTGATTTTACCCATAAATCTAATCCTTCTCTGTTCTGCAGCAGTCTTGGGAGGGAAGGCAAGCAGCTTTCCATACTGGTGTATTACCCCAGTTAGTGAACAGCTCTCACTTATATTCCAATATCCTCCCTTGTTCTCCTAATACTCCTTTCTCTCTCTTCCCTATACTATTGTTCATCCTGGCTTATCTTGCTGAGGCTGTAAGTACTTTGGGGCACCATGTGTGCCATGAGAGATGCCATGTACTGACACAGTATAAGATGATGCTGAAAAGAATTTCCTTTTTTTCCCTCCTATCTTGGATTTCTTTTGGCAGAATATGGGGGTGCTTCCTTTCCAGACTCTCTCTGTCTTTCTTGCTACCTCCAGATCACATCATTGGCACTGTGACTACAGGACAGGTTTGTGCAGAGAGATCTGACTGCCTGGGCACCCATGTCTTTGCTGTACCTGTTAAATCCTGCATCTTAATGCATTCTGAGATAGAATGACTCAATCAAAATATCATGTCAAAGGGAGGAGGTGGGATGCTCTAGCTTCAAAAGGTCTGCAGGCTCTTTATCTTTCTAAGGGAATGACATTTCATAGGGAAAGAACAGAGCAAACACCACACTGCTGGAGCTGTGAGGTAAGTTTGCAAAGGCCAGTGCAAAGCTTGAGGAGCTCTATCAGAAATTTGTCTGGGGCAGTTGGGAGTGGAAATTGGACAGCAGGAGACACAGCTGTGAGGTGGGGCCCTTCAGCTCTTGCATGCTAGGGACAGAAGGCAGGAGAGAACAACCCCTCTGCACAATCCCTAGCCTGCCCTCTGTGCCAGCCCACCCCGAGGGACTGTCAGCACTGGCAGTGCTGTTCTTACTGACTTCTTGTTGGTGGTTCGGACGACACAGCAGCGCTGCTCCTTCTCCACAGAGACACTGTAGACCTCCTTGGGATACGGCAGGTTACGGATCCGCCACTGGAAGCTGCTCAGGGTATCCTTCCTCATGAAGACAGGCTACAGCAAAAAAGTACCTTTAGCAAGGCCCCTCCAGCTGTCTCCCCTCCTCCCTGTCCCCTTCTTTCTGTACTACCTTGAGAGGCTCCACATGGGAGTAGCTCTCCCTCCACATTGGAGCATTAGAAAGTAACTCAAGAAGCTGCTTAAGGATCATGTTCCTAGAACTAACACTGCTCTGCCTTTACCCAGGGTGCTGCCTGCCCTGCTTTGTAGGGGGCTGAAAGTGTTCACTGGGGGAATCTTGCAGTACAGGGTTACAGGGAAAGTGGGCCTCTTCCTCACAGGCAACTGAATACTGAGCTCTGCCTGCCCTAGGGACCTGCTGGATTCAGCCCTGGCTCTGCCCCAGTTTGCTGTGTGGGGCTGTGCTTGTGTTTCAGGTCTGCAGGAAAGATGGCAAGAGATTAAAACCTCTGTCCCCTGAGCCAGTGGGACATGAAGATAAAACAGGCTGTGCCATGTTAAGGAGCAGCCTGCTATGTGCTGCCTGTGTTGGCCTTTCATTGCCATCACTTTGGTGTTACATCCACTGACTTGTCCTGGTACTGGCCTTACTTTCAGCCTTTGTTTTTGGAAGCCAGAATAGTAGTTGGCCAACACAGCAGTACAGTTTGTCTGCTTAAGAAATCTACAGATACGTTGAAGAACCCAAAAGACTCCAAGCTGTGCCTTCTTTCTACCCAGCTCTGCACTTCTGGGATAATTTGTAGCAGGGTCCTGGGCATATTAAGGCTTGGGGCTGTGAGTGATCTGTGGTCTACTAACTACTGCTATAAGCATGAGACTTGGTAGTTTTAGGTGTGGTGCTGCCTGCAGACCCTTATGTACATTAGAGCTGCTTTCCTTTATGAGCTCCGATTCCAGTGCTCCCAGGAGTGGTGAGATGGGCTCTCCCACTTCAACTTGCCACTTGCCGGAGCCCCCGAGGGTGTTTTTCTCTCGCCATTTTCTACCTGTGAAAGGGAGCAGGTTTTTCGTTATTCTGCTGCATAAGAATCCAGCAAATGACTGCCAAAGCTGCCCAGCAAACTGAGATGATATAAAGATACACATCTTAATTTCAGTCATCCCCACTTTGGTGTGACTGGATCTGTTAACTGGCCTATTCCTGAAGTCATAAATTCTGTACCGACTGTCCCTCTCTTTTGCTGCTTGGTCCTGAAGCCACACTAGGGTTGCAACAGGTGCTGTGCCATAGCTGATGTGGTTTTGGACAAGAGCCATAAGAGAAGCCTTGCTGTTTTGTGGTTGCAAAAACCACAAAAAAGCATCATTTCATCCCAGCATGTGCTACAGACTCGGTGCCGGGCTATACAAGATGGCAACCCCCTGCAAAGTTCAGCTACAGCCAGGATTATTTCCCAGGGGTAACTTGATCCTGACCAGGCAGTCCATGTCAACACCCCTGTCCTGTGCGTGCAGCCTTGCTGCTGTGGCTCCTGCAGTTCTGCCCTGGCCCACGTCTGCTGGGCACCAGCTGAGAGCACCACTTACTCACTAACTGACCGGTCTTCAGGTTGTACTCCTCAGCCATCTCCTTCCCATCCTCGAACAGGTAGTGGATCTTGTGATTCCCTAGGGACAAGGCCAGGTGGTCAGGGTAAACAGGAATACCTCTATCTCTAGGAATACGGCTCTGTACCCTTGTCTGGGGCCCTATCGCCTCGTCTGGGGCCATGTACCCGTGTTGATGGCCCCGTCTGCCTTCCACGGGCCCTGGCTCGGATGCAGGGCTGTCCCCGAGAGAATTACCCCTCCCCCCCCCCCCGCTCGCTGCAGGTCACCCCGAACGCCTCGGGAGGATGGGGAGGAGGGGGCTACCCCGTATCGCGGCCGCGGTTACCGTCCTGCACCAGCGCTGTCTTGCGGGCCGCCCGCAGCCGCCCCAGCCAGCCCGGCCCCGCCATGTCGGCCGGCCCCGTCGCCACGGCAACGCGGACACTTCCGCCGGCCTCCCGGAAGCGCTTCCTGCCGCCGGGCCCGGAGGTGAGCGCCGCCCCGCTGGGCCCGGCCCCGGGGCTCGGCGCCCCGCTCTGCCCCGCCCGCGGGACGGCCCCGCCGCGGCTGCCGGGGGGACCCTTCTCCTCCTCGCGGCTGCGGTCGAGGGGGGCTCCGGGCGCTCCCCCGGGCCTCGGCCTCTCGCCGCCGCTCCTGACCGGGGCGTGCGGGGCTCCCGCCTTCCTTCCCCGGCCCTCGGCGCCCCTGGGCTCGGTCCCGCTGCGGGGTTTTGGGGGGATCGTTCCCTGCCTCTGCGGTTCCGGGGGCTGCTCGTTCCGGGGCGAGCCGGGCTGGTGGCATTGGAGCCTTCAGGGGCTGAGGGTGCTGGCAAGGCAAGCCTGGTACCTGGCATGTGTGTTTTGGCTGAAATTAGCTTAAAAATCACTTTAAAAAAAACACTTTTCAGAGTCCCGAAGAGGACTTTAGCACCTAGAAACTTGGGGGGGGGGGGTTTGTTTGTTTGTTTGTTTGTTTTCCTTTATATAATAGCAGGTATTACTATTTTTGGATGAGTGGGGTTTTTTTTTTTGGTCCAAATGTCCTGAAAACAAACGTTTCTGTGAGGCTGAGCTCTAGTAGTGTAGTCGAGTTTCTTCTGCCCTGAAGCAGAAGCCAGGGCTTGAGTCCAGCTCTGGGTTGGTCTCCCAGAGGGTTGTGTTTAGCGCTTGAAGGAAAAGGTGACCACAGGGTGAGGTGGGACAGTTGTCAGCTCTGCCAAACTTAATGTCGTGGGTTTGTGCCAACCTGTGCTTGAGAAACCTCTAAGCAAAACATGAAGTGCTGCACGAGGAAACCTTCCCCTTGGTGTGGGCTCAACGCTGCAGCCGGGCAGAAGGGGCTGCAGGGATGTGTGGTGATTCAGGGCAGGGGTTTGTTCAGGCTGTGGAAAACCAAACTTCCTCGTAACCGGGTCTGGTAGGTTTCAAACTCTTGAGATTTAACAAGCTCCAAGGTTCGCCTTTGTGATGGTAAAGCTACAGCTGTAGCTATGTTGGACTTGGCTAGTTAATCTTTACTGATTTGCTATATTTGGTTCAAGCCAGGGTGGGGCTTTTCCACCCGTGGCTGTATGAAACACTAGGTATTGATCAGCTACTTTATCTCATCTTCTTGACAACTCAGTATCAGCCCTGGCAGGAGAGGCATTCCCTACTTGGGAATGTGCTTAAGAAGTGTCTGGGAAATAAGGTTAGTTCTGTTAGCCTGGCAGGAAGGAGCTCAAAAATGTTATAGTAGTTGAACACTTTCTATTGTAAGAACCTAGCTTTAGTGGTTTCTAAAGTATTCAAGCAGGGTCTTCTCAAGTGGCTTTTTGGTGGTTTCTGACCTTGTGGGCTGCAATTTGTGTTTCCAGGTGCCTCCCTCAGGGCAAGCATTTTTGGAAGGCAACAACAACAGCAAAAAAAACCCCAAAACAACAAAGACAGTGAGCAAAATGAGCAACTTTTAAGTTGTGATTGTGTAACATTGTTCTAAGCAATCTCCCTCCTCTTTACCTGTATTTTTGCAGCTAAAATTCCCACCAGGCCTATGGAGCCACGAGGGATTGTCAAAGCCTTTCCCAAGAGGAAGAGAGTGAAGGACGACTCGGGGAAAAGTGTCTCTCCAAAGATCCCAAAAGAGGAAGGAACAGAAATACTTGAGGGTAAGTCCTGTGTGCCTGTGACATAGAATATAGTACTTCTACCTCTGCTTATTAAGTGGACGTGCTGTTCTCCCACAGGCTGAAAAGTCTGGGTCCAAGGTCTGTGAAGTTTCTGTAATGGTTGTGGCCAGGTTGCTTTGATGTGTCCAGCTGGTTCCCCTCAAAGACTGCCTGCCACTATCGGTGCCATCAGCTCCTATGTGGGATATGTAGCCCAGCTGGTTTGGGATGCTGTTTCTCCTGTCACTGAGCACCTGTCCCTGTGTTCTCCTCAGCAGAGTGGCTGAAACCAGTCACTGCCTTTGTGCTGCAAGCGGGCATTGGCCAGGCCAGGGCAGAGATCTTCCACAAGCAGATTGTCCAGAATGGAGGTGTTGTACACTACCAGCTCTCCTCAGAGGTGACACACGTCATTGTGGCTGAAGACATGGACTGTCACCGGGCCTTTCGGCTCCTTAAATTAGCCAAGCTGCCTTCAGGGCTGCAGCTAGTGAAGGCTTCCTGGCTGAGTGCTTGTATTAGAGACCAGAAGCTGCTGAGTACCTCTGGCTACCGTGTCTTTATCCCTCACAGGTATGTAAATGCTGTGCTGCCCTTCCTCCCTACAACGCTTCTATCCTAAGCTGAACAGCACTAAAATTGGACCTTGGCTCAAATTCTTACACTGCAGCTCCTGCAGCTCCTGGGGATGTGACTCAAAGTCCCTTTTCCCCATTCAGATGGTGAAATTTTGTGACTTTTTGAGCAGTTCCTATTCTGTGTGGTAGCAAAACATGGAATAGGGCCCAGCAGTGCTAAGAGGAGTCCTGTCACTTGCTGCAGGTGCTAAAAGACACCTCTTCCTAATCCATCAGTGATAACAAGATTTCATCCAAAAGTGTTGAGGATTAAATGCTGGTTGTTACTTAGTGTAGATGAAAAAAAAAGAGAGAATTGATAACTAGGCACAAGAGGAAATAAGGAATGGAGCAGCAGGCAGCCACAGGTTATGATCAAAATGTTTTGGAGAAAAAGCAAGACTGAGGTAGATAGAATGGAAGCTGCAAGTCAGCAAGGTGGGTGGAAATTGGGGAACTGAGCCAAAACCAGAGTAATCGATAGGCTCCATCCCAAAACTTGCAGAAGGATTTCTCAGTCTCTCTGGGAGTAGAGAAGTTCTTTTTCTCCTGTACTAAGACATCTGATCCATGGCAGGTACCTGGAAGAAGAAGAAATGCAGAAAGAACAGCAGCAGCCTGTCCTGGGCAGTGAAGAGATCCAGGCCTCAGCAGAGGACAGAGCAGTGAAACCAAATACTGAAGCACAGGTTGGAGATTCCTCAAAACAAGTCCTGGGCACCCTTGGACAGGAGTTTCCTGCTGAGGTGAGTCTTCCATCATGGCCCTTCTCCCTCTGAACAGGTCCTGCATGCTGCTTTTCCTGGCTAAGAGCGTCTCTGTGGGAGACCATGATAGATTTTCTCTGCCAAGGGAAGGCGTTTGGATATTTCAGCAGCTTGGTGCTGGCAGACTCAGGCTGTGGACATGGTTGCTGCTTCTTTTTGTTCCTTTTAGGTGTTAAAAGTAGAAACAACACCCCTTAAATTCCTGTCCCCATCAGAACATTTGCAGCTGAAGCAGCACTGGTGCTCTGATCAGGCCAAGGGCTCACTCTGGTGATCATGTTTCCCCTGCGTCCTTTTGAGGAATATTCCCTGGCTGAGAATATCTCCGTTTCAGGAAGCTGTCTCTGATATTTCATCCCATGTTCCTGCCTGAGCCATAGTGACCCATTTTGCACTCCTTGGCAAGCACCCTGTTCAGACACATGTGCAGTGGATCAGGTTGCCACTCAAACGATCGTGGTGGTGTGCTTAAAATATCTGTGTTGGGTTATTAAAGTGGCCTCTGCTGTGAGTCAGCTTCTCCAACCTGCTGTTAGCTTTCTTTCCTTTCTCTGTATTTTTGCTTAAGTTTGCTGAATTCGTTTGGGGGCATTAGCATAATTAAAATCTATCAGTAGCAAAGTTACCCCAGACCTCCTAGAACAGCAGCTGCCTTGTAAAGCTGTCATCTGTTTTCTAACACAGTCCCAAGTCTTGTGCAAAACCCTGAAGTTACTTCCTAACTGGCAACCTGCTGAGGGTGCCTTTGTTTTAGGCTTCCTCTTGAATATGTGCAGGAGGGATCTTTTCTCCCCAGACTTACTATCCAATGTGCTATAGGCAGAGTTGGCTGCTTCTCAGCTGCATCACCTTCGCAGTTACACCATCTTTGCTGTTTCTTGCAACTCTAAATTAGTAGCAATCATTATTAACAAATCTTACACTTAATGGGAGAAAGGATCTTTTGTACTGTTAGGGATCCTGTGGTATCTGCCCTACCTTCTCCTCACATTTACTTTGGGTGGTCAGACAGCTGCTAGAGTCTGAAGCTTTATTGCCTTTTTTTTCTTTGAAGTCCCTTCAAGCCATGATATTTCCTGTTAGTTTGTGAACAAAAATCATATTTGTTAGACACTTCAGTAAAAACGTTTCTTCCCAAGTTTAGGACTGAGTTTGGGAGGAAGAGGAGAACCAATAGGATATGCTTTAAAGATAATCACAACTACTTTTGAGATCTGGCTACAACAGTAAAGCTGAAGCTGAGATATCAGCTTAGAAGTAGCCTCCTTTTAACCACAGAGTCTGTTCTAGCTTAGGTGGATGTTTTTTTTTCTCTAGGAGATGATGAGTGTGCCACTGTTTCGTACTGAACAGGAGCTGCTTTGGGAGTTCTGCCATGGCATGTAAACTCCTGTGAGGAAACCCTGTTACCAGTCAGACTGCAGCACCCACTTTGGGACTGGCACCTGGAGGCAACGGTTTTCTGCAAGGCAGCTTGTGCAAGTGGTGCCAGTTATTCATTGGCTGAGCCCTGGGGTGTTGCCCCTGGCTGCCTGCCTCCCTCTCAGGCAGATTGCCTCAGCTACTGGGCTTCAGCTGCTGTCCCAGCTCCTGTGCTGTGCTCCAGACAAACCATGTGCATCCCAGTCTCACCCAGCCCTAGCAAGTCAGCTGCTGTAGGATTCTGGAACATCTTAGAAGCTAATGGGACTGGCTGGTTTTCCATGTATGGTTGTAAAGCGTCCATCAGCTTTGTTGGTGAAGAGTAGAGAATGGGGGGGCTTGTGTTGCTGTTTGGCCTATGTGACTGCTGGCTAAGAGGGTGGGAATTGCATGATCCAGCTGCAGAGTTGTTTGCATTGTGGTTGGAAAATGTGCTCCTTAACTGCTTTTAAGGGGCTTGTTAATCAATCTGAACACTCTAGAGGCTTTGCTGCCCTTAGAGGGAACAGTGTCTTAAGGGAGTTGCATTTCAAGGGTTGCAAGGCAAATAAAAGTGCTTTAGTCTAACAAATCTTTAGTCTGACCCAGTTTTCAGAGTATTAAAACAAGATTACAAAAGGGAAACATCCTGCCTCTTCTGCCTAAAGACTTCAGCTCTGTATCTTGCAGGAATCATCTTCAGACCTCATTAGTCAGGAGAACCAGAGGTTATAAGGATATGGCTCTGACTTTGTTAGGCTGATACTCTGCAGAAACTCCTAACAGGACTTGTGTGCTGCGTGTAATAGCTGGACTGATCCCAAACAGCCCTGTGCCATTCAGGGTTACTTGCACAATTCCTGTGTTTATACATCAGGAGAGAGGGGGACCCCAGTGAGCAAAGCAGCTTCCAAAGCCTCTCTGCAGCTTCCTACTTCTGTCCCCTTTTGTTAGTTACCTGAAGCCAAGGCTCATTGTTTCTTAAGTCTACACAGAGGCATCCTAATGCTGAGGGTATCAGCAAATGTATACATTGGTTCTTTCTTCTGTCACTAAGGAATGTGGAGTCCTTTGTGTCATTCCTTCCTCCTCCTTTTCTCTTGCAGATAGCCATGGGGAAAATGGGGGGTTGTAATTTACTACCCTGTGAAGATTTTGTGTCTGTAACATGAAAACAGTGCCTATCTCCTGTCATCTGCATCATGGAGTGGAAGGTGCAGAGTCTGAATGTGAGAGATGTGTCTGTGCAGCCAACAGACCAGCAAAAGGTTGCCCAGTGGGAGTAGGGAGTCACTAACTCCCCCAGTCAGGGATTTCAGCATTGTCATACCATGCTAGCTGGCCGCAGTTGCTCACTTAACCAGTGTTTTACCTCAGTTAGGTCTCAGGAGCTTGACTATAGGAGTGTGTGTGTGTGTGCTTGGACCACAGGTGGACAGCAGTCTCTGGTCTCCTGTCCTTTGTGAAACGTGCATGGAGCTTCAAGGGGTGCATGTGTAGCTTGAGGCATGAAGAGCTATGGTGTGCATATAAGCAACCACTTCTAGAGCTGGCAGTTTGAGCACTGTATGCCCTGGAGGTTGGTGAGTGCTCTGACTTCCTACTCTCAGGAGCAGCCTGTGCCAAGGGGACATATGTGAGCCATGCACTTATTCTCACATGACTGCTTTTCTACCTCTCCCTGCAGAAATACTCTAATGATGAAGACAGTGAAGGAGAAGAAGCTAGTGTCACCCAGGGAGATCTGGAAGCATTGATTTCTGGCTGCTACCCTGTGAAATTGTCAGAGGAGAACAGTGACAGCTCTTCCACAGTGGCCCAGCCTACCAGCAAGTGGGTTTGTGCCCATTCCTCCAACAACAAGAAGGAAAATCACAACCAGTGCATCACAGAGAAGTTGGAAGTGCTGGCAAAGGCCTATTCTGTCCAAGGGGACAAGTGGAGAGCTCTGGGCTACTCCAAAGCCATTAATGCACTCAAGAGCTACCACAAACCTGTCACGTCCTACCAGGTAAAACACCTTCTGAGGATGATGGAGCAGGAAGATAGACCCAGCATCCTAGCTTTGTTCTGAGACAGAATCCTTTCTGTATGTGGGACCAGTGTACATTCAGGCCTTGGTAAATCTGTCCAGTGGGAGAGTGTTGATGGAAGTTGTATAGCAAATGCAAATTTTATTTATTGACCACCTGTGGTGTTTTCAGGTCAGTAGAAAAGGGGAGTCTGAGACTTTTAGGTCCCGATCTGAGCCCCCCTGAGATAAAAATCTTCTCCAGGTTCAATGCAGGGATATTTTTATCTTCGTCTTGGGCATCAGCAACTGCCACTATTGAAGATAATAAATAACACTCACTGTATCTAGGCCTGATTGGCTGTAACAGTGTAACCATCCAGTGTGTTAGTGTTTCAGTCCTTGTTCTGCACTGTTTTTCCACCTGGCATTGAATCAATGTAACCTGTGTAAGCCTGGGCTAGACAAGAGACCATCAGGCAGAGTAAGTCCTGCCACTTGGTGATCACTGATCAAATGACTAACAGGGCTCTGAGCGGGTGGCAGCTCCCCAGCTGGTCTGTAACCTTCACTTTTCCTGTAGCAGCTCTGGTTTCTTGCTAGGAAGCCTGTAAAATCCCTGGGATTGGGAAGCGGATGGCAGAGAAGATCCTGGAGATCTTGGAGAGTGGCCACCTGCGCAAACTGGATCACATCAGTGAGAGTGTGCCTGTACTCGAGTTGTTTTCCAACATCTGGGGAGCAGGGGTCAAGACAGCTCAGATGTGGTACCATCAGGTAACTTTAGTGTTTTACACAAGAGGTTCTTAGACCAGGGTTTGAAGCCTGCTGCTGAGTGTAGGAGAATTATTTCCACAAATAGTTTTTGATTGCCAATATCCTCAAGTGGGATTTGAATTTGGTGTGATGGGAGGAAGTGGGAGGCTGGGTCCTATTTTGTGTGTGTTTGGGGAGAATGGAGTGCACCCAGCTGAGACTTTAGTTTGGGTGGGGGCAGAAGACAAAGATGTGTGCTACGAGGAGTGAGGGACACACTGCCACTTCTGCTGGCCTAGCCGCTTGGAGTTTCTCTCACACTGATCACTGCACTGACAGTGCTAAGAGCCAGCAGCCAGGACATCTTGGCCACAGGAGCTACTGATCCAGTTAGTGGCCTGTTGGCCTGGCTGGCTCCTGTAGCTGTCAGAGCAGCCATCCACCTCATCTGACAGCTATAAAACTGACCTTAAAGTACTTGTGCCAACATGAGCAACCCAGGCCACTGGGTGGGTTCCTTCTTTAAAAACCATATTGAGCACAGAGCTAATTAAGTCTGGTTTCCTGCAGTGTTTGTTTTGTGACTGCATTTTGCTGTCTTAAAAATCCGGTTGTGTTCCCACAATGAGCCTTTCCCTCACTGGGTTATTCTGGGTGTTGTTCCTTTACCTTCCTCACTTGAAGAACACAGTGCCTTAGGAACAGGAGCCTTCTGTCAGGTTTAGTAAAGATTCAGAGTCATTGTGGGGTGGAGATTAGAAGTGTGAGGTTAGTGGGATTGCCTAAATCCCTTATTTTAGGAACCAGGCCTTAAGTGGTCTCTACATGTGATCTCAGAAGCTCTGACTGGCCTGGGCTTGAGACAGGTTAAGTACAATCTCCCCAAATCTTGCTTGAAAGTATTTGAAGAGCAAAGCCTTAGTAGATGTTTGAATATCACCACGTGTTGTGCACTAGGGTTTCCGGACGCTGGATGATATCCGCACCAAGGCGACCCTCACCAGCCAGCAAGCTGTGGGGCTGAAGCACTACTCGGATTTCCTGGAGCGCATGCCCCGGGAGGAGGCTGCAGACATAGAGCAGACTGTGAGTAGCCCCTGGCCCTCAGAGTGGAGTACCTGGGACCTGGCAGGAGGGTGCATGCTGTGGGAGTGTCCCTCGCTCTTCTAGCTGAGCTCTTCAGCCTCTCCTCTGAGCAGGATCAGTGCTTGGGGGACCTTTTTTGGGCAAGGGCACACAAGGCACCTTCTTTGCCTGATAGGAAGATTCAGTTTGAGTGGCTGGCAAGGAAGGAGATACCTCACAGGTGTCTTTCCTATACACCACTTTGAAAAAGGCTACATGTGGCATGGTGAGATGAAGCAGGTTCCCAGCTCCTCTCTCCTGCCTCTTATCTCTTGAGATGTCAGCCAAAGGCCCTGAGCTGTCTCTCAGGTGCTGCGTCTCTGAAGGAAGCTGCGAGCACTCTGTGAAGCTGGCTGTCAGTGGGAGGACAGAGCATTAATATCCTTGCTGGATGTGAACGGGTTGCAGATGGGTGCTGCTTGCTCTGGGAAGCCACAGGTTATGGGGTACTAAGCCAGTGTACCCTAATGTGAGTGGAGAGCGTGGGGGGAACACTGTCATTGCTACCCCTGTGCTCTCTGATCACCATGGAAGCAGCAGCCAGTGTGACCCTGTCACTCGGCCACAGGGCCTGGCCACGAAGAATACACTCCTGCCAGGCTCCTGCTGGGGTGTCAGTCCCGTGTGCCGGATTAGCCATTTCAGTGGTGAGTGGTCCCTTTCCCAGGCAGGCCGGATCGAGAAGCTGGCTCTTGGGGGTGGGTCTATTGTTATCTTGATGGGATTACTGCGTTCCCCTCCATACACACACACACACACACCTCTGATCCAGGCCCAGGAGAGAGAATGAGGGATTAGTCACTGTCTGTGCTGCCTGTCACAGTGAGATCTGAGGAGCTTTTAGACTCTCAGGTGGGGCTGGGAGTTTTCTAGAAATCTTCATTTAAAGCCAGAATGGGGGCAAGGGCACCAGAGGAGGGCTTGCTCCGCATGAGAAAAGCTTGTGGCTGCTTGGAGCACCTCTGGGGCAAAGGTTAATGGGTTTATCTCTTGCTAATGAAGGATGATCCCCAAGAGTGACAAGGGGCTGTGGGCATGGACACTGCTTTCCTGAACCCCAGCTTCTGTGATGGCCTCATCACTGGGAATTGCTGAGCCCCTAATTATTTGCTGCCAGCAGGGTGATTGGCACAATCAGACCAAGAATCCTTTAGTCCTGTCCAAGGACCTGGGAGCCTTTTTAAAGTATTTAATGAATGAAGCCATCAGAATTAGCACTGTCTGCACAAAACAGGAGCTGGAGTCCAGCCTGGAGGTGGCTGCATTAGGAGGAGTTCTGATTATAAATGTCTGATTGCTGGCAGCAGCATGTTGGCATCTGTTTGGTCTAAAATGCTGGGGCATTTGTGGTTTTTCCATGTCACAAAGCCTATTTCTCCTGCAACAGCAGAGCTCCTGACAGGAGTGGACTCCAAGGGACACTTGTAGATTTTCTGCTGCCTTGGGTCCTGCTGGGGAGATTCTCCGTGAGCCCACTGCTGCTTCTGAAACAGGACATGTGACTATCTTGTGTTGAACTGATTTTCTCTGTGGAGAGAGCTGGTGAGCTTTGTCCTCCTGGCCCACAGGAGAGCTGAAAAACTTCTTTTCCCTGTCTCAGAAACCAGAGGCTCTGCAAGGTTGTGCTGTACTTTACCTCCTGAGCACTGCTGCATCTTTCTTTGTCCCAACCCAGCTCCAGTCTGATGCCCCCAGGAGCTGATGACTGATGGTAGCACCATGGTAGATGATTGTATTGTGTGGCAGGGTGCTGGGCATTTGCAGGACTGGGTGAAGGCCAACCCAGCTTGCTTGGCTCCTGACAGCAGCCACGCTTCCTTGGTGGGGCAATTTGCCATGTCTGCCAAGTGTCTGCTCTGTATGGAGACTTTGAGGTGCAGGACAGGCTGCAAGGCAGGCACAAGATCCTTTGTTGCTTTGATGGAAAGGGCATGAAATTACTGGTCTCTGACTCCTCATCCCTCTTTCTCTTGGAGGTCAGACAAGCTGCCCTGGCCCTGATGCCTGGGCTTGTGTGTGTAGCATGTGGCTCCTACCGTCGGGGGAAGCCCACCTGTGGAGATGTGGATGTGCTGGTCACTCACCCAGATGGACAGTCTCATCGTGGAGTGTTCAGCAAGCTGCTTGACAGCCTTCACAGGAGTGGTAAGAGGGCTGGGCACTGGCACATGGTGCTCCAAACATGGCCAGACTGGGGAGGCAATGAGGTGACTGGCATTCACTGAAGGGCAGGTGACTACTTTTTCCAAGGACAGGACATTTTGTGAGTCCTTAGATGACTGTCCCTGGTCCTCCTCCAGTGGCAGCCCTGCAGCCAGCATTAAGGAGGAAGTATTGCTGCAGCTCAGCCTGGGTTCTCCTGTCTGCATGAGGCTGTCAGGGCTGAGGCTGGGATGCCCTTGGGGTCCTACAACACATTATGAGACACCTCAGCTGCTGGCTGGACAGTGGGGAGTTTGGCATGGAGGTGTCAGTCTCTACCACCCAGCTCCTCTCTGCCTGTTCTCTCTCTCCAGGCTTCCTTACAGATGACCTAGTAAGTCAGGAGGATAACGGTGACCAGAAGAAGTACCTGGGGGTGTGCCGCCTCCCCGGGCCCGCCCGGCGGCACCGCCGGCTGGACATCATCGTGGTGCCGTACCGGGAGTTCGCCTGCGCCCTGCTCTACTTCACCGGCTCCGCTCACTTCAACCGCTCCATGCGGGCCCTGGCCAAGACCAAGGGCATGAGCCTCTCAGAACATGCCCTCAGCTCGGCTGTGGTGCGAGGCCCTGGAGGTGTCAAGGTGTCATCTGGCCATACTCTGCCCACTCCCACTGAGAAGGATGTCTTCATTCAGCTGGGGCTGCCTTACCGGGAGCCCTCAGAACGGGACTGGTGACACCCGGTTGTCACCCTGGGCCCATGGTCATGCTGCTGTTTTGAAGGGTGCTGGTTTTCTGAGTGCTGCTCTGTGGTGGCTGCAGACTGGGGAACGTATCCCAGCGAACTGGAGCTCCTTGCAAGTGCAAGGTCCTGCTGCTGGCAGAGCTGTGTGGCTTCACCGAGCAGAGCCTGTGGGCTGTAACCATGCTGGAAGCACTGCCTGATGCCACAGGCCTTGGCTACCAAAAGGACTTGCTGCCCATCAGCTACACTGGCCCTGCTCTCCCTGCAGAAGCTTCAGAAGGCTCAGCTGCAGAGCCTTATGATCCAGCCCCTCCTCATGCTTGGGAACAGGGGATGTGGATGTGTCTTCCTCTGTGTCTGTGCACGGACACCCCAAAATCTCTGGACTGTGCGTGAAGGCAGCCAGGATCTGGCTTGGCCCTGGAACAGGCCTTCCCCCTTCTCACTGCTGCTGGCAGCTGCTACCAGTGGCACTCATGAAGGGTCCCCCTGTACTGCTGTGTCCTCCCTCGGTCTGATCTGATCTGTGTCTTCTGGTGGGTCTCACTGCACAGGACTGGGCTTCCCCTGGTGCCAGGTAAGCCTTGAAGGAGGTGCAGGGACCCAGTGTGCTGTGCCTGCCAGCTCTGAGCCTGTCATGTGCTGAAGATGCTCCAGTGCAGGGAGCTGCGATCCCCCGGGTCTGGCCCCAAGGGCTGCTTTCCTTTCGGAGCAGGAGAGGATCAGACTGCCTGGCTCAGGGAGCTCTGCTCAGGATGGGTTTGAATGTAATAGCACTGAATGTAACCTGGCAGAGCTGTGTGATGGATAGAAGGAATGGAGGTGGAGAGAAACACGAGGAGACGGTTTAGTTCTAACTTTGGTGAAGTGAAGCTTTCCCTTCATATGTGTGGAAGCCAGGGAGTCACCTGGTCTTAGATCAGAGAGCATGAGTGTGTGTGTGTGTGTACTTGAGTATACATTTACATGTGGCTGGCCCTGTCAGTTCCATGGGAGTTAATTTTATTTCTCAGGAAACCTCAACTATTTTTATATTCTGAAGATGAATTTCCCAGAGACTTTCAGTGCTCAGTCTCAGTTACGGGTGTTGCAGTGGTTGCTCCTGGCAGAGGTGCTGCTCTGTGGCATCAGCTGCCAGGAGGGTGTGTGTTCTGTGCCAGGATTCCAGGGCTCCCTCTGGCCAGTCTGTGGTGTCCAGTCTAGGTGTCCCTAGAGGTGTCATTTGTCAGCCCAGCCTTTGTGCTGAACACCTGATGGAAATGAATGTCTTGGTTCTTTGAAATGTGAAGTATAATAAATCCCTTCTCTCTTTTTCCTTGATATCTCTTGTCTTTTTGCTCTCTGTCCTGCAGCTCTTGGGACTCTTCCCTCTGGCTGACCAGGAGCCCCTTCTGTGCTGGCCTATCCCTGTTTTCAGTACAGGCAGGGAGAAGGTGGTGGAGACCTTCATGCTGTTGAATCACCACTTTAGCTCAGGGAGGAGAGTTGCTAAATGCCATCCTCCCATGGCAGAGCAGGACCTGGCTCTGTCCCAGCATCCAGCTGGCCACGTGGCTGAGCTGGGGCTCACCATGCCTAGAGAAAGGAGAAGTTCCTAAGCTCTGTGCCTTGGCTGAGCTCTTACTTCAGGTGTGCAGACAGAAAGGGATTGCTGTCAGCTTTTCCATATTTCATCAAAGACTAGGGTTTATGGGAGTTGGCTGCTGCTTTCTGCCTGGAACACAGCTCAGTCTCCTGAACTTGGAAATCCTTTGGTTGTCCAAGCAGAATCTGAACAGCCTGGAAGCCAATGGATCATGTGGAGATGAGCAGCAAGAGCAATTCACTTAAAAGAGAGATGGAGAAGCTGGAGAGGGAGAGGGGCTGCTGGGGCAGAGCTGGCAAGGACTGGGCTGGGTTATCCAAGAGCGAAGGGGAGTCAGGCTCAGACCAGGGCTTGGGAGGTCCAGGGGGAGCACACACTCCCCAAGAGGGCTGTGCAGCCCAGGGGCCAGTCGAGAGAGGAGGGCATCCCCATCCCTGGGATCAGACAGATTTGGTCAGGCATGGCCACAGCTGGCCTTGTCCAGGGCTGGGGATAGTCCTGCTCCAGCCCCAAAAGGAGGTTGAACAGGGGCTCCCTGTCTCTCTGGCATTGCTATTCCTGGAATCCTGGGGCTGCTCCTGTCACCAGACCACATGCTGAGGACATCACTGGAGGTGGGGGAGATGTGGGAGTGCTGGGCCCAGACTCCTTCCCTTCTATCACCCTCCTCTCCAGGGACACCATTCACACTGTGGTGCCAATCGAGTTGTTGCAGCAGCACATCAAAGCCCTGATCCTGCTGTTTGTGCTGCTTTTACCCAGGAGGAGGCCAGACAGGGGGATGTGGGGCCAGGGCTGCTCAGGATCGTGACTCTTTGCCCAGCCCCTTGGGAAATGGCAGTGCATACTGTCCTGTGGAGGCTGCTGGAGGAAATGTCTTGCCAGTCCTCTGTGAGGGAAGGGGCCCTCACCTGTCTGTCTATCCCCTGCCACCCCACGAATCCTTGCCCAGGAGTTTTGGAGAGGGCAGAGAGCCCTCCTGTGGCCAGCTGCAGCCAGGTGAGCCAAGGATGGATGAGGGACACCTCCGTGGGTGCAGCTCTGGGAGATACAAAGAGGCAGGAGGCGAAGGAACACCACGTGGAGCTTGTCCAGAGCAGCTGCAAGGGGACATTTCTGGATTCTGGATGCTGAAGGCTCCTGCTTCTCCCTTGTCCTGGTGGAAGTGCAGAAACATGGGGGGCTGAACTGTGCTGCTCGCTGTGAGTCAGTCCCTCCTGCCCTGGATGGAGGGGACAGAGCTGTCCAGCACAGCCTCCTCTTTGTGCCTCTAATCCTGCCCTCCACCATCCCAAACACTTGCAGACCCCAAGCCAGGGGTTAACTCCAGCAACCTCCTCGCAGCAGAGCAGGACCTGGACACCCCCTTATTGCAGCACAGCTTCTGCCTCATCTGAACCCTGGGATGCCACACTTCCAAAGAACGTACAAGTGATGGGGCTCCTGGAGTGCCTGGGAGGAGGAGTGTGGGAAACGGTTCTTCTTCTTCCCCATGTAAGTCTAAAACCTTTGGGTGCTCTGCCCGAAAGGATGGATGCAGGATGGGTGCGGGCAAGGTGAGTGAAGATGGTTTTAGATGTCTCTAATGAGTTGTTGCTTGGTTCTTGCTTCCCAGGAAGGGCTTTGGCTATTTTCCCTGCCCAGTGCACCCCCTTCCCACCCTCCCTGGCTGTGAGTCTGATCATCCTGAAAATTAAAAAAACCCCAAACACAGCAGAAATTAGAGATTGAGTGGAAAGTCAGGGAGCTGGGATGAGGGCTCAGCTCCTGCCACAGAGCCCCTCACTCCCACCACCCCATCCCTGCACCCCCAAGATGGGTCCAAACTTGGGGCTGAGGCAATTCCCATCCTCCCATCAGACATCTCTTTGCCCTCCAGGAATAAAAGAAAGAAAAAACCTGAGCCAAGCCCCTGCAGGTCTGAGTATTAAGCAGCTCTTCCCACCCTGCTCCCTACCGTGGGAGGAGCAGACCCTTCCTTAGCCATCATGCTTGTCCTCGTGCAGGGGTCGTGCTGGGGCTGTGGAAGAGGGGTGCAAACGGGGTGGTTTGGCTTCTAATGCTGGCACTTGGTATTCATGAGTAAATATTTGCTAATGGCAGCACGGCCGGGCGAATGTGAGGGAGCTGCTCCCCCCGCTGGAGCAGGCAGGGAAATGAATATGAATTTATCATGATTAGGCGAACCCAGCAGGGAGAGCAGGAGAGAGAGGGCTAAGGCAGGGAGGGGGCGGGTGAAGATGGATCTGTGCAATAAAATTAAATAAGGACACCAAATAGAGTCACTTCTCACGCGCCCGCCCGCCCTCCTGCGTGCGGGGCCTCTCCCGCCTCCTGCACTCCTCTGGCTTTGCTGATTTCTCTCTTTCCTCAAATTTATGAGGCCAATTATGAAGATGAGGTTGGAAGTTCTCGGAAGTTCACTAAATGCAAAGTGCAGTCCCTGCTGTTCCCATCAAATTAATTAACCAAGCGCTATTGATGACCGTGGCAATGTCAGCGTGGCAGGGAGCGCAAGGGAAGGGCTGCTGGGGTGCAGGCAGGAGGGTCTGCCAGGGGGGCAGAGCTCCCTGCAGGGCATCCCCAGGGCCAGGGGATGCAGAGTGAGGGGCTTGCCTGGGGGGCAGCAGGCGTGAGGAACACAGCAGGGGATGCACCAGGTCCTGGCACTGATGCTCAGCATTGCAGTCTGTGTTTCTAGCACTGGTGGTCTCTGGCTGGAGGGAGATCCACCCAGGTGATGGCCTGGCTGCCCTGATGGGAATGTGGCATGGATATGTGACGGGATGCTGTGCCATGTGCCATGGTGGAGGCCATGGCAGGGACTGGAGGTCAGTTTGAGCCTGTGCCTGGTGGAGCAAAGCCTGGAGCCAGTGCCATCTTGGGCACCCCAGGATTGTCCCCCAGTCAGGCATGGGGGGATGCTGACCATGATCCCATGGGGGTGGTCTTGTACAGGGGCCTCACACTAGGTAGACAAGAGACTTTCCCTGTGGCTTAGCAGCATGGTGCAGCCAGGTCAGGCCCACTGCCACCTTCCCCTGCTCCCCACGTCCCAGAGCAGGGTCTGGTTTTCACTGGGTGCAAACAGCATCCCAGCTCCCAGGGAGCCTTGGTAGCATTTAGCAGCCATTAGACATGGCCAAATGAAGGCTCAGTCATTGCCCTGGGACCAGCCTTGTTTCACACTGAATGTATGTACCACAAGGCTCCCTATTTGTATCGCCCTGGTACGGGAACTTTCACTCTGTAGTGTTGTGGGGTCCTGACACAAATCCTTTTGCAATCCCTGACTGGGTCCAAGAAAACCAGTGTTTTCAAAGGATGAAAGGTGCAGATTGTGTCCTCAGACCAGGGATCTCCCAGCAGGGAAAGGACACAGAGGTCCCGAGGGAGGCCAGAACTGAGCATCTCTACATGTGCCCAGCTCCTGACAAGGCATCCCACTAAGATGCACCAGCCCTGTGCAGGGATCTGGCCATGTGCCTCTGCCTTTCTCTTTCCTGCTTCTCTTCACTGGCTTTACTCCTACCCTGGTGTTCAATGGGCTCTGGTTTGGCTGGAAAATGGCACAGTGGCATTTGCAAACCTGCTGTCTCTCCAACAGGGCTGTAACTCAGGCTCCCTGTCACTGCAAGGAACGGGAGGCAGGGACTCCTGCTCTGGTGATGGAGGCAGCGCTGATGTTTCCCCTCCCACGGTAAATGTGTTACTTGGGGACTGTTTACCTGCTTGTGTCAAGTTTTAAAAAGAAATAGGCTGGCTGCTCTGCAGCTCCTGACTCTCGCAGTGTGTGTGCATGGACACATGCATTTACCTGGAGGAAAAAAAAAAAATCACCTGAGCTGAAAGGAGCAGTTTACAAAAGAGTCTCTGGTGTCTAGTACTGCGGTTGAGCTCTCCCTGTCTTCTGTTCCTTCTTGGGATCTCTGGCATCTGCTGCCCCCCACCAGCCCTCTCACTGGGAGCTGCTCAGTTCTCCATGGCCCCTGCAGCGTGTCAGGACCAGCCCCTTCCCCCAGCCCTTCTCGGGGCCGGCGGACTTAGGGGGACGTTGGGGATGCTGGTGCCGTCGTCCTGTCGCTCGTGGGTGAGGACCTTGCTGGGAACCCTGGGTGGCTGAAAAGCTGCTCTCGGCCGGTCCAGCCCCGGTGCGGTGGGCTCGGGCAGCGTCATCCTCGCAGGCAGCAGAGGGAGCTGGAGGACTGGATATGGGCAGCAGTGGGCAGGCTGCAGGCAGCGCGGGCCCCCGCCGGGACCCTCCGCCTGGGCAGCTCGGCCAGCCCCATGAGGGGGAGGCCCCATCTCCCCCAGGCTCCCCCATCAGGGCAGCGGGAGGTGCCCGAGCCTGCAGACCGCCCCGTGTGCCCCGTGGTGCCACCACTCTGACACAGCTCTGGGCACATCACCCGTGTGGTTGTCCAGCTCTGCTGAGAACACCTCCCGAGCTGATCCTCTGTCCCCTTCTAGGCTTTTAGGGGCTCAGCTCTCCTGCTTCACTGGGGAGGCCATGCAACTTCTCTGGCTGGACCACACCATGTTCTGTGTCTGTAACTGTAACCCCCTGTAGCTGCCAGGGGTGGGTGGCACAGTGTTTCCCATCAACCTCAGGGCCTGCTGGGAGGACAGTATGGTCCCCAAGGAGCTTGGCTGGGCTTGAGGGGGGAAGGGGTAAGGCGTCCATTCCTGGACAGCATCCCAGGGCTGAAGGGGAGTCCTGCAGTATGTGGCAGGTGCCTGTCACTGCTGTCCCCCAGCCTCCTTGCCCATAGGGAGCTGATTTATGTGTGGGCCAGCCTGTGCTGACCTCCTACTTTGGCTCAGGCATTATAACTAATGGCAGGTCAGCAAAGCTACAGTGAAAGTGAAGTGGTTGGTGGGGGTCCAGGGAGGGGGTACACAGGGCTTGGGGAGGATGACAAGGCTCTTGGCTGCAGTGGCACAGCTCCCCAGAGCTGGGGACTGCAGGGCTGGAGCAGATGTAGTTCCCAGCCTGTCCCCCTCCACCCTGTCACTGTCTCATCTCCTGAGGGCTCTTTCTCACTATGCTCTCCTGTTTTACCCACAGCAGGTCCCAGATCAGCAGCACCAAGCCTGGTGGAATGGCTCCTTGTTGGGGGAAGCTGAGGCATCCACAGACTGATGACTTCATGAACATCAACAGAAAATCCACAGTGGACACCAGGTATCTAAGCCCAGCCCCTGCCCAGGATGGGCTGGAATGAGGGACCAGGAGGACCTGGCACAGGTACAGCAGAGTGCCATCCCACAGCAGGTGGCCTTGAAGCATCCCCCTTGGTTTGTTGCCCCCCACCTTCTATAGTCTATGAGCTCTGGGGTGCAGAAATCTCCTGTGAGGGGTTATACTCATCCCACCTCCCCCACATGTCCCTTCAGGTCCCAAACCCCGTGCACACGGACTGTGAGTCACTCATCCACACCATGGCATGGTCTCTGGGGTGTTTTAGCAATAAGCCCTGTTGGCTTTCCAGGATGGGCTGGATAATGAGCCCAGCAATATGGCCAGACTATGGGAGCTGAGCTTTAGGAACACCTATTTCAGTTGCCACCTCAATCCCTGCCTGCAGAAGCTGTTAGTGTTGATATTTGTGTACCCACCAAGCAGTACTGGGATGATGCCACCCTGACCTGCCAGTCTAGGTGGTCTGAGTGGGTTAGGGGAGCCCTTGGAGATGCTATAAAAGTCACCTGCCCCACTCCTGGCCACACACTGAGAGCTCTCCACTGTCTGGTGATAAAGGAGAACATAAAAAAAAAAGAAGCGCACAAGAAGAACAAAGTTCCTGACTCTTGAAGCTCTATGGAAGTGTTTGAACAATACAGTGATTCACCCCCTGCCCTGGACTCACTCACAGGGAGGTACGTGGGGTCCCAGGAGCAGTGAAGGGTCCTGAGGCTGAGACATTCCCTGGGGTGACAAATGCATCCCCACGAGATGTCTGCACAAGCATCTCTCCTAACATCACCCCCCAGACTGGACTGGGACCAGGTTTTTGCTGTTTGAACTGCTGTTGAATGGAGTTAAATGCCACAGGTCTTGCCCAGATTTCAGGTTGATGCTGCATATGTGATGCAGCCTTTACTTTCTGCTGGGGAAGGATGAGAAGGTGACAAACGCTATCTGTGTAGCCATTAGGATTTTCCCCCAGAGAGCACTGTCTGCCTGCCTGCAGTGGGAAGGGCTCATTTTTGGTGGGCTTTCCTGCCAAGGGCTGGGCCATGCTGGCTGCCACCCCCTTGGCCAGACACGCAGGGCTCTGCGAGCCTCTCCTGGCCCTGCCTGGCTGTCCTGTGGATTCAATGGGTCTGTTGTGGTCCCACCAGGCTTCCTGCTACTGTTTGCAAGCTGAGAGATCTGCCATTATCTAGACTGATGCTTGTGCCACCCAACCAATAACACACACTTCTGCTCCCTGTTTGCAAGGCTTCAGTGAAAGCTTGTGTCCTTGCCAGCAACCCATCCCCAAGTTATTTATCATGTCCTTCACTTGACCTCATTGCAGGGCATTTTTCAACATTGTGGGGGTAATTTATTTTTTTTTCAGAGTCTTTCTTAGGACTAAGCCAGATTCAGGCAACCATGTGTGGCTTGCACCATCCTTGAGCACTGGCCACTGACAAGTCTGGATGCAGCATGGAAAGCTCAGCCCAGCTGTGGAAGGATGTACCCTGGCTTGAACCTGCTGCAGAAGCTGAAGCTCAGTGCTTTCCCAGCCAGCCCTGAGCAAAGGTGATTTGTTTGAAATAATTTCCATGGCCTCTGTGCTGCTTCTGGCTTCAGAAGAGCAGAACAAACCTATGCTGCTGGCTGCACCAGAGGCTGAACTTCATTCAGAAGAAGCTGTTGGAGGACATTGCTCAGCTCCGTACTCTGAACGGGCCCAGAATTAGATCTGGGATGTAAAAGTGGATGACTACAGGTAGGTGAGTCTGGCTTCAGACTGACAGCTTTCCCTACAGAGCTGGGATGCTCCCATTGAGAACAGTTGCCATTTGGAGTCAGTTTTGCTCCAGCAATATTTCAAGTTTGTCAAACCCACTTTGAAGGCCAGGACATGGCACGGATCACTTGCAGATCCCTCCAAAAGAAATCCAGCGCTGCACTGAAAAGAAAAAGTACTTTCAAAAGCATGGTCAGAGCTGCGTGGTGCTTGGACAGGGAGCAACTTTCATCTGAGCATCCTTCGCCCAAGGACAGTGACATCCCCTTTCTGTGTCCTGCCTGGAGTTGTGAAGGTGCAAAAGAAATGGAGAGCCTAAACCTACAGGCTGCCTGGCACAAGGTAAATAACTTGTTGGCTCCACACGTGGGCAAAGGTGTGGAAGGGGAGCAGACCTACCCCCTTGCTGGGGTGCTGTGTGGGGATGAGGGGCACACAGGCAGTGGGGTGGGTGGCAGCGGGGAGGTGCAGGGTCCATTGGAAGAAGCGCCAGCATCTGCAGCCTGGGCATCCCATCCCGGGGCCAGGGGGTGCTCATCCTCACTGTGCACCTCACACAGGGGGCTCGCAGCCCCTCTCCTCCAGCAGGTGCTGGGTATGTCACTCTCTCACCCCTGCTGGCAGCTGTGGCCATCTCCTTGCCACCAAGGGCACAGCCAGAAATGTGCTCGGTGGGTACAGACAGCTGTGTCCCCCAAGAGGGTCTAACCACCCTGCAGCTACCTTCCCTCACCCCTGTCCCAAAGCAAGCTGCTTCTTCCCTTGAGCAACTGAGGGACCCCTCAGGCACTGTTCAGCACCCCCCAATGTCCACTCCCTCCTTGTCCCCACAAGACCTGGTGGCCGGGGTCACGTCCCTGCTCCAGAGTGGCTGAGCCTCCTCCCAGGGTGATGCTGTCCCTCTCCCTCGCACAGCGCTCCCCACCCCCCGCCCAACATGCTGCAGCAGATGGTGAGGTGACATTTGTCTGCGAGTGACGCACTTGATGGTGGCCGTGTCCTCCCCTCCTCCCTTTGCCTTGGATGGAGGAGCCTTGAGCCCACCCAGCAGAGGCAGGACACACAGGCATAGGCTGGAGGGTCCGCCCCAGCTCCCACCTCTACCACAAGCCCCCCCCAGACATCTGCACCTCTTGTCTATCAACCCCACCAAAACCTCTCTCCCAGGTGGCTGAGACACTTGGGGTGACTGGGGTGGCACCATCCCCCAGGGCGAGCACCCATCACTGTAAGGGTGTTGGAGGGGCTGGGGGGGGGTTGGGGGCGGGCACTCGGGACTCCTGTTCGTTCTCCATTTTCTGCCTTAATTAGAACCCGGAGAGACCAGGCGAAATCGCATTAGCACGGGGCCCCGGTGCGCTGAGCCATCCATCTTTTTTTATTACAGCGTAATGGGGCTGCTCGCGAGGCGCCGTGCGATTTGTCACAGGCCTCGTTCCCTGATAACGGGCATTTGTCATCACTTTCTTCCCGTGTTAATGTCATCATCGGCGAGCTGACAGGCGGACCCGTTGAGGGAGCACTGGCGACAGACCACATCCGTCAACCTAATATTTCCATGGCTGTGGGGATCAGCCGGGCTGCGAACACACATTAAAGTGCTTATGAGGGGAGAAGCGGGGGGGGGGGGGGGGGGGAGGGAAGGGAGGGGATGCAAAAAAAAAAAAAAAAAGCCATTGTCATTAATTAAAATGTTAGTGCGAGCATGGGCGGCACGGCGTGGGGACGGGGGGTTGTGGCGTGGGGGGACACGAGGCTGTGGCCTTTTAGCGGAGCCACCTCAGCTCCTGAAACCCATTTAAAAGATATTTGGGGCTGGGGAATCGGCGGCGAGCGCGGTGGAAAGGTCATTGTTAATAAGGGAGAACACACGGGAACAGGGAGGGTGCAGTTATAGCCAGGGGAGGATGGTGGAGATGGTGGCCCCCCCCCTCCCACCTTGCCCCCTTGGGGATTTTGTCCTGCGGGGCTTATTTGAGCCACTCGTGTCACAAAGTGAGTGGCCTCAGCCCTGCGTGGCAGCAGGATGGGGAGCAGGGGGAAGGCAACCCTGAAGGGTTTGCCGCTGGCTGGGGTCAAGGCAGAGGGGGCTGAGCACCCCACAGCCAGGCTCTGCAGCTACACGCGGGCATCCTGGGAGGGTGAAAACCCACAGTGAGAGGTGGGCAAAGTCTGGAGGGCCAAACCTATGACCCATCTCCCAGGAGCAGCCAGCGAGGAGACCTGCCCAGGCCCTGGGGCTGGCTCAGCGGGAAAGGGGTCAGGTTCTCACCTCATCATATTTGGCTGTTGCCATGGAAACAGGTGGTGGTGATGAGAAGGTGTGTGGGCAGCCTAGGGTGTGTGGCACTGTGGGGTTTTGGGGTGGTTCTGTTTTCTGTGCTTTTGTGGTGGTTCCTGTGAACATTCAGAATAGGAAGGTTTGAGTGCCTTTTTTTTTTTTTTTCTTTTCTTTTTTATTAGTTTTTGGGTGTTTGGGAGGATTTTGGGGTGGATGTTGCTCAGCCAGCACTGCTTGCTGCCATCCCAGCTCCTACCATGTCCTGGTACAACCCTGATTTACATAGAAAACCAGACTCCAGGAGCTCTGACACAGACCAGGGGGGTTAACCAGAAATAAGGTCCAAAATTCTTCTTCCTTTGCTCAGATCCCACACACAGATTCCCCTGGAGAAGTCCCTGATGTCTCTGACCTGCAGCTGGACATGAGGCCAGAGGACCAGACACTGGTAGGGAGCAGCCAGCTGTGGGCAGGGCTCAAACCCTGCTTAGTGCAGAAGGGTGGGCACAAAGTTTGAAAATGGGGCTGGGCACAGAGCTTTCACTACCACATTCTCCCCATCCCAGGGGATGGGCTGGGGCAGGCCGTGAAGTGACACGTGAGTCCCAAGTCCCAGGAAGGCTTCTAGTGGTTTCCTTAATTGATCTTATTTTTTTTTTTCTTTTTTTCCAGCCTTCGTTGTTCCGGACACAGGCTCTGTTCCAAGGAGGGTCAGGCTGGATACAGGTGTGTGGCTTTTTTTTTTTAGAGATCTGGGCACTTTATGTATGTGCACATGGGGACACACACAGAGAGACATTTCTGTTAGTGTCCCCAAAAGTTTGGGTCCTCAGCCAGTGTCTGAGGCTGTCACCCCAGCCAGGAGTTTCTGGGATGGGGAGGGCTGGGAGAGAGTTAATTGTGTCCAGGTGCTGATGGGGAAACTGAGGCACAGAGCAGTCCTCCTCCACACCATGGTTACAGGTCATTCCATTACCAAATCACCTGACAAGTCTGCAGATGTCAAGGAAAAGGTGTCCAGGAAGTTTCCTTGGCACTGCCCAGCAGTGGCCGTGCTCCCAGCCCATGACATCCCCAGCCAGGTCCCCAGCTTTCCCTGGCAACAAACCCCTCCACCCCTGGTCCCCACCATAAATCACTGCCCTCCATTGGCCAAGGACCTTTTTAAAAGGATTTATTAGGGGGGATTTCAGCACAGGCAGCCATAGGTTTCATAAATCGAAAAGCAACAGCGCTCATTGTCCCCGGCCCGTCCGGGGGTGCCACAGGAGCAACCCTGCTCCCCTCCTGTCCCCACAGCCCTGCTAACAGCCCCCTCCCCAGTGCCACTGCCTCCACTGCTCCCCTTCACATCCCAGTCTGTGGAGACTGTGAGCGTGGAAAATCCCCAGACAGGGAGTGTAAATGCTTGTTCTTTGTAAATGAAGAACATAATTAACATTAAATTAAGGTAATACAAATGAAGACAACACAGAGCCTGACAGGATGAGTGTTTGGGGAGGCAGTAGAGAGAAGTGATTCATATTTTTAATTTACTGTACAAATAGACTAGCAGGGCTGGGGGGAAAAGGGCCATCCAAGTGGAGTGGGGATTTTTTTTTAATTTTTTTTTTTTTCCCCACTGTTGTTTTGCTGTGCTTTAAGCACACAATGACTATTAAAGTCAACTGCCCATATAATAGGACATCTCCTACATGACTGCTCTCTGAGAGGCAGCTTGCTGTAGCAATAAATTCTGGGAGTGCCATCTGCTGGTGCCAGCACCCTCCACTGGGCACCCTCGCCTCGGCCACCCCAGCCCTGGGCACCCACTCCAGGATCAGCCCTGGCCCGCTGTGCCCTCTGCAGAGACCTGTTCCTGTAGGACCCCAGCCATGGATCTGCTGACATACAGGTAGAATTATTATATTTTTTTTTCTATAGGGTAGCAAACACCTCCCCCCCCCCCCCCCCCCCCCCCCCCTCCCAAATACACCCTTAAATTGTTCATTTTATATGTATTTATTGATCTGCTTTTTAAGAGGTTTTAGGGGGTCTGGTTGACACTGAGGGAATAATTTAGGTTTTTAAAAGAAATAAATCACTGTTCTTCACTCCTCTGAAGTGCTGGGTTCCAGCTGGGTGCCCGTTATCTGGAACACATTAAAAAAATCACCCATTTTAGGTTTTTCCCTGCAAAAAGGCACTTGAGCAGAGTCCATATGAACCACAGGCTCAGCTGGAGCTGGCTCTGCACTTCAAGGAGATGAGCCCCTGCTGCAGGATGGCTTTCAGCTGGGAGTGAGCCAGGTTTACCACAGTGTGAGGATGCATAGAGTTGTGGCACCTGGAACGGGCACACCACCCCCACCACATCGTTGTCTCCTTCTTGCAGGACTTCTGCCCCCACTGTGCAAAGCAAAGACAAGGGAAAGGTACCAAAAGGTTCTATTCCTGGCTGACGTCACCCTTCCCAGCCAGATGTTCTTGCTCCATCCCAAAACTTCTCATTTTGGGGGGGGGAAACCTAATTTTGGGGGTGCAACAGCTCATCGGCTTAAGTTTTGCCAACACCAAAGTGCAGCCAGGACCTCTGTAACCCCTTTCCAGGAACATTACTGAGGGCAGAGGTGCTCCTACAGGAAAAACCCTGTATCCAAAAAGAGGGGACCCTTTTCCCTTATTTTTGCCCTCCCATGCATTAACTGAAGATGTGTTCGCTCACACTGGTGGGGAACTGGGGGATGGCAGTGTCCATCTTGCAGTCTCAAAACCCCAATGAGCATTGATGCTAAGCTTAGGTGGGGTCTCAGGTGCTTGTCATCATGGGCTGCTTTACATGGTGGGCGGTGCCAGATGAATCATGACCTCACTGCCATGCAGCCCCATGGCCACGTCTCCCCCCTCCTGAGGACAAACCAGAGACGATCAGTGTTGGAGTCCCACACCAAGCTGTCTCTTCTGCCAGCTTTTCTCTGCTTTGAATGGCCCCAAGGAGCTGGGGCCTCTGGAGGGGCTAAATCTCCCCCAAACCCCTCAAAAGTGTCCAGTTCAGGCTGCAGACAGAGAGGCTGGTTATGACCATTTCCTTTTGTTTCCAAAAGGACCTTCTTTCCCGTTCCAGTTTGGCTGGTACAAGCTCCAGCCCAGCATGTGCATACCTCGGTGGTTAAACCCACACGCCCTCCAGCATTGGATACATCACAAGATGGTACTTAGACATTCGGAAAAAGTCACCTTCATCTTAATTTCTTCAGACCTTAAGAGAATTAGGAGTATTTTCAGGCATCAACATTAATTTCTTGGACTCTTCTTACTCTTCTTTGCACCTTCTCCCATTGTTCAAGGTCTGTTTGGACACGCTAGAGGATACAGCCTTATCCTCACCAAACTGAACCAGTGATTTGGGAGGCCTGAATCCAAAGAGCTGTTTTGGACTTGGGGAAGCAGCTTGGGGTGCATGCAGCCATTCCCTTCCCAAGATGCCTGCCACAGCGTAGCTGAAAATTCTTTCCTGGGCCAAGTAAGCAGAGGGGAAGCCCAAATCCTCTTTTGCAAGGCTACCATACCCAGGGTGTGTGGGCCAGCTTGGACTGACAGCCCTAAACAGAGAACCTGCCTCAATTTCCTAAAGAAAAAGATGACGAGAAATTGGGGCCAATGAGCATGCAGTTTCCTTGCTCCTGTCCTCCCAGGTCCTAATGGAAGGAGGAAGGATGCATGCCTTGGCATGGTACCCTCACGAGGATTTCCAAAACGCGCCATAGGATTTTGCTAGTGACCTCCAGACCTTGGAAGTAGGGAATGTCTGGCTGTGGAGGTGCCTGAAGCCCTGGACAGAGAAGGATCCCAGCCCCATGTTTCCCAGGTCTACCCAATCTCACCAGCCAGCACCAAGCAGTCCTTGGCCATAAGGCAACAGTGGCTCCTTGACCATGTCAGGACTCCAGGATGGGTGGGAGCTGCTCCCAGGGGGGGCATTGCCTCCCTTGCAAAGGGCATCTTCCAGGCTGCCCTGCATGCTGGGTGGGAGAGATAAATAAATACCAGAATAAATAAATACAAGTGGCAAAGAGGCCTGAAATGATGCTGTCGTTTGCTGGGAATGAGAGACACAAGTGTAATTTAGGTTTTGATATTATGAAAGTCTCGCTGCTCTAAAACAGCAGGGCACTCAGTGCCTCATTAATAAAGGATAAACTTGGAGTCTATTTACAATGCACTTTTTGGGGTTATTTACACTCCATTATACATATGTAATGCTGCACATATTTACCGCTCTGTTCTGCGCCGAGAGCAGCCGGGCTGGGAGGGAGACAGAGTGGGAAGTGGCTGATGCTGTGGAGCTGTGACCCCCACCTTGGCTGATGTCCTTTAAACAGCTTGAGGTGCTGGAGAGCCCCCAGCTGGCTGCTGAGGATGGGCCATACTGGGTTGCCCAGTGCATTGTCCCAGCCCCACATGGGCCCAGCGCCCACTCACCCCACAAGGCACCCGGAGGCTTTGCCAAGTCATGCATAAAAGGTGAGCTACTCACATGGGCTGGAGCCCACCACACCAACAAGGGACCACAAGCACCAAACATGCAGGCTCTGGGCCCATCACAGAGTGGGGAGCTGGAAAAACGAGGGTGAAATCATTTGCAATTAAATAAATCATATCTGTGTTGGCACTAGAGTGTTTTGGCCATGCAGCTCTCTCCACCACTCAGCTTTTAGCAAAATACCAGAGCAAAATACTGTACTTAACCTGCAAACAGCAGCTTCCTGAGATCTGCTGACCTGGGAGCCTCTGACTTCAAGGTGTCCATGGAAGCTGTTGTAGGGTTCCCAGGCCACATGAAGGCTGTGCCCACAGCAGTCCCAGAAAACGGGCAGCTCCCACCTGCTGCCAGCAGGCTGGGCATGGGGCACAGAGGCTGGATGGTCACCCCCAGCTCTGAGCTGCTCCTTGTCCCTTCTGCAGCAGCCTCTGCATGACCACCCGGGGTGAGACAAGAATCCAGGAGCCATCCTGGCCACCCTTCCTACAAAATGACCAGCCAGGCACAGCAGGGAGGGCGATGAGACTCCCATCCCATTCTGCTGCTTCCTGGCACCAGGGGAGTACCCACCTGTGTCAGCACACTCTGAGTCGCTGCTGTCCTGGGCTGCACTTACCAAATAATGGCTCTGGAGGCAATTATCTTTATTAAACACCTCACACAGGCACCTCTTGGCATGTCCACATACCCAGGAGTGATGTGAACTCCCTGGCTGCCAGCTGCATGGTGGTGGGATGTCCTGGGAGATGCAGAGCTAATTGAGTCTGAGCAAATTGGCCCCACTTCCCTCCCCAGTCTCCAGCCTCCTACATCACCGTTGTTGCCCCCAGACCACCCAGATCAGGGCAGGCTGGAGCCTGAAGCCTCCAAGGAGCTGCTCTCCAAGGCTCCATAGCCATCAAGCTTCATCATCCCAGTGAGATGGGCTGGGATGGAGAGACGGGAGTGTCGGGTGGCAAAGATGTGGCTGATCTCCATGAAGGTTTTGTTCTTGGTTTCAGGGATGATGAAGTAGACATACAGGGCCACCAGCAGGCAGACACCACAGAAAACCAGGTAGCAAAAGGCACCAGTTGACATCTGGGGACAATAAGAGAGCAGGGAAGGGACAGAGAGCCAGGCACCTCCAAGTTGGGCATGGCCTGAGGCAGTGTCCCCTCCTGTTACCCCTCCCTGGGCTGGCTCTGGTCAGAATCCAGCCAAGCCAGGAGTATGGGCATCCCTAGGGTTAAGTCTGGCTTGACACCCTGTCCTGGTGGAGCAACAGGGCTTTGTCCATCCCTCCCTCCTCCCAGGGCCCCTCCAGACCGGTACCTGCAAGAAGGGGAAGATGAAGCCAATGGTGAAGTTGCAGAGCCAGTTGAGGGATCCTCCCACGATGTAGGCAGCCGGGCGGTGCGACTGCGTGAAGAGCTCGGCTGTCATCAGGAAGGGGACACCAGCTGCAGAGAGAGAGGACAGATCAAGGGTGCGGGTGACAGGCTGCCACGAACAACCCCCAGATTGACACGTGCTGCCTTTCTCAGCCTCATGGCCAAAGGGCTGGAGCCCAGCAGCACCCATGGGCCAAACTGTTGGTGCTGGGGGAGTGTAGCCCCTGATGGACTCTTACTCACAGCTCGCCCAGAATAGATATAGATATATATGTTTTAAAATTCCTATTCATCATTGTTTGTGAACAATGAACCATTAAAATCCCAATTAAAGACATAATTACAGTGAATAAGGTCTGGGCTGAGGATGAATTATAGATCTGTTAACAGCTCTGCTAATACATCAACCGGGTAAACCAGTCCAGGTTTCACTCCTCACTGTTCAAGCTCACTCTCTTGCCCAGACTCTGTTAAGGGCAGGATGATGCTCACCAGACACCTCCAGAGAGGTCTGGGGAAGGCTGCCAGGGCTTTCTCCCTACTTGGTCGGGGAGCAGGGATGAGGAGGAGGAGGTGGAGCACACCCTGGGGATGTGTGGGGCTGGAGGGACTTGTGACAGGGCCTCACTCAAAGGGTGCAGCACAATAAACCAGGATCTGGCTGCAGGAAAGGGGCCAGAGCTCCAGTCCTGCCTCCTGCTTGCAAACCCCAGTGTTCCTCAACCCCCGGGGCTCCCATTTCCATCCCACTGCCCCCTGCTTCCAACACCTCCAGACCCACCTGGTCCCATGCAGAAGCCAGCGATGATGCCAACCACGCAGGCGACACTGACATAGCTCATCCAGGGCAGGGTGGTCTGCAAGGGGACAAAGAGCTGATCTCCATGCCCAGTGACTCTGGGATGGGGCTTCACATCTTCCCCTGGGCTCAGCAGTAGCCCTCGGGAACAGTGGCTCCACAGGATATGTGGGGCAAAGCTGGTGAGATTCAGCCTTATGATGCTGAGACAACCCCAGAGCTGTGGGAACATCCCTCAGGAGCAGGCAGGCAAGGAAAAACCCAGCAGACCCCTCCACCTCCCATTCACAGTTTTCTCCTTGGGGACAACTATTTCTGAAGAAAACCTACCAGAAGTGGTAGGACTTTTCTTACTTAGATTTGGCATTTTTGGTTGCTTTTTGCTCTGAATTTTCCTTCCCTTGAAGTCCCCTTGAAGGGAAAACATTGCTTGGAAAGAGTTGGTTCACCTCTCATCTCTGTGCACACTGCTTCTCCCGAGGTGATACCCACCCCTTTATCACCCAGCCCTCATTAAGGGGCCCAAGGCTCCAGCCCCAGCCACGTCAGTGGCCCAAAGGGTGGTGGCAGTAGTGGGACTCTACCTGCAGCAGCAGGGAGGCGGTGATGCCAGCCGAGCAGATGCCCATGGCGCAGAAGCCGGTGATGATGAGCGGCCGCCGACCCAGCTTCTCAATGGTGAAGCACTGCCAAGGGAGAGCAGAGACCATGGGGCCCTTCTTATAGAAGATGCTCCAAGGACAGGGATAAACAAAAGAATAGTGCTAAGAAGTGAAGGAGGAGGGTAGCCCCTGATGGACTCTTACAGCTTGCCCAGAATTGATACATATTTTTGTTTTAAAACTCCTATTCATCCTTGTTTGTGAACAATGAGCTATTAAATTCCTAATTAAAGATGTAATTACAGTGAAAGAATTCTTGTCACTGAGACAAGGGTGCCCCCTGAACCCCAGATCGAGCTGCAGGTGGAGGGATGCTCCTGTTGGCATCTAAGGGTAGGGACAGCCCCAACTCAGAGCTCCAGGGTTGCGGGTGGGTCATGGGAACAGCCAGGACTCTGGGGTCCTGGGGTGAGCATGCTCTGGGCAGCAGTGAGGTCCCACAGAGCCCTGTTAGGGTGCAGGGTCAGGGCTGTCAGGGGTGGCCTCATGGCCACTTTTACATGGGGACTGAGCAGAGGTGCTGAGCTGGGCACGGGGCATTTGCCAGGCAGGGGAGGCAGGGCCTGGGCAGGCAGCACGATGGTGGCTGGAGCAGGAAGGGTATTGACAGCAGAACAAATGCCTGTAATTTTATAACCAATCTCAGCACGTCCATAGGGGGCCGTTTGCGGGGCTGCTCCCGAGCAATCCAGCTGCAGGCTGGGCTGCTGCCCAGGGCTGGGGCAGCCCCATGGCTTGGGCAGGGGAGAAAGGAAGAAGGGGGCATAGTTTGGAGAGGCAGGGGGGTGACTTGGGGGGGGCCTCACTCTGCTGTGGGCTGAGCTATGAGGAAAGGGGAGCAGCTCCCTCTCAGCCTGTTTTCTGGGAGCAGCCACCCCTCATCCATCTCTCTAATTGTCAGGGAGCAGATTTAGTGCTGGGTGGCTCAGGCTGGCCCCAGGTGACACTCGCAGATGGGACAAGGGCCATAAATCTGCCTGGCCCAGTGCTAACTCTCCAGCTAAATGAGGCCTGGCTGGGGGGGCCAGGGCTGCTAGCCCAGGGCCAGGCTGGTAGTTGGCTGCAGGAGGTAGGGGGGGTGACTGGGACATGTGGCTCTGATAACTGAGTGACAATGAAATAGGGAGCCAGAAGGAACCCCTTAGTCCCCTCCCTCCCCCCCCAACCTGCTCCTTGCCTGGCATCTCCCCCCATCTATCCTGCTACCCACTTGCCCCAAAATTCTCCCACTCCCCCTAGAGGTGGCGCCACAAACTGAGCCCCTGTCATCCCATCTCCCCACCCCATTTCCCTGCCAAACCCTCTACCTACCAGCAAAGGGGCTGTGATGTGGCACAGATGGCATTTGGGGTCAAACCAGTACCCCTCATTTAATGGTGCTGGGGACAGGCCTCTGGCACTGAGGGGCTGTGTCTGTCTGTCCATCCGTCACTCACCCCAACAAGTCCTGCAACAACTTCGATGGCACCGGTGCCCACGGTGGTGTAGGGGATCTGGGACACGGGGATCCCGGCGTTCTCAAAGATGGTGTTGGTGTAAAACCAGATCTGCCGAAGAGGTGACTTAGCGTGAGCCAGCAGCACAGAGAACTTGATGAAATGAGTTGCCAGGTCTCAGCTCAGCCCTCTGCAGAGCCAGGTCCGGGGGCAAGGACCCCACAGGGCTTACGGCGTCAATCCCCGAGAGCTGCATGCCAGCGTTCACCACCACCACCGAGAGGGTTTGCCAGCAGACAGAGCGGTCCCGCAGCAGCTGCCAGACAGAAACCATCTCCACGGAGGAGAGTGACTGCTGCTCCTCCTTCATCTCCTCAATCACACCCTGCACGTCAGGTGTCCCCAGGAACCGGCGCAGCGCTGTAGGGAGAGCTGGGGTCATGGAGATGCATTTGCTCACCACAGGGTGGATGCTCACAGGTATGGTAGAAGGCAAGGGCTTGGGTTTGTCCTGGCTCATCCTTCCTAGAAGACCTTCCTGACCCAAAGGGCTGAGCATCCACAGGAACCAAGGAGATGCCTCTCACCATTATGATGGGCACCAAAAATGCTACAGCACAACTGCGTGTGACAGAGGGGCTGAAACATAAGGACTATGGTGGGCTGTCAGGTCTGGATGCAGAAGGATGCTGTGAGGATGCACCTTGGTCTTGGAAGACCTTAGACCATCACCTCCTGGAGCCAGTCTCCCCCAGGACACCCCCTCACCCTTGGTGGCCCCACAGATGTCATTCTTCTCTATCAGCAGGTAGCGCGGGCTCTCAGGGAAGCAGTGCAGCAGCAGGAGCTGGAGGGAGGCAGGAATGGCCACCACTGACAAGAAAAGGGGCCAGAACTTGTCCTGGGAGGAGTCAAAATAGGACATGTCAGAGGGAGGGCAAAGCAGGGTCCAGTGCCCATGGGCTGGGGTACGGTGCTCACCTTGCCCAGCAGCTCTGGGAGTCCGAGGACCTGTGCGAAGAAAACTCCCAGGCAGATGAAGATGCTGGGAATGAGGCCCAGGAAACCTCGCAGGTTCTTGGGGGCAATTTCTCCCAGGTAGAGGGGCACCACGCTGAGACAGATACCTGCGGGGGGCAGAAGGGATCGCAGTGCACCTTCTCCCATGTCCAGCACCATCCATGGTGGGGACCCCATGGCCAAGGAGGCGGCCCTGTCTGACCCATGGAGAATCCCACCATAGAACTTGTGGGCATGGGGTATATGGAGTCTTCTTCAGTCCCCTGGGAATGGACTGTAAGGGACAGTGCTGTGAGGAAGGGGCCATGCACAGCCCCACAGCACCTACCTGAGTGGAGCCCCGTGATGGAGCGGCCGATGATCACCATCTCAGGGGACCCCAGATCCCGGCTGAAGCCCATGAAGCCACCAGCCAGGAGGACGAGGAGAGTGCTGCGGCTCAGCGTGCCATTCCTGGCAGGGCACAAACCGTTGGACGCAAGCAGCCCTGACCTGCCCCTTGACCACCCTGTCCCATGCCACCCCCTTACCTGCCGTACCGCTCCACCAGCACCCCCACCAGCAAGGAGCCCAACAGCCCACCCAGGGCGAAGATGGAGACAGTTAGGGAGTAGAGGAGGGTCAGGGGGCCAGGAGCCAGCCCGTGCCCGTACCGCTGGGACCATGTGGTATTGTAAAAAGCCTTTATGTGCTGCAGGGCAGAGAGAGACACATAGGCACCAAACACAGGGAAAAAGGGGAAGACAAGGGAAGGCAAGCCCCACAGGGGAAATTACATAAGTTTAACAGCATTGCAGGAGATGTGGGGCAGGAGATGACTGGGCATGTCTGTGATGTGCTGGTCTGGTTGTTCAGCCAGTCTCAGCACCATAGGAGCTTAAGGACAACACAGAGATGCCACAGGCAGAGCTGGAGCTGGTAGAAGGAGGTTGTGGGGAAGCTTTCCCCAGTCCTTGCTTTCCAGGGGCGGTACAAGAACACAGGCTCCTATGTCCCTCCCACGTGGTCCCTCTCCTTGGGCTGCTTTTTGTGGGCTACTGCCCAAGGGAAATGCAGCATTGTGATGTGGGTCTGCTGGGCAGCAGTCCTTCTGCCCTCAGGGAGGGATGCAGAGCCCTTCCCTTGTTCCTGAAGATGCTGTCTGTCTCTTACCTCTGCCGGTGAATTCACCACGGCGAGGTTGTAGCCATAGAGCATGGAGGAGCCGAAGGACACCAGGAGAGTGACTGACAGCAGGGGAAAGGTGAGATGCTGGGAAAGAGGATGAGGGATCAGCACAGCCCTGGCTGGCAGGGCTAAGCTCACACATGGTATGAGCTGCGTTGTGTCCCTGCTCCTTCAATAGTAGGGGTGTCCCCGGCCCAGAGCAAAGACCCCAGTGTGACAGAGCCCTGTGCTGAGCACCACTTCATGTCACCACCCAGCATTCAGCCCAGCAGATCCGGCTTCCCCACTGCTGGTCTCATGGCTGCAGTGTGAGACTTGACACTGGCAGTGGCTCAGCTCAGGCTGCCTGGCCCAGGGACTCCTGCCCTGGGCTGGGAGGGGGCAGAAAGGGGCAGGTGAAGGAGGGAGAGACACCCGTCCCCTCCTGTAGATGGGGGCACCCAAATGGCTCTGCTGCCAGCTGTCCCACACACCCCTCCCCACCTGGCAGACCCACACCGCTGAGAGGTGAACTTCTCCACGGCAAGTCCCAGCCCTCCCAAAATGCCACATGCACCCACCTCCTAAACCCTTGTCCTCACTAGTGTCTCTGTCACCTGCTCCAGCTGCGGGGGACACCCTGCAGTCCCGACCCAGCCCGAGAGGGTTGAGGCCAGCCCAGCCGGGGGTCGGGGTGCCAAGCAGGACCCCAGAGGCATTCAGCCCACCCCCCCAGCAGCAGAGGTGCTGCACCCGCCTGTCTCCCCTGCGGCAATAAACAACCCATGGCCCTACAGGGACAAGGCTGTGGCAGGGTGAGTCTGTGACCCCGGGGAGCAATCCCCCGTCCCAGCACCCAAACCTCAGCCCTGCAGCAGGGAGGGCACCCTTTCCTCCCCCTGCAGCACAGTAGCCGGATCCGTAGCACCCAGCAGCTCCCGGCTCACGCACAGCAAATCCCCGCTAATCCCACCTGGAATCCCAAGCCGGAAAAGGAGCAGGGGGTGTGAGGGCAGGGGCTGGGGGGCGGGGGGGAAGCATAGTGGGGCAGACGGGGACCCGGAATGGGGCAGCGCCCCCCAGCCCGAAGGGAGCTCACCCCAGTGATGTCCCCGTCGGGCTGTGGGGTCCCTTTCCCGACCGTCGGGGCGAGGCTGTAGCGGGAGCGGGGGGAGGGAGGAAGAGGAGGACGGGAGGAAGGCAGCCCCGGTCCGGCGGCCTGGCTAGTCTCTCCCATTGTTAGACGGAAGAAGGAGGAGGAGAGGGACGGGACGAGAAGGGAAGGCAGGGCAGGCAGCCTGGGTGCCCCGGGGCTCATTGGAGGCGCCTGAGCGGCCGGAGGAGGAGTCCGGGAGCCTCCCCAGTTGCCGGGGCAGGGGCAGACCAGCACGTCCGGACTGCCCAGTCCGCCGAGGGGTCATGGCTAAGCCTGAGGACAGCGGGACCACTGATGTGATGCTCTGCCATGGCTGAGAGCCCCCGCATGTGCCCTCCAAACCGCGGTGGCCCCGGGGACTGTAAGCAGGGTGGCATCCTTGCATCACCCCCGAGGCTGGGGACAAAGAGGCAGCCCCACATCACCCAACACCCCCATCACCCCCCAACCTCTCTCCCACCGAGTCAGACGTGTCGGGCAGACGTTGCCTCTGCACCTCGGTAGGCCGGTACTGGTACCCACCTGGCCATGCCTCGGGGCAGCTGCCTTCCCTGGACACGAAGGGGCGCAGCCCCAGAGAAAAGAGGCTGGGTTCACGGCAGCTCAGAGGAATCCAATTTTGCTGCGGCCAGGCGCTGCCTCCCCTGCTGCTAATGAAGTGCCTTTAATTAGCAGCCTAATAGCAAGCTCTTAATTTGCCGAACAGCCAGTTGAAAGGATGGGGACCCCACTAAGCCACGGCTGGCAACAGCTCCAAGGGCTTAAAAGGGACAGGCCCCGGCTGGCTGGCCCCACCTTAGGAGGGGTCCCGCAGGGAGGGGGCAGAGGAGCTGGGCTGGGAGAGCCCCACGGGCACCTCTGGGCCGGCCGTGCCCAACCCGAGCCAGGCTGTCTCCAATGAGGTAGAGCCCAGGTGCTTCATTCTCCCACACGGGATGTTGCAACTTGATCTCTCTCTACAAGAGCCTTCAGCTCTCCATTGTGCCCTCTGCCCCAGCCACGAGCCCTTCCCTGCCTGCTGGAACTCAGCTTTTCCCAGGGCAGGCACCTGCTCAAGAGCTCCTATGTCTTTCTTGCTCAGAATCCATGTCTTGATTGGGGCATCACCTTTCCTCTCGTGCAGGTGTGCTGGGTGGCTGCTGAGACCTTGGTGACAGGGCTGTTGTGGGGAGAGATCTGTAGGGAGTCAATGGGCTTCAGAGTATGACACCATTTTGTTCCCAGGGCAGCAGGATAAAAATCCATTGGACAGGCCCATGGGTGAGAGGACCCAGCTGGAAGGAGGACACGCAGCAAGTGGGTAGCAGCAATGCCCAAAGCCCTTGCAGTGATGCAGAGCAGCCCAAAACATCCCCAGGACTCACCCCAAACCCTGTGCTAAGACAGAGCAAAGCAGGAAACCCTGGACAGGACAATAAACCAGGCCATGCTGTTGTGCCACAGCCATGCTCCCACTCTGGTCATCCAGATACATGGCGTATCTCTGAGACTAGCACTTGAAGGGTTAAACGTGCCCAGTCCAGTGCTCTCTGTCACAGCAAGCTGAGGAAACAGCATCAGCCATCTCCTCCCCATCCTGAGCCATCCTAGCAAGTAACCACTTAAAAACCCTCCAGGAGCTTCCCAGCCCCACTGCACTGAGGCCCTTACCCATCCCCAAGCCCTGTGCAGAGACAGCCTCCCTCCAGCCACACAGCCTGGTACTGGGGAACAAGCAGGGATACCCTCAGGGTGGTGCTCCAAGGCAGGGGGGTGGCTGCTGCCTTGATTTAGGGGACAAATCTGGGTTACTGCCACCAGTTCCCAGCAATGATGGGGATGCCAGGAGCAGATGTACAGGTGAGGGAGGAAGGAGGAGGAAAGCCTGGGGTACCAATTAAGGGCCACCAGGGAGCTGGGTTAATTGGAGACCCTCCTGTGACCTGACCTGGTGACTGTGGCACACGGTAAGATAGGGATGACTGCTGGTGAGAAACACCTGCTGTTCTGTGCTGCCAGGGAGCTCGTCTCCACAATTTACAGGCGTCCCTGTTACTTCCCTGCCTCTGTGCATGGACTCCCTGGCTGAAACACCCCCTCAGCTGGGAAAGCAGCTGTAAGCTCACAAGCCACCCTTACCTCCTCTGTCACTGCCAGAAGCTCCTGTCCCAGTCTTACCTTGCTGCTGCCCCAGTCCCCAGACACAGCCATGGGGCTGTCCCCATCTCTGCTCTCCACACCGTGGGATGATCACATGCCTCCTCTTCTCCAGGTGTCACACACACAGCGCCTGGGGCATGAAGAGAAACCCAGGAGGACCAGAAGAAGCAGAGCAGCGAGAAGAGCCGGTACCAGTACACATCCAGCACAAAGTGGTGGCATTTGCCAAGGTCAGGAGGATGGAGATGCTGTTGGGAGCCCCATGCTCTCCTTACAGCTTCACCTGAGCTGATGGTGTAGTGCTGTGCAGGCTCCCAGCAGAGCCAAGTTGCCCATGGTGTGCGCAGAGGCAGGATCCAGCCTCCCCAAAGGAGTTTGTGTGGAGGGGAAGGACAGAGCCAGGCCTGCTGCAATGGCAGAGCACCAGGTGCCTCCTGCCTCCCTGCCCTGTTCTCCATGGCCAGGCACTGGTAGCAATGTGGGACTCCACACTAAAGACATAAAACACTTGCAAAAAATGTTATGAGGATTTCTGTAGGACTGGAGAATGCAGCATCTGTAAAGATGCACTGGGAGAGACCCTCTCCCTTCCCAAGATAAGCTGGAAACCCCTTGAAGAGGTACTGGTCTTCACTGCTCCCTCTTGGTGTTTGCCCAGCACCACCTAGTCCAAACTAGAACAAAGTCCCAGAGAAAGCAATAAGCAGCTCAAATAAATGTAGGCAAAAAAGATGTTTTACTTAGCAGCCACCGATCCCTTTCCCTGTATTGGAGGACAGGGAACTTGGTACCACAGGCACAGCAGGCAGAGCCACTCAAGCTCATCACAGCTCAAAAGGTCAGAGCAGTTTGCCAGCACTGCCCTTTCAGAGTTGACACAGCAGAAATGGACATGGTCCAGCAGCCTCCTGTCTCACTCCCTCTGAGAGATCTGCCTTTGCAAATGCCAGCGGGTTCTTTTGGCACAGGACAGGGAGTTTTGGACACATCAGCTGCGTGATGTTAACCAGAGGCTTGAGTTTCTGCAAACTGCATTGGCCTCCAGAAGAAGCTCAGAAGTGTCCCTACTGAAAGTACTGCTCAGGCTGCTGTCTCTGTTGCACTGGAAAGCTCATCCAACCCCATTCTCCAGCTGCAGAAAGGCAAATTACCTGAACAAGCCCAGGTTTTCCTGGTGATATTCCTTATCCAACCTCAGTAATGACCAGGAGAACAACTCCACAGTTCAATAAACTCCCTGTTGGTTTGGAGATTTCTAGCTGCTCCTACCAGCCAGGTGTATGTCAGCAGTAGGAGACAAAGCTCAGGATGGGAAGAAAACACTGATGAGAAACAGAAAGTATCCCTTGAGGAGATAATGAATGTGTGCCTGAGTTCTCTTAGAGCAAACAAAAGCAGCTAGTACACACATGCACTGCTGGGAGCTTGCTAGATGGGCATCACATCCTTGTCCATCAGATGTCCTCAGCCATACTTGCCAAGGAAGGATCAGCCAGCAGAGGGGACAGGCTGAGCCCCGGGATGGCTGCAGCCTGTTACTAGATTTGCACAAGCAGGATCTTATTTTCCCCTGCTAAGTCTTCTCCTTCAGCAGTGCAGGTGCTTTTCTCCTGGAACACCACCCTGGGCAGGGTGTGCACCGGATGTGAAGCAAAATGACTACTTGGCAAAGAGAAACCTGCAGGCACAGCTAGTATCAGGAGCTCAAGCCCAGGAGGGGCATCTTACTCCCATCAAATGCTGAATAATTTCCCCACCCTCCATGGCACCCACGGGTCTGCCCCCACATCTGGAGCTCTGCAGTATGTGGCCTTTGGCAAAATGGGGCAGGATGCTGCTGGAGCCCAGGGCAGTCCACACCCCAGAGGCTGTCAGGACAATGGGACAGCTCGCCCACAGAAACCAAACTAATGGCAGCACTAGAGCATCTCTATCTGCCCAGGGCTTGTTTCTTTGGCCATGCTGCCTCCTCTGCTAAGCACTCACCCTCCCACCCCTCTTCAGACCAATGCAGCAGCACCACCAAACTGCCAAATTAATCCTGAACATTTTTTGTAGTAACTACATTAATTCTAGCCTAGCAGGTCTAAACTGGTCAGTTTCACCATTTCAAAACCTACCTTACTATACTCTTGAAAGCATTTATATAATAAAAAAGCCCCAACAGAAGATTTAATTTTAAAGCTGTAGGTTGATCAAATGCTGTTAATTTGAAGCTATGGTAAACATTACTTTCCTCCTTCATTTGAAGTGGAAATAAGCCACACATTTTTAAACAGAAAGGGTAATTAACCACTGAATCTATTTAAGATAAGCTGTCTGGTGTTCATTCTTTTCCAGTGGAAATTTACAATTGAGATTGCTTTTCTTCCTCAAAGACTCTCTTTAGTACTTGAGGTTTTTTTGGATTTGATACCAGAATTCCTGGGAGAAGTTTTCCAGCCCTTGCCCTGCAGCACAGCACTGTCCCAGTCCTAGAAAACTGCATTAAACAACTCTGCTGTCATCTTTAAACACCAAGAAGAAGGGGAAGGACTAAGAAACCACTAGAAGTAACACACAAGGAAAACCTGTTTCACAGAGAACTTGGCAGCCTGTTGTTTGGCACACACACAGAGAGGCAGGACTGGCAGTATGAAAGGTGAGGAGTCTCACTGTGTGCCCTGGCAGTCACAGGTTGTTTCAGTAAAGCTGCATCTTGTGTTACAGACTGATCCAAAACAATAAAGCCTGTCACTGAAATTCCTCTTGCAAACCTATTATCTGATGGGAGGAAAGTGCAGGAAAGGAACAGAAAAGGTTAAAGTGGTGCAAATACAGATATATACATTTCTTTTTTTAAGATACACATATAAACTCACACATTAAAAACCCAAACTCTTGCCAAACAAAGCACGCAGCTGCTGGCAACCCTGTCACAAGGAGAGACGGGGATTGGAAGTGACAGGAATCCTGCTCCCAGCGCTTCAGAAAAGCAGGAGTCTTTGCAATCTCCAGTCCCCTGCTGGCTCCCAAGAATGGAGCCAGCAGGGAGAGAGACGATGGGAGCACAGGGTTTGTTTGTTTTCTGACCACCCCAGGAGTGACGATCTTAAAACTGCAGTGGCCTTTGTTTTAAAAGGGGCTGTTAAGTAAAACAGAAAGATGCAAGGCTCCTATCCAAGGAGCACTTTTAAGAGAAAGGTATTCTGAGGGCAAGGGTGCTTGCATTACAATTCAGGCGAGTCGTAAGCATGGCAGCATCCCCAGCCATGGAGCTGCATGGCAGTGCTGAGATATGTCAATTACTCACTCATTATTGAACAGCAGGATTCTGATTAGCTTATAAAACAAATTTGTGCTTCTCCTACCAGGATCTTGCAACACTACCCAGAAAAAAAAAAAAAAAGTCTTTATAGCTTCTCCCCCCGACTTTTTTAATGGGCAAGATGGCTCCAGCTCTTCCATGTCAGTCACATCCATCCTTGGGCTTACAGGACAGACTCATTTTCTCCAGCCAGAGGCCATCAGCTATGAATGGAGAGTTGGTTAATTAAAAAGTATGCTGTGGTTTTAGGACTAAGTGGTGGGTTTTTTTTTTCCCCCCGACTGCCAGAGCAGTCTTTTATGCTGCATTCATCAATGATCAGCAGCTCTGAGGTGGGACTGGCCACTGCAGACTCATGTCCTGTGAAGCTGCATCTACCCAGGCCCTGGGGCAAAGCTGTTGACCTTAATGGCTGCAGCACTTCCAGGTATTCATGCTGCAAATGTGATGTACAGTGCACAGGTAGCAGAAGTGTGACTCACAGACAGGAGGATTGAGGAAGATACAGGCTTGATATTTTAACAGTGTCCTTCACTCCAAAAGGAAAACAGGAGAGATTCACAGCTTAATTTTTGTATTTGTATTTAAGTTATTTTCTGAACAGTTAAAAAAAACAAAACCAAACAAACCACACTGTTACCATGATCCTAGCTCAAGTGAACATTAGTACATTAACTACACATCACCGTAACATAATCACAAAATTCAAAGCACTCATTACTTAAGAATCCAGATAACAAATATAGCAGAGTAACAAACAGAAAACTCTGGAGAAACCATGTTCTTTCTCACCTCTCCCACTTCCACACCCACCTCAGCCTGAGCAGGCAGGAGTGATGCAGCACAGGCTGGCCTGGCAGGTGTGCAGCTCTCCTAAAAGTAGCAATGTGACATGACTGGGAGAAACTGGATCTGTTACACTTTGCTGAGGTCAATATTATTTTTCTGCCATGCTAAAACGGTGGCTGGGCTCAGCCCTGCAACATCTCGCATGATAAAGACAAAGTAGCTGATAGCAAAATTTTACCCTCAAAAGCAGCTCCAGATTTTCACACTGAATTGCCCAAAAATTCTTGCAGCTCACTGCTCGTAAAAGCCACTGCACATAGCCCTGGACAGGCTGAACTGCCTTCCTCCTGCACGTGGAGCTTTGCTCTGACATAAACCAATGCCCGAGTGCCAGAGACTAAAACACTTTGCATGTAAAGGCAACAAATTTTCATTCATCACACAGGTATGAGCACAGCTCATGTTCTGTGATGAACATTGGTACTTCATGCTGATCTGGTCACAGCCGCACTTGGCTCCTGCTTGAGTAGAAAACAGGATTTTTATGACAACAGGCTACAAAAAAAAAAAAGGGACTTATTTAGGATTTGGCTAAAATATCTAAAGAGCTTGTTGTACATCCATATATATCAACATCTCTCTGATTTTGAGAATATCACTAAGGATTAACCAGTGTGACCAGCTCCCATGGGATGTCAGCTGGACAACAAATGTGGAAGCCCAGCGGTCTTTGGGAACAAGCACAAAGTCACAGGAAGAGTTCTTTGACAAGACAAAGGATGATTTATTCTGGCAGTGTGCCAAGGCTCACCCTGGGAGAAATGCCTTGAGAATCTGCCAGTAGTTTGGCTACACTTCATTTAAAAAAAAAATGGAGTGAGGGAGAAAGGAGAAGATGACAACTCCTCAGCTGCAGTGGGCAGCCATTCCCTGCAACCCACTGCTGGGGTTGTGGAGAAGGAACAAACTGAAGGGACCTGCTGCTTCTCTGAGTCTCTGAATTAAAACTGGGGACAGAAAACCTGTGACCCCTTGTGCCAATCAATCTGGTAGGGATCTGCTGGCAGGAGGATGGAGGGATTTCATATGAAGACCTCCTTTGGGGACAGCTGGGTCACCTGCTTTTCCCTCCTCTTTCTGGGAAGCTGCTGCTTATTGCTTCAGGGGGAACAACTGTAGGGCAAGGCTCAGCATGTCAGATGCATCATGCATGCCACTTGGAGACCCTGGCAAAGTTCATTCTTCTCTTGGAAAGTGTAGTTTAGACCATCCCTTTCTCCTCAACCCCCAGTGCAACCTAAAAGGGGCATCAACTGACAACTTCAACAGTTGGAGGCATTACTTGATTACCTCCTGATGACTTCCAGTATTCTCACAGTAAACCTCTATTCTTCTGAGTCAACTACACAAGCCAAGAGATCGATCTATTTTCAGCATTTTTCCCACTTCATAGAGATCTGTCTCGATCCCTGCACCCCCTCCTAGCTTCCAACCACTTGGGTTGTCTCCTAGTTTTCCTCCCACAAATAAGAGCCAGCCTGCAGAAGGAAGGCTGGCTGCTCCTTCTCATCTGCTTCTCTAACTAGGAAGAGCTGCTAGAATTTGTGATTTATCATACACAAATATTCCCCCTGCAAGTGAACTTAGGAATCATCAGCCACAAAAGGCAGATCCAAAATGGTGTTAAAGGAAGCTAAAAAAGTTAGGCAAAGAGCCCAACCTGGAGATGTGCTTCCCATTGGAGTCTGGATGCCAAAAAACTCAGAACCAAGCCTGGAGCTCTGCTCAGCCTGAGAAAGGGACCTGTGTCATGGGCAGGAAACTCATACCTGGGAGTGGAGAAATGCACATGATACTCTCCAGCTTTTTCAGTGTTCAAAAAAAATTAAGAAAAAAGGATCCTTTGGAGCAGGAGCAGGTGGTGGGCACACAGAGCATGGCAGTCCAAATCAGCTTCCAGATTAGAAAGAAGTGTAAAGCATTTCAATATTTCCGATGATCATCAACTTGTCACCTGAATCCTTCCATTCCAACAGCGGATGTGTCTGTCCCTGAATGTTAACAGGGAGCAGAGGGAGCTGCTCCAGAGGAGACAGCTGCAGAAGACTTCTCGCTGCAAATTCCTTCATTATCTATTTGCATATTTCAAAGCAAGCTCTGAGGATGAGAAATATTTGCAGCAGAACTGTGCCCTATTGCAAAGGAGTCACAAGCAGGAGATGATGCGGCCATAACAGATTGTCCTGCTCTGAATGTCCCACACCTCCAGTACTTTCCATCCCATAGTCCAAGAAGGAAAGCTAGTGTGAGCCTCCTACTTGTGGGAGACGTGCTGATGTCTACGCAGCAGAGGTATTTCATTTCAAAACGATGTGCAACACTTAAAGCCCACAGACACTTCCAGCCCTTTTTTATCTCCTTTCAGCAAGCACGTTCTAGTTCTTTTCATTATAAATTCTGCAATTACTCCAACCTGGCTGAGGGATTATCCATCCAATTCATGTTGAAACCTCTCTCTCACATGCACTCTTGCACACTCACACACACACTACACATATCCTAAGGGGGGAAGTTTGAAAATGCCACTTTCTTCTGACATTGGGAGATCTACTTACCAGATTGCTCCTCCCTGGGTGCACAGTAAACACCACCAAGTGTCAGGCTGTGGCAGTTTCAAGTTCAAGTTAGATCAGTTAACTTCAGTTTCCTTCTTGGCTATCAGAAAATGTGTACAACTTGGGGAGTGGGGTAGGAATCCTTGCCCTTCTGCAGTTCTGTGTGAAGTACCCAGACACAGTCCTTCCTGGAGGGTAAGATGCTGTTCTTACCATGTGCCAAAAACAGATTTCAGCTGTTGCTCACTAACTGTACCTTAAACAGCTCTTCCCAGCAGAGTTGAAACTACGGTACCACTTGAAGACCCAACAGTGCTTAGAAGTTACAGAATAGCAGCATGGAGCAGCAGGGCTATGACAACCCAGGACAATCTGCAATGGTGGTTCTCTGTGTGGCCAGCCAGTTTTCCAGTTCTCCCAAATTCTTTCAACTAGCAAAATAAAATACACCCTTGCAGGTACTGCCCACAAAGATGCAATGAAAACAGAAGGAATTTCTGCAGCCTTCAGAGGCTGGAGTAGCAGATCATTGTTTTTTACGATAACCTAAATGTAAAAGACAGAGGATGACCAAAGTGAGGAAAAGAACTATTAAATCTGCAGCCAAGGTTGTATAAACCCCTGGTGATATGCAAACATGCTGTAGACCTTATAATAAATGAAATTAGAGGAAGTGTTCAAATAACATTAAGAATAAGGCTCGGAACTCCAACTCAGCAAAGTTTGGGATGTAAACTTGGATTCTCTCTGGTCCCTTGCCACTTTGGCTTTGGGACTGCAGTATGTTTAATATATAGGAGCTGCCTGGAATCCAAAACAGCATTTCTAGACTTAAAAGTAGTGCCAAAACTAGTTGTGGATGAACTTAACAGTGTGAGTCAGAACTTTTATGACTCTGCAGAGGTAAGTCACACTGTCAGTGTTACCTGACCAGAGTCAAGTTCTTAACCTTTTGATTCTTTTAGTCATAGTTCAAACAGAAAATAGGAGTGTCACCACATGGTCTGAAATGCACTTCAGAACTATTGTAGTTTCTAGGCTCAAGGAAAATATAAAGAGCTGAGTGCTCAACACTGCTGCCCACATACTTCAGGAACTGCACTAGGTACTCCCCAGGCACCAGCTCTCCCGTCCTGCATAACTCCATTGCCTTCTTGTCTGTCTTAGCTGTCACCAAAATGATTTAAGCCCTCTGGACTGCTCTTTGGGGATTCTTGGCCCAGCTCCTTGCAAAATTTCATTGGTCGAAAAAGCGCATCCAAAGCAATTAGAAACAACGCAACTGCTTCCCCAGCAAAGTGAAGTTGATGAGAATAGCTTAAAAAAATTCCCATCTGCCAAGTTCCAAGTTTAGAGGGTTTTAACAAAGCCTGTTTAAAACCCCTCCAGCCTGGAGATGAAGGGCTGTGATTTCCTACTGTGGGATTGGAGCAAGTCCCCAGTTCGGAAGTGGGGGTTATTCAAGACCTAAAGTGGAATATTTGGGCCTAAACCTGGAATGGACAGGGACTGCTTTACAGTCTTTCCTCATCCAAATGCAGGCCTACTGCAATTCCTTCCAGCTCTGTAAAAACAGCTGTTTTCCCCCAGATGTCTCTGCCTGTTTCAGAGACATGCAGAATTCTTTCTCATGCCTGTCCTCTTCAGGGCTATTTTTATCTTGTAAACAATGGTAATTTGCAAAAGTCTCAGCTAGAAAGCAAAGATCCAGCTCAGCTATCAGCAAAGGGACTCATCAGCCTATGTCCATAAATGGCAATGCAGCATGCATGTAAGAAAAGCACACCAAAGGCTCTCCCTCTGAAGGTTTTCTAGCAAGACCAGCCCCAGAAATGTTGTACAACTGGCCTGGAGCCACTGCCACCTGTACTCATGGACATATACACTCATTTCACCCACCTGCCATCACCAGAGGACTGTACCCCATCGGTGCTCATGTGAGCAAAAACTTACTGTCATGGGCAGAGTGCTTGTGTAGTGTCTCCACACTAGGGTGGCTTTATCTTGAGAATTTCACAAAGCTTTTAGCAGCCCCCTCTTCCAGCACCCAGCTACAGACTCTCTGAGGGAAGAAGGAAGGGGAAGAAAGGAGCAATGTCCAGCTTTTCTCCTCACCCCAGTCACAAACTTCCTCCAATTTACAGAATGATCAACACCACACTGTCTTCAGGGAGAGCTGCAGGAGGAAGATGGTACAGAAAATCCCTTTGCTAGTGAAATACTATCCTGGGCCAATGTTTCATCTGGGGCAGGGGTGGCAGGATCTCAGCCCCAGTCCATCATGCTTGGGACTTTGGCAGAAGAGAGTTTAACTTTTCACTGACTAGCATTCCTCAGCCAAGCAGATGTTAAGGGAAACTACAATATACGTCCAGCTTCCAAAGGGTTAGTAGAGCAGGCAGGAGAGGAAAGAGATGGATTTGGCTCATAACAGTAAAATTTCAAGGGTCCTCTCACCACAAAAAATAGGTCTGCAGTCAGAACAGCCAAAAGCCACAGGGAAGTTGGGGGGGGTTGGGGGGGGTGGGGCTGGTCTGGCTGTTACAAGTGTCTCTGTTGCTCTTCAGGGCTGAATGCTTTTTCAAAGGCCTAGCAATGGATATTGATTTCAGTCTGAGAGTAGCAGCCTCCTTCTTACCCTCCCTCCCACCCACCCTGAAGTGACTCTCTCAGCAGGGTGCACTGTGGCTATAAGTCTTCTGCTTAACAGCAAAGCAACACATTCTGGCAACATCTTAAATATATTCATAGGACATCTGTGACTGGGTTTGGAGGGGAACCAAACAGGGTAAAGGGAAGAGGAGTGAACAGGAAGAGGGGAACAAGGGAGGAAAAGGATGGGAAGGTTTAAAAATGTTAACTGTTCATGAAAGATAAAAGTCATCTTCTGATATAGCAGCACTTTAGCAGTCAGCCGCGCTGAGTAGACCCTGTCTGAGATCAACCGCATGCCAACTTTGTTCCAGAAACAAGTCTGAGAGCCTCTCTCTTCAGCAAGTATTGGTTACGTGGATAGTTCTTTTGTCCTGGCATTGGCAGATAATTTAAATACTGCAGCTTAAATGAGTCCTGGGAACAAAAAACAGAACAAACCAAACAAACCCCATTCATACTAAGCCTTTTAATCATTTAAAAGAACATCTGATTGACCAGAGTGTTTGAGAAAACCAAGATGGCTGATCTGAGAGCTACAGAGCAGCACTGTATATTTATCAATCAAACGAGATACAGGATGTGCCCCCATTACAGAGCATTTTCATGGGAAAATGTCACTGTGGACATGGCCCTGCAGAATCCTGTCAGCTCTTCTGCCATTTTTCTCAAGCTACTAACAGTAGCGGTGCTTGTACCCACCAAAGCAGGCAATCATGCTATCCCACTTCACTCATATACATCAAATCCCCTCTACAACTGACCCAAATATATGGAACATTATGTCCTCCCCACACTGTGTTGGGCCATGACAAAAGGGTAAGGTGATGAGCAAACCAGCCAGGCTGTGACATGAACAATTTAACATCCATGCTGTGTGCTAGAGAAAACAAGGGCTAGGCGCTATGAGTAAATTATTTTGCACATTAATGCATCTCAATTTAATTTGCCTGGGCTTGTGCCTCAGTGTCTTCTCCCCTAGTCAAACTGTTCTCTTGAATCAGCTTGCTGCAGAGTGAGAAGAATGGTCACCTCTTCAGAGAGAGGGAATAAAGCTGACACTTCTTGGCAAAACCCTCCTGCCTGGTGACAACTGCCCAGGGTCAGGCCATCTGCATCCCCTTGTTAGGCAGCAGCTGCTCTACTCGCTCTGCAGAAACCCTCTTCCTTCTGGACAGCAGCAATAGCTGATTTAATTATTGATGATGATGGACAGAGGGAGGAGGAGTTCTACAGGGGAACTCACAGGTGCCACATGCCACAAATCCTAAAATGAAGTCCCTATCCTAAGGTATCACAACCATTCCTGTCCTTTTACAGGACACTGTAATTACTGTCCAACCAAGATGAGAAATACTGACAGACTCAGCTAGCTATTCGGGCAGCATGTTCAAACTAGATCCACTGTCATCTTTGAGCCTCTGATTTTTTAACATTTTTTTTACCTGTGCGAGTGTGAGGTACAGTGTAGTGTTATTTATCTTGAGATGTAGGTGTACGTTCTGGATGGGGAACGAGTAGATTCTGCTTGGGCAGCTGGGTCATTCAGAAAATCCCAGATGAGGATGGTGTCATCATGTGAGCTGCTGACGATCTGGAATTCATCAAACTGAAGTCGAAAGACTCTTCCAGAATGCTCCTAAATGCAAGAGAGACACACAGCAGGTTAATTCACAAACTTGCTGGCACCTGGGAGGGAGCAGGGAAGATGAACTTGGGCTTGGACTCCAGCGTTACCTTCATTTCCCAGTAAACCCCATAAGGCACACTGTGCCTCACCATCACACAGCATAAATTAAACCCTTTCAATGAAAAGGTTTTGCCATATCTGAGTACTTGGTTCACAGGAAGTTTACGTTACAGTTACCCTGTTATTCCTTAAATCCCAATATTGGACATACACTGTGCAGAACAAACCAAGCTCCCAACACCACACAATTCTGTCTGGTGAGGCTGACAGGAGAACTGTCTTTCTTGGTCCATGGTGAAACTCTTTTCCAAAAATCACAGCATTCCCAGATGGAATAGGTTACAGGGAGGGAGATAAGAACTTTTCATTCAAGACTTGGCATCATTGCCACTGCTGAAGATGAAAGAGCTTAATACTGGAGGACAGTAAAGAGCCTGTTGTAAAGTCCAGTGACACAGTGATAATTCCTCTTAAGCAGTTCTAGAAATATGAACCAGAAAGGGCACTCTTTATAGGTAGTTTGCATTCTGCTCTGAGGCTGAGTGGAAATGGCATGACAATTTGGCCAGAGTTCAGACTGTAATTAACAGACAGTAAAGGCAAGATCCTGGATATCACAGAGCAAATCCACCTTGCTTTCCATTTTGTATTGCCTATTTTTTCTTGGTGCTTACACTGCAGCAAGAGAGAGCAGTGGCCTCCTCAGTCAGAGGGGAAATGAAACCAGGCAAGTAGAGTGAGCCCTATCTCTTCTATTAATACATATTTCTCTTTAGTGCTCACATGCTGTAAGGGACCTAGGGTCAGGAAAAAAAAAAAACATGCTTGAAAATACTTTAGCACTGAAAATATAGGTTTCTCAAACATTTAGACAAAAGACAATCGTTAGCTACTAAATGGAAAGCCTCTCATATGGCAGAAGACTACAAAAATACAGCTTGGTTTGCAAAGCACAACAGCTGCTTTAAAATGAAGCTCTGCATTTTAAAATTAAAATTAGTGGAAAATACACACAAGCCAGATTCTATTTTTAAGATAAATTTTCAAAAAGGTCCAGTCGTTGGAACCATTCTGACCTTTTAACCATAACTCAAATTTGTCTTAAAAACACTTTACAGGTTTCTATCTTCCCACCTATTCCAAAGAAAAATATTCTTCCAGAGTGTGCTGTAGCAGTGAAGTAAGTGAAATTCTTGCTAAAAAAAGAAATCACTATGGCAGCCAGATTCACTGAGGGACTTCTCACAGATCCACCCAAAGAGGGAGGTACTTCCAAAAAACCCACTTACAAAGCTCCCTTCTTTCTCCCAGTTATTGTAGGCTAAGCAAGGTTGCCCTAGAAGTTCCACATAGCAGCTGCCTTTTGCTGGTGCAGTGGCAATAGGCAGACTGGACATCCTAAGCTGAGGCCACAAAGACCTGAACCTCATAGGGAAAGCTGAACTGTGTGCTTGTTCTGCACCTGGAAAGCTTCTGTCAAATTCATGTGGCCGCTGTTCCAGCTAATGGAAGACAAAACTGGAAGGGACCTGGTACACAGTGAGCATTTGTTATCTGTGCACTTTCCTCCTACTGTTTGAAAATTGAACACGAGCAGCAGGAGACTCACGATGTTCATTGTGCAGCCAGGTTTAATTTTGAAGGCCGAGGGAAGAGGAAAAAAACCAAACCACGGGTAAGTGGGTATAAGGACGCCCTGTTGTCATAAACATGGGAAGTCCTAAAAGCACCACAACAGCCTCCTTTGCCCCCCTCTTCTGGCCCCCTCCATCGCTATCAAATGGGGATTTATGAGTATCCATGTGTTGAGATTCCTACAGCGTTTCCATCCCACTGCTTCTGATTTATAATACAATTAGCTGGGGCACTTTGGCTGTCCACTGCTGGAAAATGCAGAGGAAATCACTCCAGTTAAATTAAGTCTACAGGTTACTAGGCACACATTTGTCTCAGGTTGGGGCAGGAACGCTGCTAATATGAAGCCGAAGTCTGAAACTCTCACGATATCTGCTCATGAGCACAGAGTTGTTCCATAGTTTGCAACTGGGTGGTTGATGACAAAGGGTTTTTCTGGATTTCAGCCATGAAACTATTTGCAGTTTTATTTGGCTAACAAGAAGGCTTTTCAACATAGTACCTGCAGGCATCCAAGGCTCTTACAGACTCTTACTCTGCAGCTAGTGGTCTAAATACACGATTGGAAAAGAGTTAGAACGGCTTAATGACCTACTGCCTGTCAGCTGAGTCACAGTAACCCCCACAGCCTGTGCCAAATGTGAAGGAAAATAACTCAGTGAAATCTACAGCAACAGTAGCAGTTCAGGTGGATGATGAGTGTGCAAAAGGTCAGCTACCATGGCTCAACTGGTGAGAGGTAACCAGGCTTTTAGAGAATCAGACAGCTTTGGCATGATCTTGGGTTAGAGCACAGACTGCAGTCACAGGCCACAGCAGGAAAAGGCCTAATGTATACCAGATCCAAGACTGCCCAAACATTTCTCACCTAAAAAATAAATGAATTTAGTACTTCTTTTTTCAATGAGAATTTGGTACTAGACTGAGATCTTCCTTCATCCCTAGGGCATGTTCTGTCAGAGCAACAACAGTGCAAGATTTCTGGGATGAATGTGATGGAGGAATACTTCTAGGAAGCATCCCACAGCCTTGGCTGTACTGGCATTTTTCTCACAACCTCCCCATATTATACTAAGACTAGAACAGAGCCACTGTTAAGCATGACTGTGAATGCTGTTACTGCTCACACAATTTTAACCATAGCATCATAAGACCTGCATTAAGTATCAATGGACAGCATTAAAGTAGTAGTTCCTGTTTGAGGATGATGCAATTTTACTGTCTGTTTCAGTCCTTACCTTCTCTTTCCTTAAACACCCAAAAGCCTGTTAAAAGCAATCCCAAGGGTGTTCTTGTTCTTGTTCCTCAAATTCAGAATGTACTCCTTTGCTTTAAGGAATTTTGTGTCAGCAATTCAGACAACACACTAGTACATCATTCAGTAAACACAGGTAAAAGTAAACCCACTGGCACATAGAACCCCAGAAGGACAACTCTCAAAAATGGATTTAGTTATTAACTTCAAATCACAGAACAAAGCTGTTAAAAAGTGAATAAAATCTCCATAGGTTCTACATTTTAATGCTTTATAGCTTGCAACATTGAAAAAAACGTTGGGCACCCAAAGAAGCCATACCCCTAGAAATGATGTCTAGCTCCTGCAGACTGAGGATAAACTGACTTGAATTTTCATGGCTCAAGATAGCCCTGATCAAACCCACTTCTCTGCTCCCTCCAGCACCCCTACCAAAAGCTCTTACCACAAGGGTTCGCAAGCAGAGGGTCCCTGCTGGAGCACGGGGGTCCAAAGCAGCCACAAGATCCCATACTTTAATTTTCCTAGTAGTGAAAAAATAGACAAACACCATGGCTCTGTTAAAGAGAAAAGAGCAAGTGCTCACAGAAGAGAATTAACTGTTAGTACAGATTAGCCAATACACCAGTTCAAGGAAAATTACAGCAATCCTTTTGCTCTAGAGACATGGTTCTTGCACTTCCCCTTTGTAAAACTTTTAGAGCTTAATGGGAGAAAAATACATGCTGTCAACAAAGTAAACCATCTAAAGAGCAGGTGAACTAAGAGAAAAGTGGAAGTGCAGACACCAGTCTGTGATGGCAAATGGTTCAGAAGAAATAACCACAGATGGGAAAGATTGTTCTTACCAGTGGTTCAGCTAGAAGAGGTTTCAGGGTGAGTCAGTCAGGTATTCTTATAAGCTAAAGAACTGGACCAGACACATCAAATAATGCTGATTTATTTCAAAAGATGAAGAAAAAAAAGTATACTTTGTAGCATGGTCCTGATCTACTCGCCATGAAAAGGTCCTCTTGGTATGACAGACAAGGAGTCTAATATTTATAAAGGAGACACAACAAAGTGGGATGTGAGATAATGAGATGGGGAGGAAGATACAAGGATGACCGCACTGACAGCCTCACCCATCATATGCCCCGCTGACTATCCTCTTGTTGTCGAAGCGGATGCATCTCACCAACTCTTCATGGCCTTCCAGTACTCGTAAACACGCCCCACACTCGATATCCCACAGCCTGAGAGACAGTAGGACAAAACACTAAGAATTTTTTAATATTTGACCATTGCAACAAAACATTTGGTCTTTGCTTGTAGTTAATGGAAACTTGGATATAAAGTTTATGATGAAGCAACAAAGAAGAAACAAACTACATTCACCACTTCTTTTCCTGCCATTAAGCAGATGTGTGCTTTTCAACATGACCCTGTCATGTTACAGTATCACACAGGAAATTATTAAGGATCCAGAAATTTAAAGACCACCTGTGTGTAATATCTACTGCTCCAGTAACACAGGACATCTCCCAGTTATCTTCACAGTGAGCCTTAAAACTTTATTTTACTGAAGTTGATTCTTCATAAAAATCCTGCCTTGACACATTAAGAGAGGGAGACTTGCCGATCCCCTTGTACCAGCTGGTTCCAACTGGTAAGATCACCTTCACAGGGCACATGCCCCTTTCAGTACCCCTACATGCCTATTTCTGATTTGCAGACTACCATCAGACAAATTAAGACATCAATACAGTGACGAAAGTATGAGAATTAACGAGCCCCTTTTATTTGTCATTTCTCCCACTGAAGGTGTGTTTACTCTGTAAACTAGGCAACTAACACATAAGCTAAAATGGGCACCCTACATTTATGATTCTATAATGCATTTTCTTCTTGTCTTCAAATAATTCCTGTGGCTCTCTGCTGTTTCTAAGAATCAAATATTTTTTAAAAGTTCTGGCATCAAAACCAGTACACACTGTCCCAGTAAGAGACCCAGCAATACATTATTCTCTCAGCTGTAACTATCTCAGAGCTTTGGGCTTTGTAAAGGACTTTTAGCATGGAGAATAAATTAAAATGCATTCATTTTCATACTTGCACACTACCTTGAAAAATATGCTAAAAATGCCTGAAATAGTTACGAAGTAAGTCTATCTGCTTTCCATACTTTTGTCAGCTCTTTGACATGACTCCTGATTACTCTGGATAAAGAAAGATTATTTGTCTACAAGAACTGAAATTCTTTGATATGTTCCACCTCTGGCTGAGACATGCTCTGCTCATACAGAAATCTTTTAATAGCTTTTAGTATCTGCTGTGACTCCCTGACACACAGCTGAAAGAAAGCAATCACAAATGCTCTTAAATGCTCATTCAGTTAGTGTCCAGACTGACATGAACTTCACAGCAGTAAGAAATATGCATGTTTTGTGGAATTTCTCTGGGTGGCACATCTCAAGCAGAACAGCTGCTGAGGGCTCAGGTCACTTTTACTTGAGAGACAAAGAAAAAGGTAAATTGTTCCCATATATTTTACTCCTGAGGTCCCTCAGGGAAGAATCTAGATCCAGTGGATGTGTGCCCAAGGTTGGTGGATAATGTGGTAGTTGTCCTGCCACCACAAGTCACTCTCAATTTGGAAACAGGAACGAAGAGAACTTTCATCACTGTAGAATTGGGAAAGGATTTGTCTATGTACATGTTTGAGACCAAGGAGGAACAATAGATGATTCATGAATCCATGAAGCTGATCTTTCTGGAACCTGTGAAGATCCCAGTAGTTTTCACACGACTACAAGCACACAAGTCAAGGTCAGAGGAAGCAACTCCATGGCAAAGGTCAGCCAAAGGCACTCTGGCTGGTCAGAGAACATTAAGTGTATCAATGACTGTGAACAGGATGGACAATGCCGAAAGTGAACTGGTGCAGAAAGGTTTGAAGAGCAATTTTGTGCCAGGAATCTTCATGCCATGTGTTTCTATTCCTTGCCATCAATCCTGAGATCGCCAGAAGCTCTGAAAGGCTGCATCACACTAATTCAGATCCCAGTTTGAGGTTTACCTGAATCTGCATGGGATTAGAAGGTATGATCATGTCCCTAGCCATGTGGGGAATACGCCTTAATGCACAAAAGGGATAACTACTATGTGAGAGCAGAATGTTGTAGAAGAATTGGTGCCAAGGGTATCTCCCAGATTTGATAACCTTCTAAAATGCCTACTTCTTTAAATAGTCAAAGGACCAAATAGCAAGATAACTACTCTTAAGGCTTGAGAACTAAAAAAATAAACCCTACAAAGCATATGCAGTCAAAAACTCTATCAGTCTCTCTTCCTATAGCTTTGGGAGCTGGAGGATATCTACAATTATCTCAGCCCTTAATTCACTTGAAGTCCTGGCAGAGCTAGAATGTGTACATAAAGCAGGTGAGCCTGAAACCCCATCTCCTAGATAGAATGTTATCTGAACAGTCCAGTATCAGATCGCATGTGGGCACACACTAGAGGTTGATTACACACATGCAAATCAACCACCTGTTTAAAAACTAACCCAAGATGATGTAGTCTAATTCTATTTTCCTGCTCTAAATTATCTCTTCATTTTTTTTTTTTCCCCTATACCATGCTTGTCTGTAGCAATGAAGAACTTTGGCCCCAGTGGCTAAGACACTGAAGCGATTGGATTGAACTCGATGGACCAGTTCCCATCAGATGGAAATTGACACCATGATAGTGGTGCCTATGTAGCTGTGTCCTCTTACACTGGTGAAATTTCTGGCCTAAAACAAAACCTAAACCATTTTTACATGGAATCTCCTTACAGAAGAAAAATACTGATTTCTCAGCTAGTTCATGTGTCCTTATGTTTGCAGTTTCAAAACTGGAAATTACAGAGTTGCATTTTGGAAAAAAGTTTCCCTGCAATGGAGGAACAACCAACTTCAAATTCTGTATCAGGAGGCAGCGTCTCTGAAAGGCCAACACACAACATCTGGCATTTTACAGTAGATTAAAATCAAGCATACAAAGAAAGCACCAAGCCAGCCACAAAGATAACTTAGTGGCTGGCCCTTTCCTTATTACCCTTCCACTGACTTGTGCCCTCTGCTAACGGCCGGGAGAAAATTATGTGACCAGGTAAGTCTTGTGCCTTACCCACACAGCTGCCAAACTTGACTTCCATTAAGATTCATTGACAACATTCCTGAAATTCTAGCACGATTTATCTGTCAACTAGGGATTTTGTCCAATGTAAGTATAAAAGTAACTTTATTCCTCTTTAGCATGATCACTATCTTGACATTTATTTTTATTAGCATTGCAAGCAATATTTTTAATCCTTCCCTAACTGCTGTAATATTTAACTATTTCTTACTCCAATTCTGAGACAAAGTTTCATAGTACAATTGCAGAGGGTTATTTTTTTCTATTTGAAGTGCACTTCTCATCATGTGTAGGTGGTGCTACCCTTACACAATGCCTGTTATACTTTTTCCCCTGATTATGAGACAGAAGTTCCAGCTCTCTTGGCTATGCTCTCAGACAGCCCCATACTAAAATCTGGCACAGTGACCTGGTGATGTCAACCAAAGGATTATTACTGACATGCAAACTGAAGAGTTTCTGCTTACACAGTCCAGCTTTCAGGTTTTATCAGAAGGTAGACAATTAGTTAAAGCAATGACAAAGACACAAGTACACTACTATTCAAGCTTGCTCTGTACCCACTGAGATTAGTAGATCATCCCTCTGCAAGCAGCTGCAGGATGTAGGGAGAAATCCTGGCTCATGACACCAGAAGGAGTTAAATCTCAGATTGCAACCAGGGCAGCTGGAGAAGTGCAAAAGGCATCAAACTGAACTTCATGCTCTAAACCAGCTGTTCCAAACTTAACCAGGTGCCAAGTACCACAAGAAGAGTTGGCAAGAGCCCAGCAGGATTTCTGCAGAGGATTAAATGCCTCTTACTGCAAATCTGACCCCTTTAACCTGACACACAGCCCAATTAAAATATCACAAGAGGACATCACAGAAAGTGGTACTTACTAGCTCTTTCATACACCAGAATTGTCAGAGCAATGCAACTTGTTGATTAGTATGGGACTCCTGAGATACAGAGGATGAAAGACAACACAGTAAAACTTGCTTCTAATATCTCTTTCAGCAGTTTCCAATGTTTCTATACCAAAGATGACATATTTCAAAGGTGATGAGGCTACAGAGCACTTCAGTTGTCTGTCCTCTGCACAACCCAGGGAATACTTGCACAGAACTCTGCAATGGGGAGTGTCTCTCACCTGATAGTATTATCTGAGGAGCCGCTCACTACTAGCCTGTCTCTGTACTGCAGACATGCAATGCCTCGTTTGTGGCCATTTAAGGTGCGCACAAATTCGCAGGTACTAGTGTTCCATACCTGTGACAGGAAGAGGGGAAGGAACCACACAGAGACAAAATTATTAAGAAGAGACTAACAAAAGCTGGTATCTGTATGTTATATAGGTGCATCCAGAATGCTCTTAATTGAAGATGCTATCATTAAGACTGAGAAAATTAGCCCTCCAATGACTTGTGACCATAGTCTGCAACTGTTAGCAGCTTAAGTCACTGTGCACAGAAGGATTTTGCCTCACTGTTTGAGAATTAGCTTTCAATATCAGGCTTTAGCACTCTCAGGCTATGATTTAGTTACACAGGATCTAGATTTCCTTCAGTTTTCATGCTGAAGATTGGGATCACAGCAGAAACACTGAAGTGACTCCTGTCCACTCACCTTCACTTTTGTCCCCATGCTGCCCTCTGACAACTGTTTGAATGACTGATGCTAAAACAGATTATAGAGCAGTCAAGTTGAAAAAGAACACAGGAAAACAAGTCCTTTTTCAACCGCATCTGTACCTGGATCTGATTTACCATACAGCTCTGTAAACAAGTTGTGCAAGCTCAACAGAGGAGGGACAAGTGGCAAGAAGCAGCAGCAGAACCCTGCTTCTAAAGGAAGATCTGTGTAATCACTGCCAAGGACCATCTTCCCTGCCTGGTCACTGTTCTTATTAAATACCCCAGTGCTGCAAACAAAAAGCCGCTGAAACACCTCACCTTTATAGTTCTGTCACCTGATGCTGACACAATGTACTTGTCATCAAAGTCCACTACGTTGACAGCAGCTCGGTGCCCTACTAGCACCCTCCTCAGGGTGATGTCTGTGGGTGAGGCCATGTCCCACACAGCAATGGAGCGGTCCTTGGAACACGTCACCATCATCCCGTTGTTGAAGCGGAGGTGCAGCACCGCTTCGCAGTGGTGGATCAGTGTATTCAGCATCTCGCCTGCGTTTACATCCCACACCCTGCAGTTCCAGATGTGAAACCAGAGAGAAGAGGGTTAACAAACTGTACAGTAGTTTTTCTGCAGAGCAAGAGAGGGACAGGGAGAGGTAACTGACTCTCTAGCAACATTAGAGAAGCAAACACTACAAGTTAAATATACATCTATCAAATAGTTCATTAAAAGATGTATTTCATAAACTCCTTGATTCTGCAGACATTGAGACAGTCCAGCAGCTAAAAACCCCGCAATGCAGTTAACACCATAAAAATAACCCAGCCAGGAAAAAAGCATTCTTAACGTAGGGAATTTAGTATTGAGGAAACGTATGAGATTGATGGCCTTATAGACTGATGTTTCCTGGTTGTGTCAGCCTACCACATACTCCATTTCCAGTCAATTAGTACTTAATCATGACCTGTGGAGAAGCAAGTTCAGTGACAGGTGTCATTTTTGATCTCTCTCACAGGACTATCAACTCAAAGGATAATTTCTACAGAAGCAGAAGACTAGATAATGCTTTTCAAATAAATGTAAGTAATTGCCACAAGTTGCACCATGAATTGCATTTACCCTGCAGTGCATCTGGTGCACAGCTACATTCCAGGAATGTGCTGAATACCCAAATTAAGACAGAGTATTTACGTCAATTTAATGTTACTGGAACCAACTGTTTCAGCTGAAAGATAATTTAAGATGAAAGTTAGACAAAGGCCTCATACAGAACTTCTAGGACTTGAAATGAAGACTTTAAGCCTTAAAAATGTTTCTTTTAGGCTATTCTGTTGGCAAAGCTCTTTTACCCTCCATAAAGAGATTTCCTTTGGCACTATAGCACTTGTATCCCAGATACACTACATAAGAACAGAAAATGGCTGTATCATCAGGCACATCAGACATTGCAGAAGTTTAAACTTTCCTCTGCCAATAAGACAAGCAGTAAGAAAAGGCAGGATGTGAGAAAGACTTCTAATGTCTTACTTTCTAACTTATGGAGGCTGAAAGTACATCAACTTATAGACTATAAATGAGGAAGAAAACTACATTTCAATTACAAAATGCAAAGGAGAAAAACTGTCAGACTAAAGACCTGAGCCATTAACATATGAGCAGTTTGCAGACAGGATTGCCAAACTGAACAGGAGCTGGAGACCTACTGACTTCTTTGGGCAAGTGCATCCCTGAGACCTCAGAAGCATTAAGAGCCCATCTGTACTGACTATTGGATGAAGCCCCACTTCCTGAGGAGACCCAAGGATAAAAAGTGATGCATCCTACTTGCCTCTGGGGTCTGTACAAGCATTTACAGATACAGTGGGAAACAAAGTATTTCTGGGCAAGTAGCCAGTCTCTGATTTGGCCTGCCTGGCTTGACATGGAAGATGATAGTTCTTGTTACAGAAATCAGTCTCTCCTTTTGCAATCTGTGTGCACAGTGCATTTCCCACACTGTATTCAGGCAGGTGGTGTTGCCGAAATTCGGGATTCCTACTAATGATAGGACCCCAAAATGTAGCAGCACCACAAGACAGCATGCATTGCATGTCAGAAATTTAATTTAATGGTTATTTGTTTAACAGTCATAGTTTCCATGCAAACAGGGTGATAACCACGAGGAGCTTGCAGCCATAGTAACACAGGATAATAGCTTCAGAAAAGGCCATTGACAATGCTTTTCATGGTCTGTAACTTCACTGCATGGGCACTGTTTGTGCTCTGACAAAAGAGAATATATAACAATAAGGAGAATACAGACTTGCTCTTTCACATCCAAGTTCATATTGCAATTTACTAACTCATATGTGCCTGTATTTAAATAGCAGTCTTAGATTCTCTGGGATCCTGTAATACGTCTAGTGGATTTCACATCTGCATGACTGGCACCACAAGTGCTGAGGTGAGCTGTCCAGCCTTTCGCTGGAGACTGGAAAGAATGCAAGGTTAGAAAGATTGAATGAAATGAAGCATCATGCTGAAATGGAATTAAAAGTCACAGGAGATCTAATCATGCATCTTTTGTTAAAATTACGTTAAAATGGATGACTAAACCTTCAGAACTGCTTTGAAAACTTCAACCAACTTTAAAAAAGTTATTCTCAGGGAGAATGTAAAACATTCTCAGGGAGTACCAGAACATGCAAAACCTTGGTGGCCTTCCTAAGTCATCTTGACCTTGACTGGCCTTTGCTTAGGTTCTCGTTTCTCCTTGACAGTCATTTGCACCGAAATCCGATAGGCAAGGACAGCACACTCCTGAACAAATATGCTGAAATACTTGACATGGAACTAACTGAACAGCACACATTTAATAAAAGATCATTCCAGCAGCTTGCAAGGCAAAAATCTTAGAGGCAAACAGAAAGCTCCAAATCACAAGAACGCACCTGACTGTTGAGTCTGAAGATCCAGTAATGATCACCCGTTCATCGTACTGGAGGCACAGGACAGAACCTGTGTGTCCGGTGAGAATTCGCTTGCATTCTAATGTATTCTTATCCCAGATCTAAGACAGCAAACATCCAAAACCAGACAGCTCAGTGAGGTTTTCACCGTTCAGCAACTACTGATCTTTCTTTTACAACAACACATCATGCACAGTGCAGTTAGAACACCATTAGCGGTGCCTGTAGAGTCTTCTACAGGCTCTTTGGTGCAATACATTAACGTCTTTGATATTACTGGCTTTACTACAAACATTGGTTTTACCCTTCTCACCAGGGTACAGGGCACAGTAATTATATAGCCTGTAATTACTGATGGACAAAAACTCTGCTAGTGAAGCCTGTTTGTACAAAAAAAGTGCCTCTCTTGCCAGATAAAAGAGGTATACAGGCTGTGCAGGTGTCGGGTGAGGGGAGGAGAAGGCAAGGATACTAACAAAAGATTAAGTAGGTGTCACTGAAATTAGGACACTATCATTTGCAGCACAAACACTGCAAACCATTAGTATGCCATTTTGGAGCATTCTCACCTTAATAGTATTGTCTCGTAGGCCACTTACTATCTTCTGATCATCGTACTGTAAACAATAAACCCCTTTGCTTGTCTCGCTTCGGCAGTGGATCCTCTGTAAACTGTGCCTTCCACACCGCCAGTTCGATTCTATCGTCTTGAGGAGAGACAGCAGACAAAAGAGAAGTAAAAAAAAAAGCATGGAACTATCTTCCCTTTTTTTTTGTTTGCTTGAGGAGACAGCAGACACCTTTCTTCACACTTTTTCCTGCAAATAGGCCCATACAATGACATAATTGTCCTTAGGGATATGGTTTAGTACTGGATTCGGTGGAGTTAGGTTAATGGTTGGACTCAAAGATCTGAAAGATCTTTTACAGCCAGAAAAATTCAGTGATTTTGTGGAACGAGGAGGGAGAAGTGACATAAAAGCCTTTTTCTGTCTCTAACCTTTAATTCCCCTGTAACTCAACAACTAAACAACTGAAGACAAAGTCTGAGTTGAGCTCTAGCCAAGTGTTTGTATAGACTTATCACAACAGTGCCTGAGCACTGCTTTTGCCATTAGGAAACTACCAGAACATGGCATTTTGCTCACACTAGGTACAAGGCAACTATGCTCAGCTGCTTCCTGTCTCCCTGGGTCCTCGGACTGCAGTCTTTACCAGTGCACTTTCTCCCTGACTCAGTTGCTGATTTCTCCCCATAACATCTTAGTTCTCAACTGCACTGCGTGAAGCAAAGTACTGTGGAATGCTACAATGCTGCTGTAACATCTGACATCCAAGTTGTAGAGACTCCATCTGCAAACAGCTCACTGAACAATCCAACTCATCCTCTGTCTAAAGCCCAGGACCTTAAATAGCTGTCCTGGATCTAAACTCTGGACAGACAAGACACATCAGATTTCATGAAACAGTTCATTAGAAAAAAATACTGTCACAATTTCAGAATTATTAATAAATCAGGGAGATTTAACAAATCCAACAACCAAACACCACCATATCTGGAAGCTATTACCTTACCTCTATGTCCTGTATAATTTTGGGGTAAAGTGCTCTGTAGAAGGAGTTGGGTGGTGCAGTCCCATCAGGAGTTTTATTTTTAAATAGATATTGTCCCCTGGAAGACAAAAAACATTCCTATTAAGCACAAATCATATTTCAGCATTTTGAAGAAAGGTCCTCCTGGCATTTTATAAATGGGTAACCACTGCTGAAAAGCACATACAGATTCACATTTGAACTTCATTTACTCAGCAAGATGGGGTGGTTCCTTGTTTGTTTGCCCTGCAACATATCAGCATTTCATTTTGACACTGAAATACTCATGAAAAATGTGTGCATAGTCACTCAGGGAAGGGAAATATATTATCTGTTATGGACATTAGTCCATTCAACTCAACAGGAGGTGAGAATGGCTCATGACCACAATACACATACTCATATCACATTTAAAACAGAGTGTACAAAAAAAAATGAGAGAAGCCAAGGAACCCTCAAACTCACTATGCATTCAAGGTTAGTTTTATCTGCACTACCAGGAGCAGTATCAGTTTTGGTACATGGACATTTTACTGCTACTACTGTATTTTGATAAGCAACACTTCATCTGTGGTGCCTCTCTCATTTCAACCCTGATTTGGAATATTCATAGCCCAAGCTAGATTTTTGCATAAAAAAAAATAATTCTGTAAATGACAATCACTACCTGCTGTGTAAAAAACTTTAATTCCTCATCCTGAAGTTAAGAAGCCACCAAACACGGTGTGGAAGCTAGTAAACCCCACCATGGGCGTAGTAACTGCTGTTCTGCCTGGCAACATGCCTCACAAAATGGAGAGAGGCACAAATGCCTCTGAGGGTAATCCTGGCATCAGAGGAACAGAGTTTACATTGGGCCAGCTCTCCACTTCTCCCTCCCTTGCTCCATTATGGAGTAATTAATTGCTCAATGCTTCCTTGGACATTTCTTTCTTGTCCTTTCCATACAGTGTATCTTGAAACTCATTTGAAAGACTGTACATTAGCTGCCTTGATGTACCAGAACTAGGGAAATCATAACAATGAACTCAGTATAGAGTTGTAGTAAACTATAGGACTAAACAAACAAAATAACAAATCCCCAAGAAAACACCTTCTGATAGTTCTTTAGATAAAGTAATTTAAGTATGCATTGAGTGAAAGGTGCTTCCCACCTTAGCGAGAGCAATCATTTGAGTCTTCAAATACAGTACACACTGGGAAGTGCACATGGAAGTGCACACAAGAAAATTATTTGCCCAGAGAGATGAAAAATGCTTGGGAGAGACACAGAATACCTAGGACACATCCTGGAAGTTAGGGTAGGTCTACAACAATCTGTATACAGGCCTATGTGCGTCTATACATGTCTATTGTTTCCAACTTTACTGGCTGACCTAATACAAAGTCTTGTTGCTGTCCACAAGCCCTGCCTTGCTCCATGTAGAGTCAGTTGTTTACAGTACATCTAAAGGATTGCTTGTAATTCCCAAGGGAACCCAGTGACCACTGGGCTTTGGGTCTGGGATAAAAGGAGCTATTGTTTGCAGGTTTTGATAACTGGCCAATTCAATCAAGTATTCAGATGGACACAATCATGCCCAAATTTTGGACTTCTGTTTTGTATTTCTCTGCATCTGTGTAACCCTTACTACTCCATGACAAACTGTCAGTGAAGACTACTGTGTTGTGGAACTGTGGAGTTCTGTTGTAAACCACATGCTGCAAATGCTGAAATCAGGCAGCCCGTGTGCAAAGTAAGGAGCTGTAAGCAAATAACACCAGTTATCTATCAGTCCAAATTGTCCAGTTAGTCACCTCCTCGTGTCATGCACAGAGTTAGTGCTGATTACAGGCTATAAAGCTCTGTATGACAGAGATGCAATTACACTGGGTATTTCTTGTCTGTCTCTCTTAACTGCCCCACCATGCCTGCAGTTGTATCTTCTAGAGCTAGTCAGAGGGCAATTTGAAAAGGCACAATTTGCTCCCGTTGTGTCAAAGCAACCTCCAGGACATAGTGTAAATCTGACAAAGAGGTACAGTAAGAGAGTAAGAGGGTGTGACTGTCCTTTGAGATGACAAGTAGGATTTTCCAATTGTTCTTTAAGAAATGTCATGTGTCTGTGTGATGTAATCAGTGCTAACATTATTTCTAAAATCTGGAAGAAGCAACTTGAGAAGTATCACTTATGATCTCTTGACAAGATGCGGAGAATAGGTAAAGTTCCAGAGAACAGAAAAAAGACAAATGCAGTTCATGCATTTTAAAAAAAGGGAATAAGTTCCACCAAGGAAATGGTGGACTGTCCAACTCAGCTTTGATGGCTCAGCCTAGAAGATGACAAAATGACAAATAACAGGCAACACCGATCAATCCAGAATACACCATGTCAGACTGAGCTAATTCTTCTCATGAGCTATTCTCATGACTTAGCAACAGAAGTTTGGTCTTGGAAGAGCTCATGGGTAGAGACACAAATGGCTGGAAACCACAATTTCTCAATGGCGCACTGTGAAACAGGACAGCAACTGGGATCTTGCGTGGAGTCTGTCCTAGATGTGTCATTATTGAGCATTAAATTAATAAAAAATAATAGAACAGGGAGTGCATAGTATTATACCACCACTAAAAAAAAAGTACACATGTTCTACTGGAAAGCCTGAAATGGAGTGTCCTCCATTTGGCATGCAAAGCCATGCCTCTCACACCACCAAACTCTGGCGATGCCTCAGCAGAAGTAGGACACCCAGCTGATTACACCATCCTCCAAAAATGAAGTAGAGTAATTGGGGAGGGTCTAAACAGAGAAAAACAAGAATGGCAAGAGGACAATTCAACACAGGATTATGGTTAGTTGGTTGGCAAATCCAAAAATGTAGGAAACACAATCACCTTCCAACATGGAAAAGATCACTGCAAATAGGAGAATGAGAAACTTTGCTGTGTGCCTGTGTGGGATAAATATAACATGCTGAACTCCAGCTGGGAAGACAGTCTAGATTTTAGGAAAATCTTTCTAACACTGAAGTTAGTGAAACAGTGGAATTCCTTGCCCAGCTGAGGCCTAGGAAATCTCCATCAGTGAAGGTTTTTTAAGAACCAGTTAGACAAACATAAGAGAAACATGGCTCTGCCTTTGGGAAACAGGAGGAACTACTCAACTTCTCTAAGTCCTCTTCGGACTTACTATGACCTCAACAACACAGAGCAAAAATAGAAGTCCTGGAGAGAATAAGGCACTAAAAGGAATGCAAAAGTTATCACTGTCATGCTTGTGTTTATTTTACACTCTTTATAGCCATTACACTATTGGAAGAAGATCAAAATAGTATTTATTTTTAAAGGATGTTTCATAATCTTGATTTACTCGCCCTTACTTCCTGAGACAAACAGTATAACAAAATTAACCATAAAACAGGAGTCTTTGTTTGCAACTCTGTATCTTTTTCTTTTTAATAGCAACCAAAATGCCTGAGCTGTCACTTTTATCTTGTTTATGAAATATTCATACCCAGCTTCCTTTCTGCCAACATCCTAGGGACACCCTTGGAAATGAAAATTATGTATTAAAGGACGTACCCCTGAGAGGGAAAGTTCTAATGAAATGTTAACAGAGCAGCTTCAAACTTGAGTGAGACCCACATTGTAGTAAGGCTATTCCAGATTATTATTAACTAATCTATCTGCATTTCTAAAGTCCCCTATTCTCTGTGGTACCTACCCTCAGCTTCCAGTTTGAAAATTAAACAGATATCTAATAGTGAAAATCTGCTGAGGAGAACAAACAGACCTATCAGGAAACAACTAATTCATAGCAAATGCAGCCCCACTGCCACCCCTAAAAAAGCTCTTCTGCTCTGAACTGCTGACTAGTTTAGTGTTCCCCTGGGGCATACATAGCGTCTTAATTTGAACCAAATGACAGCTGGGTGTAAAAGTCTCAGTCTGTATATCTCACTTGTCACAGTGGGACAAGAGCATGATCAAACGAGGAAAGTGAGGAGAAAGCCCTCCCATTTCCTGCATAGCCAAATGATGCCCTAACTCCCCAACCTCCACATTTTTATTTAAGCAACTGTCAGTTTTGGAACCAACACCATCTTCCAGGGTGCTAAATATCCCTCTTCAAACATGGTTTGAAACACAGATCACCTACTGTCCTGAATGGGGGCAAAACAGGTGAAGATGCAGTTTCCTCACCATCCTCTCCTCTCTGACAAACCCCTCCACAGGGAGTCTGTCCGGACCATTCTCTCGATGAGCTTCTTCCACAGCATGCCGTCTGATGTCACCCGGTACCACTCCTTGCACACCAGCTCAGCAGCACACAATGATTTGGCATCCAGGTATGACAGAATGTTCTCAGCAATGTGATCTAATCCCCGAGCTGGTGGAGAAAGAAAAATAAATAATTATTTGCTGGGGAGAATAGAGAGTATAAAACAACTCCCCTTGCTAATACAAAGACACTCTCTCTTTCCATCTCCTCTTCCATGTGCAGGATCAAATGCATAGAAGACCATTTGCAGCTAAGTTCAGGAGCAAACAGTGTTCTCCAACTTCCTTTGGATATAACACAACAAGTCATTAAAAATAATAAAGAATCCAAGAAGTCATTCCAATCTATTTCGATGGGTTTTAGCACTAGGGGGATATTCTATGGATGGCATTTCCAACTCAGCGACGCAGCCCCCAAAATCTCTCTATATTAGGACCATTTCTCATCTCACTGCTACAGCTGTTCTCATGTTCCAACGGCTCAAAAGCTGTTTTTGCTAAAGCAGTAGCTTTTAAACGTAATGAAGAAAAAAATATATATTCCCAATGTGTGCCCTGAAGGGTAGTGGTACCTTTAGACATGGGGGAGGGAAAGATATGCAGATGCACAGGGAAGTCGAGAGGGAAGGAGAGGCTGTGTAAAGAGAAAGTGAAGCAGGTTTCCTAGCTTTATTTATTTTAGCGAGTGGAGGAAAAATATGCATCAAAATGGTATACTTCACAAATATTTTCCAGTGTGAATACCAGGACTGGCTTTGTTTCATCATGGCTGGAGCAAAATGTAAAGCACTTGCCCAGTTAGCACTGAGCAGCCCGATGTAATGTCTGTATAGCTGGGGGCCAGGGAGGTTATGCAACATTTCTTAACTGGATGGATGTATTCAGTAAAAATGTGCCCTTATGCACTCAAATTTAATCACAAGCAAGACTTCAGGAAAATAAGATGCCTTTTAAATGAGATGCTGCATAAATACAGCTTCTCTTGGAGGCTGTTTAATTCACAAGTGAGACACATCATTAAGAGATTATCTCACTTCACAGGTCAAATTTTAGAGGCTTTGTGAAAGTTGCAGTTTATACCCCATCATCCCTCAGGCATAATGTTCAGACCAACCAAAAAAGAAGCACGGCAGATTGGTATTACATGCATCTTCCTCCTGGTTCACATTTGGGACAGAGTTAAACACATATTTTCTTGCCTTTAAAACAACAGCCTCAAAGACGAGGCCCTTCTTGTGACAGGGAAAGCAGTAAGTGCATTTTTACAGTCACATGTCCATACTTCTGCAAACCCAAATGGGGTGCAATCAGCTGATTCTGATTAGAGTTCATGAGACACAAATGCCTAACCATTGGGTTTTTTTAATTGAAAGCTTATTATCTCCCAATGCATGGAACTGAGAAAATTCAGCATGCTTCCTCTCGCTCCTTTCAAACATCCTAAACTGGTAATATACTTTGGGTAAGACACGAAGCCCAGAGTTTTATGATTCCATTCATATGTAGAAAAAGCATGTGAATGATATCATGCACTATCAGAGAGTGCAGAAAGAGGTCTGACATTTCTTATCTTTATAGATGCAAAATTAGATGTCAAGCTGGAGAAATAAAAGCATCAGCAGCCTTTATTATGTATTTAATCTGAAAAGATATATACAGCCATGACAAAAAATTATTTTTAAAAAAACAAACAACAGAAGAGTGTCTGTAAATTTAGATTGATTCTGTAGCAATTTGTGGAAACAGAGATGCAATGTTTTAGTGAACCTGAGCAGGAATTTGCAGGAATTCTGCACTTCAGTAGGGCAGACATGGACATCATGTTCCCCAGCTTCCTGACCTTGACACATGCAGCCCTGAGCTCTACTGGGTGGAAATGTCATATCTGCTTTCCCAGTCTGTGTTGCTTCCAATGTGGCCTGCAGACCTTTACAGACCCACCTGGACATTTACAATGCCTGCTTGTGTAGTATTAATACTGATGGATTTATGTCAGCAGTCACAGCAAGACATTATTTTATATGCAGAACAGCCAGTGGCTTTAGGAAGCAAGGCTATGCTGCAGGAACAGGGCAAGTAATCTTCACCCTAAGTCTGCCTTTCTGGATCATCAGTAGTTGCATTCAGATCTTGAAGTGTAGCAACAACTTCCATGAACATTAGTCGTCATTTGCCACTGATCCTAGACCTTTCCCAGAGAAGGAACACTAATGTTTTGGCCTCTCCTCCTCACATTCATGATAAGTGGATGGGCAGAGGATTTGGCCTGGCTGCAAATTCAATGTTATTATTTGGTTTCTTAGGAACAGCACAACCCTCTGAGACATACACCTAAAAAAGCATGACTGCCTTAAGAAAGAGAAATCTCTGCTCACAGAAGTTTTTACTAAATTGATGTGAAACACGATTAGCCATTCAGCCCTCCACAACAAGAATGTTTCAGTTATTTCACACATGAAACCCTTATAAAAATGACTTTCGTTATAAAAAATGTTAAACAGCTTGGAAATGCTAAGCAGAGAACTTACTTTTCAGAAACAGAACAAAGTTTGTTATGTACACAGTTAAGCTGTATTTTTCGAACAACCTTAATTCTGTCCAAAGTACTGGGAAAATAATCTGAGCTACTTTTACTCTAAACATGCTCAAGATCTAAAACTACCTTTAATTCTGGTCAGTCTTTGGGACAGTGACAGGAGGACACAGATAAGATACCTCCTGATTTTGAAGCAGCTTTATTGTTATACTTACTTGAGGAGGAGAGCAGGGGAGAGAATGAAGGAGTAAAACTGAAATCAGAATACTGAACACTTGAGAATTTCAGAAAGCTAAAAAATACTAAAAGCATGGGTTTTTTTATTATTATGTGATTTTATTTAAAATTGTAGGTTTATTGCTCTTTCCCATGCAGTTTCTTACCTTTCCCTTTTCCATTCCCCTCATTAGAAAGCTGCCTATACTCAGGACATCCTGCACAGACTGCAGTCTGTGCCAGTATAATTCCTTGCCATTAATTTTCTCCCTTAGAGCTATATGCATTAGGACATTAGCACTTCGCAAATATGCAAATTGATGCACATACATTATTTAAGCACATAGTTCACACAACTATTCAAATACTCACAGATTAGCTGCCTTATTCCTATCTGCTCTGCATTCTGAGATAGTAATATTAGCTGCTTCCAGAGTAACTGTGAAAGACCACTAACAAAGGTGATATGGCTAAGAAATTTTGAATGCCTCTGAAAATATTCACAACACTTTCCCAAAGTTTTCAGAAAAAGGCTTGTAGGATGAAATTAAACAAATGCAAATGAGATATGCTGGCTTGCTCTGATGGAGTTTTGTGTAGAAAGATCTGGTAAAATTGTGTATGTAACTATGTGTATACTTCCTCTTTAAAAGTACGGAAACCAATGCACTTTTAAAATACTCACTACTTTTCTGAAACAGAACAGTTCCACAAGTTATAATGCTGCACTAAGTACATGAGATTATTGCCACTGGATTACTAAAAACTAACATAAAGTAGGTACTTAGCATAACTAAGATTTTTTTTTTTAATGCTACAACAGCCATTTGATTACCAGGCACAATGAGCTTAAAAATCCAGCGAGTATAAGTATTTAATTTCATAGCAAAACTCCTTCAGTGCCTCTATGCTTTGTACAATTTACAGTTAGATGTGCTTTTTCTGTCTTTTAACCCTAGACTGAAATTTCATGTCAAGAAACCCCTTCTGAAGAACGTTCAAATTACTGGATTGAAGAAATTGTTGGAGACCAGCAGTTCTCCAAAGATATTCAGAGAAACTTTTGGCAAGAAACTCTTCAGCTAACTATTTATACACAACATCTGTAGCACTTGCTCAGGTCTGTATCAAACTAAGAACCCATGCCACTGGAATGGTAATCTATTATCTATCTGCAGAGGTATGATCTAATGGTCTGAAAAAAAAGACCAAAGAGCCAGGAATTTCAATCTGGGCCAGAAACTCTGTTGCTGTATGTATTTTATCTCCCACAGCCTCAGTTTCCCATCTACAAGACAAGGCCAACATAAAACTGCACATACACTACTTCAGGTGTTCATTCTATGAGATAAGCCAGTGCAACATCTGAGAACAGCAGGGGAAATATTCTCAATGGAAAGCACTACACAGATGCAATAACCAGAACACCTCTATCCTTTGATCTTATGTCCTCCATTTTCTATTAGAAATAAACATTTAATCAAAGTCATGGCTTCAAGAAGGTATTTTACTAGGAGAGAGAGAAAAAAAAAAATCTGAGTAAGAAAAAGGAAACCCTCAGCTGAGCAACCAGAAAGAGTAGTAGTTTTAATTTTTAAAAAATGTGTTATTCATGCATTGTTGTGGGCAGGTGAGTACAACCACCTGCCCTGTGGCTTGGCATGACTATCCTTACTACACATCTCTGAGTAATCATGTAAGTAATCATGTAAGTAATCATGAGTAACCTAGCCAAACCATGGTGATATTAGAATGTGCCTTGAGAGACAACAGGAATACAAAGTAAAATATTACTGTATTCATACCAGTACAGAGCTTTTCATTCAAAAGCTATGATTTGGTTTGCAAACTGACCCTAGAAGAGACCTCTCCAGCAGGGTAGGCCAGAGTGGAACAGTTTTCTGAAAGACAAGATGGAGGATGAAGCTCCTTCTGCTGCAGAAATACCTGGCAGTGCAGTGATGAAGTCCCGCTGTAACATGGGTTTGAGGTATGAGTTTATATGTCCATGCTGGTAGTGACACATCTGGGAGATGAGGTGCTCCACAAACTCCACCTGGTCAGACTCGGACCACTGTTCAAAATACTTGACGCAGAGCTCCTTCTCCTTCTCATAGCTCGCGGACAGTTTTCTTTGCTTGGGCACAATCATACTGGAAGTGCCATTGGCAAGTTTTGTCTGTAAACAGAAAGGAGATAAAAACCCAAATCATACACATGAAAAGAAGCTCAAGGGATTTTATGATTTTTTTGAGGGAAAAAGCAGAAGGACAAAAGCACATTTGGTGCTGTTAGTGGGAGTGCAGCCACCATCAGCTGTAACCCTTGCAGGACGTCACACTGGCTCAAGCCAGAGATTGGCACAAAGGACTCTGGTTAGATGGGAAACCTTCAGTGGCAATTTAGCATAAACACAGTTTTATTTACATCTTGTAGACAGGAAAATGCCTTTGGAATCCTAATCTACAGTTACCAATTAATTCAATGAACCAGCAGAAAACTCCATTTGTATTTCGGTTGCTTTTCTAAAGAATGGACTTCTGCTCAAATTCATAGGGAATGCATGAAATCGATGAGAAAAAAATTATCAGCATTTCTTTTGAGTATAAAATTATACCTTGAGAGCAAAGCCAGCTAAACCACACCTTAATATTTGGTATATCTTTCATGGAATAAAAGATTTTCAACATTCTGAGCACTATTAATATCTTGTCAGAAGAACTCAGCTCAAAGAAGAGTTTCAGGGATAAAATAAAACACAGACATTTCAATTTACTACTTGATAGTAAGATACAATTTCTGCTTTCTAAACACTTTTACTGGAATAAAAGCGCACATTTTACATTGCAAGAATATTCTTTGTCCAAGTAAGATTGACTGTCTGCTGGGAAATTATTTTTTCCCATACTGGTCAAAAAGTTTGCATTAAAGCTGAAAATGTGATTTTCTCTCTTTCATTGCAATGGTTTAACACCAGAGAGCTTGCAGTAACAGTCAGTATTATTACATCATCTTTATTTACAAAATACACTTACAGGTTCTCTATTAATTATTAGATAATTAGAAACAAATTTCAAATATCAGAATACAAAAACATTGACATAGAGGTGCCATATTTCTGTTTCATGATGATAATTCCAGACATCAACCCCATCAGGAGACTTTATTAACTTTAAGGGAAAAAACGATTACCTAAATCTCTATGCAAAGGTACCTAATTAGCTAAAATAAATGCATGGATTAGCTGATTTTACAGAAAAAGAAAAAAACAGCAAAAAACCTTTTTTCAGCAAGTGCCAAAACAGTGGGTTATTTAGAGACCACAAATTCTAGTTACTAAAACTGGATTTAGAATGCAGGAATTTCTCATCTCTCAAGAGTAAATAATTCCTGTATTTTGATAGCACCCCAACCCAAACAGCTTTCTGGAAAATCTATTCACCTAATCACCATTCATGTTTCATTTTCTAGAGAAAATCCACTTAAATATTCTTTTTCAGCATTTCCAGCAGAGCTGGACAGAGTGTAGAAAAAGACAGTAATTAGCTGTCTTTTTAAAAAAGCAAGTTAACAAGTTTCTGCTACTTCAGAATTATGGTTTGCCTTAAGTTTCTTTGACAACACAGGACATGGAAATCATATCATCAGTGCTCAATTCTGCAGTTCAGTGTTTTCAACCTTACTTTTACCCCCACTCCCTGCAAATTTCTGTATGTGCCCAGTAAGATCTTGCAAGACAAGGGCTATGACTGAGTGACGCTTCCATTTGGTCACCACAGGGACAGCATTGACAGGTGAGTTGCAGACCAAGTTCTTCTGCAGAAGGAAAGAAACACACTCTCTCAGGCTAACTTTTTATAGAGAGAAATATCTCAAGGGACTGTGGGCATGAAGTCCACAGTCACAGGGCATGAAGGTGTGAAAGGCTGGGACTTTTCCTAGCAAAGTCCACAGCAGGCCACAGTCTGGCAAAAAAATTATCATCAGTGGACTGCACTGAACATCATTCTTAAGGGATTCTGGTCATTTTTGCTGCAGTTAAACTGCCTGCGTAACAGACACCCCTGTAAAAATGCTGGATTAAGACAGTGGAGAGGTTTTGTATTATACAAGCTTGCTCTCACTTAATTTCTCATTTTATTTGCTGTGCAGCTCACAACAGGTTCTCTCTACAAAGCATTTTTTAAAAACCTATACCTCTGCCTTTTTAATGTGAAAGACTGTGAAGTCTGACCAATATGCTGAGCTGGAGTGGAGTAGACACCTGATGTGCCAAGACCACAAAGGGGGCAACTCCTTTAACAGGGTGACACCAGATTCTGGCCTTTCCTTGCCTCCTGAGCACTCTTCTCACAGCAGCCTTCAGCTCCCCAGTTACGTCTAAAAAAACATTGGTTTGGGGTATCAAACAGAAGATGCAACATCTGCAAAAACAAGTAATGGCTTATGTGTGTACAGACAGATGGCTTAGATGGGACGAAACAACCCATCCTGCCTGGATCCCAAATGCATACAAGTCTCCTGGGTAGGAATAATGAGTAAATGGAGGACTCCATTGAACAACACCTGTAACAGCTCTGGAAGTCAGGGTTATGTAGAGATTCTACTAAGAAACACACAAAAAATGTTACCATGTTTATGTCCAAACTAGTGGACATGCAAATACTTTAGCTGCAGTCTGACAATGTCAGCTTGAGACCTGGTTTGCACCCTTGCCTGCTTTGGTTTCTCATCAAAAATTGAGGACAAGCCCAGAGGTAGTTATGGTGTGTCCAGCAGGTCATGTGGTCTACAAAAGAAAGGGACCAGGAGGACAGGGCAAGCCACAAACACACCAGTTGTGCAGAGCAGAAGCAGATGAACTCACAGGGCTCCCAAATCACTCAAACACAATACATATTCAAATGTCTCTCCCAGACCACCTGTAGCTAGAGTTCAGAACAAAATTCCATTATTTCCATTTGAAGATTACTGAAAATCCACTGGGGGGGTTCAGTGAAAAGGTCCGTTATTAAAAAAAGGCAACAAAACAACAACATCAAGCATCTGTATTATTGAAGAGATGGGGGGGAGGGCAGTTACTTTCAGTAACAGGATAGATTTGGCTTCCTGAGAAACCCTGGTGACTCAATTATTCTGATCAACTGCCTCAAGCTCATTACAAACTACCTCAGAACAATAACAGCAACTATTTCCTGGAACACATGATCATCTACAGCTTCTTCCCTCTCCTGGTACAATAACTGGGCATCATCTGAAAAAGAAAGAACTGTCCCACATGCCATTCATACTGTTAGGGTGAATATGCATCCAAACACACTGTTTACAGTCATGCTTTTTTATAAGCTTCACTTCCAAAAGTGGCAAAGAAGAATACGCACTGGTAGTCCATTACCTGGGAGGAAGTTTGGGTGTAACAGAGCAAACTACTCAGAACAGATAAAGCTTTTCTGGTTCTCTTTTCAAAATCCCCTGTAAGTGTGGGCTGAGGTGCTCAAGCTGGCTCTAGGCACAACACCTCATTTGTAGGAACAGCAGAGGTGTCCTCCTACACTGGTGTGCCAGAGCTAGTAAGCTGTGCCAGGAAACCCGAGGGACTGAGTGCCTCAGGTTGGTACTAGCTCAGGGAGCTACGTCCTATGTTCCATTGCAGCCCGTAATTACAAGACCATTTCTCCAAATGGCTACATTTAACACAAAGCACATTTGTATGCCCAGTGAAGTAGAAGACGACTAATATATGAAAGGACTTTAATCTAAATAATGGCTTGCAACTATAGGAAGGTGCAGTATTTCACCACAGATAAATTAAGCCTGGATAAATCTACTGCTCTGCAAATAAAATAAAACAGCCATGGTATATCACAGCTGTAACCCATATATGACTTTTGGTTTTTTTTTTCCATACAAGGGTCCAAGGAACCTCCTAAAGAACAATAAAAACAAACAGAAGAACAGTTCTCTGATTCTGGTATAGGTATACTGTTTCTCCACCAATATGAGTGGTCACAACTTCTATGTAATTTTTTTAAAAAACACCATGTCCTCTAATCATTGCAGAGGACTTTTGTTAAGGCACTTTCCACAGGGTGGACAAACTCAGATTATATGTTTCCTAAGGTTAGAAGACATCTCTTAAAGTCAAAGAAAAGCTGTTTCTTAGATTATTGAGTGTGGCTTAAACGGTCTCAGCAAGGTTTGGAACCTTCTGAACCTTCAAAACATCTTCATACTGGAGCTCTAAAAAGACTGAGAACTTGGACCACCACTGCAAATTTTTCACAGTTTTTCTCAGACAAAAGGAAGATACCTCCCTCCAACATTCCAGTACCAACAGGTCACACTGGGCTTCTCCCCTCCTTCCCGGTCTCCCTGGGACTACAGGCTCTGACACAGAGAGATCTACTGCTTAATTGCAACTGCAGCATTTCACCTCTAATTGCTTGCACAGCCAGTTGTGGTGAAGTCACTGATCTAGACAGAGCCACCTTAACAGGAATTTTGGATGGGTTTTAGTGAAGGGGAGGAAAAAAGAGGACATAATGTTTAATTATAAGAAATGATTGAAATAGGCACAGACATACCCCGGGTGCCTCTGCACTGCAGCAAGCTCTAAACTTGTTATCGTTAATGGTTTAAATTTCACTGTGCTAATCATTTCAGGACACAAGCCTTTCTTGATAATCTAATGAATTATTCCAACATCCTTCAGCAAAAAAAATCCTCCATGACAGCACTAATTACAAGACGTTTTCCCAGAGCTTATGTAAAATATGACAGAGCAGCAGCTTAGGGAATTGCAGAAAACTGCTTCTAATTTCCACTGAGAAACTGACAAACACCTCTCTTTCATCTCTCCCAGCTCTCAAGTAAGATTTAACTTTCTCATTTAGTTAATTACCGAGTGAGGATCATCATTTTCCCGGATCGGAGCGGCACAGAGCCTTTATCGTGTTAACTTGTGAACTTGATCGATGGCTGCTGCTAAAACTTAATAACTTCACCCCCTGGCAAATTGTAAGATAAATATAATAGGAGAAACTCTGACAGTAAAAACCTGCCAGAAATGAGCGCTGTGTTTATGTTTCTTTGCAGGCAGCAAAAAAACAACCGACAGCTTATTACTGGGTGCGTGTTACTTATATTTAAAAGACTCCAGGCAGTTAACTTTCTGTGTACTGTTCAAACTTTACTCACAAGATAAAAGACACTGGGGAAAAAAACAAGAAATGGGATGACAAAGAAAGGAACTGTGGATGTGTATGTCCAGAATGGAGGGGGAAGATCACTTCACAATGAAAGCAAAGCCACACTTGTGTCTATATCCTGAATATTCTTCAAAATTAAACACAATAAAAATACCCACAACAGTGAATCCAGACATGAAACTTGTTTCACCAGCAGCACAAAGCTTGGGGATTTTGGAACATGTTAGAAGCTGTGTGGGAAAAGCAGAAGGATTAAAAAGTACCAGTGTGGCAGCGAGATGATTTGGTTTGAGGCCTGTAAAGCTGCTCTTAACCAGAGAACCTCAGCATGGCTGCCTTTTCCAAAGCTACTTCTGTGGCCATGAAACTGCTTGCTATGGCCCACGATGAAGTACCACTCAATACCTCTCCCATGTAGCAAAGTAACAAAATAGGTGGAACAGAGCTAAGAATGTACGCCAGGCCTCCATACTAAAGGGCAGTGCTAGTATTTGAAAATCCTGTTGAAAGGGTGTTGTTTGCATGGCCTAAAGGCAGTAACAGCATAATTAAAAGGATACAGGTTCAACGCCTTTGGTTGGCAGCTTCTTTTTTAGGCTTGTAATTACCAAATGCTACAGAACTGATTCCAAGACTGCCAAGGCTAAGTAAAGAGGGAGGAAGTCCTTTGTTGCTCCTCACTGGCAGCTTCCTATTAAATAGCTCTTTTGCTTTGAGAACTGGGGGGTCGCAAGGGGGTGTCTCATCATAAAGAGCAGAAGCTTGTAAGCCACAGCACCCAAAAGACATGAGAAGGGTAGTTGGCTCTTCCTTTTTCTCCTCTGCAGGATGAACCTGCTTTTCCAGTGTTTGACTTGAAAGCAAAGCTACAATGCTAGGTCATTAAACAACTCACTCCATTTACTTTTATTTTAAAAGCTCAGTTTAGAATCTACCCATTTCCGTCCGCCTCCATCTCACATAACAGTCTCTTTGAGGTTAACCATGGGTTTAGCACATATATGGACTTACTCGCTCAGTACTGAATTAGTTTCCACGCTGCAAAGCTCCCTGAAACATTCTGAAAAACGAACATAACCCAGAAGCAGATGATCATCAATCACATCTGAGAGTCAAAAAGAAAGCACCATGAAAGAAACGCAGCATCTTTACTATTTATTTTCAAGAGAAAAACCAAAATACATGTTCTCACTTAAATTAACAGTCCCCTAGAAGGCTAAGGAACAATCAACTTTGCCTGTCTGGTGTTTTCAGCTGCTTTTCCACATCTGGTATCTAATCAAACTGCAGAAAAACTTTTGTAAGAAGGGATACATCTAGATGAAAGATCACTGGAATTATGCTGGACACAGTAGCCCAACCTGCTGAACTTTCTGAAATCCTGGGGGGGCAATAGTTTTCAGAGGTACCATCTAACTACCTATGATATGGTGTCAGCCTGGAGGGCACCTGGCTAAAGATATTACCTCAGACACAAAAATAAAGGGACAAGGCTCTTTTGGTTTAGGGCCAGGGAAAGCTGAAGGCATCAGAAAAGTAACATGCTGAGTCTGTCCAGGGACTGGGGAGGCAGGCCTGTGCCATGGGCACTTGCACACTGGCTACACAAAGAGCAGCAGTAATAACCATGCTGGAGAAGCTGTTCCCCTCCCACACTGCTACACAGTAAACAGCAACAGGGAGAGGAGACTAAAAACTGTTCTTTTAAGCTAATACTTAATGTTTCAAGCAGACTAATAAAGTTTAATTGTCTGGAATCTCATAGCTCTTACTGTAAAATTTCCTTTGATACAGGTCTCCTATCTAGAGTTTAAGTGCTGACAGAACTCTCCAAAATAATATTCCTGTGATGCCAGCAATGGATGTGAATTGGGAGTCTCTCTCCTCCTCCTCCCCTATCTCCTAGTTGTCTTTGCAAATAACAAGCACTGATGAGAAATCTGCTTGCATCAGCACAGCACTGGCATATGTTACTTTCCCAAACGACCATCTCTGACCAAATGCATATTTAGACATATGAGGGGAAGGACAGAAACCATCACTCTTAAAGAGCTAGATTTCAGAGCACAACTTTTATTAGTAGTAAAGTAATCATACACAAATTTCAAAGCAGATCCACCAATAACAACAAATCACTTCCAGTGGAAGTCACCAAAGCAAATGCTTTTCTTCCTCAACACACCTACCAGAACCAGAGTTGAGCTGCTGGGACCATTACATGTTATTACTGTTAATGGAGGGAAGGAATATGCACATTATCACCTGGAGAACCAGTCTACTAAAGTCATTGGGTAATGACCAGTAGCAGCAAAGGGCTCATTTATGGCAAGGAAAGGCATAAGCTATACTCTAAGCAGCAGTTTCATAGTTTTCTGGAACAGTTGCTTCTGTTTTTAAAACACCCGAGCATGATCTACTGCCTGACTTAAGTTACTCTTTACGGGTGTTACTGTTGAGGGGTTTTTTTTTGCTCCAAGAACTCTCTTAACTGAGAGAGAAAAGCAGTCAGGAACAGGTAGGTAGACTCAAGTGATTCAAAGCATGGCTGAATAGAGAAGACTATATCACTGGGAACAACACTGGGAATAGAGGGGAAGAATGATACCAAAGACCTCTTACCTCCTCTCTGTAACTCTGTTGAGATTATCAAAACACTGTGGTTTTGTCTACGGAAAGCTTTTATCATCATAAAACAGAGAGTTTACCCAGTGTATTTTCCATGGGTTTCCTCCACAGAGATGCATTTTGCTACTTACAACAAGGAGGGTACAAGCACAACAAACTACCCAGCCAAGGCAAAGGGAGTTACTCAGAACTGGAAGTCATGAATATATATGCTGCATACCATATACCATTTCCTAGCTACAGGAGTACTAGATATTTCCAGATGTACTGGAGAGATTCAACAAACAAAACTGCAGCAGTATTCTGAGGAACCACAAGATTCACCTATGTGCTTTGCTCCCACTGCAAATGTACTCAGATCTGCTGGCAGTGCTGGCTACACAAGTACTCCCTCACCTATTTCAGTCAAAATAAGCTTGTTAGCAAAGACCTGCTATTTAAACTGTCTAAGCTAAAACACCTCATCTTAACTGAAAGCAGTTCTGCTGACAAGTCCTGGAGGGCAGCAACCTGCAGCACCCAGATGAAGGCTGACTAGTATTCTTTCTACCAGTAGAGCTAGATCTAGAAGAGGACATCTCATCATTCCATGGTGGCGGATACCAATACCACTGCTGTTAGCAGCCATCACAGAGGCAGCTGTAAAAGGAAAATTAATTATATTAATAAAATTAAATTAAATAAATTAAAATTAATAAAATTACATTAATAAAATTAACATTAAATACTCTTACAGTGGCAGGTCAAAGCTGGACAGTGAGCTGCAGCCAAAATCTTGACAGATTTTGCCTTGTAGCCTCCTATAACCCCTGCAAAATAATCCCATAACTCTCATTCACTAATGAGCATTGTCTTCTTCAGACGAGCTGTCCTGCTAACCCTGCAGTCAAACATTACCTTGCTGGCAAACTGGGGTGATTCCCATGGATGACCACTAAGATTGTTAGGGGAGCTGGATGTGTTTGGCCTAGTGAAGACTAGGGGCAACCTACCAGCCTCCACCACATAAAGGGAGGTTACAAAGAAAAGTGAGACAGTCTTTTCAGAAGTGCATAAAGACAGGAAGAGGGTGAGAGGCACAAACTGTAACAAGCAAAACTCTGGACATATGGAAGATTTTCAAAATACGAGTGAACAATATACTGAGCAAAATGAACTGGTTGTGAAGGTAATCCTCCTCTGAAATGACAGTTGGACTGGAGACCTGTAGAGGTCCATCCTAACTTAAACTCTTCCATGACTGTATATCTTAAGATTGCGTTGGTCTATTCTTTCATTGGTATCTGACATGGAATTCATAACCTGAGGAAAAGACTCCAAAAATATAAGGACACTCTCAAATGAATTCTGTATCTTCAGAAATTGCATTAGGTTGGGCTAGGCCAAACATTGTTGATATATGAAAGTACATCACAGAAGAAATGCAAGAAGTATTACCCTCTGCAATAACAAGTGACCAGCTCTGACTATAACAGCACTTCAGGAAGGCATATTCAGTTTCACAGCTGAGCAGACTTTGTCCCTATCATCTGACACTTAAATTGCACAAGTCAGAAGCCTCAGTCACAGACTAACACACTTGGGATTCCTCCTTGGCTCAGTGCTTAGCTGCCAATAATCTTCCAGAAAAACCCCTCAAAGAAAAGAGGGAGCCTTCCCGTATCCCAGTCCCTATAGTTGACTCAATCAAAGTGGAACAGTTTGCCTATAACCTATAAGAAATTTAAAAACATCAGTAAATTGTGGCACTTGGTCCTTCAATATACTGTGTTTTCCACATCATGTTCTTTCACTCAGAGGCATGATTCTACCATTCCTTTTAGTGAGATTAATAAACAGTGAAAATAGTATAAATCTACCTGCGCTTTCCTTTCTATAAATACAGGCTAAGCTTTTTTTCCTTCTTTTCATCCCACTACTGAGAGTTACTTCCCAGTCATATCAAGAATACAACCAGTGTGGAGCATATCATGTGAGAAATTTCTTCCATCCTCATGAGCTGCTGCACTCCATTGTAAATTTATGTAACAATCACCACTTTCTTTAACTTCTACTATAATAATTGGCTAAACATCTATGAACCAATTACATGCTGAGTAAAGTAGCTTTTCCTTCCAACAGTTTAAAATATATCCTCTTTTAAATATCATTAGGTCATCTATTGTGAGAATTATCCTCCTTTGTGAAAGGAAGGGGATATTAGACTTTACCAATTTATGCTATTTGTTCAACACCTCTGTGATACTCTCACTTGTTTGTGGTATTTTCAGTCCCCACAACAGCCTTTATTAATCTAGTATTTGTATACTTGAAAACACACTGTTTGTATCTTATCATTTAGGAGGAGGAGTTTTGGGATCATGCCTGAAAAAACATATGCAAATTTCTGATACAAAATAAAATTAAACATCAAGAGAATTGAGTGTTTCCTACCACAGACCAAACTATCAAATGCACCATTCATATAGCCTGCTTTGATCGAGGGGTTAGAGCTCCCTCTAGCACTCTTGAGACAGAAGAGCCATAGATGGTAAGCTGTGATTATCTGGTCTCATACAAGGCAGTCTTGGGTTGTCCATAATTTTTATTTTATTTACTTTTTGCTGTAACATGAATAATTAAGAATATATCCACTACTTTATCAGAAATTCAGGAGAAATAACTGTCAGGAGAAATTCTCTCTATAGCTGCTTAAAAATACTCAGATTGCTATAATTAACTGATCTCTATTTTAAAACGTAATTTAGGACCAGCTGAAGGATTATCATGTCAGCTGTGTGTACAAAGTGAAATGTAGCAAGAAATTAAATGAAGAAGTTGTTGAAAATTTTCAGTTTTCGTGACATAAAAAAGTCTTGCAATCTCACCCTCCCTTGCAGCTGACAAACATCCCAATGAAGCTGACAGGTCGCCTGCAGTTGTGAATTACATGTTTCTATTTCAGCATTAAATATTGAGTAACTCTGCTTAAGTAAAACTCAAAAGGTATAACTCTGCTGAGTTCTGCACAACACTGAAGACAGAGAAACATCTCCTGACAGAAGCAGCGTCAGCCCTTTTTAATCACAGGTTATTACTTATTAATTCTTGATACACTGAAAGCTGGCAGCACAATATAGAAATGAGAAAGGAAAATGGAAGGCAAGTCTTTTGAGTTTCACTCCTAACTCTCCCACTGCCTTCTTGCCCTGCCATAGGCAAGCCACTCCTTTCTATTTCACAGGTCTGTTGGTTAAACAGATGCATCCTAACACACTTCACACACAGGCAAAGCACGGCTTAGTGCTGGGAAAGTCTTCGGGAGGCCTCTGCACAAAAGGTGCTCAGTGAGGGCAATGTCAGCAGTCGACACCACACCACACTCTACATGAGTGCAAACTTTCCCTCAAGCGCTGGCAAACACATTTGTCACTTAAGAACTAAACAAAACTGACTTATTAGAAAGGGCACAATCTTAACTTTGCCTATTAGAAAAAAGGCAGCTGCACTAAGCATTTCAGTAGCCTTCCAAAGCAGGATCGAGTGCATTAAGAAAAAATTTTCACCTTGAGTTTTCTCAAACTGAGCCACAGCATCCAAATACCACTTCTAAAAATCAGTAGAAACGTGGAAACAACTGGCACACCCTGAAGGTAAGCACCCGCGGGAGAGTGCACTTCAGTTAAGTTCCTTTACTCATCACAGTAATTTCAGTATGTAACCACCAGGGGACTTCTAAACATTGCCTGGATTTAGAAGTTTGCAATTTTAATATCAGAATGTGACAGAAACCAAGAAATACAATAGGATGTGTTAGGCTATCCACAGATATGTTTTCACATCTCTGACAAGTCCAGTAAGAAAGACTAGAAGTAACTAGACCCGAGTAGATGACAGAAGCACCTGACAAAAACTTCCAAGCATTGCCCACCAGTATCCCTCAGTCCTGGTTGACAGCTGTCCTTGCCATTCTGGGCCCGAACTCTGTACACAGTCCTGCTGCTGCACCCAAATCCTAACACACAGACCTCCCCTCCTGTGGTACAGATGGCATCCAAGGCTGTTCCCTTTATCCCCTTAAGAGGACTTGGAAAAAAGCACTGGCAACAACTTCTCTCTCCCTACACCTCTCACATGCAGCAGGAGAGGATTACAGTCCAATATCTGACCTGTGCAGCAGGAGCAAAAGGACACCTGAAGTGATAGCAAGACCTCCACAGCTGCAGATCTGTTAGTGATGCTGGCAACACTCAGCTGTGTGCCTCTTTGGGCTGACACTGCAGTCCACCTGTTCTCCCCTCCATCTCCAAATACTTGTGGCTTGGATATGAACCAGAGACAGGTAAGAGAGAGGTTATGCTGACCGAACTGCATAAAGACTTGGTATCGGCAGTACACATACACATGACCAAGTACTAAAACTTTTGAGATCTCTGAGCATTTTTGTGCATTAGAAGCAATGTATCTCCCATCTTCATTAAGGAAGCAGTTTCCAGCTGTTGTTTTTGTGCCTTCGGTACTTCCTGACTTCAGAACTTAATGAAATCCTCAGTGCTACCTTAGGAGGTAAAGGGAGGTAGCAATGGAGGTTAACTGAGACTAATGAATTCAATATTGACCCTGCTCTGAGCAGAAGGCTGGACCTCCTGAGGTCTCTTTCAATCTAAGAGACTCCGTATTTCCAACCTCATAGTCAAAGCTTATCTACACCTCCCAGGCTTTTGGAGATAAAAGCTATTTAGATTTTGACTGAAGCCAAGTTAGAGTTGTCTGATGTTGATATATGTCATCATAAGCAAAATCTGAAATTCCTTTTAGAAGATGCTGTATAGAGAATTATTATTTTAAAGGCTTCCCAACTCTGAGCTTCATAAGTTTTGATGTTGTTCTATCATTCATTCTTGTAGCAACCAATACCAGGTTCTTAACAGCACTACAGACATGCCTTCTCTCTGGCTTTCAAGTTGAGAGCATGTAGTAATCAAGGGGCCTTTTTGCACATCCAATCCTGACTTTCATTTCCATCCCTCCAACTACATACATTTTTTCAAAAACTGTTGATTTTGTTATGATGCATGTGTTCTCTAAGAACTGCAACTGATTCTCTCAAAAAATTATTAAATTCCAAACTTACCTTCACTTATTACCTGAATCAAATTCAAAACTCAGGTCCCAAACAACAATTTAATTGACTGTGATGCCTAATAGTCTGCAGCCTTCTAAATCAAATCTCAAAATACTACCACTATAACCCACCTCAGAACTATCTGCAATTAGAAATTATGTTCCAGAACAGGGCTGCCAGACCTAACTTAACATGGCAGGAGAACAACCTGATTCAACTCTGTAGTTCACAAAATTTTGTAAAATCCAGTGACGTGAAAGAAAACAACACATGCACGTAACTGGCATTAAGCTGCAGTTTTTATTACCCACAATAAAAGACTTATAAGGAAGGTTTTCTTGTCAGAAAGAGGGCTTTCTTTGCTGCAAAATTACAAGTCTTACTTAATTAACAGTCTTTTTTTTTTAATTATGGTTAAGTATTTTTCACTTTTATCTTCTTCTAAATGAATGTTCATCTAAGCACAAAAGCTATTGCTTAAATTGACAGGAGTGGGGTCAGAAAAAACAATGCTGAAATATTTTAATCATCGTGTATTTTAACTAAATTCTCAGTTTGTGGTCACTGTTCAAAGGTTTCATTTTGTGTTGAGAAGCATCAGGAGGATCTCAGACTTTATGGATATGAGAAGAGAGTTAAATCTGAACCTGTGCACACAAGTAGGACAGACCTATCATATTTCACAAACTTGGGGCATCACAAAGGCAAGTTTGCCTATTGGACACAGGACCCAAACAGCACTGCTACATACAGCACCCATTTCGTTCCCTAATTTCAAACTACTCCATGAGCTGAGCAGGTAAGGACCACTTGTCTGTCGAGATTCACTACTACAGCAAAACAAGTAATTGCAGCTACTTTGAATACTATTTTCAGGTCTGCGAGAGGAGCTACTTGGTTGCTCATTTTTAATTTTCTGTAACAATAAGGTTCAGCAAGGTATGCAGTGAGTACTGCTGTCTGTCTCCAACTCCAGCCTCAATTATGCTGTCAGTCACATGCAACAAGGGACTGCCTGCCTTGTTGAAGTTATCTTGGATATGAGCTTCCACAGGCAGACTAATTCAAATCTGTTTTTGTAAATTACAGATTGCGTTAAATATACATGAAGGAAAATAAGGAACCGTTTCTTTTACTGCACAACATGAGTTATTTCCCATTCTGGGTTCCCTCCGAGAAAACTCTAAATTTTAAAACCTGTCCAATTAGTGGCAGTGACTACTGGTGAGACCTACTCTAGTCAAGCAGCAGTATTTGCTGAGTACTGCAAAAGGCAGGACAGCGTTCCAAGAGAACGAAGGGACCAGGATACCTGACAATAACAAGGAGGAGCATCCAATTGTTTACCCAAGCTTCCTTTTCTTTTCAGAAGAAATACAGGTGGTGTCACTGCCTTGATATGACAGTTAAACCAGAAACTTTGCATCAGCCAGAAGTATTACATCTTTGCATGTACATAAGACTGAGTGTTAATAGCTGCAGTACAGTTTAGGACAACAATTTGATAATTTCTGTGTAAAAGAGAGTGGTCAGAAAAATAAAGAATAGTAAATTCCTCCTAGAAAACAAACTCCTCAACAACAAAAGCTTAAATATCTTCACTGTTTCTCCTCCCGCATTTCTTAAATTAAGCCACTCCCCAAGGATCATTAAATTTATCCTAATAAAACAGAGAGGCTATGACTGCTGTCTAAAAATACTGGGGATAAACACCAAAAAGGGAAAAGTAACAATTAAAACAAAAGGAAGAAACAAGCCAAAGAACCAACGATACGATCTTTCCATGAACAAGCTAGCTTGGAAACTCAGAGAGGATTTCCAATCGTTAAAACAATCAGGTTCTGGAATCATCTTCTGAAGGAAACAGAAGGGGGAAAAAAGACCTCAGACCAGCCTTTAATTGGTTGTAAGATGAAACTCAGCAAATTCACTAAAGGGACAAAATAGTATCTGCAAGAGCAAGAGGCTGGAAACAGTGATTTGTGAGGTCTCAGAAGGAGAACGACACAGACCAGGCAATGTCTTGTTCTGAAGGAGGACATATGTCATCTTAAAGCTTAAGGTATACTTGAGAGGGCACAGATGCAAACTTTTTGACTGGTAACTGAGCAAAATTACTTTTGATGAGCAGAGAACACTGATGTGACTGTGGGCTCCACTCTCTTAAATGTACAAAGGCAGGGCTTCGTTCCTCTATCATGGGTGACAGGCAAATGCTTCAGCCAGAAAAAGAGATGTCGATTTTCAGTCTGGCATGTGCCCAATGAGCTTGTGCAGACCTGAGATTTATGAAATGTACAACTGAGTTCCGTATGACACAGAGGAACACTATTTATTCTGGTATGGTTTTATCCATCTGTCTCAGCTCCAGAAGACTCATAGGTAGGTAACTTCAGGCTGCCCTGAGACTATATATTCACTGTGTCTGTAGCTAGTTCAACAGGATAACCCTCATGGTCTCTGATGCATTTCTAACAAATGTATTACATGGGAACAGAGAATATCTCTTTTCACACCTTCATTGCTTCCAGGTAAACTCTCATGGGACCTGGAGCAAACCTTTAAGCTGTTCATTCATGTCATGTCTGAATGCTAGATGAAGATAAGATCCAGATGTTAGCAATGCAAGTGACCTTAGAGTCCCTGATGTGGAGGCCCTTTTGCTGGAGGTGTTACCTTCAAGTCACCACTGATTGGTAAGATCAGGCTATGACCTGCTGGGCAGTCAGCTGTTGTGACTATGAACTCCATTGTCTCCAGGAACAATAATCTGTTATCTCCATAATTGGAAGCAAAGACACATGGCTGATTTCAACATTATTGCTGTCTTCTGCTAGCTTCTACCTTTAACTGACCAGCTATCTGGGTATAGGGTGCAATGGCTATCTGCTTTCTTGGGTCCACAAAGAGGAAAAACTAAGACAGGTACCATCTGGAGCCTGGTATGATTCCAAGTAAATTCTTACAAGCAACAGGATCAGAACAGGTCCTGCCAGTTGATGGTGATCTATTTTGAGAGACAGAATGATGAAGGCAAGTATGCAACCTCCAGACAGACTATTTACTTTGAGTCACTTCAGGTCCCATGTAAGATTAGTTGTTTAGTTCAGTATCAGAAAAGTCTGCAGGTAAATGTGCCTCCATCTGAGGACAAGATTTGGAGCCTGTTTATCTGGGTTTTCATATTAGAAGGCATTCTAAGTGCCAGCACTTGATCCAAAGAAGTTACAAAGGTGACAAATGGTCAGAAATTAAGTAAACCAAGGTTAAGACATCAAGTTCACCAATGAGAACTGTTTTATTCTATTAGACATTATTGAAGGAGATGAGATTGCAGACTCAACAGCGCTGCTCCCATTTTCCACCTGATAATTTATTTATTCAAACTATAAATTTACATTTCTCTGGCTCCACCTTCATGAGAACTACAAGGTATATTTTAGGGACTAGTACCTTAATATTTGTATTGATTTCATTAGTACAGCAAAGGTTTTATAACCTCTCTAAAGACAAATGACATTCTCTAATAAATGTTTAGCTATCAAAACCTTAATAAGTAAACTTGCAAAATTATTTGTCTTTAAAGAAATGTTCTCCTTCTGTTTTTATATAATTCACAAAAAGTTTCATGCACTTACATTTTATAGATCAAATATGCATTTCATTACTTGAGAAACAAAGTTAGTGTATCACATGTTGACTCATACAGTGCATATGAAAACAGGACAGTTAAAATAAAGTTAAAACTTTGAGTCTTCCAAACTTTGAAGTGTTTCACCTATAAAAATACACTACTGTAATTTTTAAGTGTGGAAGGATTCCTGGGTAATAGAATATTGATAATACAGCTGGAAAAAAAATGATACAAACCCTCTAGAAAGGTGAGACTTGCTATCACTTTTTTTTTTTTTTAAATAATCTTTTAAGTTAAATTGAGTCTGAAAATTGTGATTCAGTTCAAGTTTTTGGTTTTTTTTAAAAAGAGAAATGTTAAAGAAAATGTTGCTGGTGTTCTGTCAATAGCTAGTAAATAGTTTGCTAACCCTCACAGAGCAAAAAAATGGATAATTGGAATAAGTGTAGAGTTCACCTAGAGGTAGGAAAATTCTAAAATATAACACAAACAGGCTTGGTTTTGGCCTCACCAACAGTATTTAGGAAGGCTTTTAGTGTGCTGGACAAAGCATATATATTTTAGAAGTGCAGAGGTATAGAATCCATGGAGTGTAGCATTCTGCTTGGCCCATTACAGCAGAAACGCTTTGGAGACTTTTGTTACTTCAACACGGTCTGGGCGTGTGTGTAGTTGCCTGAGCATTTGTTTCTAGCAATGTGTTCACTGAGGTTGTGGGAGCTATTTGAAAGCTACTGGGCAGGGTGAGAGCAAGGGAAAGGTTCTGGGAAAATTCTTCCCATATAGGCTCTATTTACTTAATGATTTTCTTTACTAGATCCAAACTAGGCTGGTTTGTCCACACAACTTGCCCTGCAGCCGTTTGTACAAGGATTCTGGGTAGCTTACTCAAAGATGAAAGCTGCCTCTCTACAGAGGAGTCCTGGCTGGTACATGATCTCTTTAGATGGCAGAAGCCAGTAAGGCTGTAACCTTCTCAGAGCACATACAACATCATCTGAGAACCTGGCTGTACATCAAAGCCTTCGTGGTGGCCTCAGGCTCTTGCTAGCTTTACAGAAGTAGGTATATTGCTCTGTGGGGTTCCCTTTTATGTCAGTGCTGATGTTCACAAAGTTACATTCACACAATGAGTATTTTAGAGAGTCTGACAAAGAGGTGATGGTTATTGAACTTCTGATGAGAATCAGTGAAACTTCAGAAAGCAAGCACATATCTGTGAAAGATGAACTTGCAGTTATAGCCAAAGAGCAGACTGTCAGTAGAGTGAAGAGGACAACTTGTACTCCTGGTTCTCCTCAGGTTTTGGTCTGAGCCTCGCTAAGATGTCCCATTTCTCCTGAGATACTGTGCAGCTACTTTGCAGGGCACTGCTGAGTTGTTGTTCCCTAAACCAACTATGAACCTCAGGGAGAAGACACTAAGTCGTAATACCCTACATACAGCTCGGATTCTGAAAGATGTTACAGAAAAACTTCAGAGTAATCAGGCAAAAAAGGTGAAGCCAAACACTCCAGGGAATGAAGTTTCCCTCAGCTAGGAAGTGAATGTCCCCCAGTCTCAAAGCAGCTCTCAGACTGAAGAGAAGGGGTCAGAAGAGTCGCATATGGGGTGGAAAGAGAGAAGCAGGAAAACTACACTGAGAAAATGTAAAATACAGAAAAATGAATATGAAAATGCAAAACATTTCAAATTAAATTTAAATAAAATAGGATCCAGTAAAAAACCAAAAACTTCTAACACTGATAAAATCATCCAGTGGCAAAAGCCAACCAGGAAAAAGAACAAAATTATTTTATTGGTTAAAAAAATTAAGATTAGCTGTATGTTCATTTTAACATGTATGTAAACATTAACAATCCTTAGGATGCCTATTAATTCACATGTGGCATATTTACACTATTTATGATATCATGCCCCGTGCTGGGACATCCCTATTACAGAGTCATGGTGGTGGCTCCATACTTAAGGTGCATTTTCCAACACATCACCTTTTTCCTGCTATTTTCTTGCAGTTAGATTACTTTGGGGCAAGAATTTACCATTCGGTTTCAGCCCACATGGGAATCTTTTTCGAAACTGACAAACTGATTTAAGCAGCTGTGGAATAATTGACTAGCTTTTGTCTTTTATTAAAGGAGAACAAAGAGCTCTGAGAGCTTTTGGTGTTTTATGCAACAAGAAGAACGCTGGCTTAGATAGTGTCCACTTTTGTTTAAGACTTCCCCCTTGCCTCCCATAAGGACCATATTTGATTGCAAATTCAACTGCAACCATTGGCAAGTGCATCCTGCCCAAGATACATGGCTTTTAAAAATGCAGATGGAACTGGGGAGAGAGGAGGTGTCGGAGGAACAAAGCCCAAATCAAAACTGGATGCATATAAACAAAAAGAATGCTTAAGTACAAAACATGCTTCAGCTGATACCATGTTTCCAGATCCCCAAATGTCTAACGAGGAAATGTTAAGCAGCATTGTGCCCTTTTACAGATGGAAGAACTGAGATGGAAAAGCAGAATATGACAAAGACAAAAGATGTCACCAAATCTGGAGCCATAATTCCTAATCTGATACTCCTCTTGTGAGGCCTCATTGCTTACTAAAATAAACTATTTCCTCCTTAGATTTCAGTTGCAAAAGTAACTTTGAACTTCTTCTGAGAAAAAGGAATGCTGTGAGTCCAGCCTGCGCCCCAGAAAACACTGGAAGGATTAATTAAGGTTTGTGAAGCACTCAAACTACAGGGGAAATCCCCAGGAGGAAGTTTGTATTTCCATATTTTGACCAGGGCTTAAAAGGCATGTAATAAATACAGCCCTGGGCACAGAACAAACAGCACAAATAAAATAAAATCCTGAACAGTTTTTTGTTAAGTGAATACAGTTCATCCCACACACCAAACTTTATTTGTGCCTCAGGCTGCAGGGAAGAAGACAAATCAGACCACGGCCAAAATAAAATTTAACTTCAAATGGTTAAATAGTAGCAAAGTTTTAAAAACATTCCTTTCTTACAAAGGAAAATATTAGACACCTTAACAGGCAGAACTGCAAGCTCCGCTCATGATTATACTAGAAATACAACTGGTTTAGATAGCATGAAAGGTCTGTGATTTGTCAGATTAACTTCTATGCAGAGATGCAATGTCTTAAAAGCTAGAAAAGTATGGGATTATCGCAACTACTCATTTTAAAGGGAGGGAGGGGGAAGAGGATACATGACTGTTAAAAAGTAAGGAAGGTCAAAATACTACAGTAAGCAAAGGCAGTGCCTAGAACTAAAAACCAAAAAACCTAACCTCACCCACACAAGCTTTTTTAGCTCAACTGTCTACTGCTACCTGCCTAAAAGTAAGTAACAAAGCTGATGGGTGTGTGTGAGCTTACAGCAGAGCCACACGAGCAGATGTGGTTTGCTGGGTGCAGAGCGCTGGCTTCTCTTGCAAACTGTTAAGCTTTTACTTGCTTTTCAGTATCAAAAAGTGGAATATCTGTACGTGAAGAGAGCCTGTGTTCTGATTATAAAAATGGAAGAGAAGTAGCACAGACACCATGCACAGAATGATGAAGACTCACTCCCCAACCATTACAATTTTTTGGGGAATTATGGGGAAGGTAAAAGTAATGCCTGAAAAACAAAATGCAGAGGAACCACGTTAATCAGCAGTAGCTGGATTTCCATGCACTGCAAACTTTAATACCATTTCATAGTATTTCTTATTGTCCTTCCCAGAAAACACTCCCTAATATAATTCTTTTCCCCACATTATTTTTCCTCTTACAAAAATACCAGTTTTCTTAGTACTGGTATTAAGATCTAAAAGTCGTTAATTCCCATTTCTATTTTTGGGATATACTTGAGAAAATTATGATTTTGTCAGACCTCTAGGGAGAAAAAATCAAGTCCATCTTCTTAGTAATTACAACAGCCAAATCTTTCAAATTATGATTTCTTGTTGATAAGTGAATAAACTGAAAAACATTGGTGCAAAAAAAACCCCATCAACAAAAAAACCCAACCAAAACCAAAACAACAAAAAGGAAATCAACACAGTATTTGATCTCTCCTCTTATTTTTTGCTGCTGAAAGCCACATGGCATGCACAGTATTTTTAACTGAGGAGTCTGATTTCAAATATATGCCAAGGAATCTTATTTCAAATATATACTAAATAAGGAGGGGAGTAATAAAACAGGCAGTCCCTTACTCTAATTTTATCCATCTCCCTTGTCTTCTTTCCTTGATGCAGTGAAACTTTAAATCCAACACCAAACCCTGTTTCTCTCTCTCTCTCTTTTTTTTTTTTTGTAAACAGTGATCAACATTTTCCTAAATGACCCCCGAAAGGACCTACTTTGAAACTACTCATTAGTAACAGCCACGTTTGCAATATTAACCTGGATGTGGCTGTTTATTAAGATCTTTTAAGGGGTTTAGAATGAAGACACACTGCCGGTGTACAGGGAGCACAGAAGGGGTAATTTAAAACCCATGTTTTTCCTCCCCCTCACCGAAAACATGCCCAGCATTGTGCAGCTGTGCTGCCAGCTTCATCACTCCCTCCATCTCCACTCTTGCTAATTAAAAGGTTGATCACAGAACAATGCTCTTCTCATTAATTTCGGCTTTCTGATTGGGCAGGATTCCCGCTCGCTCCGCCTGATCTTTTCCACGCTGCTGAAGTTAATGTGACAGGAGCCCGAAGATGGATTACCCGCTGCCATATTGCCCATCACCTCCAATCAGCAGCTATCTGGGTAAACTGATTGTTCTAATTTGCTCTCATTATTTTTACAATATCAGGAGAAAATAACGCACACAGCTCACTGTCAAAGCCGTGAAAATCAGCCATTAGTTAAACCCAGACACTGAGTGGCTTTATTAGAAGCACTGCAGTTTATTGATGCAGCTTCGGTAAACTAAGATAATACCTGCCCTCTTTAAACACTTTTTGGGGCTTATTTATGTTGAAAGAAAATATTTATTAGGATACTTGTGGCAATGCTTGCAGTCTCGGTCTGTTATCTTGATATGCTGGCAAACAACGAAGATTAAGAACAATGGAGGCTTGACTTCCACATAAAGAAGGGCAAAACATGCAGCATTATCAGCATGGCAGCTGACTGCACATCTCAGCTACTGTTTTACAGTTTAAATAAAAATCATCTCAGTACCAATATGACATGTGAATATGTAAATACACACCAAAATTGCATAAAATATGGTACTACCATAAAGACAAACGCAGTACAGGCGTAACTGTGAGCTGTATGTACAAGGTCAACAACTTAGGTTCGTTTTTATTTTTTATTTTTTTGCTAAGCAAAGGAGCCTGTGTAGCTCAGCATCAAAACATAAGGATTGAGAGCAGGAGCTCCAATTGATAAAGGAAACTGTTTTGTACAGCTGGGAACTGCTTTTCCCCTACGAAAAAGCATTGTGCTGCCACAACTTGGGAATGAGTCAGAGCAGAAATGTCACTCCACACTGAAGCCTCACAGGATCCCATAGCTAAGAAATGAATGAAGTATTGTTAGCATTATGAAGTCAGGCATTTTTACATTGCAGCAGTGCTAAGAACTACACTGAAAATCCTGGACCTCTGACAGTCTCAATGCTGGATATAAAAGGATGTACATCGTTTTGCCTGCTGCCTATTTACATCTCAGCAAAGGGAAATGCTAAATAGAGGGGTTAACAGAAATACGCTACCTTAAATCTTGCTAAACATAAACCTTAAGCTAGTGCCTATGATGTTGTAACTCGCAATGTGCTCTAAGAGTGACAGGCAGAGTGCAGCAGACTGATTTTACTTTTAAATAATATCTAAATTAGATTAGTTCTTTGCGTAGATCTGCATGAACCAGAGGGGACATTCATCATTGTGCCAAAAAAGTTAAATTCACTGGGGTATGCTCAAAGTGAATGGTTCTAGACCTACATTTTATTTCTCAGACACATCATCAAGATGCTGTGCCAATATGCATGAAGCCAGCTTGGAGCTGCAAGAAAGACAACAGGAGAGTAACTGGATACCAGAAAAGGTTTAATTTCTCCCTTTGTAGATTATTAATTGCGTGGGACAAGATCCATGGTTTCTCTGTCTTGTAAGCACAGAACATCCCTTTCAATACTCAAGCCTCTTTTTTAATATTTAAATAGCTTAAATATAAGGAAGTGTAGTCTCCTCCCTCGCCCTCCAGAACAGACGTAATTCCAGTTCCCCCTCCTCCTCTTGCTGTAGTTTAAATCACTACAATTTTCATTACTGCTTTTTTAATATTTTTAAATCGTCATCAGCTAGACCCTTGCATTTGGGGGTTGATTTTTCCTCCCTCCTAGAAAAGCCACATCCCAGCTTTGTTTGGTATCTCTTTTGACCCTTGCTAATGTTTTTCTCTTGGAGGGGCGTGCCATGCTTTTCTCCTTAAAATTCCTGCACTGAAAGACTGCACCACACTACACTCCAACAAAACGTGCTGATGGCACAAATTACAAGCCCCCAGCCGAACACTCCAGCCCCCACCATTCGGGCAGATTTATGTGGGCTCTTGCCGACGTTATTACAAGTCAGAGTTTATTGGGAAATTGTTACATTATGCGGAGTGTCTAACAAATTGCTTATGCTGCTATAATTGGATTACAACAGCCGCTTGCTCCCACCGGTAAGATTAGGCAAGTAGGACTCCTGCCGATCTCTGAGCGTTAGCAGTAATTTTATTTGCCTTGCCTCTCTCTTTCCTAACAACATGCCTCTTTCCCTGCCAGCTGTCTGCTGAAAAGGCACAGGCTTGTTCCTTGGCCCTAACAATGCAATTACAGCCCTGCAGATCGCACTGTTTGTGCATTAAGTACAGAGCCAAAACGAGGCGAATTGATCGTTTGACTTTTGGAGGAGCCATGTGATCTCTGCGTGCGGGTGATCCGGCACGCATGGCTGGGCAGTGCTGCAGCACCGCCTGATGATGAACTCGCTGCACACCATCTCCCCTCCCCTGGCCTCTCCTAACAGCAAAGACGTTGGAGTCTACCCCACCTTAACCCCAACTGATCCACAAAAAAGGCTCATTTTTAGCAACTCTCTTGCTAAGCTAAACTCAGAACTCATTCTGCCTTCTGAGTGTGGCACTTGGTCACCACAATGGCTTCTCTGCAGTGGGTTACAGTACGAAATGAGTATTCCACACCACAAGCTTTAGCGCAAGAATTGTTTTTCAAACAACTTTTTCAACTCTTGCATTTGAAAAATAATTAAGACACATCTAGTTAATGTCACAATTATGGTATCTGTATTCTCTACCATCTGAGGGTACTGCCACCGCAGATAACCACATAAGAAGTGATGCTTCTCTTGATGTTTGCCACCATTTAAAGTTACCAACTACCTGGATTCCAAACTGTTTAACATTTCCAGCACAAAGATCCTGAAGTACTTTGTAAGTGCAAGTCCAGATTGTTTGATAACTTTTATCCTGGTGAACACTCCTTACAAGCGTAATGTGACAGGATCTTAGACCTCAAGGCTGTAATTCTTTATGCAGAGTATCAATCACCAAACCGGCGAACACTTGGAGTGGAGCTAACTACAGCATGTGACACTACACACAATACAGGTGCAGAGAAATTTTGATTAAGGATGCCAGGTCAAGTTCTAAATTTTAGAAGAGTTCTCTTACAGCTATCTAAATTGTCAGTATACAGAGAGGATACCAAGATGATCCAGATTAGGAAGGACCTCAGGAGTTCTCCAGCCCAATCTCCTGCTTTAAGCAGGATGCATTATGAGGCCAAACCAGGTAACCTGGTCTTGAAAACCTCCAAAGATGGAGGCTGCAGAGCATCTGCAAGCAACCTGTTTCCATTGGCTGTCATCACCATGAAGAAATTTTACCTTATAGCCAGTCAAAACTGGGAAGGAGTTTCTAAGATGTGTGGGAGCCCTTTCAGTAGTTACTGAACTCAACTTGACAGCTAATGCAATTTGCTTTCTTGAGATCCCAATTCCAGGGCTCCAAAAAGTAAAAACAGCTCAACTGAGTTGATTGAACTCGGGAAATTATTCTTTCCATCAAGACTTTGTGTATCAACTTGACCATCCTTACTGCAGAGCTTTGAACTCCAGAATACACTGAAAGATTCTCAGCATTTATGAGTTAACTATTAATATTTCTTCATAGTAACTTTTGCATTTAAAAAAACAAAGGGTCATTCTTTTTTAGTTCATGGCTTCAATGACACACAAAGTAATTTTGGGTGATAAAAGCAGAGATGACAACCACTCCACAATGTTTGCATAACTGAAGACTAAAGAAGCCTGTTTACATGTAGTTTAACACTCAAAAGAAACTCTGAACAGCTGAAATGCCTTATAAATAGCTTAGACCCAGAGGAAGTGCAAACGTCTGCATTGTGAATTGTAGATCTTAATTACAGACAATGGCTGATACAGAAAGTAGCACGGAAAAAAAAAAAAAAGTGAAACAGTTGCACTGTTCATGGTTGGCAATAATTCTTCAGGAAAATATTTACTATCAATCAGTTATGAGAAAAGGGACTCTGCGCTCATAAAACAGCACGTTGCTTCTCATACCAGGACCATTTTGCTTCAGCATAATCTGAATTTAAACAGCTTGTTTCCTGCGGATATAATTTTGGAAATAAATAAAACAAGTCTATCAAAATCTGGAGAATGTGTATGGTGGGGTGGGGGGAGCAAGAATATCACATTTCTTTCTCAGTCATTTGCAAAGAGGTTATTAGACCAAGGGGAAGCTAAAGCATAGAGATTGTCTTGACCTAAATATATATATATATATTAAAATTCACAATTAACATAAAAGTAGACCTATTACTAAGAAAAGATCATCAACATTAGGTCAAAGCTTTTAAATAAAACTCTGATGCTGTTTTCTACTTGTCCTGTCTACATACTGAGAATTCAGTTTCAAAGGACCTTTTGAACATTAAGTAATCCCAGCAATGTCCCTGCAACAACCCATGTTCACACAACCCCCTTTTTACAGAGAATACGTACAACAGTAGAGTAAAATGACATGCTTAAATCTCTATCAGACAGCCTTTCTCCAGTTTGCAATGTCCTCAAAAACTGCCATCCCAGAGAAAGGTATTACCAGGCCACAAAAAGGGATGCTGCTATGAAGGGGTTTGGAGCTGGAAGCCCCTCTGCCTCATTACACAGAAGCTTAACAAGAAAAATTATGATATGGAGGCTTTCTCATTAAAACAGTGGAAAGAATATCAGGAAATTAAATGTAACTTGTCAAATAATATTTGCTCATTATTAAATTCCTCTAATTTCAATCTCAAGGACTGAAAAAGCTTCAAAAGCACTGGAAAACTATGCATTATTTGAAGATATACCACAGGAGAACTCTAAGTTGGTTGTGTTGTTCATGATAAGTAAATGCAGGGACACTCTCAGGGAAGAGGAGCCATCAATCTGTGACATAAAGGGACTTGAGAGTACAAGAGGGACACTTCAGATCAATTTGTCCTACTGCCAACTGGAACATCTAGCCTGGAACCCTAAATGTTTGTTTATTAAAGAGTACTCATGGTTTCTCCTTTGAATTAATAGACAAATTCTCAACTCAATGTTATTATTGTGCAGATTATTTTATTCTAAAAATTTGGAAGTAGTGATGCAGACAGAACTAACAAAAGAAGGTAAATTACAAACTACTTCCACCCACTCCTTGCTTTAGCAGAATCATCCTTGAATGTAAAATGTGTAGCTATAGCTTAATAAAACTATGCATCTTTGAAACAAAATTTCACATAGAATACTTGAAGTGCCAAGCCCTGTGTTCCCAAAATTGAGCAGAACATAGCTCTGTCTCCCTGTGCAGTACAGAAAGCTTGGTGAGCAGGCAGAACATCACTGCATGTATAAACAGGACTTTATATCCAAAGGTCAAAAAAGCATCACACAGTTACATTTCACATTACTGCAAGGAGAGTGTTACTTAGTTTCCTTTTTGAAGAGAAGCAAGAAAAGCCATCATGGCCACAGAGAATAAAATCACAGTGCTTAAAATAAAGGGTATAAACCCTTTCTAGATTCCTGGTTCAATCCTGTAATCACTGCAGAATGCACACTTAAAAGAATGATGCACAGCAGTGAAAGATTCCCTAGAAGACATAGGACGATTGAAGGAGACTGAGAAATCTCCAGGTTTGCTGGGACCTTAAAAAGCAGGATCAGTTTTCACAGGTGGGTAAGCAAGGAGTGGCCTGAAACAGAAGTCTAATTTTTCAAGGGTGGTGTCCTTGGCTGTATTTTTCTTCCTTCAATTTCACTTACCTCAGACAGAGGCAGGGAACCTCTTCCAGCTGCTGCTGAGCTCAGAACTAAGTAGAAACCTGGGAATGCTGCCTGCTATTTAGAAGGTGTCTTTGTGCTGTCTCTGTCAGGTATGCCATAGGGTGCCTATCTTTGGCATGTGTAGGAAAGAATTCAATGTGCAAAATGAAAGTGAGAATACTTCTTTATACAGCAGATACAGATGAGCTGGAACTGACTCCAGGAGTTCATAAACAGTAAAGACCTGTCTAATGAATACAGGAAATGGGAGCTGACTGTAGAACTCTGTGAGATCAGCTGTACACCAGTCTCTTGCTGGGAAAGAAAAGTGCACTTTGATCAGAACTTTGAATCAGAATTTCCATGAGCCTGGAAAGTGCAAAATTTAAGGGACTGCAAGTTAATAGCAAAACTAATACAGCCCACATTATGAAAGGGTGCAAAGGTAAGACCTCTGTTTGGAAAACAGGAATATATGTAATCCATCCAAGCAAAGACTCAGCCGAGGAGGCTGGAGACATATTGGAGCCTCTCCTACCGCACAGCAAATAGAGAATGTGAAGGTCACCACAGAAAGTAAGTAGCCCTGGATGCAGAACAGAAGAGAAACTTGTTTGCACACCCAGGAGCATCACAAGAATCCTAGTGACATACCAGATGCCAGGGGATTTTTAAGTGTGCCCCTCTCTAATTGAGGATGAAGCACACACCAACACCATTATCTGGCCTGAAGATACTGGCTTACAAAATATGGAACAAACAATAGGAACAGATGCTCATTTGGCCAGATTTCAATAAGCCTCATTAAAACCAAACTCCCTGTCCTTGGAGCTCAGGTTCATGCCACACTTCTACCTTATTTAAGCACCTAGCACCAATTCCTGAGAAAGCTGTACTATTGTGATTGCACACCACTAGTATCATAAGAAGAAACTCTCCCATAGACATTTTTTGGTTTCCACAGAGACAAATAGGAGGATTTATATATTTGTGTGTACACATATAGCAAAACACAATTTGAAATTACATTTCCTTTTTAAACACATTTGGTTAAATATACATCAGACCTGTTGATCACTCAAATGCCATGGGCAAAAAGATGCCAAAACATTAATGGAAAAAATCCCAAGGATGAAGAGAATCAATATTACAGATCACACAGGTGATACCTGAACATCACAAGATACAATTTTTAATTCAAGATCCTACCTCTTTAGTCAAAACATGAGTACACTTGAAACAATTTCTACTGCTCCTTCTTTGCTTCTATCCAGATATGCCCAAGTCTCACCAATCAAGTTTCAGAGGCCAAACACCAGAAAACCACAGCCAAGAACCAAACTCTAACATTAATCAGAACACAATATTCTAGTTTTATTTTAAATGCTTGAATAATAATAATTAACCCATAGGTTTCCAAGACAATGAGCTGCATAGTCAGACTAACATTGTAAAGACTGGGCAGACAAGGTTTCCCAACACAGACTTCCTTGAGTGGTCAGAAAGACACTGTTCCTATGTTACTCTCCATAATTGAAAATACATGTATGTAAGTTATAAACTTATTTTCCCTGCAACTTGCAAAGAATGCCAGTTGTTAAGTTAGCAAATTACTCTTTACTGTCCTGTACAGAAACATTCCTTCACAACAGAGCTGAATGGATGGACAGTGCTGCAGTCTGAAAAAAGGTATCTCAATATCGATGCATGAGGCCTTGAGGAAAGAGGGAGCAGCATGTGCAATGCCAGTCATCTTAAGCTAAGATGGTATTAAATATAAGCACTTTGTGCCAAGATTGGTAGCTTTTCTCAGAAGTGCTTGTCCACTGGAAGATGACCTGGTATGTCAAGCACAGTTTACAAGCACTAAGCCACCTGCAAGCACCATGACAGACTTTTCTGATGGCCAGTTCCCTGACAGGAAACAAAAGTTATGGGACATCCAAATTTCTCCAGCAAAATCTCAACAAACATTTAGCTGGGAAGTTATCTTAAAGGTCAATAAAGAGTGGGACCTGAAGGGACAAGGCACCTTTAACAATCATTCAAAGTTGGGAAAAAAAGGCCTTCAAGAAGATCAAGGAACAAATAACCGAAAGAGAAAACAGGCATTTGAGTGATCAGGTTTGTGGTGACAGAGAAGCAACAAAATGCCAGCTGGTTTTGGTAACAGATGGCTGCATGCACTGATCTGTCCTGCATGCCCATTCTAACTTCCCTTTCAGTGGAAATATGAGGCTCACACAAGGCTCAATGCATCCTTCAGGCAGCCTTTCCATACACACTGCATCACAGTTCAAATGTTTGCCATTCACCAACAGCCCTACATGCATGATCTTTTATTCTAATTACACAAATTTTAAGAAAAGAGAGTGGCTAAATGGCACCTTATCTTTTCAATCACATCTACTACAATTCTCAAGGAATCACTTTTCTCTGATGGGCTAATATATCTATTTTCTTACAGTTCTGACTGCCGTATCTCCCTTTTACCTTACATACAGCATTCACTGTATTTTAATTGAAAGGTCTTTCTTTTTTGCACCTTCCCTCTGGTAGCTAAGAAAGGAAACCATGACACAAAGAGAGCTCATACAGTATTTTTAGCGTATATCCAAACATTTATCATTTGAAGTTGCCACAGCTAATTACACGGCAGGCACAGGTCATCCCTCTGGAAAAGCCTATTACTTGTGGAGCAGAATGAAAACTTCAATCCTAAATATCTCAGGATTCAAGTAATCATTTCCAACAGAGAAAACCAGCAAGTCTGAAGAAAACTCCACACTGAAGGACAGAAAAGCCTACCTAAAACACTTGCTTTCTATTTAATTTTTTTTTCTAACTGTAATTTTTAATAGGACCTTTTTCTAGATTAACAATCTGCTAAAAAATCCTGAAAACCAAAACTGTTCTCTTACTTACTTTGGCCACACAATTTTCAGTCTTCATAGCAGTGCTTCCTAGACATACTGTTTCCTGGTTTAAGCACAGTCTGGCACAGCTGTTGTAGGTCTGCAGAAAGATTAAAATGGTTATGAATTGAAGAGTATGATTTTCTTTCAGGCATCACATTTTTGGCACAGGAACCCACAACAACTCTACTACATTTCCTTTTTCCCAAGGTGTAAATGTCTCGAACCAAAATAAACTACTTTACAGCAAAAGCCTATGTTGAGGGCATGGATGTGCTCTGAGAGGCTATGTACAATTGTATAGTTTTCAGATACAGAGAAGAAAAAGAAAAACAGATTCTTCCTCCTCTTCTCCTTTGAAAAAGGAAAAAGTAACTGATTTCAATCTCTTGGTTTTTCATAAAATGCTGCATAACTGAACCAATAAAGCAAGATGATTTCTACATGCTAGTTTATCACAGTGCGTGTCAACCATTAATAAACATCCCCCTATCTTTGTCAGGTAAAAACATATGGGGACAGTAGAAAAGTTATACTCAGAACAGAGCAACTGCAGGACACATCTCACTTCTTGTATTTAATCTTCCAAATTTTTGAAAGCTTTTTCTGTTAAAGGAGATTGTCTTTTTTCTTTAAGTCATACACTGTTCTGCCCAGGGGACTCTCACTGAGGCTGCAGACTTCAGAGTCTTTGCAGGACACAATACTCATAATCTATCCCATTTTAAACACAGCATACGAGCAGTACTTATGAAATGTGCTTAAAATTACACTTTGGTTAATCTGGCTCCTTGAACTAAGATGTCTGAAGAATTTAGAAGTTTCTAATGGAGACCCTCCCCCCTACTTTCAAAACCTTTCAAATTACTACTTGATTAAGTTCACATTTTCTACTAGTAGGAGGAGCATAGTAGCACCTAAGAGCTCCAGTGTCAGATTAAAACTCCCGTCCCTGTCACCACTTACAGGAATCTGCTCACAAGCAAAAGTGGCAGCCCAAAAGCAAGAACAAACTTGCTTCGTTCCAAGAGTAGTAACTGGACCACAGAGATGTTGCTACCTCAAACAGTTGTTTGGGGAAAATCCAGGAGGAAAGAGAAAGAAATTAAACTTGCTACAAAGACATTTCCAAGAGCCCTAAGTAAAACCTAGTAACATTCATGATATTTTTAAGATTGCCTTAAGGGGAGGACACACTAAGATTTGTAGTGAACTGCCCATCAGTTCTTTCCCTGTGGTATTCACTGGCAATCTCTGAAGATCTTTCTTTCAGGGCTTGCTACAGATTTCTATTTGTTCAATTTGAAACTAATTCAACCTGAAACATGCCATAGGTTACAAAACCTGCGGGCAACACTGGCATGCTAAGGGCTCCTAAAACTCCGCCTCTGCTTCAAAGCTATGTCATCTGAGCCAGACTCCCTCCATGCTGAGCACCAAACAAATGATCTCCCCTCTTTGCCCCTCTGCCACAGGCCTGACTCCACACAAGACGCAGGCAGCAGCAACACACAAACCAGCACAAGTGAACTGAGTGTTAGCAATCAGTTTATAACATTATTCACCTAAGTTCTTACAGTCCTCATTAAGCATTTCTTACTGTCCACCACAGGAAATCAGTATACTGGCTCAGGTGGAGCTGTACTGGTCTTGCACACTACAAACACTCCTGCGGAAATTCAGGAAGTCATAGTCCTTTCCATCGTATAGTCCTTTCCACCCTACTTACACTTTAGCAGTTCGTGTTCTATTTCTCAGTGAGCTCTCTAACCAGAGAACCACCAGTGATGGACAGGAATGCAGAATATCCTAGCTCCAGCAGATCTCCTTACAATTTTTAACATTGGTATCTGCTGCAACCAGCAGCCAGCTAGCAACTTCTGACTCTGGACTCAGAAGGATAAAATGAAAAATTCAAATGTGAATCCTTTCCAAGTGATGTGCTGATGAACAGAGTGCATCTTTCAGCAGGGGAGATTCAGATTCAAACTGGGATTAGGCCACAAGCAAAGAGAAGTTTGATGGACTCAACTTAGCCTCTTGCAAATATTTGCCAACATCATAAAACCATCACTCTGGTATGCAGAGCACTTTCTCCTCAGAAGAAAGATCAGAATGGCATAAACTACTATAAATTGTAGTTTAGATGCAGTGGCTCAACTGGTGGGCAGAAAGTTGACACCATCTGCTTTGTATTGATGTTCAGACAATACCATGTAAACCTCATTTTATAAGCATCATGTTAGTTAAATTCAAACAGATTCTGAAGGCAAAAAATCATAAAGAGTTGAGAAGTTTCTTTGTTCATTATTTACATTTGTGTAATTTAACCCATTTATCATAAATCTGATTTCTTTCATTTGCAACTTAATTCCTAAAATTCCTGTAGCATTCTTTCTGCACACCTTATCTGCTACATACTGTAAATTTTATGAGGAGCTCTGACTTGAAGAAAGCTAACTCTACTTTGCAGATGAAAAGCTCAGCCACAGAAACAACTACTGAAAGCAAACAGAGAAAGCCTGTCGCTCCATGAACTGAACCATAAACTGAACTCAGATCCTGTCAGGTTTTTTCCTCCCAAGACAGGTATGCACAAACCTTGGTAGCAAGCCAGCTTTTTAAAAGCTGGGCTCAGCAACAGGCTTTCTCTCACATTTACAAATGGGAAAGAGCACATAATGGAAAGACACAATATGAAATGCTAAACCTAAAAGCCCTAGAACTTTCTGAGAAGGACAGAAGTGCACTGTTACACTATTTAAAAGTTATGTGTATGTCAGAATGTAGATACAAATAATTATTCCAATGTCTTGCTTAATTTTTATTATTTTCATCTACACAGTACGTTTTGGTGTGTACAGCACCAGCAGAATTTCCAGCATAACTTGTTCATCAAATCCCACAATACCAGGACTAGTGACACTTGATGGGACTAGCATAGCATAAATATAAAACAGATACAATTCACACAGCAGGCAGTGAACTTCCTGAGCTTGCTGCCCCAGGACACCATGGAAACAACATCACCAAGTGGAAAAGGGATTAAGCAAACTCATGGACAGCATGCCCATAGAGTACTCAGCAGAGATATCCCCTGACACGCCTAGTGCAACAGTGGTAGATGCTGCAGGAGCAGAAGGCAAATGCAGCATACAGATCTGTCAGATCCATTTGCTCTCATTCAACAGCATCTTCCACTGAGAGATGTGGAGTTGGCACTGGACAAGCGCACACTGGGTCTCACTGACCTTGGCATTCCCATGTTCTCAATATCTCTCTGCCCTTTCACAACATGCCAACGATACTTAAATCCCTCTTTCTCAACCTTTTCAGCCACAGAAAGGAGACAAGAACATGCTTTTACTGTGAGAATCACCTTTTACACAGTAATTTCATTACATAAAGATCTATTTAAGTGCCAAACTACCTGAGTACCATTTAGTCCGTCAGCAGCTCTTTGTTTCTCAATAAAAGTAGTGGGGGGAAAAAGAAAATTAAAAGGAGCAAGTAGAATGGATGCAACCCATCAGAACACAGATTTGAGAATAAAACACAGTGATCTTCAGTTCAATGTCCATTATTATGTTCGCAAAGTTACAAAGTTTTGGTTTTATTTTCACATTCTCACAGAAGAATTTTCACATTATTAGACATGTGGCATGAATAAAAAGAAGATTAATGTGTATGTTCTACAATTTGTTTTAAAAGGTTTAAAGTAAAACCTCAGATGAAAGTCTAGATCTCCCTTATAGTCCATGGGGGAAAAAAAAGAGGTAATGTCATGCTACTCAGTAGGTCTCAATGGAAACGTCTTGATATTGTTGCAAAGAAGCTGCATATGGTTCACAAAGTCAAGCCATGAGAAGCTGGGACAACGTATCATGCAGGTAGTACTATGTGACTGCCCTCTTCTAATGTTTCTCTCTAGGCAGCAGTTACTGGCTATTGTGAGACACAAGATTACTGCTGGACATAGAGGTTTGATCTCATCTGGTATTGTTATATTTGTGTTTGCACACTAAGAGTCACTAGTGAATAGACCTAACTGAAAGTAGAGTGAATATCATACCAAGTAATAATGCAGAGCCCTACATTTTAGGTGAAATATTTGACGGTGTCTTCATGCTAAACTGCAACATCGGATTACCTTCCTTCATTCGCTCTGATGCCTATGGGAACACTAACCTGGAAGAAAACCAAGAAAATTAAAACCAGAACCAAGCCTCAGAAAAGCAAATTTCTCAAGCTCACCTTTAAAACCTGACTTTTACGAATCTTGTCTAATTTGCACCAAAACCGTTCAGGTTTCTCTTCACCTTTCATCAAGATAAGAGGTTCTTCACCAAGGAAAAGTAGTCTGAAATGGTAGCCTAGTTCAAAGCCATGGGCAGATAGCTTTGCGTTGGAGTGCTTTAAGATGTTTTTATATTACATATAAAGCATGCAAACATAAACCAGTTTGTTGAAAACTACCCTCTTTGTGGAAGCTGGCTGTAATTCTGAACAAGTTTTCAATTTTCACACTGCTGCTAGGGTAAAACATTTTAAAGAGTTTAATTTTTACAGTGGCTTCAATGACACAAGATTATCTAACAAAGTAATGGTTAATCAATAGAGGGCTTAGTTGTCAGGTGAAACATATAACACACTAAAAGGGATTGATTGCAAGGCTCCTCCTTATTTACTGGGAGGTATATATTTAAAATGACACAAACTTGTTACCAAGCCGCATTCCTTTAACCTTGCAAAAGCCGTTTGAAAACAGTGTTAAGCAGCCCTATAGCAAAATAAGCTCTAATGAAAAAAAAAAACACCCAACAAATATATGGCAGCACCAAATCATGTCAGAAGCAGGGGAACCACAAAGCTGTATTCGCTCTCAGCCAAAGGCTTAAAGTGCCACAGAGACGATAGACTATAGTTCACTAAAGATAGAGCTGCATCTGATCTCATTCCATAAGTGTCTTTGGCTACATTTTTCTTTTTAAAGAAAGTATGATCCTCCTCTTTGACATAAACACATAAACATTTCTACTCTTGTCTGTGTAGCTCTGGACAAATGCTGAATGCCAACCTGAAGCCTCAAACCCCAGGAGGAACTGTGTGTGTGTGCAGCTTTTCTGCCAACTTAAATCCATTTCTTTGGCCATTTACTCCTAGAATCCCCAGTCTTTGAACAAAGCTCCACTTTTTAATAGAAGCTGCAACCCAGGAGTTCAATAAGATTTCCCCCCCAATAGTTAATAATTACATGATTTATCAGAGAAAGATAACACTAATAAAAACACAGCAAAAAGACAAACCCCATACGCTCCCTTCAAATCATTTTCCGGGAAAAGATTATTAAGCTGTTCTTTTTGAACAAGGGCTTTTGTAGCTAAGCACAAATTGCCAAACAGTTACAAAAAAAAAAAGTTATTAGACTCAGAAGAATTCTGTAGAAGTGGGAAGTTATATAAACAAATCACTCCAGCAGATTTGGAAAGATCACTTTCATCTTACTTAGAGTCTTAGGAGACTTGCATTAATTACCCTTTAAAGGTCTTTCACATGGACTATTTAAAATAAATGCAATTTATTTATTTATTTCAAATGAGGTGCTTCTTCTGAAAGAATAAAGTAATCTCAACAAATTTAAAAACGTTTTTATAAAAAGGCAATTAAAAAGAAGACTAGAATTAAGTCAAGCTGTAAGACATTATCCAGGACTCACTGTGATTATTTTCTTAAGATGAAATTTTTGCTATCCCTAGCCCAGCCTTGGGAAGGGTAGTCTCCACACAACGTTTTAAGACAAAATAAAGACCAGCTAAACAAAAACATTAGATCATTTGCAGGATTTTCCCTAAAGCACAGTTTGTCATACTACAATTACACCTTGCCGACTGTGAAAGCCAGAGTCCTTAATATCGCCACTAGAGGGAAGACGTGGCATGTCTCAACACATGGCAATGGAAGTTGGGGAGTGGGTTTTCTTGAGCAATTACCATAACAAAGCTCCCTTGGCTGTGTGTACCTTCTAATTACTCCATACAATTAAAATGACTTACCTAAAACAAACAGCGGGGGGAAAAAAAGGGGCCCCTAAACCAAAAAAACTCAAGACAATACAAACAAAAAGCTTTACTTCAATCTGCTCGTTATCTGAAATCACATTAAAGCTGAAGATCTTTTTTTCCTCATCCATCAATTTGGGGGCAGGAGGGGGGGGGAACAACAAAAAAGAGTATGCCACAATGCCCAAACACCACAGGGTTGTTCAGCGATTTAAAAGCATTAAAACAAACAAAAACAAAGAGAAGGAGAAGTGGATCTCTTGTTAAAGAAGAAAAAAAAAAAAAGGAAAAAGGAAATGTCGTGGTATTTAGCCATCTGGTAGCTGCTTGAAAACAAATTGTCCTCAAAAGAGCAGAAATACAGTATGTCTTCTCTCAGTTCACTGGCTTATGAACCAGGCTTTTTTGTTTTTTTAATACAGGCATAGTAATGTTAAGACTTGTGTGCTGCTGCTTTCACTTCCCTCTTGTCCCACTGTGCAAAGATAATCATGGTCACCCCAACCTGATCCAGTTATTCCAACTTGGATGCATTATTTACAGTCTTTTGGGATACATCTTCTTGGGCCCATTTTTCAAAAGCCCTCAGGATTTATTTTTTTTTTTCCCTGATAGCTACTTGCTGATTTTTAAACCCTTAAATCTTTCATTTTATAAGGCACATCATTAAGGGAAGATGGCAGCCAAGTGATTTTTCTTTCCATTGACAATTTGTGACATTTTTCCAGCAGCGTGCAAGGTGTTGAAAACCTGGCAGCTGTTACCTCCTGGGATGAAGATCCTTTTTTATCCTCCCTTGACAGTTTAACTCAATGGGTCAGCACCTTTAAAGACTGCAAAGTACCACTGAAGTGGATGGAGGCTTGAATTACTGCTCTCTCCCTAATCAATGTAAACCCTCACTGCAGGTGAAACTCTTCATCTATAGAGGTGCATGGGGGAGGAAAATGTAATGCCCTGAGCCAGATGGTTTTTGTCTTGTTTTTTAAAGAAGAAAAGAACAAGCTAACAAGGGGACAGCTACTTTGTTAGCTTCTTGGCCTCTCTCATGGCTTTGGATCCCCAGGGTTCCAGCCACACAAGAGAAAGAATACAGAAAAACATAAACACTTAAAGAAATATAACTAGGGGGCTGGCAACACGCTGCTTTCAAAGAGTTGAGAGCCCTGTTCAGAGCTTTATTTATCACTGCCCACGTTCTTGGGATGGTAAGTGGACATGGACACAAAGGGCAGGGGGGAGCAGACAACACTTGCAATTTACTCAATTACAGAGGAATGCAGAAATGCGGTGGGGTGACAGATTCCTATTAGCACTAATGCTGAAAGAGCCCAGTGGCCTTACTGCCACAAGGCAGCACGCCCATTGCAACTTAAGACTCCAGAACAACCCACACCTTGGCTACTTTTTAAACATGCATTAAGTCCCACAGAGGAATGGAAATTATTTTTTGTTGTTTGAAAATAAAGAAAAAAATTAAACAGAATAATCTTAAAAGTAAGACTAAGAATGCATTTGTAGTAATTTCAGGAGGCTTTTCAACCACCTTACAAACTGGCATTAATAGTGTAAAAGATGAGGTAACCAGGAAAACTTTACAGACCAGGTATATCCTGCCTTGCCAACTCTCCAACAGAAGGCAAGTTCAAACTGCAGTGTCTTCCTCGCAGGGAGGGAGCTAAAGGACCCTCACTCTCTCCCCAGTACATAACTTTCCGCACAGTTGAAAAGGGCTTCAAGTCTGCATGGAAGAAACACTTTTGAGGAGGAGAAATACGCCTGGAGGGGAGCCCTAAATGCAGGATGAGGGTACCAGCTGGAAGTAAACAGTTGATGGCTGCTACTTTCTGTCTTTCCTTTGCTCTGCCTTCTTTAACTGTGATCTGATTCTTAGTTTGCTTGTATTGGCTTTAAACTCTTAAGATCAAACTATGCCTATTTTAACTTTGAAATAGCGCCTAGAGCGTGTTTTAGGTGCCACATGTAATTTTACAAAATTATCTCAGATCTGTAAGAGCGAATTTAGGTAATATTCCACACCAAAATGGTAAGAGGTAAAATTCTTGAAAATGCTAAGGGGCCTGTTTGAATGGGGTAGCAGACAGGGATTTTTTTCCCCCGGACTTCCATCTGGAAGCTGACAGAAAGACAGCAGAGTGCAATGTGAGGTTTGCAGGAGGTACAGCACAGCAGCCTCGCTGCTGCCAGCATTTCCCCACAAGGCACCTTCACCCACAGACAAACCACAGCAGCAAAAGGCACTTCATTATTGCTGCACCGAAGAGAAGGGAGGGAGGGTTTTAAACAACTTGCATTGTGCCTGTTGTCTTTAAAAACCAGCGGGGTAATCAAGTTCAGGGCAGCCCCGGACAGCTGCCCTGTGACCTATTCATGCTGACCCCCACTATTCATCACTTTCCTTAGGACTATGAGGGCAAGCTCCCAGGGAGTGACCACCACAATAGACAGATACGAGCCAACAATAATACGGTTCCTGCAAAAAAACCAGATGGCACTGCAATAAATTTACAAATCTGCATTCATAGCTCTGTTAAAAACACCCAGAAGCTAAAAGGCTGGAGGGGCCCCCAGAGAGCTTCCCCTTCCCAGTTTCTAAAGGCCAGCTCACTCCCCAAGACTATTGAGCTCATGTTCTTCATAAATAAAGAATGGAGACATAGCCCTTAAAATAACAAATGCCTGACCTAATCAATCTAGTGTTTGGGTCTAACGCTAAATGATAGGCACTGAAAACTAATTATGTTTTTTGGCAAGGAAGTTGAATTAAAATGGAAACACACAGGTTAAAAAGGCACTGAAGCATTTGTGAGTCCCTTTGAAAGGGCAGCACACACACACACACGCTCACACGCAGGGCTTGAAAACAGGAACCTGATTCAATAACTCATGCATTTATTTTTAAAATGAATCAGATTAGTCCCATGTGTGACCTGCTGGTCCATCTGTATGAGCTGGACTTAATGGGCACTCTTCTCACGCTTACTTCAGTTTGAAGTATGAGAGAGATAAATTTAGTTTAATTTTCAACAGATCAAGCTATCCATTTTCCAAATGGACCATCTGGATCAGCCTATTAAAATTAATTTATAACTTTGTAGTGTGAAAATTCGTTTGTTAGCTTAAATAAAGTTGCCAAAAACTTTTGTCACTTGTCATTGTTTTTTCTAAAGTGTTTTCATACTTAGATTTTCTGTTTACCCCTTCAAAACATAATTTTGTCACATCAAGCACTCAACAACAACTGAATGTTTGAATCCTTACTGTCATAGCTTGTATCTTTACACTGTTCCAGCCAACAGCGTCAAGTTCATTGCCTTTTTCTGTTTCCTTTCCCAATGCTAATATCCATGTCCCTCCTACCTTCATATCCTTCGAGCACCTAAGAGTGGCTGTGCCTCCCACTTCCAGCATGCCAACAACGCAGCTGCACTCACTGAGACTGCTGAAGTCACCCTTCTCCATAAAACATTTTAATCAACCTGTTTCTCCAAGTAAGAGGTCCTTAGCACTGAGCAATGGGTGCCTTCAGCCCCTCCTTACAACCTCAGATGCTTAAGTAACCACCACACCTTCCTATTATCTTCATCTCCTGGTATGTCTGTTCCACAAACCCACCCTTTATGGCTAAGGCTGCATACCAGCACAGGAAACAAGGCAAGAAAAGGTAATGCATCTTTACATAAACTTGTCGACAGCTGAACATGTCAAGACATCACATATTCCCTGAAGAAGAAGAGCCAGGAGACCTGTATGGTTAAAGAGGGAATTGCTGGGCAAACTCAAGTGGAAGAAGAGAGTCTACAGATCATGGAATGAGGGGCTGGCCAGGTGGGAGGAATATAAGACTGTTGCCAGAGGATGTAGGGAGGCAACTAGGAAAGCCAAGGCCTCCTTGGAATTAAGCCTTGTAAGAGAGGCCAAGGACAACAGAAACATGGTTTTACCAAAGGGAAGTCAAGTTTAACCAATCTGATAGCCTTTTATGAGGACATAACCAGGTGGATAGATTATGGTAGTGCAGTAGATGTGGTTAATCCTGATTTCAGTAAAGCATTTGACACAATCTCGCACAACGTCCTTGCAACTAAACTGAGGAAGCATGGTCTGGATGATCAGGTAGTGAGGTGAATTGTGAACTGGTTGAAGGAAAGAAGAGAGTTGTGGTCAAAGATGGAGACTAATACAACATCTCAACAATGTCCTGAAACACAGCCAACCATCTTTGTCATGAACAACATCCTTGTAAATTACTTTAAATATGAAATATTTAGACAGTACCAGTGTTTTTTAGGTGTATTCTTGATATCTAGGCACCTTGGTTACAATGAATTGTGGGCTGTGGAGAAGACAGCTTTCCCTGAACACTAAGAACATTTTTGCAGATTGAAATATAATGGAAAGGAAATTCAACTCAAGAAACCATACCTTCCTGATCTGTAGAATACTGCTTGTAAGTAATTGTCTCCTCCTTAAATAATAATCATGATGAAGGACTCAGTACAATGAGAAGGCACACATGACAGGTAACTTGTGTTACTTTTGACTATAACATCTCCTACTATGAACTTTTTCTTGGAGTAGAGACATATGCCTTATCTTGTTGAACCTGAAGGCTTCCCATCAATAAGATAACTCTAGGATGAGAAAAACCCAGTTTTCTGGTGTACCCGTGTAACATATTTAATCAATTCTACAAGGTAATTTTCTCAGCAGTATCTGGGACCTCACTCATTATCATAGCATATTGCCTCTTGTCTAAAAGACTGACATGAACTATGTCTGTTAGATGGACCTGTCTTAGCCACGGGCAGTTCTTCACGTGACACCTACTCCCACAAACTGAAGCACTTCTAATACTATGTTTTTTTAAAAAAAAACACAACACAACAAAATACCCTACTCCACCACCCTCTCAAAACCAACTTGGAACACATACTGTATCAGAAAGATACTCCTTTCTTTACCATGGTTTTGACACACACTTCCTCTTGGAAATAGCAGTGGGGCAGTGTATTATGATCCTATTCTTCTGTCTGAGACTGCAGCTCCTGTAGCTAAGATGTGAAAGAAAATGTGCTGATTCTTCACCTCCTGCAACGTGTGGCCTGGGGTACTTACTTCAGTCACTTTCATCAATGGTTTTCCTCTGATACACCAGGCAGCAAACTTGGGCAGCTGAAGGACAGACATATTTTTGTTTCTGCTGCCTGCAGGTTGCAGTGGGAAGAGCAAGGTCCTATGTAAAGCAGGATCTGAAATCACTAAATCCAACTTAAATTCCAAAGAAATCACAAGCCAGGCCCCATTTGTTGACCACAGGCATTAAAAAAGTAATTTTTCTGAATTGGAAAGAAGTTTGCATTACTATATACAAAAGGCAAAGAGATCTTGTTTTATCAGTCTACCCTTTCTCCTTTCTACCCATTAGTAATTTATATGAGTGCTGAAGAAACAAAAGTAGGCAATTTTTCAGGTTATTAACCTGGAAATCACCTCCAAGAAAATTTCCCTTCAAGGACAATGAAAATCTTACTTGTTCTAGAACACTTTATGATTCTTGAACGCACAATTGGAAGGCAAAATATTCTACAAACAAGACAGGAACAACTACAGAAGAAAAACCTGAAGAGGTCTTGATAAACATCAAATGGAGGAAGGTAAAACTAGAGAGTCACAGCTGGCTGCACTATGCAGAAGTCTAGATTTCTTCAGGAAGAGTCATCAGACTCTCCAGAAAGCTAAATCTGCATGTCTGATTTTTCTGGGTACAATGTTACTCATTCAGACTTCAAAAGAGAAAAGAAAGGATTTCCATGACCACAACTTAGACTTCAATTTCCAGAAGCATTTAAGGATTCAAATAGCTAGAAAGTTTTATTGCATTTTTAAAGAGACTGATCACATACCTGTCTAAGTGAATTCTTCTCAGGAATGATCTTCCTAGGGGGCTCATCATTATTACAGTCTTCTCTTTCAGAGGAATTCTGTGAAAGAAAGTAAGCTTTAATTCAGTTCTTAGCCCTAATATTACTCTGCAAGGAGAAAAGAAAAAATATTTGTACTACACAGACTGTATTTTACACATACAAATACTAGAGGCTAATTTGTACTTTTAAGCCAAATAGCTGGTTATGGCAGGGAAAGAATTTCTCCTCCTCAACACAACAATGCACCACTGTGGAGATACCTGCTAAAGAAGCCTGTGCTTTAGGGATTTACTCTGAAACTACCAATAATGGCCACTTTGAAAAGCTGAAATGGTGGTTTGATCAGCATAGCAACACCAGTGCTCCTGAACACCCTGGAATAACTATTTAAAACAGTGGAACCTGTTGAAAACAAAAAAGGTTGTTCATGGGTGCAACACTTCCCTGTGCCCCTATGCTTTTAATCTGCCTAACAATTATAAATTGCACTGAGTCTGTCTGTCTGCCAAAAATCACAAAGAAATTATGACAGAGCTAAATACTAGTAAAAGAGGTAGTCAGGAGATTCTTAAAAAAAAATAAAAATTGTGTAGGTAGTGTATGATACTATGGCTAAACTCTTCCCTCCTGCCCCTGACTGTTGGCAACGTAAAATTTCCCGGAAGACTGATGCTCCAAAACTTAAGATGCCATCTCCAAAAAAAGAACATCAGTAAAAGAAGAGAAGGTGGACAAGAAGACATAGAAGGGCTTTTCCAGCATGGCTAAGAAAGACCACTAGCAGACTTTTGCCCTGTTAACCTCATGATTGAAACCAATTATTACTTGCCTTAGAGTAAAGATGGGCTACAGTTTATCTCAGGACATGAACAGTCTGTAGCAAATGTTTGGTTAAAAACTCCTGGGTATGTGGGAGAATCCTGTCCTCACTGCCAAAGTCAGATACTCTGGAAGACAGCGGTCCTTTGCATGGGTTCAGCCATGGTGTTAACAGAGTAATGACAGCCAGCTTTGGGGGAATCCCACACACACATCTAAAATCAGTTTGATCACCACAGTATTCAGAGCCTTAGGCCACATTCCCACAAATTCAGTAGTGAGCAACTAAACAGGTTTTAAAGAGATACAGAAAAACTGCTTAGGGAGAGCTCTGCCAGGAAAAGGGTGGTTTTCTAGTTATTTGGAGACAAGCTCAGGAGTGTGCATTTTAAGGCAGAAGTTGCATTATGTATCTTTCCCCCTATGTCCCCCAAATAACCTGTCCTTCCCTGAGCACAGCTCTGTCCGGTTTCTTGCAGAGCCAGCTTCCAGTCCAGCACCTCAGGAGACAGAAGTAGCATCTGTTGGCATGGGAGGAGCTGGGCCCTGTGAATGGCCAGTGTGGCAGAGCAGGGCTAGCAGAAAGCAAGCAGGCTGCGGGAAGCCATCAGAAGAGCAGTGTGCTTGTGTGCCCACTGCAGTGCTGCGTGATCAGGCACTGCCTAGGCAGCTCAGGCTTGCTGGTCTGGTGTAGGGGAAGAAAAAGCACAGCCAGCAGGCACAGGACAGAGGTAGAAGCTGTTTGCTGACAAACAGTAGATAAGCAGGGGGAAACACAACAAAAAAAATCCCACTTGGCATGTAATAAACTGGTCAGGAGGATTTTGTGTAAATCAAGGCTTGCAGACCAACTAGTGATTCTAGATGTGTTTTTTTTTTAAAGAAGACACAGAACTTTCATGGTACAATGACATCCAGGATGCTGTAACAAGGGTTTTATAATGGGAATCAATCCTAAACAGGCCTGATAAATTGCTGTTGGAGGTCAGCTTTTAATAGTTTTCATATGAGGCCTCAGCCAGGACCAAGTTATTACATTACAAGCAGCTTAGGAAGGACTGTGATCATAAAAACATACAAGCTAGAATCACGTATCTCCAAAAAAGGAAGGTCAAGTACTAAAGCTGCTCTTTTCTGCTCATGAAACAGTTTAGTAAGTGGTTAATTCAAGTAAGGAGTTTATATTTTGTCTTTTAGAGAAAAAGACCAAGTACAAGAAACATAAAGATCTGAGGTGAATTACTATACCTTTCCAGGAAATACATTTTGTTGGGCAGGTGTGTGAGGGGCTGTTTACTATTTCTAGATGCTTTTTCAACATCCACACCCATCCCTACAGTAGGTGCCAAAATTATTTCCCCTTCCAAACAATTTATCTACAACAGTGAAATCCTAGATTCTTCTTGCCTTTCAGAGCCATTAAGGATCCTCCCTCAAAAAACATCATTAAGCAGAAAACCCAGTGCTGCTGGTGAACTGTCAGCCCTTGTTTTGAAATTCCTAGTTACTGCAAAGCATCAAGTTATCTACTTTTTCCTTAAGCTTAGCATCTAATTTTAAGAGCAAGCAGAGGACCATTTTGCATTCATTATCTTTATAGGTGGCAAGGCTAAGAGGTTGGCTGAACAAAGACCAGACAAAGACTGCCAAGTGCATATGGTGGTTCACAGCTTGGCGTCTCACCATTCTGCAGCACCAACACAGCAGCTCCGATAGCAGACTATTAAAGAGGAGCGCTGCTCGTGCACTTTTGTCGACAAGTAAGTTACGCTTGGTGAAGACAGAATGACTGGAAAGCATTACACTTAAGAAAAAGCACAGATGTTTATAACTCCCGCTCATTTCTCAGGAATAGGAAACCCATCAATCCTGGTGCAGGTAAAAGACCCTGCATATTTCAGGACTAACTGTAGCTGGGTGGAAACACTTAGGGAAACACTTAGCCCTGGCCATGGGAAGAGCATAACGTAATTGACTGAAACAGTACATCTATATATTTCTCCTTGCTGAACAAGGTGGGAGGAGGGATAAACATGTGCGAGGTCAGAATAAGGTTTGCTTCAGCAGGACTTCAGTGATGCTCCCTCTCGGCCACAAGAGAGGCAGACAAAGGGAGGAACCGCTCTGAGCACCCTCTCGTGGTTACTGACACACATCTCCAGCACAGACCTGGAAAGTAGCATTTGGCATCCAGACGGTAAGCTGGGTGTACTCACTGGGAATATTAAAGATCTGCAGCGACTGTAGCTGACACAGAGTAGAGGAATGATGAAATTTATTAGGGTGAAAGAAGTGAAGAAAAACAGTGCATACAAAAAGCTGAAAAATCCCTTCTATCAGGGAAAATTTTTAAACCCTGCAGGCAAGCCCTCCTTCGGACTAAAGCCAAACTGGCCAAAGGTGTTTGCGCTTAAATGCAGGGGTCTCTCCTTTTGAGCAAGTACAAGCAAGGTAAGGGAAGAAGTGCTTAAGTCTCCAAAGCACAAATTGATCAATCTTGGTGAGATAAATACTGCCACCCCAGCCCGCCTCCCTACCTCCACAGAGAAGTGAAATAAAATTTTTATTTGCCCAAGGTCACACAACGACAGTGGAAGCACTGTGAAGAAAAGCCAGGAAACCCAAGCTCACATTTTTTGTAACCTTCACAATTTCCCTCTAGCAGGACGTTCCTGTAAAAGAGCTCTGCCCTCCATAGCTCATTTTTCCTAAAATGGCTACTGTCTGTGATGAGATCCTTTTAAATCTGATTTGCATTTAAAACTTCAGCCTGTAATTAACAGAATATAACTCCATGGCAGGTTGCCTTAAAGACAACTATGAAATTATTACTATTTAACTCTCCCCATGAAGCCTCCTCCACCACTAAACACAACATGCTACAATGCATACGGGGATCCCTAGACGGAAGCGTTTGACGGGAGATGACATGCAGTATTTTGTGTACACAGCCCAGCAAAACACTGCTGGGAATGAGATATAACACACAGAGAAATGCACTCCCAGGGACTACCAATTGGGCAGAGCTACCTTTAGAACCGCCTCGCTTGTCATGGTGGAAATCAAACCCCTGCCAGCTGGGGGAGGCTTTCTTTGGTGCTGTTCTGCCCTGCACTAATTATGAAAGAGTACAGACGCAGCCTTCTTCCAAGCGTAGGGAGGCGGGGGTGGGGAAGAAGCGTGTGTCTATGTGAAGAGCACAACTATTTTTTATGCTTTCAAATTCTTAATCCTGTTTGGAGCTGTCAGTGGGGGTTAATGGAAGCCTTGGATAGGAGAATTCCAATCTGGTTGGCAGATGGATAGGTTGGTTATAGCTGCATAACTATGTCTTGCCTGCAGGCACAATTCAGAACACTGTTAAAGCAATATAAAGTCTCTGTCAAGCTGAACCATTTGGATCAGTAGCAAAGAGAAATAATAATAAAAAAAGGAGTTCATTTCTGGGCCTTGCGCGTTTATGCTAGTATGCAGAAACTGATTAATTGTCATCATGTGCTGGTCTGCTATACCTCAGTTTTCTACTTCTGGAGTAGATTTTGCATGCTAATATAATCATTCTCCCTCTTGAGACATTAGCAAATAATCAAATGAAAAACAGGATCATAATTTACTGAGATTCGGGCAATTCTCTATGCAAATTTGACTTGTTATTGCTGCTGCCTCGTTAATCTGAATGCCTTTGACAAACTCCTTTGATTTATGAACTCATGACAACTCCAATGTGTATATATTTTGCTAGATTGACATTATCATTAAGAGTGGGTGGACTGAGCTCACATGAATGGCTGATTTTATTCGCTGGTGTCTGCTGCTCAACAGCTGAGCATCTCCTTCTCACAAAGCCCCTGAGCGCCAGGCTCTTCCCATCTACCCATCCATTCATCATCTCGATGTTAATTGGCCCAGGCTTTAAGCAAATTTTCAACACGATTTAAAGGCACGATGACACTGATTACTGACCCTCTGCCATACGGTGCCTATTGATTAACCTGACAGAGATGATGAGCTTGAGAGAAACTAGGTGTGTGTGGACCTCAGGGGGAAAAAATTATATATATATATATATATTGTTTATGCAGGCAAAACACTTATCATTATCCCAAAGGCCAGAATTTGTGCTGCACTGGCCCTTAAAACACACTATTGCTTTAAACACCTGCATCCAATACAGAAAATGCTTGCTTGCTGTGGAAAAATGATTACAAATTTGATGTCATGTGCAGTCTGTATTTTAATCGAGTTCCCTGATAAACAGACCCCCTCAAGCCAATCAAGTCTCGCTCCAGCCATTGCGTGCATAAACATCAGCTCCAACAGAAGCGGGTCAGGGTATGTTTTTAGTGGTATCAGCAGATCCAGCAGCATGTAGGAAATCTACTTGGGTATTTCAGGTCTCTAAGCAAATAATACAGTGGGAACACAGTGTCCAAACAGTTACAGTAGAGTAAATGTTTCAAGGGCAAACTGGATGCCAGATGTAGCTGTCTTGGTATTTCTGTTACCTCATTAAAACAGATGCTCTAGCAGCCACCAGTGAAATAGTGCATTTCCCCTTTTCCAGGGCAAACTGTTGATACAACCCAACCCTCAGGCTCCTAGGTGCCTTGACTGAATACAGTGTTTTATTTATCATAGCTTGAAAATAACTGACATCCTCTTTCATGTCTCTTGAAGTGTCCCCACATTGCACTTGGTCCTCCTCACCAAGGACAGAGGGGTAGTGTCTCAGCCAAGAGGGAACCACTGAATAAAGTAAGTACATCAGCATTCTGCCTGCAGACTGGTGATACATGAAAAGAAAAGGAAGCAGAAGGCCTGTCTAACCCCCGCCCAGCCCCAGGTTAAGTCTGTCAGTCAATGCACTGTTATACTTTCCCAATTCAAGCCGGCAGCCTGCTAGCAGTCAGGATGTTTCTCTTGTTTAGGAGGAGGGGAGCCAGGGGGCTGTGCCAAGGTGCTACAAAGTCACCTATCTTCTAATTTTCATCAATTGTTCAGAGGAAACAGGACAAGGGTAAAACATTGGGTAAAGGTATGGAGAAATTAGCTGTGATTGCCTGATGCCCATGTCAGCCAAAGTGGACTGAAAGAGGGAGGGGGATGAAGGGAGGAGAGAGAGAGATGTGTGAAAATAAGTGCCAGTCTAAGACCAGAGGCACGCATAAGCCTTACGTTCCCTTTCCAATAACCTTTGTAAGTGATAGATGAGTCCAAGCCCATTGTTATCATTAAGGGACTGTCAGCATCCCAATTTTATAAATGCTGTCTGTCAGTTTATAAATATCTCAGCCAATTCTAAACAGTGTTAGGATGAATCCTGGCGTAGCCAATGTCAGCCTGAAAGCAGTATTAGGGCTTGAAAAAAAAAAAAAAAAAAGGGTGTCTAACATCCACTAAAAACATTTAAGGATAGCCTCTCCTTTTTTCTCGTATCATGAAGACCAAAACATTCAAATTCATGCTTATTTGGATAGTCACTACAATATATAAAAGCAGTCCTTAACAATGGTAATGTTCTTGGAGAAAAACAAGTATGAAAGCTGCAAGTTTGAAGGCAATTCTCTCTCTGTTCAGTAGATAAAATAAAAATGACAGCTGTAACACACAGGGAGATCCACAGCAATGAAAATGCAGAGATAAGTATCAGACCTTATTCCTCTTTGGCATTTGCTGCTCTGAACATTCACCAAGATTAGATCCTTTTAGAGAACACCATAAATTGCAATGTGTAGGCACAAGGGGGTGACTTCAGCCCAGAATGAAGGCACAGACAAGTTTCCCAGCTCTTAAAAGTTTAAAGTTAAATTGTACTTTTGCAAGGGGCTCATGGCTAAGCATTAGAATGATGGAAGGAGAAGGCAGAGAAACTGCAGCCTGCCTTGCAGCAACCAGTATTAGAAAAGGAAGGGGAATAAGCTTAACTAGCCTTCCAGCTCAGTGCCTGCAGACTGGTATGCACATATGCATCATGATTATGTATCTATTATCCTGTTAGCTGAACAGAATCATGACTTCTTTTTCCTCCAATATATTTATGAACTCCCCATGACAGAGACTTTGCCATACCCACCTGGAACATTTGTGTGGTACCTAAAGAAATGAAGTTCAAGTTCATACCTGAGCAGATCAGGTATTTACTATAAGCTAAACTCTTAAAATTGAAGCTCTGACAGCAGTGACAATGGAGAAGTACAACCCTGCTCCTCCAACCAGACACACACACATGTTCAAGCAGGACCCAGTTTGGTCTGCATCTATATTAATGCTGTCAATTACAACAAAAGTTTAAACAACCTTTTTTGCACTTGAAAACCAGGACAAGATTCTGTTTTTTACATCTGTAGAATGGATCCTTCATATTTTTTCCTTATTTTTCATTCCAATCAATAATTAGAAAAATACACATTTTCAAAGCAATGAGATTTGAAAAATGGAACTTCATTACATCAAGAAGAGTTTATTAGCAAGTTATTTAACTTCTTAATTATTGCTTGGCTACAAAGGGTAACTTAAGGGTGTAGGAATCTTAACATTATGAGAAGAACAGTAAATTCAGTTTGTTAAAATCATAGAATCACGGAATGGTTAGAGTTGGAAGGAACCTTAAAGATCATTGAGTTTCAACTCCCCTGACAGCACAAATATCAAAGATCTGATGAAAAGATGCATTTTGAAGAGCATTAATCTAATTGTAGTTAAAAAATAAAAAACCAGGTGCTTGGTACAAGCTATTTAGGGAAATTTTTTAAAGCTAGCTTTACTTTGTATGCATTTCTCGCATGAGAGTGAGAGAGTCAGATGAAGAGAGAGCGGGAGAAAATACAGCTAATGAGAACAGTCTTCCACATTCCCTGGGAAGCAGCCCTGCTTAACATTTCTGTTCTGTGAATTTAAGAGAGTCAGCAGTGGTAAATTTGTTTTTAATATTCAAGCTTTCAAGCCTTGCAAGCTAGTTGGCCAATGGCCCTTTCTATTCCAATGTTTGTTGGTGCCTTATTTACACAAGCATTACATCCGGAGAGCCTTTGAATATAATTTCACGTGGATTAAGGGAAGAACATTTGCTTCTGCTAATCAGGACATCTGGTTATTTTTGTAACTCAGACATCTGCATTAGGCAGTTCAACTTCCCATTCCTCATAACAAGGTTAGAGCTTAAGAAGCCTTGAGGACCTCTAGTTGAATTTTGTTGTTTGTATTTTTTTTCACAGCCAGGTTTGTTTCAGAATTTCTTTTCCTAAATAGCACAAATCGATCAGCACCTTCACAGGTATACATGTTTTTATAGCTTGCACTTTCTGTGCATGACTTTACAGCTTACATCTTGTACTCCAAAATCTTATAGTAGTTCAAGACTATCTACATCTTTTTAAGAACAGAAAGCACATATACCCACAAAGCATGGATGAAAACATCCAATTAACTTCATAATACACATAATATGGGTATACTTCCAAATATCCAACCAGGCCACTTATGTAAGACTGGTGTCAGGGCTTGTTCTGAATCTTGTTATCACTGTGCTTTGGTTTGTCTCTCACAAGCTGCTTATCCTGCATATCTGTTCCCCACATTGACTAAAAAGAGTATTGCCTTTCTATTCTTCAGCATAACCTTAAAGTTACCTCCAATTTTTTAAATTATTACGCAAATTTGTCTTCAAACAGTTTTAGCTAATGTTAATTTCCCTGCCAGATTGCAGTTGTGCCACATGTACTTCAAGAAGAGTGACAGTGCATGCAACAGAAGCTTTTCAAAGAAGAAAAGACTCAACAGGGCTTGGCTCTTTGTTGCCATCATTTTGCTACATTTTGTTTCACAAATAATCATTTTCAACACTCCTCCCAGATTGTTAAAGTAGTGAAGTTTGCAATAATACATTGTCAGATCACAGGATTCTTTCCTCCCCCTCCCAAGAATCATAGCTTTTATCAGTGGGCTTGTATGCTGGAATGAGACTTTTTTTCCCCAAAATGTAAGAGGGGGGAAAAAAGAGCACAAAGTCAGCTTTTACAGTCTCTGAACATAACCCAACATCCAAAAACCATGTCAAAAACGTATTTCTAGTACTAACAAGAGTTAGCAAGAGCCAACGGATCCAGAGAGAGTTGTTTAAAACTTTTTATTTATTAAAATTCTCCAGGCACAGATTAACTTTCTTGGTACAATATTTATTACAACTTCATCTACATAGGAACTGCAAGTGCTCTAAGAAATGGATTGTAAAACTGGCTACTTTTGCTGTAGATTTCATGTCCACCTTGAAGAATTGTTTTCTAACTTTTTATAACTACTTCCATCAAAGGACCAATACTGCCTCACTGGTCTCACTATGAAACACCTTCCCCTCGCATCCCTGGTCATTGCCTACAGCTATTAATTTGATTTTTTTTTTTTTCCCCAAAACCTCTAATTCTGAGCTTTCCTGGCAAGCAGACAAAAACATCTCCACTTCTCATGACACCCCTTCCTTATAGCCTGTCACTTTCTCACTCCCAAACATATAACTCAATCACTCTGTCCTCATCTTGCTGTACTGTTTTATTTTCTTATTGGTTTCTCCTTCCTAGTTTTCATTGCAGAGAAGGGGAAAGGAGGTACAAAAAGCAATGAAGCAGAAGTTATTTGCCCAAAGTAAAAATGACAACATAGATGAACAAACCCCAAACTCTGTCTACAACACTGTGTTACCTTCTAGGCCCAGTCCCTCCTCAAAACAGTGAATGAATGAAAGCAGCTCATTTGTTTGAAGAAATGGGTAGCCAGTGATCTCACTGCAGTGTGAGATTGATCTGAATTCACAGCGTATTGTCTAGACCACAGTATGTACAGGCACCTGTATCTTTATGTCTTAGACAATGTAAACTAGGTGACCCTGCAGCCAAAGCAACGAGGTCTTCTATCTAGAATAGGTTCAAGGCACCTACAGAGTCACCATGGAGCAGCTGAGGCAACATAGCTCCACCTCCTTGACTTGCCTCACAGTAGTTATTTGTCCATACAGGCAGGCCTTGGTGCTGTTTCCAGCTTCCAAAGCTGTATTTTTTACAGAAAGCATCATCCACTGCTAGACTATGGGGCAAATTTAGTTAACTTCCAATACATGGTGTTTACTTCCATACAGTGCTGTTAAAAACCCTCACGGTGATAAAAAAAAAAAAAGGTCTAAACATGTCTTGACCTTCCATCACATTAAGCAAAAAAAATTTATTATCTTCTAATAAAAGAATGGAAAACTACAGATCAGGCATTGCACATTTTAACATTTGGCTGGCAAGCATCATGGAATTTTAACAGCTGCTACCCAAGAAACAAACCCCTGGATCCTCTTAATTTGGCTATGCCAAATTTGAATGTGGTGACACCACAGCCCCTCTTGCAATTTAAAAGCCCACTACTAGGTTCTGCTATTGCAAAATTATTCCAATTCTGAAATGCCATCTTCTTGAACTATAGCAAGGAGTTACAAAATATTATTGTAAATCTCACTCTGCTGGGTAAGGAAGAGCAGTTGGACCTGCTATGGAGACCATCAAGTGGGGTGGGTAGTCAAGCAATCAAAGAAGGAAAGATAAAGGTGTATATAGCATCTCGTCTTCAGATACCTTGAGGCTAGCAAACATTTTGTTCCTATAGGAAATTACGCAGCTCTAGATCACTGCCTATTAAGATCCACTATTCACATCTTTTTGTACAATGTGAATGGCTTATTAAACCTACAACATATCTGTTTTAGTTAACTTCTTGGTGGAGAGGGGCCAGGAAAACAAAATGTACTTAAATGCTGATTTTTTTTTTTCCCAGGCTGAATGCCTTTCATCCAATAAGACATTCAAAGCAGTGACCCAGCAAATGGATTGAAAAAGCAATCTTCCATCTCAGTGCCACATTATCATTCCTATTCAGTATTCTCGGTGAGATATCTCAATCAGCTGGATGTGTGTGTAAGTGACAGCGCAGCCCATTGCTGGGTTAATTAAACATTTGACTTTAACACCCTCCCCATCATTAAGCAAATAAAAACAGATAATTCAAACTGCACTTCATCCACGGGGTACACAACATACATGTCAAAATTAAGAGAGTCCAAGGCCCTCAGGGAGTTCTACTCGGGGAGGTAATCAGTTTAAATCTTATCTGGTTTATCAATTATTCTATTGATTAAAGCAGGGTGATTATACAAAACTCCTTCTTGCCACATGGGATACATGTCAGCAGAGTAGGACAACACAGGGAGGCTCAAAAACGATTTAAAGAAAATACAGACAGATGAATAACAGTCTATTAGTACATGCCAGCAACCCATAGATGGAAAACCTGATTCTTCTTTTTAAGCAAGTGAATTAAAGTCCTTCCAAATTAGAGTGCCAATGTTGTTATCTCATCTGCTTTAAAATCAGATCTATATTCTGAAAGGGAAACATTTCTTCATTTTAAGCAGATTATTTCTTGCCCAGCATTTGAAACATGTTTTACTGAGACTGGTCTTGGAACATAACAAAGACACCAAAAAAAACACCTCAGACTTCTAAAAAGGCATTACACTTATTTATCAATTACTCTCAAAGAGTGGATGGAAAAGGCATTCTCAGTATTTGAACTCTCTCACATACATCCACGACATAGCCGTAAGTAGAATGTTGTATTTTAAAGTGTGACAGCTCATCTCAGACATAAGGAGGTGCTTTGCAGTTGAGGACATTTTTTTTGTTGTTTGTAGCCCTCCAAAATGAGACATTAGCAGCCTTGGGAGCTGCGACAGCCACACTCTCCTGATTTTCACAAGCCCTCACACAAAATCCACCACAGCAGTCCTTACTCTAACTTCTGTCTTGCATACAGCCACCACACACAAAGCAACCCTAGTTACTTCTCATTTTTTGTTTCCACATGAAGAAAGGTTCAAAGGAACTCTGGTCTTCCAAGGTCTGTTTGTGTCCTGAGCCTGTGAGCAGAGTCCCACCTCTGTTATCTTCCCAGTAACATTTTGTTTCAAGTTTCAATGTCATATCCTAAACTGTGTCCAAAACTGGCCTGTACAAGGCCTTGTCCTAAACATACAAACCAGGGACTTTTTAAAAATTAAACACAGCAGTCTAGGCAAAAAAAAAAACAATTGAAATTTATTTCTAAAATCTCCCTCAAAGCAAACAATTAGCAGTAGAAGAAAGATCAGCTTTAAAGCCAAGAACTTCCCTCCCCCATAACATCTCCTGCAAGGTTTCATAATGATCAGACTGGTAGCACAAACTATTGGTCATCTAATCACATCTCAATTTTTTTAACCAAGACAGTGAGTATGATGCTCACCCAGAAGTCAGAGAACCCCAGTGTGCCACTGGCCAGTGCTGTTGGAGTTGCAGTCCCAGAAATTTCAAGAAACAAGGACAGCTAAAAAGCAGGTCTGAGGCATGTTCTTGCCCTTCACCTTCAGAAAGGGATTACATGCCACTCCATATTGGCACTGTGTGTGCACCCAACCATACTTCAACCTCCTCTTCGCACATCTCTTTTCTTCTTTGGAAGCAAACCAGAAGCCTGCATTAGCATGCTGTATTTTACTCTCACCACTAGAAATACTGAGGGTGCTATTTGTAATTGTATTATTTTAAGAGGTTTGTTCTCTGCAGCTGTTTTCTGCTTGCAGTGTATTTTCTGTAATCAGCACATCATCATAAATACATTGGCTGTTCCCCCGAGGGAAGCTGTCACTGTTTAATTTACAGAACAACCTGGCCAATGTGAATTCTAACACTACAGCACTATGGCAAGAAGTTACCACACTCAGAAAAACAGGTTTCTATGAATTTTTATATCAAGAACTGGTCCCAGGACAATTTAGGTTCTAGAAATAGATTGTTTTCAAAAGCACTTTATACAGTGGATGGAATAGATTATTTCCCACTTACAGCTTTTTCTTAAGGCAGCAACAAACTCATTCCCACATTATTTTAAAGGTGACAACCCCAAAGCCCCCAACACAGCCATCTTCACTTCTGACTTCTGCCAAAAGAAGGCACTGTATGTAGGTGTCTTACGCTATACAACTTATTATTTTAAAATTAAGAACAACCCAAAACATCATCATGCTAGTTGTCTTCATTTCAACAAGGGAACGTACTCTGTTGCAAGGTCAAATGTTATTACCTACATCAAAGGGTTGCTGCACAGTTTATTACTCTGAAGATGAAGAGCAAGGCATATTCCTGAAAGAGTAAAAACATATGCAGCTTTATTGGCTGAATGAAGAGTTGCTTCCTTTGTTTGCTGGACATATGGTTGTACCTTGAGAGAATAAATCACAAGGATTTTTGTAGAAGGTAGGCAAAAGGTGAATGGCTGATCTTACTACGTACAGACACAATTAAGAAAATTCCGTAATAGTACCATATCACATTCGTGATCATTTAAGAACTAAACATAAACCCCAAATAAACAGTTGGCCAAGACCAATGAGTTTCTGGGATATTTCATGAGAAATGACTACTAGAAGCAGTCTAATTGGAAAGGGAGCCAAGAAGGCTGACAATCTGATTTTACTTTTTTTATACTTATATATATGTGTGTGTATATATATAAAAAAATAAAAACACCTAAGAGAAGCAACTAAAAATGTAAATAAAAACAAAATCCATTTAATGGATATATTTGTTTGGGAGTTCTCCTCCAAAAGCAACACAAAACCATTGTATGCATTTTAAAAAAAACCCCTTGCTTTCCATTTTGGAGGGAAGCAGGTTATTAAACAAATTTCAGCGAAACTGAAAATTCCCAAGTTCTGTGTACAGCAGCACTTTGCTAATTCTCAGTGGTAATTAGAAGCCCTGTTTAACATCACCAGACATGGGGCAAATACACAAACAAAAAAATCATGCACATCACAGAGTATTGTTTATGTATTTTGACAAGCATAGTTTAATTTTATTTAGTTTGCAGAGCATTTGAGTAAATTATTTTCACCTATTTGAAAAGTAAAAAAAAATCTAAAACAACCGTTGAAACAAAATAAATACCATCTTATCTCAATGTTTATGAGAATGACCTACAGAAAGTGGAAATGGTTGAAATCTTATGGAAAACTGAGTAATCTGGTTGTCTGTGGAAGAAAGAATATAGAAAAGAGGAGTATCTGACTACTTTTAGGCACCATGTAAGTATTAGCCAACAGAAAGCAGGAAAAATAAAAAGAAACCCATCCAATGGAGTGTAGCACAGTAATTATCACTTCACACTATGAATTTTAAGATTGGGAAGTGCATTTCTACACTGCATATTTGGGTCAGTCCCTCTGAAATGTGCATGTGGTCACATAAACATCTGATTTCAAGGAAGAATTATTTCACTTTGTTCTCCCTATACATGCATGCCTTTAAAGTTATTCAGAACTACCTCTGCATGTTGTATTTCCCACGAGTCACTGGATTCTAACATTGGCTTAAATGCTGGAGGATCAAGTATTTCATGACGTCTCAAAATTTGTTTTAAAAATCCATATTTTAATTTTTAAATTAAGATTATTATTTAATATGGTATTAGCTCTTTGCCAGTTCTGAAGAACTAGGGAAACTTGATCTTGTGCAACTGGCTTCCTCTGAAGCACTGCCTATGGAACCATCGAATTCAAAATGATAACCGAGCCGAGCGATTTACAGCGGGGCTACACGGGTGCTAAACACATAGAAACATAACTGCTGTGAGGGGACTGCAGTGGGGTGTATTTAATGCCTTCGTCATATAAAGCAAGACAGATTTAAGATTAGACAACAGTTAGAATTCGGAAGAGCACGGAAAAGTCACTAAAATGTTGTTTAAAAAAAGAAAATAAATGAAATCGCGCGAAGAGGCCGTTTTGTTAAGAGATCTCCGAAGGGCCGGAGCCCCCGGGAGCGGCAGGAGGGGGTGGGTGGGCAGCCCCCCCGGCCCTGCAGTACCCGCCGGGGCCGTGAGAGCGCAGCACAGGACGTGGGATGGCCGGGCCCCCCCGCACTCCCCCGCTCCCCTCCCGGACACTCGCGCACAGGCGGGGGCGCGCACACGCGCAGCCTGATTCTAATTCAATTAGTGCAGTCTGCAACTCCAGAAAAGAGTAATTCAATTAGTGCATTGTGCAGCTCTACAATACCTCCAAGCAGATGTTCAGAGTCCTGAGGAACTGGAGCTAGCTTTAAAAATACCTGTACGCCTTCAGCACGGCGCTGCGTATGCCATTTGTCACTACGGTTTTACACACCTTTCTGACTTCTAACGAGGGAGGAAAGAAAACTCGGATGAGTTTTGTTTCCTTTATTTTAAACCACGCCAAACTAATGCCGGTGTGCTGAAGACCTCACCCTCTCTGTACCAGGTCGGGTGCGTTGCACAGTAACTAACAGAGGCTGAAGGAGGGGAGGCTTTTTAGCTACAGTGCAGTTTAAAATTAATCATCATGGTGGGCATCCTGGGGTGGCATTTCTCAGAGACAGATACTGCCACACTTCCTGATACTCAGACTGAAGAACTAATAAACACATGTGCAACTTTAAACAATCAATACATGTGAAAAATAAATGCAGATTTCTAATTACTAAACACTACAAAAAAAACCCCAGTCCATCTCCACTCATCCACAGACAAGTGGATTTTTTTGCCACATGAAAGGAGGGAAGCATCTCTTTGCTGCCACCTGAGAGCCAAGATCTTGCAGCACAAACTAGGGGCTGTCAGAGCTCAGTGGGCTTCCCAGCACCAACATGTAACAGCGCAGAGCAGGTTATGCCACCAGAAAGGTAAGGCCATTAGATTTAAAGAGGGATAAAACCTTAAATACATTTGTTTACTAAAGTTGTTCTCTAGGCACTGGGCATCTATTTTATTAAATAAAAAATAAAATAAATCCCCAGCTAGGATAACCCTCTTGGTCCTCCTGCAGTGAAGCTCCCAGAAGTCTGAACCACAGATGGGGGCAAAAATTATGCTATTAATTTGGCTTCACTTCTGCTCCTTCTCATATCCCCTCTCATGCCTTTATAATTGCTCCTGCCAGGTGGTAAGATGAGGAGGAACAGGAGAAACTGCTGCCAAACAACTCCAACAAGAAACTTTGCTTAAAAAAACAGGTGTGACATTGTGGCAGTTCAATATTTCATAGCCAATACAAGAAATGTGCAACAACACTGCAACTTTAAATGTTTGCCTCCAGTGTCAGTCTCTCTCCTCTCATTGTAATGCCAAAGGGAACAGCAATCAGAGTGGAGATGTTCAACGTGATAGAGGTCAGGACACCAGTGGATCAACGTTCCAGAAACACGACCTTGTTTATTTTTTTCCCCAGTATTATTGTTTACAGGGTGCTTTGCTCATGTACCTTGTGGTTCTTAGCTAAAAGATGAAATTACAGCCCAGGATGAAGCGCTCAGGCACACATCCAATTTGTGTTTCCATCTCAGAAAACAAAAAGCTTCTGAGGCCCTCGGGCTGCCATTCAAACTTGGAGAGGCTGACATTTTTAACAGCATGAACCAGAGACTGGCAGAGGGAATGATCTAATGCATTTCTGACTTGTCAATCAAAGATCTCACCTCTGCTGTCTTGTAAACAGTTGGGGGCCACCTAACTACATTCATAACCAGGGCAGAGCCTGCCACCAGCCGGGGGGTGCTGGAGCCACATGCTCTGGCTATTAGTCACCAAAATTATGATTCCCTTTTAGAGACACACCATAAACAGCCTGCGGGCAGATTTCACACGGCCACTGGGAGAGTGCAAGGGAGAACGCAAAGCAGGCTGGGACGAGGGCAGCCATGTCTCCACACTGATGGAGTCTACCAACTGGACACCCCATCTCTCTCCCAATTAGAGATAGGACTATACACACCAGCCAACATTGGCTACAAAGCTGAACAACTTCCTTCAAACGTATTTCTCACAAACGCATTCTGAGCATGCACAGCTTGCCCACCCCAAGACTTTAGCTTTAGCCTCCTGTAAGACCATAAATAATGTACTACTACTTCTCACGCTGACATTTTATTGGTGAGAAATACAGTGTAAACTTTCAAAGCAAAAATGCATTAACAGGCTGAAAGAAATTTACAAAGATGAGTGTTTCTAGTTACTGTCGATGCTTCTTTAACAAATGATCCACTTCCTAACACAAAAATATAAATATTAGAAAAAACCAGGTGTAAAAATCATTTGAGAAATTAGTTCATCTCTTCCTTGTGGGTGCAAAAGGCTTCCATTACTACAGATCATTTACATCTTTCATACTCTCTCCAAAAGTGATCTCAGTCCAAAGAAAGGAGCAGTGTACATGCTGCACAACCTCTAGTGCGTTCCTGCTCACTTCAATTTGCCTAGCACAGTACACCCACACCTTCCTCAACCAGGAGAGAGCTTTCTGCCAGAACCAAGGAAGACAAACTTTGCTTCTCCAAAGCCAAGCAGAAGGTAATCCCCTTCACCCATCAAACCCTGATGTGCAGTTCTTTATGATCAAGACCTTCATTACAGGAAAAGCAAAATGTGAATTTCTGGCACTCCAGACAGTTCCATATACAACAAGATACTGCTTCCTCCACCACAAAACCTAATGCTCCCCTTGGACTACTAGAGCCTGTTAACAGAAATAGAGTTTCAGATCTGGCAAAACAAAGCTGACAAGACATGGTTCCAGACAAAGAAAACAAAGCATGACTCTTGTCTCAAAAAGTTTACAATCTAAACTGAAGCTGATGTTTGTGATGGGTGTCAATGAGGTAAAAAGGAAAAGCTGGATTGTTCTCTGTGATTACCCTGATGCATAACCTTTGGCAAAACTAAAATTGCTCCTTAAGTCTCCTCATTTACAAAATATCTTACAGAAATAAATTCAAGGAAATATCGTGGTCTTCTGCAAACACGGAAGTAATTAATACGATCATTTCCTTGTCATACTTGATGGGTGTAATTGTAAAACAGAATTTTCAAAGAACTGCAACTATTAAAACCAACATAAACTGAACCTGTGAGCATGCATGGAAAAAATTTAAAAGAGAAAGAATATTAGCTTAAAACAAAAAATGTCATGAGAACAGACACCAACAGGTACATCTAGAAACTTCCAAAGCATGGTTTCTAGGAAAAAGAACATACTCTACAAAATTTTATGTTTCTATTATTAGGAGAATTTACATGCAACCTAATTTTCTGTTGCTTTGCACAAGAACAGTACAGTAAGATTTGACATCCAAGACACGGAAAATGGAATAGCTGGCCTTTTTCTCTAGTTATAATATCCTCCTTGACCCCTTCCCACAGTGCCTTATAGGAGGTCATGCTCCAATTTGCTGCCATCTTCCACCATGATCTCTATGAAATGCAATAACACAATAGCCTATCAGTTGCAAAGCCCTTTGAGTTAAAAGATGTCCAAAAGAACCATTTCTAGCTCCTTATTCCTGCCTTAAAACCCTTCCCACTGTGGGAGGACTGCCAAATAGAGCTGAGGAACCAGAAGATCCCGTTTTTACACAAGTGCATCCAATAATAAAAACACACAAAGAAAAATGAAGTTGTCTGACATATTAACAGAATAATCTCTAAATCAACTATCTGCCAATGTTTCCCATGAGAAGTCAGCAGGGCTTTAACTGAACTATTAAAAAAGAGCCTTTTTCCACGTTTCTGTCTGAGCATCTGAAGGTAAGCATGTAAATAACTAGACAAATTCAGCAGTGACTAAGTAGCCTTCCAGATGGCATCTTCTCTTTTGCCACAAGCAAAGAACATTGATATGCTTCTCCAGTTACTTCAAGCTTGCTATGGAAAAAGGAAAATAACACGAGAAAATTTGCTGGGCTACAATAAAGTCTTTAATGCCTTCCTGAAGATTCAGTATCAAAAGAAAGCATTAAAGAACAATGAAATGTTGCAACATGACAACACCAAACAGGCTCCAAACCACTCCCATGTAGACTTCTGCACTGGAAAATGCAGAAGCCATGCCTCATAGTGGGGAGTTTTTCTTCAAACCATGCAAGTTAATCGGGTCAAAGCCCATTGAAATAAAATTTAAAAAAAACCCAACAGACTGAAATATGGATGACTCACTGCTGCAGAAGCTGTTGCTGGCAGTTTAGTTTCTCTCTCAGTCAGTACTAAATGTGTTCCTCAACACAGAGTGTTTTGAAACAATACCAGTATACCATTTCAGGTGGTAAGTGAGGCAGACTTCCCCAGTTCCCACAGTCACTAAATAAGCATGGAGATGTCTCTCAAAATCTGGAGGAATGCAAAAGTCCAAGTCCTACTACTCTCCCAATAAGGCAGCACGTAGTGAATAGCTATGCAGCTGACTCCTCAGACCCAAAATCAATGCACTGCATTAGAAGAAAAACTACTGTTTATATCTATCATCAGGAAGAATACCTTGAGCTAAAATACATGCTTATTCTGAGTAATCAAAAATAATTCAAGTAGAAAGAAAGGAGTACCAATTTGAGTTTATAAATTGCTTTCCATGTACTGCTAAGGTTCTCTAAAACCTGAGCTTAAAGAGATCTGAGATTTATTCAACAGCAGAAAGCCCAAAAAAGAGGCCCATCCGATTTAGTCAAATTAGGCAAATCAGGATTAGAAGTAGGAGCCTAAATTCTCCCTGTTGTCTCCAGAGTCCTCTTAGACTAATAAAAAGTCATCTTCTCCCTCCCCCATGGAAAGCTCTGCTAAAAGCTTGTTTCAGCAAAGGAGGCCTGGCAAGACATCTTCCAGAGTCCATCAGTGCTACTGCTGGATCAGCAAAAAGAGTTGCAGCAAAATGATGTAAGACACTTAAGCCTCCCCTGAGACTGAGAGGATTATTTCCATAGAACTCTCCTAGCCCTGGGAGCAAGAAGTCAAATTCAAAATAATCTTCGCATACAGTCCTTCAGAGGCAGATAATGAACATTCACCAAATTACTTTTAATTTTAGAAATATTCTATCTTATTCATTAAGCTTGGTTTTGCAATATATTGATGAATAAAACTGCCTGCCACAGATTAGGTCAGCAGTAGTGTAATCCAGCAGCATAAATCTTGAAGTGAAAGTCCATACTTCCATGAGGTCCAATAAACACGCTCTCTAAGATATTCCTAAGGCCCCTCTGTCACTGCAGTTCACACAACATCTCAGAGACACCTGTCCAACCTGAACATAACATCTCTGCTACCCAGACTCTGCTGTTTGTAGCCACATGTCATGATAAAATGCTTGCAATGATCTTGAGAGCCCTGTCTAGGTTTCTAGATACTCACCCAATAGCCTTCTTAGCCCACAGGAGAGCGTCTGCATTTTGTAAGATTGACAAGTTACCCAAAGCATCTGAACAAACCTGTTTGGCAGAGAGCTGTCTCAATACAGGGAAAAGCTTGAATCTAACAAATTCAGTGATCAAAGAAAAAACAGGTTTCCTTTATTTGCCTTTTGATTGACAGCTTGCTTGTACAATAATTTTCTGTAATCAAAATGTCCAGACTACTGCTAATAAATGGAAGTAAACAAATGCTGGCATCAATTATCAGTAAGGCAACGAACCCACCCCCTCAGTCCTTTAAGTGGCACACAGAAAATTTAGATAGGAGGGGAATCACTGCATGAATAGCCAGATTGGAGACTGTGTGATGGATACCGTTTGCCAAATATAATTAAGTGGTATATTCTTGACACAGTTGAAAGCCAACGGAAAAGATGGTACCAAGCCAATTTTGACAACATCATTATACCGAGGTAATGGAAATGCCCCAGTACTGAGCTGCCCTAAATCTACATGAGACGGGTTTAAATACCAGGGATCTGAATAACATAGGAGAGGCATACAGTATGAAGCAGAATAAACCAAGATAAAGCAAGCAAGTGAAGGAGGAGATGCTCACGTACACAGATGGAGAGGAAAGGAGTGAGGAGAGACAGAAAGTACCTGGAAAGCTGGGAGTGCGCCAGTCCCTGGGTTATACAGGCATCGTAGCGAGGGCATGCTGTCCGCCAGGCTGGAGCAGCCCAGCCACAGAGATCTGGGCATAGAGCACTGCAGAGAAAGGACAACTATGAGATGGGACTGTATGAGACAGGATGGCACAGATTACAGGAACTTTCAAGGCTTAGCCATCAACACTACTGCAGCTGACCTCAAAGACTGAGACATCCTTAAGAAAATACAAACTGCTGATGAATCTTTTCCTTGAGAGAAGCTTTACAGATGTTATAGAAGCAAGAAAAAGGCACTATGGATCAAGAAAGTAAATTTTTAAAATTAATTTTCTACACCAGTGTGCGAGTTTTTCCAGTAACAAAAAGTTTATTTCCAATTAATTAGACCTCTTCTCCGTGCACAAGCATGCTCCAGGCACAACACAAAGCAAGCAATTTTGCAAGGGAAGCAGAAAAGAAAATGACAACTTCAAGTGTAATACTGGCAAGGAAAGTAAATATTTGGGTTTTGCCCATAAAGGGGATGAAAGGAAAAACTTGCAATCCAAGGTGTATCAGAACTTGGTGTCACTTTATAGTAGTTTCACGTTTCTGCTTGCCTTGTTATTGGTTACATAAAATACAGCTACTCCAATATATTAATTTTGTTCCTCCAAACACCAATACAGAAAAGAAATCAAAGTAGCCAATCAAGAAAAATACCAGCCATTTTGACAGTTAAAAGCCATTAAAGCCAGTTAAAAGTCCCCTGAAATACAGAGTTGCTTGTTCATTTTACACCACTATTATAAAATTTAAGGATGCATTATGCTACCAATTGCTTTTACTAGCCACAGAGTTTTTTATGCCATTAGCACTGTTGCATTTGTCCAGTTACCGGCAAAGCAGGGGAAAAAAGTGTATTTTAAATTCACAGATAGCTATGAAAATTGTAGGATGTGATATATTAGATGTTAGAGATTTCAAATCCTCATACTCTTCTTTTTTGCAGCCCTCTCCTTTCACCCTTTTTTTTTTTAAAAAAAAAAAAAAAGGGGGGGGATGGGAGGAAATCTGAGTGGAAAGGGCAGGTGGAAGGGGTATGAAATGACAGCTGCCTTTTGAACCATAGTCTCTTGCTCTTAAAAAGGCTAGAAAACCTTGCACAATCTTGCACTAAATTAGTATGTAGAAGCAACATAACCCATCCTTGAATGAGCAGAAAAGTGATCACCAGTCTCCATAAGCTGGTATGGTGCAGACAGCCAGAGAGAGATTAACCCTGTCTATCACCACGTTCTTTGCTGTACTTTGTTGCCTTTTACATTGCTGTTCCAGAAACAGTATTAAAAGACTGCTGAGGAACACAACCTTCACAAATGTGCATATTGGAAGTTTACAATACCTTAAAATAAATTCCTCCGTTCATTTTTACTTCTTTTAAAAGAACTCTTCACTTTACAGAGATACTGAAACTTGAGAATTGGAGTACTTTTTAATATTACACATGAAATTGCAGATAATGCCCCTCCTGATGACAAAATTGCAGCCATAGTATTATAACTAGCAACAAAAATCTGAGCCATGCTTCCTTGTCTGCTATCCTAATCTCCTAGAATACAAACACCCCCACACGTGAAAACCTCCCAAATGCCAGCAATCTTTTGTTTGTAATATAGTATGTATCACTCCAGCTATTAAAAGCTGTTGTGACAGCTTTAAAAAAAGTGTGTGTGTAAATATATATGTATATATATTACAGTGGACATCTACGATTAAGCATTTCATTGATTAAATAATAGATCTACTTAAACGAAAGTTGTTTATCACTCTTCAAGAATGTCACAGTAAATAAGTAATAAGGGAGGTTAATGACAACATGGTACCTCTGATGATGCAGAGCAAATTCACTAGGTAAGTATTACCTGCTTACTACTACCTATCCTAGGATTCATAACATCATACAAAATAAATGAGGTGATTTTTAAAATTTTTTTTGCATAAAGGCTTAACAAAGTCTTGATCCAACCATTTATTCCCTCTTCTCAGGCTTTCCTATCCCTTGCGCTGGCTCAAGTATTCATGCTGTGATAATGAACTCAAATAACTGTTTGCCATTAAAACTCAACTGACAAGATGCAAGAGCTTACTTTAAATATTTGTCCTGACCAAAGCATGAAAATACACAGCATCAGCAGAAATGAGGACTACTCTGTCAGTGGAAAGGCAATCTTATGTTGCTTCAGAGTTTATGTCAGATTATGGCTCAAGTCAGTCACTACAAGCTGCAGGTATGGCACTCCATTGCACCAGGGCACTTACAAGGTAATGTCTTTCTCTAAAATTGGCATGGTAACAAAGGAAAACATTGGAGGACTACTCTGCTGACCTCCCTGCACCTACAGAGGATATTGCTACCCATCCATGCACTCTCGCTGGTTAGTGTTATTCCACAGACAGGAAGTATGCAGTAAAAAAAATTACCAACACCTTACATGACTTCCGAATCTGCTCTAGTATATAACAAAATTTATACTACTGCTACCTATCTTAAAAAATACGTGTGCAGTTGCACACAGTGTGGGAGAAAATGTCATTCCTGTACTTGCCTTTTACCTATTGAAGGAAGCAGAGACTTTAAATTACTGTTGGTGTCTGAAAGAGGCTTATTCACAAGCATGAACAAAAGGCCTCAGGTGCTTCAATAGAAACAGCTTGTGAGTAAATCAGATGAGTGACCCAATGGAACAACTTCATTTACAGCCCAATCTCTGAAAAATCTCAACAGCCTCTATTCCCAGCAACTGAGCAACCCACGTGTCAAACACTCACTTTTGTACTGTCAACTCCACAAACAAGGGACTGGCCTCAACGCTCAATATTTGAAAGCTGACTGACAAAATCCTCTCCTGAACTCAAGTCAATCTACATTGACTCTTCAAAGCAAAGATACAGAGGCACCACGTTTGGACTACAGCCAAATGGGAATGCTGATATTGCTTGCAAAGTACTGGGCCAGGATTCAGCGGACTCCCTTACCTTCCTGACTCCTGATTGCATTAATACTCTGGATGTCTGCACAGCTTTCAGACATAGAGAAATAAAGCTTTTAATTTATAGAAGCTAAGCATCTTTAATACACATTGACTGGCATAAAACAGGGATTTGGAGAAAAAAAAAAAAAAGCAGAATTTATTTTTCCAACTTATTTTGTGCCCTATTCCCTGAACTCTGAAATACATTTTGCCACTAAAGAAATACAGGGAATACAGTTTCAGGACCATCATCCTCCTACTGACAGAAGCCGGTACCAACTGCTGCACTGGTGATTAAAATGGGCTTGTCTTATTTTGAATTAACACAGGCTAAAATCATCCACAGTCACTGGCTGAGCTGAGTGGGCAGTAACCATGAGCTGAAAGGAAGTCATATTTTAACCTATTCAATTATTATAGTAACTATATTTCAAGAACATATTTTACTACATCAGATGTTGTGCCTCTAATAGCCTTCCCTCTCTTCCAATTATTTGATGTCCTAAAGACAAATCTCAATACACACTCAGTAGCTAAATTTTTGCCACTGCTAAAAATTGGTTATTTACCTTATTTGCTAGTGCATAACAAGATTATACATTACTATTTCGGACTGGGTTTTTTTAATCAAATTTGTTCTCTTCCAGTCCTTCAGCAAATACAATATACTAGGGGTAACTAACACAGTTTTAGTAAATTGTGTTACAGGTCAGAAATGTATCACCTTGTCCTGTAAAACTAAGTGGCTCTACATGGGGAAAAAAAAAAAATAGAAGTTCTAGAACTACTAAAATTTACAACTATAGTGAACAGGCATGAAAATACAAACTCACTTCACTGAACTCTCGGAGAAACAAGAACAACAACCAAACAATAGTTTAAAGACATTTCCTTTATAAACACTTGAGAAATTAATTAGACAGTAGAGCAGAATTACTGTCTTTAATTATAGTGCATTTTAACATATTAAAGTGTAATAGACTATTATCCCTGCCTGCACCCTGCACTCAACCTTATGATAACCTACATGCCTAAAACACCTTTGATTCGCAGGCAACCTAATATATATTTTTGCACATCTTCACAAGTTAGTGGCAAAGTGAAATAGACTTTTTTCAGAGGCCTGGGTTTTGGTCAACTCTACATAATGCAAATTCCAGTTGCCAACCACATCTATTTTAATCCTTCCCCAGTTTAGAATTATTTCCAGTCTAGAACAGTGCTCAGTGCTTGATACAGTTGAACTCTAAAGATAAGCAAATAAATTCTACTTATCTTGGGAGATGGAAATTTAGATCCTGTTCTCCCAATATTTTCATTAAAGAGTGTAAGCAGAACATGACATATGTTGACTAGAGCTGAAGAGTTTACAAACAGAGACATGGGGCTTTTTCTGGTTGGTCCAGCTGATCATAAGCCATGGGACTGGATATGGTTGTGCCAAGAAAAACAGAAGTTTTAACTATTAAAAGACATAGGACAAGAAGGGAAAGTAAGTGCTAGAAATTCTGCTAATGAAACAGAAGCAGATAAAACATAAGGGATGCTCCAAAGAGTAGTAAAACTACTTATACCAGACCTGATCTTGATATGAGGAGACAGATCTTCCCCCCCTTCTTGTTTTCATCACTTTAGAAAGCAAATATGGGACGGCTGGCAAGTACAGCTCTCCCTGAAAGTCTCTTTTGTAATATTTTCCTGCATTCTCTCTATGAGATAATGATCAAGAAATGTGCCCTAGGAATTTTGATCCTTTACCATGTTTCATCAAACACATGCTCAGATGTTAACAGAATTCCTAATATTCACAAATATTTTTATAATATAACACCACCAATGGGAGAATAAAACAAATAATTTTCAGACCTACTCAGTTCCTCTTACAGTTTTTTGATTAAATATTTAAGCTCATTAGTGCCAAAATATAACACAAATCACTTTCACATGTTGTCCAATGCGTACTCTTCCCGTCACCACAGAATGCAACATATTGTATGAAATGTATCAGCTGCTATTTACATACAAACTTTGGTCTCATGAAACTTAGTAACAATTCCAGAAATTTACTTCTGGCTAAAAAGTTTTTTTTTGTTGCCTTCATTGGTCTGCTTTTCATCCTTTCAGCCTCCCAAAAAATACACAAATATGAAAAGCATTATTTTATTTCTCCCATTACTGCTCAGGTAAGTGTTCTCTTTGATTAAATAAATATGATTAAAAAAATAAGAAAGCAAAGGAATTTCCCATGCATCTTTTGTACTTTCACAATTTAAAAACCTGCCACAGATACTTCATTTGATAGCTTGGGTAGCACCTGATCATACAGACCTCTTCTCTGAAAAGTTATGTGACATAACTTAAAAAAAAATTTGCAAAAGAGGAATGAGATTTTTATTATTAACTTAATAGATTTTTGTGGGGCTTTGCTTTTTCTTTTCCCTCCTATCCCAACAGTGGATGCAAGGCATACTAAATACATAATTACATGAGAGAGCCACCCAACTTTCAAAGGAGCCATTCCAGTGAATTGTGTAAATAATATGCCTTTAGAATCCCTAACATATGAATACAGATTTACCAGTTATAGAGCAGTTATATACCTGAGAGACAAAAATACTCATTTAAAAAAAAAAAATTCCTGCCTAATTATGAACTTACCAAAGAGATTAGCATGCTCAGAGCAAATTAATACTTTTATAACTTTCTCCAAAAGTTTTTTACTGTTTTCATTTGAAAATTAGAAAAATGTTAAAAGCTGTAAGTCTTAATTAAGTCAAAAAACAATAGCCCAAACCCACACAGAATTTATACCTCCTTACACCCAAGACCACTGTTCCCTCCACTTAAACCAAGGTAATTCTTTGCCACTAGCAGTTTTCCTTGGCAGTTTTTCCATAGTAAGAGGATAAATTTATAAAATAAAAAGAGGCATCTCCAGTACTCCTCAGAGTGTGACCCTAAGAAGGCATTCCCAGGGTTCAGCTAGCCTGCAAACTGTCAGCTCTTCTAGCTGGCACATATTGCACCAGAATTATGAAGGGCAACACACAGTTGCTGTCATAACCAGGGCTTTTCACAATTTCTCAGCTTCTATTTTGTTCAGACATTTTGGTTACATTTCAACAAGCATGTATGGAGACAATTAAAGTGGTTTGTGCTCCTGTTGTACTACAATTCAAGTAATTGAGCTCTCTCATTAAAGACCCTTGAAGCATTTTCACAAACTGCAAATCAAGAAAACCAATACCTCACTTTAGGGAAAACTGAGAATATGTTCCTGGGACAACAGTAGGATCTGTCTTAGAAACAACTACACCTCACAAATCAGAGGCTGGAACATGCTACAAGGGTTCAGTTATAACACTCTACCTAGATTCCAAACATAAGAAATACTGGACTTCTTACCCCAGTACAGATCACTGACTTCAGTGAAGCAGTTTTCCCCTTCATCCTGTGGCTCAGAGGGTTACTACATTCTGCAAGCTTTGCTGTGTACACACAGCTCTTCCCTAATCTTCTGGTAACTCCTTAGCTTGCAGTAACTTTTTACACGGGATTCCAGTTCACTAACTATTCTTATATATCAAAGATAAGGGACATAGAAAAAGGTTTGCATATTCAGATTATCCAGATAATTTCTTACCTTAGTGGGATCTGGAAGGATCAAATCACAGCTTTTAGGTAAATGTTTGTGAAGAAATGTCATCCCAGAAAGTGACTCCCAGAATTCAACCTCTGGGATTCCAGAAAAACAGAAATTACACATCTCAGAAAGGGGCCAACTTCCCATCTATAAGGCGTACAAGATCCTCGATTGCCAAGTGCATGAGGGGAGTTCTGTTGATCATATCTGAACTAGACAATACTGTTTTCATAATTACAGCTCTTTAATCCATGAAGCAGATTAATCTAAACAGTGCACTTGCAGAGCTTTAAGATTCAGATGCCATACTCTTATTTAAGGAGTGTTAACATGCAGAGACTTGTACATGCTTCTTGAAGCAACACCAAAAAATGATGTTGTTAAAAGCAAGCCCTACCCAAACTTACTGAAAGTAACCTCGAAGTCTAAACCATAAAACTATCTGAAGGCTTAAAATCTTACAAGATCAAGAACATTAGGTTCTATCACAAGTGAGAAAACATAGTTGCTATTAAGCTCCATCATGTCCAAAGTTTGATTTTGCAGCAATCAAAATTTTTTAAGTTTATTTCTAATGGCATAGTAAGATTTAATTCTTTAACTAAGACACTTCCAAGAGTTTGGGCACTTGTACAATTTCAGTCAGACTTCTTCAGAAAACTAACCTACATTGGCAGAGAGATGAAATGAAGGTTTCATTAGACTTCCACTACCTCTAGTTTTATTTAATTCTGTAAAATCTCTCAGGATTATCATCTTAGGCACCTAACACACAAAACTGTTTCAAAGATAACCAATATACCTGCATAGCATTTTGCATTCTCAAAGTACTATGAGGGCCAAGTACTAATGATGAATGGTAGAAAGAAAGGTTATTTCTACTTTCCACCCAAAGAATTAGTATCTGAATCTTAAAAAACATATGGATCTACTGAAAATAGGATATATATTTTAGAAGTTAAGGAGGAGATGCTAAATGACAAAGTTACAAACCCAAAATATTTCCAAAATCATTGCATTTTTCCCCTTGGAAAAGTGCAATTCTAGTGCAAGAGCCCTGGTTTCACCACAGCCTGCTTTTTACACTCTTTCACAGCTGACTTAAGTGCACACCATTACCTGAGCTGCCTTGTTTTGATTATAGCACCATTTGCTGGTACCAATCTAGTTCAGGTAGCACCAAGAATTTCCAGCATAAAACACATTTACAGGTTTATAACTTGGCTTTAAAAATTCTACTCAAAAAGACAGTGGGAGACAGAAAGGCTCAGATGAGTGCATTACATTACAGATCCTATGTAATGCATACTTTCTCACTATGGTATGCAAAGGGGAGGGGATTAGCTTTAACTCTAAATTACCATGTTTCACAGCCATTGAAAATGATACTTTTAACTTCCCTGTTTATATATAAAAATAATATTTTGTAAGTGTTTTAGCTAATTAAGAGCTTAATTTGCCCAATTTCACAGCTTAAATCATAGAAGATATAAATACAATACAGGAATTGGAATGTCATGTCTATGGATCATATTTATACACAAACATTCCCCCCTTCCTCCCCTCAGAAGTCAATTGCAGCTTGTCTTCAAAGGGGCAACATTTACCTAACAGAACCTTTTAGACTGCTGGCAGCACAACACTGCCATTCAAAGAAAGGCTTAAATGAAGATCAAGGCTGAATGAACTGTGGGTATTTGACTTTTTCTAAAAAAATAAACTCTCAGGAAACAGATGGAGTAGAGAGCTTTATAGGTTACTTAAAATGCTATTCTTAGGTGATTCTGTGCAACATGTGTTGTTGGCCACTGATTCTGTATTTCCTTTAGCCCACAGAAGAACAAAATGTAGCTCTGCAGTGCAGTGCAGTAACATTAAATACAAAAAACTGTCACTAAAGGGCAGAGGGTAATCACATCAGTGTGGGCGACCCATGCTCAGGTAGTGTTCAACTATTACCTCCAGTAAGTAGGCTAAAAATACGCAAACCCAGCCAGCACCATTTTCAGATAAAATTGTCAGTTTTATGGATATTTATAGTATGTGTCCAGTCTTGCAGAACTCCATCTTTCTCCACCTCATCTGTAATACCAAATGCTTTTAGCCCGCATTAATACAATGTGTTACTGGGATACTTCTCACATTATGTATAAGCCAGGCAGCAGATCAATACTCAGCTATGCTGAGGATAATAAAATAAAATCATTATGTTAGGATCCTGTTAAAAACAGTCACCAGGAGGATACACCTGATGCATAGGCACCATTCCATCTGGATGCATAAGTAGTTTCCTGTATTTAAATACAACAAAAGTAGCTTTCTTTCCAATACACATTTTTAAAGAATCCTACAGGTAAGACCCTTGGTATATATCCTATAATAAATCAGTCTCACCTCAAAGAAAAATTAACCTCTGGGTTTCTCATAAGAGCTCTTTCTTTTGATCAAATGTTTCCACCCTTACTATCAACTCTCTAACCCGTTTACTTCCTGTGGCAAAATCACAGAACTGAAATTGGAATAGCAAACTAATTCCATGGCAGCATCCGCGGACGACACAGTTCATACCTTTTCCTTTGATCAAGGAGGAGTAAGAAGACTTAAGATAAATAGTTTAGAACCAATAACAGTAAACTAAAAATCAAAAGGAATGCACCCACAGAGAAAAATATGGTTTTTTAAGTGTAAATTCTTGTATTATTGGAGGCTGCCCAATGTGAAAGACACCTTAGAAAATTCACCACCTGAGCATTTTGGGCTTTTTCCCCTCAGTATTTTTCAGTCAAAGCATCAGAGCACTGGTAATATGACATAGCAAGAACAGACACAGGTCTGTTTGCCTCAGAAGTAAAAGAAAAACAGAACAGTCACACCTTTCTCTTCCTATTGTTCTCCCAACCTAACACACGAGAAACAGAAACTGATGCCATGCCCCACAGGTCAACAAACTTGAGCTCTGTGAGAAGATAATTGCAGAGTTGAGATTCCTCTGAGATACCTTGCTTTCAGCTCAGCAAAGTTTAACTCAAGAAAACATCAGCTTCAGTGTCCCAGCCGACCTTCACTAGTCCAATAGTGTGGACTTGGAGAGAGAAATGGTCTCTCTGAGAGAAGCTCCAAAGCACTCTTCACCTTTGCAACACATCAGTTACCCAAAGAAATTATTTGCAAATGTAATACAGAACTTAATGCTCATCTTCTTATAGGTGTTTCAGCTCTTCTCAGTTTCACAGAAGTCAATGTAAGTCGACAGCAGCAAATAACTTGCACAAACAAGTTACAATTACTTGTAAGATACTGAAACAAGACTGGAGAAAGTCAAAGCCATCCTGTTAGCACCTGCAATGAAACTCTTGTTTGCTTTAAGGGGGTTTGCTGATGTAGTTTGTAATGTTCGCTCACTCTGCACGTGACTCGGCTCTTTGTTTCTGTTGGGCTCACAGTACCATAGATCCCTTCACCACGTTCCATCATTTCACACGTTGCCACGACAACAGGATGCAGCTTATCTGTGCTGTTTTCATATTTACAGTTTTTGTTGCCATAACAACACAATCATTCTGGCTTTCTACAAAAACAGCAACTTTAAACCATGTATTCTCAAGGACACAGGGTTCATCATACATGTATCTTCATGAGAGAAGAGATTTGTACAGGCAATTTGTAAATTAAGCTATTTTTTTCTGAAGGGGGATTTTTCACTCACAAAAGTGAAAAGCTGACAGCAATTGCTAGAGGCAGACTGCTGAGACATCTAAAGCCTGGCCTTTAATAATAGCCAGAGTAATATAACATTAGGCCACTTCCGAGTGGGGAGTCCCCACAGTGTCAGACTGTGTCAAACTGCACAATTGTTATGTGATGTAGGTGTCCATACTTGTTTCACCCAGGCAGATCTGAATTAGATGCTAGATGCAATTCTCTTGAGTTTTAACCCAGTGGCCTCCCCATTATTACCAGCACCACCACCATGCAGCTTTGTGTTTGAAGGCTCATTTTAATTCTGTAATTTGAGCTCTTGTTGCAGATTTCTTTTCACACTCCAACCCTTTTCACTTTCAGGTGACTGCATTTTGAACTTTTATGTACAGGAAGTGCACATTCGTAAGACTGGTGAGAAAATGTTATACAAACACAGCATGCATAAACACAAAACAGAGATGGCTATGAGGGGTATCAACTAACATGGCACTGTAACTTCATTACACCCTCATTTATGTACTTCACTAATGAGACAATCACAGGTGTCCAACACGGTCCCTTACATGAGATGAATAACAATAATACAGTCCAACCTGCTTTAGCCATGCTTGGTATCCAGAAGATATAAGTTGGAATCCATCTTTTGGCATGTGTATTCGGGGCTAGGAGAGAATAGACATAAAGAGAGACCTCCTTTTACACTGGGACCTAGCTATCCTAAATCTAAACTCTGGAGCATTTTAAACAATGCAGATTTTTTTAACCACATATGAAGGTTTAGTCCCCGGATTAGTTCCTGTTTATTCCTCTGATATGAGCTGCTTTAGGAACACTTTTCCAACAAAGCCACCACCGTTCTCATGATTTCCACCTTTATACATTTCAATTCAGTATATATAGGTATTTCTATAATATTTCCACACAAATACACTTGGATAAATACACCTCTGTGGTGGGTGCTGTAGCAGAGGCTAATGGTCATTAATGCTTTTGCCACTACATAAAGCAAAATGGTGTCAAAACTGCAGCAGTCAAGCTATGAGAATGTTTTTACAGCCACCATCCTCAACACGTTCAGACCAGACACTGGACAACATGAAAAGATTAAGGAAAATCCCTGAAGAGGTGCAGCCTTAATACCAGGGTAACAGGAAACTATACTCACACATAGCCATAAATTACACCTCAAACTGAAAGACAAATACAATCTCCTCCCCATTTATTGTTTTCATGCTTTATTGAGTTGAGGAAAAGGCAAGACATCCAATTGCTCTGGAAGCACAAGATATATATAATCTACAGTTAGAAAAAAGATACTTTCACAACCAAGTGGATTCAACTCTTTCCCACCCCCACAGAAAAAAAAGCAGCAGGACCAGAGAGAACATCTGTGGACACCCAGTCCAGAGACCTCTCCTAATCCTGGAAACTACCTCACAATCCCTTTCTTAAGTCACTGTAGTTCCTCTCCAAACCAACAGATGTGTGCTCCTACCACTCTTCAAAGGCTGGAAACATCTTTCTCATTTTCAGATTAGCCCTGTTCAAGGAGAGTTTATCCCCATTTGTCCTTGTGTCAGCACAATATTTTGTTTGTAAAAACTGTGTCTGTCTTGGTACTTGTAACACTAAAAAAACCCAAATAGTTGAAGTGGAAAAGTTTGTCACCCCTGAATGACAAACTTTCACACCTATGGTGGGAAGGCACTCCAGCCTTGGAATTTGAAATTGAAACAAGAACTAGAGCAGACTAAAACCTTGCCTCTACAGAGAAGTACATACACGGGATTTTACAACATGCTTTGAAGAGCAGTTATTTTTGTCTCTCTCCAGTTTGAATTGAAAACCTCCAAAATCTTTCAACGCAGTAGTAGCATTATGTCCTGGCGTCCTAGCCAGTGATCTCAGTTAAACATGAATTTTAATAACCATCATTGTGCTGATAAATTAAAGTCAAGTATATCTGATTACTGCATTCACCTGCTGAGTTTGGATTTGCAATGCTTAACACATTAACAAACTACATTTTAGGGGACACACAGCTAGAAGCATCATGCTCCAAGACCTAATCCTTACTTCAGCACTAGCTTCATGGGTGGTTAGTCTCTCTACTACTGTAAAATGAGGACAACACTCATTTAACCCACCTCACAGGTTTGCTGAGGAACTGCTGACATTTCGATGTGCATTGAAAATGGAAGCAACTTATATCAAGTGCTATGTGTCTTAGCGAGAATACTATAGAAACCCATGGGAAAGAGACAGAATACCAGTCTCAGATCTGCCCATGATCACAGAAAACATCTGTGAAAAATTACTTAATTTCTTTCTGTTTCTGTCACCCAACCTACAAATTAAAGGATAATAGCAAAGCTTTCTCTTAGGACCAGCAGGCTGCTTAACATTTGTAAAGCCTATCAGCCCAGAGTAGTTTGAGTAATTGATTTAAGACACTGGCTTAAACCATTTAATTTGAAGACCTTGGTCCTGAAAATGTGTGTTAATAGGTCTAATGCCATCAACAGGATTACTCTCATTCAAAAGTGTCTCAAATATCAAAGATAACACTGTATTTCTATTTAGACAACTCTAACCCACACCAGTTCTTTGTGAATTTGAAACAAAGTTCCTTGAGTATTAGCAATAGAACTAATCAGGACTTTCAGCAGATTAGCAGCTAGTGTAAACTCCATTTATTTTTCAATGCTTACAAGTTAAATATAGAAATGAGAAACTAAGACCCATCACCCATTCCTCAGCACCATACTTGAAAAGTCCCCTCAGTGAAGTATGTCTGTATAGTTGATAAGCCTACCCTCATTTAAGAAGAAAACAAACTATACAGAAGAGAAGCAAATTTTGCCAGTACAAAGCATGTCATTACCCTCATACTGCTGCTTATACCATTAAAGTGGGATATTTACACACACAAGCCCCCAGTCATATCAAAGGTAAGCACCAATAGAAAAGTATAACTTATTAAAATATTTGGAGCTCTCACAAGCTTTTAATGCAAACATACCATTGTCTAAACTTTTACAACCAATCTCCTAATTTTTACATTTCTGTGGTTCTCCTAGACACATTGTGAATGACACCCAGGAACTTCTCATTCAGCAAGGGAAAGCAATTCAATAAGTAGATCTGGTCAAAACTTCCCAAATTGCCGTGTCCAAATGGCAGCAGACACACTACTACAAAATTACAAAGAGGAACTCATACATGCTTGGTAACTTACAAAAATAAAATAGAATTTGCCCTCTTCCCCCAGCCTTTAAAAGATTTGGAACACAGGTAACTGTCCTGTTTGAAAGCTTCAGTGGTTTAACAATCAGTAAAATCTTCCATGATTATGATTCATTCAAGGCAATTCTATCAGCAATACAATTAATTGTTCAGCAAGATCTACTCATTTCTGTACTTTCATGAGCACACACCATTTACATTCATTGTTCAATATAATTCGTAAGCACAGTTTCTCATGGCATCTGCTCCAGCATTTTCCATGACTAGAAGTCAGACTGATAGCATAATTTTCCTCTCTTTCAGTAGCCACCTCAAGAAGTAACTCTGAAAGCACCATAGCCACTAACTTCTATCACACTGTTTCATTACTATTCCACATTTTTATTTAGGTGAGTGATTAATATGTAATACAACCCTGACAACTTCCTTTTCCAAGACTTTCACATTTATTATTGAGGGCTTGTTTTAAAAATGAGCCTCCGATCACCACAGACTGCTTATTCCATAACCAGCAGCGACTCACAGTTCTGAAATGCAATTTTACTCTATATGAAATGTCTACTTTCTCTTTAATCTTTTTGGTGGCTACAGAACTTATAATCTATACATTACCCATAGATTAAGTTATATTATTATATGTATTGCAATTGTCTATAAACTCATGAGCTGAATAGCTTACTTTGCTCATCTTTTTTTCTGCAACTCCTGACTTTTTCCCTTTAGTCATCTACTCTTCCATTTTTAATCCATTTTATTTCCACAGTTCCTAGTAAGACTCAAAACAACAGGATGATTTCTGAAAACAATTCAGTAATTCAGAATTCAGTGGTACCCTCTTTCCTTCCCTACAAAGGCTGATTTTTAGAGGACATTTAATTACAGGCCTGAGTTCCTATTTTCTAAGCCTAAACACAACCCCTGAAGGCTTACAATATTCGAGTCACAGCTGGAGCTGTGGTTACTATACAGTTTAAATATCAGCCTCTTTACTGTGCAATTTGTTTTGAAAATCAAATCAGATGCCATGTCATAAACAAGTGCTAATTAAGTACTGAATGGAAATTAGGCTTTTTTGTGCAAGAAGGGTTCTTAAATATCTGCATCTTCACTTCCATAAGACAGGATAAATATGTCAAGAATGATAATTATAAAAGGAAACCTACTATGGTACTTGTGAGGCAGTACTGCTGCTTCTCCATTTCATCTGCTTCCATGTAAGAAGAAATGGGAGAGGAAAAAAAGTGAAACCTGTATGAAATATATATGTACTAAGGATCTCATGAATCTGACCAAATAACCCATAATGCTTCCTTTTCCCTCAGAGAGGACATTCACTCTGGGTTTCTATCACATACAATTTAAACAGGCAAGCTAAACCCATCTCCCTCTGTGACTGCAAAGCATCTGTGAAGCTACGCATATTTTCATTCCTTTTAAGTTATGATCTACAGGCAGTATTTATTTGACGGTAACATTGCATTCATTAGATATAACACTTTGTTTGATAAATATAAAGTGAAAAACAGGAATAATACATTTTAATACTCTGAAGGCTGCATCTGAGTAACAACATTCATGACTATATTAACTAATAGGCTCTTGGCTACAAAGGCAGAATTAGATCTGTCAGTCACTGACATGGGAGGGCCTGACCAGTTGCAGTGAAGACTGTCCAGTTGAGATGACTTCCACAGCAAAGGAAAATATCCCCTGTGGCCTAGAACTTGTTAATCAGTTTCTATGCATTACAGCAATAAATTGAATTCCTGTTACAGAATATACAACTTCATGGCCCAAATATATACCTTATTCACTGTCCAAAGTAGTACATAAAATAAAGCACAGTGAGATCTGTGGGCTGCAATTCAACAAAATCAAAGGCAGGATTTCAAACTCTTTCATTCTTATTAGGAGAGAAAAAAGCAGGAGCTCTCTGATTCTGAAGCCATAAGCTGCCAATATTTCAGTGTGCCCTTTGTGAGATTTTAGAGGAGGAATGAACGCTGAGTAAGTTGACTGTCAGGTCTCACTGTCTGTATCAAACTCCTTCAGATAGATACAGCACTCTCAAACAGTAGGCTCTGACTGCCTGGAAATGTAATGAACTCACCACACATGGCGAACATGGCTACCCTGGTTCTTTAGTGAAGCTGTTTAGAGTGAGATGACCAAGATCTGCTGAAAACGAACTCGCACTGGAGAATATCTATTTATATTCCCTGACAGATAAAAAGACAAGTTTTCACATCCTGCAAGAGCAGCAGCTACCAGGAAAACTACTTTTGTAACATGAAACAACTGGATACCCTCTCACAAGAATACAAATTTACAGCATTCCAAACCAAGTGGAGATCCAGGATGGCACTCCATTAATCTCTAAGGACTGTGTAACAGCATGCTCTGCAAACATGCTTACTACAACAGTGGAAAGAGATTCTTTTTGTGCCCATTAGTAAAAACCTACTTGATTCCGCAACCACTTGACATTTTAGGTCTGAAATTCAGCATTCTTCAAGACTGCAAGATCTGTGGTCAAGAAAAAAGAACCTACATTTCTCATGCTACCGTCTGAGCTTGTGGCAGGTAAGTAAGCAACAAGAACAGTGACATCAACAGTGCAAGCATTATGTATAAAACAGAAGCTTGTCTAGATATCAATAAAAGTTGATGCCTTAAGCATCTTGTCTCTTTTTCATAAAGTCAATAGAAAAGCCAGAAAGCTCACCTTGGATTCTGATTTTTCACTGAGATTCAGAACACCAGAAATAGAAAATTCTGTACTCAAGAAAAAAATAAATGTGAACAGAACTAAAGTCTGAAAAACTATGATCTCCATAATCAGAAAAATAACCTATACTGCTTACTTTCTCTTTCCTGATCTGCTGAACATTATGTAGCACACAAAAAGTATGGAGAACAGATAGGTTACAGGTCTGTGCTAACTATCCTGAAGGGAAATCTGAAGTTCACATATTAAGTAGTCAAATTTATAAGTGGAGTTCTTTTTTTTCTAAAGAAATGTAAATGCTCTCAAGAGCAGTCTCCAGCACTCAACAACATTTTCTGTTAGCTAGTGAGCACTCCATTTCTGCGCAGACTCCAGCACTCAAGCCAAACTCGACTTCTGTTCAATAAAGTAACCAAAAAACTTCCTTTTTGCAGGAATGGCCATTATATCCTGATTAATTTCCCTCACAAAGTCCTGTGCTGCAGTTACAGTGTGGGACCTATTTACCTCTCATAAGCAACTTGGAATCCATAACTAATTGTCCAAGTACTTACCAAGATATATTAAATTTCCTTTCCTGACCTAAACAGCCCTGTACTGAGTTCAGCCCTCAACTCCTGGAGAGTGACACAAGATTTAAATGCTGCTTTGCTTAACTAGAGGAAACTCCTACAGAAAACAAGTATCAAAGAAGCCTGTCTCAGAGGACTGACACAAGACTAAAGTGAGGGCAACAGAATCAGTTGAAGATACCTAACATGCAGCCTTCGGCAGCACTGCCAAACAGAATATCAGTAAGAAAACTAACTAGAATAAGTCTAAAATATTCTGGAATTGACTGGACAACCTTTGAAATGAAAAAAAAAAAAAAAAATTAAACACAGACAGTATGTCATGTCTCCCAAGAAAGGAAATCTACTGAGACCGAGTACTGACAATTATTGCCAACACAAAGCAGTCACCATGGGAGGTCTAAGTAAGTCTAGTCCCAATTTAGAACAAATTAGAATTAGTGCTAGACCAGCCCAATCTCCTTCTTTAAGAAGATCACTGAAGTCCAGACAAATTAGAAGTAGTTAAGCATTTGATAGATGACATGTAGGAAGTTACTAGTTAAAATGGAGAGGATTAGGATTAATTCCAGATTTGTAAGGAGGATAAGAAACTAAAAAGGGTAAAGGATCACAGGCTATTTTCAAAAGAGAACCATCAAGTTGTGTAGAGATTGATCTTTGTTGAAATTCATTATTAATCTTGAAATTAATACTAAAATATCATCAGATAACCCAGTAATTACCAATGTGCTAATGAAATTGGCTGAAGACAAAGTTTAAAAGACATTATAAATACATAGGACATAGCATTTTGTAAACTTCAGTAACAGAACCAACACAAGACTTACATAAATTAAAAAGTAACATTATTTCCATTGTAAACTAGAAACTCAGTAACTAAGAGGGGAAGAGGCCCTGGAGTATGTTACTCATTCGATCATGACAGTTCACCAATAAGACACAGCCATGAAGATGGCAAAGACTACTATCTGACATTGTATAAAGTGAAAAATTCCTAGAAGAGGTAAATTAGGAATACTGCTTTTGTACAAGGAACAAATAAACTTTTACTAGAATATTCTGTATAGCTCTAGTCACTCTCATTCCAGATAGATTAATCAAATTCTGCAGTTGTTTATGATCTGTTAAGATGATCAAGAGTTACAGGAAACATCATAGAATTTAAAAAAAAAAAAAAAGTAAAAGTAAAAGTAAAAAAATTTGTTTGGCCTGACCAGATTCAGCTCAGAGGAGAATATGATTGCTCTCCACAAATAGATGCAGATGAACACAGGAGAGTAAGAAGGGATGTTTAAGCTCAAGGACAACATTAGCACAAGAGCAAATGAGAATGAATTAGCCATGAAAGAAGTTAAGCTGAAAAATAAGAATTAGGATTCTAGCTTTCATAGGAGTCAGATTCAGAATAGCTCTACAATGGAGTAGCAGAGACAATTCCACTCTCTAAAGAACTGCTTTAAGCAGGTTGCAAAAGGGACAGAGCGTACACTTCTCCCAGTAATGGACTTGAACATAAGACTTGTTCCAATCCCATGTGGAGATGTTTCCTCTCACTGATGGGGTCTGTACTGCTTTGCCTCTGCATAAAGTCTTATTTTAAGATCAGTGAGATACAGACATATAGGAATATCTTCTTGTCAGTAAAAAACTTACAGGACATTTGTGCTTGTTTATAAAACCCAGCTGTGACAAAGTACAAAAGCAACACACTTCACTGGAGTCATCCCAGGCAAAAGGAGCACAAAAAAAGGGAAAAAGTTGCAAAAAGAAAATCAACAGTCAATTTAGATTTTTGTTCTTTTGAACCTATGAGCAACAGAAAACACCTTCTGACATATCTGAAGGGGGTATTATCATTGACTGGAATTCTTAAAAAAAACTGTTGAGAGGCTTCTAAGACCCATCTTCTAAAACAAAAGATTGATCCATCATTTATTCCAACTGCACCTCCTTCTCATTGTTCTAATTTGCAGGAGATGAATGATAGCTGGCTGCATTTCACAATCCAGTTGAGAGCTTTGCCATATAAGAAGGAAGGGCATTGAGAAGACCCAATGAACAACCTCCCTGGAGAATTGCCAGCAGCTTCCTAACAGAGAGGATTCAAGGCCAACTATCCATGAACTAAATGCAACTCCCACACAAACACTGTTCCGTTCTGCATCGCTCTCACAATAAATTGCAAACAATGTGTGCAGAGAGGGAGAGTGACTACACTGTATGACAGACTTCCATGCTAGGCCATGTTTCTCTGAAACAACTAGAGGCTGTTTTGGTTCCTATACGGGCAAATCTTGAAACATTAACATTTTCTTTTCTAGCCAGAATCCAATCTAGCCCTGCTTTGTACCCAAACAAAGACAGCCATCACCTTTCTCCTAAGCATTTAATCCATCCTCTTGAAAAATACAATCTGTAAAAATAACTGTGTCCTTAGCTGGAAACAAGCAGGAAGAAGACTTATAAAAACTAAGAGAATCCATACACAGGCATAGTGCCAGATGATAGAAACATGGTATCAGAGTTCTGCATTGGCTGGTACCTCCCAGACTCCCTTTCTACAATATTCTTCAGATCTTTTGGTCCAGGTGCTTCTGAAGACGGGTTATTTAGACCACAGTTAGAAATACACTTACTACTGTTCCACTAACTAATATACAACTGCACTTAGGAACCTCTTCATTCCTTCATTGTATGTCCCTGCAACATGTCCACGTCTTACCATGTCCATATCTTACCATGGGATAAAGGAAATCTACGCAGCTCTTAAGGCTCTTTGCTTCTGCTAGTCCAAACTTGTTACTCCAGTGGATTCTGCCAAGAGCTTGCATGGCTCCTGCTCCAGACTGTAAACACTTCTGTCCTTCCCTCAAGACCACTGGAAAGACCCCTTGCTGAGTTTTCCCATTCTTCCTCATTCTCTCCTTCCTGCTGCTCTCATCAAGATGAATGCACATACCCTGTTTCAGCAGTGGGGGGAGGGAAAATTAAATCGGATGTTTCCCAGTTCTTAGTACAGAGGAGAATTAAAAGCAGTTAGGGAGCACAAAATTATGATCAATCATTTGCTTCCAAGCAAAATCATTGTGGAAAAGTGAAATAATTTAAAAAGGAAACTCTTCAATGCCACTTCGCAAACCTTCTGCCACCACAGCTGACAAATTTGGCTATGCACATGCAGCTGCAAACACGCTGAGCATCCATTGGCTAATGGAACCACAGAACTTGCAGATAAAAGAGGAAAAAACTGAATTTTAATGCAGTTTTTAGAAATACTTGTCATTGTTTCAGCATGGCCATTTAGTGAATGGGACCGATTTCTCTCTCAGTAGGGGATGATACTTTAATGATGTAACAATGTACTTCCCAGAAGAAAGACAAGCCTCATGAGGCAGATTAAAACTAAGAATATTCAGATTCCATTAAAAACAGACAGTTTCAAGCCATTTTTTAAATTAATTTTGTTTAATGATAAAATGTGTTATCTTAACAGGTGGCTAGCCAATTGTAAAATTAACCAAAACATGGTCAGAAGCACACGGCTAGCTATTAGAAGAACTTGTTTCTTTTTATTCTGTCTTCTATTATCAGTCTACCATATGACCCTTCACAAATTCCTCCAGCCCATGACCCCAGGCAAATTTCTGAGCTTCAGCATTCTCTTTCTGCAAAGCAGGGGTAGTATTTGTCCAACACCAGAGTTCCTTAAAACATTAGAAAGCATTGTAGCTTAATAAGCAGGGACATATTTAATGCAACTCCCAGGATGTTTATTTTCAACAGTTTCTGAGGGATCAAGAAGTTTTTCTCAGCACTAATCGGCATCCTCTCAAGAAAACAGATTCTTGTTTTATTGCTTATTAACTGTATTCTGAGCACTATTTTAGCTGCAGCCACTGGACTCTGCTACAAGTAATTTTCAGTTTCCACACTAAACACACACATCCCTTCTGTACAAAATCACTTAAAATATATAATACCTCTTGTTGAACATCTCCTGAATTGCAGAAAGAAGGAGATGAGGAAGACTGAAGGAAATAGAGTATTAGAAACACTAGTTAAGTTTGCCACTAATAATGGTTGAATATTACACAAACCTCACCAGCACAGAGATGACACAACGTAAGCAAGAAGTGAGGAAACAGCTTATTTCATCTGCATTGTTGAATTTAGTATGAAAATTATAATACAACAAAATCAAGTTGCTTGGCTTGCTGGTTTTGCTGGTCTTAAATGTCCTAAATACTGTTGCAGTGATGACTGAGAAAATGAGTATGACAAGAAATCCACCTATACAAATGGAAAAAGAGTCAGTGGAATTCCTTCACTCAATTCTTAATGAAAATTCATAATCTCCAGGTATAAATTACTTTCCTTGCAGAAAAAAAAAAAACAAAACAGTACTTATCATTACCAAGCTTTATGATACAAACTACCAGCACATAAAATCCGAATAAAACAATACAATGGATCAACACATCCACTTGCCAAGTGTTTCCAGACAACATTCATACATCAGGAAATACTTTCTGATCCCCACTTTAAATGCTTTTAGAGCATGAAGTGAATTTTAACTGAGAACAGACCATGAAGTTTCCTTTGCCATTTAACTTCTAGTCTTCAGTCATTCTTTCCCCTACCTCAGTAGCTACTAACACTGAAAATAACAAGAAAACAATAAAACTATCTTTTAATCCATTTACAGCACAGAGATTAGAGCTTGGTTGGCCACTGGAAATGCTCCAAAGATCACCGTTACTTTTTTTTTTTCACTAGGTACCTCTTACAGATGCAACTTCCCAACACTGTACATTCCCACCTTGCCTCTAGAGATAGTACACAACTACAGAATAATTTTATTTTCTTCCTCTGAAATTTTCCTTACCTCTTTCCACATCACAAACCACTGCAGAATATTGGGAATGTTGAGGCCACTGCACGTTTCTTGTATCTTCCCAGGATTAGTTAGGAAACTCTTTGCCTAACTAAACTTTGTGGTCAGAACAGTCTCCTTTATCTTACTAATGAGAATGATAATTTAGTATCAAATACTCATGAGGAATTATAGCTCTGCTGACTGGCACATAATTTGCCAAGGCAGATTAGTTTAGCTGCATAAAATAAATATCCACCTGCACATACTAGCACTAATCAGGGCGTGAAATTAAACTTTTTATTCAGTGGGAAATAACTGCTGCAAGGCGGCGATTTAGTCTGGGATGCAAATATTAAGGTCATCCTATTCTCTCTGATGCTTATGGTATATATTATAGTGTGGAGAGCATGGTGCAACAAATTCTGCTTTTTAAGTCTATGAAACTAAATACTTCAGTGATGCGATAGCAAATTTGCCATTTGCTTTTCTAATTGCATACATTTAATGGAGCAAAGTGGCTGAAATGAAACATTACTAGAGAAGCAGGGGTGAAGTTACTGAAGTACCAAAGGCCTATACTGAGTGTAGAAAAATCTACAGCACAGAGTTTGGTGTAGAAGAAAATAAATCAACAGCTTCTTTGTTATATACTAGTCACAACAAATCCTCAAACTAAGATGCTATTTCAGTTCTACTGGAAAAAAAATTACTAAGTATCTATGTAATATTTAAGCAAGATTTGCAACCCCACGTTTAGGAGGCAACTCACTGTTATCCCAGGTGGTTTAATGGCTTTAACACCTTGCTTTGGATTCTCACAATGATCATGACACAAATATGTTACTAGAAAGACCTTAAGGTTCTCAAAGCCGAGTTTTATAACAACAACTAACAAGTCCTAGGTCCTACAAATCCCAGTCCTACTGACACCATAAATTGTACAGGTTCTATACAAATGGAACCTCTTTTAAAATATAAGCTTTTGTCCATCTGTTCCTTTTTTTATATATATATATATATATATATATATATATATACACGCACACACACACACACGAAAATAGAGAGAAAAAAAAAAGATATTCCAATTCTATTGCCCTTCAGCCTCCAATTATTACACTGGCTATTCCTTACTACATTAGCTGCCAGTTATATGGAAGCTCTTACAACAGCAGAAAATAAAAATGAAGGAACCTTCAGGGGTTTCCTTAAAAATAAAAAACACACTTTCAGATGCATCTTAAAAGATAAACAAAAGTTTTAGTTCTCCTGTGAAAGTGGAAGGCCATCAGGACCTCCCAGAATCACATGTCCCAGAAAGAGCAGGAAAATGCTAATTTGGGGTTGAAATTAAAAAAAAAAAAAAAAAAAAAAAAAAGGCATTCATGAAGAACACTAGTATCAACACCTTCCTATTCACAAGCCAGGAAATTAAATGAAGTACTCCAAATTAGCTCATTCAGAAAAACAAGAGAAAGTGAAACTTCATTAAATATCAAGATATTGCCTCCCAAACCATCCTGGACAGGAAGCCGAGCTGGTCAGGTACAGCTCCAAGCACTGCTAATTAAACACAACTGAAGTTGTCACTAGTCCATTCAAGAAAACAGATGTTGCTTCACAGAGCTTTGATATTTTTCTTAAATACCTTTCAAAATGAGGAACAAAAAATATGAACTCTTATAAAAAGGGCTTTATTGTATTTTTATAGCATATTACATACCTTGTAACAATCATTCTGTTAAGTGTGAATGTCAGTTTTATTTTCTGTCCCTTTTTTCCTGGCTATTTACAAGCTTTGTAAGAATCATTCCTTAATTAAGCCTAAACATAGTTTTATATAAATGGATTCCTGGAATTAAAAACGTTCAGACTTAAGAAATGATTGTTACAGAGACTGTAACAGGCCGTAAAAAAAGAATGCCACTTTAAACAAAGATTTCTCATTTTAATTAAAAAGATAATCATCAGAACATTCGTACACTTAACAGAACCATTTAAAGCTACTTTGAAAAAATATCTACTATTCTATGCAGGCATATGTAGTTTATATGACATTTAATCAAAGTCTCAGTTGAGCCTACCGCACTCATACTTTAAATACTGTATCTACAGTTTAAAACACTTCCTTCAAATATGAAAGTTACTTATTGAGCACCTCGTTTCTAGTACTTTTGTAAACGGTTATGACAACAGAAATCCAACATTCTTGAAGGCATAAAAAGAGAGCTCTGTAAGGCAAGAGTTTTTGGGAGGGTTTTTGTGTGGGTCTTTTTAAGCTGATGGGCACATTAATCTCTCTTTTCAGCTTGTGTGTACACACTGTAATTTATGAAGAGTGTAGTTTTATCTGTAGCATTGTAGAAACATAAAAAGGGGCTGAGGTGAACTGAGGTGGGTTCCTCTCTGGTAAAATGCCTGGCACAGCTACAGAACACTGGACTGATCATTTACAAGATCATATTTTAAATCTATGAACTGGTATTCATAAAAAAAAACTTTGAAAGATGGCATGTAGAATACACTATAGAAAACACTAATTCACCAACAAAACCAGTCTTCCTTGGTGAGCAGTTGCTTAGTACTGCATAATACTAATACAAAGCAATTTAATATCAGAAATAAGTTAGGCCTTCTTAAAATGTAAAAGTAAACCGAGTAGGCAAATGAAGTTAAATAAAATTACTTAAAGCATTAGATTATACATATTGTAGCTGACCGTGGATAACTGGGAATCTGGTAGCAGATATTAGGTAAATGTAACTTGTTTCATTGGCAAGTTATCAAACCAACACCAACCAGTGTGAAGGCTATTCTCTTTTACTCCTATCAAAAAGTTACAATGACACAAACACACAGAAGGAGGGGGGAAGAAAAAAAAAAAATAGTCCAGTTTATCTTTCAAAGCATCAAAAGTAGATACTCTAAAGCAAGATAAGATTATAAGATTTCATTCATAACATTAGCATTGGATGAAGCCTTCACATGACATTTTTCTATTAGAGTTAGACATTCAAATGAAAAAACAAATTCACCAGGTTCATCTTGCCTGATGTCTTGTAACTCAAGAAAGCAACTTAACTCTAGGCTGAAAATTAGGTAAGTAGAATTTTAAGTGGAAAGAATACTCTTTGCTAGAGAAGCACAAAAATACTACCACCTACAAGGTTGCTTTTTAACATAAAATAAAACCTGCCACAAATCCATATCAAAAACAAAACTACCAACATCTGGAGAGATAATAAGTCTCATGCCTATTTGAGTATTTACCTACAATGGCAAGAGGGAAACTCTCAGGGAAAACCAATAATTAATAGCAAAGCTCTGCTCAGCCCAAACTGTGGGCCACCTATTAAAGGAGATGTACATGAAGTGTATCACACACTTGGATGAGCAAGATAATACACTGTGAATGATTCAGCACGAGTTGAGAGGATGCACAAGCTGATCTACTACCTCTATGTAGATAATTGTACCAATACCATTACTGCAGCACTTAAGCACTTTCTGGAAGTTAAAAGGCAGAACCAAGACCCTTCCTAGGAGGGTCAAGCTGATTCTTGCAACAGATACTTCAGGTATCAAAACAATATCCCTGGTCCACACCTCCACAAATACCCAAAGGCCCCACCAAGGCTGACAAAAACTTTACTTCATCAGCATAATTAAAGAGTCATGTTCTGGGTAGACCTGTGCTAAAGCAAAAGCCTGAGATGTGTCAAACAAAAGCTTTTCTCACTCTCCCTTCAACCTGTAAGCAAAAATAACCTAAAAAGTTCAGAGGGCACAGAGAGAAGCCACATCTTTCACTGTACTTCTTACAAGCATTTTGCATACAAGAGGCATTTTAATAAAACACTGAGGAACTTGGTTTAGCTTTTAGCTCTCAGACAATCAGGGTAGACTAATATTAATAACTCCTGCCTTTATCTGGTGCTCTCAACAGATGCATCTCCTGTAAGAGAAGCTCTCTCATGCTCAGATCTCTCCCCAGTGTCAGGGAGTTTATTGTTCAAGTGGAACACAGCCAGCTGCAAGACAGATAGGGATTCCCTCGGGTCCCAGGCCCAATCTTATTCAAGATCTCAAACACCTGAAATAAGCCCTTGGATGGGAATTTTAACGGAGGGGAGTGAAAAAAGCAGCATATGAGAGAAGTCAGCATAGCACGTTCATAATGCTGTCTGGCAGAAGACAAAAATTTCAGCAGAAACTTTTCTGTATATGAAACTCACTATCTAGAGGCAGGTTGTAATTACCAAGGTTGGCCAAACACAAGTGCAACAGGATCTGGGACACTCCTTTGGCCAATCACACACCAAAGAGGATCGTTTATTATTACTAATTGCTACCTTGCCTATTTAGGTATCCATAGCATTTTCCCGCTTCACTGAGCGGAGACTCAATAAATCTGACAAACTTGGAGACTACTAGCAAAGGGGTCAAAAAGTCTCAAGAGAAACAAGTTCTACAAGATTAAAAAAGAGAAACCAAACAAGTGTTTTGAAGCTCAACTAAAAAATTAAAATTTGCAACTAGTGTTTCCTCAGTTTCGTTTTGGGATTTCATATGTTCTGAAGGTTTAATAGAATTGCTTCTTCTTGATGAGCTTAGATTTAATTCTATATTACTGGAAGCACTAATCCAAAACAAACTTTTAGCAAGTATTGCCAGTCATTGAAACTATATCCTTAGGATAAGAAACAGTTTTGGGCACCTGAAACTTACACTCAATCAGCTGGCACCAGTTTGTTTTCATTTCTAAATCTTGTTTCCAGACAAAACACTTAAAAATATCAACAAATTAAGAAAGAGAGAATAAAACTAAAGCTTAAGTGCACCATGCCTCGAATTTAAGTAAACTACCCACATCTGAAGGGAATCTTAGATGAAAGTACCCCCAAAGCTGTTTTCCATGCCAAAGGCCAACTCGAAAACTTAAAACAACGTAGATGCTTTTAACTAACACTCACTATCAAGGATATGCTGCTGCAGCAGCAGGTGAAAGATTTAAGTGTCACTATTTACAGCTCTCATGGCAGAATGGAAGGAAAAACAAAACAAAATTGCTGAGAGATGGTGTGCAGTACAGAAGGACAGTCTAAGGTGTATAAATAAAGAGAAAACCCCAAGAATTACACGCACTGCTCCTCCCAGGGCCCCTGTGCCAACTGCCTGCCTCACTTGAATTTAACCTCTCCCGCTCCTAAGCGGTACTTGCAGCCCCCCGATGCCCGCTCAAACAAGCTGATACTTTTCCACGGACCTGGGGACCCGCTCCCAGCCCTCCCCAGCAGGCAGCCCCTTCCCGCCCCCCACGGCGCCTCCGGGGCCCGCTCACCGCCCTCTCCCGCCCGCAGGCCGAGCGGCACCCCCCAGCCCGGCGCCCCCCGGCCTCGCACACCCTCAGGTTCCCCTTCTCCATCGCCCCCAGCCTCGTCTTCCCCTCTCCGGGCCCTCCCCCACTGTCCCTCCTCATCCCTCGCCCCTTCCCCCGGCTCCTCCTCCACACACACACACACCGGTGCCCTCCCCCGCCGCCAACAACCGCCGCGACCCCTCACCATGAACTTGAGGGCCTTCTCCTGCAGCACGGCCTCGGCCGGGTCCATAGCCTTGCGCCGGGGCCGCGGCCGCCCCTCCTCTCAGCGCCAGGCCGCAGCCAGCGCAGACAGGAACCTGCGCTGCCCCGCTCCCCCCCCTTCCCCTCGCCCCGCTGCCCGCACAGCGCATGCGCCACCCGCAGGCCCACGGGAAACGGAGTCCCTGCCGCGCCGGAGGCAAGGGCCCGATTGGCCATTTTGGACTACAAAGCCCAAAAGGCCTTGGGGCCGGGGGCACGCCGGGAGCCGGCTGGCGCATGCGCCGTCCTCGGGAGAGGGGGCTGACGGGAGTTGTAGTCGTGTGGGGGGGGTGTGACGGTGCAAGGCGGGGGCCACGGCCGCGCGCGGGGCGGGGCAGCAGGGGCAGCCTGTCCCGGTGCGGGGGCCCCTTCCAGCCCCGGGGGGGTTCCCTTCCAGCCCCGGGGGGGTTCCGGGCTCGGGCAGGAGCCCTGCTGCCGCCCTGTTCTGCCGGGGCTGCGCTCCGTGCCTGGCGCTGCCGGGGGGCAGTGGGTGCGGGCACCGCGCCCGGCGGTGCGGGTACCCGGAACTGCCGCGGCGTTCGCGCCGGGCCCTGGGGGCCGCTGCTGCCCCTCCGGGGGTGTGAGGCGGGGAAACCTGCCCTGCCTGGGCTGGCATCGTTCTCGGGGGGCTGTCGGCTCAAATCCGTCCTGTAAACACAGCTCCTCACAGGCAGCCTCCGGTGGTGCTTCAGTGCCCTTTTAATCGCTTAGCTCTTTTTTCTTCCGTCCCCCCCCCCAAAAAAAAAAAAAGAATAAATTATCAATTTTCCCTGAAAACTGGACCGAACTCTCCTCACTGCACCAAGAAGCAAACGAAAAAGTGAATTGATCAACATCCTCTTAACAGCAGCTGCACTTAGACTAGAGGGTATTATTTACTATAACCCCCTCTTTAATCATCTCTGTTGCACACCAAACAAGACCAGCTCGCTCTTTGGCAGCCATCACTTCTAATCCTCTTGGTTTTGTTAATTTTGCTTAATCTTTTTCCAATTGTCCTACATTTTTTTTGCAGTGTGCCTAAAAGCTGAAGCCACATCACATGGAGCAGCAGAGAAAAATTATTTTCTGTATCTTTAGTACTAATTATAAAGGCCTGATACATTTTTCAGTTCTCTGTAGCAAACATGACACTGATTCCTGCACAGTTTGTCATCCAGTAAAACATTCAGATTTTTTCATTGTTTCATTTATATATTTGACTCTGCATCTTAAGCAGGTTACCTTGAATTTTTTCTTATTTAGATGCAAAGGAGCCAGTCACAAACACCAGCACTTACTTGCTGATATGTGGCTTTTTTTTCCTGTTTGACCTATAAAGTCACAGGTATCTCCTGTGCATCAGCCCCTTTCCTCTTTTCTCTACACACCCCATCTCCTCTGGATTTTTAAACAAGATAATAAAAGAGAAAAGGGTACAGAAAATATGCTCATTATTGGATTCCTTGCAGAGATGTACAAGCTGGGTGATGTGTGATGACTCAGTGCCAGGAGTGTCTCCTCCAGCCAGTGGGCCAGCAGAGGTGATGGGGAATGTCAGCCCATGCAGAGTGTGATGCTGGGTTGAGCTATGCTCCCAGAGCAGTGGCTTGGGAGAAGGAGGCAGGGATAAACTTGTGTCCTCCCTCTACAATTTCAATGCATAGAAATCTTAAAAAAAACTTTCAGGTCACCAGGACATGGGCTGCTATTCTTGGACTGGTCCAGCAACACTCTTGATCATCATACTTTCAGCCCAGATTCTTAGCAGTGAACTGCCTGAAATGCTCAGCTGTAATGGGGCTGGGCATTCTCCAGACTGCTGACAGGGTTGAAAACACTTACCACAATTATATATAAAACAGTAATTATAATGAGGGAGTCCTTTAATTACAAAGGAATGGCTTCTGTAACAGTACCACAGGCAACTGGGGGCTGCCGGCACTTGGGGCATGGTTGTCCTGTGTCTCCTCCCTCCAGGCAACCTGCAGTTGACTGGGATGTAAATGGATCCTCTTTGCAGCAGCGTGAGGGGCTCAAGGCTTTGATTGCACTGTTTATTTGTCAATAGATGATGCTGGCCTAATTGTAGGGACATTGAGAGGTATAATGCAGACATGACAGTTCCAAAACCCTCCAGGCTAATTGATCTGTCTGGGCTATAACTTATGGGGGATAAAAAAGCATGAAAAGTATGTGTCATAGAAAGCATGAATGCAGTGGAGCCATAAGTAATAAGTGTTTAGGTGCTGGACTTAACTTTGGTGGAAGAAGAGAGGGGCTCAATTATTCTGGCATACTGCCATCACAACCCCATGATGAAGAATGGCTGCAGAGGGACCAGGAGAGAGTCTGCACCATAGTACAGAGAAACTGAGGAAAGATTTAGAGTGGCAGCACTCGACCCAGCCACACTGAGCATGGAGGTAACATCTCACCCTGTGAATCTTGCCTGGATTCCTGCATCTGCAGCCTGGCCTCTTCCCACTGCAGGATGCTTACTGCAGCTGGATGAACAGCTCTGCACTCACCAGCTTGCTATGTCCTCTGCAGCCAAGGGCAGGAGAATGGTCAGCACACCAAGCCACAACACCTAGCAGATCCCTGCTACAGCCCTGTGCCATCAGGATGTCACATCACACAGTGGGAGGAGAGGTGTTGGAGGTGTCTGTGCTGTAGAAGACTGAGAGAAGACACTTTTAGTTCCACAGATTTACAGCCAACTAAATAATGATTTGTTTGGATTGGAGAAACTAGGACCTGGACATGTGTGGTCAACACTGTCTCTGCCACACTAGAACTGCCCTGACCAGCTCCTCTTAATTTCCCCTTGAAACAGCAATCATATAACTCCCTTCCTGCCCTCCACACCCTCACTGCAGAGCACATTCCATGAAGGAAGCCATATAGCACACAGGGAGCTCACCATCCTTCCAGATGAAGGATGCTACCTAACAGTAGAGATATTACTGTGATTATTTCTGCAATAGCATATTGCTCTGTGTATTCTGGACTCTGCGGACCACATCCACGCCTGGTGTAACGCCATGTTAATTTGCTCTGAAAATCATTAATTGGGTAAGGAACAGCTGGTGCTCTGCTTTAAGTGAAGCTGATTGGGTCAGTAAGTAACTGTTTGGTAAAGCGATCTACAGCAGGTACAGCCCTACCTCTTTCTGCACTCCAGAGGGGTTTCACTTCTTGTCCCACTGACCCTTGGAGGAAGCAGCAAGATTTGGCTATCAAACATTAGGGAGCTTTAATCAGTGCAGTTCCTTTGGGCATTATTGCCTGAATTTTAATATTTTGAATAATAAAGGATGATTTTAAATTAAATTTGTGGGCTCACCATCTGTGTGTGCTTGGCCTTGTTCTCCTCTGCTTTGGCAGTCCCTTGACTTTGTTCTTTCCAAGTTGCAGCAAAAGGGAAGATAAAAGAAGGGAGAGCACCAGCAGAGGAACCTTTTGCTATTCCCTTTGTCCTTTAAGATCCTGGCAGCAGCAGCTGCCTTTATTGCAGGTGTGTTTCACAGTGCTGAGCACACAACTTCTGACAGCATCAGCACTTGAGATAGTAATGCAGGGACCCCAGCACTCAGAAACATCCCAGTGGCTCAGCTTAGCTTGCTCAAGACAGTGGTGTGCTCTGCACAGGGTGCTGGCATCTCAGCTAAAGAGGGTTGGAGTTCAGGGGCCTGGGAACAGGATGGCTCCGTGCAGCCTGTGGGCAAAGGGGTTATTTTTAGGACAAAGGGACATGCAAGAGCAGTCATGCAAGAGCAAAAGAAGAGAGTCTAAGACCACATAGCATGAATTATGATCACTGCATGGCTGGAGCAGGATAGTGCCCATTACCTGGTACTAAGGAGATATGCAAGGCTGCACATATGGAGGGGATGAGCAGAGACAGCGGTTTGTCTGCAGAGAAACCAGACCAGTCAGACTGTGGATTGACATTACAGGCTGAATGCGCTGCTGAAAAGGGGAGCTGCATCCCCCCCCTCCTGTCTCTGCCAGCCACATGCTTCCTCCTCTCACCTTGTGCCAGCTCTGACAATGATTTGCTAGCATGGTGAACAGCTTCAATTCATTGCAGTGTCAGAAAGATTGTAATCAGGAAATGCAAACTAAATACTTATTTGTTGGTAAGACAAACTGGCTTTTCCTGTGATCAGACAAATGACAGAGCTACTGCAAGTGCAGGTAGAGATGGCACTCCAGGGCAGGGGAGGGTAGGATGAGGCTGGTCCCTCTCAGTGATGCGGATATGCTCATTCAGAAGATACCAGGTGAACAACATTGTCTTCACAATGTCAGCATCTCCCAACCCTCCTGGGAGCTGAGAGCCCCCCCCCGCTCACACAGCATTATCACTATCATGAGACTCCAGATGGCCAAGGCAGAGAGCTAGGTGATGACTCAGGAAGGCCAGAACCCTGGACTTTGGGATCCCCACAGGGATCCTGATCTCATTTCCCCTTATATCACTAGGGCTAAATGGCCCTGCTTCCCAGCTGATTCCACTTGGCTGCTGGGAAGCAGGAGTTACTGAAGCCCACCTCCCCATACACTCGGTAGGTACCATGGTTAAAACATGGATTAAAAGAAATCAGGGTGACAGTGATGTTATTGAGCAGGGGCTATAGCCCTTGTCAGCAGCCTTCCCAATTTTTCCCACAACCTTGCCAGAGGCCCCAGTGTCAGGCTCTGGGGCTGTGCATACACAGAAGCAAACACCCCAACAGCCAGCCAGGTCCCCTTGAGCACAGATCAATGTTTCTAACCCCCAAAAGCAGCTCCACTGCTCACTGTGGGCTGGCCCTCTCCAGCACCTTCCAACAGCCCATCCTTGAAAAGGCAGCAATGACAGATTCGTTGGTCCCTCAGAGAACATGAGAACCACAGAGGAGCATCACTGGGGGCTCAGTGTGCTGCCTTGAGCGTGACAAAGGGGGAAGAAAGATTTCTTCTTTAGAAGATGAAAAACAAAACCAAACCACCAAACCTGACCTAACAGAACAAAAACAACACCAACAAGTACCTCGTAGTCAGAAAAGCCTTTTAAAGCCTCATGAATATTTAGCTTGTCCTCATGTAAAATATATGACTTTGTGTAAGGATCAGGCAAAGGAGGTGCATGATTTTTTTCTGATTTATGGGCCCAGCAACGGATTATTCATAGCAGAGCAGCTGTGTGGAAAGATTCATCCACTGCAAAATGTGATTGTACATCAGGCAGTGTGAGGGAACAGAGCTATGACTAATGGCTACTTTACATATAAATGAGAAGGTTTGCGCTAGGAATTGTAAAAAAAATACAATCGTTCAGCTGACGGGCCCGGCCTCTTTATCGCAAGCGCGGCACAGGGGCCGGGGAAAGACAGGAACAAGCCTGCCTGAAGGCTCTGCCTTCCCTCATATCCTCCAACAAGCAATAAATAAAGGAATGGCAGTCAAGGCTTCCAAGGGGCCAAATTCATTGCTGGTGTCAATCTACAGGCTGCAAGGGGGGAAGGCAGATGTGGCTCCTTCTGGTTCGGGTGCTTCTAGAAGTCCCTCTTGGCAAGACCCCACTTTGAGCATCATACTCGAAGGCAGAGGGGCTCAGGGAGGGGGCAGTGTGAGTTGGGGTGCTCAGCACAGCTCCAGCATCAGCCCTTCACTTCCCCTCCCCACTGCAATCACAGCCTCCCCCACACTCTCTCCTAGCCGAGACAGTTTGTCTAGACGTTGCAGATGTGGACAGATGTTGGGGCTGTAATTTATAACAATGGCCTCCAGAAGGCAATTCCAATTTGTTTCGCTAAAGCTTTAAGTTACAGGCAGCAAGATCTCCTGTAAATACTCTTGACTTACATAGTAAGTACACGAGAGTTTGCCTGGTGAAACCCACTTGCTGCGGCAATCATAGTTTTCCCTGTGCCTTGGAGAGACATTACAATTCCTAGGCCCAGAAGCAAATGCCCTCTGCCATGGACCAGATTAGTGTACTAGTGACCCAAGCTCCAGGTGCTGACAGAGGCAGCTCAGAGGTTGCTTCTCCAGCATCATTCACCTGCTCAGTGAAGGAGGTTGGAATCCTGCCCACAGAGCCAGCTCCCATTCCCCATGTGCTACCTCACTCATGGAACATGTCCCTGTCCTTCAGTGCCTAAAGGACAGTTCAGAAAAGGAAGTAACCCCAGGCCTTTAAAAGGTTCCCTAGAGGGAAACCTCTCCTGAAAGCAAAAAGACCCTCACAGAAGAGGTTTCCTTCTAGGAAACCTTTAAAATCCAAAGGGAAACAGAACACACTGCCTTGCTTCTGGCAGGCTCCTACCAGTCAGTTCAAAGCAGCCCAGAGTAGACACCACAATATCTTCTCCCTTAATTGGATACTACCTAATATTCCAAACACACTTCTCACTGCTCTAGCCCTCCTGTAAAATATGACCATGGTTCCAGCTTCGCAAACCTGGGGCAGATACCATTACAAAGTTAAGGACATACTAAAAGCAGTAAGCTGACAACCATGGAAGGAGAAGAGGGCACCAGGAAGGGTGCAGTCGTGATCAACTGTTTTGTGCACTTTGGCAATTCAGAGTCTGCTGGCTCAGGGTACTGCTCACAAGGGAGAGCACAATTCATTTCTCCATCACCATTTCATAGCACCTACAGTTCTTCTGCTTGTTCTTAACCCTGAGCTTGGGTTTTCTTGAAAAGTCTGAAGGGAAGGAACAGGAGCCCTCAGCAATTATTTGCTCTTGCAATTATGGCTGTTCAGATTGTTCCCAAATTGAACAGCACAGACTTTATCACTTCTGAAGGACATGGGGCACTAAGGTGCTGTCGTGACTATACTAGTGTGTAGGTGTATGTCTACCTAAAGAGGCATGTGTTGAACTAGAAGCCACTCCAGCAGTCCCTGATAAATTATAAAAGCTGGTACTAACATACAGCAGCCAGACAGGGCCCAGAGATCCCACCGTATAGGAGTTTCAATCATGCTATGTGCAGTACAAACAAAACAGATCACCACCCTGAGAAGCAGTGACTATTCCTTTCAGTAAACAGATTACCTGTGCAAGGCGTCTGTCCCATTGAACCTTGTGGCTTGGACATCATACTAACGAGAACCTGTAGAAAAGCTCTATATAGATAAGACCACAAGAAGAGAGACATGAGGTTACATCTCATGATCATCAGATGTGAAGGAGACTGGGTTATAGCCTATGGCTGAAATCCCACCTTCAGGAGTCCCAGCACAGGGCATCAATGAAGAAGTTAAAAAATATACATATAAACAAAAGAGCATAAAGTGTGTAAAATACAAAGTAGGACAAGGTTGGGACAAGTTGTGCCTTGGTAACTCAGTTTTCATCTCAGGGATGAAAGCTGGAGCACAGCCAGCCACTATGGCAATTTCACCCTTAAGTGAGGTTATAGAGAAACAAAACTTTATGAAGTCTAAGAGCCACAAAGTGCTTCAATTAAAGCATGTTCCTATGAGGTTTGATTGGGATTAGAGCCATGCTCCCTTTGGATTTGCAGCTGCAAGTCTGCAGCCATGTGCTACCCTGGGAGAATTTGAAAGAGAAACCCATTGGTCTCCCAGAGGGGTGGGAAAAGAGACCAAACCAGCACAACTGTGCTTTGTAAAATTTCTGCCACTTTCATTCCAGAGTTTGCAATTAAAGCAATGGGAAAACACATTTTTCAGGTTTTTGGCCAAATTAAATTCTTCCTTTCTCCAGTCCCCAAAAGTTTAATCTCAGATTTAATGAAACATTTAATTTCAGGCAATATATCTTAATTTGGGGGAAAGCAATTTTTTTAAGTAAATAAAGTAATAAATTATTTATTGTTCTTTAATTTGGCATTCAGCTACCAGCTGAATTCAAGGTGAAACAAATGTCTGAGCCCCCATTCAGCTTCATCATCAAAGATTATTTGAAGCCGCTTTCAACTGACTGTGGGTCAGGATGTGGTCTTGAAGGAGAGCCTTTTCCAAGAGGATATCAGGCTTTTGGCACTGCTCATTTTGCAGCCACGAATCATAGAATCATAGAATCATAGAATCATAGAATCATAGAATCATAGAATCATAGAATCATAGAATCATAGAATCATAGAATCATAGAATCATAGAATCATAGAATCATAGAATCATAGAATCATAGAATCATAGAATCATAGAATCATAGAATCATAGAATCATAGAATCATAGAATCATAGAATCATAGGGGTTGGAAGGGACCTCGAAAGATCATCTAGTCCAACCTCCCTGCCAGAGCAGGGTCACCTAGAGTACATCAAACAGGAATGCGTCCAGGTGGAAAGGCGCCGTTCCATATTCCTTTGCATGCCTGTGAGTATCAGTGCTGTGGAGACAAAAAAAGGTGCTGTGCCTTATTCTACAGGCAGTATCCAGCCCAACCAGAGGGATGTTTGCACTCATGGGAATGTGACTTTGAGACCTTTTTTGTGCCCAGAAGGATGGTGTGGAAACTAGGCTCCAAAAGCAGATTCACTCTGTGTTCACTTTAAAATGTGAAAGCAGATCAGGCCTCAAGTTTAGGTTACTCTCCCAAAACGTGCCAGCTACAAATTACATACGTGATACCTACACCTCATCCAGCCACAGCTGTCCCAGACTGGAGCTGTGCTGTTCCTGCCCGGGGTTAAAACCCAGCAGATTTTCATGAGGGAAGACTGGATCAGCACAGGACTCATGTCTCACCTGCACACAGAGCTTTGTGTCCTGAACCAGCTTCCAAAGTAAAATGCAGACCCAAACACTGCCTTTTCCCAGCCACTTCAGAACTTCCTGACCCAGAATTTCCAGAGCCCACATGAGATCCCACCTACTGATGGAGAAGGAATCCAAGGTTGGGGTGCAACTGGGAAGCAAACCAGTCAGAGCCTGCAACTACCCCAGCAGACAAGAGGTGGCCTTGGGACCAGCCAGTCCCATGGGCACGGAGCCTGGGGACAGCACAGCTGCTTCCAGGGGGCTGGGCTGGACTGCTCCCTCCCCTGCTTGCTCAAGCATTTCCAATTAAACCCTGTGGAATTCACTCTCTTACTCTTAATAAACTTCTCTGTTTCCTTGCCAACTACCCTCCGGACACCGAGACGCTATTAATCCAAACGCAACAGGAAAGGGCTATTTTTTTCTGCAAACTTTCTGACTGAAGAGGCAAGCACGATCCCCCCTAGCAGGATCTGGGCCATTAGAATCCATGAAAATTAACTGCAAATAAACATTTGAGGAGGGGAGGGGGACAAATGGGGCTGCTAAGTCACAGCAGAAAGGATGTGCCCCCATGCATGGGCTTCCTGAGACTGGCAAACACCAGTGGTTGCTGACTGATAGGCACCTGCACTTGGGACCCAACATGGAAATTGGGAACTTGTGTCCTGCTGTGAGCACGTGGATCTCCAGGGATGCTGCCCCTTATCTCCAGACCACCACAGGTCCCTTCTCATGCATCCCAGGCATGCAGTTCTGGGAGCGGGAAAGACCTTACAGCTCCTTCCTTCCTCATCACTTGCACCACTCAGTGTGCACACGCAAGGGAGCTGTACAGCCCCCTCTCCTCCAGCCTGGAGTCTTCATCCCCACGTGCTTCATCTCCATTGCACAGACCCATAAGATTAATGCAGCCATCTCGCCTTTCCCAAAGCTCTGGTCGCAGCTTAGCAAGGCAGAAGCCTCCTTCTCCACTCTCCTCTCCCTGACAGATGCCTCTGAGCCTGGGGCCGCAGTTAAGGTGACAAGATTCAGCAATTCTTTATGAACATTTCATTCCCGCTCGCTACACGACGTAAATTAGATGGTGTGTTACATTCGGGCAAGAAGCACGATATGTCACTCTGGCGCCGGCCCATTGGATGGAGAGGCTAATCCTGCCGTGAATTTCATTACTGCTTTTATGCCGTCGGAATTAGCTCGGTAACAGCGAGCCTGATTGTCTTTCACTAGGGGTTTGCTGGGGCACAGGAAGGCTTCCTCCCTGATGAGAGCACTATGGAGTGACCCTCCTCTGCAGCCACATATTGCACCTTTGCTGAGGCAGGGAGGGAGCAGCGTCCAGCTGGTGGGGAGCTCCGACATTCCTTCTCCCCAGTGCTGGGATAAATAAGATTGAAGAAGCCCCTTGTGTGGCTGGGTGGCCAGAATGGCGGTAACCTCCCCTGCCCATAGCACAAAAGTGTTTTGTTCCCCCTCTCACATTTATATGCACACAAGAGTTTATCCTGGGGATGATCTTGCTACAGTGAATTCCTCCTTTTTCACAGCACACACCACACCAGGTACCCATACTCAAAAAACAAAGCCTGGACCCTGAGAGCCTGAGATGTGGGCTGTGACCCTGGCTGCAGCTGGGCCAAATTCAGTTCTGGTATCACTCTCAGCCTTTGGGGGTTTCATGCACTTGGCCGGTGTAAGAAGAGATGAAGGAGATGAACAGAGCCATGTTTCCATCATTGCCCACAGGCTGCTTATGCACTGATGCTCAGTTTGGCTGAGCTGCTTCTTGAAGCATTGTCATGGAAAATACCAGGAGTCTGGGTGACTCAGAGAAGGTGTTGACTTTAGTGAGTGAAGCTGAACATGTTGAACCCACCCTGTTTCTATCCCTACCTGTCTCCTATTCTAGAGCTACAGCTAATCATGGAACAAAGCCAGAAACATACAAAAAGCTTCCCAAAGAGACAGCACTTACCTAAGGTGAGATTGCTGCAAGGCCAGAAGTGGAATGGGTGGCTCCAAGCAAGAAGTGGCACAAAGAAATCTGGAAACACCTGGAAAGCCAAGTGAAATGCAAATGTGAAGCTGGCTGCATGCACACTGTGTCCACTTGGCAAGTCCGGTAAGACAAGAAGACTCAGAAACATGCCATAAACTGTCTCCTGATGCCACCTCCAGACCCAGCCATTGGCAGTCCCCTGAACCTGGCCACTGTGTTTCACAGACACTATGGCATCAGTTCTCCAAACGTAGCTTCTGGAAAGCCTTTCTCCCTCAGGCTGTGTCCTGTGGCTGTGACAGCCCCAGTTCATTCTCTTTCCTATCCCCTCTGCCCACACCCAGTTTTGCACACCCACCACTCTCCTTTTGCTACTTCTCTCCCAAGTTTAGGTGTCCTCATCCACTTAACCAGCAAACACATGCCAGTCCATATATTACTGAAGCACTTGTCTTTTCTCCTGGTGCCTCCTGGCACTGCTGCCATTTACAGAGTTTTAAATGTCAGTGTGATGCCCTCCAGGGCTCCAGAGGCTGAGCGGCAAAACACTTGAAAGCTGCAGATTACATCAGTGATGGCTACCAGACTGATCCAATCGGTTCTGCAGCCTAGCACAGGTTCAGGAAGAAAATTGCAGGAGCAGGGATAGATACACAAATTGATCACTGTCCATCTTCCCAGTGCATCCCCAAAGCCCAGGCTGTGTGGTCCTGCATGGCTCCACCCTCCAAACAGCCTCCATCTCTCCAGTGCTGGGGGCAGCCCCTGGAAAATGCAAAGGAGACTTTAAAGCTAAAGTACCATCAGGAAAAAAACCTCTCATAACATTCCCAGGTGGAAAGTCCAAGTACATTACAGCTCTTGAAATGCCCTGTACCACCAGACCCACCCCTCTGCCCTCCTGGCCACCCTAGTGTCTTGTCCCAGGGCAGCTTTGCATGATTCAATACTCAAAGCATCAATGCAGGCTCTTCAGAAGATCTCCCAGGACTGAAGGAACCCTCATACACCAGGTGCCATACAAACACAACATGGAAAAAATAAACCTCCTTCCCCCAGGCAGGCAAGCTCCTATCTCTAGCTGACAAAGAACTGTGTTGCACCTCCTAGGAATCTGTCTGGCTAGGGTGTTACCAGAGGCCAAGTTAGGTTTGAAACCCATCCTTGAGGGTGCATCTGAGAGCAGTAATAGTCCAACCACACAGCACAGCCTGGAAACCCAGGGAGAGCTGGTCATAACCCTCGCTCAGGACCACAAGGATGCACAGACTTAAAGCACATCTATTAGTCAAAGTGCTTACTCTTAGGTAAGCACTTCAGGAGGCTTTCCTAGTCCCTCGCAGTAATACTCCATTAGTCCTTCACTCTAAATCTAATTAGGGGGAGGAGGAGTGGGAGGGGATGGGGAAGAAGGGGAAGAAGTTAACAAACCAATTTGGGATGATGAACTACATGAGAGGTGTGTCAAAGACAAAAGGAAAAAAAATCAGCCAACACTCAGGTCTTTACAGGACAAGTGCCTGAGAGGTACACAGGAACAAGGTGTAGGAGAAAACGGTTTGTGATCTCTCCCTCCAAGGACAGGGCAGGATGCAGCCTTTCCCCTGGGATTGCCAGCAGCCTATTGCCAGCAGTTCTGGGGGTCTGCATTTTAGGCTTCAACTGGGATGAAAATAAAGCTAAACAAATTAAATTGAGGATAGAAACTGATATTGTGTCCATAGCCTTCTTGCCAGAGATTTCCTCTCCTCCACTACAGAGATGGACACCAACATGCCCACAGAGATCAATGCCTGGGCAGGGGAGGTCAGAGGAAAACAGCATGACTTTGTGGCATGTCATGAGAGGTGACACTTGAACCCCAGAGGGCAGAGAGAGCCCTTTTTTATGAGGCTCACTGGGATTCAGGCATCACTGTCATATTACTTTCAGTCATTGCTTTTCCCAGCTTGGGTACATCTCCAAATCTGTAAATACCCAAACTTGGAAGTAACTCACCTGTGATAGGGGACAGGCTGTAAGCTCATCCAGCAGGAATGGGTCACTGGAGAAAGCAACTGTTTGGGTACTCACAGAGCTCATGACCCTCCCTCAGCACAGCCCTGCCACCCCTCTTCCCAAAATGTTCCAGCAACAACGAGGGCAGGAAAGGTGGGTCATACCCAGCAGCACTCAGTCCAAGACCTGGGCCAGCCCCACCAGCACCAAGCGTTGCTTCCCTTCCCTCAAACCTCTCCTCTTTCACTGTCCTCCAGGCTGCAGGCAGAGGCTGTTTTGCAGAGGCAAGCCTCTCAGCAGCTGAGAGTAGTCTCGGCTGGATTTGTCCCCAGACGTGAGGAAGACTTCCACAGATCATCCATCGTGCAGCCCAACACAGCTGAGACAAGGCCAGGAGCTGTGCAGAGCAAAAATAAAAAAGTCATCGGGACTCCCCATATCATATATATATCAGCCAGCAACGGCTCCATCGGGAACAAAGGTATTCAAGCATTGGAAAGAGAGTGCTTAGCAGTAAAATAGGTCCTGGAAGCCCTCGGGCACTATTTACTGGGGAATGAATCTACCTTTGGTGACTGATTGCAGCCTTTTAACCTGGATAAATCAGATGACAGATAAGAGCATCTCCCAGGTAGCCCTGCTGGCAGGTACCTCTATTACAGCCCCATCCATTTCAGCCAGCTCTGTCACCCACCAGGGGACACATCTCCTGCTGTGAAGGGAGATCAGTGGGCAGGGGTGCCTGCCAGCTTTTGGAGATCTCTGCTCTTTTCTTTATGGTACAGAAGGCAACAGAGCCATTGCCTACTCAAGAGGAGGCAGAGGCAGCTGAGATGCTGAGGACCCAGCCCTGCCTGGCCCTGAAACCCCAAAGTATCCCACATCCCAGGACTGGAGCACTGCTGGGTAGTGGGGAAAGGAGACACAGAGGTTTCTGAATTACAGCAGCCCAGCATGCTTTTCTCATCTGTGGAGAGCAGTTTCCAGGCTGTAGCAGAGCCACTTGCAGTCTCTGGATCAGCTCATCTCACACCTGAGAGGCAGTAGAGACAGAGCCACCCCTAAGGCCACCCAGACTGCAAGGACAGCCACCAGCTGCAGAAGAGGCTTGACTTATGTAAGGATACTTACAAGTCATGAGTGTTTGCACATAGGAGTGAACAGGCAGCCTGTCCCAGTCTTTTATTTTAGGCGATGCCCTGTCTGCCACCCCACATTAACATCCTAACCAGGAGGGTTCAGTGACAGCTTTTGCAGCAAGTGTTTTTGTAGTACTCAGCTTCCCTGCTCACACAGTCCTGAAAAGGGGTTGCAGGTACAGAGTCTCCCATCTCCCTGTGTGGCTCTCCAGCAAAGCAATCGGGAGCAGTGGCAATGTTCCTCAGCAGCTCTGTGAATGTGGCAACCCTGGCTATGAGCTTTCAGGCTGGGGGTGCACAGAGCTGGCTTTTTATGCATCAGTCCTGCCAGGTCAGCTGTGGCAGTATAGCACTGGCACAGGTTAACAGCAGCAGAGGCTGCCCTGTGAAGTCTGTCACCCCTCATGCACAGCAAGATATCTGTAGCACAAATTAGGTTGCCTCTGCTTTTTTTCTGTTTTCCTGTTTCTCTCCTTTGAGCACTCAAAACTGGCAAGTGAGCAAGACAACTCACATGACTTCCACAGTTTCGGCCACAACATCTGCCATCACTCTCTGCAAAGTCTAGGCAACATCCTACCCCATTTCTGTTCCTAACTCCTTTTATTGCTGCTTCAGGAACCCTTATGGAGAACTTTACTAACTCAGTGTTCACACCACAGCTCTCCTGACGCAGAAATAGGTGCTTATCAGGAGCAAAGGCATTTCAACAACCACTTGAGCAGTTAGTGCCTGATGCATCCTCTTACCTTGCAAAAGGAGAGCCATCTCACCCACAAACACCTTTCTGGAGAAGAGCAGGCAGGGACCCTGCCTCCTTTGTGGGACACAGAGGCAGCTTTCTTCCTCTCTCCTACTTTATAGATTTTAGGGAGAAAAGAAGAGACACAAACAGGTGTTCTTGTATCTTATAACCCAATCCTGTGCTCTATGGCTCTCCCCAGAACAGCTCCCACCCAGGACCAGCTGCTGATGTTCAGAGAATTAATGACCCACCCCAAGATAATAACCCTATTCAAAGCACTGGGTGGGGAGGAGTTAAAGGAACAGTGTTTGGCTCTGGTATGAGCCTGAACTTAAGAGAACCTCACAGTGCTCCAAACCACCACTGTCCCCAAATAAGAGACTTCTACTGAAAACTTTGGTGACAGAGAACAAATGAGGGCTGATGTGGGGGAACTGAGCTTTGGTTTTGCATGTTGAATCAGCATAATCTGGAAAGGGCAAAACTGCTCCTGGTTTTCTGTGCCTTGGCATGGCAGTTTCTGGAGGGACAATGGGAAACAAGATCAAAACAACACATCTGGCTTGAATTCCTGTGTACAGGAGTACTCCCTCTATGCCATCCTCCTGCCAGCTGAGTGTCAGCTCCAGCCAGAGGTGCACAGAGAAAGAACAGGGCATTTGCTGGGGCTGGAGGCACAGCAGGACATGAAGCACTCAGCACAGTTGTGCCTCAGGTACACTGGAACATACACACTGATGCTTGATCTGATGGAAAATCAGTCCAAAATCAGTCAGGGGCCCTTTCTGGCTGGTTTAAGCTCATTAGGCTGCAGCTCTGGAGATGCAGAAATGAGCAGGAACCCCAGGTCAGGGTTATTCTCTAAAAGGCTGCAAAAGGTTTTTCCCCTCTACAGTAACCCTTAATGACATTGACAGCACTGAGACTCAGAAGAGGACGGGTGTGATCCAGCAAGTTGCTTTTCAGAGGGAAAATCCAGGCAATTCCTTGAGACAGCCCTGCTCTGTGTAGTGGATTGGATTAGGAACCTGATGCCCTTTGGAATTACTCTTTTTTTTCTTCTTTTTTTTTCTTTTTTTTTTTTTTCTTTTTTTTTTTTTCCTGATAGGGTTGTTTTCAGCCGGTTTGCTTCCCTGATCTGGCCTCTGCACATCCTCAGGGACAGCAAACCTGAACGGGGTTAGACAAACAGCTTGGCTGAGCGGCAGGGGTGAGCTGCCGAGGGTGCCCCGGGGCAGGATTAATCCCGGCTTGACACATTTCCCACATACCAGCGCCTCAGAGCAGAGATGGGAAAGCTCCAGGGAGGTAGGCAGGGGCTGGGGGGCTTCGGGGACCGAGACTCACCCCTTTACCCAACCAAACAAATGGGACCGTGTCCTTGCTCTGCTCCAGGTACATGATGCAGACAAGGCAAGAAGACAGCTACTGCCTGTCTGTCCAGCCAGGTCTGTCTGTCCAGCTGGGTTCCACGTATCCAGGAGAGTAAAAAGAGAGATGAAGGCGTGTGTGTCAGGACTAGAGAGCATCGGGGATCCACCCAGAGCCTGACCTCCCCCCTCCATCAGAGATAGCCCCCTGGAAGCCATATTCAGTCATCATTAGTATGCAAAGACTGTGATCCGAGAGAGGGGGAGAGAGAAAGAGAGAGGGAGGGAGAGGGGAGAGAGGAAAAGGAGAGAGAGAGAGAGAGAAAGCCAGTTGTTTTATTCATGGCTGGTGATATTATAGACTGAGTGAAAATCACATTATCGTAATGGGAAAGTTAGAGTTGCCGTGATGATGCCCTGAAGCTTGTGTGCTGATTGGGGTGTGATTGCTATCTGTATTTATATGTAGAAAGCAAAGTTCACTGCCAGTTCAAGATGGTGGAGCCTGCTTCTTCATGCTACATAATTCTTCAGTAGGGAGAAACTACGAGCTGCGGCGGGGCGGCAGTGATGGCATGGGGGGCTCCTGGAGTGAGGGGCCACGGACAGGGAAGATGAGATGGTATGTGCTGCCCGCCGGGATCCCAGCACAGGGCTGCCACGGCGCTGTGACCAGGGTGGGGAACCATGGGTGTGAGCACCTGGGTGTGTTTGCGTGTGAGTTGATCTTACAGCCCCAGTTGTTGGTGATGCTTGGGGAGGCTTAGCTGCAGTTCCAGTTTTTTGGGTACAGTGTGATGGGAGGTATGGAGCAGCAAGAGAAAGAAGCAATGTGAACCTTGCACTGCAGCTTGCAGGCTGCGTTGGGCTTCACATGGTTTTAGGGATGTGAGTTAATGATGCCTGCTGGTATTTTCTGTGAGATGGGATGTCAGTGTGACAACCTGTGGACTCTGCATGTCCTGACCATCATCCAACTTTCTCCCTTGAACCCCAAAGGCTTCTTGGAGGAAAGAGCATCCTTGCTGCTTGGACGTTCCTGCTCCAAACTCCAGCCTCTGCCACTGCACCTGGGATGGTGCTGGGTTTCTTTGCAGCAGCAGGTGGTGGGGACACAGGTAAATCCTTATGGCTTAAATCCACCCACAGAAAAGGATGATGCTCAAATACATCTTAAACCTCCAAGCACACTCCTCCTCTGCCAGTCCTGACACTTACATCTGGCTGCTGCAAGCCCTGTTCACCATCCTACCCCAGGCAACCTGGAGACCCTGTAAGCCCAAAAGCATGCTAAGTTCCAAGAGCTGTTATCTGTCATATAGCAGTGTTTGGGAAACACCCTCCTGCTGGATGAGGACTTGCCATGGCCACTGGCTCCCCCAGGAACTCACATAGATGTGATCCAGGGGTGGAAAGTCCCTGCCCTTCCAAGGAGGGCTCAAGCAAGTGCTCTCATGCTGCAGCATAATGGGACTTTCAGTCACCACTTCGGGTTTTTAGATCCCAAAGTGAGACACGTTTAAAAGACAGACCATTAACTGTACATCTGTCAGCACTAACACTGAGGTTACACTGGCATCCAAGCATCCCTGCCACCTCCTCCCAAGGACACACCTTCCAGCAAGTTCCTGCCTCTGCAGAGGTGTGTTGGTGTTCAAGGGGTGCATTTACCTCCTGTTTCTGGGGTCTGTTTGAAAGAATAACAAAAATCCAAATTTGAGGGAAACAGGTGTGTTTATCAAACCACAGAAGAGTGAAATAAAAATAGCTAGTGTTGCAGGTGGAAAGTGAGGTGGGTCATTGGACAAATAGGAAAGAATGAGGAATAGCCTAAATCCTCTCCTTTCTTTGCTGATTTTCAAGAGGGTTTATACCACTAAACATGCTCCACTCAGACTAGACAGCCTTGTCCCATCGTCATCTCATCACGGACCTCCCATCTTGCTGTTGCATTTCCCTTCCAACCCCTCATGAGCCCCTGCAGCATCATGGTAGGAATTTCTTGTGCATCTCCAGACACTTTACGCTTTGGTGTGATGTTGGGTCATTCGCTAACACAACTCAGATGCAAGAAATGCACTTCTGAGGTGATGATGCCACACCTGCATTTTGCTCTGGTGCAAGTTAATGACACAAGGTGCAGGGCCCAGATTTGCCCTCACAGCCAGGGGCAAGGCATAGCCTGAGAAGAGACAGGCAGAGGCCAGGCAGTCCAGGCCTGTGTGGAGAGCTGCAGCAGAGCAGAGGGACTGTGGGATGCAGTGTGCTCCACGGGGACTATTCAGCCCCAAGGTCAGAGGGAAGGACAAGTTTCCCTTTCCAGGCAGAGCTTAGCTCTGGCCCTTCCAAGGACATGTGGTGGCAGAGCCAGCTCCTGGGTGCCAAACCCCCTGTGCCCTCAGCACACCAGATGGATGCTCATGTTCCCGAAAGAGCAGCCGTTACCTTGCTCGCCTCCCTCCTGCTGAGGGAGTCAAATGTGGCTCCAAACTGTGCCATGCTGCAGAGCAGAGACTGCCTCCGACCCCACCTGTCCCCTCCACCAGCCAGCACAGCAAAGCTGCCAGCCAGGATGCCCTGTGTATCAGACACGGGTAGGCTGGGACAGAAGGACAATGAGCTGGTATGGGCAGGAGGCAGCAAGGGGCTGCCTGGATACACTCAGAAGTGGGAGAACATGAAGGCTGCTGGCTGGGCTTTAAGGCAGGAGAAGAGGTGGCAGTGGGGCACTGTGGAGCTGGGAACAAGGACTGTAAAGGCTGAGTGAAGGTCAAGCAGTAGGCACAGCCAGCTGGGGAGCATCTGTGGGGGGAAAATGCAGCCCAGGGCACCTTGTGACTGCCCATGCTGACAGCTAATGAGAACTGCCTAAATAGCTACTCGTGAGCTCCAGAATCAGTCTCTCAAGTCCTGGCTCCCCATCCCCAGGCATGGCAGTTCTGCTGGCCATGGCAGCCAGCTTTGCCTGTGGCAGGCTCCAGACTGCCCCTCTCCTCTCCCAAGCCACAGGGGAGGCCAGGCCAGGGGCACAAGGGGACAGAGTCTGCGCTGAGCTGCCTTTGTGCCACACAGGTTCTGCCAGGACCAACAGCTCAAGATGACAGCCTGCCCACCTCCTTCCCTGTGTGCAGGCATTTGGACAAGTGCATGTCTGGATGTGGGACACACAAACTCCCTGCACACATGGGCTTGTCGCAGGGTGAACAAGCATGCACATGTGCATGCAAGAGGAAGGACCCCCAGCTCCAAAATCCTCATTTCCCCACCCTGACTTCCCCCGGTGCTTAAGACACGACATCCCTGCTCATCTCTGTTGCTGGTGCATGCAAACAAATAAAGAAAACAATACCTCACAGACACAGACTTCATAAAACACCTACACAAAACTCAAGGTCTCCTCCTGCCAAACACTTGCATAGGGCTCTGCCACACACAGGAACATTCTGTTGTCCCAACACATTGGATCATCATAGTGTGCACCAAGTGCTATACAAATATCTCAGCCCAAACCTACTCAGGGTTTGCTCTGTGTAGAGACATCACCCATGCTCCTAGGCACAGCTGACCCATGTGTGAACTGGGTAGTGTGAGCATGGCAGGCACAGGCTGTGCACCTTACACTGACCAAGTGGTTGTAGAGTTCTGGGCATTCCCATATGCACACGAGTGTTTGCAGATACACATACAGACACACAGATGTTTTGTTACCACAGATACCCCGGCCAGGATGCTCGCAGCTCCCCTTTTCCCAATGCACTGTCTCTCTCCACTCCCTGCCTTATCCTTTTTTCACAGTTTAACCAGAATCAGCAACTTCTGTCACCTGCTGCTACCTGACGCGTCCCTTCCCGCACTGGCTAAATCTGTTTGAACCCACAGATGTGTGATTAAACACGGCGAGCGTTAGTGGCGAAGCACCGCTGCGCACTCCCCGTATGGCTGATGAGCTTGCAGCTGGAGCAGAGCTCCCTGGGGTACCCTGCTGCTCGCTCAACACGCGCCAGGTCGGGGGGAGGAAGGTGTCAACATGGCAGGGAGGGTATTTAAGCATTAAGCCATTTCTTTTCCCTACAAGGATCCTGAAACTGCAGCTTTACCTGCCTGGATGTGTCTGGCTGAGCCTCTGATGGGAAGACTGGAAAAACTTTCCCTTGTAGGAGAGCAAGAGAGGACAGGGAAGGGGTGTATGTGAAAGGAGAGGAGAAAACTATGCACAAAAAAGCAGAGGGAGCTGCCATGTCTTCTCTCAGCCTTGTAACATAGAATTCAAGGGGGTTCTAAGGGAACTGAATAGCAGAATGTATGGGGGTGACACAAGGACCTTGACTCTTTACCGCCCTGCCACGTGATGATACTAAGACCAGATAAAAAAAAAAAAACATACCAGCCTGTGTTTCTAAAGATGATGGAAACCTTGCAGGCTGCAGCATGCAGACCATCCTCTAGCTCCTCTCAGTATGTGTTCCCTGGATCCTGTGGAGTTTGGGGTCCAGAGGGCTCCCCTGGCTTATGTAGCTTAGTGCCCAAGAGAAGCCAAACTGGCTCCAATGTGCCTTGTGCTGCAGGGAAAGAGGGAGGCAAAGGGAAAGGTGCCTTTATCCAAAACATTAGAAAAAAGCTGTTAGTGACTTTTCCAAACAGAGCAAATAATGACCTCAAAGCAGGGCACCTCACTTTCTTTCCCAAACGCAGCAGTGTGAAGCATTTTGGATCAGATTTGGGATCATCAAGAGGCATCTGAGAGTAGATCCCAGCAAAGGGGAGGAGATGTTACACTTCTGCCTCAAACAAATAACAACTCTTGAGTTTTCTTGCAAGGCTGGTCCAAGATGCAGAAATACACTTGCATAATGCAATAGGAACCTCGTGCAGCACAGGACTGGTGCCTCCTTGCCACCAGACCCTACCCAGATTTTCCATCACCCTCCCAGACAGGACATGGCATCGGGGCAACCTCTCAGTGCAGCAGGGACAAGTTAAATACCTGGTCCAGGATGCCCAGGTCCACCTCATTTGTGATGGGAGCAACGTGTGGCTCCCTTTCAGCGTGCCAGCCACTGTCACCCACAGCAGCTCCAGAGGTGCGATGGGGGATTACTATGGACACACCCCAGGATTTTCTCTGGAGAGGGGAGATAGCTGGAAAAATGCTGATAGGGCTGAGAGGCAGGGTGGGACAGAGCAGTCTGCCAGGCTGGAAAGCTCACCTCCAAAGGATGCAGAGTCCGGGCCTTGCTGTTCTCTTATAACCTCTCCCAGCTACTTCTTTCCCCGGGGAATCCCTTCAAGACATCCAGGCACAGCATGAGCACATCTGCTCCCAGCACTGCAGCTACAAACTCTTTGCTTCTCTCCTTCTTGCCCACTTCCCTGCAAACACCCCTTTTTTTCTTTCCTGTTCTCATCTCCCCACAGCAGGTATCTCCCACCAGCCTGCCTCAAGTCTCTGTCTCTCTGCTTCCCTCTCTGCTCTGTTTGCTCTAGGTCTTGCTGGCCTCACCACCACACTCCTTGCTTCCATGCCCTGATTTAAAGGAGACCACCTTGGGTGCTATGCTTCTCTCTGACCAGGCCCTGTGCCATGGAAGTGCTGAGGCATTTGTTCTGCTACTTGCAAATGGTTAATGTGGAAAGGGCAACTAGAAAGCCTGTAAGACCACAAGGCGTCATTCCTGGGGAATTAGTACCGATACAAATTGACATTGTGCTCTGCAGCTGGTTTCCTCCAAGCAGCGCCATGTGCCAACAATTACTGCAGGCAGGAAGAGGAAGATAAATGGATGAATGGGTGGTTCACAGAAGATCCAGGGATGGAGGGATGGATGAAGGGCAGCCCAGATGGATGGTGGGTCCAGTCATGGTTCTGCTGTAAATTCCCAAATTCCTCATATTAATTTACTTTACCATCTGCTGCAGTGAAACCAAACACCCCAATTTTTTCCTCGTTCTACAGGTTTCCCACTTTCTGACAACAATTTGATGTCATCTTGTTGGTGCCTTACTCGCCATTCCCTTTCTTCATGCCATAAAACACTGTAGCCAAGTAGCCAGGATTAACATCCTTCCCACAAGAACATTTTCCCTTCAGGGCCAAGTACAGGATACTTCTAAATCTGTAATTTCCCCTGTCCCATCTGTGACACTGTGTAGGCTGATCAGCCCCCAAGAGCTTTGTGCTGCTCTTCTGCACCCTGAAACAGGGATGAGCATATAAGGACTTGGGGAGACAGAGAGGGTCACTAGTCCCTTTCTCCCTCAAACACAGTGTGATTTGCACAGTCAAAAAAGTCTATTGTGCTCTAGGGTGTTAAGCTAATTTTCCTTTGCTGTTCTGCAGCGTGGCTGGAGTTACCCAGGGACACAGATCATGGGCACAAGGCAGCAGCAATTTCCCACTTTGCTAGATTTCAACCCTTGACTCTCAACATCTCTCATCTGCTGACCACTGCTGGAGCCAAGCTGTCCAGAGGGCATGCAAAGATCTTGGAAGGGGAGTGCTTTTCATGCCAGGAGTGGTTCTGGAGCAAGTGACAAGGTGTCACTTGGGTGGAGACAGTGGAGTCATAGCCTTACTTTCCTCATGAGCTGAGGGACAACGGAGCTGCCGATGCTAATACGCTGGTGACTTAGCAGAGATGGGCAAAGGATAACCCAGCTCATGAGCTCTGCATGTCTGCAGCAAATGCTGATGGAGCTGGGTGACATTTTAGACAAAATGTTTCTTGAAGCAAACTGAGCCCTTTGCAGACACTTTTCACTTCAGTAGAAAACACCTTGTTATTTATTTATAATGCTGCACTGGTGTCCAATTTGGTCTCAGCAAGGCAAAATAACAAAAAAATTACAACCAGGGGCTTGTTCTGATTTTTTGAAAGCCCAGCGCACTTAATAAAATCTGGAAAGCTGGTTTTGAGAGCGAGGGAGGATGGGTTGCTTCTAGCCACTCATCCGTAGGAAAAAAAAAAAAGAGGAGAAGTGAAGCCATTGGCAGTTACACACGAACTCAGAGAGGCAGAAGGAAAATGTCAATGCCATGTCACAGCTCTGGCTGGTACAAGACAGCTCTTAGACAGAGATGTGAAAGGGCTGTTTGGGATCATGTACCCTCTGTTCCATAAATTACGGGTGAGTTGATGGGGGTAGAGCAAAGCTGGGCTGGTCAGCGGTTTTGGGAGGAGGTCCCAGCTGGTTCCTATTTCATCCAAAGTGGGTCACCTGTCCCAGCTCCTGTTCCCTCTCGCTTTCAACCTTGGCTTCCTCTACCGAAAGTCTCTGGGCAGTGGGCACCTTGCCATGTTGCTTTGATTCTGCACAAAACCAATTTTGATTTTGCCCAGTTGCCTTTCTGAGCCCTTCCTTCCCAGGAGCCATTTGCAGGGTGGGAAGAAGTGGGGGGATGGAGCCAACCACCCCCCTTTCCCCACACTGCTTGTTAAAGTGTTAAAGAGTGTTAAAGTCTTTCTAGTCAAATAAGCGCTGGCACAGAGTGGTTGGGCAGGCTGTCCTGCAAGTTGTAAATCATGCCTGCACATTCCTCTGGTGGCATCTTGCTTATGACACATTCTCCTCCCAAAGAAGTACAGAAGCCTGTGCTCCCCCCCACCTCCCCACTCTTGCCCAGCCAACCTCCAGCAGCCCCCACCTTAGGAACTGACACTCGGCCCCTATCTTGCAATTTTTGAGCACAAAGAAACATTAAATTGTAATCCACGTCCTTGGCACTCTTTCTCCTTCCCTCCTTCTTCTCCTCCATCCCCAGCCTCCTCATCCTTCTGGGCCCATAAATCTTAATTGTATCTGCGACTTGAGTTTTTGTTTCCTCTCTGTCTTACTCTCTTTCTTGTCTTGTTCTTTCATTTTAGGTTTTTTTTGTTGGAATTCGTTTTTGTTTTTGTTTTTGTTTTTACAATGTTAATTAATCATGTTTAGGCCTGTTCCCAGCTGTTGCCACAAGGAGAGTCCCTTGCCAGCCCCCTCTCCCCACCCCCAACCCAGATGCACATCACTTTTGGATAAATCCAACCAGTTGGAGGAATTCTTTGATTGTCCAGCAGTGAAGACAGCAGGCAATTCATCATGCTTCCACTGCCACCTCTGCAACATGTCACTTGCAGCCCTGCTCCCTGGGCCCACCCATCCCCACCCCTGAGGAGTTACCATCCCAGCAGGGCTGGAAGGGTCTAGCTGTTTGGAGAGATGCTGAAGAGCCTTTAGCATGGGGAACCTGCCAGCTTGACCATAGGTTGATGGGAGCAACATGTGATTGAGGGACTCCTGTCTGTGGGGCTTCATACCTGCCAAGGATGGATGCACAAGGGAGAGCTGGCCTCCCTCCTTGGGAAACCATATAGTGAGCAACCCTGGCAGAGCTTCTGGGAGGTCTGCATGTAAAGTCAGATCCTGCAATCAGCCTTCCACTGCTCTCTCATCCCCTTACTTCTCTGCAGTCAGCTACCTCTTTGCCTGGCACTGCTCCCTGGGAGCAGGAGCAGTGTTTGCATCAGCTGACAGGGCTGGCATATCTCTGTGCCACGTGGCACCTCATCTCTGGAGGTGACCTTGTATCTGGCACTGCTACGATGCATGGGGACATGCAGAGAAGCAACTAGAGGGTCCTCACTCTCCCCAGAGCCTGCTGCCAGTGGATATTCAGTATCACAAAAAACTGAAAGATCCCTGTATGTTCTATTCAGGATGGTTGGGCATCCCTGTCTTGGAAAGGCAGAGGGCTGGAATAGCAGAGGTGGGAAAGATCAGCCTTGCCATGGCATGGATGGGGTGCAGAGAGAGCCCAGGGGTACAGCAAGAGTAAAGGGTACTTGAGTCTGAGCAGTGATGGCAGAGCTGGCACTGGGGAGCTCTGGGAGAGATGCAGAAAACATGGAAGACACCATTAAAATGGGCAGGGTTAGACATCGAAGGCCTGAGCTGTGCACCCCAACTGACATGAGAATGTGGCTAACGTGCAGATTTATCCAGCTTCCAGCCATGCCCAGCTGGTGCAGACCCCAAATATTTCCACAAATGCTTGCCTCTTGTGCCCGGTGTTTTATTGGTCCCCAACAGCAGGACAGCCCATCACACCAGTGGTAATAAGGGGCCAGCAATGCAAAAAGCCTGTGATCTCACCCCACTCTTGTCCCTCACACCAGGTGTGCTCCCCAGCACACAACCCAGCACCCTGTTCAAGGTGTTTGTGGGTCCCAGGCTGTGTCCCACCACTGCCTAGATGAGCTCATTCCATTTCCAGAGAACCAGGAGGTTCTTGAAGCTTGAACTTTCTTGAAGCTTCTTCTCTCTTTTGCCTCCCTTCCCTGCTGCCTGTCCCTCTAAATTGTACCCTTTAATTCCCCCAGGACTGGCTCCTAGTGCTAATGCCTCTCAGATATTTGCAAGCTATCATCGTGTTCTCAGTGAGCCATCATTAGGTTAAGCTCTTGCAGCTAGCTCCTTTAATCTTTCCTTGTAAATCTTTCCCTTTACACCTCTGCTTGTTTTCTTAGCTTCTTCTGAACGTCTTCCAATCATGCCAGTGGCTTTCAGGTCACAGGCCTGGAAATGACCCTTGTATCTCTACTTGGGCCATAGGCAAGAGCTGCTCAGGATGTTTCCAGGTGGATCCTTCTCTTTGCATGCCCATGTTCAGTCCCATGTCATATTGACATCTTTCCCATGGCAACCTCCTCTACTCATGGCTGTGCCCAAATGTTCCCCGACTCCAACAATAGCTGAACCAACATTGACCAAGAAGAAAACTTGATAACACTTCTTCCTATTTACTCCCTTTGATAAAAAACACCCTGTTTTCCTTTAAGGTCACAAGGGAAGAGGTGGCCACTCACATGAAAAGTGAAGCAGGTTAAAATGGATCAGGATTCTTTCCCCCATGACAAGCCGCTCCGCCGCTGGGTATTTTGGGTTGGGAGCTGGAATGAAGCTGATGGGGCCCATCTGTTACTTTCCTCTTTGCAGATCAGCTGTGTTTTCCCAAGCTGACCTTCATCTGCTATTTCAAACCCCAGGGCAGCATTCCCATGGGCTCTGTCCAGCTCCCACTGGGAACAAAACCGAGTGCTAAATATTTTGGTGTCATTTCACTGTCCCTTCCTGCCTTTACTACCACCTACAGGCTTCAGGAATGAAGCAGCCTCTTCCCAGATCATTAACAGGGAGCTTAATTAAGAGCTGTCACAACACCAGACATGACTGCTAGAAAATGGTAGTCCACTTTGCAGCTGGGTGGCAGGGTCACGTCATTCTCATTTCCCTGTGGAGAATACTCTTTCTTTATTGCTGACTCCAGGATTCATGGTGACTCCAACTGTTGTTTTTTTTTAACAACTTGCCCTTCCTGCAACCTTTTCTCCCCTTCTTCAAATTCTGGTAAACTTTTTAAAGGGAAAATGCTACTTTGAAATTAAGGGTGCAGGACTGACAAAACAATTTTTTTCTGTTCCTTCCCTGTCTTCTCTGGAGAGTTAACCATGGTGAAACATTTTGGGGTTCTAAAGCAGTATCAGAGGGTTTGAGGAAAGGATTAAGTTGTTTCCTAATATCCGTTTAAAAACTTCCTTAGAATTAGATTGCAAACTGCCAGCAATGCCATGTACAGTCAGGCCAGAAAACTCTGCATATTTTTTTAAGTATAAAAGCATGCCTTGTTCCTGCGCCCTGCTCTATTTGAGTACCAAAATCCTCTTCTCATACCAACCTTACATCTAGAAAACCCCCCACCCAGAAGGAAAATGGTAGTAATAAATGGCATGCTTGGTTTTGCTTAATTTTCACTCACTAGGATCAAAAGCTGTTGACTGGACTCTGTTTAAGGCGGTTTGGGTTTTACACAGTTGCCAGCCCTTCCCTGCACTGTGCTAGCCCTGCTTCTGCAGGTTTTCATGGCCCATTTCTCTGTGATTTTGCTGTCTGCGAGCACAGCCATGACAGCAACCTACCCTGCAATGGCATGGAGAGATGAGCCTCTGTACAAGTGTATCCTAATCGGGCCCAGTTCTCTGCACCCTGCAAGTGGGTAGAAGTCCTCACAGAGATCAGTTTCCTGTCCTGCCTCTTGCTGTTTTCAAAGCTTAGCCTCGTTGGGACCCCAATTCATGCAAATATTGAAATACACACACAAACGACGAACACATGAGCTCTGCCACTGCTCCCAGAGGACTTCAAAGGGTCCCCATGCTGCAAACTGAACAGGTGTTAAATAAGCTGCTGGATCAGGGCATCAGTCATCCTCAAGGCAGGGGGCAGTGGATATATCTTGTGATAATAGACCACTTTGCTACATTTGCACAGGCCTTTGCAACAGCCAATAAATCAGGCAAAACAGCTGCTGCTAAACTATGCAGAGACTTTGCCCCCCAGTGCAAGTTTTCAGCCATGATCTGGGCTGGGGGAATTTGGGCTGGAATAGGGGTGGTCAAGGTGTCCCTCCCCCAGATGGAGGAGCACAAAATGAAGAGCAACTGGGGACCAGGAGCAGTGGACCCATGCACCCAGCCGGCTGGACTGAGCACCAGTCCACTCACAACATGAGGAACCCAGTTCAACCACTGCCATCCAACAGCTAAAGCATCTGTGTGGCTGGGGTGGTTATACCTTTGGCTCTGCTACTGAGGCTCCTCTGGTCTGCCCAGCTCTGTTAAACCAAACAATATCACCAAACTTGGCTCTCAAACGTTTTGGGATCTGTTGAGCAAGGGGAGAGAGCAAGAACTTGGGTCCTCAGTCCAGCTCCATCAGCTGCTTCTCAATAGCCCTGTGATTTTGAACCATTCACTTCTCTGCTTTGTTAAATGATCCTCTCCAACAGTCACCTGGGCACAGTTCCACAGAGTACACTCTCTTTGGGCTGCTGCTATGAGACAAAAGAGAAAGAGACCCCCAACAGCCTCTGAGATCCCAGGGACAGGCTGTTGGAGAGACAGTAAAATTATTTGCTGGAGCAGGTAGCAAAGAATGAAGAAGAAAGAGTGAGAAAGGCCTGTGTACAGCCTGAACACAAAGACAAAAAGAGGAGAAAGACCCCGTTTGAGAGGAAATTCCAAATGAGGCAAGTCTGCAGGCTCTTTGGAGCCCACCATGGGGAGAAGAGCAAATGTTTTTCTCTGTCAGCATTTTTCTTTTGATACCAGAGGCTCATTTCTGCTAATGGAGAGTGATTCATGTTGGCTGGGATCCCCAAGGTGACGCCAGCTCCCATCTTGCTCCTACACACACCAGGCATTTCAAGCCTGGAATCCATACTTTGGGGCTCAGCTGTCACCAAAGCGCTGGGGGGGCTGACAGACCACAGCTGCTGGACCAAGCACGTCCCATGGTGGTTGGTGCTACATGCTATGTTTCACAGAAAATCTCTGCTAGGTTTTCCAGACCCAGCTACTGCTTCAGCACTGCCAAAATACTTTTTTTTTGCAAGAGGAACAGGGAAAGGGAGTTTTTCTGCAGGGCCCAGGGCCCTCAGATTTGAAGAACAATCACAGAATCAGTCTTTACTCTATAAAAGACCCAGGAGCCAATATGTGAGATAAAGCCACCAGCAATGAGAGAACATGCTGCTTGTCAGCCAAAAGGTTTATGCTGTACTGCACTCGCCTCCTTCAACCTGTGCAAATATATCCAAGCAGAAGAGGGCAGCTGTGAGAAACTCATCTGTGCCTCTTGTGATCTCAAGTGCAGAATTACACCTGAAAATCTACTTCTGACTTTTGTATTACTTCTCTGCTATTTTGTCTCCCTCCTCCCCCAAAAAAACCCCAAAAAATTAACAATCACTAAATCACACCTGGTCCTCCAGCAGCTGCAAAATGAGTAAAACAGGGGCATTTTGCTCCACTGCTCACCCATTTATTCACACCCATGGGTTAGTGCAAGGCTTTGCTCATGAACATGAAAGTCTTGATTCTCTGGATGGGTCTCTTTGGGAATAGAGTGCTGTAGGTTTGGTGAGGGTTTTTAAAGGACACAGCTGGACAAGCTACAAATTGTTACCACGTCACCGTACATGACTCTATGGGACATGGACAAGCATCAGGACTTGTTGATAATCCAGGCAAAGTGACAGAAGTACCACTGATGCTTGAGGCCAGTGTTATCCATTTGTCTGCACTGAGCCCAAAGTTTGTGCAGCACAAAGTCAAACCTGGAGGTGCAACCAGGCCAAGGAGACCAGGTGATGGGCTGCCAAGAGGAAGGAAAGTGGCTGACTGGCCACACTGTATATTAAAGCTCTTGTTTGTCTAACATTTACAGCTGATCACTTCCAAACTATTCATTTAAGTGTGAGACCCTAGAAAACTATTCAGGAACTCAGCATCTACCCGTATGTTGGTTAGAATCTGATCCTTATTTTCCCATGTCTCAGGTAGCCTGATACATCTGTCCTCCATTTTTAGACGTGTTCCTGCCCAGTCCCATTCCTCTCTCTTCCCAGTCATCCATCCATGAGCAGCCAAGTGTTACCCATTTACCTGTCCATCCCCACAGAGTATCTCTCTCTGCATAGTCACAGATCCATCCTTACCTACATGTCTGTCAACCTGCCAAGAGGATGAAGGAGGGCACATTTTTTTAGGATGGCATCAGCTGGAAAAACCCAGTGGTACCCTGTCCAGTTGCCCATCCTTACAGAAGGAAAAGCAGTGGCATAGGATTAACAGGAGGTGGGAACCCCCATGAGACAGTTTGGAAAGAAGATGAAGCAGGATCAAAATTTGGGTAAGATAAAAGGAGATAAATGTCCATTTCTTCACCAAACTTGTCCTCTTAGCCTCTTGTTAAACTCAATTACCCTAACTAAAATGAATGTGCTGTAATATGACAGACTTTTCTCTTTGATTAAAGACTTCCAGGCCTCTTGCAGGTGACACATTCTATAACTCATTGTAAAGATGGCTGCATTTTATAACCAATGACTTGTGTGGAGTTTAGGGCTTTTTTTTCCCCCCTTTCTCTCCCCTCTTCCTTGTTTCTTTGCTCTCCAGTTCAGACCAAACTGGGTTTAACTAGGCCTGAATAATTTAATAGAGTCATTATGCTTCTGTGTTTTTCCCTTACTGTCAACTGTAAAATCCATACAGTAGCTTCGGGAAATGGGGCTAATTTGAATTGATAATAGGAGACTCTGGAAAAAGTCATCTATTGCCGTGCAATGGTGGAGCAGATGCATGCTAAATCTTGTATAATGAAAGAATATGCTGGTGTCAATTATGTAAGAAAACGACTTTACAGTGGTTTGAGGCAATGGGTTAGCATTCTGCTTGATATTATCACATAAAGAAACACCCATCAAAACTTCTCATAAATATGGAACGGCAAGTAAGATTACATTATAAATTTGAATGTTATGAATGTGTATGAGAGAGACACATTGAAGCAGGATACTCACCTCTCATAACCAGAAGTAAAAAAGAGCCATATTTCACCATTTACACAACACTGTCATCAGGAGAGCAGCCCGGGAGAGAGGCCAGGGCTGTGTCCCTGCCTGGCCTGCCCCAGAGCCTTTGTCACAGCATTTGCTGGGGCAAGCACCACCACCAGGCACCTGTCTCCTACTCATGAGCCTGCATGAAAATCTGGCAAGGTGGCTGGGAAGGTGACATTGCTGCTGCAGGTGCAGGGATGGCCTTTGCTTCAAGAGGTGTTTGCACAAGAATCTAAGCGTCATGGCAGGTGCCAAGCTCAGGGGAAGTGCTGCTCTCAGCTTCCAGGGTTTGATGCTGCCTGGGAACCTGTTGGGTGGAGAGGGCTGTTAGGAATGGAGAATTATGGTTCCAGTTGCCATAAGCCAAAAATCATACCAGTGGCCAGCAAGGAGAGGATGTCATGTTGCTGAGCACATGCTTGACTGCAGAAAGTTGCAGCAACTCCTGTTAAGCAAGTTACTGGGGAATGGTCCATCCTCCCTGAGGGGAGAGAAGCATCACCTTGGGGCACAGTAGGGTGGAGTGAGACAGAAAGGATTAGCAGATATCAGAAGGGATTTACTTCAGACCAGATTTGCAGCACGTGCTGGAGGGAGGAGGTGCTTGAGGCAAGGGAATTCCAGGGCACAGAGTCAATGAACCACATAACTAAATTCAATTCCTCATAAAACACGAGCTGCACTGGGTATAGAGGAGAAAAGGGAAGGCTGTCCCAAGCTGATAGCGGGGGCTGGGGGAGCTATGTGGACGATCACACAGCTCACACCTAGCCTGGGGCAAAACAGGTCACTCAGCAAAAGCCTGCTCAGCTTACACTGCCCACTCTAAATCCCCATGAGATCTAAACACCACTGGAGCCATTCACATCAGAGGGCCTCCAGCAGAGCTGTCAGTTGGTCCAGCTTCAGGGCTGGACAGAAACTGGACCAGATCCAGGCTCCTTGTGCCCAGCTGATGGCTGAAACCTGTCAGTTTGCTCTCCCTGGGCTCCAGCTGGCTGGCTGCAGCCCGAACCCGTCAGGCTCTGTCAGCATGGTGCACTTGAGCTCCCTACACAAATGGGAGGCATGTGTGATACATCAATTTGCAGCCATTCCCTCATGCTCTCCCAGATGTTGCTGCCCTCCACAGCCGGGACAGCTGAACACATCACACATCCAGCCTGGAGCCACCACGATCCTCCACAAACTTTTAGCCACCACTGCAGCAGCACAGAGTGAAATAAGCATTGTTGATGCTGGGTTTTAAACTGTGGCGCTTCAGGAGCAACTATACAGACATTTAGCTGCTGCAGTGCAAAGGGACAGCTTTGGGGATGGGCCCAATCGGATGGTTAGGGTTAGAGTATGTCTGACATCTGACCTTGGCCTGCAGCATTTGAGTTGTCCCTTGCTCTCTCTTGCTGGCTGTGCTGCCCTTCTGCTGAATGTTGCTATTCTTGGAGCAGAAAGGATGGAAGGGAATGTGGTCTCCTCCACTGTCACCCCAGTCATCAGTCTGCAAATTCATCTTCAGTGTTGGTTATGCTGTTAGTCTCTTCTGCTGACTGCTCCAGCTCTGGTCCCTTGGGAGAGGCAAGGTCGGTGCTGGGGATAATATTGCTGCTGCTTGATTTGCCCAAATTTAACTGTAGAAAACGCTCCTGCTCGAACAGATTAAGAGCACAGCGTAAGTCATGTCTTGGATGGCTTGGACCTGCTGTGGAAAGCTGAACATCCAGCTGCCCTTCGGGGCCCAGAAACATCCCAGCAGAGAAGCTAGTCCACCTGGTTGAGAAAGGAGTGATCCCAGTGCCAGCACTTCCAACTGAGAGAGAGGCACAAGTGTCTGTCACCAGCAGTGCCTGATTGCATAGAAAACATTACTGGGGTTGGGGGCAATCAGCTTGAACACACCCAGCACAGCAGCCCCTTCATCCACTGAGCAGGCTCTGTCTTACACAAGCATTGACTTAGGCCCACCAAAGCCACGTGGGATACCCAGTCCATCCTCTCTCTTCTCTGTTGGTTATAAATCTGCTGCTAATTTCCAGCCTACACTTCTTTCCTTCTGCTTTAGCCTTGTTTGCTCCAGTGCCAGCGTCCTCCTTTAGCTTCAGCATCTCTTCCCTGCTGCTAGCCCTGTTGATGTATTTATGAATAGCAATCAGATCCCCTCTCAGCAGGTGTTATGCTGGGCTAAACAAGCCAAGCTCATTCAGCCTCCACCCTGCAGAACTGATAAGAACATTCCACATGGAGGCAATGAAGCTGTTTTCCTTCTGCAGCCAGGTGGGAGCACATCTGGGCCAGATTCATACCACCCTGGCCCCCCTTTCATACCTTCCCTGCTCTTCACCTTGGCTTTTTTAAGAGACTCGGGCAACATCCTGATGTAGAAGAAGGGCAGAGCAGTAGAGCTCTAATTTCCTCCACTGTACCAAGCAAGGAAAGCACTATCTGAAGGCAAGGCTAGAGAAGGATGTAATCTCAAACTCATCTGCAGGAAAACCAGAGTGGTTGGTTCATGCCACCTGATGAAGAGCAACAATATCCTCAGGGGAGGCAGAACAACCCTTCTCTGGTTGCTTTGCCCCTCTGTTCCCCTCTGATCTAATAAAGATGTTGTTTTTTAAATGTAGCTAACTTAAGAGAGTGACAGGTTATCTGTCAAGCTAACATACAGCCCTCTGTGCAGGCTCTTGCCAGCAGCACAATACCAGATAATTTAATATTCTAATAGGATTCGAGCAGCCCTTTAAACTAACAGGGTAACATCTCTATTAACCAGTATGCAGGAAGGAAAAACAGAGGATGCATCAAACTTAGACTTTGATGGAGGGGTTCACATCACCCCAACATTTGCTTTGTTCCCCAACGCCTGCAATTTATTGCTTGGAAAGGAAAAGTATGTTTGTAGGATCAGCCATGGGCTGTGTGTGAAGGCAGTGGTGAGGAAGGTGGTACAGAGATCCAACCACCAAGGTCTAATCCCTAGCATGGATCAATCCTTTGTGGTTTGCAAAGATGCCTCAACTCTGGCTGGTTCAATCCACAGCAAGTGTAACCTACCCAAAAGGCTGCTGGCTGCACTACTGACCAGGGCTGTTGTCTTCAGGGGAGTACTCATGGAAGTAGCCTTGAGTTCAGCTGCAGTGGGATCAGGTCTCGCCAACTGAAGCCAAGATTAATATGGATAATAAAGGTACTGTGAATGAAGGTTAGGTCTGGCAAGTCAACTGGTAAATAACATCTGGATTCCCATACAGATGCTAAATCTGACTCCAAAGAGATCCACTGGTTGAAGGTGGTCTTCCTTCTATATCACTCATCCTTTGGATTCATAAGTCTGTACCCATCATACAGGAAGGCCTCAGCCCCTGCCAGTCCTCTTGCCACACTCTTCAGACCACCAGTCACAGTACTGTTCTCTCTGGATGCTCTTGGGACTGGATATTGGCTCTCTTGGGCAGACATGTTGGACTAGTTAAGGTCCTCTGTCCTGTTGATTATGTTCTTTTCTGGACTCCTGTTTTCAGACAGCGATAGACTATTAGTTTTAGAAGGCACGTAACACTCTCCACCATCATCCCATAGGGGCAGTTATCACCTTTTCTTTTTCACATGGACATTTCCATATGGTCACATACCCTGACCAATATGGCTTTTCTTCCACTGGGTCTTGTGCAGCATCTGAATCTTGTTTCTCATTTGTATTTCTCATTTCCTCTCATCCCTTCCCATCTCCTCTTTTTCAACCTAGTAGAAAGCACATTATTTATTGCCTGTTTTGAACCCTGTCAAAAGCAGTTCTCCTCTGCCCTACCTGCAGGACCTGGTTTTCACACATATTCACCTGGCCATGGACTCTGAGAGCAATCCAGCTTCTCTCAACTTCAGTGGCAATGCAAAAACTTCATGCCTTTGCTTATGAGAATTCTGTGTGCCAGGGTGTCTCCACTGAGACCTGCTCGTATGAAACATAACATCAGCTTCCATCTTCCCCTTTGACATAGCTCAGAAGGGCTCAAAAAAATTAGCCCTAGAGCAAGATGGCTAGAAATATTCCTGCTGGACAACACTCGATCAGAACGGACCATTCTTCCAATGTTGGAAAGATTTGCCTGATTTTACTAGGATTTCCATTTGGAATAAAATCCAAAGGAAGTGTTTGGTCATTTTTTAATGACTTCACTTTTGTATATTCAGAAATAACTGTGTTTATACATTATTTTTTATTTTAACATTTTAAAAGTATGATGCTTCTAAACATTGAAATTAAAATGAAATTAATTAATCTGATCTGAAAAGAGCATTCCTTGAGGACTCTCCTTTGCAGATAGTTTTGAAATCAGTGAAAGGAGAGAGGGAACAAGATGGACATTTCTAATTAAGTGTTGCACATCTGGAACTCTCAGCCTTCCTTTTCCCCTCTGAATTTTTCAAACTTCTGCACCTTGCAGAGTTCTGACCAGCTCTTTATTGTGCTTGATGATATATAAGCATTTAAAATGGCAGACCAAATCCCAGAGCTTCAGTCCTTATGCAGCCAAATGGTTTTCCTTTATAAGCATGGATTTTCTCCTAGAAAACTGTTTCTTGCTGTATCTTTGTGCAGCATTCCACCATTGCACTTCAGCCTGCCACTCCCTAGTTTCCTCTAAACACTCCCTTGCTTTTCTTGCATAGGCCACCAAATCCTTGGCTGTAAAATAGAGACACCTTGACCAAGTAGATTTGCTGAAGTTGAGCTATTCAATGGGATGGTTTAGACGTATTTCCTATTTTATAAGAAAAAGTAAAAATATTGCAGAACTATTTACATGCTCTACAACGAAAAAAATAGTTGGTTTGTGCTTTAAATGAGCCAGCTGGTTTCCTTGCAGTATTTTGCCTCTTCTTCTTTGGCTTTTGAGTTAAGAACAGGGAAACAACCTCCCCAGCCAGCTGGAAAGCTCTCCCAGGGGGTTGATGGCAGGGTCTGGTGTGCATGCAGGGTGGACCCCGTGCTGCCTGCAGTCCCTGGGAGCCTTGCCCACATGCTGTTCTCATGTACGTGTGTGTATTTATAGCCTTCGATGCCAGGAATTTGGCAGGGATGCTGCCGTGGAGGATAACAAGTTTCTCTTTAGGAGGAATGTTCCACCTCAACCAGAGAAGTAAAGAACAATAAAAAATGATTGATTTCCTCTCAGCCACTCTGGAGCACAGCGCTGTACCCACGCCAAGTGTCCCAGTGTGCAGGACTCCCTTTCCCTAGCTGATGTGTGCCACATCCAGCTGCAGGATAACACCAGCAAGCAGTCGGGGGCTGCTGCCTAATATCCACGTTTGCTCTGCAGGCCACACATCTCACATCACCTGAGATGAGTGAGAAGAGGAGGAAAGGGAGGAGGGTTTATAAGATCATTTCTTTAGGCCTTCTGGCAGTTTCTATTTACAGTCTTTGGAGTAAATTACCAAGCCTGAGAAAAATGCAGGGAAATCGCTTTGATTCTTAAACTATATGAATGAAGCTGCAGATGGAGAGACTAATAGCTTAAATTTATTAGCGTGCATAAAATTGTTGATGCTAATTTTCAGCTGTACACTAAGCAAACAGTCGATGGGATTAAACCGGATGCCTTATTTAAACAAACTCACAAAATGTAATTTACATCTAGTTATTGTTTCCTACTCTTCCCATACCCCTTCGCAAAGCTCCCTCTAATGTTGCCAGGCCTGTATTACACTCGCTCCCTCCTGCTCCTCCATCACTTCTGTCAGGACAGTGATGGTCGCCGATCGCTGCGGGACCTCCATGGAGAGAGAGATATATATTTAGACAGAGCAGCACTCTCTAAGTTTTCTTCTCCAGACGAACCGACCTGGATTTTTTTCCACTAAGGATGTCAGATTTTCCTTTAAAGATGCTTTTTTTTCCCCACTACTGATGCCAGTCATGAGTCTTTTCACCCCTTTTGGTTTAAACCTTCACCAGTGAGCTCTCACAATGAAGAAAAACCTTACAGGGCAGTGCAAAGCTCTCAGGCCTCAAAGATTAAATATACACTCTTGTCTCCTGCCCTGCAGCCAATCTGGACATCACTTGAGGAGACCACAGGAGATGGTCTCCATTCCAGCAGCAGCCTCGTGCCTTGCACCTTGTTCCACCAGCTGACCTGACATCCGCTTGACATGTGCCGTCTTATGTGCTAGGAAGGGGAAAGCTTAGCAGGTGCTCCTGAGTCAGCAGAGAAGACTGAACAATCAAAAGGACATGCAACATGCCGTGTGTTTCCTCTGCATGTAAAACTCTGCAGGTCTAGTGAAGATTCACTCACTAGATGCAGTCTGTCAGTGGGGTCAATTGGTGCTGCAGAATGGACAAAATCTGTCCATCCTCAGCCCCAGCTAGTCCCAAGAACTAATTGTGTACATTTATTCGCTGCTCTCTGGTGCCTCCCTATGAGAGGAGTCTGTTTTACAGTAAGTCTGGGTGTCGCTGGAGCGTGGGAAGGCTCCAGAGGAATAAAAGGTCTTGTAGAACATGTGAAAATACAGGGATGTCACAGGAGCTGCTAGTCCTGCTCCCTATGGCAGTTAGAGCCCTGCCAGCAAGACCCATGTGCTGCCATCCTATGTCTGCCAGCAGCAGTGGGGTAGGGACAATGCAGAGCACAGGAGTCATCCAGAAGTGCCTGCTGAGGGGGGTGGCCAGGAGTGGCAAGAAGGATAGGGCAGTGAAGACAGAGGGGGAACGGTAGGGACATGCTGGAGCCACCCACGCTTGCAGAGGTTCTTCCTTTGCTGTCCCCAGATGGTGGCAGGGTCCCACCGTGCTTCTCTGTGCCACGTGTGGGGGAAATGATCATGGCAGAACTGACGCCAGGAAAGGAAGAGGTGAGCAAAATCAGTGATGCTGACACCTTCAGGGTAGGGCTGCATTCAGACATTTCTCCCCCTAATGGCTGGGCCAGGGGTATCCTCAAGCCCCTGCATGCTCCATTCTCCTGTGCTGGGGTGTGCAATTGTTAATCTGCTTGGGTGAGCTGAGCTGGTTGAAATAAGTCTGGATCTTGTGTCCCTGCAGCAGAAAAGACACAGAGGAATGAAAGCAGGACCAGTTTTGTGCTGCAGATCATTCCTCTTCTTCTGAGCAGTGCTGAAGCCTTGCCACAGGACTGCCAGGACAGAATGGAGATGGGGATCTGTGAAGGGACTTTCCCATCAAACAGACAAATCTGTACTTGAATGGCATCTACTTGCCCCCACACATCCTCCAGCTTCCACTGGAAGCATCACTGCTTGGGACAGAGAAGAGGCTTGAGGGACAAATCCTGCCCTCCTTGATGGAAAAGGACATAGAGGTAAGGCCTGAAGGTCAAGTTGCAGGTACAGGAGCTGCTTTTCCTCCAGCTTCAGTGAAGACAGGCTTCTGGGCTTGGGTAGTGACTGGACAGGAGACCAAGGGCAGACATGGAAAGCCATTTCAGCATCTCCCCTTCCACCAGGCCACTGAGAGCTGATCAACCCCGTGTCACCTTACAAGCCACTTAATCCCTTCCGTCATGCTTCTCAAGGAAGGGGGTGTGCAGGCCAAGGTTTAGCTGCCACCAGCTGCCCCAAAGTCATATGCTGAATGTCTGCAGGAGCATGTGCAGGGGACGTGACTGACACGTCGCTGGTCCCCCACACCTGGGAATTGCCCAGCCCTGCAACCCCAGACCCAGCTGGCCCTTTGATCTCTGCAGGGGCTGAAGCCAGTTCCCCTCTGCTCCAGCTTTGGAGAGGATCATTCTGATTTTGTCTGGGCATCTTACATCCTGGCAGGTGTCAGTCTTGGCTTCCAAGATGCCTTGGAGGGGGAGGTGGGAAAGGGAGGATTGTAAAAATAAAGTGTTGGAAACCCACGTCAGTGCCTACCCTTCCTCTCATCAGGAAGAGAGGAAGTCCATGTGCTGGGACCTTGTTCAATCTGAGGAATGGCCCTCTCCTCTCTACCAATGACACCAGCCTCCACAACAGCAGCTACACACTTTCTCCCACAGAAAATGTCACTCTCAGAGTTTTTGGAGCACTCTGAAAGTGGATATGTGGATATCTGGATGACCTTGAGACAGCCTGTGCCTTGGCTCAGAACTGAAAAAAGTTGTTCATTATCTCTATCGGGGAAGAAACCAGAGAGACCACTAGATACATGCAGGGCTGGAGGTCAGAGCAAGTAACCACGTTCTTCTCAGCTGCCCTGCTCTGAGTCCCAGCAGTTGCTGTTCACACTGACTGAGCTGTGTCAGTCTGCACTTTTTCCTGGAAGGAGCTGTTGTGGAAATAAGCCATTGACAAACCAAAGGTCTCCAAAGCCTTGAGTATGCTCCACCTGAAGTGGGGGGTCTTCTAGTCCATGCCAGGAGGGCTGTAATAGCAGCGGGCCATGATGTTTCTCCAGAACAATTTCCCAGTCTTCAACAATCTTTGATGACAATTTTCTCAGCCAAGTTTTGTATTTAACAGTAGCTCTCCTGGATTTTTTCCCATGCATTTTTTAAAATTCCATTGTACACACCTTTAAATGGCTAGTGTTCACACATCCCAAGGCAAGGAGCTCCTCAGGTTAGCTGTACACAGCACAAGGAATTTCTCTTCCCATTTGTAGTCCTGCTGCTTTTGCTTGGCAGCCCTGGTTCTTGTATGGAAAACAGTGAGTCACTATTCCTTATTTATCTGCCCAGTAATATTCACCTTTATCACCTAGCCGCCTCTAGTTTTCCACAAGCTGCAGGGTCTCAGCTCACACTTTGTATTGTCCGTCCTCTGACCATCCTTGTAGCCCTTCTCTGTTTCTTATGAAGTCCTGCTAGATGGCCTTTGAGGGGGAGACCATGGCTCTGGAGCTGAATATTCCTCTTTGCACACACCAGGTGGGATATCCAGAGGGCTACATGCCATTCTTGGCATCACACCATAACAAAGATAAATGCTTTGGAAAATCTGACCTTGGAAGGGAAATTGAAGGAACTGGATTTATTTTGTCCAAAAAGAAAAGGATGAGAAGACAGCAAGTAAAAATTACTTCCGTACACAAGGTTTTTATACAAGGACACGGATGAATTGCTCTCCATATTTAACCTGGGGACAAGACAAGGAGACAGAGGCACCATTTGCAGCAGAGGTGATTTAGGTCAGATGTTAGGAAACTCCTTCAACTCTGAGCACACACAAACCCTGGAACAAGCTGTCAGGAAGGGATGGAGCCTCTTTCACTGGCAGTATTTACAAGCAGGTTGGACACCCATCTGTTGGGAGGGTTTGGGAAGAGCTGTCTTGTAAGACTGTCTATCAGGGTCCCTCTAGCCTCACATTTCTCCCTCCATGTTCCCTCTGTCGAACCATTCGGCTAGGACAGACCGTGCCATCCGGGAGCTGGAGACGCTCTGCCAAAGGCCCTGGGGGGATGAACAGCACTAAGAGGAAATCTGTGCAAATCTATTATCTCTACTCTCTGCCGAAGGCAGGGAGGGTCTCAGTATCCGGCACATCTCCAGTGGGAACTGCCTTCTCACCTCCTTCTTCTCCCTCAGAATGTCACTGCTCTAATTACAGAGGCAATCACGAAGCAAATTTTGCCAGGGCCAATGTGGATTTTAGTAATTTGTTTTGAGAACCCCTGGAACACAGGCTCAAAGCCATTGGTGACAGTTACATGTCATGGACTAATGCCCCTTCCAGGGTCACAGCATCTGGGGCCAATCTGAGGGACCCCATCCTTCTCAGCTGCACCAAGGCAGAGGTACCTGCTCGCAGCTCTGAGCCAGGCCATGTGAAGGTGCTTTGTCACTTCCCAGAGCAGTGCTGCTGTGCAAGCAGTCATTCCTCAGCTGCCCAGGGAAGATGAGATGGACAAGCAACGAACATCCATCTGTCCCACAGACCTCAAAGAGGACATTATTCAAAATCTGAGGCACATATTTTTAAGAATTTATACCAAAAGAGGCTGGTGATGTTTGCTTCTTCCTCTGTGAGAGCAGGGTGAGTTCCCTACCGATGTGTACCATGGTGCAGGGGCAGTGAAGAGGTGGATGAGCCAGGCAAGATGTGCACAGGCCACCCAAGAGCATGGTCTCCTAGGCAGTCACTTCCACTCTATGTTCTTGATGACAGTCACATTCTGGTTGAAGGCACCACTGAACTGCTCTGTCAACACTGCATTCGTTATGGAAACTTTCATAAGCGACCGGGCTTAATATGCCCTCCATGGGCTGTCAGTGCATGTGTTAACTGCAGAGGATCATTCAGGTTGCAGCACCAATCCACAGATGGTGCTCAGCTCCACCAGTGTCTGCTGATGCCCAGCTCCCTGTCCAGCCTTGTTGGCACAGCCAATGCTGCACAGTCGTCATGTGCTCTCCCTACCCTCTCCCGTAGCTCCTGCAAGGCATGGCCACAAAGCAACCCATCTTTTTGCACTTGTAAATGCATTTTACAGAGTTGTAAATGCTCTTATTGATTCCTCAGCCTTATTATCCTCGCTGCTCAGCCAAGAATTAACTTCCATTTGAGGATAAATTATTAATCAGCCTTCTCCAGGTCTATTTCATAATCATTTCCACCATCCTGGCTGTCACATAAGAAGGATTTGCATATTTATTCTGCCACTTTTCCCCAGAACAGTATGTGGGAGCCCATGTTTACCTGCAGCCTCTTAAATCACTTTCCCTACCTTATAAAAGCATTGCTTTTAGACAGAGCAGGGCCTGCACTGTGCAGTCCACGTCCTTCTGACTCATTTACTTTGTGGCATATTTTTGCAGGCAAATACTTTTCCTTTTCACTTCTGTGCTTTTTCATTGCTTATTTATGATACCCTGTAGGGTAAAACTGTGTGGTTTGTTCAACAATCCATAACAAAAACACACAAGCTTCCAGCCTGGTACTGACTGTCTTTGGTCCCCAGCCCAGCTTGCACAGGAGAGCATGTTGAGTTGGTATTTTGTCTTTCGGCACTGTTGGTTTTTTTTTCTCCCAGACAGTCAGAGACAAGCTGCCCACATGCCCTGTGCAAGGAATGGCTGTGCTTCTGTGGTAGGGGAGTGCTGCTTGATAAGAAGTGTTTTGGGAACCCTGGGGACGAGCAGGGATGGGAGCATGGTGAAGTTAGGGGCACCTGTCTAGGAAGGGACAATGTTTCCAGTCAGAGTAAGTCAAATGGAAGGGACTGAGGAACACCAACAGCTGGTGTTTTAAGTATCAGCAGGGAAACTGAGACACAGACAAAGTCAATACCTTATGCAAGATCATGGAGGAGGGCAGTGTTGGAGCTTAGGAATCACAGCCTTTAAATGAACTACAGGAGGCCATACGCTGGGAGAGAGAACCAGGTATCCTGGTCTGCCTGAGCAAGCATGGGAAGGCAGCAAGCAGGCAGGTTCACCCCAGTGCTGCCCTCATCCTTGTGCCATTTCCGTTATGTCTCCCAACAGGAATTCCACGTGGCAGTGAGTGTGCAGGCTGATTCTTTCCAGCAGATGGTAGCAGGAGTATATGAGGGGATGGGCATCCCCACCTGGACCCCCAGCTGGGCACCTCAGTGCTGCTCCACCACCTCACAGCAAGGCAGATGTCCAGGGAGAATGGCTGCTGAGGAAGCAGTGACCAGAGCCAAGGTGCCTGAGGGTGTTACAGCCTTTCTTTGGCACCCAGGCCATGGACAGCATGAGTTAAATGAAGGTCTTGTTGCTCCCACAGTGAATCAAGATACAAAATGGCAGGGAGTTGTGCTCATAGACATGGCCCATTGGGGTGAGTCAGCCAAGATGTGTCCCATGGCACAGGCCAAGATGGTGGCTGTAGCACCAGCCAAGGTGGTTGCTGTGGCATTGGGCAAGGTGGCAGCCATGGCACAGGCCAAGACAGCTGCCATAAGACTGTGCAGGAACTGATTTAGTGCCTTGTTGTGCCCAGGTTGTGTTTGGAGTGTGTTTCTTCCACCTTAAACCTCGCACCCCTGTTGCTCAGGAAGTGACATGATAACAGGACTCATCTCTCCCCGCAGTTCCTCAGATTTACTCCAGTTCCTTTGTTCTTCTTCCTCCCCCGTGTACATCCCCAGGTTTCCTGATTTATTGCCCATGGTAATGACTTTCTACACATCTTCAAGTCCTGAATTCTGAGCATCAAGACACTGCAGGGAAAATTCCACATCCCTTCTTTTTTTTCCTATTTTTTTTTTTTTTTTTTTTTTGGTCAGAGAAAGCTTGAAAATGGGATGTGAGTGCAACAGGAAAAGGGGAGACCAATCAATAGAAATTGAAAGGAGCTATTAAACAAGTGGCTGAACAGAAGGACCTGGACAGTTGAGGTGTGCGTGGTATCTGGATCTGTTTCTCAAGTGGGAACAAAAGAGATTCTTTAAGCAACCTGAGATGAGAGCAAAGTGGGGAGACCCAAGAGGAGGGTAGATGGGAGAATGTGAAAGAGCTATCAATGCTAAAGCACATGGTTGGCTCGTGTGCAGGGTGAAAACCAGCAATATCTGGCTGTGTGCATTAATGGGCAGGGTTGGATTTGGTGTAACGGCCCAGCAAGTCTCTGCACCCAGGCTAGAATGCCATGGCATCCACAACTCCACCACATCATGCTGGGGCTAGCAAGAGTGAGATGCAGCAAGGAGGGTAGATCAACACCAAGAGCCCCAATTGCATCCCCTTTTCTGAGGGAATCTTTTGTTTTGCTACATGATAAGAGGGCTACATTACCATTTTGGCAACCACATGGAGAAGGTTCCTTCAAGAAGTCTTGCTGGGAATGGCCAGGTATATGGTCTTATGTATACAGTATGCATAGAGACACATAGCCATCTGCCAGAGGGCTTGGTAGCAAGCCCGTCCCACAAGTTAGTAATACATCGCATTCCTCCAAGCCCAATGCCTTTGTCCCCAGACCTAGTGTCTGTGATTTATGTTTGTTACCCAAACGTTGCTGCAGTTTTGGCATTTTGCTTTGGTTTTCCTTTGGAAGCAGGCTTTAGCCCTTCAGTTTGCATCTGCACTTGCCTGTCTCCTCTTTTGAAACTGTTGGACAGTTTTAAGTATTTTTAGCAGAAGGGAGGAGGCCTCAAAGATGTGAAGTTATGGAAGGCTTTTGGAAGGTAAGTGGTTGGGAAGAGGAGAGATCCAAATTAACACCTTCACTGAGAGAAAGAGCTCAAACCGTGAAAGAAGAACATTATCTCCTAGCTGCCTTTTTTTGCACTGCTCCGTGTAGGTAGTGGTCCCTGGAGCAGACAGTTTGGCTGCTCTGCTGTAAAGTTAAACCTTGGTTTACCTGGAGAAGGATGCAGTGCAATGAAGACATGGCTGTATCACGTCTAGCAGTGAAGCCAAGAGATGTATTGTTTAACAGCCAGGGTGCCCAGGCCCCTGCTGTGCTGGCTTGCAGAGCCATGTTGCTGCATCTTGGTTGCAGCAGCTTCCCACCTCCAGAAGGTCTGGCTCCCATTACTCTTCCTGCTTTCCGAAGACCCCTGCACAGGACCAGATGATGGGGGTTCTCCTCTCACAAAGCCATGGGGTTCACACATGTTGGGTGCAGGAGGATGGTGTGGTTGGGGCACAGTGCTGGGCAGGGGAGACCCTGGTCCTGCTGCAGAGGGAACCAAGGGACGAGTGTTGCTGTGCATGACATTTGACAGGTCTGCAACATATGCTATGTCCCACTGCAGGCTGGAGCTGCTCTCCAAATCAGCTTCCAGCCTGTCTCACCATGAGGTTAAATCCTCACTCAGGAGCAAGAAAGCAGAGAAGCAGCAGATGGAACCAATCAATTTGCCATCTGAAAACCGATCAATTTGTGGGGACCCCCCCTCACTTGAAGGCAGGGTGGGAACAGGGTCCAGCCTCTGCATGCATGCAGGAAAGATCAGTGGGCAGCCCATAATAAACGCTAAATGTATTTCCAGCCATAAAATGCTTGACGTGCCTTCACAGAGGCTGTTGAAATCCCTGATTTGCAGCTGGCACTCATTTTCCATCGCAGGTAGTAAAAAGACTCAGCCAGAGTGCTCAGATATTTCATCATGGGCGTCCGTTGCCATCCTCCAGACTCATGGCCAGATTGCCAGGACTCGCACACCTCCTCCTCTTCCTTCTCAGGGCTCTCCTTTCCCTTCAAAGCTTTGTGCAAGAGATGGAAGGGCAAGATAATGAGCAGGAGTGGCAATTTCAGGAAGTGGTTGGGACTTGTAAATCCTTGCGGGGGCTTCCTCTGTCAGAGGAGCCATCCGGGCAGCGGGGCATGTGCGGGCTGAAGTCATGCCTGTTAGGGAGGTATTTGTTCTTCTGGCCCCCGCGGCCCAGGCGGGTTGTCGTAACATCTCTCGAGCTGGGATCTGGTTGCAGCAATAAAGTTGGGCAGGCTGGGTTCCTGGATGGGCAGGAAAGAGTTATTGATCAATGCCACGAATCCTTCCCACCTTCCTGCTGTCCCTGGGGTGGATGTAATGCACACCAAGAGAGGTGGGAAGGAAAGCAAAGCTCAAAAGATGCTTTGGTTGGAGCAGAGGGTGGCACAGCCGGGGAAAGGACACGGGGAGAAGTTAAGTGCGAACTGAGTGAACCACAGGACCTTTTACGTGTGTCCAAATCAGGGCTGCAGGTAGATATGGCTGAGCAAATGCATCTGCAAATATAGGAGGGAGCAGGGCAGGGTTAGTGTTTCTCCACTAGTTTGTTCAGAGGACATGCCAAGGCCCTGATCTCTCCCTCACATCCCCCTGGGTGCCTGGGCTGCAGCAGCTCTGTACCTGGTACAGGCCCCAGTGGTCAGTGCTGTGGACAGTGGCTGATGGGAGCACTCAGCCATTCCCTGTCTGCTGAACCTGTGCACCCAAGCTCACTAGCCCTGTGTCTGTGAGCACGTTTAGCTGGGAGCAATCTGGAGGCAGTTCATTCTGCTCTGGGGCTGGAGAGACAGGAGGGACCATGGTCCAGGTTGGAGGTCTCACCACAGTAGGATAACACAAGGTAAAACTAACTCTGAAGTAACAACATATTTGTGTCTTACATTGTACAGAATCTCCAGGTCTTATTTCGTCTCCTACAGTGGGGCTTGGATCATTAGTTGACTATCGCTACAAGCCCACCAGGGAAGCCTTTGTCATGTGGCCTGAGACCCAGCATTTCAGCCAGCAAGTCAAGCTTCATCACTTTTTATCTTGACCAGATATTATGACTATAACAAGATTGATATTAGTAATACCACTAACAATTGTGGTAATGCTAATAAAATAATATTGTACTCCTCCATCTAAGGAGCTTGAAGCTTTTAAAGGAGATTAAGTCTCATGGCATCCATCCCACTTCAGGAAAACTTATTTAGACAACGGCAAAGCCTCCTTGCCACATTTGTGGAGTGCAGTCTCCTCCAAGGTGGAACACAGCAGCTATTTACGAGTATACAGTAACAGTCCACAGCAATCTAGGCCAAGCAATGAAAACAAATAACATATTCAGGGCAATTACAGAGGCTGTAGAAGAGACAATGTACCAGGACACTGAGCTCAACCACTAGGCTTTTAGAGGTATTAGGAGACTTTTTTGTGATGTTCAGAACTTATTGCAGTCAATCATAAAGACCTTTGGCTGTAGCAGCAATGTGGTCTCTTGCCCCGCCCTGGGCACCCACCCTCTCCTGATCTGAAACCAAGGAAGGCAGGAGCCTTTCTGTCTCCTCTGTGTTACTCAGCATACCCTAACTCCCACCCTGGAACTCTGAGAGGTGTTTCTTCATGTGCTAACTTGAGGCTGTCCACTGACACCAGCAGCTTGGAGATGGAAAGCTCACTGGCTTTTGAAAACAATGTTCCCCTTCCAGAACTGTGTTGGTACAAGTCTGTCAGGAGCAAGAAATCACCAGGAATAAATGACATCCAAAAGAGCATGTTCTTGATTATTATGAAGTCTCCTCAAGCCACCACCTTTTCTTCTGTGGCCTTGAAATCACAGACACCACTAGCCCAGCCAGAGCATCTCCAGTGGAAGATGCTCCAGGACTTAGACCCACAGGGTGTTTGCACAGAAAAAAAACCAAAGCATTTCTGCTCATCAGCACACAGTGCACTGCCCTGCACCTCCACAGGCTTTGATGAATGCAGAACTAGTTAGCAGCACTGGTGTGAGTGGGTCCAAGAGGTCATGCTGAAAAATGGCACTTTGTCAAAAATGTCATTTCAGCTGCATTTCATTGCGTCTTTCTTTAAATGAAAAATTTCAGAAGGAAATTAAACCAATGGGTTATTTCACTGTGATTTGAAATGTTTTGCCTGGTAGTTTTTTAAACAGCTCTTCCCCATGTCTGGACTCATGCCAGTCTATAATTTGCAGCTCAAAAAGCAGATTTTTGTCATTCTTTAGAGAATGCAGTTTTTGTGTCACATCATAGAAACTCAGAATTTCCTTTACTTGGAAAATATGTGCAAAGGTGAGATGAAAATTTTAACTCCACAGGCTTGATCCCTTACATGCCTTTTCTTTTTTGTTAATTGAGTCATTTTCAGAGACCTTTGCCACCTATTTCTACTGAAGCTGGATGGCTGTGCTTTGAGGTGCCCATGCAAGAGGCTAGATCTTTTCTCATGGCCACCAATGGAAGCCCAGGGTTGATGCAGAAGGAGAGCAAGCATAATGTCTTGCCTGTGCTTGCCTGGCCCTCCCTGACTGCCCCCCAACTGGTGCTGGGATAAAGCTCAGCCACATCACCCCTGTTTGACTTCCAAGAAAACATCCCCCCCAGATTCAAGGATCTCCAGGAACATAGCAGCCAGCTCTGCCTTAGGTTTGAGCTCCAGCAGCTTAACTCCTCTTTTGCTTGAAAATGTGGGGTTTATTGCTATTCAGAGCTGCCTGGCTACGTCTCTTGCCCTGCATTCACCAACAGAATAGGTAATAGACTGTGGGGGCTCTCTGGCTTTCAGTGTCATGAGGAGGAGTGAAGGGTGGAAGAGCCTGTCTTAATCCTCCTTGCCACCCTCCCCCATCTCTGCCTTCTTACTGTCTGGAGAAGAGAGAGCAGGATCTCACCTAGGACCCTGGAGGCAGACTTTCAGCAAGGAAGAGGCTGCTGCTGTGCCCGTCAGGAGTGATTTGATCAGCAAGAGAGATGAGCATCTCTAGTACTGACATCAGGGGACAGGCAGAGGAGAGTGCGAAAAAGCTGGTGATGGACAGCAGGACTGCAGCACATGGCAGGGTGCAGACACCCAGGGCCCACGAGGATCAGCCATGGACTGGGCATGGGTGTCTGCTGGGGACAGCCTGATGAGACTGTCTGACGCTGTGCTGAATTTCTTCTGCAAAACCAGCCCCATTGCTTATATCTGGAATAACTGTTGGCTCAGAGCTCTGTCCCTATGTATCCTGCTCTGTCTGGGGGTAAAACTATTTGGATGTCACAGAGACACTTTGCTCTTACCCATATGCATGAGTATTTACAACATGTGCAAATATCCTTCTTTGCCCCATCTTTGCCCAAACCCTTCCTTGCAGACCCTCCTTTACCCTGCCTTTCATGGGAAAGTGATCCATGATCAGGTAATATGCTGAGCCTTTCTGTGGGACATTCCACAGCCTTCCTCTGTGTTCACTGAGCAGCAGTGGGAATGGGCTGTATGACCCAGACTCCTCCAGACAAAACCATCTCAACCACCAGGCTTACCAAGCCACTAACAGAAATCCTTTCCAAATTTTTCTCTTTAAGATTTCATTTAAAAGTGAATTCTGTGCTGATGAAAGGTGCTGTACTGACAGCCCTAGACAGCAACATAACTTATTTCTTTATCCATGAAACAGCATTTTATGAGTCCTACAATAATAACAATAATGTCCTGTTGTTTGCAAGACCAGATTTCCAGCAGGTGAATTCCCATTAAGTTTTCCACACAGAGGCAGGTGTGATGCACACCACACATACATACATCTACATGCATGCCCAATCTGCTGGTGCTGTCTACTTCTGCCAAACCAAATTGTCAAGGTCCACCAAGACCCTCAAGGTCCTTCTCTGGCCTCCCCTGCTCAGCAGTTTGAGAGGGTGAGGACACCAGCTGCAAATTGCTTTCAAGGGCTGGATTCCCACCAAGCACAGCCCAAAGCCTGGCATTATGAAGTGTCCTAAAGGACCATGGGTATATTTTTTTGCCTCTCCTATAGCCAGGCATTTTAATACCTAATCCTCTTCAAGGATGCTCATGGACAATAGACCTTTGGGTAATATCTCCTCCCCAGGAGCGATGTCCCTCCTTTAAGACCCAGACAGTTTCCGGAGCTCTTTTAGTACATCTTGCTCTCCTCTGCCCTCTCACCTACAGAGCATTTTTGCCATCTGTATGCCTTTATTTCCTTTGGGAACAACTTGCTTTTATTTTTAGATTCCAGGGGCAAAACCTAGCCGGATGGCTGTGGTGGGGGCCTCTTTTAGCCTCCACCTTAACACAAAAAAAAAAGACCAAAACATGAAAAAAACCTCCACAATTCCAACCTCAAAACAAACAAATTGAGATCAGAAACTCTGCAGAGGGCCTGGGCATAGTATTACCACCATGTCTACAGCCAAACTCCCCTGTCAAAACCCCACTCTACCCCTCTGCATGTGATTCTCAGCCATACAGTCTGCTGGTGTCTCCTTGCCTCTATTTATACTAAAGCCCTTGCAGAATAAAACATCCATGTAAAATCCAATTTCCTCTGAATCTCACTCGGAGACGAGGCCTCGAGATTGAGTAGATAACCTCTGCAGTAATTGCCTGAACCACTCCTGTTTGCTGGAAAGGTGAGATCCATTTTTCAATTATCTATCTGCAGTGACAGCAGCGAGCAACGGAGCTAAGAGGAAGGGGAGAGAGAGAGAGAGAGAGAGAGAGGAAATCCAGCCAACAAGAGCCGTCTGTGTCAATCCTGGCAAACGGGAGGTACGATAGATGTGGTCACAGTTCCCGCCATCAATATCCTCTAATATAAATGTCAGCGATGCCATTTTACCCACAGTCATTTCCCACAATGCTGATTACATTATCGTATAATAGAGGGGCGCCAGCCGCACCGCTTTCTCTCCTAACCCTCCTTGCGGTAATGTGTCAATAGCCTGCCTCCATGAAACAAGTCAATTTTCTGCAGGCTTGGCAGCGGAATAAATCTGCCGACTATCTAGAGAGCTGGAGATATTTATACACACCGTGTCCTCTCTCTCTCTCTCTCGTTCTCTCTCTTTCTTTCACCCTCCCCCCCCCACCCCCCCGCCTTCCCTCCCTGTGTGTGCAAGCATAGATGTGTGTCCTCAGCAGAATTGAGTGATTTTCAGCCCAGACTCAATAAGAAGAGAATTTAGGGCAGTCCTACAGCTTGGCTTCCAGTAACAGCCCTACATGTTTATTTTCTTTAGCTTAACAGGAAAGAGAGAATTATGTTTAGATTTATATGACAAGGGCAGTTCTACCAAAACGCTTGCGATAAGCGCTGTGGAAAGGGGAGGAACGTGTGTGCATGTGTGGTGAAAACCAGGCAGGCCGGTGGCAGAGAGGGATTGCAACACCTTGCAGCTCACATCAGAGGGGTCCTCTGGGAGCTGGAAAAGCGGCTCTTATTTTAACTGACAGTTCCTTTTTTGGTATATGCCCAAATCAAACACCAGTGGAAGATGGAGGAGGGACACTATGAGCTCGGCTATTCCCACTGATGGATGAGGGTGAAGGCATTAAGCTCTGCTCTCTTGACTCTTGGAAGCAGAGAGCTTGCTGAGGATGCTCTGGCCACTTTGTGGATGCTCATTCTCCAAGGTATGGCCCCAGGGCATCCTGTGGTCCACTACACCATGCACCCCTGATGTGATTTCTGCCTTGCCCCAGCTCAGAGAGGGCTCAGCATCCCTGAAAGCCCCAGTGCCTTTGTCTGCCAGCCGGTGTGGACTGCTAAAGCCACCCTGAGTTCCTAGAACACCAGCTAAAATGGCAGATGCTGCTCATGCTCACAACTGCAGGGCTTTGCTATCTTACTGAGGCACAGTAGCAGTTCAGAGTGCTCTGGAAAAACTCTGCTCCTTCTGGGCCCTGGCCCGAGAGAGACAGACACTCAGCAAGTGATCTCTGATCCCTCTTGGCCTGGAACAAGGGAGTGGGAATGGTTTCTCCTTCTTCTCAGCTCTACTCAACAGAAAATACTTTATATTTAACCCTCAGTGGAGGAACTTTTTGACAATGGAAAATATCATTGACTGTTTTTTGCCAAGAGGGGAGGAAAAAGGCAGATACAAAATTGCCTTCAAATTTCTGGGCTTTGTTTTTTAATGAAAACCGGCAAATGTTCCATCTGTTTTCATGTTTTCACCAAAATTTTGTGCAAGAGGCAAATAATGCTTGGATCATTGCTTTTGGCTTGGTTGTTTCATCCTCCTGCTCCAGGGCATAGCAGTTTCTGGCCAGGGAGTGTATGTGTCCTGGAAGGAGCAAGTCCACAGCCTCCCACAAAGTGATGGGGAAGGCTCCGCCTACGAGACCGAAGTCATGCATTTTGCACTAAAAGGTTGTCCTGCTGGCATCATACAATCATTCCTGTCAGCTTTCAGAAGGAAGATCTGGGAGAGGGTGGCAACCTGCTATCATGCTAAGAGGATCCCAGAGACTTTGTTCAGCCCCTGGCCCTGAGCAGACCTCTGCCCACATACCCCATGGTGGAATGGCTTGACACGGAGGGAAACCCAGACAGTGGGTGCATCGGAGTATTATCCTGGGCTTGGGCTCTGTGATTCCTCTCTGCAGAGGGAAGACATCCAACTCCCCACCCACTGCTTTGCTTCTGTACACGCCTTTACAATGATGCCGGCAGCTTTTTTTTGCCCTGGCAGCTGTGTCAGAGATTGACAAGAGCTTTACAGAACTGGGAGGGAAGTGAGGCTCTGTGTCTTGATGAAAGCTTTATTTAGAAATCAATGAAACCCACAGCTCCATCACACAATCTCCAGCCCTCCTACCCTTTTCAGCCCTGTCTGCCTGGGCTGCAAGTCATCAGCACCTGTCAGACAGAGAGGCCCACACCAGAGGTACCTAAGAAAAATCAGGCACCATTCGGACTCACACCCAGAGGAATCTTAAATTCCTTGCATGCTGTTTTCAAAAGACACTTTGTCTGGGAGAAGGTTTGTACTGGGTCTTTGCTGGGAAAGGCTCCCCCCACATCTGGAAGGGACAAATCTGACCACAATGGAAAAGAACTGATGTCAGAGACAGTTGGAGCTGCCTGGTCCAAGAGCCTTCAGTGCCAGAGAGAGCCTTCCCGTTGACAACATAAGCCTTCAGATGAGTCCAAAATTTGGAGATGTGCCCTGGATCACATCCTTCCTAGAGTCGAGGGGATTTGGGCTGTTTCATTGCCAAGCCCTGAGACAAACTGCGAAGGAAAGATAATATGTTGATACATTTCTCTAAACTGAGGAAGTGGGGACCAACTCCAGAGCTCTGATTCAGATCCTTGTCTGCATATGTGGTATATCATTAAGGCAGAAAAGCTGGCAGCGAGCTTCACTCACTTACTACTGCACTGGCAGGAAAGACAAATGCAGAGCATAAGATAAATGAGGCACTTCCAAGTGCAAGAAAGTCAATACTATAGAGACCTTCAAACTGGAGTCTGGGGAACAGCTTACAATTCAGCTCACTGGTAAAGACAGGAAGACATCTCTGTGTGTTACGAGCTTATGAATGCTTCTGAATGGTACATCCCAGCGGGGTGACAAGACAGGTGGCCACTTGGGACTGGACTTGGGCACAAGCCCTTTCAGAGGTCAACCGGGAGGGATTGCCCATGCACCATCTGTATTATGTGAGTTCTTGAAAGAAATGAGAGCCTTGTTGTGAATCGTAATGTCCCAGTAAAAACAGACTGACTCCTGGTGCAAGACAGTCTCCAGTGTGACCAGGCAAAAAGCAAGAGGGAACAGAAAAGAGCCTTTCCCAAAATCTCACTCAAAATCCAGGCTGATCTCCCTGAGGATGCTATTCAAGATGCTTATAGTCACCGAGAAACACTGGGCACCCAAAACGTTCTGCCACATCAGACCCCATCCTGTATCCCTCCCCTTCCCTGCTGTGATGCACAGAGGGAACCTTCTCCATGACTCTGCAAGACCCACCAGCCATGCTGGGCACCAGCTTGCTCAGCTGCATGGCATTGCAACATGGCTGTGTGCAAGACTGTGTTGAATATGGCTCTGAGGGTGTGTGCACATGCTCCATCCGACAGCTGAAGGAAATGCAAACTGATCCACCCTAGGAAAGAAAGGAGACACTGCCCTTCTTTTATCAATTATATCCAGGTCCAAGGTCGGTGACCTTTTCCCTCCTGCACTGCAGTATCTTGTCACACAAAACCCAGAGAGAAAGGGAATGTGATAAAGATGAAAGTGATGTGGCAGGCTCGTATGTGAAAACAATCACCCTTCAATTAAGTGTGATTGATTTCCCAAATCAGAGATGCATTCAGCTTCCAACGTATAGATATGAGAGAAGGCCAGATGCTGGGGAATTCAGGACACGTGCTTGGGATAGGACCTCACAAGGAAACAAAATGGAGATACTATGAAGTACAAGGTGCTTTGAGATGAGTCTGAGATGGACACAAAGCTGAGACAGGAAAATTTCTCCCCTTGAATCAAAGCTCAGGGCTGCGAAACAAGATGCAGAGGAAGAAGGAGTTTTTCCATGCAGTGAAACTATGGCTAAGATATTTTGTGTAACAGCAGCAGGCAGGGACAGCCTAAAGAGAATGAGGTCTTACTGAGATAAAGCTGTTCCTGTACAGGACAGACAAGGGACACAGCCCAACTCACAGGGGAGCTGGAGGCAGAGTGGGGCAAGGCAACTTAGTGACATCTCACAGTGTTGCTCTAAAGCCTTTGTCAAGCATCTGCAATGTCCAGAAACTCCATTTGGTTCTTCTCACATCAGCTGAGTCCCTTTTCACATCCAGATGCCCACGGAGGTGTTCCAGCTGTTCTACAGACATGCTGTGTGAACCAAACCTACCATGGCCATACTGCTGCTGCCAAGGTGAGGAATCTCAGGGTGTTTCACAGCAGGTGGCTAGTGGAAGAGGACATCAGAGAAGCCACTTTGCCAAAGTGGAGGGAGCTCTGCTCTAAACGTCTGCAGGATGTCCCACTTTTCATTGAGGCACTGCAGAAGAGCAGCATCCAGATAACCAGTCTCCATTGACTTCATGTGACCTAAGCCTTGAGCAGCTCAGTGCACAGAGCACATTGGGGCTGTCATGCTGTGCTTTTGGGGTATATTCCCCTGCTGGTTGCTAAGACTAGCACCCTTCATCAGCACTGTTTTAAATGGGAAAGGGGGGCTTCGTACCCTCTCAGAAATTAGCCCCCTCCGCTCTTATATGAGCATGCATCACTGAGGCATCTGGTCACACCATTCTTCTGAGTCCCACATGCTCCTCCTGCCTGTATCAGCAATAGGCAAGGGCAGAATTGGCAGCACCAGGGAACTGTTTGGAGAGGGAGAACGGAGAAAGCAGCACTGAAGATTTAGCACAGTTCATGGCAGGAGAGGAGCTCCCATGGGTTAGACTAGGCTGTTCCGTTTTCACTACCACCATCAGCCTCATTCATCTCCTCCTTTCTCCCCCTTGTCGCTTTCAGGCTCTGAGAAGGAGGGATTTCAAATAAAAGGTCGGCACTTGACCCCCCTCCTCCCTGCCGGGAGAGGGGAAGGCCATGAATAGAGAGACCCTCATGTTTGCAGAAGTGATTTTCACATTACTGGCAGCATATGTTTGCATTGATTCCAACCTGCGGGGCTGCGCGCGTGTGTGCCTGCGCGGGGGGCGGCCGCCGGCTCCGCGTGTGGGGGCACCAGGTGCCTGCTGTCAGGCTGAACAAAACCGAGTGTCAGCGCCCTGCGCCGGGAGGCTGCGCTGGCAGCTCCCCCCTGCCTTCGGCCCCGCGCTCCCAGCATCCTGCCTCTGATTCACAGCAGCGTCCTTTCGCGTCAGCTCCTGAGCTCTCCTCCCCTTCTCCTCTCCCCAGATAGGACGGCACAGCACGCCCTGACCCTGGGCTGTCTGTTGTCACCCACTTCTGCTCCCCAAAGGCTCAGATAGTGAATTTGGATGGATAGCAGTTGTGCAGCCTCCTTCTGCTGGAGCATCCTTTGGAGGCTGCTCTGACCTCCTGCCATGCTGGTGCATCTCACAGTCCATGTAAAATCCTGCCGTACCCAAAAACACATCAGCAAGATCACTTGCTGAATTCACACCTCCAGCTTATGGCTGGCTGAAGCCTGCTGCCTCCTTTCACACCTTTTCACAATGCTGAGACCCCACCATGGGTCTGGTACCCCCACAAGCATCCAGGCAGTCCTGGCTATCCATGCTCTCTGGAGGAGGAGAGCTACCCTGTCCCCAGATGTGGTCATCCTCAGTGTCAATGTTCACCCATGCTGCCTGCATGGGTCTGGACACCCCCCACCCAGGACCAGCAAACCCCCAGCTCTGTCCTCTTCAGGGCAGCAGGGAAGCCAGAGTTACAACAGGAGCAGATTAGGAACAGCAAGGACCAAAAGCAGTTTGCCCATCTCAGTGTTCTCCCAGAGTGTACTGAACCCAGATATTTCCCCATAATGATGAAGCCAGAAATTACAAAGGGGAGGTCTGACCCTGATTCCTTGCTCACTTACACCCAGGGAATTTGCCAGTTCATGGATACACTCAGACTTTAGTCAGCAGAACTTTCCAGTGGAGACCAGGCCTTAAGCGTTTTTTTAGCTCTTTTTTTTTTTCCTTTTTTTTTTTTTTCTGCTCCATTTCTCCTGCCTCTGAAGTGGGAGTCACTGTTTCTTTTTGCTGCGCTGTGCATCCATCTTGTCTGCTTAGATACTGACCTGCCTGGCGCCCTGGAGATACACAACAGCTCTAGCAGTAGGGCCATCATCTCTCCAGAGGCCTCCAGGCACTGCTGCAATCACTGTAAACTTATGAAGAATAAGAATTAGGTGTGATCCTACATGGACTATGAGGACCCTCAGGAGCATGGCTGGAGTGAATGGAAAGAGCAAGTGTGTAGGCTTTGCTGCTGCTTGATTCATGGTGATAAGAAGACTCTTCTCTTCCCTGTGGGAGAGCTGCCTCATACACCCAGGTGAGCTCAGCTGCTGAATGATCCCATAATGAGAGCAACAGAAATTATTCATCTTCCTGAGTAAGCCCACCTAAATTCAAGTACATATGTTGCAGACTTTATGGTCTGTGCCACCTGCTGTACCTCATGATGGTACATTTCTTCCATCCATGGTTTTATTTCCATCACAGGTAAGGACTGGTATGCATGGTCACACTTGTGGGGTTTCCAATCTGGAAATTTTCTCTTCTACAGGACAGCACTGTGCCATTGCAATGTGCTGTTCTGCAGGCAGAGCCCTCATGGAGCTGTCATGGTACCTCCGTGCACCCACAGAGCTTGCCTGGGACAGACCCAGGGCCCTCCAGGCAGCCAGCACCAAGAATTCAACATTCATACGCAGTCCTCAAAGCAGGACATTTGGCCTGGAGCTTTGAGCTCCTTCTCTTTACCCTCAGATTCTTCAGCCTGGCTGGGCAGGAAAAGGAACAGAAGCTTCAACTTGCCAGAAATCTTGGTGTTTCCAAGTCATTCTCTGTGGGGTATCAGAAGGGAAAGCTGAAACATCAGAAAAGAAAACAGACTCCAAACTGCTAAAAAGCTCATGTGGAAAGTGAAAACAGCAGCAAAAAAATTTCTGGTTTGCCAGTGAAAGTGTAACTTGGGAAGGGGAATATTCTTGACACATTTTAAGATGAAGACTGATGCTTGGCCTGGGAATTTCAAGGTGGAATGGTTTGTACTGCTGCTTTGATTCTCCTGATCAGAAAATAAAAACCCATAACAAAGCTTTTTCCTTAGAACAATCTTGAGGTTGGAATAACCAGATTTTTCTCTGTAAGAAATCCTTAAGCAAAACAGATCAATTCTTTCTATTAAGATCCACTCGGGCTCTAATCGTTATTTTTTCTTCCTGCCATTTGAGCTAGTAACAGGTTTGTTTCTCTCAGAAAAAAATCAGAACCGCTCATGTAATCACATAATCCAGGAAAAAGGGCTTTAATGAACACACCAGATACCACAAAGGAGCCAGTGCTATACATAGCCCAGACACTGCACTGCTGTAGACCGGAAAACAGGGAAGAATTTGATGGATGCAATAGCTCGATACCTTATTTATAGCACGAAACCGCGGAGTGCTAGTGGGCTGAGCTCTGGTTGCCATTTCCCTTGCTGTGCTTGCACCCAGCAAAACAAAAACATGTGAGACAAGCTAAGCCTATATCACCCACCCTCAGAAGGACACCTCCAAGGCAGGCTATTTTAATCTGCCTGATCGCACTCTGTCCACTGCTGTAACCACTCATCTTCTTTTTTGTTTGTGCTTTACATACAGGCACCCAATGCAGATTCATGATCTCCTGTTATACATGGGGGCCCATACAAGTGTTTTTATTTCTTATACTCATGTGAAGGCTTGTAACACTGTTCTTGATGCACAAAAGATCTGCCCGGGAGAACTTTGTAGACCTGCACTGGAAGAGCTCAGGCAAGATCTTGCTGATGAACAAAGGCTGTTTGCACTCTTCTGGACACTGGATCTACTGACTTTCAGAGGAGCATGGACTGCAGATGGGTTAAATGTCAGGAGCACTAAGTACAACAGTGTTTCAAGTATTGAAGACTTTACTAGTACCAGCAAGCAGATGATCCACCTGATCCACCAGTGGTACACACTGACTTCTACCATGACAGAACATGAGAATCGGGCAGGTGACCTCACAGCATGGTGAGATTTCATTTGGTAGTTTTGTGGGTCAGGAATGATGGTAGAAGAAGCCAAAAGCATCATGGTTTATTTTTTCCTATGCAGCAAAATCAGCCATTCATGGAAATCATAGAATAATTGAATCATAGAATGGTTTGGGTTGGAAGACACCTTAAAGATCATCTAGTTCCAAGCCCCCTGCCATGGGCAGGGAAACCTCCCACTAGATGAGGTTGCCAATTTGGCCTTGAACATTTCCACAGAGGCAACAACTCCAGCTCCTCTAGACAACCTGTTCCAGTGACTCATCACCCTCACAGTAAAGAATTTCTTCCTAATATCCAATCTATCTACACCCTTCCAGTTTAAAGCCATTAACCTTTGTCCTATCACTACATGCCCTTATAAAATTAAGGGTCTCACCCAATTTCATACATTAAAAATTCAGATGGGGTTAGAGGCCCATGCAAAATTCCCCCACATCTACTGTCGACTCCTACTCCAGAATAACCAAGCAGTGGGAATCAGGGGCTGCTGAGCAGAGCACGGCTGCTGTCACATTTACAGCAGGGCAGAGCAAAAGGAAGTCCCAGGCCTGGAAAGGTCAGAAATCCCTTTGGCTTTTGAAAACTACGATTTTCTTTTGAGATCTCAAAGCAGCCAGCAACAAAGACCCTCAGCCACGCCGATCAGAGCAGAGGTGTGAGAGTGTCTCACACAAGGTCTGCAGGGCACAGCCAACTTTAACCCCATAATCCCAAACGTGTATGTAAAATTCCCTTGCCAAGCACCTTCTTCCCAGCACTCCTCTGTGCTGACAGGATCACACGCTGCCAGTACATCCCTCCTGCTACAACAGGGCTGTGGAGATGGGAGCTGATGTGAGGGCTTAATTAAGCATTAAGCATTTTAACATTTTAACCCTCCAAATCCCTGCTGCGCTCTAGTTTGGCAATTTGTTCATTAGTGAAAGTTTTTTGTTTGTGTTTAAACTTGGATCATTTGATTTTTCCCCCAAGACAGAAGCAAAATATAATCATGTCATTAGGAGACTCTGTCTTTGTGTCTCTGTGTGCATGTGTGTGTACCACTGTATATGAGGAAAGGCTGAGGGAGCTGGGCCTCTTTAGCTTGGAGAAGAGGAGACTGAGGGGCAACCTCATCAATGTTTACAAATACGTTAAGGGTGAGTGTCAGGAGGATGGAGCCAGGCTTTTTACAGTGATGTCCAGTGATAGGACAAGGGGCAATGGGTGCAAACTGGAACATAGGAAGTTCCATGTAAACATCAGAAAAAACTTCTTTACTGTGAGAGTGACAGAGCACTGGAACAGGCTGCCCAGAGAGGTTGTGGAGTCTCCTTCTCTGGAGACATTCAAAACCCGCCTGGACACGTTCCTGTGTGATGTGCTCTAGGTGATCCTGCTCTGGCAGGGGGGTTGGACTAGATGATGTTTCGAGGTCCCTTCCAACCCCTAGGATTCTGTGATTTTGTGATTCTGTGACTGTCTCCTGCATTACGAGCAAGCTCTGTTCAGGACTTTTCTGTGCTATCTTTAACCTCTTTTGGATCCTCTTTTGCACTGGTCATTGCAAGGCTATAGTCAAGCTGTGCAACGGCTGTCCAAAGCTCCCTTGCCCTCTCTCTACACTGGTCAAGCCACCCCCTAATACTAAAGCTGTACTGACAAAGGCGCCTTTGGGTCTTTCTTGGGATATAGTCTTGGTGGGGTTTATGCCCCTATTCAGCAGAAGCAAAGCACTAAATCTCCTCCCCAGCAGCATTTTAGAGCCATCCTGCACAGCAGAGGTGTGAAACAAGACCTTCAGCTTGCTGGAGGAGCAGTAGTTAAATGCAGGGTTTTTGGCTATCACATGAAAAGGAAAACTGCCCTGTCGGGATCCTGCACTGCTTGTTCTGGGGTAATGCTATGTCTAAAGCACCAAGACACCCTGTCACATTCCCTGGCAGGTGGGCACACCTGGATGTATTTCACAGAGCTCCAAACTCTTCCTCCACCCCTCTGCCCTGCCTCCAGTTCTGTCTCTGGCTGAGCTGGAGACCTGCCCTCCTTCCCCAGGCTGTTACCCACACCTGATTACAGCCACTGTTCTCAGACTTTTATTTCTTTCCTGTTCTCTAACCCCCTGAGCACACACACTCACTACCCCTTGCTGAATCTGCAACTTCCACCATGAGGCAAGCCCAGCAGCTGAGCTCAGGTGCCCAAGCTCTGGCCAGCACCAGCCAGGAGAAGGACCTCTGAGCAAGTGAGAGGATTTACTGCTCCAGATCCTAAACGCATCAGTGCTGTTACTCTGCTGGTGCACATCCCTGCTCCCTAGGTTTTTACAGTACATCTTTGTGCCACTTGGCTACAGTAATGAGGCCCCACCTAATTGCCATTCGATAAACTCCAGTTAAATTAACAGTTCCATCCAATGATCACCAACATCTGCTGTTCATCAGGCAGCCTCCCCTCCTGCTCCCTGCATCTCCTTAAATCCCAGTGCCCAAAAATTCAGCCTGCCAGGTCCCTACAGAAGGTGTTGTGAAAGCTGGTCTGAAAGCCTTGCCATGGCCTCTCCTTTTTATGGAGTGTTTGGAGGGGCTTGTGTGAGTGAGAGCAGGGATGAAGGTTGTGGGTGTTCAAGCAGAGAAAAACATGAAAAAGAAAGTGTGTGTTCAACAGGGGAAAGACCAAGGGACTTTGCAATGTCCTGTTTCCTGTCAATATGTGCATATGTGTAAGATAGACATCAAGCAGCAGGCAAAGGATGGTAGTGTGATGAAGAGTACCCAATTGATCTGCAGGAAAAAGGGCACATGAGCCCGGCAGGGCAGGTGGAGGGAATGGGTGTATACACGCAGATGCTTGAGGCAAGTGGAAGGAAGGCATCCCCTTGTGTCCACGGGGTGTGATCACATGAGTGTGGCTCTGTGTGTAGATGTCTGTCTCATTGTGGCATGCTCATCTTATTTCTATCTTCACACATAGTATGTTTGTGATGGGCATGAGTTAGGTATAGCTCAAACACACTGTCTCTACTCTTAGGTGTGCTTGGCCAGTGTATGAACATGCTCGTGTGTGTGAGCACGTGCTCAGCTGCAATCATGGGACTAGGTGAGCCAGACCAAGACATAATCACAATAATATACAAGCATCCCTGTGCCTTTGTCTCAAAAACACCCACTATACTGATCTCTGTCCCTTTGTCACTCTGGTGATTCATTTTCTCCAAGTTCCATGCAGAGGAACTGGTGAAGAGGATGTGACTCGTGCATCTGACACCAGAGGGGACACTGACTTTGCAGGGGCTTCACACTCCTTTTCTGTGTGAGGATTTGATTCTGCATCAGCCCAGCTATAACTGAAAACCTGATCCTGGATCTGACTGCCATAGGTAGGTGCAGTCTGTTTGTACACAGATGTGTGCACATGTGTATGAAAGCCTGCTTGTGCATCACCATCTCCAACAGCTAGCTCTACAGCAGCTGGGGAGAGGGAAGGTCATCTCTCTGATTCAGAGGTTAACAGGGTCATGCTTCACTTGCGGAAAAAATTCTTGCCTAAAATTAAGCCTCAACCTTGCAGAAAGGCAGGCCAGACAAGCCATTAAAAAAGGTCAAAGATATTATCAGCTCCTAATCCAATTAGATACTGATTATCTGTGAATTCAGCACATACTCACTGTTAGAGCTATGCTTAGGAAAATGAGCATTTCCAAAAAACAGCTGGAGATCAAGGGGCTCTGAGAGCTGAGGCAGCCTTGTGAGAGATTATGCCACTGCCTGGGGAGTACTGGCTGTAGCAAGAGCCATGTCAGGTTTTCATTGCTATCTTTCTTCATATGTGTCACCTGGTGGGTGACATTAAGTTGCTGGTGAAGGAGGCAGACAGATCTGTAACCATCTCTTCTCCTGAATATAAGTTTAAGAACAAAGGGAAATGAGAATTTCTGCATTCGATTAAAATCATTGATGCAGCAGCCTGACGTTGGGAATTCTCCAGCAAAACATTTTTAGTGGAAAATATCATTCTGGCAAAACCAACAGTTTCCATGGGGAAATAACAGTTCCACCGTTTACTTGTTGTGGGGCTATTTTATTTTTGGTAAGTCCAGCAAAAAGCAGCACAGTTTAAGGATGTTTCTTACTAGTGATATTCTGGAAAAAAACCTTTCAGCAAGGTAGAAATTTAACTGGTTTTGATCCGGAACTTGATTGCTTTGTTAAGGGAATTATGTGATACAGTCCTAAGATACCAGGCGAACGGATTTGCTCCCCTGGCAGGTGGTCTGACTTTGACAAAAAAGAGTTGGTGTGTTGAGTGCTAGCTGAAAGACTTATGGAAATTACCCCTTGTGGCTTCACCCCCCTTGTCCAGATAAGAAGGTCTTTGATTTTTTTTCATTTATTTTTCTTGTAGATAATAGGACTGAATCATGGCTGGTTTCTCTCCCTAAATGGAGCACCTTGCACACCTTGCTGTGGAAAACTGATTCCATGTAGGTGTGAATGGCTTTGGGTGGTTTCTTCTGTTAAAAAGAGGGAGAGGTGGTCTGGCCAGGGCATGTACTGAGTGTATGCAAAGGCCTGGCTTTCTTTTTAGGCTGATGCATTCTGGATATGCAAAGGATGGATTTGGGGATCTCTTTTTGCACTTCTCCCTGAAGGCAGCATCAGTTCTTCTTATTTATAAAAGGCAACCAAAGTAAATCTCTCCCTGCATTTTACAATCTCTGGTGCCTGGCTGGGCAGAACCAGACAGCTTTGCAGTAACCAGCTGAGCAGTTCTATGGATTTCCAGTGTAGCTGTTTGGCTGCAATGACACTTAGATTGTAGCTTCTGCCTTAGCAAGGCAATACTCTTTTAAAAGCAAACCTGCCCATCAGCAGTTCCCCCTCCAGGCTGGAGCTGTCAGATGCTACCAGGAGGGCAGCACTCCTGATGTGACTCAGGTACCACTTCCTAACCTCTGGGAAAAATAACAAACCTGATCACAGGCCAGACCTGCTGAGGATGTTCAGAGCAGCAGAAGTTGAACTGATCTGGAGCTGAGTGCCAACAGCAGTTCTTGCTCCAGACACAAATTTACTGCTCAGCCTTGGGAAGATGGAGTTTCCTCTCCATATCTGTGTTGTCAGAGCAGCTCTTCAGTCAGGCAGCAGTACTCGGAGTTTGTGCTTTAGGTCTACATCTGCTGAACATCTGAGCTTGAAGGCTTAGCCATGCAGGAATAGTCACCAGTGTGCACTTGTGAAGGGCATCTATTACACTGCATTAACCCCACGTGGACACGTGCGGGCAGGATTAAGAGGCCATAATCACATTCAGCTTGGTGGGCTTTTCAAAGAGAAATCAAATGAAGGCTGTGAACAAGGACATCCCTGTGGGGGCTTAACACAATTTAGCTAATCCACTTGGCGTGTAAATGGTTTGTTCAACTTCATCCTTCCTGCCAGTGTGTATGGACCAGGTGGGAGTGAGAACACATGGGTTTGAGACCCTCAGGTAAGCTGAGTCAGGTCTTCTGAGGGGTATAACTCTGGGGTTCCCCTCCCATTCCCCTTAGAGTGAGGCTCTTCCTTGAGAGTCACAAATAAATGGGGTGAGAGCACAATGGGCATAGCTGAGGGCAGGAAGCAGTTTCCCTGGCTAAGTGAAAGACAGAGGAGGAGAGGTTGGTAAATAGGCTATTAACACCCAATGTGTTGTCTTCTTCCCTCCCCTAGAAAGGCAAGCAGATGCCTTCCAAACAGCACCTGTACAGCTGTGCCCGTCTGACCCAGAGGGCCATCTGAATCTCCCCAGCAAGGATGAGGCCCACAGAGGATGAAAAGAAGTGTTGGCTCTATCTCTGGGCCAGGGTCTTTTGCTGACAGACTCAAGGCAGAAGGGTGCAAGGGCTCCCTGGGCTGAGCTGCAAGGTCACATCCAGAGGAAGAGCTGCAGCCTGTCCCCAGCTGGAATGGCTTGCTGCTCTTGGGGCTGCAGGTTGAGCTATAGCACAAGGCAATGTTATCCATGCAGGAGACACTGCTGAGGTACCCACAACCTGTGGCCGTTCTCATCCACCCACTGCCACTGCAACTATCAGTAGCTACAATGGCTATCAGGACCTGGGCTGTTTCTGCCGGGCGTTTCTCTGGCAGTCAGAACAATCAAAGCAAAGGGAGTGAGCACAAGGTGAAGGAGGGAGGAGAGGCAAGATGTGAAGCTGGTGCTGGGATCACAGCTGCCCTGCAAAAAATGGCCAGGCTTAGGGATATTGAGCATCTCCCCTGTGCAAAAGTAACAATGGATGTGTTCCTGTCCCTAGCATATTGACCTGCCTATAATTAATTTATACCCATAAAGCACTGCTCAAATATCCTCATGGCTGGCATCACAGATATGGAATGGAGTGTGATTGACCTACATGCCTTCACTGCAATCCCAGACACTGTCTCAGGCCTTCCAAGATCACATGGAATCACATCCAGCCCTTATTGCCATGTATCAGCAGAGAATTGAGTTGCCAGGTAGAGATGCCATTGATTTTCTTTTATTTTGATTGATGTTTCTATGGAAGGGGAGAGTGTTGGCCTATCAGACACCACAGAGCTGAAGGTAAAGATTGCTACAATTTGTGGGAGGCCTAATTAGAGCAGATGATTTGAGTGATCTGTGTCGGTGCTCAAAAAAGCCCTATAAGGATCAGTCTTGCCTTGGGAAGATGGGGCAGTTTGCCAAGCACTGTCAGCAGAAAGGTCTGCATTTTTAACCAGCCTTGCTAACCAAAGTCCACCACAACTACCCCTCCACTGTAAGAAAGCTCATGACCCAGTTTTTGAAAGCCTGCTGTGATAGTTTTTGCCATCTCTTTGTCAATGCAACCAGCACAGCCCTGCATGCTCGGTGGCACAGCTGCCTTTGCGTGTGACAGGCAACCCCACTGGTCCTACTGAGGTGGAAATAGGGTGAGTGGGGATGGCTGAGATGGAGAGGAGACACAACAGGAGATGCTTTGCTTCCAATCATGCCTGGTCCCGTGGGAAGCCAGGGAGAAGGTGAGAAGAGACCCTGCTCTGGCATACATCCCTCACATCCCCCTTCCTACTGACTCCTGGGCAGCTGCAAAACACACCACTTTCCCAGCACTTGCCCAGGAGGGAATAACGATAATAAAAACAAAATTAGAATGGCTCCCTTCCCCAGACTGGGGGGACGGGAAGGGAACGAGCTCTTGGGAACGGCTTGGATTTCACAGCCTCTGCTGGCAAACGTGACTTTTCAGAGAGAAAGTCACCACCACTGGTTTGTCCTTTGTGTCTGCAGAAATGGGGTCCTCTCTCAGCCTTTCCCTTGTCATTGGATCTGGTTGGAGGAGCTGCAGTCCTGCCACTTCCCCCATGCAGAAGTAGCAGATTTGTCATCCCTGCTGCGGGCTCTGCATTCCCAGCCTCTCTTGCCTCATTTAAAGAAAACCCCCCAGTCCCCCAACAGTGTAGAGCTTGAAATCTTTTCTTCCTACTTGATACTTCATTATTGTGATTGCTTTTTATTGATTGACAGAGCTGCCTTTGCAAACACCCAGGAGAATTGCAAGTGGCTGATCCAGTCCCACTCTCACACACACAAGCACACCCTCTCCCACCAAGCATGGTGAAGCTGCATCTTTCCCTGTTCCTAAGCACAGCTTCCTCAAAGGGATAGTGGGAAGACTGGGAGCTGGTTTCTCTGCCCGTTAGCACAGCACATAGCTGGTCCCTCAAGGAGGCACAGCTGGACACAAGGCTGCCACCAAGATCTTCCTTAATAATAACCAAAATGGTCTTCCTCTGTGCACCAAGGGCAGACTCTGACTCTCAGAAAATCACCGAAGAGAGACATATCACTACAACAGTAACATGCAGATCCTGGCACAATTTTTGGGTTCCTTCTCAATTTGAAAATCTCCCTGCTTCCTCCAAACCCATGCTGCAGCTGCCTGCTGGCCTCACATGAAGCGTGAATAGTTTTCCAGCCATGTTCCTCGGACATCACCCAGTCACCAGCCACAAGAGACCAGCTTGTCCAAGCCTTCAAACCTGCCCACTGCCTGGAAACAGATAAAGTGCAGCCAGTGCAAGCTCTGCTTGTGCTTGGGGAATTCAACCCCCACGGTTATGGTGGGGGGGGTCAGAGCAGCTTTCTGGGGACATCCCAACAGCAAACCTTTTTTCCCACTCTGAACTTCTTGCTAAACATGCAAACCCAGTTAAGCATGGTGCAATGGTCAGGGCTTGTTAATATTAGGGCTTGGCTGGTTTCATTCCTGGCTGCCAGCAGGCAGGAACCAGGAAGGAGGAATGGGCAAGGCAGCAGAACTACACAGCATAGCAAAGCTCTGGCAGCTTTCCTGCTCTCTCTTGATAGGATTTAGGAGGACAGCAACTCCCAGCAGCTGGATCTCCTGAGGTGGTCTGGAGGATGCATCTGCCTGCCCTGGGTCTTCAATCAAACTTGAGGATACTTTCATCTCCTGACTTTCTGAGGGCACACTGCTTGGAACGTAGGACACAAAATGCAACTGTCAGAATACAGATCTCAGCCATGATGTATAGAGCAGCAAGATGGGCTGCTGCTTGTTATCCCCTGCCCTGCCGACAAACAAGGGGACAATGTGAGGAGCTGCTGCCAGCCAGCAGGCAGATCACAGGGAGCCCAGCCGTAAGGAAAAAGTGGCCTGAAAGGGTCACTTGTAAAGGTGAGGAGAGCACTAGCTATTAACCTGCTGGAGACACTGATTAAAGATACACTATCCTATAGATTACATTCAAGGTTTTCTAGCCACGCTAGGAATAGCAATAACTTCTAACCTTAAGGCTTCCAGTGCTGTTTCCAAGTGTTTTAAATTTTAAAGCAGACCTTTTCTCTCCTTCCCACAGGAGGGAAGCTGTTGGGCTGCCTCAGCAGTGCTAACCCCGCCCTCACTTCCATTAGACCAGTGCTTCAGCACTGTTTGCTGAGATGACTTAGCACAAGCACAGGCTGGGCTTGCCTTGCCCTGCCTGAGCAAAGCACTTAACCAAACCAGCAGCGTAAGAGCTGGGGATGTGAGCTGAGCCAACTTGCAAGGCAGCCTGTCCTCACCTGCCCTGGCATGTCAGGGATGCTTTTTCTTCCCTCTAGCTTCATGGCGCTGAGCAGGGCATGGGATCCCTTCCTGATGGCAGACACTGGCAGCAGGAGAGCTCTCCATGTGGGGAGAAGCACTCTCCAGCATTCACACCATCACTCCACTGGCTACTGGCTTCCTCCCTTCCCACCCCATCCTCACTGCAGCAGTTTCCAAGTGAGGTCATAAAGCCACCTCAGAGGTCCCCAAGAAGGACTTTAAAGCAGCTTCCAGGTGACTTTCCTGGGGCCATACGTCACAGCTGGGCATTTGGAGGGATCAATAGCAAAAAAAAAAGCAAACCCCTGTGATGCTCTTTGAAGCTGTAGGAGGAGACCTGGAACTTGTCTACTTCCTAAAGGTGGCACTTGAGGTTCATGGCAGTCCTCACAACTCCCCAGGGCCCAAGAGGAGAGAGATGAGAAGCAGGAGACAGGACTGAAAGCCACTTTACACCCTCCCCAAGATGCCTTTGCTTGCCTGAGTGCTGGGTGACAGCATCCACAGGCAAGGGAACTATGTCCATTTTCCCTCACTTCCTTGACAGGGACCTGATAATGAAACCTGGTGACAACTCAGACAGGAAGGTCTCCTGTTCTCTCCTCACGGGCCAGGAGTCTGTGCAGGCAGGGAAGGACCCAGGCAGCTCTGCAAGGCAGCACTATTTCCCTCTTCCTCCCTCAGCCTCTTGCCAGGATCACCAGCTTAGACCTTCCCAGACAACTAATCTTACATCTCAGACCAGATTATCCCAAGAGCTGAGCCACTTCCCTCCATGGGATCATGGTGCCTCCAAGGGTCAGCCCTGAGGCCACCAGCCCTGGGGAAGCAAGGTGGCAAACACAGCCCATCCCCTTACAACCACAGTTTCACCACCACTCTGAATCCACAAAGATGTTGAAAAAGGCCAGCTGGACCTATGAGGCTCCACTCCTACCCTTTTTGGTGCTTCTGCTGCAGGTTATCTTTTCTGGACAAAATCAGCAAGTCTTCCCAAGGGAAAAATGGCAGTAGTGTGGGCACTTTGTGCCAGAACACAGTCCTCCCTCCCCAAATTCCCTTTGTGGACCAGTCTGAGCCTCCCTGGTATCTCTCAGCAGAGGGAAGCACCAGCACAATAACACAACTGTGTTACAGAAGTACTTTGTGTGATGCTGCTGATGGATCTTAGCACCTCGCTTTCCTCCTGAGATCCAAGTGCATTTCTTGGCCCCATTTGATGCACAGGAGAGCCTCAGGCATAGAGCACCCATGCAGGGGATGGAGCACTGCCAGACCTTCATGTCTGGGGTGCCCAGTGGCTTTGCATCTGGGAAGATCTCCCCTGCAATGAGGGCAGCTTTAAGCAGTGCCCTGAAGCCCTGGTTTCTTGGAAGGGTTATTCCCTTTGTCTCATTTTCCTTTTTTCCAGATCTGACTTAAAACAGAGATCAGGATGACTCTCAGCGAGCAAAGATCCCATGACTGTTTCCCCAAGAGCCAGGATATTAGTTTTTGTATCCTGGCCATATTCCAACTTGGGAAATTACCTTCTGCCTCCCTAAATCCCCCCTGCAGTTTCAATTGGATACAGGCTTCTTCACTCTCTTGCTGAAACTGCTGCGCGGGTTGCTGTGCGCGGTTAAGCAGCTGCTGTCGGAGGTGGGTGACAGGATTCATCCCGGGGGTGCTGGGGTCAGAGCTGAGAAGGGCAGGGAGCACTTTCCTGCTGAAACACCGGCATGGAGCCTCTCCCTGGGGCCACGATCAGCCCCAAACTGGGCTCCTCTCTCAGAGCTGCCCCTACAAGCTCTTTTCCCAAGCTTAGCCCACTCTTTTACCCACTTTACGCTGCAGAACCACAACTAGCACACACTGAGATGGATTTTGCTTTGTTTCCCAGTGTGTCAGCTGCCTGGCCGGACACCAGCTGTCAGAGCATCGATTTGCTCATGCACCTGGAGAACACATGCTCTTCTCATAGACACATTTAGGTGCAGAAGCCCTCTTCTTCTACTTTGCCCTAATGGATTTGCAGAATAACCATGGACTTCCAACACTTTCAGGACTTGTTCCTCTGGGAGCATCTATGGGATGCTACGCCTGTAGTATGGGGTCCTGAGCAGAAACGGGCAGGATACAGGGTGAGACCCTGTCTGGGCGACACAGAAGGGCCCCTTTTACAAGCCCTTGTGCTGAGGAAGGTGCCAACATGGTCTCATCTACAGAGTCAACCAATGCTGGAGCAAATCCCAAGAGCAAACAACCCTGGAACAAGAATCCCAGAGGTCTCCAGGCTGAAGTTGTTCAACCTCAAGTTAAAAATGCAGCGTTGTCAAGCAGCCAGATTTTGTGTTGTTCTTGTTGCCAGAATCTATACAAGCAAATTACTTTGCTGTCAAGAATACAACAGGAGACAGAGAGAGAGAAATCCCCTGCCTGGGCACTCCGGAGACATACCCGCAATATTCTGAGTAATGCAGCCATTTCACTGACATCCCCTGACATCTGGGGAATACAAAAAAAAAAAAAAAAAAAAAAAAACCACAAAAAAAATAACAAACAAAAACCCCAAAAGCTAACAACCCAGAAAACCTTTAAAGTCATTTAATAGATATGATTTTTGGATGAGATGTAATATACAGTGAAAAGTGGAGACAACAACAGCCTTTAATGAAGTGTCTTGGAGGAAATCTCGTATGTTCATGCATGTGTCAAGGGGAGGTGTTTATACATATAAATATATATACGCATATTTACAGACATATCTGTTAAACACTGTTCCTATGTGTTCTATGTGTGCATACATAAATATATAAACCTGTGCATGGGCCTGTGCTGTGTGGAAGAGAGCTGCCAAGAGCAGTAAAATTAAAATGTGGTGTTTAGAAAGCAGGGGGGGCAGCGGGCAGGAGCTCAACCCTCTCTTCTCCCCATGAATCAAAACCCACAGACGAGGATCAGTGCGGATGTCAACTCTGGTGCCAGCTCTTCTTCCCTGGCTCCTCCAGGCTGGATTCCCTCCCCTACCCACTCCCCCCATTCCCCCTCTTCCCTACCCCCCTTTCCCTTTCCAGCAGGATGACATTCATCCATCATCAGCATTTTAAGTGCTGGCACGTCATTGAGGCTGTCAGCCGCCCTCTTTGCTCAGCACAAGGCGCTCCGCTTGGCAGCTTGGTGAGACCGTTTCCATTTGGAGCCCATAATCCTCCTATTCGGGTTAGTTCCAGTCGGTTTCACGGAGCACAGAGTGAGGGGAACCCGATGGGACAGCAGTAAATTATATCAAATAATAAAGAGATGGCTTGCTCTAATAACTCCGACCATGGGATACTCAGGCATAGATGCACTGCTGTGGGTCGAGCACTGCAACCTGCCAGGGTAAATCCCCTATAGCCTGCCTTTACTCCCTTTGTCCCCAAAGCCAGAGCCTCCTGGTCCCACTTCAGTGACACCAGGTGTAAATCTGGAATTAACTCCCTCAACTTTAGTGGAACTACTCCAGATTTATGGCTGAGAAACTGAGCTTGGGATCTGGTCCCAACTCAAATCCAGAGAGTGTAAACTGAGCTCCAGCAACCCAGGCCCATGGCTGAAAAATGGTTCAACATAAGGAGAAGGGGACTGGAGACAGGGTTATTTAGGAAAGCTGGTGCAAAGTGCCAGGGAAAAGTCGCTTCACTATCCCTTGCCCAGAGAACTGGCATTCTTTGGAGGTCTGCCTGTATTTCATCTTGTCAAATGACCAGGTCTGGATGTCAAACCTGCTCTTCAGAAAAGACGGGCTGCCTGACAGTGGGTACCATTAGGGGTGAAACCTGTCCCCACAGCACACTTCCCCACTCCTCTCCCAGCAGTGCCCCAGTCCCTTTCAGAGCCCTCCACATGTGCCCTCACCCCTGCCACTCCAGGTGCTGTTGCAGTGAAAGGTGGCTGAAGAGATGGCACAGCTGCCATCCCAGCCGTGCTATGTCATGCTCAGATACTCATTTAGACTGGGAGTTAGAAGAGATGCTTATTTTAGACACAAGTTGTTTTTGCAGCATGCTTACTCAAAGCAAAAGTGGGAGGGGAGGCCAGAGTATTATTTAAAGGGAAACCCCCTGAACATGGACTCAAGCACTGAGCTAATTTTAGAAGCCAGAATATCCTGGAGTCATGACGAGGGACTCAATATGACTTTAAGAAATGGGCATTGCACCAAAAGAAAGCTGGGTCCAGGGCTAGCAGTGTGTGGAACCAGCTGCTTTGGCTGCAGCAGGCAGCTAATTGATCTGTGCCTCAGTTTCCCTATCTCTGTGTGGGGATACCGCTTTCACGTGAGATTGCTAAAAGGGTCCGCAGACTGCAACGAGTCAAGAGCAGTTCATTTCAACCTCTGAGAAAAGATAAAAAGAAATCTGTGAGAAATGGCTTGTGTTTGGGGTTTTTTAACACACTTTTTGGCAAAGTTGTTAGAATAAAGGTTCACAGCCACTCCCTGGCAGAGTTATGAGTGTTCACAGGAAGAATGCAAGCCACAGGGCCAGGTCTCTACAATGCCAGCTGATGGGCTTTCATTCCACATCTGCAGACTCAAGGTCAGGGTGTGTCATTACCTCGGCGCTTCCTTGCCTGCTGCTCCAAGCACTGCAAAACCCAGGAGCCTGCATTCACCTCCCCATGGTGCCTGCACACAGCAGTGCTTTGCAGTGCTGCAGTTCTGGGCACACAGAGCCCCAGCTCACCATCCTCTTCGTGCTGGGCATCAGCAGCACGGCGTGTTGGGGGATGTGTGTGCGTGCATGTCTGCCTGCACTCCTTCCCTGCAACCTGCCAGCCCACTGATCTATAAGCTAATCCTACCCCAAGCTGATCTATAACTAATTCACTTAGAACACAATTGCAATATCGATTCCCAAACTGCTTTGCAGACAGTGCTAAAATGTGTGTGTGTGTGTACGGCAGAGACAAGGGAGCCAGCTGACAAAAAGCCACCACGCGGGGAGGGCGCGGGTCAGTGCCTGCTCTTCTCAGGGGAGATCAGAGCGTGCTGCAGAGGCAGCTTCGTGTGCACCCTCTGAGTCCTTCCCTTTGTCTCTGCTGCCGCTGAGGGCTGTGGCTGGCTGCAGAGAGATCTGAATGCATCTTTCTGCCTGGGCATCCTATGTATCCTACACATCCGCCATCCTTGCATCTGCCAAGTGAGTTCTTTGTGTCACCGTGGTGGGGATGGGTTGCTTTTCATCCACCCTCACCATCTCAGGAGAGCAAGCCAAGTTCTGCACTCTCACATCAATATGGGAGTCATAGCTCCACAGGCAGGCACGGATGCTGGACATCGATTTCTGGACGAGAAGCTCACAAGCAAAGAGCAATTTCTCCAGGGTCACACCTGATGGAGGAGGTGAGAAAGGGGCCATGTTTCCAGACTGCTCCAGCCCTCTCTGGAAGTGAGCTGGATCAAGAACTGTGCTTATCTGAGGAGGTAAGCACCTCCACAACTCCTGGTCCATCTCCAGAGGACAGAGTAATTCCTCACAGCACAGCGATTACCCTCTCCCTGCCACACCAGGAGCCCCTGCCCTGTATAGTCAACAGCACTTTAGGGGTTGGCCTGAGCCCAGTGTCTTTGAGCCTGACCTTGCTCACAACCATCTGGTTTGGGTTCAGTCTAAGGCTACAAAATCCAGCACAACCTGTGACCAGGGTCTTGGTACCTTCCCAAGCCCCCGCACAAGCACAAGATATTCCAGCATTTTACCCTATTCATCAAGCAGCACAGCAGTGCAAACAGGGGCAGCACCAAGGCTGAATCTCTCCCAACACCTGCAAAAGGCATGTAATTTCTCTGCTTCTTCCCAAAGTTTACACTATTTACATCAGCAGAGCATGAGAAAGCTGAAGTCACCAAGAAAAGCCCCCGTTTTGGTCAGTGGTCCCTGAGAGTGACTCTTCACTCCAGGAGCCACATTTGAAAGGTTGATTTATGCCGCACAAAGTAAAGAAGACATATTTAATGACGAATGGAAATGTCATATTGATCCTATGGACAGGCTGTGAAATACTGTTGTACACAGGCTGTGGCTGAATCCACCAAGCCGGTGGAGGTGTTTGACAGCAGGGCAGTCAATACGGAGATCATGCTGCCCCCCAACGAGCAGCACCAAACCAGGCTGGGAATCAGGAAAAAAAACTCCTAGGCTTCAAAGGAGGGAGGATGTTGAAGGACTTTCCCATCCATCCAGTGGTACCATTAGTATTTCAAGGGTGTTTGCAGGTGTGCACGTGGAGGGTGGCAGGGCTGCCATCCCATCACACACGCACAGAGGGGCACTGACTGAGGCTGTTGTAGTTCCAGCATTAAATAATATTGAGAAGAAGCAGGACTGTGAATGATGGAGGGGCAAAGATATGTGTCCCTCAGCAAATACAGCTCAGTGATGGACCTCCCACACAGTCTTTAGCAGGAGCAGAACTACCCATGTGCATCCTACACCTGTGATTCTCTCCCCATGGGAAGGATGATGTATCTAGGGTTGCCAGCACTCAGGCAAAATGCCTCAGGTTGGAAAATGATGGGGTTATGTTGTTGTTGAGTCTAAGGTGAGTCTGTGGTGTCTTTGGTAAGACTCCACAACCACATAGCCATGTGGGATGATCCCAAAAGATCCTTGAGGGCCTCCTTCATACCCCTGCCCTGCTCATGCTGCAGTTGTCAGGATCTGTCACACTGCTGCAGCAAAGAATAGGCTCAGCTGGAGGAAAGTTCCACTTGGACAGAGCACAGCAGAGGTGAAAAGTGATCTTAAACTGGCAAAAATAGAGCATCAGCCTCATATAATTTCTCTGAAAACAAGATTTATTGAAGTTCTGTCTGTGGAAATCACTGTAGTGTGGAACACTCAACATATAGATTCGATCACTGACTCGTACCCTACTACATTTTTCATTAGGAAAAATATTGGCTGGGAAAGTTTGACCTCATAATCTCTGCATTTTAAACAATAACCAAGGAAAACAAAAGTGACGGTCTAAGGTAATCTCTTCCACTTCAGCACTCTCTTAGGCAGGAGCCAGGAGCTAAATTTCACTTCTTTGCACCAGAGCTACTGGCTATGCTACTTGTTATGCTCCTTTGTATCTAGACTCTTCCAGACCAGACAGCCTTTGGCCACATCTACCCCAAAGGTCTCTGGATTGGACACAATGCCCACCAGTACCTGTTGGAGGACTGGGCCATGTTGCCCGTGTGCTTGGAGCAAGGAGGATTTGCAGAGAGGGTGAAAACATTTGGGAAAACTCAGCTCTATTCTCACCATAATTTGAGGGCTTGATGTACCCAAATAGAAACAGTCTCCACTGCAAGGCAAATCAATAATAATCCTCATCTGAGACTCAGCTTCTCACCTTTCTGCTATAAGGTGTCCCCAGCCTGCAGTCAGCACAGGGCTGGAAGAGGGAACAGGCAGCCAGAGAGATTTCCAGTTGGTAGAGCTGTGGTCTGCACCTTCAGTTTGGCCAACACATCCCTGTCACCCTGCCAGCACCACACAAGGGATGGTTGGAGTCTCAGCTGTTGCTCTATCACAAGTCCTTTCAAATTAATTCCTGGTTTACAGTCTAAATAAATTAACTTCTATCGATTAGAGGTTCCCAATGCTTTTAATATCAGTGTCATAATCAGATACGAGAATGGATTTGCCTTTCTAAATCATAGCTCCAAAAGGTTTTCAATCTGAAGCTCTATTTTATGTGTGACCCAATTAGAAACTGCAAGGCTTTGGGCTCCAGTTCCTCGCCAGTGACTTGCTTTACACATGCTGTTTGTTGGTGGCCTTCTTGAGTAAAAGAAGACCTTAACCCATGCTCCAACCCTCCATGCTTCCCACCAGCTTAGTCCTTGGTTCTTACCTTCTGATAGCCAGAGACTCTCCCACCCTGCAGCAAAGGCCAAACTCAACAAAGCCAGAAGTGTTGTTCTGTCTTTGATTCATGCATGAGATCTACAGGGAAAGAGGCCTCCAAGACACTTATAAAGTTGAACTCATCTTGGGGGAAAGTACTGGAGCTCCATCAAAACCCTCCTGTTTTTGGCGGGAATATCTCTGCCAACTCAAAGCCAAAACTCATAGCATCCAATTCTCTGTGTGTGTTGGTCTCTTCTCCAAGATAACACAGCAGAGAAGGAACATTCCAAGAGGTTCCTGCGATGTGTGGAAGATAACTTCCTCACACAGTGGATAAGTGAGCCGACCAGGGAGTGTGCCATCCTGGACCGGCTTCTGGCAAACAGGGAAGATTGTGTGGGGGAAGTAAAAGTTGGAGGCCATTTAGGGCACAGTGATCATGAGATGATTGAGTTTTTGGTCCTTGGAGAAACAAGGAGAGGGGTTAGTAAAACTGCCACCTTAGACTTCCGGAGGGCAAACTTTGACCTGCTCAGAAGACTGATTGACAAAGTCCCCTGGGAAGCTGTCTTGAAGGATAAAGGAGTCCCCCTGTACTCAGCACTGGTGCGGCTGCACCTGTAGTATTGTGTCCAGTTCTGGGCACCTCAATTCAAGAGAGATATAGAGGTGCTGGAGCAAGTACAGAGGAGGGCAACGAAGCTGGTGAAGGGCCTAGAGATTCATTCTTATGAAGAATGCTTGAAGTACCTGGAAATGTTTATTTTGAGAAAGAGGAGGCTGAGGGGAGACCTCATCAATCTCTACAACTACCTGAAAGGACATTGCAGAGAGGTTGGTGCTGGTCTCTTCTCACAGGCAATTAGCAACAGAACAAGAGGGAATGGCTTCAAGCTGCAACAGGGTGGGTTTAGACTGGACATTAGGAAAAAAATTTTCACAGAAAGAGTGGTTAGACACTGGAATAGGCTGCCCATGGAAGTGGTTGAGTCACCATCCCTGGATGTGTTTAATGGTCGTTTGGATGTGGTGTTGGTGGATATGGTTTAGGGGAGAACTTTGCAGATGGCAGTTGGACTTGGTGATCCCAAGGGTCTTTTCCAAACTGAATAGGTCTACGATTCTATGATTCATGACTGAACAAAACCTTTTGCCTATGTGGAGAAGAAGGGGCACACCACAGGCAGCCCAATTGGCTTGGATCGGTGACAATAGCCACCAGCTTTCTAGGGCAGTTTTCTGTCTTTCCCTTTATAGTTGCAGATCTCAGGGCCCTTTCTGAGCATCCACGTGATACCAGGGAGGGAATTCTTCTTCACCCCCTCTCCTGTGCTCAGCATCTCCCTTGCAACTTCTTCCAAGACCCTTCAGTTTGATTTCCAAGTTCTGACACAGCCATTAGTTACAAAGAGCGATTAGTTTGGTTGTTGTCATTAAGTCATTTTTTAAATGGCTCCAGGCGGCATCAGAGAACAAAGAAACAAAATACCCGTGAAAAAAGTTAATCACAAATTACTAATTATTTCCCCCCCTCCCTTTGTGCTCTTTCCTCCCCAAATCATGAAATATTATCCCCATGAAGAAAGGAAAAGGTCTGTCCATTTGTGAGCCCTTCACGGATTTTATACACCTAATTCATCAAATGAGAAACACTTCCTGATTGTCCGGGATTATTTTGAGACGTGAGCTCATGACCCCTCGGCCCCGCTGCCGAGCGCCACGGCGAAGGGCGAAGGCTCTGATTTACGTGTCCCAAGATGCAGCCCTGAGCGACAAGGTGGGGAAGAGTGGAGCCTCAGCGGCTCAAGGAACAAGCCCCAATACTCTGGTGAGGGGCAACAACTGAGCCAGGCCCTTCATGTGGAAAGATCTCATGACTCCAAGTGTTTCTGAACCCGTTCAGATTTTATGGGGCTGCTGATTTCAAACAAGCCGAGCGCTTTGAACAAGGCGTTGTGCATGCCATTCGGGGGTTTGTATTTATTTATGGTGAGGTCTTTTATACCTCTTTCCAGCCAGAACATACGTGCCACAAGACAGGTCTTCAGCTCAAAAGAGCACAACCAGAGGGACAATCTGGTCGGCATGGGAGTCTGGGCTCCCAGAAATTTTACTTGAAAGGAAAATTTGGGGGTGATGAAAACTGAGCAGTCCAAGTCACAGAGACACTCATTGCTCTCAGGTCTAGATTCACTAGGTCCTGCTTGTTAAACAGCTCCTGTTCACTCTCAGTAATGGTGACTGGTCTGGGGGAAGTACTACTGAAAATAATTAATTTTGCAGATGCCTAATTCTCTACTTGCCCCATTCTGCAAATCTGATTGTACCGAGAATCTGCGTTTCCACTGGAGAAAGGTCTTTGACTGTGACAGAACAGAAACTACTAGTGAGGCATCTGGATGCATAAAAACTCCATCTCAGGAGCTCATGCCTTTCTGTCACCTTTTATCTTTGGCCATCAGCAACACAAGCATTCACATGCCCACACCCAGACCAGTGCATCTCTCTGAGCCTTGGAGATGCTCAGCATTCAGCCGCAGATCCATCTAAATACCAAAAGCATCATTATAATCAGGCAAAATAAAATCAAGTAAAAGTAAAAGCTCCAAGAGTTTTGACTTCCAAATATGTACTAGCAGCCAACACAAAGCAGAAGGCAGTGGTAACACTGGGGCCCCTCTGATGTGGAAAGCTTGAACATACCTGCTGGTTGGCAGATAAATAAATCTCCACCACCCCGTGTTTTTTGCAGCCTTTACAGATTGTTCCAATCTCAGAGATGCTCTGAACTGCACCAGCAGCACTTCAACAGACTCAGTTTTTCCCCTTTGCATGGTTAAAACCCTTTGACCTTTCCAGCACATCCTATTTTCTGTGAAAAAGAAGCTATTTGTCTAACTAAGATAAATAAATAAACCCCAGTCTCCTGGACCCAGAGGGGAGCCTGGGAGAAGCATGCTCCTGGGCTAACTGTTCTTTTTCCCAGGACAGGAAGAGCCCATCCTGTTTGCCTAAAAGCTGAAAGTGATGCAAAAGGGGACCATAAGGGAGTATGAAAATGCATTTGAATCAATAGGATAAAGCTAACAGGATCAGGAATAAATAGAATGAATGAAATAGGATAAAAATGCCAGAGAAATGTTAGACTCAAGACTGCCTCAGGGATCACTGCTGAAGGAGCAGCAGGGCCAGGTTCATCCTGGATGTAATTCCTGTGGCCACTTCTGCCTGACAATTTAAAGCTTGGTGGATTTAGGAGCTTTGGTTGGGATTTTTTTTTCCTCCCTGTCAATGATGTCTCAATTCAAATAATGTGTGAGATTCTTGGGTTTGCTCCATGCCTGCCTTGCACAGCATAGGGTCTGGCTTCTATAAATGGCAGCTTCCCATGACCCAGCAGAACTGCTTTGGCTACTGGGATATCCAGAAAGGTGCCTACATGCGAATTTGGGTGCTGAATTTAAAGCAGCCATGTTTGCAAACCGGTTTTGATGTTTATGTAATAGACTCCATCCCGATTCAACAAGCGTGCTGAAAGCCAGGCTTCACTCCAAGCACATGTTCAAATCTCTTTGGCTTTCAAGGAGTTTATGCTTATGCTTTAAGCAAAGCAGGTGCTTTGTGGATTGAGTTCTGTATCATTTTAACAGACACGTGATCTTCCCGTGGTCCCTTGAAGACAACAGTGAGACATTTTAGAAGAAGTACTCGGGTATTTGCTGGTTGTTTTTCCCAGCAGCTCCCTGTTCAGCACAGCAGGGCACTCAAGCAGCTCCCAATGTGCCTGGCTCCCACACAGCCCCTGATACACCACAGAAAATAATAATAATTTAAAAAAAAAAAAAGTTGAAAAGCATATTTTGTCCATACTGGTTCCCAAAACACCTCATGAGCAGGTGTGAGTTCTGCATCTCAGTAAAACCACGGACCTGATTCATTTTCTGTCTTATCAAAGGGGAAAAGGGACCCTTCAGAAACCAGCAGTCCTATGTAAGTCCCATTCATTGGTGGATGAGGGAAGGGTCCCCAGGCACCTCAGCTCCTGGAGTATCCCCTGTATGCCTGCTGGGATCCCTGAGCTGGGACATAACACTGCAGCTCATGTTTCTGTCCTCACAAAAACAGCCAGAGAATTCTCCAGCAACAAAGCTGCATCAAACACCTCATTTGAAAGGTGACCCACTCCAAGGGGGCTGTGCTCTGTAGCCCCACATCTGGGCATGCTGCTAACTTATGGTGCTACTCAGGGACCAGAACTTCATCCCTCCACCTTGGCTTTCCCACCCAACTCCTGATCCAAGGCTGAAATTTGCTTAGCTTAGGAAACTTGAAGAGTGCACTGCTGTGTTCTGATGGCTACAGCCCATCAGCTAAAATAGTTGCTTGTCATCATCTCCTTTGTCCAGGCTCTGGGTTGGCATGACCTGTGCCTCCACTTCTCCCAAGATCCTTTTACACCCAGCTTTTGAAGAGCTGATTGACAGCAGGACCTTGATCTTCCCTTTTGTCCTCTTCCCTCTGCTTCTCTCCCTTTCCTTTGTCACCTTCTCCCTGTGGCTTTTGGGGATCTTTTTCTCCTTCCCTAATGTCCCCTTTCCCTCTCCATGGATCCCTATAATCCTGGGTGACTGGCAGACTCCCAAAAGAGCTGTTCTGTGAGTTAGGGTGGTCATCCAAACCACCACCACACTCCCCCATGAAGGGACAGGCTCTGGTCTGGCATGGTGTGATGATGAGCTTGGGTCTCAGCACAGGGGAACCAGCTGGGACCACATTCTGGTCTTGGAGCATCCAGCCTGGGAAGACCTGATCCAACACCCTGCCAGGCAGTGTCCATCTCGTCATGTGTTGGGGCAAGCAGATCTGTGGACCTCACAAGTATCATGTGGAACTCACAGGTATCGTGTGGCCCTCACAAGGATCATGTGGCCTCACCAGAGAGGGGTGATCAAAGGAACCCCTCTGGCCTGGCACCAGGCTGTTCCATGGGCTCTGTCTGCAGCAGGTTGCCCCTGCGGTCGAGTGGCCAGTGAAGTGTGGAGCACTCTGCCAGCAGAAGCAATTCCTCCCAGGTCAGGAATCTGGCATGGTGGGAGGTGTCACTTACAGGCAGACATTGATAGCACAAGCTGGGGAGGTTTCACCCATCTCAGTGGGTTGGACCCCTTCCCACGGAGCACAGAGCTCCTGAGCTCAGCTGGCTGCTGAAGGCAGGGGAGGGGAGAACAAAACAAGGCAACAACCAGCCCCAGAACTGCCTGTGCCCTGATGCCCTGGGCCGTGTCCTCCATCACAGCCTTTAGGGGATGACCTTCCTGCCAGGGAGGTGTTAAACTCAGAGAAGGGAGATGTGTTTCCTGAGACAGTTACTTAAATGTTGCCTGCATTTATAAAATCAAGATTCAATCCCTCCAGGGGAGTTGGATTTGAATCAAGTGCAGCTGGCATGCAAGGGCAGCTCATACCAGATCATCATGCACAGTAGATGGGTGACCAGTATCTCACAGCAAGGACAGCACCCAAAACATGCCTCGCTGCCTCTGAGAAGGCCTGACACACACCCCACTCCCTCTTCAGACTGCACCTCACAGCTGGGAAGCCCTTCGGTCTTATGCAGCTCTTTTCCAAAAAGCAGCAAAGCCTTGGCATGCATGCTCTTACATGTGAGAGAGACCTGGAGCTGGAGGCCAGGCTGGGATCCAGCCCTCACCATGCAAGGTCCTGCCTCAGCCCTCTCCAGCCAGGCTGGCTCTGACCTGTCCTGGGCTCTGACCACAGACACAGGGCCTGAGCCGGTTGATGTGGATGGTTTGCAAGAGAGAGATGCTGCTTTCTAGAGCTCTTGAAGGGAGTGATTGCCAAAAACTTGCCCACCCACCTTCACCGCACTGCTGACCCCTCAAAGCTCAGTGTGCCCAGGCACATCCTGGGCAGGTTTGGGTGGGCCAGATCTGACATACCAGAAGGTGTGGAGGGGAATCCAGGCACAGTGATCTGTGATTACCCACCGAGGACAAGCAGAGCTCCAGGCTTGTGCTGTTGTCTTCTCCCACTGTGGGGAGATGGACATCAGCAGACCCTACCAGTGTCAGCAGGTCACTCTCTTTCTAGTTAAAAATGAGTTGTTACACTGAAAATAATTGACCCTTAATGCCAGCTGCAGGGACCAGAGCATGCATTGCCACAAGGTTATGCTCCTTTCAATCCATCTGCTGTCCCTGTGTAGAGCTCGGATGTCTCTCCTTCTCCCCCAGCCCCCCTCTCAGCTTTCAGAGCCACCTTGGCTCCCAGGAGGTGCAGTTAGCCTTTCCCTTCTCCCACCACCTCCACTGCTCCACGAAGATGAACAAGGTCAGGAATGGGTGATATGTCACCACCAGCCCCTCTGTAATATAGAAGGGACCTGGGAGAAGGCTTAGCTACCCAATATCCATCAGCTACTGGGGAGATCAGTCATGTTAATGCCATAAATGTGACGTTCTTCTCGCTTCATCTGAGCTATAGCTCCAGTGAAAGCACCAAGAGACTGGCATTTCCAGGAAGAGTTACTGACAGCAATGGGGGCATGCTGCTGCACTTTGAGGGTCCTTGTCACATGCTGGCCCCAACTTGTGAGCCTTGCAGACTGGAAAATTTGGGTTCTCTCTGAGTCTCTCATAAAAGAAGCTGCCCCATTCAAACAATTCAACCATGTGGCTTGGTGAAGGTAAATAGCCAAGCAAATGATACATTTATACAGTGGTATAAATAGGCTAGAGAAAAGTAACCGATTTCCTTGCCTCTGATTTGCTCACTGCCCTTGGCAAGGTCACTTCCCACCCCTGTGTCTCTATTTCTCTTCTGCTTTTCTGTCTTGTGCATGCAGTCTGCAGCCTTCTTGGAAAGAGCCAATAATAACAGGGGCTGATTTGGGCTAGGATACCTGGTGACTCAGGATGAGCAACAACTGTGGCCATTGCTGCACACTCGGGCTTTCCCCCAGCCTGCAGGCACCAAAGCTCTCCCTGCCCATCCACGTCTACTCTACATATGTTGGATATTGTGCCCATTCAGGGCCTCAACAGGAGGCTGCTGGAATCTCTGAGCATGGACGTGGTAGTAGATGTGGAAAGCCACAAGAGGGAGTTGGGGGCAGTTGGGGTAGATGAAAAGGAGCTGCTGTTGATTTGCAGCACGGCAAACTGCTGTCTCCTTCAGCAGTGGTGTGAAGCTTTCTGGAAAGGGAAGTCACGAAGCCGGGAAAGGGAGCAAACTGGGAAGCAATACTGAAGAAGCCAGAATTTGTTTTGCCCAAGGAAATCTCCCTGTAGTTATAGCAGGGTCTTGCTGTGCTCAACACCTTCAGGAAGGGAGCAGCTGCTCAGCAGCATTACCACCTTGCTCCCCTGAATTTCCCTTATGGCAAGGCTCCATGGGGACATTTAGACAGCAAATGGGCAGTGCCAGGCTGACAACACCGGGCAGTGAGCGGGGCAGGAACGTGGTCCAGACCTTTGCAGGTGCAGGGCAACGTGGGCAATGCATCTGCCGTGCTCTTATCCATGCTCCCACCCTCCAGGCTATCTTGTATGCCGGTCCCATCTTCCCACCTCTCTGCCTCTCAGTGCCTTTGCTCGATGGGATCACCCGACCGAGACGCAGCCACACGCTGGCATTTCCACCGTCATGAGTGGCACTGCAGACACGAGGCAGCCCAGCCACCAGCATAGGGAGGGCTCCAGCCCAGCAGGGACAGGGTAGCAGGACCAGCCCCAGCCAGGGGTGAGCCTAGAACAAGATACACTGCAAAGTTGACTGTGACTGGCTGCAGGGAAAGAAGGAAAGGTTGATTTACACCCTGCTTGATTCCAGCAGAGCTGAAGTGCCAGTTTTGCCTGTACTGGGCCCATCGCGGTGCAAGATCCTGCCAAAGCGTGAGAGGGATGTGCAGTGGAAAGCGTATCAGGGGTGGAATTGTCTACACGCAAATGCTCAACTTTATGTACTTTTAACTAGAGGTGTAACAGATGGTTGCATTTCGGTCCAAGCAGCAGAGAGCCATGCCCATTCCGGCTGGAGCCAATCAATCCAGCCACTCTGGGGAAAACGGCAAGCTGGGTTTGGAAGCACGGCTGCCAGCAATCCAGAGGAAGGCTTTGCACAGGAAATGTGGGCTGCTGCCATGTGAAACCAGGGAAACGGGATTAAAAAGACACGGAGGCAGACAGCAGAGCACGGTGCTGTGGGCATTCCCCGGGGCAAGTGGTGGGAGAGATGGCGAGCAGCCGGGACTCAGCCTCCCACCAACTGGCTGCTCCTGTGCACTGGCACAGGGAGGGAATGGGAAAGGGGTTCACTGGGGAGGGGAGGAAAGCTTTATGGGGATGAGGAGAAGGCTGTTCACATGCAGTGGTGCCAGGGGAAGGGGCTGCTCACAATGGCCTTCCTGGTCCCCTCATCTGTCTCCAAACCCCTCAGTGCTATTTCTGTGTGGGATGGGGACTGTCCCCCACTGTGATACCTCCAGCTCTTCACAGTAATCACAGCAAGGGTAACATCCCTCCTCTGACTTCAGGTATTAGTGAGGATTGGGCATGTGGGTCTGCAGCCCCCAGCTGGCTCTGCTTCTTTGGGGGTGTCAGAGCTCCACAGCTCAGGGGAGAAGACGAGAAGACCCTGTGGCAGGGAGACTGCCACCCCCAGCACAGCCTACACCAGAAAACCAGTATGGATAGGGATGAGGCCAGTTCCCACCCCAGACCCCACAAGGGAGATTTGCCACTGTTTTGTGGAGAGCTTTTGGGCTGATGGAATACAGAAGTGTAGAGGTATCTAATTCTTTCTAATTCAAGGATTCTATTCTGGGATGTAGGTTTATACTAAAAGAGAAGGATAGAGAGACTAAGAGAGAAAATTTCCAGTACTACTCACCTCCTGGTAGTGAGCTTGTAAGGCTGAAGCACCATGGAAGGAGATACACCCAGAGGCAACAAGCAGCAGGGCCCATGGTTATATGTGAGGAGCACAGCAGACACCTGGGCTTTGGGAGGTGCCCCTCCAGGTGCTGCACATTACAGTAATGCAGAGCATCAGATTAGGAGCTGCAACAGAAGGTCACAGGGAAGAAAGTGATTTCGTTTAATAGCTTCTGGAGAGTGAGGGGTTTTGGAAAATCACTCAAATTGTGGGTCCTGGCAGGAAACCCATGTTCTGTTTCAGAGCTATCAAAACCAAGTAGCCGAAAAAAAAAAAAATAAAAAAAAAATACAGGAAGCAGGTTTAAATTCATGAGAGAAAGTTTAAACCTATGAAAAAAAAAAAAAAGTCTGGCTTGTCCTTGTCTGTTGCCCTGGGTGGCTGGTCCATAATGTCTACTCATCTTCAAGGGTACCTCTGTCACCACAAAACTTGGGTTAGGAAACCCACATGTGCCAACTGAACTGCTCCCAAGGTTTTAAGTGAAACATGAAAAACTTGCAAAAATCCATTCAAGTACTGAGACTGGGTGACCAGCAGATTGTGCCCAGTGGGGCAATGGGCAGCCCTAAAGGCTTAAGTAGTAGAGGACTGTTTAAAGACAGACATCTACATCAAGGACATTTTGGTCTCTGCCCATCACCGGCACCATTCACCAGCCCAAAAGTTACATGCATATGAAGGAGACAGAAACACATCCCAGGGAGCCGGCAGGGAGCCGGCAGGCAGCCTGCTGCAATTAAAGTCAAGTATTTCAAGCAAATCTCACTCTTTCCTCCCTCCTATAACATAGCAAGAGCCTCAGGAAGTCTCTCTAGAGGCTTTCTTGCCAGCCTGGCAGGGTTACTGCCCCCCACAGTGACATCAAGCCTTTAACATCCCCCCCACAGTGCTGGGGGGTTTAACCTGTTTCAAAGACCCATTCTTACTCCCCCCAGCACCTCCTCATTCTCTCTCATAATCACGTTCCCAGGTATCTCTCAGCAGATGTTGATGATGCTTTTGTAAAACATTTCCACTTTCTGGAGCTTACCAAGCTCTCTCTGTCTCACAGGGGCTGCTGTCTGGGGAATGCAATGTCATGAAATGACTGCTCTAAGGACAGACATTTCCTCCCCCTGCACCTCTCTCTATCCTACAGACAAGGTGTCACATCTACAGAAACCAAGGAAAGCCTTGTGGAGACTGAAGACACTTATCCATACACTTCTACTATATCAGTGCCCAAAAGTCCCTTGGATGTTTCATCTGCATCCAAATTCCCTGGATATTTAATTTTGCATCTGCAAAGCCCTCCTGGCCCTGGAAATGTGGGGTTCACAAAGGCACTAGAACCTGGATTGAGCAAAGCAACAAACCCAGAGTGTTGCAGCACATGATGGGGTCAGGCTCAGGACAATCGCTCATCCAGGCCTCACTGTTTCTGTTTCTGCAGACCCAGGAGCCAGTCTTTCCCATTCACAGCTGCATTCCCTCATACATCAGCAAACTCCATGCGTCAGACAGGCTGCTTCTTCCAATTCATCCTAGTGGCCCAACATCTTGCCCAGGTGTTTGCCCAATCAGGAACACCACAGACCTCCGCACTGCCCACCACATCATGAATGTCATTCTCTACCAAGATGTGCATCTTGGTTTTCCTTGAGCTTCTCATTGGCTGCTCAGTCCAGAATTATTCATCCCTCCCACAGTCAGCTCCGTGTCTCCTTTATCAAGAACTATGGATGTCTATGCTGTCAGAGACGCCAAGGTGTGGGTGAACAGGGATTAACTGCATGTTGCCTCTTCCTGAATAAGTGCTAGCGGACATGGAGTTATCAGGTGACAGATTCATGACAAACAAAAGGAAGATCTTATCTGCATAGCTTGTAGATCAGCCGTGAAACTCGTTGCCCCCGGATATCTTGGATGCCAAAAGATTATACGGGTTGAACAAGTGGTTAGACACTTTCAGGGAAGAACAATCTATCTGGGGCTATAAAACACAAAGGTATCACTTCAGGCCCAGGACTCTCTAAACCACAAACTGCTGGAGGCTGGGAAAGTATTCCAGAGAAGCATGCCATATACTTGCTTATGTTGGTATTATAATAATAGAGTGTAATATTGTAGTGATAATAATATACTATATACTTTGGTCTTTTGCTCTCTCAGGATACGCATCACCAGCCAGCAGTAGAGTCAGGATGCAGGGTTAGGCAGACCTTCCTTAGGTCCTACATGGCCTTCCTCAGCCTCTCCTGTATAGTGACAGTACAGAGCAGTGCCAGACTGACCGCCATTAGCCCTCCTGCTAACACCTCACTGAGCTGCCTCACTGCTCTTCAAGGGAGGCATCCTGGGGTAAAGATCCTGATTCTGAGAGGGTTCATGAGCCTAAATATCTGAATATCAGACCCTTGCCTATGGCCAGAGAAGTGTGGTGTTTTGTGCTTGACTGAGCTCTGGGTCTAAAACCAAACGTGTTGATCTCTGTCTTGGGTATGGACGCCTGCCTCTTTCCTGGAGAGTCTTCAGTTAAGGAAAGACCTGCATGTGAAAGTACCTTTTTGTTTCTCAGGAACAGGGCGTTTTTTGTTGCTCATCTCGTCTCACCTGATGCAATAATGCTGACTTTTCATCACATTTTGGCTTGATCCCTTCAGCATCCCCGGAAGCAGCAGCATCTCCTGTGCTCACAGTCCATGGAATACCATTCCCGTTCCCAGCACAGTCAAGTGCTTTGACATGTAGGTCTCAGCTGCTGCCCTGCTCCATCTCCATGAGCAAGTATCATTCCTTTGTCCCTCTCCACGTGTTTGTAAAGCAGAACGAGCCCAACTTACCTCATGTAAATATATGCGAAGAGGAAACAGCAGCTTTGGCGCAGGACAACATCACGCCCTTGACACAAGCTGGTCCTGGTTCAGACAGCCACTGTCACTGCACTCCCATCAATGTCCTGCCCCTGTCACCTTCGCCCCTACCTCTGCCGAAACACCTGCATGGGAAAGTGACCTGAGGATGGGAAGCAGATTTGACCCCTCCAACACCAGCAGACAGTTTCGGGGAGAAAAAGCAAAACTTCTTTGCTATTCAAACATAACTAATAATAAAACCAGGGAAGAACAATGCTGGAAATATGCTAAATAAGCAGAAATCTGGCTAAACAGAAGTTTTCCATGAGGCATCAGGAAATCTCTGAATTGTCATGAGTGTCTTATTTAGTGGTGTGTGTGCTTTTTGTCCACACAAGTTCCAGTCACTGCAGCCATCAAACATTTTTTAATAGGAGCATTAACTTAAGAATAGCTAACAGTAATATTCCTAGCTGTGTGGAAACAGCATTTTATTAAATGCTTCACACAGATTTTGTATAATAAAGATGAATATATTATATCCTCTGCCTCCCCCAGAGTGAAACAATAATAGGAAAATAAAAAAAAAAAAAAGCCAATAAAGTGAAACATAAATAGAACATAATGGGACTAGTAGCAAACTGAACTGACTATATAACATCTGCTATTGTTTGCCTGGCAAACGCAAACAAGGGGAAAAACAAGAAAAATTTGAACAGCCCTAACCTTTCTCCCCTCTGCTGCAGGAAAGCAGTACTGATACCCGAAGCAGATCTGTTTCAGAGCTGATGGAACACTGCAAGGCACGGCTTGCAAATTTGTCCTTAAACAAATATGTCAAATTCCCTTGGCTTCTGTACACACAGCAATTTTCACAAATCTTTTTATGCTAGCCAGTTTGTGTGTGAAAATATTTTTTGGTCTGGAGAGTTCTCAATGCAAATATTTATTCGTTTAAAAGCTTGGGTTTTGCTGTGTGTTTGCCCCTCACCATTCTCTGGTTTCTGAAGTCTGGTCACCCCATCAGCTTTGCTGCAACACAGCCATGGAAGCCAGGCAACAAATCCTGCCAATTGAAGAGGTACAGAAAGAGCCAACATCTATGGGCAAGGCCTCAGCTGGTTCCTGGATATCCTAACTAGGGAGTGCTTCCCCAAATCTGGGACATCTGCCTTGGAGAAATCAGGATAACTAAGGGATCACTCTGTGAGCAGAGGGGAAAAAAAAAAGGAGGGATTTTTGCCTTTACTGTGACCGAACATAAGTCATATCCATCCAGATATCAAACTGACAACAGAACTGGCTGGAAGCTGGGGGAAGGAAGAAGAGCTAAATGCCTATAAAAGTAATTTTCTCTTTTATTTGTTATCTTGCTTTTAATGATCACACCATGTTTCCTATCTATTTTTACAGTAAGTTGTACACTGATCTCTGGAGGCCCCTGGATGACTTATTATTAACGATGTCTTCTTATTATGGATGGTGATTTATTATCAGAATGATTCTATTTGTACTGGGTATGTTGTTCTGCTGCCAGCACAAAGCTCTTACCATCTTCAGAGCAAAAGGTCATGTGCTTGCAGCACTATGTGCCCAGCTCTGCTATGCCGAGCTGGTGGGTCTGTGGATTACACACACGCACAGGGCAAAAGGGCAAAGAGCAAAGAGAAGAGTGGCCCTGGTGCACCCACAGCTTTGCAATGGCTCAATAGCCCTGGGGTGCATGGGCACCGCTTCTGCCACTGCTGGACTTCACTCCTTACCCTCTGCCTACATGCCTTGTACATAATCAAGTCACCATTTCAGGATCTGTGTAGATCTCAAAAAATCATGCCTCCTATAATTTTTGTCTTGAGTTACCAGTCAACAAGTTTTTAACCTTGGGAAAATGACATTGTTCTTCCACACTGTCTTAGAGTCTGTGCACTCCAAGACTGACGGACACTCTAGCTGTTATAAGCGACCACCGGGAGTCTGGCCGTGCGTTTCCAGGGCACAGGAGACTTTCAATACCGGTTTCTTTGCTGAGACTGAAAGAAACAGCAGGAGCAGGTACACAGGAAAACAAAGCAAACAAGCAGAAAAATCACGGGATTTTAAGTGCAGCAGAGGGGCTGCTTCTGGAAAGTTATGCGAAGTGGTCCCTCCAGGGCTGCTTTCCCACCTCCGAAGCAGCAGTGAGCCCCAGGATCCCCTCCGCTCCCTGGCGGAGGACCGAGGGGCGGAGGGGGGGTCGGCAGCTGCTGCACGCTCGGCGCCCTCCCTCTAGTGGCTGCTGCCCCTGTCACGGACCCCCTCGGGTCCCATGCACCGAGCATTATTTTTCCACGCCTGGCCTCGCGGGACTTAAATCCACGTTTCCAACCAGCTGCAGCCTCTCCTGAGGGTGAGGGGTGCCCACACCAGCCTGCCCCTCTGCACATCTCAAACTGCATTATTTCTGCTGTTTGGTTTTAATACTTCCCTTTCTGGGTCTTGCTCATCCCCCTTAGCTCTTACTGAGGAACACTGGTGGCTCCTCGTTAAGTGTAACACTAATGATGGCAGAGAACCTGACTGTTTTTTTTCATTTGCGAGCAGAACACACGTGTTGATGTGCATTTGGTATTTGTGAAGACCTGCATTCCACCTCTGTAAAAAGCAGAACTAAATAGACCTCCAGAAGATTTCAAGCAGAAAAATGGGAGAAATCTTAAGGCTGTTCACTACACATGCTTTACTCAGGGCCCAGAAAAAAAGCCCAGGCAGTAAAGTCCCACCATTGCAAGTGATCATACATCAGCTGGATGATCACCCTGCCTGGGTGCCAGGCAGGAGGATGTGGGAATTCAGTGCCACAAGATGTCACAAAATGAAAAAGGGAGGTGGACTGGACCACAGAATGTTCAAAGATGGAATCACTAAAGATGAGACATTTTTGTAGAGATGTTAAACCTCAGAGTTCAGAGTTTGAATCACTTTCCATAGAGCAGCAATTAGGGAAATGCCTAACAGGCAAAAGATATCTTTTTAATCTTAGCCTCTTGCAGGAAGCTCTTGTCTCTCTCTCCATCATACCAGCATGCAGCGCTGGAAACAGGGAGACAGAATGATCTGACAGTGATCAGTACAGAAATGCTGTAAGCTGACAGCAGCTATTGTGCAGGGTGAGAAATGCCAGCCACCATCACAGGATACTAAAAGTACCCACAGAAAGAGCCATGCCTGATCCAAGCACCTCTGAAGAATGTGCCTATGATTCCTGGGGCAGAAAGCAGAATAGAATAAAATAAACAGAGGTGCAAAGCATCCCATCAGGGGTGTCTGCTGGCCAAGCTGTTTGCAAAAGTCCACTTTTTGAGGCAGGTGTGAGATAGGCCCCAAGCAGGATGCAGAGAGCAGCCTGGAACTGAAGAGAGGTTCCTCAAAGCCCTGTGTCCAGCAGCAAGAGCTGGGAAAGGTCTGAGCATCATCTTGTGAACCTCTGCCATGGATGGAGGCCACAAGAGTGCAAAAATATAGCCTGGCTTTTGGTGAGAACAGGGGGCTAGAGAAGAGGAAAGCTGCAGTACCCTGGCTGTATCAGTGGGTATGTGTCTGTTGGTACATGCTGCTGCGGTTTGGAAGGATAAGAAGAACAAGAGGCACCCGAGGCCTAGCAAATTCACCTCACATATGATTTCAAAGGCAAGGGAACTGCTGTTTGACCCTGTCTCTAGCTGCTACCCCTTCATAATGGGACCCAAAAAGGATAAGGGGAGTAAATACAGCAAGTCTAGCACAAAGGGATGGATTTTAGGAACATTTTTCATTCTAGAAGCACTTGTCTCATCCTGGAGAAGTTCCACAAGGTCAGACTAAGTAGAATGCAAAAAAATAAAAATAATAATAATTTTTAAAAAGGATGCAAAACCAGGAGCACTGAAAGAAAGAAATGAGAGGTAGGGAGGAACAGCCGTGCAGCACACAAAGTTGGAAGAGATCACAGCCAAACTCTGGCTTCCCGACTTGGTGCTGCTTTTTCAAGGGTTTGGAAATATTAGTTTTTAATTAATTTTCTTACTGCAGTTGTTGGAACGGGAGGAGGGAGTGGGATCACCTTCAAAAAGAAATACAAATAACTGCTTTAACAGGAAACTTTTGCTGCTGTAATTTATTGGAAGACGAAATGAGCTCCGATTACATTATCCACCCGCGCTGTGCCGGCAACACGTACTTCGGATATTGCGCTATAATCCAATGACTGCTCCTGAATTATTAACACCAAGTTGTTATTAGAAGAAGTTGCCTGGCTTATTTCCGCCATTCTCCCCCCCACTCCCTTTATTAAGTTTCAATTGATTACCCACACCTCCTCCTGCCCCCCAAAAATGAGCCCTCTCCTCCCTGGCTCCTTCAGAGCTGCCACAAACGTTACTTGCATGTGGCAGCCTGGTGAATTATTCACACGTGCCGGGAGCTGCGGAGTTATTACAGGTCTCGGAGGAGCCAGCGCAGCTCGGCTGTCGGAGCCTCGGGTGGCTCTGTGTGCGTGTGTCCTTCTCCCCGTCCAACAAAGTTTTGTCGGGCCCCGAGTCCAGAGAGAAGTTGTGGGACAGGGGATCAGGCTGCGCCCATTCCCGCGGTATCAGGGCAAGCTCCGCGGCCGCGGAGCCCCTCCACCCCTTCCAGGCTCTCCCCTGGAGTGGAATGGGGATGGAGAGAAGGCTGTGGCTGAGCCCCGTCCCAAAATGAAGGTGACTAAGGGGACAGCCGGTGTCTGAACGGAAGATCGGGGCTTCCTCCCTTTCCCCGCGGCCCGGCCTTGCCTCTCCCGGGATTGAGACGGGGCAGGAAGAGCCCGAGAGCTGCTAAATCTCTGTCGGCCACAGAGCTTGGCACTGCCTGGAGAAATGTCCCCGGCCTGCTCCGTCTCACTTTCCTGCCCTCCCTTGCCTTCCCTCCTTCTCCTCCGGAGGGATCCTGCAAATTGCATTTATAGAAGTGTTTAGAAAATATTTTAAAAATTCGAGCTCTCGCCTTGCCTGGAGATGGAGTGCGGCAGGTCCCGGTGTTCTTCCGGGGAAACCCGCGTCCAAATGGGTTTGGACCAGAAATTAGAATAATAGAGATTTAACGAATAGAAATACTTTCAGATGTTCGTATTCGCCTTTCCTTCCCTGTGACAACCGCAGGAGGACCCTGTCCCCGGGGTGAGACCGGGGTCTACTTCTAGCCGTCCAGGTTAGGGAACCCCCCATCCTGGCTAAGAGCGGCAAGTACACGGCTGCTCTGCCCCATCCCACAGCAGCTCAAACCGGCTCTCCAAAGCCCGGAGAACCCCGAAAACCCGCGGGGAGTGGTATTTGGGGGGGGTCCCAACTGTGGTAAGAAGAGAGGGGACGTGCTGGCCCCCAGCATTTGGGGCGGGGACATCTCCGCCTTTCTCCCCCGCCGTGGGAAACGCTCCTTACGGCCTCACGCAAGGTGACCGAAGGAGTGAATCTTCCTCCGGAGTTATTTTTAATTTGTGCTTTACTCCAGCTGGTAGAGCGGGCGGGATGCCCTATTTTCCTTCCATTTCGTCCGAAAGCATCCCCACTCACACCAACACAGGGACTCATTCAAATTTAGGCTCATCCCGTTTTCCTGGCCCTGCGGCTCGAGGTGGTCCGGCCATCCTCGTTCCCAGCTCAGGATTGTTTTGAGGCAAACAAAATCGACCCAGGCGATGGGCAGGGGGTAAGCGTACTCTGCAGCTCCACTGGTCCCGGCACAGCTGGGTGGCCCCGGGAGTTCGTTTGCAAACGAAAAATCGCCCGAGAAAGACGGAGAGCCGGGCACTGCTCTGCCCGCTAGCCCGGGGAGGCTGCTCCCCGCTTTTCCGCCTCTGGCCGGGTTTCTGGGGCAGCGGATTTCGTCCTGCCCGGCCTCTCTCCTCTGCCAGAGCCCCCTGAGGAACTGCGGCTGCTCCGCTTTTCTCTGCCGGGGAAAGGCCTGGGCTCCGGGGGAAGGGTGCGCTCCGGCCGGGCCGGGCGCGCTGCCCCTGGCCCCGGATCCCCGGCCGGGTGCGGGCACTTGGGTCAGATTTATTTTTGGTGCAGCGAAGTTTTTTCCCCTGCAAGGAACTGTTTGCGAGGAGAGGAAGGAGCAGGCGATAGCTATACAACGACCTCCAGAGATGGGCTCCTCTGGGAAGCTTCTCCCCAGCCCCGCAGTGTCCCCGGACCCCCGCCGCCCCTTCCCCAGCAGAGCCGAGAGTTAGCGGGCACCCAGCTACGGGCGGTTGTTTTCCAAGCGGAGCAACGACAAGCAGTGCCTGGTGGCAGCGTGGACAGGGCAAGTCTGTAGGTACATTTTACCGGCAGCTTTGCGAGAGAGGACTAGGACAGGGTTCCCAACCTCCGCCGCTGCTTTCCCTCCTTCGGGCTCAACGGCGGGTCCCACCGGGTTCTCTTCGCTTCTCAGCCCCAAACTCGAGGGGGACTTAAAGACAAAAAAACACAGTTATTTCCTAGGTTCCCGGGTCGCCACCCCAGCCCTGTGTGGGATGCTGTGCCAGGACCCTGCTCTCGCTGTCAGCTAGAGGGCACGGAGTTTGCTCCTCTCCGCGTTGCTAACAGGGAGCGGCAACGTGTTTAGACCACTTAAACTAGGCAGACATAACTGGGAGCCGTGCACGGCTCAGCTATGCCGGGAAAGGAGGTGTCATTTGTACGCAGTTACTTTGGTGATCAACACTTGAATGATTTATGCCGTCTGCTTTAATTATATCCCTGTGACACTTTCCTGGACAAAAGTGGGCCTCGCACAGCCAAAGCTGGGCAGCCCCGACTGCCGCTGCCTGCCGTGCCCGGGACTGCTCCCGGGAGAGGGCAGCCCCGCAGACTCCCCGAAATACGACTCTGGGGGAGGCGAGGGGAGACGCCTCCAAAGATGCTACTCGTAGCCAAGGGGATTTTTTGCTCCCTTCTGAGTTGTTCCAGATTTCGCGGTAGTTTTATGCCCCGCGGAGGAGGAAAGGCCGCGGCTTTACTAGTTTCTCTTCCCCAGTGCAAGGCAGAGACCGGGAGAGAAACTTCCCCGACGGCTCCTGGGGAATCCCTTATCCAACCCCGGGTTGAGCGAGGGGCCTCGGCTCCGTCCAGCTCTGCTCCCCTCCCTGCTTCTAGGCACGGGACCCTACCCAAACTTTTCCTGCCTGAATCAGGAGGGGATCAGTGCCGGGTCTTCCACAAGGAGGATGGGGGGGAAGGCGGGGACTGAAGCCCTTCGGACGGAGGTGTTTATCCCGAAATCTGGGAGACACGACCTGCAGCTGTCTCCTCGCGGGAAGGGCAGCAGAGGAGCCCGGATCCATGTGAAGTTCCGTGACGGCGGCCGGAGCCGGACCAACTCTGTCCCCGGTGCCCTCTTGCACCCCGGAGCCATGTGAGGACGGGGAGATGCGATGGGACTTGCTGCCGGGCACCAAGACTCCCTAATTCGGGACTGAGTGACAAAAAAAGCTGCTAAAAAAGAAAATAAAATAATTAAGTTTCGAGAGGTACGGGGAGGGGATGCCGAGCTCTTCTCCTAAGCCAGGGAGGGACCCACCGAGCCTGCCCTTTCTTTGATTTTTGGCTACTCTCGGAGGGCAGAGAGGGAGTCGTTTGCCGGGAACGAGTTGCAACGGTTGCAAAGGCAAAGTGAGCCCAGGGAAAACAAAACCAAACCCATCAACGAGCAGCTGAGAGCACAGCGAAGAGGGGTCGGTGGGACCCAGCCAGGACGGCCACAGAGCACTGGGGGGACTTAGACGGGGGCCAGAAGCTGCCCCCTTTCCTCTCAGCCACCCCCTTGCTTAGTGAGGTGCTGTTGGGGGGGAATTTGGGGCCAAGGGCAGGCGGCAGGCCTGGAGGCACCGGGCTGAGCTACTCATGCAAAGAACGAACGCGGCTATCGCCTGCCAGGCAGCTGGCGAGCCAGAAGAAAAAGCGTCCCCCTGGCCCGGGAAGCTTATCCTAAGGCTGCCGCCCACCCTTCCGGACTCTGCCCATACTAGAGAGCCCCAAAAAAAGAGGGGTGTCCCTGTCCCTCCGCGGAGGCAGGGAAGGGGAGGTGCAGGCTGAGGGCACAGCAGCGAATCCTGAACGGTTTGGGGCGCTTCGCTGGGGCTGGGGCAGTTTTGCCCCTGCCCTGATCGGAGCGGGCTGCCCTCGGGGTAGGGGCACAAAATACTCCCCGGGTCTCCGCTCCGCGGGGCAGGCGGGCTGGGCCCGGCGGTGCCCCGGCACATCAAAAACACCCGCCAGCCCGCCCGAACTCAAATAGGAACGAGACTATTTCTTTCTTTATTTTCTTTCTTTCTTTTTTTCCCTTTTAAAATCTTATTTCTGTAATTATAACACCAGCATCCCCGGCTGAGTTCTCAATAAAACCCGGATCCTGACATAAACCGCCAAGCTAGAAAATAATGCGACGGGACACAAGGGACAGGAGGAAAGTCTCTAATTGGTTAAAATATGTTTAAATCACTTCATAAAACCCAAGAAAAGCGAAGCAAATAATCCACCTAGCAAGCAAAGAAGCTGGGCGATTTAGAATCAGTGTAATTCGCTCCCCCCCGCCCCGACCGGCTCCCCCCCAGCTCCTCGCAGTATTTGATATGATGAATAACCCAATATAGGCCTTTAAAAATAGGTCACTGCATAAAGAGACTCCCAGAGAGCTATAAAAAATGGGAAGAGGGCGCTTTAAGGAGAGGAGCCATTTGCTTCTTTTGTGCTTGTTTGGTACCTAGCGGCCTGGGAGCTGCCAGCCGGTCTCCTCCTGCCAGTCAAGGTGAGGAGGGAAAGTTAGGGCCAGATCCTGCCCCGGCCTCTCCTCCATCCCTGCTCCCTGCGGCCACCGACCGCCCCGTCCAGCCTCGTCCAGCCCAGGCTCTGGAGCCGTGTCCCGGCCGCCCCGCGGGGAGCTTTTGGGGTGTCTGGGCAGGGTGGGTGCCAGACAGCTCACCCCCCTGCTCCGGGCTTTATCTCCGGCCCTGCGGAGCGGCGAGACCGAAGCGGGCTGGTGGCCCGGGTAAAAATAATGAGCGGGCCCGGCCCCCGCGGCCGGGCAGGCCGGGCTGGGTTTTCTCCCAGGGTGGGGTGCTCAGCCAGCGCCGCCGCCGCTGCCCCCCTCTAGAGCTGCCCGCAGGCTCGCAGCAAAAGGCCTCGGGCTGGAAACCGGCCCTCTCTGGCCCCGACACAGCGCTCTGCTAGGCGGCGGAGCCCGGCCGCTGTCTGCCCCTTCTCCCCGCGCTGCCCCCGGTCGGTAGCCAAAGGCGCCAACGGAGTCGAAGAAGCCGCCGACATCCCGGGAACCATCCCCGCCCGTGCCCCACTTCACAGCCCTTCCGCCGGCACCCCCGGCACCGGCACTTTCCCGGGGGGTCCCTGCCCCGCCGCCGAGCTGCCCCGGCCCCTGCGACCCGCTCCGGCACAGGGCTCTGGGAAAGAGGAGCACGACAAATTCGGCGGAAACCTTCGGATTTTATTGGAAAGGAAAGGTCTGCCTTACCTGGAACCAGGCTCTCCCCTTCTTCCCCTCATTAAAAAAAAAAAAAAAATCGAACGGCTCTAGCTAGAGCCGAAGAGAGACATTTAAAATAAACTAGTAGCCGAAATTAACATGAGGGAGAAATAGAAGAAAAAAAAAAATCGCGGGGGGGAATAAGAAAAAAAAATACAGCCCGATATTTTTAGTTAGTTTAGTTTAGTTTTGGTTTTTTTCGCTTATTATTATTTTTCACGATACTGTATTACCCTGATGCAATAAAGGCTGGTTTGTAATGTAATTTAAAAATATATATGTCCAAACAAATAGCAGGGCCAGAATATGACAAGTGCATTCAGCATTATAATTCAACTGGGCTCCACCTCCATACCGCCTCCTAATTAATGGGTCTCCGAACTTGCAAAAGCCTGCATTGGACAGAGAGAGAGAGAGAGAGCAAGAGAGAGAGAGGGCGAAAAGTGTCATTGAAGATAATTGATTACCTCCCAATCAACAATAACTTGTTAGCAATAGTCAATTACCCCGTCTCTTCTCGCCTCTTTCCCCCTGGTCCGAGGTCTCGGTGCGAGGGCTGCTCTGCCCCTCTCCGAAGACTGCTTTTATTTTTTTTCTCTTTTTTTTTTCTTTTTTTAAATTATTTTGGGGGGTATTTGCTTTTGGGGGGAGGGAGGGCAGGGAAAGTGTTGTGATTTGGGGTGTTTCTTAAAATAGCAGCTGTGCAGAGGAAGGGAGAGGGGAGAGCAAGCGAGTGAAGAGTGAGGAGAGAGAGAGAGAGAGAGAGAGAGAGAGAGAGGAAGAAAACAAATCCCCGACCCAAAACCCTGGGACAAGAGGTGCGGCAGGACCACCTCTCGGCGAGGGACCGACGGCAGCTCCGCTCCCGGCAGCAGCCCGCCGCCCTGCCCGCCGCCCGAGGTGGCTCTCCCCGGGAGGACCCGGGGCTCCTCCGCTGGAGTTGGAGGTGGGCTTCAACTTTTGCTCGCTGTCTCCGCCGCCGTCACCCCGCGGTCCCGCCGGGGGCTTCTCCCCGCAGCAGCGCATCCCCGTGGCGGGTGGGGAAGGCAGCCCCGGGCGGCCCGGCCCCACCATGACTTCCAAAGAAGAACCCAAGCCCTCCTCGGGGGAAGAACGGCGGCGGAGCCCCTTGGATCACCTCCCACCGCCAGCCAACTCCAACAAGCCCCTCACCCCCTTCAGCATCGAGGACATCCTCAACAAGCCCTCTGTGCGGAGGAGCTACACCCTCTGCGGAACGGCCCACCTGCTCTCCGCCGCAGAGAAGCACCCCCCGGCCGGGCTGCCCCTCTCCGGCCGGGCGCTGCTCTCCCAAACCTCGCCCCTCTGCGCCCTGGAAGAGCTGGCCAGCAAGACCTTCAAGGGGCTGGAAGTCAGCGTGCTGCAGGCGGCCGAAGGTAAGCCCCTCGCAGAGCGGGGAGATCCTGGTGGGTGCCCTTCCCATGGCCCGTTCCCCCCTCCCAGTGTCCCGGGGTGTCGCAAGGGGCGGTATGGGGGGGGGTCCCCGGGCAACCGGTACCCGGCAGCATCCTCCCAACGCGTCCATCGGGGTGCGGGATCGGTGGCTCTGCCCCTTTTCCCCCTGATACCGACGGGGCACGGGTATGGGGTCTGGGGGGCTCGGGCGTGTTGGGGGGCGTGATATGGGGAAAGCGGCGACAATCTGGCGGCTCGTCGGCAGGCAGGGACGGGATGACGATCTTCGGGCAGCGGCAAACGCCGAAGAAGCGTCGAAAGTCGCGGACGGCCTTCACCAACCACCAGATCTACGAGCTGGAGAAGCGGTTCCTCTACCAAAAATACCTGTCACCTGCGGACCGGGACCAGATCGCCCAGCAGCTGGGGCTCACCAACGCCCAGGTGATCACCTGGTTCCAGAACCGCCGAGCCAAGCTCAAGCGAGATCTGGAGGAGATGAAGGCCGACGTGGAATCGGCCAAAAAGCTGGGCCCCAACCCCGCCGTGGACATCGTAGCCTTGGCCGAGCTGGAGCCCAGCGCCGAGGGAAGGGGCAAGGCCCGGTCCGGTTCCCCGCCGCCCGCCGCCGCCCGGGATCCCGGCGCCCCGCCGCCGCCCCGCCCCGCCTCGCCCCCCACGGAGAGGCCCCGCAGCCGCCGGGACAGCGAGGAGGAGGAGGAGGAGGAGGAAGAGGACGTGGAGATCGACGTGGATGACTGAGGGGCGGCCGGCGGGCCTCCCCCCCCCATCACCATCATTTCCCCCCCGCCCCGTCCCGCTCCCCCCTCCCGTCACCCCGACAGATCCAAATTGGTACCCCCGGCCTCCCACCCCGGCCCCGGCAGCGCGGCGAGGCGGCTGCTCCCCCTCGGCCGGAGCAATAAGCAATAGAAACCCACCACAGACACACACAGAAATTAATTTAGGTATTGTCGATATCCCTCCGCCTGTCACATCTTCGGAATGGTGCAATTACGGACGGCTTCTGTATAAATATTTAAACGTATATATTGGATTTTTTTTTCCTCCCCCCCCTTCATTTTGAGATTTTTATTTTTTATTTTTTTTAATAGCTATCAATGACGATTATTTTGTCTATAACGGAGAAGCGTAACCTTGGAATAAACTCGGCTTCCAACAGATGTTTGGGTAGGCAGTTGTTTTCAAAGACTTCTGAAACGAACCACTTTAAAGGAGATTTAAGTTAGACTTAAAACGGCAACAGCAAAAATAAGCCACTTTCCTTTCCTTGCATGTTTCAGATGTGCACGAAGTAATTTTTTTTTTTTCCTTTCAAAATATTTTTTTCTTTCGCAATCGTGGGAACTTGGGGAGGGGTTAGAATGCAAGTTGAAAAATATATACTTTCTTTTTTTCCTAGAGCATAGAGATTTGTCTCCAATGCAATTTCTGCCTCATTTTACCAATTAAAAGCTATTTTTACCATTTTCTGCTACTGTTGTGCTTTTATTAAAAAGCTGCCTTTCGTATTTTTGATATGAAGGTGGTAACAAAAAAAATATGAAAATGAAAAAAAAAATCCTAGAATTATTTTTTACTCTTTTTAGAATTTTTTGCATGCTACGAAAATAAAAAAGGCAAATCCCAAGATCAATACATTTAAATATTACACTATAAATTAAGAATAATGTACAGATTTAAGACCTGTTTTTGTTTGAATTGTACAAATTTTAAAGGCCTGCTATTTAAGTTCCGGTAGGGACAATGTCGCTTTACTGTCTCTTAGAATTGTACAGATAGCTCTTTTTTCCGATACAATAAAATCTTTACCATTTTAATAGACTTTTAACGTCCTTTTTTGTGAACGAAAATCCTCTCCGCTGGTCCGAGGGTATTACAGACTTCCCTCCTTCCAAGGAATCTCCCATCCCGTTTGCATTTAAAGTTACTTTCACTGCAGCACCGTGAGAAAAAGATAGGAAAGGAGCACACGACCCAGAACTTTATTACTTTAGGGGGGGAGGGGTTGTTTGTTTGCTTGTTTTGTTGTTTGTTTTGTTTTCGGTTGTGGGGGGTTTCTTTGTTTGGTTTGTTTTGGTTTTGGTTGTGTTTTTTTTCTGTTCTGGTTAATGACAGGCAGAGGTTTAGCAGAGGGAGAATCCGATGGATCCGTAAGAGCGGAGATGCCAGGAGCGCTTCTCGGCTCTGTGGGATGCGCGGCGAGCGGGACCACCGGCACCCCCTGCCCCCGCACCACCGCTCCTGCCGCCAGCAGGACACCTCCAGCCCGAAATTAGAAAGGAAAGGGAAGGGGAAAAAATACAAAGGAAAAACAAATACGAGCGGAGGGGAAGGAGTTATCGCGGATTTGGAAAAAAGGAGTTGTGTGTGTGAGTGGGGGGAGCTGCCCTCCGCCCGCTGGGCCAGACCTCCCGCTTCTGGGCAAAACCTCTGCTGCGGGGACATGAGTGTGGACAATGTTTCATTTCCCTCTTTTTCTTTTTTTCTTTTCCCTCCGCCCCCCCCCCCTTTTTTTTTTTCTTTTTTTTTTCCTTCTTTTTTCTTTCTTTTTTTTTTTTTTTCTCCAAAATTAAGGCACTGGTGAATGTGTTTTCTCTTGGCAGCGTGACCTGCCTTTGGAGTCGAACAACGTGTGTTTCTCCCCATTCTTCGTAAAATTTATGTGAGAAAGACAAATCTGGTGTACAGTGGCAGAGCTCGGAGGAGAAGTGTCCAGATAAGACAGGGTTGGTTTGTGGGTTGTATTTTTTTTTTTTTTTTTTTTGGTCCAGTTTCTCCGAGGCTAAATAAATCTTTCTCTTCTTTGAGAATGGATGGGGTTGTAATTTTTAGCGTAAAGCATGAAAACTGGGGACAAATGAGCCCTCTTCTCTGAAGTGACAAGCGACAATGGAGCATATACAGCCTCCTGCGGTTCGCCATGCTGAAACAAGCGTGCCCCTCCGCTGCAGAGAGAAGGCGAGCACTTGGAGACCATATGGTTTTTGAATTTTCTTCACAATTTCCAGACAATTTGATGGATTAGGTTAACCCTCCCTTCCACTGTTTAACTCCACAACAATGGGAGCAGAGCTGTTCTCTCTTCGCCGGGGCATCTGTGCGCTTCTATTCTTCTCTCTTTCTCTCTTGGTATTTGGAACAAGCCTATGAATTACAATGAAATCCACTTTTCTTTAGTATTATTTGGAAGAGCACTTGTTTTCCGCCACCTCCAGCCCCCACGCCGCCATCCCCCTTTTTTTGTTTGTTTGTTTGTTTGTTTGGGGGTTTTGTTGGTTTTGTGTGTGTGTTGTTTTGTTGTTGTTTGTTGTGGATTTTTTTTACCTCCGAGTGATAGCTTTGACTTCTGTCCAGATCTCTCCGAAAGCCTTCAATCTTGTCCTTAAGTGTTTTTATGCTAAACAGGCAAATCGTAAATGCTGAGAAACTGTGACATTTATGTGAAGATCTAGTTAAAGGGCTTTATTTGTTTTCTTTATCTGTTCCTTTTTTTTTTTTCTCCATTCCCTCTCCTCTTCCCCCTCCTCTTCTGTCCCCTCCCTCTCCCCAGTCTTTTATTCTTTTGTCTTGGAATGGATTTAATGAGCCTGCAAACACTACACTTCAATATAACCAAGAAATAAAAAAATAAATAAATAAAAAGGGGGGGGGGGGGGGGGGGGGGTAGGGGTGGCTGGGTGTATTGAAAAGAGGCTGGGAGTTAATTTGGATTTCTGATCTATTGACTTCTGTGTGCAAAGGGAGGAGATGCCGGGCCGCTTTGCACCCGCAGAAGTTTACCACACGTGTCTGGGGCGGGTTAGTAAATAAAGCCTCCTCTCGAAGATTTGGCTCGCCCCCCATTTCCAAATAGCTGAGATTTTGGTTCTAATTTGCATATTGAAAAACGAAAGCTTTTAATTTTTTTTAGCTTAAAAATTAAGGGCTGGCTCGTGCCCCTCATTTGTCATGCGTTTTTAAACGCGCCGTTTCCTGGGATTACCTAGCTGTGTAGATTTATTGCTAGGGGTTTTCTCTGCCTCGAATTTTAGATACAATCCAGAAACGGCTTTTCTTCACCTTTATTTTTAATTTATTTTTTTTCTCTCTTTTTTATTTTTTTCCCCCCCGCAGCAGAAGTAGGGACGCGGTGACGGCGCCGAATCGTGCCCTTTGGGGCTGGCCCAGCCGCAGCCCTTCCCAGCCGGCTCGGAGCGTTCCTGCCGGGGCCGAGCTCCGGGCGGCGGGCAAGACCAGCACGGAACCGTTCCTGCCCGCCCCACACCCCCTGACTCTCCCCCTAAACCAGATTGTCCCCGCGGCCGGGGAATCTGCCCCGGCCGATCCTCTCCAGGGGCTGCGCTGCCCTAGGAAGGGGAGAGATGGGAAGACACCCCCGGGGCTTGCTGGCCGGCGACACACAGGTCAATGGCCCCTTCCCTGGCCTTCTCCTTGCCCCTGGTGCTTCCTGCGCACACTCACAAGGGAAACAGAGCCGCGCCCGTTTTCCCAACCCCGGGCAAAGGGGGAGCTTGTCGGAGCTCCTCGCCCCCAGCCTGTAGCTCGCCGCCCCGGGGACCGGTTAACGGCGACTCCCTCCTCTGAGGGGGTGGTCACGGGGCAGGGAGAGACTTCGGCCTTTCTCAAAGGAATCAGGCGGAAAAGAATCCAGATTCAAGCGCGGAAGGCGAGATTCCCGACGAGAAAAGCAAAACAAAACAACAAAAAAAGCGCGCGTAAGCCTGAGCAAGGCGGACAACAAAATCCCCCCCAACTCCTCGCCCGGGGAGGTTAAAATCCGCAGTTAGGCAAAAAGGTGTGCGGAAGCGTGGGGGTCCTTTGCGGGAACGGGCAGGAGGTCTGGCGATCCCCCGCCCCCCACTTCGTCGGGGGCCGAAGAGCCCCGGGTCCTCCCCGTCGGGGCGGGAGTGGGTAGGTGCGGGGGGCAGGCTGCAGCGCGGTGGCTGCGCTCCTGCCTCGGACATGACGACCCCCGGGGGCTCAGAGCAGCCCACGCCCCTGCCCAGGCTTGTCCTTTCCAGTACAAACCCCATTTCTCAAGCGCAGGAAACGGTGCAGTCCGCCCCCCACCTCCCAACCGTCGCCCCCCATCTCCATCCTTCATCCCCAAACCTGACACTGCCTTGGATTTCGTGCTGAGGTGGAAGCGGAGCAGGAGGGGATGGGGCAGTGGGGAGTGTTGTCTGCTTGGAAATGCTCCTTTTTGGGGTTTGGGGTTTTTTTAAATGCAGTTGTTTGTTGTTTTGTTTGTTGTTTTTTTTTTTCCTGAAGGGGGTTGAGGAGATCCATATTTGATCTTGTTCACTTCACACAGGGCTCCCAGACGGAGAATAAAGCCCCCTCCTGAATTATCCAACAGGGCTAAAGCAGGTTGAGTCAGTGAAATTCAGTTCCTTATTTTATGAGGTGTCAGGGCTGATGTCGAATATGGCAACGATAACTAATACTACAGTCTGAGGGACCAGAACGTGGTAATTAATCCCAAAGACTTAAGTGTATTTTAGTTCAGGAGAAAAAAAATCACTAATTCAATCGTCCGGAAAATTGAAGTTTGATGCATGAGTCTCTGCTGAAAGGAAAGGCTTTTTCTTCCAGATTCTAGGGTTGGGGCAGGAATCTCAGCCTCTCCCCGCAGCTCCCCAGAAAGGCCCCCATACAGGGCTGCTGCCCGCCGGCCCCAGCCCGGGCACACCGGGGACCGACACAGGATCGAGAGGGACACAAGGCGCTCACTCCTTCCCTCCACACTCCCCTCCGCCCTTCCTGCCCTCCCCCCACAGCAAGCAGGACACATTCACAGACATATCGCCACGGTGCCCTCGTGTCGCGACATGCGGAAAGGCTGTCGGGCACAACTGCACTCCCCACTGACACTGGTGGCTGCCCAGCCCCGGCTCTTCCAGTCGCGCTGAGCCGCGGGGCTCCGCTTCTGGCCCCCCAGTCCCGGTACCGCCGGCGGCGGAGGGGCGGGGGCTCCAGCATTTTGTCTGTAGCTCCCCCGGCTCCGGGGCAGGGCCCATATTCGTTCTCGGCTCTGCAGCACCCGGGCGAACACCGGGGGGTGCAAAGTGCCGGGACCGGACCCATAGCTGTGCACCAAGAGAGAGGCCAGGCAGCCCATGAAGGGGCAGGGGGACAGGGGAAGTGAAAACTCCCTGCGCCATGTTATTGATGGGGCTGCGCTCGCTACAGTCAGCCTCATCGGCTTTAGCATCCGTCTCCGCGCCGCCCGGCCCCAGACATCCTTCCATCTGTTTAAACTCCGGCCTCTCCTCCGAGCCGAAGAGGGGACGCCCCGTCGGCTCGCTCCTTCCCCTTCCTCCTGCCGACTTCTCATACACCACAAGGGTTTGGGGGGGGTCCATTAGCCCCTGTGGTCCTGCTGGCTCCCCCGGGGTGTCCCTCCT